>NW_026294413.1:14071359-15366359 GCF_007827085.1 Peromyscus californicus insignis | reverse complement strand
GCAGTTTAAAGCAATAGGTTCACAATAAGACTGATTCAGATGGAATCTTTTACAATGAATGTAAAAATGTACGTAGGCTTGAAAGAGAGAGAAAAATGAATATATACAATTATATAAACAAATAGATAATTTTTAAAAATAAAGTCTTTAAAGAAACAGTAAAGGTAATAAACCCCGTAAAGATGGCTATCACACAGAGAATCTGGATTATGTTGTCTTTTATATTCGTAACTGAAGAAAAACATTTGATTGTAAAAGCTGTTGAATTATGCCAAAAAATTTGAATGTTGGGATTATTTTAGTGAAATTTCCTTTTTTGATTTTAAAAGATTTTTTAGACTAAGAAAATGATGAAATGTATCTTTGGATACAAATTCTTTGGAATTTCAAAGGCAAACAATAAAAGCAGTTCATCTTCTTTCTTGTGATATTATTCTAATTTATTTTTCCATTTTAATTGTACAGATAACATATAATCTTTTACCTTGTAAGTACTTCCAAAATACTCAAAGAAAAATATATAGAATATCATCAGCCTATCAATCTATATATTTATCTAACTATACATCTTATATATACATTTTCAAAAATTGAATCTGGTTTTATCATTGCATATTTGTTTCATATTTAAATAAAAACAACATTAAGAATATAGGCACCATTAACCAAAGGATGAAATTGTTTTTCTTCATATTGTTATAACATATTTGTTTGTGGAGAACTTAGTACTAAAGTGTACAAATGTGTGAAAGTTGCAAATTTTATGCTTCAAAATTAGAAAGGTAATAACAATGAATTGTGTGTGTAAGGTAGTACAACTTATATTTTGACATTCTTACTCTTCTTTTTTAACTGGTGTGTATTCATACAAAGATTTTAAGTTTTGTAAAGATAACTTTTTCTATGTGTATTATGTATTGTCCATACTCATTTTCATTCCCTGGAGTATTATAATCATTAAGTTGTATTATTGACTAGGGATTTTTACTAATTCAGTCTCATTGGAGTTCATTGCTCTGGAGTTATAAATTACCAGGTGAATCATACTAACATAAGTTTTCTTGATTTTGTTTGTTTGTTTCTGTAGCAGGATGTACTTTATTTTAGATCAAGTATGTTCTTGAACCATGCATTTATGCAGTTTGATAGTGGAGCTATGTTCCAGTACGGCTGAAGTATGGTTTCTGCCCACTTAACTGGCGGGTAGAGGAGTAGCTAAAGTGTTAGTAAATGTCCTAACAGTATCAAAAGCTTAATCTCCAATACTCTGAAAATCAAATACTGTCTGCTAAAGCATTAACAATTGATGGATGGACACCTATAAAAATATGGTGAGAAGCAGGTAAAAATAATTTTCATTTTAAATATAATAACTTGGATGAGGGAAGAGGCATTGCGACATGGTGATAAGACATTAGTTATCAAAAGAAGTGAGCAAAGTAAATAACTAGTGTTGGATGAAAGGATGAAATAAAGTGAAATGAATAGGAGAAAACAATAAACCCACAGGAAAGCTAGGAGGCTGTTATACAAGGTAGGGTAAAAAGACAAAGAAGGAAAGTTCAATCCAACAACCTAATATGGTCCCAGCACTCGGGAGGCTGAGCACGATCCCCAGTTCCAAGCCACCTGAGTTCTTGCAGAAAGGCAATGACGTAAAATGGAGAAAGAGAGTGAGGCTAACCAAAGATCATCCTGTAAACTGAAATTCGATGTTAAATAAGGCAAGCTTTAAAACTGAAGTAAAGAGAACTGGCCCAGGGATAGGCCAAGCACTCTCTCATTTGGGAGTGGAGAAACTGCTCAGCCTGTACAATGTTATTTGTACGTATATTTTCAGATCTGACTGCTTGATATTGGATAATGAATTGTACTTTTCCCTTCAGAAGACTGTTTCTCCCATTTTCAGCATCCCTTAATTTTCTGTAATTCTTTGTGTAAGATTGGAGGTTTTTGTGGGTTTCCCTGTTCCTTTAGCATGTCTATGGTTGTCCTGATTCAGCCAAAGTTTAGACAGTCTTGGTAGTGAGCTTTTAAGGCTGTAGCTTCTGACATTCATAGGAGAAACATAAACTTCATGATTACCAGACTCTCACAGTCTTCCTGCATCCTCCTCTGCAATGATCCCTGAGATGTGAATATGTATTTATTGGGAGTGGGCTCCATGACCCTGTATTTTAATTGCTTGTGATTGCTTTTTACTGAGTTCCAGCTGTTGAAAGGAGTAGTATCCCTGTGAGGGGTGAATATTACACTTAAATGGGTTGCATTAACTCTGTTTATTTAGCAATAGATTTTTCCATGGGGCCTATTACTTTTCTAGTCATACATTCTTGGTCTCATTACCTTTTCCAGGTATGGGTTTAAAGCAGGCTTTAAATCTAGTCAAAAAGTACTTAATTATCCTCTTAACATTTTTACTTCTACTATATATATGCATATATTTTAGAAACAATTGATTTTTAACTGATAGATGAAATTATAAGATTTAAATATGTAGGGATGCCATGTAATATTTTGGCATATATATTTGTATAATATTTAAACCAGATAAATATGCCTATTAAGTTATCTATGATTTACTTATGATGTAATCATCTAAAATCTCCTCCTCTACTTTCATGAAATACACACTTCAAAATTGTTATTTGCTGTATTATCTTTCAAATGACAAATTTCAACTATGTATTTATAATTTTGAAATTTTATCTTCATTTCTAGTGGAAATTCAGTGTCTGTCAGAAAACAACAAACCTAACTCAATGTCTCTAGACAGACGAGCTATTTTATGTTGAGATTTGCTCTAGGGTATTATGGCTGGCGAAGGATTGCCCATTGGCAGTATTTTCACACATAAAGTTGATCATGTTCTCCCTAGGCTGTTCTTTCTCTCTGTTTGACTTTTATAGGAAATGGAAAAAAAAAGTAATAATAATTTTTACCTTGAAGTGGGAAAATAATTCTTTGTTTATAGAAGAAACAACACATTTTCAGTATTGGCAATCGAAAGACATATTGAGAAAGCAATTCAATTGGCCCAGTGATTCATGTTTCACATTCCAACCATTCCTTTTTCTTTTCTTTTCTTTTTTCTTTTACAATGTCATGCTGTAAAGAATGAGTGAGAAATAGCTGAATGAGATGAAATACCTTTCTAGGAGGCCAGTGTTTTACAGTCTACAAGTAGTACATGCCATTGTGAAGTGTAGGGATCACTTATTAACAAAATTGTGAGTTGACATCATTGTACTTTTACATTTAGGATCAGGGATTCATAAAGGCATAACAAGTGATGACGTGGCCATATAGAACATTTAACAAGATACAGAATACAAAAACGTGTGTCTCCCTCTTTTTGTTTTGTCATACCACAGGTACATTCACTTTACTACTTTTTCATGATATACAGGAATTTAACAACAGGCATATGGCAAGTTTATTTGGTTTTATTTTCAGCACTTAAAATGTTCTTTGCTATTTGAAACATTTTAATACAGCAGATCAGTAACATATTATACTTGTATTTTGCTTGGAGTTTAATTACTCATCATTTTTAATGTCTTTAATTAATTATGATAGAAACTTATTGCCAGGTTTATAAGTGAGAAAACTGACATTCAAAAGGAAAGCATAATTAGAAGCTGGATTTAGCAATTAACCTTGACTTTTTTGCCCAGAAAAAATAAATGAATTAGTTCCTTACAGACAATTTCACACTATTTTGAATTGTGAAAATTATAACTCATTAACATTATTCCAACAAAAACATACTAGACTTATCTTATATGCCAAATATATGCAAAAATCTTTGTAAATTAGTTTACAAAAACCTTGTTAATTGATCAAAGCTTTTATGTTGGTATTTTTTAATGTTGGCATTTTTTTCCTCAATATGTGTTTACTGTAGAAATTTTATGATATTGGAATAAAGAGTTGAAAGAGATCAGACACTGAGCTATGTCATCATTGCAAAGGAAAATCTTTGCTCTCCTTACATAAATATAAAGGAATCACTAATACTATGAACAATTTGGATAATATTAAAAGTTCAAATTGAATGTTCAATTATGTTCCTCATTTTGTCTATCTATTGTATTTGAGACACTCAAAATACTTGGTGAGTGAATGAATACTATTTTAAAAGAATTTATTATTAAATATGAGCTATTTTTTGTGGGGAGCCAGAGAAACCTTGAATGAATATACAAAGAGTATATTAAGTCCTCAATGAATGTATATTGTTGACACGGGCACAATCATGTCAAGGAGCAATTTCTCAGACCCATGAGAAATTGACAAAATCTTCCTCTGATTAAAGTATATTTTTTTTTCATGACTATCTGGTCATTTTATGCATACTAGCAACAACATCTTCTTCCTGAATGTTTGCACCCAGTGACCTCTGTCCTAAAGAGATTACCTAAGGAGACTAGTTAATTTCTCTCCCTTGTGCTGTCCATCATAAACCTTTTGTGGTTCCAGAGTGTTGTAGACTAGTTGTAGACTAGTAGTCATTCCATCAGAGTGCTTGCTACTGCCTGATCTCAGCTTTTCTGTATTTCTGTGTATCTGTCTTCCTTTATTACCTTGACACCCTAGCCAAATTTACAGGACCAAACCATAACCTTCAGCACAAGTTTACTAATCTGATTTAACTATTTCTTTATGATGTTAATTAGTAACTTTGAAATCACTTATAAACTACAAGTTACAAACACCAAGAATGTGGTGGTATTGTGTTCCCCAAAATATTGTGCACTCTAATAAACTTATCTGGGGTCAGAGAACAGAACAGTCACAATATTAAACATAGAGGTTAGGCAGTGGTAGCACATGCCTTTAATCCCAGCACTCAGGAGGCAGAGGCAGGCAGATCTCTGTGAGTTCGAGGCCAGCCTGGACTACAGAGTGAGTTTCAGGAAAGCCAGGGCTATACAGAGAATATCTAGAAATGAAAAAAAAAGTCTGCAGGGAACCATGACCACGCCTAACAGTGACTTTGAAATCTTCAAAAAGATAACAGGATCCCATAATGATGATTCCACATGGACTATGGTAAAGCCATTAAGCTGATTAACACCACAGAAAGATCAGCTGTGGACTACAAACTGATCAGGACAATTTCAAGATGACTAGTTGAGATGATCCAAACTACTCGAGCAAGGACTTGAGACAGCCCTGTACTTTCCCATTAGGCAGAGACTGGACAAATGATATAACTAACTCTCTCAGGACTTGACAATTAACCCAAAAATTTTCTTTTCAGGATCCCCCAAAGATGTCTTCTCCCCCAGAAAGCAGGAAGTAATTTTAAGAAAATGAAGCCCACATTCCCAAGAGGTGGGATGGGAGATTTTTGGTCATTTGAGTTATGGATATTGTTATTGTTTATTGTGGTTGGTTACAAGTTGTTAATTGTTAATGATCAGGAAAAAAGCTGAACAAGGAAATTAGATTCAGAGTTTTTGTTTAAAAAAGAAAAAAGAGAATGTAGATATGAGGTAGGTCATTGAATGTACTCTGAGAAAAAAGATAAAAAAATAGAATAAATGGGTAGATCATTAAATCTACTTTAAAAAGAAAAAGGGGAAGACATAAAAATGACAAAAGGTAGATTATTGAATCTATTATGAAAAGAAAAGAGAGAATATTGATATGATAAGATAAAAAAGGAAGATTATTGAACCTACTTTTCAAAAGGAACTACTTGTTTTAAATAGGATAAGTAATGAAAAAATTTTGTCTGAATTTGTCAAATGTTAATGGACTAGACATTGTTATATATTAATGGAGTTTTTCATCTAAATCTGTCAAATGTTAATGGACTAGACATTCGTTAATGTAATTCTTGACTGTATATATTGTATATACTTATTGGATATAGTTTTTCTTATATTAGTTATAAGAATTTTTTAGTTTTAGAGAAAAAATGGAAATGTGGTGATATTGTGTTCCCCGAAATATTGTGCACTCTAGTAAACCTATCTGGGGTCAGAGGACAGAACAGCCACAATATTAAACATAGAGGTTAGGCAGTGGTAGCACAAGCCTTTAATCTTAGCATTCCCAAAGCAGAGATCTGTCTGGATCTCTGTGAGTTCAAGGCCACACTGGAAACAGCCAGGCATGGTGACTCACACCTTTAGTCCCAGGAAGTGATGGCAGGAGCAGAAAGGTATATAAGGTATAAGGACCAAGAACTAAAGCTCGTTAAGCTTTTAAGCTTTTGAGTAGCACAGTTCAGCTGAGAGGCATCCAGTCTGAGGAAACAGGATCAGCTGAGGAATTGGCAAAGTGAGGTAGCTGTGGTTTCTTCTGCTTCTCTGATCTTCTAGCATTGACCCAGGTACTTGGCTTCAGGTTTGATTTTATTAATAAGAACCTTTTAAGATTCTTGCTACACAAGAATTAATGGAATGTCCTGTAGAAAAAGTCTGAAACATTCAGAAGTTATTGTAGCTCATTTGGTTGGAAAGTGAGTGACTTCATCAAGAAACTATTATTTTTCTCTGATGGAGTGTGAATAGCAGTTTGGTAAATGACCATTTATGAAAGCAAGAGTAATAGCTTCCACTGGAGCATATAACCTTCCTAGCCATCAGTTTTTTACTATATTTACAGTAACGTGTCTGTATTTTCTCCTTTGGAACTGGTCTCAAATCCGTCAAGAGAAAGCTTGGTTAACTCAGGTACTCTCTTGTCACCACTGCGTCAGAGCCCATATCTTGCACTGCAGGTTGTTACTGGGGCTAGTATGGAGCCAGGAGTGGTTGGCCAGCACAGAATGTTCTCTACTGGCTGTGTGTGTGTGTGTGTGTGTGTGTGTGTGTGTGTGTGTGTGTGTGTGTGGTTTATTTTCTCATTTGGGAATATTTTGTCATATTTATTGTTTGTTTTGATTTTGATTTTGTTTTGTTTTGAGAGAAACAGAAGGAACATGATATTATGTAGGTAGGGAGTTGTGAAGTATCTGGGAAGAATTGTGGGAGGAGAAAGAATGCAATAGAATACGTTGTGTATAAAAACTTTACACAAAATAAAAGAATCATAAAAATTAAAGATTCCATCACTATTTGAAATTTAAAAAGTTAATGTAGCTTCAGGATATAGAATATGCGGAGTAATTTAACAGTTATAAGACTAAAAACAATATGTCATACACTTGATGTATTTTTTCCAAAATGTAAATGATGGTATGAAATATTATAGCTATCTTGTGATACATGTGAACTGTTAGTCTCAATAAAGCAATGATCTTGGAACCCAGCACTGAATTTAACAACTTATAGTTGTATGTCACACATGGTCAGAAATTGTAATTCAACACATATTATCTGAAATATTATATATGTCCATTCATTTATTGAATCTCTGTCATATGAGTATTAACCAATAAAAATATAGCATGAAAAGAGAAAACTCTAATAGAATATCTATGTTTGTACAGAAATTGAAATAAGAAAGCTTTAGCTGCAAGTTTATGAATATCATGAAAAGTAGAGATTCAGGTAGTTTTTGAAAAAATATTTAAGTGCAGAAAATTCATTATCCAAATCCATACTATTATTGAAGAAATGATTCCAAATATAGTAAATTATTTGTAAATAATATTTTATATAGAAAATCAGGGTTGCTTAAATATTAAAATAAAAAAGTTTCCTTTTGCTTCAAGTTGTGAATGTAAATGTGAATATTTACAGCATTAATTTAATCAATGACATTGATTTTAAATTGATCTAAGTAATGTGTCAAAGGCAAGTATATGCTACTAATTTTATTTTATGCATCACTAGAGATTTTGTTTACATTTTGTAATGTAATTGATTTTCTGCTAATTGAACAATTAAGTAATGCACAAAATTCTCAACAGCTAAAAACATATTTTAATTGTAAAGATAAATGTAATTTTATCTAGAATAATCTAGCTCCTTCACAAATTGAAAAATCAGAAAATACTTGCCCATAAACAAATAAATTAATTATGTAATATTTTTTAGTAAAACTGTAAGAATACATGAACTTATGTAGAGTATTTTGAAGTATTTATAGAGTCAAGATTTATGGAAGGATTTATCCCTGTGAAACCATTATTTAATTTTATATACTTCACTTGAAAGAAAATGTCTCCAGCTCTTCCATAAATTATTAACTGTGCCACACAGATAAATTATATGTATAAATTACTTTAGTCATTGGAAGAAGAGCAAGAATACATAATATTGCTCTTGTATTAGTCTCCTGAACCTGAATGCCTTCTGTTTCCTTCAATTATATTAGTGAACATTTGTAATTACTAACACTGGCTACATATATTGATATGTGGTAATGATCCACGATGAATGAGTATGGAGTGGTAAACATAAAAGCAAACAAATCTGTAGCACTTAATGATTCAAAGAAACAACTGAGAAACAAACAAGGTCAGAAGCAAATTAAATGATGTAAGGAAATATTTCTACCTTTACGCCATTACAAAGACTTGCAATTACCCTGTGTGTTTGGTTCTAGTGTAGCACAGAGGAAATAAACAATTCTTCCAACATATAAATGATTGAGAAGGGAAAACCTCATTTATAATGAACAATTCATGGTACAGAGAAATACATTTCCAAATATTATGCTAATTAATCTGCTAAATGAACAAAATCTGTTATATTATGAATTGCTTGTTGTTAATTGATTTTATAAAATGAGAATATTGCTACATATTTTCAAGCTTTCCCATGTATCTTAGAAAAGCATCTCATGTGACCTGGATTACATAGTTAAGTGTGCTCAATAACACCATTATAATTTAGAAAAATTGAACCAATGATGGAAAAATTTAACTTTCAAAATTATGATGAAAATTAAATTGCAGAATTTATGTGAAATGTCCTGGTTACTATATACATTTTTCAGTAACAATGGTTTTGCAATTATGAGAAAATTACTATTGAAAATTGAATATGTCTCTTAAGTGAAGTAGCATTTTGCAATTTTTAAGAACAGTAAAATTAATTATCATATTTTTTGCTAAATACATACATTGTTCTAAAAATTATAAAGGTAGTTAATGAAAAAGTTGTCTATTTCTGACATGATAATGAACTTACTCATATTTACATATAATAAAAAATATAACATGACATATAATTTTATGTAAATCTTGTGATTATATATAATAATTTAAAAATATCAAGTTTAATATTCAAATTGAATGACTGAGGAACAGTGAGACATGCCTAAAGTTCCAGCATTTAGAAGACAAAGAACTTGACTGCAGGGTGAGAACCTGTCTCAAAACACCAAGAATAAAACAACAACAACAAAAAAGAAAGAATATCATCAGCTGGGGAGATTTGCTTATTATACAAGCAGTCAAGAAGTCAAAGAAATAGATCTGGAGGATCTGAAATGAGGGATCCTCAGATAGGATGTATTATTTACTTCATAATCTAAAATAGTTGGATTCACAAAAGAATTTTTTTAGTTCTAATTAAACATTATTCTAGTCTATTAATAAGGATGATGTAAGAAAACATCAATATACACTTTCACCAGTTACCAAGATTAAATATCAAAACAGAAAAGCCAGTAGGTTTTCTGCATACTGAGAATCAATTCCCTGAGGAAATAAAACAGGGAAAACCCCACTCATGGTAGAGTCAAAAATAATATACTTTGGAAGAATCCTAACTTGTACAATGAAAATTTAAGAAAGTACAGAAATTTAAGATGATACTATATTGCAGATACTAGATTCCCACATTCATTGACAGACAAAATCAATATTGTAAAAATGACTATATGGCTGAAAGCAATCTATAGATTTAATGCAGTATTTCAAAATCTGAATGCTGTTCTTCTCAGAATTAGCAAAATTAGGACTTTGAACAGAAGTACACTGAGTGGATGGACAATGCTGTGCCCAAAGAACATGGATTATTAAGTAAAAATTTTGGTGATATACATGGGATATTGCCATATTGGTTTAGGAGGTCCCATAGGCAATACAACAAAACTGTTCACATGACTATTGGTTGACAGCTATCACTGAATATTATGACCATATTTCTGGAGACATCACTTATTTTGAAAGTAGAGCATAGAACAATCAAACTTAAACTGAACAAAAAACACCTGTAGCTGGGTGGCGGTGGTGCACACCTTTAATCCCAGCACTCAAACTCTGTGAGCTCGAGGCCAGCCTGGTCTACAGGACAGGACAGGCACCAAAACGACACAGAGAAACCCTGTCTCAAACAAACAAACAAACAAACAAACGAGCAAATCCACCTTGTAGTTTGCTTATATGGTGTCAGAATATGCTGTGCTAGTTTCTGGAAGAAAAAAAAAAACACATCCGTGGTCTCAAACTGCTGCTAACCCCTTCCTTCATGTTGACCCACTGGTAAGCTTTAACCACTAATGCAATAGAGGTCTAATAGCTGTGAAGGTGTCCAACAAATTTCTGAATTGTATATGAGGTCTGTTTTACAGAAAGAATTTCACATCTGATACTGTAACCTGATCAAAACGTATGATTCCTGAGATGATTGGCTATTGGGTAGAACTTACACCTGTTGATTTACTAAATGGTTGTGCTTACAAGCTACCCTCTGAATATTTGTTTGTTTTCATAGCTTTGTAATATTTTCAAATTTTGTCAGAGGAATACATTTTTATAGTGAGTAGTGGTTAATGCAGAGATATATACTTGTCAAAATGTCTAGTATAGCTAGAGTGCCCGACTGTCCATTTCAAATCCCCACTGATCAAGTCTCAGGAAACTTTGTGGAAGAGAGGTTAGAGAAAACATAAGAGCCAGTAGATTGGCCAAACAGTGAAATGTTCTCCTCTGAGCATTTCACGGCTATGGGATTCATACTTCAACCCACAGCATCTGTTATTACCTTAACAAGACCTGCATATTATTAAGCAAGTCAAAAATATAGGGTATGTAATGGTATGGTAGTGGGGCCCTGTGATCCCTCATTTTTTAGAGAAGCTATTGATAGTTTATGACTTCAGAAGCAGAGAATCATTCTAGTGTTTGGATGTGGCCACTGGGAGTTGTTCTGTAGCTAGAGTTTTCCTGCCTGGCCCACAGTCAGGACAAATCTCTCTCACCTGCCAGTCCCACAGCCGCTCAGACCCGACCAAGTAAACACAGAAACTTATATTGGTTACAAACTGTATGGCCATGGCAGGCTTCTTGCTAACTGTTCTTACAGCTTAAATTAATCCATTTCCATTAATCTATACCTTGCCATGTGGCTCGTGGCTTACCGGCATCTTCACATGCTGTTTGTCATCATGGCGGCTGGCAGTGTCTCTCTGACTCAGCCTTCCACTTCCCAGTTTTATTCTCCTCCTTGTCTCGCCTACACTTCCTGCCTAGCCAATGGCCAATCAGTGTTTTATTTATTGACTAATCAGCAACACATTTGCCATACAGAACATCCCACAGCACTTCCTCCTTTTTTTTTTCAAAAGGAAGTTTTTAACCTCAACAAAGTAAAATTACATATAATTTGGGAATTTGGGCATAGCTTCTCTTACTACTTCCTGCTGGAGGGGAGCGCTGTATCTTATAGGGACACAAAGAAAATTTTAGGATCATGGAGTAGTCCGTGAGACTGTATCGTCTGAGCCAGTTGCCTTGAAACCATTCTGGATGTTGGATCATCTGGGCCATGGTGTCATCAGAGGCCTTTCAGGGGGTCTTGGCTGGTCAAACCTGATGTATCTTAATCTGGAATAAATCCATAGCCTCTGACTTTCTGTGGGAACAAAAGCAGAGTCTCCGTTCCAAAGCAACATATCCTTATATCCAAATTTTGAAGTCAAGGTACCTTCAAAATATACATTTTGGCATAACTCTACAGCTTTTACAATCAAATGTTTTTCTGCAGTTAAAAATCCCAAAGACAACACAATCCAGATTCTCTGTGTAATATTCATCTTTACGTGGCTTATTTTTTATATTAATTTTACTGTCTCTTTAAAGACTTTATTTTTTAAAACTATGTATTTGTTTCTGTAACTGTATATATCATCTTTTTTTGTCTCTTTCAAGCCTACATATCTTTTACACACATTGTAAACTATTACATCTGAATCTGTCTTATTGTGAATCTTTTGCTTTAAACTGCAGCAGCTGTGGCTGCTGGCTCCACCCACCTCAGCTTCCCAACATGGCCATGGTACTTTACCACCAGCTCTAGGAGCTATCCTGGGTCTATGCTTTTATCTAAGCAGCATGTAGCCCAGAAACCTCTTTTTTGTTTTGTACTAGCAAAGGCTAAATCCACCACGCAGCTTAATGTGTTGCTTGCAGAGGCCTCATTCCCGCCATAGGGCAGGTCCAGTGTGCATGCTAGTAACCCACCAGTAGCTCAAACAGGCAGCTGCCGCTCATTTGAGAGAGACAATTAGGAACTGTTTTTAGCTCCGTTTTAGAATCTTTTTTCTCAGTTTTTAGGTGGAAACTCTTGCCACCACGTTGGATGCCATTTGTAGCTAGAGTTTTCCTGCCTGGCCCACAGTCAGGACAAATCTCTCTCACCTGCCAGTCCCACAGCCACTCAGACCTTACCAAGTAAACACAGAGACTTATATTGGTTACAAACTGTATGGCCGTGGCAGGCTTCTTGCTAACTGTTCTTACAGCTTAAATTAATCCATTTCCATTAATCTATACCTTCCCACATGGCTCGTGGCTTACCGGCATCTTCACATGCTGTTTGTCATCCTGGAAGCTGGCAGTGTCTCTCTGACTCAGCCTTCCACTTCCCAGCTTTATTCTCCTCCTTGTCCCGCCTATACTTCCTGCCTAGCCAATGGCCAATCAGTGTTTTATTTATTAACAAATCAGCAACACATTTGCCATACAGAACATCCCACAACATTGTTCATTCTCTAATAGTTGGTGACACACCTATATGCATTTATACAGCAATAACTGGACTCACAGGTGATTAGCAACCACAATAAATAAATAAAAGTGTAACGTGAGGGTGGGATGCTGATGGTGTGAGTGGCACTAAGGTAATGTATAAATATAATGAATATGCATTATTTAATGTAAGAAAGTTTCAAAGAATGAAAATATTACCAAAAAAAATTCCCAAATTCATATGGAAGTTTGCTCTGAGACTCGGCCTCCTTAGAATGTCAGAAGCTATACTTATAAAGTCTTACCAACATAACTTCCTAAATATGAGCTAAACAAGGACAATAGCCACGCTAATTCTAACATGGGCTATGAAAAGCTCAGGAGACCTCAAACCTACACAAAGAAAAGCCTTTGCTAATCATGTTTCCTGGTGCTTTGAGCACATGAATTCCTTTTGTTGCTGGCCAAATAAACTATTATACTTGAAATTATTTGCACTGCCTACTTTTTGAAGTCAATATGTTCAGGGCCTCATTGATATATTCACATATACTTCAATACCATCTCACTGAAATTCAATAAAAAAATCTACTTGTAGGTGATATATAATAAAGTTTATATTACAGAAATATCTATTAAACACAATTGGTTTTGCAATATATAATTGAGTTTAACATTTCTACTTGCTGATTATCTACTATCACCTGAAAAATGTTAAATTGGGGGAAAAATCTTTGAAATAATGTATTTCAGTTGTTTATAAAATTAAGGCTTACATTAATAATTTCTTACTACATAAACATGAAGTTTATAATTCTACAGGCAAAGATAAAAGAGTCTGCTGTACTTAAAGTATTTATAAATCACTCTGTAACTTTCTTTCACCTTTATCTAGACTTTGTTTGTTGCTCTTTTTTCATGTTTTAATACAGTGCCAAGGTACAGCCCAGGCCATCCTGGAATTCACTACATATCCCAGGCAACACACAAACCCACGGCAATCTTGCTGACTTCACCTCACAAGTACTTAGATAGCAGATGTGAACCAACACATCAGGCTTTAAATAGTTGTATTTAAAAATACAGCCCCAAATACTTTCCATGTGAGGAAGTTGAAATCCAGTACATATAACCAATATTTTCTAAAACCATTTTTATAGGCAGATACGCAGTCTTCTGCCTTTGTTCATCCACAGCTTTCTGACAAGGATTTATGTTTATGAAGTTTCTCTCAAAATGAGAAGAAAAGTCCAAAAATGGATAGTTATGATGTATTTGCTCCCGTACAAATTTCTTATTTCATTTCTTAATAATTATAGATTTTTAACGCTAAATTAAATTTTCTGTAATCATTTTATGCATAATGTACATTACCTAATCCAATATATCTCTGAATATATATATATATATATATATATAATTTCATACAAAACATATTTCACATATATTTATAGCTTATATTGTTTTTGCTTTGCATCAAGTAAATTATTAGCAATATTAAAGTGACAAAGCACTACATAAAAGACTTTTTTTTATCATTTAATGAATCCATATGGAAGCATTCTTTTCCAGTATTTTTGTATTTTTTTATTGCCAAAATAAAACTAAACCATTTTCTTTTTCTCTATAGGACCCAAAGAATGAATAATTATTTCTTAAAATGAATCAGAGACAATTGAGATGGTGCTAATTATATTTTATTTTAATAGCTATCCATTATGGACCCACCAAAGTTCAGTAAGTTCATATGGAAGGTTAATGGCAAGAGAAATGATTCGATTCATTTCTTAATTCAGACTCAGAAGTCACAGGAATTTTCCCCATCCTCTGATGATTGATGCGGTAAAGGCTTCGGTGACAATTCTTCCAGCCCATTAATGAAAAAAATGAGTTGAGGGTATTTTATGTTATCTCAAAATTGCATCTAGAATGTTGTCATGTTTAACAATAATTATATTTCAAAATAAAACATTTACATTCCAATCAGCCTCATAAGAATCGTTTTACTAGAGCAGAGCACTTCAAGTCGCCTTAAAAGAGAAGATAAATGTAAGAGAGCTATTTCCTTAATGTGTGTTCTTCTTTGTTCCCTAATAAACAAAAAACAACATCAATCTCAAGTCAGAATACATTCTCAAGGACGTGTCTTAAGTTCTACCATATCTCAGACATAGCTACAGTCTCCAAAAGACGATCAGATTGTTTTTCTTCCTTGTTTAATACTGCAGACACATACTTCTGTGTCTGTATAGTTTTAGTTGATTCAGAGAGAGAACTGCATTCAAAGCTGATTTGTAGGAGACTGCTTGGAATAAACACCTGTTCCACAATCTGCTAACTGGATATTTGCTCTGGATACCTCCAGAAATCATGCTTCTTCCTACATATATTTGGACAGATATTTTTTTTTTTCTGAAGGAATCACAAATCCCGAGTATCATTGTGTGTTTCTAAAAGATTCTCCCATAGTGCTTTTAGGATCATGTAAAAATCTTACATACTATTTCTAGTGCTTTGTTACTATATATGTGCTCAGATTTTCAATGCTAAGCAATATCAGAGTTAGATGGTACCTGAATACTGACAGAAACTGGGAGGCCTGTTCTGTTCTGAAGGGAAACAGAGGAGGTGTGGATATAGGGAAGTGGGAGAAACAGGATGAAGGAACTGGGAGTAGTGGAGGGATGGGACCTGAGTTAGGGATGCAGTATATGAGACGAGAATACATTTTAAAAAAAGAAAAGAAAAAATCAACTTAATGACTTATTCCAAATAAGAGCCAATCTTTGGGTTGAGCTGATGTATGTACCATAATCAGAAAAGTGAGGGAGTGTAATACAGACTTGAGAAATCAAGAGAAAAATGTAAGATTAAGTAAGACTAGAAAGAAAGGAAATGGGTATTCTGTTTCCCAGTTCTACATAACAAATCAGCACAAACACAGATCATTAAAAATATGAATATATAATCTCCAGATCAGATATTCAGGTAAAGCTTTACTGATTACTCAATTTGGCCCATTAATCACAAAATTGAAACCAAGATCACAACAATGTTCATTTCATGTCTGGAAGTATTGATAAAACTATACTTTTCATGTCTATTCATAATGTTGGCATAATTCAATTACTGGTGTAATACAGAACAGTGACCTTTATTTCCTTACTGCTGTGAGTGGACTGAATTAAAATTTTAGGAGTTACCAAAATTATTTATCTCATAGTACCCTCAGTCTAAAAGCCAACAAGGTATTTTCTCTTTCTGTGTCTCATCTCTTTCATTTTTTCATCTTTAAGAAGATATGGGCTGGAGAGATAGCTTGGCAATTAAGAGCACTGGCTATTTTTACAGAGGACCCGGGTTCAATTCCTAGCACCCATATGACAGCTTACAATTGTCTGTGACTCCATTTCAAGGGTATTTGATACCTTCATACCAATGCACATAAAATAAAGTTATATAAGTTATTTGAGGAAAAAAAGAATGTCGTTAAAAAAAGAAGAAGATATGCTCTGATTACAGAATACTGAATTGTTCATGGCACTATTGAAGTATTTAGTGTAGGGGCAGAGGTCTTTGGTTCCACTACAGAATTCTACTTACCTTAAAGCTTAAAACAGAAGAGTGTGGCATAGTGACATACACATGCTAACTTAAGCATATTTATGATTTTTCATATATATATATATATATTAGACATCCAAACAACTGGACTGATTCCAAGTGTTTTCAAAGAACTAAATATTTTAAAAACATGTTTTTATTGAAATGAATGGAGATGATATCATGAAGCACCTCCATGCATCAAGGTTAATAGGAGAATAATACAGTCCATCTGCATCATTTTAATCATAAGAGGTGATCAAGCTACTGCTAATTCTGATGCAGAAGCTGTCTTAATGAGCAATTACTATTCACACGAAGTTAAAAAATTATTCAGCAATGATGGGGAGAGATTATTTCATGTGAAATAAATCACAAGGAGCTTGTGGGGAGTGAGTGTAAAAATGAAGATATAGAAGTAAAGTTATGCTAGTTGGGTGACAATGCTCCCTCTGAAATCCACAGACTCGCAAAATCCAGTTGCAAGCCATAGGAAATCTCCCTTAAATTTGCTGATTGGTGAGATCCAATAGATTCCCAAATAATATAGCGTACTGTCATTGCCCTTGGTTGCCTTTCTGAGACTGATTTTAAGATGATATTGCTGAAGACACTGCACAATTTGGATACATAATTTGGAGAGTCAAGTGGGAGGTGACGTGGAAGTCTGCTCCATGATGACTACAGCTCAGAAACATCAGGGATCAGCCAAGTGCCAAGGGAGAAGAGTCACAGATGTTGTTACCAAGATTCAGTGCTTACAAACCACAGAAGAGCAGGACATTCTGAAAGATGTAATAATGGCCCCTATATCCTGTGGGTAATTAAGACCTGTCTAATTGTACTCAAGACCCACACGACAGGAGGGAATTCTTCCCTAGTATTTTAAACTAGCTCACTACTTGGGTCTGGTGAGGCTGTATAACCTAGGTGGGAACCCACAGTAGCAACTTCCCCTAAATTTCAACAATTTCTGACTACATTCTAAATACTAACATCCTCAGGTGAGTGTGACCATCGTTTTTCATTAAAGAAGCTTTTTTTAATGAAAAAATATCTTTTGCAGTAAGTGTATATATCTATATATATATTTAAAGTTTCATTTTATATTTCAGAATTTAGATTTGTTTCAGTATCCCTTTTCCATATTATTTTTCTTTTGTTTTCCTTTATTTGAAAATAGATTGTTTTCTCACCTAATATACCCTGATTACAATTCACCCTACCTCTACTATTACAAACTTTTCCTCACCTCACTTCCCATCTGAATCTACTCTCTTCTTTCTTCCATTAGAAAAAAAAAAAAAAAAAACAGATGCCTGTTGGTGGTGGCACACGCCTTTAATCCCAACTCACGGGAGGCAGAGGCAGGCAGATCACTGTGAGTTTGAGGCCAGCCTGGTCTACAGACAAGTTCCAGGACAGATACCAAAACTACACAGAGAAACCCTGTCTTGAAAAAAAACAGGCTTCTGTGGATTAATATAATATAATATAATATAATATAATATAATATAATATAATATAATATAATATAATATAATATAATATTAATAGAGTAATTTATTTTAAATATTATAAATATCATCACAAAGTTCCAAAACTTGTCAAATTTCAGAGAACAAGTGACTATATTTTACTTAGATCCAAATAAAAAATGGATAATACAACCTCTACATGAAAAACTCAAGGAACATTTTGGAAGAAAGTGAAGATAGCATGTTAAAAACCAGAAGGTCAGGACATCACCTGCAAGATAATCACTTCTATATAGGTCAGGGAATCTGGGATCTCAAAGACTCAACAGTAGAGCTGCCAAATCAATACTTGACTATTGATGCCAGTTGACATACCAGCATGGATGCGGCCAGTTAGAAAAAGACCTACCACTAGATGAAAAGTTGTGGGCAATCAATTGCTTCAGAGGGAGGGATGAATCAATTTTCTCCAGGGGAAAAACTCTTGAAAGGTTCCCAAATCTGGATGATCTGCACTGAACACGTATACTTAGGCACAACACTAAGGGAACCCAAACACACACACACACACACACACACACACACACACACACACACACACACACACACACGATATAATAATTAAATATAAGAGGCCATGAATATAAGAAGAAGAGACATGTTGAAAGTAATTGGAAGAAGGGAAGTTGTAAATATAGTACTTATATATGAAATTCTCAAACACTAAATAAATTTTAAAAAGAAATATATTCAAAATGATAAAAAACTTTTTGATGAGATAGGCAATTATATATTTCTATAATCCTAAGAATATCATCAATTTCATATAAACTAAATCTTTTGAAATAAACCAAAGTAATTATCATTTAAAGTGCTATTGAAATGCCTTCAATAATGTCATATTTCTTATCAGTAAATTACAAATCACAATAAAAGTAAATTTGTGATTTGGATACTTACCCTAGATATAAACTAAGTGAATTTCATTACAGACATATGGGCACTTATGGGTGCTACAAGTGATTCAGATGTTTGTGTGGAGAGAGAAAGAATACATTTTTGCTAAGACTCTACTACATAACATAATAATTTCAGTCCCAAATGTATCTTGTCAAGGCCAAACTTCATTTTCAGAGTACTTTGTGTTTTTTTTTTTTCTACTTTAGGGTCTTTACTGTGAATATTCAAAATAAACACTATATATATATATATATATATATATATATATATATATATATATATATTAATAGACTGTAGAATAAATTGCATTTCAAGAGCTTCATTAAAAGATAGGAATGGCATCCATCATATTCACAAACCCCCTCTTGATTTGACAATGGTTTTGTTATAAAGCCCACTAAATAAAACTCATGACAGAGATGAAATAAGACCAGAACACCATTTTGAATCCTTACATTGGCTTTCCAGCTTGTTAATGTCAGGGCATTTACATGATATTTAGAATCCTATGTGTTATCTCTTCCCTCTCGCCTTCTATGTCTACTTTCTGTAATTTCTTTTCTGTAAAATACAAAGTTATTGATTTTTTCAGAAAAAAATATCAAAAGCACCCTATCCACGTTGTTTTTCAAAATGATAGCTTTATTTTGATATTCACACAAATCACTGCTTAGTTTATTTCATATTTTAAAACAAATGTTTTTGGTGACAGCTTTCAGGACCTCCTTGCTAATCCCTTCCTTTATTTCCCTCATAATTTATTTGATATTAAGCTATTAATTATTTTTTTATTTTTAACTATTATATAATTAACTAAATATTAATTATTCAGCAACATTAATTTACTAATGATCTCCAATAACTGGAATATAGTATATGTGAGATTTAGAATACTATTTTTTTTTAACATACTGTTTCTTGTTTTAGAAATTTCTAGAACAAAGGGATTATTAGAAATATTGCTTGACTCAATGATCCTCTCAGATCTGGACACAGCCATCCATCATGTCAGTTCAGCATGTAGATTCCTATAATATGTGCCTTTTCTGATGTTGTATTTACCATATTTTCACATTTTAAACTTTCTTTGTAACTTGGAAATTGGTCATTGTGAACATTTGAGAGATTAACACTGCATATTGCATTTCTTCACATAAGTGCTGTATACTAACAAATTTTGCCCCTCGAATTTCTATAATGTATTCCTTTGTATTATGAGATATATTGAGTGCATTCCAGTTAGGTTTTTCAAATGTTAGTTTGTAACAGTTCCATTATTTTACAGTTCAGTTGTGTTGCGAGAATTTTTATGCTGTGACAGACAAGAAAATATATGTACCTCCTCTTCCTAATGCTCTACTGGAAACTAAAAGTTAGTTTCCACCCAAATTTGCCCCTTGTGAACCAATACATTTATTGGGCTTCTTTACAGGAGCATAGGCAATTTCCAAAGCAGTCACTTGGAAAATCCACAACAAACATGAATGATAGCTTCCCCACAGCTGTGGACATTGAGGCCCCTACTCAAGTCCTTCCTCACCTGTACATTATAGCTTTGCTGAAGTTATGGACAATTAGGTAGGAATTTTAAAAAGTCATGTTATATTTTCAAAGAAATAACTTAAGAACATAAAATAATATTTGGGAAGGAAGGCTGTAGACTCTGGTGAGGATTCCATTCCTCCTTCCATGAAGGAGGGTCAACACACAAGACCATTTGTGATGATCTTTTGCAAGCAGATACAGCTGAACTTCTGATGATAATGGAAGTTCAGTAGAGGCTGGTCCTTCACAACAGGTGAAAATTCAGTCCTTTCTGCTCATTGTTAATAATTCTAAATACTAATGTTTGACATTGTAGATTATATTGTTTGCATTCATCCCATTTACTTATTTTATTTATGTATTATGTTACAAAGATCATCCAACATTCTGCAGAGTTAAATTTATCCTTCTACATTATGGTATTTTTAAAAAATACCATGGAATCCATTTATTAGAAAATTAGAGAAACTAGTTGCTATAGCAATTGAAATCAATTTAATATATTAATGGAATTTCAAAAACGGAAAGGTTAAAGTCAATAGCTTTCTGATTTTACATCTTGCAAGTTTCTACACTCCTTTTCTGGATCAATAAATAGGACCATAATTTTTACCCTGTCATTTGGCAATGTGGGCAACAGCAGAGGCCATAATGAACTTTCAAATCAGGGAAATTCTATATTAAATATTCTGCCATACATTTAACATGGTAAAACAATGAAGAATTTGTTTTTAGGACTTGATTACATTGTTCAGTAAATAAAAATGTTTGCAGTGAAGTCTAATGACGTGATTTCATCTCCTAGAACCTAGAGTCAGCAGGAGGGAAAGAACTCCTCCTCCACACACAAGTTGTGGCACGTACACACCTACGTTCATACATCACAAAAACATACAGACACAGTGATAATTTATTTTTAAACACATTGTGTTCAGGCTTAAGTATTATGTTTATATAAGTGACATAAAATGGTTCAAGTTTTTCAGTAATTTATTATATATTACAAAATGTATTTAGTGACAAAAGAAGACCTGAAATTGTTTATCATTGTTCTCAAAGCTTAAATCCTCTGCTACTTGCAAAAACATCTGGAAAAACCCACGGATTCATTCCTTCTTATTTTGTGACAGTAGCTTCAGAATACAACCTTTTTCACCTGCAGGGCAATAGAACATACTGAGACTTACATGATCACAAAGATGCTGTCATCCAGCACACACCACTCAAGCTTTCCAAACAGAATGGGAAAAATATATTAGATGTGATAGAGGATGCATTTTCCTTAATAAAGAGAACAATGAAGGGTAGTGAGGCAGGAGAGGACTAAATGGGATGTGTGCACAAGGAGGAACGGGGCAACAGGGATGGTCTAAAAAAAGAAGGAGCAAAAAGAAGTCAGATCTTACACACAGTGATTTTTTTCTTCTTTTTACTGTTTGTTTACAGTTACATACACACATTTTATTTTCTCATGAAACGATAATTATAAAACTCTAATACAATTTCAAAAAGTGGTGAAATAGAGTGAAACAGACTATGAGGATATCATTAAGTTCTATCTTTGAAAAAAATCTGAATATATTGCTATGTTGTTAGTAAAAACATCTTTCTGTCTTTTTCTTCTTTTTCTTTTTGGAGGGGTCTTGGATGGACTGAGGGTGTGACAATTGTATTATAAAGCAATCAGCAAATCATTCTTAATCTTAGATATCCTTGAGATTTAAAAAGGCTAATTTATGTCAATGATTTTAATGTCAGATGATTTTAAAGATATTCCAATTGCAAGAGAAATAAAAATAATCACTTATATGTCATGTAGTTTAAACATAAATTGTATTTCTGTGCAAATGTAAGATTATTGTAGCATTGTGAAATTTGGGTATTTTTAAAGAAGTTAGGTCACTGTCAGATACTTTGCATCAAATCTAGTGCTGGGTCTAATTTGAATGACTTCATTGTCCTCTTGCACAGGGGAGGGAAAAATAAATGAGTCACCTTGTTTCAAATGTGAAGAAGTGTCATCTCTGATATTATTAGTCTCCATATTGTGATAGAGAAGCTGATTTTATGTGCTGGAGCATAACCCATGGCTCATAAACTCAACAGAGGTGAGTGAGTTATGATAGTCTGGAAACACATTAATGAAATTCTGCAAACATCAGTATGGTACATTAGTCTTCATCACATTTGGCTTTATTAAATACACAGATAGATGGGTAGCTGTCATGTATGTCAATTGTTTTCCATTTTCAAAATAACCCAAGGAAATACAAAGGCATTGTGGCTTTTTAATCTATTTTAACACCATGTGTAAATGATAGCACTTCATATTTTGATAATATAAAGAATATTTAGGGTATGTCCTCATGGCAGCTTAACATTCAATAAGGGCCAAAAAAATGGTGTGTACCAGAAGAACCATAAAGGGACACAGCCAAACAAGATCCTTCCCTTAATTTATGTTTGCTTATTTACATTAAAATTTGGGGAAATTGAAATGGTCACTTCCCTGTACACATCTGTGTTATTTGTTTTGAGGTATGGTCACATTATGGTGCCCTGGCTAGCCTGTAACTTACTTTGTAGACCAGATTGGCCACAAACTTAAAATAATCTCCCTGCCTCTGCTTCCTAAATGTTGGAAGGAAAGCTATGTGCCACCACTTCAAGCCAGTTATATGTTGTGGGAACAGAGTTGCCTATCAGATTCTGTAGGGCTTATGACTTTAGGAAGCACCAAGTTCACATTTTTCGTATGTGAGAAAATGTGTTCCAAAAACTTGTATATTGAAAACAAGGTCCTGTACTATTTCATGAGGACATGAAAGTTTTTGTGGATGGGGCCCAGATGGACAAAACAGGTGATTTGGAACAAACTTTAAAAGCTATACCTAGTTTTCTATGGCATTATCCCACTTTGATCCCTGGTCACAATGATACCTGCTGTCCTGATACACCATACCCTAATCACTAGGGTCCAAATCCTCTGTATGTTACACCATATTTTATCCTTTCTCTCTGATGTTATGTGATGAATACTGGTCTCAGTGTCAAAATCTCTGTTTTGGAAAATACATGTAATTACTAGAAGTTAAAAGGAGTATTTTGTTAAAATTCTAAGGAGTCATTGGGATCTCTTCTGTTTCCCCATCCCAAGGTAGTTTGTACATCCTTCTTAAAATCCACCTTGTTTCCTAGCTTCTCTGGAACTGTGGGTTGTAGTTTGATTATCCTTTGCTTTACATCTAGTATCCACTTAAGAGTGATTACATATAATGTTTGTCTTTCTAAGTCTGGGTTACCTCATTCAGGATGATATTTTCTAGTTCCATCCATTTGCCTGAAAATTTCATGATGCCATTTTTTTTTTCAGCTGAGTAATACCCCCTTGTGTATATGTATCACATTTTCTTTATCCATTCTTTGGTTGAGGGGCATCTAGGTTGTTTCCAGGTTCTGGCTATTACAAATAATGCTGCTATTAACATAGTTGAACAAGTGTCCTCGTGGTATGCTTGAACATCCCTTGGGTATTTGTCCAAGACTGGTACCATTGGGTCTTGAGGTAGATTGATTCTCAATTTTCTGAGAAACCACCATACTGATGTACAGAGTGGCTGTACTAGTTTGCACTCCCACCAACAGTGGAGGAGTGTTCACTTTATTCTATATCATCTCTAACATAAGCTATCATCAGTGTTTTTGATCTTACCATTCTGACAGGTGTAAGATGGTATTTCAGAATCATTTTGATTTGCATTTCCCTGATGACTAAGGATGTTGAGCAATTCCTTAAATGTCTTTGGCCATTTGTGATTCTTCTGTTGAGAATTCTCTGTTTAGATCTTTAGCCCATTTTTTAATTGGATTGTTTGACATTTTGCTGTCTAGTTTGGGGGAAATAGAGGGTAAGGGATGGAGGACGAGAACATGAGGGAACAGAATGGTTGAGCTGGGGAGGGATGAAGTGGGGGAGCAATGAAAGCGATATCTTGATAGAGGGAGAAATTATGAGGTAAAGGAGAAATCTGGTGCTAGGGAAATTCCCAAGAATCCACAAGGATGACCCCAGATTAGACTATTAGACTACTGGTGAGGGTGCCTAAACTGGCCTACTCTGGTAATCAGATGGTTGAATACCCTCACTCTCATCATAGAGCCTTCATTTAGTAACTGGTAGAAGCAGATGCAGAGATCCACCACCATGCACCAGACCAAACTCTGGGCACCCAGTCAAGGAGAGACAAGAGGAATTATATGAGCAAGGGGGTTCAAGTTCATGATGGGGAAATCTACAGAGACAACTGAATCAAGCTCAAAGGAAATCACAAACTTTAGAGTGACAGCTGTGGAACCTACATGGGACCAGACTAGATCTTCTGCATACTGGAGACAGTTGTGTAGCTGGGTCTGTTTGAAGAGCCCCTGGCAATGTGATCAGGATGTATCCTTGGTGCATGAGCCAGATTTCTAAATTCCATTACCTATAGTTGGTACCCTGATAAAGTGAGGAGGGGCTTGGTCCTGCCGCAACTGAATGTACCAGGCTTAGCTGTACCCCCATGGGGTAACTTACCCTCTTGGAGGAGGGAAGAAGGGAGGGGGGAAGAAAGTGGAGTGGGATGAGGTATGAGGGGACATCTGTGGTTGGTATATAAAATGACTAAAAAAAAATCTAAGGAGTCAGTCCATTGTGATGCAGAAGTAATGACCATGGAAGTAGCTCCTTGTAGGTTGTTAAAACATGAGGCAGATATTTGTCCACATTTCAGCAGGCTAGATGAAGGATGATTACAGGGCTCCTAAAAGCTGAACAATCTTCAGAGGACTTACCACTGTGACTCATTTTACCAGGCAATCTCTGAAACCTAAAGGAAAATAACTTGATCAAAAAATTATTACTTTAAAAGAAATTGAAAGTGTAAATGAATAATAAAGGTATTAAAGACAAAAGATTTATTGCAGAGCATTTATAGTCATTTATTGACCAAAGGATTCAATAAAATAAATGAGATTGTCACATCCTGGAAAACCTCTGTGAGTCTTAAGATGGTCACAAAGTCATAGCAATAAATGATATATGGCAATGTGGGAAATAAAATAAAATCAAGCATAAGAAAACATTAGGAAGCATGGAGAAAATATCAATAAATTGAAAACATGTATATGCACCATTAATTAATAGTAATATTTGAAATTATTAGGGAGTATATCAAAATGATATATAAATTAACATTGAAGAGTTGGTTATAAATAGAACAAAGAAAATACAAATCCCTGGAAAGAAAGAAAAAAGTAATCCCTCATTTGAAACAAAAAGAACAATGCTGGAGGGATTGTAATTCTAGATATCAAGATGTATTACAGACCTATAATATTAAAAATTATATGCCTCTATGTAAAAACAGATATATGGACCAATGAAACAAAATTGAAGTCCTAAACATGAGTGTACACAACTACAGCCATTTAATAA
Organism: Peromyscus californicus insignis; assembly: GCF_007827085.1. Lineage (NCBI taxonomy): Eukaryota > Metazoa > Chordata > Mammalia > Rodentia > Cricetidae > Peromyscus > Peromyscus californicus. Next base: position 15,340,417 of record NW_026294413.1, on the reverse strand, counting down.
TTAATAAAGGTGCAAAAGAGCACGCTGGAGCAGAAAACACATCTTCATAAAATGGGGACAGGAAAACTGATTGCCACATGTTGAGTAATAAGATTATACCTGTATCTACTACCTTGCCTGAAAAAAAAAAAAAACAAGTGCAGTGGCAGACCTTCTCCTCCCCATGTGTTCACCCAGATCTAGTACCCCACTCTCGTCCCTAGTACTGCAACAGAACACAAGCTGCAGCCTTCCCTCACCCCTGCCCACTTTTTCTGTAGATACCACAAGCAATTCATTCCTAACCTCCCTCACCTCCCTTGCTGCTGTGTTCTAGACCCTAACCAAGGCAGACACCCCTTGCTTAACCAAGGGCTGCTCCTCCCAAGGCAACAAGTAGGCTGAAGGCAGACTACACCTCTCCTACTAAGGTGCAAAAAAAATGTTCCTGAGATCTAATCCACCCTGACTCATACCCATGTCTGTAGCAGGCCCTAACTAAGTGTTGCAGTTTCCCTCTGAAACTTCACAGGCCAGGCCTTCATCTGCTGCACTTCTCTCAACATTGTTATTGTCCAAGCCTCTAAAGAACCTCCCAGTGAGGTCTCAACACGTAATGGCCTTTCTGGATCAATGCTCAAAGTCCTTCCGAAATCCTGCTCAAAACCTGATCAGGTCTGTTTTGTCTTAGGGTTTCCATTCCTAAAACAAAATACCATGAACAAAAAATAAGTTGGGGTGGATATTGTTCATTCAGCTTACACTTCCACATTGCTATTCATCACCAAAAGAAGTAAGGACTGGAACTCAAGCAGAGGAGGAACCTGGAGTTAGGAGCTGATGCAGAAGCCATTGAGGGATGCTTCTAACTGGCTTGCTTCCCCTGGATTTCTCAGCCTGTTTCTTTATAGAACCCAGGACCACCAGCCCAGGAATGGTAGCACACACAGTGGGCTGGGTCCTCCCCCATTGATTACTAATTTAGAAAATGTCTTCCAGTTGGATCTCATAGACACATTTACCTGAACTTAGGCTCCTTTTTGTCTGATGATTCTAGTTTATTTCAAGTTGACACAAAGCCAGCCAGCACATTCAAAATGGAGAAGTAGAAATGGTGCCTATATGAAGCATTCACCCGTAAATTCTAGTCTCTTTAAGGTGAGAAGGCACTCTGCAAGGTACCAAAAGAGAAACATGGACAGCAAACCAGCCACAAAAATTTAGACCTAATTTGTTCTGCCTGTAAAATATATTAGGACAATGATGCCACAGACTTGTAGAAATAGCCAACAAATATCTGTTTTGACTTAATGACCACTCCATAAGAAGGAACAAAGAGAGAACAGAAGAAACTTGACACAGCTTGGGTAACCAAGAACCATAGAGCAGAAAGCACAAAGACCTAGGATAATATCAAACACTACAGGTCTAAAAATCAATAAAATTATGCCTAATTATATTCTGCTATATTCATATATCAATGCCTTATACAGTCATCATCACAGAGACTTCCTCCATTGCCCTTTGGGAACAGATGCAGAAAAACACAGCCAAATATTACTCTTAAAGAAGTTCTTGGAACACAGCTCTAAATGGAATGTTTCTATCAGTCCCTCCTCTCAGAGCTCATGGGAACCCATGGAAGAGAAGGCAGAATGATTGTAAAATTCACAGTAGTGTAAGCCCCTCTGGATCAACTGAGCAAAGCTTATATGTTCTTACTGATACTGAAGCAGCAAGCATAATGTCTACATGATTGTGCACCAGATTTTATGCTTGAATATTGTAGCTATTAGCTTAGTATTTTTGTAGGACTCCTGACTGTTGGGAAGAGTGGGTCCCTGACTCTAGGGTCTGCTCTGAGGACTCTTTTCCTCCTTGTCTTTTGGACATGGTTGCTGTGTCCAAAACTTCAATATAATGGGTTTTGCTTCGTGTTATTACATTTTATTTGGTTGTTATTGCTCCATTTCTAACAAGAGAAAGAAAGGGAGTAGGTCTGGAGGGAGGAGAACATGGCATGAAAGCGGGTGTAGTAGTGGGAGGAGAGAATACATTGTATGAGGAAAAGATCCTTTTTCAATTAAAAAAAAGGAAAGAAAATAACTAAATCCAAATGAATCAAATACCTAAATTTGGAACACTGAAACTGCTAGGAGAAAGTATAGGCAGTCTCCTGCATGATGCAGGTATAGGAAGGGACATTCTTAATTGGACTTTATCTGTCCAAGAATTAAGGTTAATAATAGATAAGTGGGATATTATAAAACTAAGAAGATTCTGCATATATAAATAAATGATGAATCAGGTAAAGAGAAAGTACACAGAATAGGAAAGAATGTTTGAAAATTATACATCAAATAGATAACTAATATCCCGAATGTATAAATAACACATAAAACAAAAGCCAATTGTCAAATAACCCTTTCAAAGCATGGGCTTGGGATCTGATCAGAGTTCTAAAAATAAATTAAAAATTTCAAGGAGATATCTTAAAAATTGTTCATTGTCCCTAACAATTATGGACACCCAAATCAAAAAACGTTGAGATTTCATTTTAACACAGTCATAGTGGCAAAATTAAACAAAAATTAATGACAAAAATATTAGAGGTCATGTGATGAAAATCAACTCTCTCTAGTTTATAGAATCCTCAAAATGCTAAGAATGACTTAAACATATGACCAGACTATACCATATATGGGCATAAGCTGAAAGGACTGGATTTCTTACCCCATACTTGTTCAGTTGTATTCATTCCTGCTCTGTTCAGTACAGGTAGGCAATGAAAATAATCTAAGTCTCCTTATCTTATAATTGGAGAATGACAATGTGGTACAAACACACTAACTGTGAAATTTGCAGGTATATGGATGGTGTAAGAAAAGACCATATTAGTAAGGTAACCCAAACACAGAGAGACACATTGCACATATTCTCTCTCATCTGAAGTTCCTATCCCCAAATTATAGATCAAAGTTTCTGTTCTGCCAGGAGTTCCAAATCAACACACTGAGGCTTATTAATTGTAAATCTTTGGCCAATAAGCTCAAGTTCATAACTAAATAGCTCTCACATTTTAAGATAACCATATTCCTTATTTACTATCTTCCATGTGGAGATACTTTTATTTTTTTTAATTAAGAAAAATGTTTATTCATTTTGCATATCAATCAAAGATCCCCCTCTTCCCTCTTCCCACCCCTCCAGCCTCTCATTCCCAACCCCACCCCATTCCCTTCTACAAGAAGGTAAGGCCTCTCATGGGGAGTCAGCGGAGCCTGGTACATTTGGAAGAGGCAGGTGCAAGCCCCTCCCCCTACCTCAAGGCTGTGTAAGGTGCCCCATCACAGGTAGTGGGCTCAAAAAAGCCAGCTCATGCAACAAGGATAGATTCTGATCCTACTGCCAGGGGGCCCCTTAAGCAGATCAAGCTACACATATGTCTCACTATTCAGAGGTCCTAGTCCAATCCCATGGAGGTTCCACAGCTGTTGGTCTAAATTTCATGAGTTCCTACTAGTTTGGTTTGGTTGTCTCTGTAGGTTTCCCCATCATGATCTTGATGCCCTTGCTCATAGAATCCCTCTTCCCTCTCTTCAACTATACTCTTGGAGCTTGGCCTGGTGTTTGGCTGTGGATCTCTGCATCTGCTTCCATCAGTTACCAGAGAAAGACTCTATGATGACAGTTAGGATATTCACTTATCTCATTACTGGAGTAAGCCAGTTCAGGCACCCTCTCCAGTACTGCTAGCAGTCTAAGCTGGGGTCATTCTTGGGGATTCCTGGGAACTTCTCTAGCACCTGGTTTCTCTCTTTCACCATGGCTAAGTTAAAAAACAAAAACAAGTAAACACTGAAGACAGCTTATGTTAGAGAGGATGTGGAGAAAGGGGAACACCCCTCCACTGTCAGTGGGATTACAAACTTATGCAGCCACTTTGGAAATCAATATGGCAGTTTCTCAGAAAATTGGGATTCAATCTTCCTCAGTACCCAGCTATGCTACTCTTGGGCACATATCCAAGGAATGCTCAATCATATCACAAGCACACATGCTAAACTTTGTTCATAGCAGCACTATTTGTAACATGGAAACAACCTAAATGCCCCTCAACTGAAGAATGGATTAAGAAAATGTGGTACATATACATAATGGAGTACTACTCAGTAGCAAAAAACAATGACATCATGAAATTTTCAGGCAAATGGATGGAACTAGAAAATATCATCCTGAGTGAGGTAACCCAGACTCAAAATTACAAACATGGTATGTACTCACTCATAAGTGGATACTAGATAAAAAGCAAAGGCTATTCAGACTACAACTCATAGCTCCAGAGAAGCTAGCTAACAAGGAGAACACCCTGGGAATGGGAAATAGATAGGATCTACATGAGTAAACTGGGGAAGAAAGGTGGCAATGGAGGGCAGGGGATGGGGGTGAGAACATAAGGGTATGGGATGGTCAAGCTGCAACAGGGATGGAGTGGGAGAACAATGAAGGAGATACTTTTACTAGCATGGAATGTTCATATCCTGCTCCATTTGTATCTATCTGGCAACCCCATTCTCTGCCCTTCATCCACCCAGCATTCCTCTAGTCTGGCTCTCTTTTCTAATCTTATTCTATTCAGCTATTGGCCAGTCAGCTTCTTTATTAAACCAATCACAGAGACAAATATTAACACAGTGTAAAAAAATATTCCACAACAATTCCCATTTTTATCTAAATAAAAATGGAAGGTTTTAACTTTAACAAGGTAGAATTATATACAACAAAACAGTTATTAAGTAAGAATAACAGTTATGATAGCTAGTCCATTTGTATATGGGAAATTTAGAGAAAATACAATATTATTTATTTGTCTTTGTGAATCTAAATTTTTATACCTAATTTAACTTTTTATCTTAACTAAAGAAAACTATAATTATAACTATCTAGTCTTCAATTCCATCAAAGACTACAGAAGTGTGAGATGCTACCTAATGACCCGGACATCAGGCTGCCTGGATGGTTAACCCAGATTCCTCTATAACATTGGGGCATCAATCTTCGGCCTATAGGCCTAGAATATCAGACAGACTTTTCTGAGAAGCAGAGAATTTGAAGGACTGTCCTACCTTGTTTGGCAAAGATTGGCAGTCACTTTCCTTTGCATCCTGCTGATCCAATTTGGACAGTATCTGTCAGCAACTGAGGCAAGGGCAGTTTTTTTTTTTTTTTTGCCAACATGGTTAGCTTTTGCTGTAAAGAAAACAATTAGAGCAATTATTAGAGCAATGCATTCACAGCAATACATTTTTTTATTGGCCATTGTCTTTGTTAAAGTAGATCTGTGCTTCCAGGAGTAGACATGTCTCTGTCATGAAAACTGTTAGGCCATTAAACATATTAAATGCCATCCATATTCTATAGGTCTTTGGAGTGTTTGAAAACCATACACCTATCTAAATACATATATACATATGACTTTGAAAACATATCTAACATAACTAAAAGCTTGACTATTATATATGACTATTAATCTGTATTCATTAATTACACATTACATTTTAAAATATGCTGTATAAGCACAATATACCAAACAAGAGTAGAGACACACATGCAGTATAACAGAAATCACTTTATGTTTGTATCAATAAACTAAAATCTACACTAATGTAAAATATTTTGAGATTAATAGTTTTTTTGGATTAAAGCATATTCAATAATCTACTCTTTTGTCCTATCATTTCTATAGCCCATTCCTTGTTTTCTCTTTAGAAATAAATTTTGGGTTTAACTCCTTTGTTTAGTTTTTTTCCTGATTATGATCAATAACAATTTGCAACAAACCCTCCTTAAATGATGAAAAACATCCATAACCAATATTTTTTGGATGTGGATTTTGCTATCTAAACTACTTTCTGTTGTTTGTGGGAGCTGTTACCTTTGGCAGAACCTTGAGAAAATTCAGGATTATTGTTAGGTATTGGCTGGAATACTTTGTGAGACTGGATCATCACAACCAGCAGCCTTGAAGCTGTTTTGGATGCAGAATTCTGGAGGTGTGGTGATATTATGTTCCCCAAAATATTGTGCACCCTAATAAACTTATCTGGGGTAAGAGAACAGAACAGCCACTAGACATAGAGAACAGAAAATGGTGGCACACACACCTTTAATCCTAGCACTTCTAAGCAGTGACCTATCTGGATCTCTGTGAGTTCAAAGCCACTGAGACCATTACAAAAAGCTACAGCTGACCCAAATGAAGAGTTGTAGATACCAGAATCAACTGATACCTGCTGGGGATGTCTTTCTGTATGTTGTGAATGTATTGCTCTAATTGACTGATAAATAAAATGCTGATTGGCCAGTAGCCAGGCAGGAAGTATATTATAGGTGGAATAAGCAGAGAGGAGAATCCTGGGAAGTGGAAAGCTCAGTCAGGAGATGCTGCCAGTCACCATGAGAAGCAAGATGTGAAGTACCAGTAAGCCACAAGCCACATGGTAACTTATAGATTAATGGAAACAGGTTAATTTAAGATATAAGAACTAGATAGCAAGAAGTCTGCCACAGCCATATAGTTTATAAATAATATAAGTCTCTGTGTGTTTACTTGGGTCTGATCAGCTGCGGGCCCTAGTGGGACTGGAGAAAACTCCAACTACAGATACCTCTAGAGCACAACTACTGCAGGTAAACCTCAGGGATCATTGCAAAAGAAGAAATACAGACTGCAAAGGCAATATGAACAGAGAATTTCCTGTGAGAATTGTGAGCCTGGTAGTGTTGAGCAGCTACAGCCAAGAAGACTAATCACCATGTATACACAAAATATAAAATTGATTAAAGGAAACAGACCATTAATTGTAATAATAAAAGCAGGGGACAGTTTATTGGAGGGTTGAAAGAAAGGGAAAAATGGGAAAACTATATAATTCATTATAAGCTCAAAGAATTAAAAAAAATAATTCAACCAACTATGTACAACACTAAATACTTCTTACTGTAAAAAATAATAATCATAAGCACACTTACAGCAGCTCTTTTAAATTCTCAAGCAATTGTACCTTGATTATTTAAAATGCAGATACCAAAGGGATGTTTATTGTCATCTCTCATTCTCAACAAGGCATTGGGTGCTCTAAGTAGCTGTATAAGACATTCAGAAGAGAAAGAGATTTTAAAATAGAAATAAACACAAGGAAATTATCTTCATTTATAGTCAATATTAAAACAATTTGATTCTATTCCAATGTAAAATGATGAATATGATAAGGTCAGTTAGGTCTTAAGTATGAAAATTGATTCTCTCAAATAAATTAGATTTGATTCCAAGACTTATAATCAACTAAAAAAGTAGGCAATTTAAAAGATCATTTAAACTGTCAACAAAAACATAAATTATCCAAGAAGATATTTAATGTACATTTAGCAGCAAGGTTATTGAATCCTCTAAACCTCAAAGATGAAGGTTAGAATAAATAGAGATATTAAGCATACACTTAAGTGGTGGAAGCAATATTACAAAGATGAGAATCAATTTAAAATAATCTATAAATTATTTAATATATATTCAGGTATACTTAAATCATTTAAGAGTAGTTGATATGATAGAGACACTAAATGACATTTGCATACAATAAATCATGTGTAAAAGGACACAGAGAAATTAAGAGAATGCTCAGATGTATGTCTATGTTTTTTCATTTATTCTGGGATGAATGTGAGGAAACAAATCAATGTATTAAAGCAAACTTTTCTCAGTCCATGGAACTGATGAAAGGACATATGTGTAGCAAAGTTGGTGGTTCAATTGCCTTACACTTGAGCAAAATGTTTAGTTCAGAGTGCATAGTACAGGACTTCAAATAAGAATATTGTAGAAACAAGCATGTAAAAAGGAAGATTCATTGGAATATATAGGTCCACATACAGCCATAATATATAGACATATAAGATGGGAAAATCTCACATAATCTATAGAATTGCAAATAGTTAAAATTAACATATGAAAGAAAATGTTAATGTGGAAATATTATAACTAAGCCATTCATAGGAAACAAACAAATTGAATTATATTTGAGAATTGTAACTCAAGTAATAGTAGATGAAAAGAAAAGTTACCATTATTAAATAAATAGTATTTCAAAGATAAGATGCTGATCAATGTAGAAAGAGAAATATGTATTGTTATTAGATATTTGACTAGCAATGGAATAATGGTGAATAACCTACCATCCTCAGTCATTGAACACCCTGCAACTCATCCCTTCCCAGACTATAATCCAGAAGTATTTCCAAAAATCTTAGATAGAACAAAATTACCTGAGATACATTTTAGAATTATCATGATAATTCATGCATAAGTCTCTATTTATGGAAAAAGACAAATATTGATTTAATCATCCAGATACAATGCACCAGTCAGATCAAGTAGCTAAATGTCACAAATTTATTACATGCATACAAATTTAAAAGAAAACTTCATGTTGCTGATTCATGTAAAATTCAAAGAAATATATTCCTCAAGTAAAGAAAACAAAATATATGGAAGAAGAAATAAATATGAGACTGAGACAAAAGGCTTCTCCAAAGCAAATAATCTGCACATTAACTGATATGTGATTTGCACACTCATCTACATATGAGGTAAAGAAAACAAGACAGTTTGATAGGTCAAGAAAGATAACATATACAATAAGTGAATGACTATGTTGTATATCTGTTGTTATAACACAAGAGAACACACTGTGTAGTTTATGAAGAAAAGATGTTTATCTTTCACACTTTTGGAGTCTGGGTAGTCCATATTGGAAGAAATGTGTCAAAGAAGAAGTCATTGCTTTATCATAACAAGTTTGAAGATACTATGTGCTGAAAGTGTAGGAAAATGGTGGCCAACTTCTCTCTTCCTCTGTAGCCACTAGTCTTCTCGTCGAGGCTCCATCCTCTTAATTTTTCCAAGGCTCAATATTTCCCAAATGCCCCACTTGAAATATAATGAGAATTCTGAGACAATGTTTTTATGAAGGTTTGTTTAGCTTACCTTTTGTGGATCTGAAAACTGGTGATCAACTGTGGTCAGTTCTAACTTGTGGGTCTAATCTCACGACAATGGGTGGGATGTAGATGAGAAGAAGAATCATAGCAAAACAATGAACAGAACGTACTCAGTGACTTTGACTCAAGTTTCATAACACCCCTCTTGGAGCTAGAAAAGGCAAATGAGAAATCTTGTCTTCCACCATAAAAGTAGGTCTCCAGCAAAGTGAAGGTCTTCCACAGTGTCCTTTAAAGAATACTTTGAAGAATCCTTCAACTTCATCATCATAATTCTATGGACCAGTCCACTATTCAGAAACTGTTGGAGAATAACTTACAAACTAAAGCAACAGTCACCACAGGTATTTGGGTACTAAATTTCTAAAACACTTGGAGGACACATTCAAACTTCAATAATGAGTAAACAATTTACTAATCTAGCATTTAACTGTTGATGGCATATATTTCCTATTTAGCTTGAAACATGAAGCACATAGAAAATAATACTGCATTTAGCTCGTATTGAAGTAATTTTTTAAAGGCTATTCCCATCTGAAATTCAATGAAATAATTTTAGAATCTGTTAAGTTTGGAAATCAATCTAGTTGAATTAAATAAACAAACAAAGAATATAGCATGCAATTAGCTCTGTTTCTTGGGTTCATGTCAATCTTTTAAATTATCAGATCATAACAAATTTTAATAACTCATCTAATGATTTTTTAATAAAATATCCATATTTAAATAATGTGTCTTCAAACTTATTTCATAAAATAACAGAACTTCCTTGATAATTTTAACAAAACCTATATTTGATATAAATTTTATTCTTCTAATCTTTCACTAAAATGAATACACACGGCAGAATATTGAATTATCCCTTAAATATTTCAAAGTCAGAGCATTGAGACAGTCCATTTACTTTAGCATTAGATAAAAGCACATGGAAAACTTTCAATATTAGTTTCCTTTTTTATCACTTCATTCAGAAAATAACCTCATTTCAAAAGTTTTCATTTGGTAAATGGAACTATTAGAGTGTATCTGTATACATGTCTTACAGTATATAAGTCTGTCAAAGTTTTGTGTACTTCTGTTTATAAATTAGAAGTTGAAATACTTTTGTATGCACATTTCTTTTTGAATCCATTACTGTGAAAGTCAAGTTATTAACCAGAGGTCAAAGCTGTCTGTGGAGAAATATACTACTTTCCTTAGAGATTTAGACTTTTGGTAGAACATAATGATGAAATACTAGCAAAGGAACTTGAATTCTCACTCAGGTTATATTGGGGATATAAATTATATATATATATATATATATATATTTGTTATCATGAGAAAATATATTTAAATATTTTACATTCATGTATCTTCTAAATTCATACAGATCATACAGATTCCATATATTCAATAAATATTCTGAATACCTTCTCTGAGATAGATATATGTCATAGAATATTATTTTAAGGTGTGTTATATTTATGCTGTGGAATATCTGTGTAATGATGCATTCTTTTATGTTGTATTTGTTTAACTCTGTGAAGATGTATTACTTTGCCTGTCTAAAACACATGATGGTCTAAAAAAGAGCTGAATGGCCAATAGTGATACAGGAGAAAGGATAGGCAAGGCTGGCAGGCAGAGAGAATATATAGAAGGAGAAATCTGGAAAGAAGTGAAGAGGTAGCCAGAGAAGGAGGGGGATATCAGGGACAAGCCACATGGCTGCTCCACAGCCAACTACGGAGTAAGAATGAAATTAAGATATACAGAAGAAAAGGAAAAAAACAAAAACCACAAAGGTAAAAGGTAGATGGGGATAATTGAAGTTAAGAAAAGCTGACTAGAAATAAGCCAAGCTAAGGCTAGGAATTTGCAATTAAAAATAGCCTCCACATGAGATTTATTTGGGAGGTGAGTGGCAGGCTTCTGAAAGAGTAGAGTCCTAAGAGCAAAACCAACAATATTTTGCTGCCCAATATGGGGTTCAAATTTCCATAGGACCTAAGTTTGACAAAAAAAAGAGGTTATGTCTCCTTTAGGCATTACTGCTTGCTAGTGAGTCCTGGAGCAGCTAGTACATTAAGTAGGTACAAAAATCTGAGTAAAAATGCCTGTCAGAGTGCAAGCATCATTTGAGAGTTCTAGGAAGATTGAATGCAGTTCCTGGCCAGGCAAATTTCCAATCAAACTGCAACCTTTAAGCTTGGCTTTCACAAACCTAGAAGCAGGCCAGCAAAACTGTGCATGGAGGACCCAGCTGTAGCTTAGCAATTTAAAGTTTGCTCACATTGTCAAAAAAGGCAGAAAGATACACAGTAAAAGAAGTCCAGATGGAAAAACCTCTGAACAGGTTCCAGTGTGTTTTACAATGTGCATAGGCTTATGAAAGAAAAGAAAATGATTATAGATAGTCATAGAAAAAAGTAGATTAAAAATAATAAAGTATTAAAAAAGTAATATAAAAGAATAAAAATTCTTATATAAAAGTAATATAAAAGAAAAAGCCACGTAACAATGGGAAATGCAGAGGGAGTCTGAATCCTATGTACTATTGTGTTGATTTTGAATTTTTTGATTGTTGATAAGCAAACAGTAGCTGCTAAGAGACATGGGATTGTGACCTGGACTGCTAAATTGAATTAATCTAGATACTTTAGAAATGACTTAACCTTTAAAAAAGAAGTCTAAACATATATTTGTCAAATGGAAATAAAAAAATCTTTGGAGATTTGTTCCCACAGGAGATGAGAGATTTTGGAATGAGATAGATCTGGTTTGATCAGGGAGAACTCCTGAATCTTGACAGGTCATATCTATCAACAAAGATTATAGCTGGTCTTCCCAGGACTTGGCCATTATCTCAAATTTTCTCAGGGACCATAAAGATAATTCATCCACAGACAACAGTAAGCAGTCTAGAAAAAACAATGTCAATATTCCCAAGAGTTGGGCTGTGAGAGGCTTTTGGTTAATTGGTGTGTTTTAGATGTTTGTTACAATTTAGGGAAATATAGGAATATAGGATAAAAAGAAAACTATTAACCTCAGATATTTCACATTGAAATGGATTGTTGTATAATGATACAAATTTAATTTAATTTTGTTACATTGTATATGTTTCTACTCTTGTTTAAGGTATTATGCCTATACAGTTTTTTTGGAATTTAAGGTAAAGTTCTAGTTTTTAGAAGCTAATATTATAAATTATATAGGATAATCAAGAAACAAGTTAGTAACTAGTCATCTATAAGAACCAAATTTGTAGATATGTTAGGTATGTTTTCAAGATCATATAGAGATATATTTTAGATAGATAAGTGGTTTTCAAATACTTCAAAGACCTAGAGAATATGACATTTAAAATGTTTTGTTAACTAAGGTTTTTCATGACAATGAGAGACATCTGCTCTGGCAGCTCCAATTTACTTAAGAGATGATGGGCATCAAAGAAAATCCTTATGGAGTTTATTTTCAATGTGGCAAGGCTAACTATTTGGTCAAGAAAATGTGCTTACTTGGACTGCATAACAGTATGTTTCATAAACTGTACATGCAGGTCCAACAGGAAAGTAACTGCTTGACTGTTGAACTTTGCCAAAACAAGTCAGGGCAGCCTTTCGAGATTCTTTCTTCACAGAAGAGTCTTCCAGACATCCTGTGGGACACAGAGGAAAGTGACTGATCAACTTTGCCATTACAAGGAAGTACAATGCTTCAAATTCCCTGCTCCACTAAAAAAGTCTGCCATATATTTTGGGCATGTAGGCTGAAAATTGATGCTCCAATGTTGCAGAGAAATTCTGGGTAACTGCCCAGGTAGCCAAATGTCTCTGCTATTAGATAATTTTACATCCTTCTGGGTCTTTGATGGAGTTCAAGACTAGATAGTTATAGTTGCAGTTTCCATAGTTATGATAGAAAGTGAGTTAGGTGTAAAACTTTGGATTCACTAAGATAGCATAGATAGTGCATTATTTTCTCTGAATATGCTAACTCCAAATAGACTGAATATTGTAAATATAATTCTTACTTGATAATTGTAGCTAGAAGTTTTCCTGGTCTTGCTCAACACCAAGATCCCATAGCCATTTATAAAATTCCTATGTCCTGCCTGGTCCTGCAATTGCTCAGACCCAAGTAAACACAGAGGCTTATATTATTTTTAAACTATGGCCATGCCAAGCTTCTCAGTAGCTAGCTCTTATATCTTAAGTTAACCCATTTCTATAAATCTATATATTTGCCACATGACTTGTGGCTTACCAGTACTTTAACATCTTGCTTCTCATGGCAACAGTTGGCAGAGTCTCCTCTGCTCTGTCTTTCTTCTTTCACTCTCTCTAGTTAGAATATCCCACCTAACCTTATTCTGCCTCACCATTGGCCAAACAGTTTTATTTATCAACCAATCAGAGCAACACATATTCACAGCATACAGAACGTCATTCCCATCATTTCCCCTTTTCTTTCTATTGAAAAGGAAGATTTTAACTTCAACATAGTAAAAATTATATGTAACAAAAGTTATCAAGCAAGAATTATAGTTATAATATATAGTCTATTTGTATTTGGCAAAATTGAAGAAGATATCCTATCTATCTTCTGTTTGTGAGTTTAAGGTTTCATATCTACCTTATATCTTATAACCAAGAAAAACCATAATTATAACTATCTAGCTTCAACTACATAAAAGACCTCAGAAGAATATAATATTACCTAAGTAAACTGGAAATGCATTGTAAGCAACTTCCAAAAATCTAGAATGACAGAGACAGCTGGCTGCCTGGACAGTTATCCAAAGTTCCTCTGTAATGTTGGGGCATCCATCTTTAGCCTGTAGGTCTTGAGTTTTTTAGTTGCTTCTTCATGTGTCCTGTAGAATATCAGGCAGTCTCCTCTATAAGGCAGGAAGCTGATGTACCATCTCATCTTGTGAAGCTCAGGGGTCACCTTCCTATGGGTCCTGCATGTCTAGTAAATACAACATTTTATCAAGAAGTTCAGGCAAGAACAGTTTCTTGTCCAAATGGCTACATTTGCCAAGAAGATAAACTCCACGTGGAATGTCTTCAATGCTCATCTTTCTCTTTGAAGTAAATCAGTGCTACCAGGAACAGACATATCTCACTGTTCAGGAAAGTCTGAGTTTTTAAAACATTTTAAATGCCATATTCTATAGGTCTTTGAAGTGTTTGAAGATTACCTACCTAAATGAATTATATCTATGTATACCTAGAAAATTTAACATAACTATAAGTTAGAGTATCATAGACTAATTTTTAATCTGTATTTCTTAATTATTTATTACAATTTAAATGAGTTACATAAAATAATACCTTAAAAGAGAGTAGAAATATATATATACACACACACACACACATATATATAGTATAACAAAATCAACTTTAAATTGTATCAATAAACTAAAATCCATAGCAATGTAAAACATTTTTAAACAAGTTGTTCTTTAAAAGTAGATTCAATAATCTACCCTTTCATCCTATCATATCTATATCATATCCCCCTTTTTCTTTTAGAACTTTCTTTTAGAGATTTACAATTTGTAACCAACAACCTAAATAAAGACAAACATCCATAATCCATTTTTGAGGAATGTGGACAGTTTTTTAGGCTACTTCCTGTAGATAGAGAGTGCTGGTAATCTTCTGTGGACACAAAGAAAACTTTAGGATTGTGGTCAAGTCCTGAATGGAGTAGTCTGTGAGGCTGTATTCTCTGAGCCTGTTGCCTTGAAGTTGATTTTGGATGTTGGATGATATGGGCCATTGTGTCATTGGAGACCTTTCAGGGGGTCTTGGCTGGTCAAACCATATTAGCCTGGAAGCAATCTACAGGTTCTCATCTTCTGTGGAAATAAAAGCAGAACCTCTTTTCCAAAGCAACATATCCTTAGACATAAATTTTGAAATCAAGATACCTTTCAAATATACATATTGATTGAACTCAGCAGCTTTTACTATCAAATGTCTCTGTATAGTTAAAAATCCCAAAGACAATATAATCCAGACTCTCTGTGTGATTTCCATCTTTACATGGACTTTCACTTTCTCTTTAAAGACGTTAAGCTTTAAAATACTCTATTTCTCTATATAACTGTCTATATCTCTTTTCCTCTCTCTTACAAGCCTACACACATTTTTACACACATTGTAAACTGTCTAGGGTTTATCCTATCTGAATCTGTTTTACTGTGAATCTATTGCTTTAAACTGCAGCATTACTGGGACTGAAACGGCAGCTTTGGCTTCCAGCTCTGCCCACATTAGCTTTCCAACATGGTGGAACTATGTTCACCACCAACTCTGGGAAGCAGTAGGTCCATGCCTCCATCCAACAGCATGTAGCCCAGAAACTTTTTTTTGTCTGTGTTAGCAATAGCTATATCCACATTGCACCATGTCGCACAGCTTACTGATGTCACTGTGTATAGTGGCAGGAATCCGCCATGCTGCACTAAAGCCCATAACTATGAACCCACCATACTGTAGCTCAAGTCCGAATGCCACAGCATCTCTGTACCTTGGCATCTGTATATCTCGACCCGCATGAGACATGAAGTAGAAAGCTGTTTTTGGCTCCATTATTGTGTGTTTAGAAGCCCTTTTTAAACTCTTTTAAGACTTACAGAAATTCAAGAGCCCCGTGTGGGTACACCAAATGTAGATGGATTTCTAATTGGTCTCATTAAATAAAAAACATGGAGCCAAATATAAGGGTGAAAGCCTTAGATCAGGGAAATAGGGAAAGTCACAAGCCAACCTTACCTCACCAACACTGCAGCTTCCAAATGCGAGCTACTTTCTGTCTATCCATGCCTTTATTGCTTCGCTATTCTGCCCTCTCATTGGCTTTCTTAGCCCTGCTACCTCACTACCTCTTCCTACACAGCTCTGTTACTTTCTATCTGTCTGTACAGACCTCCGAGTCTCTATGGTTGGTACTGGAATTAAAAGCTCTGTTCCCTAGTGTGGCCTTGAACACACAGACCCTACTTGCTAAGTGATAGGATTAAGAGCATGTGCTACTACTGCCTGATTTCTTTGTTTACATAAAATGGCTTGCTATTTCCTCTGATCTCCAGGCAAACTTTATTAAAGCACAAATAAAATATCAACACATTTCAGCACACATAAAATATCACTACGATAATTATTTTTATTGTGTAGAGTTTTACTATGTTAAAGTTAAAAGCTTTTTTTTAGACAAAAAGTGGGAAATGATGAAGAATATTATTTTTAAGATGTGTTACATTTATTTATGCTCTAGAACATTTGTTTAATGATGCAGATATGTTTCATTCCTTTATGTTTTATTTGTTTAACTCTGTGAAGCTATGTTACTGTGCCTGTCTAAAACACTTGATTGTCTAATAAAGAGCTGAATGGCTAATACCAAGACAGAATAAAGGGTAGGTGGGGCTGGAAGGCAGATAGAATAAAGAGAAGAAGAGGAGGAAGAGAAGCAGAGAATGAGGAATTTAGTGGACAGCCACCCAGCCACCTAGCTATACAGCCAGACAGAGTAAGAAGGAGAGAAAAGGTATAGAGAAATAGAAAAAAGTTAAAGCCCAGAGACAAAACATAGATGGGGTTAATTTAAGTTAAGAAAAGTTGGCTAGAAATACTCCAAGCTAAGGCAGAGCATTAATAATTAAGAGTAAGCCTCTGAGCTGGGATGTGGTGGCACATGCCTTTAATCCCAGCACTTGGGAGGCAGAGGCAGGCAGATCTCTGTGAGTTTGAGGCCTGCCTGGGCTAAAGAGTGAGTTCCAGGAAAGGTGTAATGCTGCACAGAGAGAAACCCTGTCTCGAAAAACAAAACAAAAAACAAAACAAAACAAAAAACAAACAACAACAACAAAAAGAATAAGCCTCTGTGTATAGTGGTATTTGCTCCACCTATGACCTATACAGCCCAAAAGAGGCAGTGTTTCTTGTATGGACCTCTTAAAAAGGGAAGAGAGAGGGTTTATGTGTTTAAGAGGTGGAGAGGTGGAGAGATGGTTAAGAGCACTGAATGATGTTCCAGAAGAACTGCATTAAATTCCCAGGCCATCCCGTATCTGATCATGCCAGGATTTAAAAAAAGGGAAGAAGGAAGCACATAACCCCTCTCTCCTCTCTTTTTAAGAGGTCACATACAAGCACCACCTCCTACAGGCCCTACAGTCCAAGGTGGACAACTGAAACAGAATATTATGAATAAATAAAGAAAAATGTTTCATTTCCTTAAGAAAAATATTATATCAATTCTGAGAAAGTAGGGAATAAATAGTTATGGGATTGTATTGGACTAGTAGAATATAGTTTTCTTTGAACACCTGAAGTTTGCAGTATCAAAGGTTACTTATCAAATGTTTTAAATAGTACAACACTTGACCACATGCTTGCATTTCATATTCATATATTCATTAATCCAACATCTATTCACTTAGTTATTTTCCATTTGATGTCAAAAATTACTATTGAGGGACAAATCACATATTTTCTGAAGACTTCTAACTCTCTTAAAATTATCAGCTCCTTAGCCATCAGAGACTCTTCAAAACAAGAATGTTTCCTCTAGATTTAGACATAATAGAAGACTACTAGCTAACAATCCAAAGTTCTTGACTGCAGTGATCAACTTTGCAGTATCTGTATTGGTAAATGAGGCTACCAGTTATAAGAGCAGTGGAAATAACCACAGAACTCTTGGATGCGTGTTAAACATGCCTTAAATAGTTTAATGTGAAAGTCAAACAGATCAAATAGAAAACTGGTAATCCCATAGATCGGTTCAGGTAGGGTACTGCCTTCTCTGTAGTGGGCCTAGAAAAACCATCTATTTGCAACTTTCTCAGTCTTAGAACACTGAGAAACAGAGCACATTGGTTCACTTTAGCTTAAAAGCAGTTACTTTGACACTGTTCAGCATAACTGTTGGGAAATTTTTTGCATAGTCCAATAAACAAAAAACAATAACAAAATTTGACTCTTTCACAATTTTTTCTTTTAGCAAAATTGTGCTAAATTTCACTCTGTTTTTACATAATTTAAACATTCTTGTCAAAGAGAATACTTGAAAGTACTCATATATAACACAAATCTTAAAAGGTCTTAATAATAAAAAGAACCTAGAGCCAGATATTGGGTAAAAGCTGAAAGATCAGAGAAACAGAACAAGCCAGCCACTAGTTCTTACCCCTAGGAAATCCTCAGTCTAAACACAGAGACTTCCTGTTTACTCACGACTTTTATACCTTTCCATCTTTCTTCCTTCCTAGTGCTGGGATTAAAGACGTGCACCATCACCACCAGGCTCTGTTTCCAGTGTGGCTTTGAATTTAAAGATATCCAGATGGATTTCTGCCTCCGGAATGCTAGGATGAAAGGTGTGTGCCACCACTGCCTGACTTCTTTGTCTAATTTAGTCGCTGGCTTTATCCTCTGATCCCCAAGAAAGCTTTACTGGGGTACACAATATATCACCACACTCATAGTTCAAAAAATTTTTATCTTTAAATTGTTAACAATTGGAATTAAGGTAAGATACAATTGTCAGAAATCAGTATGTTTTTATTGAGATTTTTACATTGCTTCAATTTAGGTACTAGACATTTTTGCATTTGACTCATAGATGTTTATACAACAATTATTTTCTAAATAGTAAAAATAGTTCTCACATTAACTTTATATTTAATCAATAATAATAATGGTAAAAAATAACCATTTATTACAATAAGTGGAAACAATACAGCTAAATCAAAAATTATGCACCAATATATTCTATTGTCATACTAGTTTTTTTTTTTTTTTTTTACCAAATATACCAGCACTGTAATTCTCTGAACTTATACAACTTAATTTTACTTTTCACTGGAAAAGTTATTTTCTGGGCCAGATTTAGCAGTCTATGCCTATAATATAAGTATTTGGGAAGCAGAGAAAGAAGGATTATGAATGCTAGGCAAGCCTAGGCTATATAGGAAGACCAAATCTTGAAAAAAATTTTTTGATACTTTGGAAATGTTGTATATCTACTGCAATTATTTGTAGATTGGTTTGATACGAGCATAAGGGCTCTTAAACTGAAGAGAAGGCAACTAGAATGTGGTAAGAAATGGAAAATGACAATGGAAAACGAGACTCTTTCAGGTGGTAAGAATTGTGCAATCCAAATTTAATACTTTTAAAGGTAGACAGACACACAAACAAAAACAAAACAAACAAACAAAAAACAAAACAAAATAAAACCAAGCAAAATCTATAGTAAGTAAGTAAAGTCAGTAAACAATCGGTGACCTGTTTTCTGCAGATGGAACTCAAATATCTCCAAAATCCAATGATCAAGAAAGAAAATGCTCCCAGGCAATGTAACAAAATAACACAGCTTCAAAACACTTTGATCTTAATCAAGTGAAGTGAATGTTGTGCTTCCGGCCTACATAACTACATTGTAATAATTTGTGTTGTTTTGCATCAGTAACTCTGTGACAAATTGTTAGAGCTGTAATAGAATCCTAATACACACTGCAAAATTTAAATGAAGCAAATTTTGGGGGCAGAATGTTCAGTGTGGAGGCAAAACACAGCTTTCAGTTGACTAACAAAGGTATTTCTTATTGAAAATATTGACCATTGATCAAGTATCTTAAAATATAAGACAGCAACCCTCATTATAAATTGGAGAGGCATTCCAGTTAGGGAGATGGACACATTCAAAAGCCCCAGGTAGAGGGGTCCTTGGCACATTTAATGATTTGAAAGCAGATAAGAATGTGTACAACCCATAGTGACAAAAGCCACAGGTGCAAATAATGAAAGGCTATTTGATCTATACGTTTCAAATTGTTAAAGCCAAACTAGATTCCTCATTTGTGCTGTTGTTTTGTGGGGAGATGAAGTTGAAAGATATTAAAAACAATCTAAAGAAGAAGAAATTTATTTTCTTTATTCATGTCTGTCTCATAATCTGTGAGTGTTTGTGTGTGTGTGTGTGTGTGTGTGTGTGTGTGTGCATGGATTCTAAAACATACAATGGTAAATATATTCAGAAAGCCCAGATAGAGAATTACAATATATGGCAGCAATGTAGGCACTGAAAACTAATGATCAGTATCTATATTTTAAAGGTATAAAAAATAAAAGGCATTTGGTGTAAATCAAATAGGTTTACATATTTTACTTAAACTAATAAGACATTCTTAGGCAAGTTGATTTTCAGTAGAATTAGACATTCAAAGTAAAATGATAAAGCTTGGAAGTAGAATATGATTTAAATCAGTATGAAATTTGCAACGTGGCTGAGAGCTGAATCATCAGTTTAAACTTTGTTTAAAAGCCTGCGGTAGCATAAGGGACTTGAGGAGTAAGTGCCAATGGACTTGAAGTGAGGTGCAGCCAGTGTTACTGCAGAGGGGAATTACGGAAGGAAAGGTAAGGCCCAAGTGACTACAAAGAGATGACAGTATTATGTTGTGGATAAGGATTCTACCAAGGAACATAATTACAGAGAGGAAGTTAGACCATTTCAAATAGAAGCCATATCAAGCACTGAGAATTAATGATTAAATAAGTCAATATAGATGTTCAGATCATTTGGAAGTGAGTTCTAAGCCAAATTCTTATCAGAATGATAACAATCAAAATAAGAATCACATTGACAGCTGCACTACAGCTCATGGAATTTACCTGTTTTGATACCAGTATGCCCTGTTCTACTGATGTAGCAGGGACTCACATGCTCTTATTGACATGTGAATTAACTGCTTAAATAAACACTTATCTCATATGTTAATCACAAATCTGAGTAAACTAGGTCCCTGCTCTAATTACTAAGTGGTCAGGTACCAGACAACTAAGGTCAGACATTATTCAATAGAACTAGGTAATTAAACACTAGTTTGGCATATGTAAGTCGATGTTACCAGAGTTTTAAGTTGTTTTTATGCTGCCCTTAGGGGCAAGCACATTTGTGGGCATGAGTGATATTTTACTGCCTTTGTAGTTGCAAGTATCAAAGTTGCGTGTTTTGTGTATCTGACTGTCATTAATATTACAATATTGCATCCTGTCACGGAATCTTTAAATCTCATAAGATAGTTATGTTTTGAGAAATTTTGTTATTGGAAAAAGAACTTGGATGATAGAAAAATTTCATCAATACTAGTTTTCGCCACAGTTTATTAAATTTGGCAAAGACTGCACTATATCTAGCCTAATAGGCACAATTTAATGAAGAAGGAAACATTCCTTTTGAGATGAAGCTGAGACCATTGCAGGGCCAGTGTACATTTATAACCCATCCAAACAACTTGATAGATGGAAGAGCAAAAGCCAGAAAAATCCAATAAAATTGTTACATCTAGAGTCTAAGCAAAAAATAAATCCTTGGTGACAGGAATATTAAGCTTATGCCACAATCTCAATGCATGTATACTCCCAGGAGAACACATCTGAGCAAAACAGAGTGAAAACTTCAGAACACTAATGTGTTTTGCTATGGATCAAGGAGTTTCCTCTAGAGTGTAAAAACTTGGCTTCTTTTCATTGCATTAAAGACAACAAGAAAAGCATGCTACAGAAAATTGCTGAGCTCTGCATTTCTGCATGTAAATTAACCAATTTAAACAAACAAAACCAATAAAATGTGATTCACTCACTTACAATTAAGACTAGCTCAATATATTTGGAATCAGCGTGACACTTTTCCTTTGGACTACCACTGTCCCTAGAGAATTCAGCAGCAGTATAAAGGGTCAGGCTTATTCAATTATTAAATATCCCACTGGGATCTTGCTGGCTTTTCTGAGTAGAACTACAGCAATGAGAAATGTGTGAATGTTTGATACTGTGCATATGTTTTCACCTTATCCATTTTTAAAATACTTGAGTAAAAAAAAACACTCTATATTTATTCATTGCCAATTTTTCTTTCGTTCAGTACAGCGTGTTTAAATAACCAAACTCAGATTTTTATTATTCATACTTCTAATGCATGTGTTATTTTCTTTGGTGTGGATCTGAAAAATGTTTATTTGAATTCTCCCTAATCAAAACCATGAATGTCTTCTTCTTTCATTGTAGAAATTAATGATAATTATTCATGATAAATATCGCAACATTTAAATGAGCTTGAAATAAAATATGAAAATATCATTTTGTTCTACTTAAATAGATATTTTGAACATTAAAAATCTGTCCCACAGGAAGTAGCTATAAACTATGTCAGGCAACTTAAAAAGATTTTTTATTCCTATTTATAAAATTCGATTATATTTAGAAAACATTTAAAAAAAACTTTAAACTATGTGTGTTAGTGCTAAATGCTTAATTTTTAGATATATGAATGCATTGTATAATCTTTAAATGATGCTAGACACACTCATCATTTCAAATACTTATCATTTCTCAATAATGAAACTTTCGAGTCTTTCCTTCCAAGTTTTTGTAATGCATGACTCATTATTTTTGAAAGTTCCTCTAATGTGTAATACCATACCAGAAGACCTTACTGTTCCCTAGGAATGAATTATTATATGTTTGCATCCACACTGCTAAGCTCATAGGCAGGTCCTGTGGTGCTTTCTATGAGGTCATGGAACCTCTAGGAGGTAGGACCTACTAAAATATTTAGGTCTTTTGAGTCTTGCCCTTGATGAATATATTGAGATTATGAATATTCTATCACTCTCTCTATGTCTATGGACATCATAACTGAAATAAAATGGTATCATAAATTTAGTTAATGTGAGAGTACACTTGGTTAGTCACATTTTCCATAGTGATATAGTCTTCCCAGAAAGCTTGACATAATAAGCATTGACTTCCAAACTTTTTTGTTTTCATTTTTTAAAGATTTTATTTATTCTTTGACAATTTCATACACACACACATATACATACATACATATATACATATATATATGTATATGTATGTATATATATACATATATGTATATATACATATATTTATGTATATATATATATGTAGTGTACTGTGGTTATATTCACCCCCTCACTACCTCTTGTCCCACCTTCTCCTGCCCAATCTCTTCTTCCCAAAATCCTTTTCCTACTTTTATGCTTTAAAAAAAATTATCCTAAAGACTAAAAGTTGAAACAGTATTTGAAGCAAAGAAAAACACTAAATGACATGTAAACACCACCAGTGAAAGGCCAAATTTTTTTGTAGTTTTTTTTTTTAAATTTTTTATTCATTTACCTACCAACCACAGATCTCCCTCTCATCTCTCCTCCCATTTTCCCCCTGCCCTCCACCCCTCATCCCCTCCTCCAACAGGTTAAGTTCTTATTGCTCACTCTACAGCTAGGGTCTTGCTGTCTCTGATCCCAGGAGCAGGGGGTGGGTACAGACTCTGGGAGGTTGCAAGCAAGCTCTCATTTATTAAACAAAGGGCTGATATGTGTGTGTGTGTGTGTGTGTGTGTGTGTGTGTGTGTGTGTGTGTGTGTGTGTGTGTATTTTTGGCAGGCTCTGCTCCTAGCTACTGTGGAGTTTGGTTGGCTTTGGCTAAACGTCATCACCTTCCAGTTTGGAGTTTATGAGTCAAGTTTTCTTTGGCCAGAGTGCTCTCTGTGCATGTCACAGCTCTTCATTTGCTTAAGGCATGGCCCAATGCTTTAGGCCTTACCTGCCTCAAGTTCTCCCATGGGGGTACAGCTAAGCCTGGTACATTCAATTGAGGGACCAAGTCCCTCCCTGCTTTATCAGGGGTGAACAGGGTGTCTAAACATAGGTAATTGGACCCAGAAACCCAGCTCATGCATCAGGGATAGGTCTTGATCACACTGCCAGTGGTCCCTCAAACAGATCCAGCTACACAACTGTCTCCCATATGCAGAGACTCTAGTCTGGTCCTATCAGGTTCCACAGCTGTTGCTCTAAAGTTTGTGGGTTCTTTTGAGCATGGTTCATTTGTCTCCACAGATTTCCCCATCATTATCTTGACACCCCTTGTTCATATAATCCCTCTTCCCTCTCTTCAAATGGACTCCCAGAGCTCACCCTGGTACATAATTGTTGATCTCTGCATCTACTTCCATCAGGTACTGGGTGAAGACTCTGTGATGCTAGTAGGCAATTTTCTAGTGCCAGGTTTCTCCCTTACCCCATAATATCTCCCTCTATCAAAATGTCTCTTTCATTGCTCTCCCACTCCATCCCTCCCCCAGCTCGACTATTCTGTTCCCTCATTCTGAGGTACTATCTGACTTTGAAGTTGGGGTGTGTCTATTATATGCAGCAGAAGGATGGATTCTGTTTTAGTATCCATTGTGTTAGCCTGTGTCTTTTTATACATGAATTGAGTCCATTGATATTAAGAGATATTTGTTATATATATATTAATTAATATATATAATATATATATATATATATATATATATATATAAAGAGATGATTGTTAATCCCTGTTATTTTTTGGTGGTAGTCTTGTGCATTTCGCTTCTTTGGCATTTGTTGGTGTGGGATTATCTATTGCCTGTGTTTTCATGGGTGTTTCTAATTTCCTTAGGTTGGATTTTTCCTTCTAGTGCTTTCTGGAAGGCTGGATTTGTGAATAGGTATATTTAAATCTGGTTTTATCATGGAATATTTTGTTTACTCTGTCTATGGTGATTGAGAGTTTTGCTGGGTATAATAGTCTGGGTTGGCATCCATGGTTTCTTAGTGTCTGCATAATGTCTGTCCAGGACCTTCTGACTTTGAGAGTCTCCACTGAGAAGTTGAGTGTTATTCTGAGGGGTCTGCCTTTATATGTTACTTGGTCTTTTTCTTTTGCTGCTATTAATATTTTTCTTCATTCTGTATATTTAGTGGTTTGATTATTAGTTGGTGAGGGGGCTTCTTTTTGGGGTCTAGTCGATTTGGTGTTCTGTAACCTTCCTGTATCTTCATAGGCATTTCCTTCTTTAGGTTGGGAAAGTTTTTTCTTCTATGATTTTGTTGAAAATATTTTCTGTGCCTTTGAGTTGTTATTATTCTCCTCCTTCTACCCACATTATTCTTATGTTTGACTTTTTCATGGTGTCTCAGATTTCCTGGACATTTTGTGTTATGACTTTTCTGGCTTTAGTATTTTCTTTGACTGAGTAATCTATTTCCTCTATTGTATCCTCCATGCCAGAGGTTCTCTCTTCCATCTCCTGTATTCTGTTGGTTGTGCTTACATGTGTAGTTCCTGTTCATTTACTCAGATTTTCTGTTTCCAGCATTCTCTCAGTTTGTGTCTTCTTCATTGTTTCTATTTCAATTTTCAGGTCTTGAACTGTCTCCTTCACCTCTTTAATTGCTTTTTTCTTGGTTTTCTTGACTTCCTTTAAGGGATTTATTGATTTCTTGTAGCTAGAGTTTTCCTGGTCTTGCCTGGCCCACGGTCAGGACAAATCTCTCTCACCCGCCAGTCCTATAACCACTCAGACCCAACCAAGTAAACACACAGAGGCTTATATTGGTTACAAACTGTATGGCTGTGGCAGGCTTCTTGCTAACTGTTCTTATGTCTTAAATCAACCCATTTCTATTAATCTATAAGTTGCCACATGGCTCGTGGCTTACCGATATCTTAACATCTGCTTCTCATCATGGCGGCTGGCAGCGTCTCTCTGCCTCAGTCTTCCACTTCCCAGAAATCTCCTCTCTCCTTGTCCTGCCTACACTTCCTGCCTGGCTACTGGCAATCAGTGTTTTATTTATTAACTAATCATAGCAACACATTTAACACATAGAACATCTCACAGCAATTTCTTTCAATTTTTTGTTTGTCTTTCCTTCAATTTCTTTAAGGAAAATTTTCATTTTCTCTTTAAACACCTCTATCATCTTCTTAAAGTTATTTTTAAGGTCATTTTGTTCTGCTTCTTCTACATTGGAATGTTCAGGTCTTACTAATGTAGAATCACTAGGTTCTGATGGTGTCATATTGCTCTTTATGTTGTTGAATGTATTCTTGCATTGGTGTCTACCCATCTCTTCCTCCAATTTGTGCAAAAGGTGTCTATATCTCAGGGAGCCACTCTTGATCCAATCTGAGCTGGTGGAGTTTCTGTCTCAGGAAGCAGCTGTGGTATTGGAGAATGGTTGGGTTTGGGGGGTGGATTGGGGCTTATAAGTTACAGGGTCCATTGGGGAGGGTGGTTAGGCCTGCCTGCAGGAGTTCTTCCTGCTGGTCTGCAACTGAGGCTGTGGTATGGGAGCATAGGTTGTACCCCTGGGCCTAAATCCTAGAGGCTGGGGTGATAGGCTAAGAGACCAAAGACTCACTTTTGTGTCTCAGGGAACAGCTGCGGTCTTGGAGGATAAATGGGTTTGGAGGTAGATTGGGGCTTGTAGTTTACAGGGTCCAGTGGGGATGGTGGTAGTTGGTCCTGTCTGCAGGAGTCCTGCTTGTTGGCCTGCAACTGGGGCTTTTAGTCCTTTCAGAGCTGGCAGAGTCTGTGTCTCAAGGAGTAGCTGAAGTCTCAGAAGATGAGTGTGTAGATGAATTTCTAAATGGTCTTTTTAAATAAAAAAAAAAACATGGAGCCAAATATAGGGGTGAATGCGTTAGAGATCAAGGAAATAATGAGTAGCCACCAACCTTGCCTGTCCAGCTCTGCAGCTACCAAAAAGTGAGTTACTTCCTGTCTACCCATGCCTTTACTACCTTGCTGTTCTGCCCTCTCATTTGCTCTTAGCCCAGCTACCTCACTTCTTTGTCACTGCCTGTCTGTACAGACCTCCAGTTCTCCATGGTTGGTACTGGGATTAAAGACATGTGTCACCATGCTTGGCTATTTCCGAGTGTGTCCTTGAACACACAGAGACACTGCCTGCCAAGTGATCAGATTTAGAGCATGTGCTACCACTACCTGACTTATGTTAATGGCTTGCTATTTCCTCTGATCTCCAGGCAAACATTATTTATTAACATAAAATAAAATATCACCACATATCAGCACAAATAAAATATCACCACATGGGTGGGTTTGGGGGGGTGGATTGGGGTTTGTAACTCTGGTGGGGGGGTATTCAAGCCTGTCTGCAGGAGTTCTGCCTGCTGATCTGCTACTGGGTAGGGTATGGTGGCACTGGTTGTGTCCCTGGGCCTAAAACCTAGAGGCTGTGGGGTGATAGGCTAAGAGACCAAAGACTCACCTTTGTGTCTCAGGGAGCAGCTGCGATCTTGGAGGATGAATGAGTTTGGGGGTGGATTGGGGCTTGTAGGTTACAGGGTTGGGTGGGGGATGGTGGTAGTCAGGCCTGCTACAGGAGTCCAGCCTGCTAGCCTGAATTCCAAATTTTTTAATAATAGTTTAAAATGTTTCACAATATTTTATATATTTCCTTTTAACTGTTGGAAAAATAATAAGGGGAAAATCTCCACTTGACCTATAATAAAAATTTATATACATGCTTGTATTTAATTGCTATAGTAACTTTAGCAGGGATTTCATATATTAACATAGATGTCCCTGTTACATGACAGTAATGGAATGTGAATCCCTCTAGTTGACAACTGGTTAATATTCCTAATAAACCATTGTAAGGATAATTCTTAGATGAAAACTAATTTGGATTCTCACATTTAGAGATATTACTTTGGATGGGGAATTGAGCCTGAGATTATTTCTTTACCTCCTTAAAAGAAGCAAATAAGTAAACTTCTGAACAATCTGATTGATATTTTGTTTAGGAAAACATTCTTTTTGTATCATCTTTATTAGTATTCAAAATAAATTATACCTCTCACTTTTCTTTTTTTTTTTTCTTCTTCTTTTTGTTTTTTTGAGACAGGGTTTCTCTGTATAGCTTAGTGTCTTTCCTGGATCTCACTCTGTAGACCAGGCTGGCCTTGAACTCAGATCCACCTGGCTCTGCCTCCTCCCAAGTGCTGGGATTAAAGGCATGTGCCACTACTTCCTGGCCACCTCTCACTTTTCATCACATACATTTCTTAAGCTTCTTTCATTTATTATATTACTTATCCTCTTGACAATATCTTAGAGTTGCTATATCTTTCACATGAATAATTTTTATGTTTGTATTCATATGTATCTAAGAGTAAATTGGTAAAATTCTAACAAACACTTATTGTATTTATGTGCACATGAAAGAATTTAAATTTCTGGTCATGTGACACAAATATTCTAGAACACAGGTTTCAATGTGAGGTGTAAGCACTACATATCTGTTGTTTTATTGTGAATGGGGACAATGTGGGGAAAATTGTATTACTGCTCCATATTTGATGATATGCATATATAAGTAGGATACTTGAGCTATGTGTATAGACATGCAAGTAGCAGTTGGATATCATCTGAGGCATGGTTTATGAGCAACACAATCTCTAAGGTGCCACTTACAAATAAAGTTCATATACAAATGGTTATTGTGGTCTTGCCCCAGTACATGTGGAATGTACTAGAATCACCCTGTTTCTGTATCCTAGTTAAATCATTTTGATTTACACTTCTTTGGCACATTTACTATTACTAACCTGTCCATTTCTGCTTCTCCATAACCTGTTTGAAATAGTCCTTTTCTTTATAGTCTAAAGCAAAAAAAAGATCAGATTCTTCCCAAAAAATTGTCAAGAACGAATTCTTCTGATAATGGTGTTGATTTCCTCTCTAATTCTTTATTTCTAACTCTGCTATGTTAGTGAAGTATAACATGTTTTACTTTTCCCAGCATTCCTTGTAGAAACATGGTTATATTCCATGCTGTAGTAATTCACAGTTTCAAACCAATGCCTTAGCATGCCAGGGAATAAATGGGAATATGAGAATGCTGACCAGACAGGTGTCATAGATTATATAGGGTTGGTTTGCTTCCTAGAAGATATGACAGGTCTATTCACCTGTGAGCTTTGGTCAGAATTTACAGTGATTTAGTTCTTGAGCAGTGAACTACAGATGAAAAGTATTAATAAGTCCCATAAATCTTGATTCAAAATGACAAAGGCTGGGGCACAGGGTAGTACATATTTCAGAATATAAAAGAGATCTTCAAGTAGTGGTTCCTCATAAGAATGAAATTTGATTGTGAACTATAAATTTAGCACATATGTCTGATTTGTCTTGTATGTCTAGTAAGAGAGAGTGGGTTGAGATAGGCCAAGCCATACAGAGCATGTGTGACAAATACTCAAGGACAATGATGGCTACACTTGCAATTTCACAAACTAGCAATGGGAAAATATCCACATATGGTAATTTATGCAAGATCAACTACAGAAAAATATGGGTGTTCATATGAATTTCTTGTGTTGGACCACTGCATAGTCTTTAAAATATCTTCCCCATCAGAATCACAGGGAAGGCAAAGCTACTTGTTAATCTGAAATGTTGGTCTAGAAAAGTAGAGTATTTGACACAGTTTGAATTAGGAAACTCCTAGAATATAGGCTGTTTAAAGCTGTTCATGGAAATTGGATGAGTTTATGTATTTTTTCCCTCAGTACATCATATTAGGTGAATAGGACATTTTGTTCTGTTTTATCCTTTTCCACATTCTGTTTTTCAAGAAAGCTGTCAACTGAAGGACCTCTTAACCACAAATTATGTTTGAGATTATAACTCAGGTGATCCAAATATTTTGTCCCACTCCCTAGTCATTATTCATTAATAAGTTAATTTTTCTATTTTCTTGAGAATTGAATATGTATATGCAATTAAATATGATAATATCTATCTCTTATTTCCCCACCTCCAACTCCCCTCATATTCCCCAAATATGATCTCTTCCCATCTTCATATCTGATTTTAATTTTACCTTTCATAAACCACAAAGTCCGACAAATGCTGCTCATCTGTGGACTAGTGTGGGGACACCCACTAGAGCATAAGAAATCAATCTGTGACTATATCCTTAAAAGGGAATGGCTCTCCCTATTCCAACAGCTATCAATTTTCAGTAGTACCTCAATAGTATATAGGGTCTGGATGGCAAAAGTTTAGCTGGCTCGTTGATCATGTTTAAATTTTTGTATAATTTATGTAGTCTATTGTTTTGATATTGATAAAGAGACAATTATGAACACTTCATAAAATTAAATGGCCTTGAAAACCTGTTTACTAAGCTTCTGAACTTTACACTTCATACTATATGGGAATAAAATGCTAGAGATTAAAGATCGAGTAATAAAAATAATAATGACAATAGGGATTGGGTCAATGAAGTGCCTATTTTCAAGAAGATCCTGAGTTCATTTCCCAAATAATCATTTGAATGTTTTGTATGTGTCACCAACCCTCAAACTGGTGCCAGTGAGACTGGGCTTGTAAAGATAGATGTATCCCTTGTGCTCACTGGCCAAACAATCTTTCTAGTCAGCGTCCTTTGGTATCAAAGACTACAATAGATACATGTATAGAGAAGAGATCCTATGTCAGTCTTTGATTCTCTTTTACTCAAAACTGAAAGGGAATTATTTGTCATAATCAATAGATGTCTGAGGATAGCAGAGAAGAAAATACAAACCAATCACAAAGCTGGCAACCTTGCATTTATCTCTCAGACATTTAGAAGTCTGTTTCCTATAGACAGATGAGATAGGTAATTATTGCAGATCAGGTACCCAGGTCACAGATAATTATTCTTGTTCTGAAGAAATACAAAGGGTAGGTTTATTTAGGATTTTCACTCTAAGTCCAAAGTAAGAGGCATCATGACATACTATATTATTGTTTTTATGGAGAGATCTTCACAATTCACATCTATGAAGTAATCATAAAGGAAAATCCTAACTGTTCATATCCACATCATCTCTTTTCATTCTAATCAACCCTGTGAAAATGAATCATCACTTCCATCTGATTTCAAGTGTTTTCAAGTACTCTCTCCCTACAGGCTTTCCCTTCCAAACGTGATCATGATCAGGTTTTTAGCATTTTAATTATGTATCTTTCAGACTGCTGTTAGTTAGATCTCTGTACAAGTGAGGCAAATGTGAGTTAAAACTCGTGTGTGGGGGGGGGGGGGGACTCTGTGTGGGTGTGTTTATTTTCAGGTCATTAAAGATTTGATGAATAAGATGAAATCAATAGTCGACCAGCGAGTGAAAACCTAAAGCATACAAGTAAATACCACTTCCAACCTCAGAGTTTTCAGGCACACTTCTGATTCATGCTTCCTGGCAGTCACAGAGCAGGACATAACTTAGAATTCAAACTGGATTAATATAGAATAAGGAAAGACCAGAGCAAAAGTGTATCTTCTAACCATGAAGTAACTGCTATATCATGAACTCACAGTAGTGTTTGTTGCCTAATTATATCAAGCCAGAAAACTTGGTATCTTGGAAGAGGAAGTCTTTCAGGAGAACCTACTCTTAAGAGAGTTGCTATGAAAGTTAATGTCTGCTGGATGAGGGACAGTCAGGTTTTGTCAACAGCGCCACTGTTGATGAATGAGCTATAGTCTACAGCACGGCCATACACCCATGGCCACAACAGCAACAAAAATAGGATTTGGTGGGATATTTAAAAATAATATATATAAGGTAAGGAAGGTGGGTGTTGAATCTGGAGGAATTATGGAGAGGAATGTGTGGCAAATTTGATCAAAATATGTTGTATGAAATTCTCAAAGAATTAATGAATATATTATTTTATAAAATTATTCAACAGGGACAGCAAAAAACAAAATATCTATGTGTAGAGTCATTTCTTTTATAAGGCAGCAATATTTTAATCTTGAAAAATAGCCAGAGATTTAAAACAATGGAGAGAATGATTTAGAATGTCAATATACCACTGATTTTCAATAAGAACCATTAGATGATTTGTAGTGCTTTAGAAGCTGACCCTATTATAGAAGACTTCTGTAGTTGCCTTTAAAAACTAACCCAGGTAGTTAACACTATGTACGCTTATTTATTTTTATTTTTTATTGAAAATATGTTCTTCTCTCATACAGTACATCCAAATTGCAGTTTCTCCTGCCCCTACTCCTCACAGCCACCCCCTTCTTCATATCTACTCTTTCCCACATCCACTCCCCCTCTGTTTCCCTTCAGAAAAGCACCAGCCTCCAAGAGACAATAACCAAACAGGACAAAATAAGATACAATACAATAAGGCAAAGGCCTTTTTATTGAGTCTGGGCAAGATAAAACAATAGGAGGAAAAAAGCAGGCAAAAGAGTCTGAGAAACACCCAATCCCACTGTTAAGAGTTTCACAAAACGCCAACATACTAGCCATAACATTTGCAGAGGACCTGGTGCAGACTCTTATAATATCTCTGCTTGCTGCTTAAATGTCTGTGTGTCCATATGAACCCTGTTCAGTTGATTCAGGGGGCCATGTTATCCTAATGTCCTCCATCCCTTCTGATTCCAACAATCATTCTTCTCCCTCTTTGGAGGGGTTCTCTGATCTGTTATGAGAGGGATCCAATGGACATCTCCAATTTAGACTCTCTCTCTACATAATATGTGTCCGTGAGTCTCTGTAGCTACTTCCATCTGCTGCCAGAGAAGCCCTCTCTGATGACAAATGGAAAAGGCACACATTTATGAGTATAGCAGAATATTATTAAGAATCACTTAGGTTTTTTGTTTGTTTGTTTGTTTTCCCAGTCACGTGTAATTCTACCCTAGGACTCTGGGCTGTCCAGTCTCCAGTTCCGGCAATGCAGCCAGTGCTTTTTGAGATAACCCAGACTCAGAAAGACAAACATGGTATGTACTCACTCATAAGTGGATACTAGATGCAAAGCAAAGGATAACCAGACTGCAACTCACAACTCCAGGGAGGCTATCTAGTAAAGAAGACCCTAAAAAAGACATAGGGATTGCTCAACAACAGAGAAATGAATGAGATCTACATGAGCAAACTGGGAGTGGGGGGGGGGTAATGGAGGGCAAGGGTGGGGTAAAGAGAGCTTAAGGGAGCTGGAGGTCCCAGCTGGACCAGGAGCAGTGTGGGAGAACAGAGAGGGAGAGACCATGATGAATAAAGACCCCAGGGGAATAGGAAGAAACAGAGTGCTAGAGAGGTCCCCAGAAATCCACAAAGATACCTCCACTGAGAGTGCCTGAGCTGACCTGCTCTGGTGATCACATGGCCAAAAATCCTGGCTGTCATGATAGAACTCTCATCCAATGTCTGATGGAAGCAGATGCAGAGATCCACGGCCAAGCCCCAGATGGAGGTCCAGGAGTCAAATCGGAGAGAGAAAGAGGAGGGATTGAATGAGCGAGAGGTATTGAGACTATGATTGGAAAAAGTACAGGGACAAATAGCCACACTAGTGGAAATATATGAACTGTGAACCAATGGCTGAAGAGCCCTCATGGGACTGGACCAGGCCTGCTGCATAAGTGAAACAGTTGATTAACTTGAACTTTTTGGGAGTCCCCCAGGCAGAGGAGCCAGGACATGTGTCCTTGGTGCATGGGCTGGCTTTTTGGAGCCTGGGGCCTATGCTGGGACACTTTGCCCAGCCTTGGTGTAGGGAGGAGGGGACTGGACCTGCCTCAACTGAATCTACCAGACTGAACTGAATACCCATGGGAGACCTTACCGTGAAGGAGGTGGGAATGGGGGGTGGATTGAGGGGGAGGGCTGAGGGTGGGAGGAGGGAGGACGGGGGAATCTGTGGGTGATATGTGAAATTAAGTGAATTATAAAATAAAAATATTTTTTAAAAAAAGAAAGAAAGAAAACTCTTAGCTGTCGTTTA
Organism: Peromyscus californicus insignis; assembly: GCF_007827085.1. Classification (NCBI taxonomy): domain Eukaryota; kingdom Metazoa; phylum Chordata; class Mammalia; order Rodentia; family Cricetidae; genus Peromyscus; species Peromyscus californicus. The sequence goes on along the minus strand of NW_026294413.1, from coordinate 15,306,703 downwards.
GGCCCTATAGGGCCTATGTCCAGATTGTGTAGTTGGAATTTACTTTGGTGTTCCACCCATCTCCCAAATAAAAACATGCAGACTTACCATTATTTATGAATGCTCAGACTTAGTTAGGCTTGACCCACTAGCTCTTCTAGCTTAATTTAACCTGTTTCTATTTATCTACAATTTTTCCTCAGTTCTTTTTACCTTTCTTTTATTCTGAATGTTGTACTTTCCTGCTTCCTCCATGTCTGTCTGTCTGGCCCCTGGTATCTCACTGGCATCTCTTTTTCTTTCTTTCTCAGGCTTAAATTCTTACTCCTGCTTACTCTCCCTGCCTAGAAAGTCTGCCTACATATCCTCCCTCAATCTTGGCCATTTGGCTTTTTATTAGACTAATCAGATGCCTTAGACAGGCAAGGTAAAATAGCAATGTATCTTTACATAATTAAACAAATGCAATATAATTTTACATAATTAAATATTCTGTAACAAGATACCATATCTTCAGTAGTAAGTAGTATGGTAATTTTCAAACAATGGGATGAAATCAGAGGCAACAGCAATACTATATTGTTTGGTGTATCACTTCAATATCCTAGACCAACAAGTTGAATGTTTTTTATGCCTGGTATTGGGGATTTTGTTAAATAATCTATGTCTCTTCAGGTGCAATTTGTCTGTCCAAGTGGAATAACTTCATTTACACTCTGTAGTTATGCATATAAACATTGGTATATGTATTGTATGTATTCTCACATTGAAATAAAAATGATTCATTATTATACAAGCTTCCAAAAGAGTGAAGCAACCAATAGTTTTTCCATCTGTGTGATCCAAAATGAATACCTTCATGGTATGATAGCACTAAGGGTACAAAAGTAGTAACACTCATATTTTAGAAAAAATAAAGTTATATAACCAGACTTAATGCCCATCTAATAGAAGGGAAATCATACCTAGTATGGGGAAACTTAGCCAGTTACTGAGGTCTTGGGAAGTCATACAATTTAAGAGAGAACATGTGACTACCACTTTGCTAAATCAACATGATTCTTAACTACATTCTAAATACTTACCTTCATATACACGGATTCATGTTGCTTTCACCTCGTGTCAAGAAAACTTCTTTTTGTTCAAAAAAGAAGATAATCAAAGAAAACAAGAGGTCAAAAAGTGGAGAACCTGTGAATGTGGAGTGTCCAGCTCCAATTGACATATTTAAAACATAGTTCCTGCACATAATGCTTAGGAAGAATCTTATGCCTCATATAAAAGAGGGCAGAAAGATTTTAAAATTTAAAGGGAGAAGAAATCTGTTGTGTGATGGTGTCTCCTAGAGATGATATGAAAGCTTCACTCACAATACTGCAACTGTGGGGCTGTCTAAATAAGACAAGAAGAAAACTAAAGGACATGATAACAGGGATGGGGAAGATCTCACTGGGCTCCAACCATATACAAAGGAATAGAGACAACTAAGAAATTCTGAAATCAGAGAAAATAATCTTCCACAGGGAAGAGTCCTCAATTTGTTATCTGATACCAAGTAGTTAGCCCTTAATTTGTATACATACAAGCAACATTAAATTAACTGAGCAGGCCATGATTATATATTTAGGAATATATATTATCATATGCCACACACACACATACCCACACACTACATATATAAAACAAAACAATTAAAATGTTTTCCATGATACCCAAAAGAGAATAATTAGGTTGGTTATATGTAAGAGGTTGAGGGAAGAAGTGAAGAAGGAAAATAATTTCATGTTTAATTTATGTATAGATATATTACATAATATATGTTCATTCATAAATTATAAAAAAATGTTTTAAAGAGACAGCATGCAGAAATAACAGTAACCAAAAGTTGCCTGAAGCATGTCATTATCCCTTAGAATTTAGTAAATCCTAATATATGAATTGTACTAGGCAACTATTATTACATATTCTAAACAGAAACATGACAGTTTTTAAAAGACAAGTATAGAAACAATTGCAGTATTGACATGCATATTGTAAATAAATTGTAAATCAAATTAAAAGAGAGCATTTTTATTTTCACATTTCCATATAGGAAATGTTTTAACTTTGTATTATTCCCTGGATAGTCTTATAAATAATACAATTTTTTGTTATTAAATTGACCCATCAATTTATGGTGGTTATGCAGCGTAGTGTCCCACTGATGTTTCCTAGTGAGATCTGAACTTGCTTTACCCAGCAGGGCTGCATTAGAGGATTGCTTGACCACATGCATGGTTACCAGGTGTTTGGAAGGGTCTACACTTGGCTGTGCTAGGGGGAGGTCTTTTACCTTATGCCTTGGCATTCCTATAGAAAGCCCTTTTGAAGAGTCGGAAGGAGCTGGTGGATGTTGATCCAGGTCCTCCTGAAGCTATCCTGTATTTCTGACTGTCTTCTCCACACTATCTTTTTATCTAAATATTTGTTATCCCTCTCTTTTCAAGAGAACCCTGGAAAAAAGTGAGAACTGACCTCCCACAATGCAGGATCATTTTCTTCATTTAGTTTGTTGAAAAAATCAGCTCTATCATAAATCCCTACAGGTATAGTGCTGCCTAGACACAAAATAATCTTGATTCTTTGTGCGATGAGAGATGGTAAAGATTTGGGCTCTTCTTAGAATTTCTAATGTCCTGGTCAGCTAAATAGACATTTTTGTGAAGTTAGATCCCAGTTATAATTGAATCTCTGCTGTTTCTCAACTTGAAAATATTCACCATAAATCCTGCTTTTATTTAAGTTCTGTACTGCTAGTATTGCCCACATTCCTCTGAAAAACATAATTTAGAAGTCATGGTTTCTGAGCATCGTCTTGTATTTTTTATATTGAAAAGTCTTACATTGCCCAAAATGGAAGCATTTAGTTGGAATTCTGGTTCTAGCATTGAGTTATAGGAGCCATTACTCAAGGAACTTGAGCAATTTATTTTCCACTGGATTAGAAGATGATCAAAGCAAAAGAAGCATCAAATCCTCTGATGTCTAGTATTTTCTATGTAATTGCAGAGGGATGCACATCTATTATAAATGGGAAAATGTAAGCAGAGAATGACAATGAGTAATATCTCACTAAACTATTGATCAAGAACACAACTATACCAATACATTTGAATGAAATCCAATAAATGGTTCATTGAGAGGAGTGGAGCACATCTAATTTACTTCTTTCTACAGATTTACCTTATATTTAAATAAATAATGTCTTCAGCTCATTGCTTTCAACTTCAAGAATAATCATTGTTTTGTATGACCAATTAAATATAAGAAAGTAGTGTTCACACAAGAAAGAAAATACTTGAAATGTTTATATGATTTGTTAAAAAAAAAATCCAAAGTGAAAAAAAAATCCAAAGTGAATTATAAACATAAATGTGGAAGACAGAATGATAAATCTCTTAAGTTCAAAGGGAATAAAAGCCTGGTTTATGGCTGGGCGGTGGTGGCGCATGCCTTTAATCCCAGTATTTGGGAGACAGAGCCAGGTGGATCTCTGTGAGTTTGAGACCAGCCTGGTCTACAGAATGAGCTCCAGGACAGGCACCAAAACTAAACAGAGAAACCCTGTCACAAAAAAAACAAAAACAAAACAACAACAACAACAAACCAGGTTTATGGCAACAAATGCACAGATAACAAGACAGAAAGAGTAGATAGAGCTGGACCAAATTGAAAAGGAAGAAATGAAATAATGTCATTTTATTTTAATTTTGAAATACTAAATGTTTTTAAAATTAAAATGCTTTTGTGTCTAAAAATACCTCAACAAGAAATTAAAATACACACACAAAAATGTCTTTCCAAGGTCTTATATCCAAATACCTTTAATCTAAAGTATATGAGGAAATTTTAAAACTAAAGACTGAACCATCCAAAACTCAGTATACTGGTATGGGCTTATGACTTCCCAACCATTTCTGGGTAGCTATTTATAAATAATATTCCCTGGGTAATCTAAAGTATATGAGGAAATTTTAAAACTAAAGACTGAACCATCCAAAACTCAGTATACTGGTATGGGCTTATGACTTCCCAACCATTTCTGGGTAGCTATTTATAAATAATATTCCCTGGGGACAGGGATTCAGCAATCATCAATAAAGTTGACTCTGGAAGACTATGTATGTTTCATTATGTTCACTCACCCATATACCTATAGTCAGCATGACATGGATTTAGTGAGTACTAAAGAAAAAAAGAAAGAAAGAAAAAGTGATGGGAGGGTGGGAATGTATTAGAGGGAAGGAAATGAGGAGTAGTGGACTGGGCCAAACACATTGCATGCATGCATGAATATTAATAAAATATTTTACTACAAATTAAAAATTAAGTGAAAATCAATTTAAATTGATACAAGACAGCAAAAGCAAGTATGGTGGTACATGTCTGTAATCTCAACCCTTTCAGGTTTGCCTGGCCACCAGGGCTTCAACAGGAACTCGACCACCCTAAGGACGGAATGATAGGGATAGGAGCCACAAAGAAAATACACCAAGACAAGATTCTGATTAAGGTGCAACTTTATTTTTCTCCAGGAGGGTTTATATAGTTCCTGCAGGGTGGGGGAAGCAAGAACCTGGTATCTGCATAGGGTGGGGCAAGCTAACAAGATGTTTGTATAGGATGTTTGCAGTGTGAAAAGGTCAAGGGCTCTGACTCAATGTCCTGTTGCTAGGCAACCTGACCATAAGATGATCTAGTTCCCTGTCTTATCATGGGTCTGTATTTTTCCACTAACTAGAGATTCTGTCCTTGTCCCTGACATAGGTTGTGAAAGGAGTACCATGTGAGAAGTAATCCTTGGGGACATAGTGACCTTGAGACCAGCCAGGGCTGCATAAAGAATACGCAGGAATAAAAGCTAACAAGAATAATTTGACAGAACTCTGGCAGCCGACAGTGACTCTAGCTTGTGCCCTGATTTCATCTTGATGCCAGGTCTGAGAGTTCAAGCTTGCCTTTGCTCTTCAGGACTATTGGCCAAAGGCGTGCCTACTAGGTGGCTTATTCTTCAAGACCAAATAACAGGATGTTTGGCCAAAGGCATGGTTACTAGACATCTTGTGAATTAAGGAGGTGTTTTATGATTGTTTGTTCATTGAACCATGGCGTCCTTGGGAGGGGGAGGATTTTTGCCCTCCTTGCTTTGGTATAAAAGGCTGTGAGAAATAAACTTGGGGCTGTTGCAGTATTGACTCAGAGCCCTCCTGAACCTCCTGTGTCTCTGTCTTTTCTTCTATGTCTCTATTTTCCTAGCTCTTTTTCTCAATCCTCACTTTCCTATTCAAGACAGTTCAACAGGTCAGGCAGTGCCTTACATAGAACAAAGTCAAATAATCTAATTTGTCTTCAGAATAGGCATCTCTCTAATTATGAATTTTTGCAAATAGGAGAGAAAAGATGTTTAAAACCAGCTCTACACACATGTACATACCAGAAACACTAAATGGACATAAGTGTGTGTGTGTGTGTGTGTGTGTGTGTGCGCGCACGTGTGTGCGTGCGTGCGTGCATGCATGCATGCGCGCATGCCCAAGCATGTGATGTATGTGTGTATTTTTGTAAGCCCATAATAATTTACTAAAAAGAAATCTTGAGTTTGAGAAGAAGAGTGGGATATGTGTTGAGATGGAAAATGAGATAGAGGGTAAAGATTATATAAATCCAGTACTACTGTTGGATTGGTTCAAACTAGTAAGTTTTGAAGTTCATGTAATACACTTCAAATATGTCAAAATATCAGGGAATCTCTGTTTATATAATAGTGCATGTACTTTTTAAATATTTTTGAATAAGACATACTTTAAAAACAAAAATAGATGCTTAAAAACTATTTATATGTTTATAACTCTAAAATGGTGTAAATATTTCAAACTGGGAGCAAGAGTTCTTTTAGAGAATACTCTACAAAAGTTGAGTCAGCATTATGAATATGTATTTCTTTTTAATTGAGTTGGCCATGCTGTGGGATGTTCTCTATGCTGTGAATGTGTTGCTCTGATTGGTTAATAAATAAAAATGCTGATTGGCTAGTAGTCAGGGAGGAGGTATAGGCAGGACAAAGAGAGAGGAGAAAGCTGGGGAGTGGAAGGCTGAGTCAGGAGATGCTGCCAGCTGCCACCATGAGAAACAAGATGTAAGATATGACAAGCCACACGGCAAGGTATAGACTTATAGAAATAGGTTAATTTAAGATAGAAGAACTGGATAGCAAGAAGCCTGCCATGGCCATGCAGTATATAAGTAATATAAGTCTTTGTGTGTTTGCTTGGGTCCAAGAGGCTGAGGGACTGGCAGGTGTGAGAGATTTGTCCTGACCGTGGGCCAGGCAGGACCAGGAAAACTTCAGCTACGGGCCATTCTCTCTTTTCAGATTTTTTAAATTATGTAAATTTATGTCTGTCTCGGGCACATGTATATGCTTGTCTGTTTGGGAGCCAGGCAATGTGAATATAAGTGAACATCTCATGAAGGACAGAGTAGGGGGGCTGGAGTTACAGGTGCTGGTGAGGCAGCAGACACAGGTGCTGGGAATCACCTCAAGATTATAGACTCCTATCCTCTGAGCTTCTCCAGAGCCCCTAAAGTTGGACATTTTCTTATCTAGTTGCAAAATATTTCCTTTTGTTCCTAGTTGGCACAGGTTAAAAACATTTTTAGCATGACTTTCATAGACATATATGCTGGCAAAGTACTCATTCATATATAACACAATTTAAAAATTTTGCATAATGCTTTTTCAGTGTTACACACACAATAAAGAAAAAAAAGTCCTAGAATTTGATTTTTTATTTTCACATCATTGTAAACTCTTTTTTGTTGTTGTTTTTGTTTTTGTTTTTCGAGACAGGGTTTCTCTTTATGGCTCTGGCTGTCCTGGATCTAGCTCTGTAGCCCAAGCTGGCCTCAAGGAGATCTACCTGACTCTACCTCCCAAGTACTGAAATTAAAGGCATGCACCACCATGCCTGGCTGTGAAACTTTTCTGCATGATACCCAAGAGTGTATTTAATAGAAAGCTTGTCATACTTGACATGGAGGTGCGCTACTGTTGGCCCAGTACTTGGAAGGCTAATCAAGGTTGCAGGCCATCCCTGCAAACATAGAATTTTAAGTAATGAAAACATATTCATCCTGAAGTTCAGGGATACAGTTCTGTTGGTAGTGTTTGATTAGTATCCATAAAGCACTAGGTTGGATTTCTTAGACTGCATAATGCAGAAATGATGGTGCATACCTTAGTCACAACATTTACGAAGGTGGAATCAAGGTGATCAGGAGTTAAAGGCTGTCCTTAGCCACACATTGAATCCTGGACTGATTTGAGACCATCCCACAACTGTGAGAGCAGGAAGGTCTTCTTTCATTCTTGATTCTTGAGCACATTTTAGATGCAGGGACCCTAGTAGTGATTCTATTTTAGCAGAATTTTTTCAAACTGATTCTGCTGACTTTCCCTTTGGATTTCAATATGTTTGTAGAGGAGTGATCAAGAATCAAGGGTCAGTCATTCAGCAACATGTATATGTATACATTTCAGCTTCATTTGTATCTAATCTCAGTCAGTTTCTCTCCCTCTCCCTATCTCCTTCCTCTTTCTCAGTATTTCTCTCTCTCTCTCTCTGCATTTTTCTCTGTATAGATATATCCATCCTTTCCTCCTCAATCTCTCCCTCCTCAGCCTCCCTCTCTCCTTCTTCTTTCTCTCTTCCTCTTTCTTCAACCATTATTTTGTGTTTTCTATGTTCAGGTTGTTTGTAAGCTATACACCTTTTTAAATGTCTTTCACATTCTTTCCTATGAATTTTCTCCATGTTGCCTGAAGGACTGTGAAGTTGACAAGATATAAAGAGTAAACATTATAGTGACTAAAGTACATTGCATCTCTTTGCTTATTTTCTTTGAAATATTTCCATATCCTTGATATGTATTCATTACCTAGTAATTTCACATTATGAATTTTTTCAATAGAAAATATATCATGCTGCTTTAAAGGATGGATTTTTATAAATATATTTTATGCGAATTCATTTTCCCTATAGCTGGTAAGATAAACACCATGGTAATGAATGGCTTGAATGTGTTTGAACTAGTGCTAATCCTGAGAGTGTTTTGAAGGATTTAGAACTGTAGAATGTAAAACTGCAACAAATTTCATAACTCAAAACTTATTTCCAAAACAATGCTTATATGACACATATACTTTTACCTTGCAGACTCACAGATCATTTTCCCAATAATTTATTTTAAAGTAAAGACCAAAAGCCTCTAAGAAACTGAATTGACTACTGTAACACGAATTGCTAAATGGTCTTATTAATAAAAAAAAAATACCTGGAGCCACATATTAGAGTGAAAGCTGAAAGATCAGAGAAACAGAACAAGCCAGGCACGGTCTTACCTCTATGAAATCCTCAGCCTCAAGAGAGAGACTTCCTGTTTACTTATGCCTTATATACCTTTCTGTGCCCTGCCGTCTTCCTTCCTTCCTAGTGCTGGGATTAAAGGCATATGCCACTAAACCTGGCTCTGTTCCCAATGTGGCCTTGAACTCACTGAGATCCAGATGGATCTATGCCTCCTGAATGCTAGGATTAGAGGCATGTGCTACCTCCATGTTTAATAGAGTGACTGGCTTTGTCCTCTGATCCATAGGCAAACTTTATTGGGGTACACAATATATCACCACAGACTAAAGAGTACTATAGTGGCTAAAATGGGGAGGAAAAGTTGAGCTGAGTGTAATTGTACTATCCATAGAGTTAGGTAGAACTAGACATTTCTAGCAATCTTTGTAGTGAGAGAATTAACAGACTGGAAATATTTATGGCAAATAAAACATTGCTATGTCTTCCTAGTAGAATTCTGGCATAGGGCCATCCAAGGTGATTAGATAATTTTGAAGGGTAGAAGGAAAGAATATGATTCCCATGTGAAATGTGTTTGGACACCAAAGGTGGAAGACTCTCTCTAAAGTTACTCAGTGTAAGCTTTGTGAAAACTTAAATTCATTTTGAATGAATTATTGACTTTAATGGATAAATAAAATCAAATTGTCCATTTTATACCAATATTACATAGTATGAAGTGTCTTATATATATCCATTCAAATTAGATGGATTTTGTCTTTATGTTCCCATATTTATTATTTCTTCACTATGTGTCTGTTAAAATGTTAAGAGAGTTCTGCAGTATAATGTATTATCAATCCAGTCATCAAAATTTCTTTTTCTCCTATTTCCTTAGTCTAATAACATAAAAATGTTACAGACTATAAATTAATTAAATGAATGGAAAATTAAATTATTGTCCTTATTTATGAATGAGATATATTACACTTTACAGCTTAGCAAGTGTATGAAACTGTTATAATCGACTACACATCTATTTGTTTACTCCAGGGTTGCGCTTTAACATTTCATTTTATTGTCTGCCTTTAATTCTTTTCCATTAAAATCCCTCTGTTGGTGTAATTTATAGAGTGAAGAATATTTTTAATAAATCTTGATATTATTTGCAGTTGTTTCCTTCTGAATATTTATAAGAAGAGCTAACTAGGCGGGTATTACATTCTAATTGCAATATATTAATTTTAAAGCCTTAGTGTGTTTCACCAAAATGACCACAAAGGGGAGCTCTAACTCTGCAAAAAAAAGCAAATTTCCTACTAAACAAGAATGTGTGTTCTTATGCAAACATATATGTATATTTTTGCTTTTTCACAATAAAACTCAAGCAGCACTTTAGTTATTTTTATATTATTCCAATTATGTCTTTTTCATGCCTTCCAGGAGCCTGTTTGCCCAATGATTATAGGAGTCACATTCAAATTAATTTCTAACAAAAGGCATGTTTTCCCTTGCCAGCTAACGAGTGTCACATTGTATATTAGCATGGAATTGCATTTCAATGGCAAGAGATTTGACTTCAAAGAAACTGTATTTAATGAAAGTGACTGGGACTTCAAGTGGCAGTTATCGCAGACAGCTGTGCAGATGAAAGGGAAGGCTCTCAGACCCTGTAAAGATGAAAGTGTCTCAAAGTGTCGGCAAATCCTTAATGATGCACAGCTAATTGCTTTGGGAAGAATTACAATTTCTACTTCTCTGCCCTCGATGAAATTTCTTTACATTATTTCCTGCCTGGGTAGTACTTTTAACTGAAAAAATGATTTATTTTTATTTTCTTTTTTATAAAAATAAATGAGAAGTGGAATCATTATTGTATACTTATATAACCATTTGCCATATATTAAAAATTATTTGAGTTCTATTTTGAGATTTTAATATAGTTACAAATTTCCTCTTCACTTTTTTTTCCCCATTAGACACTTCTGTATATCCTTTGTGATCTATCTTTCAAATGAGAAATGTTAATGAAACTAACAGAAGAAAAAGATTCTGAGCCAGCCAGTGGTGGCACACGCCTTTAATCCTAGCACTTGGGAGGCAGAGCCAGGCAGATCTCTATGAGTTCGAGGTCAGCCTGGTCTACAGAGCGAGATCTAGGACAGGCACCAAAACTACACAGAAAGACCCTGGGGGAAAAAAAAGATTCCAAGAGCAAGCACAGAAATATCCTACTTCAGAATATCCGCAGAGAAGATTGCAAAGATTCTTTTTTAATAAAATCAACCAAAATCACAAAAAAAATCAACAAACTAGTAAATGAGCTTATGGTCTTTTATTTTATTTCTAAAAAAACCCAACAAATATGGAAATATTTATTATAATCTAATATTTATAATATTAATATATATGTGATCTAGTATATTAGATTATAATAAATATTTATAAGACCATTGAAAATCTGTTGTGTGTGGGTCCTAGATTATCCCTTCTGCCAACATCGAAAAGATAAAAGATCTTCTTAGACTGCAAACTTGGGTCCTTTTACTGCCCTGACCTTCTACTCAGGGATTGAAGGATCCCTCTTAGAAATCCACACTTATTCCTCAAAACCTTAGGTTTCATTTTTCAAAACTATCTCCACCTAAACATAGCCAATCATGGGATTCAGAATGGATTTCCAAAATAATAAGCTTGGAAGAACAGAGACAGCCAATACAGAAACAAGAAGCAGTCAACCATGAAGACATGGGAATCAACTTCAATTAGTGTAGTGTAACTCTGGTTTTCAACAACAGAAGAAACAATTTATGCAAAGAGTAGAGCAATTGTGCTAAGGAAATTACTTAGGGGGTATGTGTTCAGAAGATAACATTTATAAAGCTATTATAAATGAATTTAGAGAACAAAATCAACCTCGACATGAGTCAGTTTAGAACTGAATGATTAACAGTGTCTTAGAAAAGACTAAACATTGATGAGAATACTTTTATTTTAAACAATGCAAATTTTATAGTTGAATAACAGTACTTTAAACTGGTTAAATAAGGAGAGTCAATGGACTCTTTCATTGAGATTATACACTTTCATTGAGATTATACAACCTGAGTAGGGCAGGCAAAACAATCAGATGCTTAGAGAAATGAAAAGTTGTGATTGTACCAGCATGTGATTCATGAGAATATCTAGAGGAGAGAAACATAAGGAAAAAATAATACATTTTTGAAAATCTCTTGTATGGTGGTATTTTATTTGTACTGAAATGTGATTTTAATTGTATGTTAATAAATAAATTTGCCCGGGGGTCAGAGCTATTAGAGCCATAGCAAGAGTGGGGTGGTGGTGGCACATGCCTTTAATCCCAGCACTTGGTAGACAGAGCTAGGTAGATCTCTGTGTGTACAATGATACAGCCAGCATTGGAGACACACGCCTTTAATCTCAATCCCAACCATAGAAGACCTGGAAGTCTCTACAGGCAGGCAGTAACGAGGCAGTCATGTGTTTGGGTTTACAACCAATGAGAAGGCAGAACAGAAAGACTATATAAAGACAAACACACAGGAAGTAGACCCCTTTCGGAGAACTCTCTTGGCTGAAAAGGATCCCTGAAGCAGGAAGGGTAAGACTCTTAGCTCTGACCTCTTGGCTTTCTTCTCTGAATTGGCTCTGTGTTTCTTATTTAATAAGACAGTTGGTTACATCTACACTCTTGAATATACTCAGTATAAAAATATCATCTGTTAGGTATAATGAACAGTGGATCTGATACATACAGGGAGCTTCACATTCAGATCTCATTAAAGATTAAAATTTTCAAAGGCAAAGACAAATAGAACATCTTAAAGGCATCAAAGGAAAGAATGACTTGTCACAGAAGGAAAAGTAAGACTAGACAGTGACTTCTCATAGGAAATTATAGCCCTGAAGATACTGATATGTTATGATCAAGGTGCTCAAATGAAAGGAATAAATAAGTGAATATTGTCAGCCAGTATTCCCACACTTCAAAAGCATTATATGTAAAAGCATTGACATTTCCAGACATGCACCTTTTGAGAAATTTCCCTGGCAGATCTATCCTACAAAAGAACATGAAAGGCAGTTCTGATAATAAAACATCAAATGATTGCAGAGTACAGTGTGTCAGTGCACAATATCCATTCCTATTCTTGATGTTGCGACCAAAGCATCAGACATGAACAACTTAAAAGGTGAAATATTTATTCTACTTCTGTTTTCATAGTCTTCAGTCCATGTTCCCTGTGCTTCTAGTAGCTAGAATTTGTGATGATGCTCTTCACCTGATGGAAGACAGGCAGAAGAGCAATCAAGGAACTGGAGACCCAACTCGGAAACTTCTTCTCAAAACTATCATTATCATCGGGGGATCAAACCCACAAAACATGAACTGATAGAATTTATTTCACATTCAAACAATAAAATCATACCCCTGAATCTCCCTCCATCAGTCCCTGAATGAAGTCTCTCCAGTGACAACCTGGGTAATCAACAATCTGATCGCACAGGATGGCCAGTTCAGGCTATGCATCCACTGCTGCCAAGATTCTTAGCTGAGGCCATCTTTGTAGACACAAGACACACTTGCATCTGGCTTCTACACCAACCCAGAAAGCCCCCGTTTCCAGTCATCTCTCTCAGCACTCTCCATCACCCAACCCAAAACCTGATCCCTCAAGTTCCCAAACCCATCTGATAGACCCCAAAGTCTAGGGTCTCAAGTGGGTGCCCCAAGAACCCAGACTCCGGTCCAGTTGATGCAACAGCACGAGGTTTATTGTTGTGGCTGTACAGTCGGGCTAACTCAGTTCCAGAGAGCAAGAGTCACGCCTACTACAGCCACATGGGCACTTTTAAAGGAAAAACCCACAAAAGCCATAAGATTACAATTCCCATACAATTTCATTTCGATTGATTTATGTCTAGAGGCTAATTTCATAAGATCATGGCCTGATCACAGGGTGATCACAGAGTGGGTACAGTCACATCCTCATGCACATTCCTCCCAAAACCTCAAGGGGGTTATCAGGGTGGGAGTGGAGTTTACACAAAGGTCACAGTGGTCTTTCCTGGAACATTTACAATTATCCCAGTCACAGTTGATCACATCTCTTAATAGAAATCTCTTTACATTGTTACACTGTGGCAGGGGTGATTGAGTAATGATTGAGTCATCTTGCCCTTGGAACTAGATTTTTAGTTTCTCATTTCCTGGGGCTTGGGGGTGTAAGCCTGAAGGGTTAGGGTCTTTCAAGTCCAACAGGAGATCTTCTCTATATTTCCTTCCCAGGGAGATCCATGAATTCCCCATTGGGCCTCCTTTTTACCTATTCTCTATGGGTCTGTGAATTGTAGCATGGCTGTCATTTACTTTATAGTTAATACCCACTTATGAGTGAATAGATACCATGTTTGTCTTTCTGGGTGTGGGTTGCCTCACTCAGGATGATCTGAGCTCCAGGATTCTGCTGAGGAGAGGAGGAGAAGGATTGTAAGAGCCAGGGGGGTCAGGGACATTGGAGGAAAACCCACAGAACTGGCTAGCTTGCCTCAGGGGAATTCACAGTCTGAACCAATAACCAGTGAGCCTGCATGGGACCTGACCTAGGCCATTTGCATATATGTGACAGTTGTGTAAAAAAAAACAAATCATACACCAACTTCCAAAAATTCATATCCATCTTACAATTACAATGAATTCAATATTCTCCAAGAGTCCCTATAGGTCTAACAGCTTTTGCTTCGCTCAAAACTCTAAACTTGGAGATTCTCTTGAGATCTAAGACAAACTTTAGCTGCAAGTTCTTACAAATGTTAAAAACATGATGTATACTCTCAAGTTATCTTCACAGGGAGTAAATGGAGGAATTGGGTATTATCATAAAACAACTGCAACACCAACACCTAAATCCCCAAAATGCATCCTGTAGTTCAAAGACAAGACTCCAGAGCACAAGATGCAGTAATATGAGCTCCAAGGATCTTTGATGTTCTCCTGTTATACACTTGATCATTTACAACAGATACCCTTTGTGCTTCTAATGAGCTGTATTCTCTCATTGCCTGTAGCTTTCCTGGACAATTCCTGGAGGCTTCACTACTTTTTGAATTTAGTTTTATAGCATCAAAAATTCTTAATTGCATATAAAATATCCTTGAGAAAATGTACAGAAATAAAGTTGACACTTTGCCTAAAAATAGGGGGAAACAGGAAATGGACAGTGAGTACTACTCGGTATTTGGGCAATTTCTTTGTTTAGTTTCAGTGTATTTTTTCCTTTATTGAAAATATATTTTATACAGTGTATTATGATTACAGTTTCCTTCCCTCAATTTCTTTGAGAACTTCCCTAGCCCCCTCCTATATGATTTCACACTTTTCCTGTCCCTGGATACAAAACTGTCTTCTAAAAAATAATATTAAAATAAACTAAGAAAACAAAACCAAACCTATTTTATTTGCTAAGCGATCAAAAGTTATCTTCTAAAATTGAAAGAGGTTATGATTTTCCTATATTGTATGAATGAATTGCACCTCATATAAGAAGAAAATAACATGAACTTGCCCATCAAAACAAAGATCACAGTTGTATTCATGAATTATTTTCAAGACACAGTCAGAATTTTTTTTTTTTCCTTTTTTTTTTTTATTAATTTATTTTGCAATACAATTCAGTTCTACATATCAGCCATGGATTCCCTTGTTCTACCCCCTCCCGTCCCCCACACCTTCCCCCCAACCCCCCCCCCCCCCCCATTCCCATCTCCTCCAGGGCAAAGCCTTCCCCACAGACTGAGGTCAACCTGGTAGACTCAGTCCAGGTAGGTCTAGTCCCCTCCTCCCAGGCCGAGCCAAACAATCCTGCATAGGCCCCAGGTTTCAAACAGCCAACTCATGCAATGAGCACAAGATCTGGTCCCACTGCCTGGGTGCCTCCCAAACAGATCAAGTCAATCAACTATCTCATCCATTCAGAGGGCCTGATCCAGTGGGGACCCCTCAGCCATTGGTTCATAGTTCATGTGTTTCCATTCATTTGGCTATTTGTCCCTGTGCTTTATCCAACCTTGGTCTCAACAATTCTCGCTCATATAAACCCTCCTCATTCTCGCTAATTGGACTCCCAGAGATCCACCCGGGGCCTAGTCATGGATTTCTGCATCCAGATCCCTCAGTAGTTGGATGAGGTTTCTAGCACGACAATTAGGGTGTTTGGCCATCCCATCACCAGAGTAGGTCAGTTCGGGCTGTCTCTCGACCATTGCCAGCAGTCTGTTGTGTGGGTATCTTTGTGGATTTCTGTGGGCCTCTCTAGCACTTTGCTTCTTCCTATTCTCATGTGGTCTTTATTTACCATGGTCTCCTATTCCTTGTTCTCCCTCTCTGTTGTTGATCCAGCTGGGATCTCCTGCTCCCCCAAGCTCTCTTTCCCTCAACCCTCGCCTTTCATTACCCCCACTCATGTCCAGGCTGTTCATGTAGATCTCATTCCATTTCTCTGTCATTGGGTGATCCCTGTGTCTTTCTTGGGGTCCTGTTTTCCAGGTAGCCTCCCTGGTGATGTGAGTAGCAGACAAGTCATCCTTGTTTCATGTCTAGTATCCTGCTATGAGTGAGTACATACCATGTTTGTCTTTCCGAGTCTGGGTTACCTCACTCAGGATGATTTTTTCTAGATCCATCCATTTGTCTGCAAACCTCATGATGCCATTGTTTTTCTCTGCTGAGTAGTATTCCATTGTGTATATGTACCACATTTTGTTTATCCATTCTTCAGTTGAAGGGCATCTGGGTTGTTTCCATGTTCTGGCTATTACAAACAATGCTGATATGAACATAACTGAACAAGTGCTCTTATGGTGTGGTTGAGCATTTCTTGGGTATATGCCCAAGAGTGGTATAGCTGGATCTTGGGGGAGATTGATTCCCAATTTTCTAAGAAAGCGCCATATTGATTTCCAAAGTGGTTGTACAAGCTTGCATTCCCACCAGCAGTGGAGGAGAGTTCCCCTAGCTCCACATCCTCTCCAGCATAAGGTGTCTTCAGTGTTTTTGATCTTAGCCATTCTGACAGGCGTAAGGTGGTATCTCAGAGTTGTTTTGATTTGCATTTCCCTGATGATTAGGGATATTGAGCAGTTCCTTAAATGTCTTTCGGCCATTTGAGTTTCCTCTGTTGAGAATTCTCTGTTTAGTTCTATAGCCCATTTCTTAATTGGACTGTTGGGCATTTTGTTGTCTAATTTCTTGAATTCCTTATATATTCTGGATATCAGTCCTCTGTCAGATGTGGGGTTGGTGAAGATCTTTTCCCATTCTGTAGGCTGTCGCTTTGCCTTGTTGACCGTATCCTTTGCTCTACAAAAGCTTCTCAGTTTCAAGAGGTCCCATTGATTGATTGTTTGTCTCAGAGTCTGTGCTACTGGTGTTCTATTTAGGAAGTAGTCTCCTATGCCAATGCGTTCAAGCACAGTCAGAATTTTTACAATACTGCAAAAATAAACATTATTACTTTAGGAACAAAAATGATGCAGCAATCTTAATAGTAGCCATCAGTATGTCTCAACATTGCTGCCGTGCTGTGCCTAACAGTGACAGCACTCCAGAAGCCTTTGCAGGACTGTTTATTGCTTCCTGATGCAAACCCCTGATATGCTTTTCACAGATAAACCTGCTAGCTGTTTTTGTGGTTCTATCCAAACTCTCAGGTATCTTACTTCAGATGGACTGCTTCAGCCTCTTACAAAGATAGGACCAATACAAGACTGACCTATGGAAAGATAGGACCAATACAAGACTGACCTATGGAAACATTGGACCAATGCAAGACTGACCTGTGGAAAGATAGGATCAATACAAAAGACTGACATATGGAATCTTTCTGCTTGTAATAATAGGACTTTATATTTTGAATTTTTCTAAGGATTCAACATGAAAAATTAAGAGAACATTTTCATAGGAAAATATTTGACATCATTGTGAAAATAATCTTAGTAAGTTAAAAAACAATTAATAATGAATGATCTAAAATAAAAATAAATTCACTGTAGTGTTTGCTTATATACAGCATTTATGTCATATTTCATCACTAGAAGGACTGCTTAAAATAATAGAGTCAATTTTAAGAAATATTTATATTTTTATTATAACACACTAATTTCAGCAACAAAATTCCACTCTTACATTTCTAAAGCTTGATTTGTACCATATGTGTTCAGATTACACAGATACAGTCACAGAATACTTGTGAACTGTGAAATTTCTAGTCAGACTTTTATGCAATAATGTCATAGCTGTATGTTCTTAGTATAATTGATATTGAAACATACATAAATCATAAAGCATGTCTAATTATACTAAGTGAAATTACCACTTCCAAAGAAATATAGTGAAATTTGAAAATATATGAAACTTTCACTTTTTTTGTTTTTAATTAATCACACATAAATTAGGAAGAACAAACATCAGGCTTGACAGGGCATGCCTATAATCTGAGCTCTAGTGACTTAGCGGAAGGAAGGTCAGGAGTTAACAGTCAATGTTGGGTGCATGAAAAGTTCAAGGGCACTCTGAGATGCACAAGATTCTCCTCTCAAATGAAATAAATAAATATGAATAATACACATAAAATAAAACTCAAGTTATGGAACCATCAACCTTTTAGTGTGAACATAATTCATAGTAAGCAAAAAGGCATGGTTTTTAGGCAACCTAAGTGTTGGAAGCATTTAGGTTAGAATATATATGCAATCATATGTACATTAATTGAATATATTAAAGTAACGATAAGGACCAGAATACCTATTAATAATTATGGTTACAAACAGTAATCACATCATTGTGGGATATAGTTTAAGCATCTTCAGGAACATATAACTGCATTAAGAACTGTCAGTACTGATCCATCTTCTAGGTAGCTTAGCTGTGTGTAGGTCTATAGTTTCAATAAGACAAATAAGTATTTTCAACATTTACATTTTTAAATCAAGTTAGTTTTTATTGAAACAACATCAATTGGTAATTTGGAAAACAAGCACCCTAAAATGAAATACCTAAAAACAAGGAATTGATGAACTATTTAAGAAGCAACGAAGTCATAATTTAGAGAACTATAGCACTAATATAAATCTATATATGAGAAGCACGTGTTTGGGATGTTTCTACATTGTGCTCATTAAAAATGAAACTCCTATTCTTCCTGAGATGTGAACCTATTTCTCCCATCTGTTTCTACACTCAGGTTAAAAATTATTCTGTGCCACTCTGTTTCATGAAATTAAACTAAAGTTCAGGAAGAATGGTTTTCTGTAGGTACCACAAGCCCTATTCTCCTGTGAGAAAACTGAACAGAGGCTTTGCTAAGGTACATAATGTATCAAAGAAACATTTTACCTTTACTGTCTTGTGAGTCATGGACTTCCACTCCCACAATGACAGAAAATCAGTAAAACAAAAATGCTTACTACCCTGCAATAGCAATAGAAAATGCATTTACTCTGGACCAATACATCCATTGTCTTATAACCCAGGGATGTTAAAGAGAGATGAATTGAGACTGCAGCACTCCTTAGGCTAACTTGCTAGCTCCCTTTCCAACTGATGCAGCACCAGTTAGATCAGAACAAGACACAAATGGAATTTTATCTTTGTTATTCCCTCTTCAAATAGGATTTCTTAAAATCTTTCCTTGCAAGAGTAAGAGAAAAAAACCTTTTGTAGCAATGTTACTTGAAACATTATCACCTGCATGTAAAATATAATTTTTATTTATTCAAAACAGAATTAAAATGAATGTTTAAGAACTAATTATCGATAAATTTAAAAGATTTTTACACATTGACTTTTGATATTTATAATGTATTTTAAGTAATATTTTCTGAATAGAATGCCAAATTTAATGAAAATGTTACCATAAAGTTTCCACAAACAAAGAATAGACTGAAGTTGGCTGAAGGCATAGCAACAAAATTCAGATTTGGATTTAGATGAACTGCAATCTTGGAAATCTAGGTATCTAAAATATGATCTATGATATCCCCAATAGGATTTGCTTATTGATAGGTGTATATGTCAGTCATGAAATCTACTCAATGGAGATGTCCATATATCTATGTGAGTATAAATATGTGTGTATGTTAAAAATATATTCAGATTGCCTACCTGAAATTTTATTTCTCTCTAAAAGCAGTTATCCCAGACCTGACTACTAACAAATTCTACCTATTTTCACATGTAAGTTGGCAATTAAAATATTTGATTAATATTTTTAGGTATTTTAAAATACAAAATATTGAGTTAATTAAAATTTTAAACTAAAAGCCAGCAAAACAAATTATATATCCCACAAATATGAACTGTATAGTTGTTTAAATGCCTGTGCTTTACAGAATGAGATTAAAAATGAGACTTAGATGCTAGTGCTCTGTTCATATCATGATTCTAGGAATAAAAAGAACCCCAGCTCCATAGTCGTCATCACTGTAACACTGGGAGATTGCTTATTCTAGAATTCTTGAAACTCTAACGAGCATATATGCAGAGTCGCTCAAGCATTCATCTCTATGTTCATGACTTTTATGACAGTTATGGCCTGCCCTCTGCTGATGCTCACTGCCATTTAGTGCTGCTCATATTTCAACAGAATCTGTCTTTGCTGAACCTCTACGACAAGACTGTCTAACGAAGCAAAGGTCAAACCAAGAGGAAAGTCATGTTTTATATTTTTGACAAATAGATTTTATATTTACATATTTCCAATTTGCTTAATATTTTCATGTTATATCTTTACAACCTTTAATTTTAAATGATTTATAAATTCTTCCTTTAGACTTAAATTGTATTTATTATAGACAGACAATATTTTTTTCACACTTCCTAATCCATTCTACCCAAATCTCTTTTAACTGGTGATTTTGTGCTGTATATATTTAAAATAACTACTGCTTGTTTCCATTCCTTTTATGAAATATTCATGTACAAGTGGTATAGGTGGGTTTTGCAATACATAAATCAATGTCTTTTTGGTTTTAATTTTATTCCCCTATATTTGATAATATTAAAGATTTTATAGTCAGATATGATACACCTGATTGAAAACTTAATTTCAAATATGCATATGTTATTACACATATATGTTATGTGTACATACCACATACTTATATATTTTATACAAAGTGAAATTAAATAATTGTGCTAGATTGTCTCTTTATCTTCCTCCCATATTACAGCTTCTTGAGGGTCAGTCACATAGTGCTACTGATCCCATGAGGGTGGCACACTCCATTTTCTCTAATCCACAGAAAGCACATTTCTTATCTATTTGTCTATATCTAACAAACACTTCAACTTAAATCTCTTATGTAATGGTACTCATGATATGGTGTTAATGTAAATCCATTTTTTTCCAAATACATTTGTGATTTATACATTAAAACTGGGGAGTTTTGTTTTTGCCTTTAATAGAGTTCCTTCTAAGTTTTCATTTTCAGGGTTCTTGAATGTTTTGTTTGCATTTTGAGGCAGAGTCTTCCTGTGCAGCCCTGTCTGACTTGGAACTAACTAGGCTGATGGGCTAACCTAGAACTCAAATGTGATCCTCTTGCATTTTCTTCCTCATGCTGAGATTATAGGTCTGCAATGCATAGGCAGCCACTGTGATAAGTCAGTGCTTACCTACTTAATGCTCTCTTTTGTTCTGACCTTCTTGGTGTGTGCCTGGATGGCATGAATCCAGAAAATCGGCTTTATGAGGCATCTGATTTCAAGTCTTAGATCATTCTACTCATCTCATTATTTAAAGTAAAATAACAGCACCAATACATCTCTAATTTATACCTATTCACCCAATTTGACAATAGTTCATGACACTGTTATGCTCAGTCTTCTTTATTACATTCTGTAATATGCCTATGCATCAGGTAACTCATATTGATGATCAGTATTCTCATTTAATAACCCTTGAAAGCAATTATTTATTGTTTCTACATTTTAGACTATATTTATGCATTTAAAATATCATTTTCATTTTTCACACAGCTGTGTAAATTTGGGTCAGATTGACTGAACTATACTGTTTTGTTCACCTTCTCACACTCATGTTCATGTTTTCCTATGGTATCATTAGTTCTCAATGATAATTTTAATTGCTTTACATTCTCAGTAAGTGCTTTAAACAATGCCCTATACGTGTAATGGAAGGGAAAATGATAAGTTAGGCTATGAAATAAGTCTTTTTTATATTATTGGAGAAGAGGTATGCATCTGTAATTGCAAAATGAACCATGATTTATGGTACCTCCAACTGTCTGCACCATGAGATCATACTTGTTTTTAGATGTGGTTACTAGCTATTTATTATTTTAAATTTATTTTTGCTTATTCTCCTTTCATGCAATATTTTCCAACCACAGTTTCCCCTTCATCAACTCCTCCAAGCCCTCCCTCCCCTATCCTAAAGATCCACTCCTCTTCCATTTTCCTTCAAAACACAGCAGGCATAATAGGGTTATTGACTGAACATGACATAACAAGATACAAATAAGACTAGGCAAAACACTCATCTCAGGGCTGGACAAGGCAACCCAGTAGGGGAAAAATGGTCCCAAGTATAGGCAAAAGATTCGCAAACACCCCCACTCCCATTGTTGGAGTCCCATGAAGGCATCAAGCTAACAACCATGATATAGATCAGGGGACACAAGTTGGAAAGATAGATGTAAAAGTTTCATTATTTGCAGATGACATAATAGTATACATAAGTGACCCCAAAAATTCTATCAGGGAATTCCTAAAGCTGTTAAATGCCTTCAGCAATGTGGCTGAATGCAAGATTAACTAAAACCAATCTCTATAAAAATGCCAAATAAGAAATCAGGGAAATAATAACCTTCACAATAGCACAAATAATATAAAATACTCTGAGGCAACTATAACCAAAAAAGTGAAATACTTATATGATAAAAACTTCAAGGACTTGAAGAAAAAAAATTGAGGAGGATATCAGAAAATGATCCTACTCATGGATTGGTAGGATCAACATAATATAAATCACCACCCTACCAAAGCTATCTGCAGATTCAACACAATCCTCATTAAACTTCCACACAATTTTTTACAGAACTTGAAAGGATAATACTAAGCTTCTCATGGAAATACAAAATCCCAAAGTAGCTAAAACAATCCTGAACAATAAAAGAACTTCCAGATGTATCACCATCACTGATTTCAACTGTTCTACAGAGATGTAGTAATGAAAAATCACATAGCATTGGTATAAAAACAGACACGTTTATCAATGGAATCAATTTGAAGAACCTCATATATATCCACAGGCTTATGAAAAGCTGATTTTTGATAAAGAAACTACAAATGTACAATGGAAAAAAAAAGAGAGCATCTTCCAAAAATGATGCTGAACTAAGTGGATGTCTGCATTTAGAAGAATATAAATAGATCCATATTTATCATTCTGTACAAAAATCAAGTGCATGTAGATCTAACACTTCAAAATAAAATCAGATACACTGAATCTGATAGGACAGAAGAAAAAAATGAAAATGACCTTCAACTCATAGCCATAGGAGACAACTTCCTGAACAGAACACCAATAGTGAAAGCACTAAGATCAAAAATTAATAAATGGAACCTCATAAAACTGAAATGTTTCTGTATGGAGAAGAGAACCATCAATAGAACAAACCTACAAACGGGAAAGATTTTCACCAACTCCACATCATATAGAAGTTTAATATCCAAAATATGTAAAGAACTAAAGAAACTAGACATTAACCAATCAAACAATCTAACTGAAAATGGGGTACAAATCTAAACAGAATTATCAACACAGGAATCTCAGATGGCTAAGACACATTTAAAGAAATGTTCAATATGCTTAGAGAAATACAAATCAAAACAACTTTAAGATTCCATCTTACACCTTTCAGAATGGTGAAGATCAAAAACACAAATGACAGCTCATGCTGGGGGAGATGTGGAGCATGGGGAACACTCTTCCATTGCTGGAGGGAGTGCAAACTTGTATAAGCACTATAGAAATCAATAAGGCATTTCCTTAGAAAACGAGTCATTTATTTATCTCAAGTTCTAGCTATACCACCATTCTTGGGCTGATAACTAAAGATGCTCCACCCTATAACAAGGACACTTGCTCAACCATGTTCATTGCAGTTTTCATAATAACCAGAAGCTGGAAATAACCTAGATATCCCTCCACCAAAGAATGGATAAAGAAAATGTGGTACATTTGCACATAGAACTATTACTCAACTGTTTAAAAAAAATGACATCGTGAAATTTGCATCTAAATGAATGGAACTAGAAAAAAACATACGTAATGATGTAACTAAGACCCAGAAAGACAATCATGATATGTATTCACTTGTAAGTGGATATTAGCTGTTAAGTAAATGATACTATGCTACAATCTACAGACCCAGAGCAGCTAAGTAACATGGAGGGTTTTAAGTGTCACACAACGATCTCCCTGTGAAGAGAAATAGGATTGATTTTATGGATGAACTGTGGGTAGGTGGTGATGGAAACAGAAGGGATCAGATGGGGTAATGAGGTGGAGGGAAAGCTTATGGGGAGATGACTGGAATTGGAGGGAATATGTGGAGTGGTATGGAAACCTAGTTCATTGGTAACTCCCTGGAATCTACAAAGGTGACCCAAACAAGAACTCCTCATAATGGAGGATACAGATACTGAACCAACCAACTGGAGGCTAGATGGCTGAGAGTCCTATGGTAGAATACTAATCAAAGAAATGATTCCCAATGATGTCCTCCTATACTCATAAATCAGGACTTATTTCAGTCATCATCAGAGAGACTTACTCTGGAAACTAGCATATTAATAATTTTCTATATAAGAGTAAATGTAAGAGAGGATTCAAAAGCCAGAAGCTCAGTCATCTACCTCTTCTTGGCTGTTCAGACTAATGAGAGTACTGTGGACTCTTAATGTGATCCTATTTATTCTTTTCTTTCCTATTGGTATCAAAGGATCTGAAAGGCTTAAGGACTGCGAGCTTTGGTGAAGTAGTCTTTTATGAATAATTAAGAAAGGTAAGAAATCCTTGAATTTTGTATTCGCAGTGCTATTTTAAATGCTTTGTTGTCTAAATACCCTCTACTGTCTCAAAAGCAGAAACTAGTTATTATAAGTAGACCTGAACCCAAGCTTTCCATTCCATTATTTTGTTTTGGTTTGTTTGAGATGGGGTCACATTAAGTAGAAGTGGCCATACTGGAGCTCACATTGGCTTTCTATTCAGAACTCATAAATCTTTGTCAGACAGTAAGATCCGCCCCTCAAGGGGCAGAAAATACAGGCCAGAGAAGAAATTCCAGAATTCCTCTCCCAAGAAATTCACAACCACTTAGCTCTCATGTCCTGTCTAGATCCAACATTGCACTTAGTGAGAAGAACTATAACTCAGATATACTCCAATATCATGACTTGTATGTTTCCAGTTATTTGAACTCCATCTAACTCTAAATATTCTGTAAGTTTCCAGAGTTTACTCAACAGCTGAGACCAGTCATCAGTCTTTGTTTGCTATCTGTCTTACTCTAACAACTGTTTGAGTTTTAGGAAAATCAAGAAATAAATCAAAATGTTTGCCTTAGTCAGTTGATGCTAAGAATGAAATCATAGTCTATGAATTTATGTCACACATGAATGATGGACTACTGTATTTCTCGTAAAGCCCATTTGTTCCTCGAAATAAGAGAAATAGGTGGCCTCGGGTGCTATTTCACTTTGTTCTCCAGGTATAAATTGCAGGAGAAAAATTTCTCACATTTTTGTTCTCTTTTAATTAAATGTAGAGCCCTAGAATTTCCATCACTATTCACAATTCTCTCATCCTACGCTTTCTTGCAAATTGCCTTTCATTTAGCAGAAAAGTTTGCCTCAAGTAAAAGTGACTGATTCTTCTAGAGTTTGTTTACATTCTCTATGGACACAAAACTACAGAGTCTTGATATATTGGTTAAGAATTTTGTAAGTTTCATCAACAACTTTGTTTTATTCTTGCATTATGTTTTTGCTTTTCTTCCAGATCCTCATCTTACTTATTATTTTTTATTAAAATATATTTCTGCTACATGGGACAACGTTAATAGTTTATTACACTGAAGTTAAACCAGTAACCTGGATCTTGTATTTCAGGAGTCATTAGCAATAAATGAGTCCAAAAGAAACTGAGCAGTTAAATGAATAGGTTGAATATCAATTAAAAAAATTAATGAAAAATTTACCACCTATGGATGTAAGCCAAACACAAGATTTGTGATCTGTTTGGATACATCGGAAATCATTTCATGCAGTCACAAGTGGAGTTTGGTCCAAAGATGGGTGCATATTTTACTCTTCACATAGACTAGAGTGAGAAAGAAAACACTCCAGTTGCAATCTGTTTTTATCTGTAAGACCAGTTTGCAACTCTTGCAAATCATTTTATGTATTCTCTTTCAAGAGAAGGAAGTAAAGTAAAAAAAAAAAAAAAAAAGATCAACAACTCTGCTCAAATATGAAAGTTTGAAGAAATGATTGTATTTAATATAGAAAAGTAAATAAATACTTGTTTTTTTTAAAAAAGTAAATATTTTGATGACTATGTTTACTGCCTTAGAGAAAATAGTCTGATATTTGCAAAAAATCTGTAGAGAAACATGATTATAGTATGCAAGAATTTGTGCAGAAATAATCTGCACAACTGGGTAGAAATTTCAGTATTATAAGAGGGTGACAAATGTGACATTTGTAGTACTCAAGCACAGAAACATCGGTCATGGTGCAGGTCCATTGCACAAGAACTGCTTCTAATAGGATGTTCATGAAAAGAAAAGGAAGGAAAAATGCTTATTGTATAGTAAGGGGATTGTTTGAGCAAACAGATAATTGATAGCCTGTATAATCAAAGTATAGATTTAGTTATTGCCAACATAATTGAAATATACAATTTTCTATTATGTGAAAGTCATGATTAAAAGAACTAGTTAAGGTTTATATGAACGGCACTTTTCCAGTTAAAGAGAACTGGACCCTGATTTCACTATGTGGGAGTTTGTCAGTTCTTTACTTCTGGCTGAGTGAAGAGGAAAGAAGATGTAGAGTCCATTAATATACTCAAGTGTGTACTTCTGCAACTAATGTAAAGTGACAGGATTCGGTCTAGAGATTTGTTAAATATAGTTATTTGACAAATAAAGTTAAGGAAATGGAAAGAATGTACATTTTGGTTTATTATTCCTAACACATAATATGACTTCAATATTTTGATAGGCTATCAGTTACAGGGATGCTTAAAAAAAAGTTTGCTACAGAGACATTTACATGTTCAAATCACTTCACCTCTTGACTGACATTGTCATTCCTATTTATTGACCTATTATCATCATTGATGCCATTAAGAGCCATAAAGTGCCCATTAATTAAGATTTCTCCAATCCTAAAAAGCATGGACTCTAGTAATTTTATCCATTCCACTTTTACTTCACATTATATTGCCAGGCAAATTCGTTAATATTGTCCAGAAATATACAATTTTTAAAATATTACAGTGTAATATTCTACATGACATACTATTTTACCCTGTCTGTAACCTCATTATTCCAATGAACTTTATCTTTTAATGATTAAAATTTGTATGATTTGGGGCTGGAGAGACGGCTCAGCAGTTAAGATTACTGGTTGTTCTTCCTGAGGACCCAGGTTCTATTCTATGCCCCCATATGGCAGCTCATAACCCCCTTTAACTCCAGTCCCAAAGAATCCAACACCTTTTTTGGCCTCTTTGCGCACCAGTCACACATTTGGTGCACAGACCTGTATGTAGGCAAAACATCCATAACATAAAGAAATATTTAATAAAAGTAAATTTTAATGCCGCAGGGAGGTGCTTGGTCCTGCCTCAACCAAATATTATCAGGCTTAGCTGTCCCCACATGAAAAAAATTTCCCTTTTGGAAGAGGAAATGAGGGATGTGTCAGTGAGGGAGGAAGCCGTGGTTGGGAGCAGGAAGAGAGATGAGAGAGGGATCTGTGGTTGGTACGTAAAATGTATAAAAAATTTAAAAAATATATCATTCATTTAAATCTGTATAATACAAATGAATGATAAAAGAGTTGTAAATGAAATCTCAAAAACTACTATGAAACTCAAGCACCTAAAGATATTGTGAAAAATAAGTCATCATAAAAGTCTTTATGTAAGTATATATCACCAGTATTATTATATATAATATGTTTATTAACTAAATCAATATATTTTATTGTATAATAACGTGTGGTATCTATATAATATGTACAAAAGGAGTACATATGTAAACACACATTTACAGTGTGATTTTGGAAATCATCACTGTATTCTCTTTTATCATATATTCTTTCCTTGAGAAAAGTTATGTTACGTCACATAGTCTATTTATAGCATTATTGTATAGCCAAAGGAAAACAAACTAAACTTTACAGAAAATTTTAAAACCTACAGTGTTGACCTTCCCATCAATTGAAACAGGCACAAGAATTTCATAAATCACATTGTGGGCTATTTAGAAATTACAGCAAGATCACACCAAAAGGAATGAATTTGGGGAAATTTCACTAACACTCAGTATGCAAATGTCAAGTTTCATGAGTCAGCAGAAAAACATGCCTTGCTCAATCTTCATAGTAATCTCCCACTTTACAGAAACTTAGAAGGGAACTAGATAATGCTGAATGCTACTTTATAGAGTAATTTCTGCTCTATAAGCATATGGAATGTTCTCCATCAAAGTCATTACAGTAATAGTAAGAAATAAAAGCATAAATTATGCTGCCTAAAAGTGGTATGCTATGTTTAAAATTAAAGCTTGGTGTATACAGTGTTTGTTATATAAAATTAAGTGTAACAAACAAATCTGAAAAATAGCCTTCCTCTTTAGAAGATGAAAATTAAGAATAAATACTAACTTATGTTCATGCAACACTATATAATGATTTTTGAAGCATAAATACTCTTACATGCTCACTGTATGCTTATCATATTCAATAGAGTGTTTATTTGTTCCTTTTCTATAAGAGATAATGAGCCTTTTAAAATGTAAAATCTATCACAGTTCCTAAAACGCAGATAGAAACAAGTAGTGAGCATTTAGATGAAAAGTATACATGTAAATAACTTTATATTAGTGAAAAGAATGAAGATAGCCTAAAATGTTATTTCTAACCTATCATTGAAAGTATTAAATAGTAACAATTTATTTCAGCTGTATGTGTACAAGAGAAAACATCAAAATTATATTTCCTCTACCCTCCCACTATAGTAAGGAACACCCTGCTTAAGTTTGTGGTGTGTGGCTTTTCAAAGGAGTTGTTTTAATATATAAGATAATGGTTTTGTTTAACAATGCTATTTTCTGGAATTATAGTCAAGTAAATTTTTGTTTGTAATGGGTTAAAATGCTTTTAAGGTAAAAATATTTTTCTTAATTTTACTGCTTAATATAAGAAAATGCAGATAATATTTGAAAAGAATAATAAAACAATTTAACTGCCTCACTCTGAACTATGAGTAGAAATTGTTCTGACCAATCAGTGGCAGAGAATGGAATTGCTAAAATGTTAACAATCAGAGAGTGGCTTAGGAAATGACTAGGGAGAACAGTCATGAGTGCTTTTCCAGGCCATTAGACAAGGACAACTGCAGCCACGATTTGACAGATGTTCCCAGATTTCTGTAAAATATTAAAATGCCCTTTAATTTATCCACAGGATTTCAGCTGAAGAAGAAGCCTGATGTGTTTCACTTTGACGGCTGACACCGAAAGTTGATTGAAGGAGTCGTGAATGCACAGGAAGCATGGAACAACTTGGGTTCCTTGGCTCAGGCCCAGTGTCCACTAGTGGGCCATCCAGTGGTTTTACAAAGCCAATGAAAAGCCAAGCAGGCACTGCATCTGAATTAACATAAAGGGAAAGGAACAAGAAGAGAAACAACCACACGTGCACACACATGTTCACACAAATATACACAGATACTTGCACACATGCACACATCCACATACATGTGCAAACACAAACAACCACACACACACATCCACATACAAGCACACACATTCATTCAAACACAAGTATACACACATATATTAATAGAAACTTATCCCAGGACCCTCATACACACACACACACACACACACACACACACACACATATATATATATATATACATATATACATATATATATACATGCACACACATACACAAATGAATGCACACATAAACATATAAAATATTTCTACATACAGGCATATACAGACTCCCATAAACATGCACATACACACATACAAACACATGTGGACACAGGCACATATATGCCCACATTCAAACATAAACATTTATAATACACACACTCATCCTTACAATACACATATACACATGTGTAAATACAAAAGTGCTCACATACATACATACAGAAGTGAACGTAATCATACACAAGCACACACAAACATTCACACACATATGCATATATATACATGCAACACACATACACATGTACACTAATACACAGCTGCATATTCACACACACACTTAAACAGTTATACACAAAATGTAAGCACACATATGCCTGTACCCACATATACACAAATACATATGGAAACACAAACAAACCAATGTACACATACATGTACTCAAACGGATACACGCACGAGCATATGCACACACGTTCCTTACATTAAGACACACACAGACACACAAAAACAAAGAGAGTAAATATTACACTCCCCAAAAATTAACATTAACAAGTTCAGTAGCATTTGGTGCCTCCTAGTTAAAACAAAAACCAAAAATGATTCTATGACAGCAGTGTCTAAGATAACAGCTTTTATTCATACCACATGGAGTATTTTGTGGCATAGTAATGAGTTAAAAATAATAATAATAATGATTTCTCAAACCAATAGCTTTTATTTTATTTAGCAAAACTTAAATTATGTCCTAGAGAGCTAAAATTGAAAATAAATATATTATATGAGTGGAAAAATAGGGTCATGTCAATCATGCAAAAGAAAATTAATTATTATATAATTGGAGGAAAATGTGCTGTCTTTGGGAAAATACACAGTTACATGTCTAAATAGAATTAATTCTTCATTTCAAAAGAAAATGTGATTATTTGTTACTTTATGGGTCTCTGATGAGGTCTTAGCTATGAGCGATGAAAAAGAATGACATTGTTTAAAAATAATTTTACTTCAATTCTTGGTTAAATATTGAAAAAAATGTAAGAAATTGACTCTTTTATCTTCCTTCACTTGAAAACTTTGCAGGGTAAAATGGACATATATTCCTAATCAAAACCCACAGCTCCTAAACAAAATGGTTACAAATTTTCCATTAAAGTATTGATTTTATTTTCCAAAAGGTGTTGTATGCAGAGATATAGAATTTAGTCCTGTTTGACAATAATTGTTGATCACTTTATAGTACTGGACTATGCTTCTGTGTATTTTTGAAGCTGGGAATATTTTGTCACTCTTTATATTTTAATAGAAGATCATTCTGCTCAGAAGAAGGAAATGTTTTTTTTTTCCCATTTTTTTCTTCCATGGTGATCTTAAAAGCATAGTCCTCAAGTGGAGTGCATCTTAAACACGTTAAGACAGAAGCAGAGGCACCAAAAACGGGCAGAAGTTGCTTTAAGTAAATACAGCTCAGAACTGCTTGGATCAATTTGACCAAAAGTGAGCCTGTTTTCAACTCTCTACTTCTCCGCCTCTGCTTTCCACAGTGACCATGACACTAAGTATCTAAGTTAATAAAAATATACAAGGAAAAATGGACACATGTATATTCATGTTCATAAAGTGTGAGTTTGTAGCAGGACAAATAGGGCTAATTGCATAGAGTCATTGCCTTCATTAAAGTACAGAAGCTCACACAGTATATAAGCATTTAATGTTTATTTTACAAACATATAATAGTTAATAACTGTACATAACAGTTCAAAACAACTGCTTTATGTAAGACCCACAATAAAGACGCAGAATATGAGAAAATTCAAATTTCTCCAAGAACATTAAAACTATCTCACATTTCTTTATTATGATTAAACCTTTAGAAAAAAAGTGAAGTAATAGCCTGTTAATAAAAAAAAATCTTGGAATTGGTAAATGATTTTAAGGACTAAATATGTATTTTTAGAAGAAAAGATTCACTGTAAATAAGCAATAAATACAAATGCTTTCCTTTTGATATGTAACTGAGTTGATGAAACACTAAGTGTGTGACCTATGTGGAAAAAATAAAAGAATAAAGCATAATAATAATATAACAGTTATTAATTAAGCTGTATGAACCATCATCATGAGGTCTAAGAATGAGGCCATAGGACAGAGATAGATAATTTATGTTACAACCAGGTCAAATGTTGTATAACTGCTATACTAACAATTTCTTACTATTTCTTAAATGGGTGGTTGTTAAGGCATGAAGGAGTTTAAAAAAGTATTAGGAAAGTTAAAGACACTCAGTTGGTGTCTGATAAATGCAAATATTATCGCCACTAGGAAAATTGGAAGGTGAGACAAGCTTACAAGAAAAGAAATTTTTATCAAGGTTCTAATTAACATAACAGCATTTTAAGAAGTTGCAAAGGGAAAGTTTTGTGAATAAATAGAAAGAATAAAAATCTCTACTGTTTTTGATATTGATATATTTGAGGGTAGTAATTAACCAAAGAATGAATAGAGTGAATTACTTCCTGCTAAATGCTTTGGTACTAGAGAAGGGAGTGATTGCATGGAATGGCAATTTAACAAAATGATGCCTCATTAAGCTTGTGTTGGTATAAACATCTTGGCCTCACAGGTCGCTGCTCTGCCCTCAATGCAATCACAACAAAATCTAGAGTTATTGTATCATTTTTGTGTCATCTTATGAAACCAATTATTTCAATTATAACAAGACAGAGAGTAGAATAAAATGTTAGATATTAAATTAGCAGTGAGGTAATTTAGATTATTTTCCTCTCTGCATGACATATGAGAAAAAATGATTTTTGTGTTCTTTTCATGTTTTTCTCATGAGTGTTTAATAAATGAGTTTCATTGTGACATTTTATAGCATCAGATCTCTCTCTCTCTCTCTCTCTCTCTCTCTCTCTCTCTCTCTCTCTCTCTCACACACACACACACACACACACACACACACACATACACACACAAATACTCATACTCACACATGTCAACATCTTTTTTTTCATTTGTCCCTGTTATTCAAATCTTCCTCACTGTCCTTTTCCTTTCCTGGCAATTTCCACCTTCCACACAGTTTTCTTTCTGCCTGTGTTCTCTGGTTTTACAGATTCCATTCCCTTCTAGTCCACTTGAGGGAGGTGTGATGTGTTTGGTCTTCATTCTCTTGTTTCAGGGCTGCCATTTCCCCATCTGAAGCAGCTTCTTAGTTTCGTATTTCTTTATGCCCATAAAGCCTTTCCTCTTACAGTGTACCTATGTATAAGTTCAAAAAATCATTAGGTTGTAAGAGCATGGTGACTATATATGTTTTATAATTTGGGATACATATTGCAAGTTGTAGGTTCTATTTCTCATCTAGTTTTTCCTTTCTTTTATTTTTAAACTTTAATATAATTACATCACTTCTGTTTCCCTTTCTTCACTGAAAGCTCTGCCTCACCCTTCCCTGCTCTTTCCAAAATCCATGGCCTCCCTTTTCATCAATAACTTTCACATGCAATGTGAATATTTCTAAACATATCCTACTCTATCTGGACGATGTTACCCACATTCATGCCTTCAGGGCTGACGGTCTCGTACTGGAAAATCAATTGGCATGTTCTCCCCTGGGACATTCTGCCTTTCCATTCTCAGCATTCCTTTGTTTCCTTTATGTCTCTGTAGGCTTGAGACTGTGAAGGTCTTTCCCTTTCCACTTTCTCATGTCTCTTCTTGTCTTTTCTCCTCTCATCCTCAGGTTGGTGAAACTTTGTGGGTTTATCTTCTGAAACTACGAGAGACACTGTCTTAAAATAAGAAAGGAAGAAAAGAAGGAACAACAACAAAAATACCAAAAAACAAAAAGAAGATTGGATCCATTTACTTGCTGGGGAAAAAAACCTACATATTTTAGTTGGCAAAAATCTTTATTCAAACACTGACTTATTAAATACCTGTTCAAATAACTTCAGTTTTGTTTGCTGCTTTTTTGGGTTGTATATTTAATAGAGCAAAACCCTTAGAATTCTGGGTTTTCCATGTCTTTATGGTCATGCATTATTGAGGAAATCTATAGTCTATAGAATTATTTTCTTTGAAAAGATAATTATTGAAGAAACTGGTGAGATAGACATGCTACCTAACATTCTAATACTTAGTCCATTGAGGGAAAATATTGTAATGTTGTTTTTTATCAATATTGTTTATGTAAAATACATTAAATTACTTGTTTTATAATTTAAGATTATCCAATTACTGAGGAAATAAAATTTATGAACAGATCAGTTATGCTTAAGATGCTACACTGAGGCCAGGTAGGACTTGACTACACTTTAAAAGGATAAAATACGGCTTTGTGATGGAAGATTTAAGATTAATAACCTAATTTTCATGAAGTCAAATAGCATCAGAACAAAACTCTCCAAACACTGAACCTTTTCTGCAGGAGAGCATGAATCTCTCCACTCTCCATTAGCTGCTAAAGAAGCAGAAGTACTAAGAAAAATAAAACGTTATACCAACTAAAATCAACTTCATTTTGTGACTCGATAACTATGGATCAAATACTAAATATGAAAATTATAATTCCTTTAAAATACTTTAGAAGCTTCTATTCCATACCATCGTATAAGTTTTCAACTGATCCTGCTTTCAACTCAAGCATTTCTTATTAACATTCCTAATTACACCCAGAGAATGTAGTGTATTTGCTACTCTGTAATTATTATTTTCCTGTTGAATTTATTGTAAATGATATCTAACTCTCACCACACTGAAAGAGCTCTAAACATGGCATTCAGTGCTTGACAATCACAGCTGTTTTTATTTTATTTTGTTTTTTATTTACTTTCTGTGGTGTGTATCTCAGCTACATCATGCCTCTTGTCTTTCAAGATTGAAATTAATTTCTTCAAATTTATTATTTTTCTCTGTTATAGGGATTGAATCCTCAAAAACACTTTGTTTCAGTGAATAGTAGCTAAGTCATGGTCATTGCTTACAACTTCAATAAAGTGCAGATTACTCATGTCCAAGCAAAACCTTCCTTTTATCAACTACATGGAAATATATTGAGGATGGTTAAAACTTTTTAAAGTAGATGACATGGAAAAGTCAAATTTAAGTGTCACTCTAATGATAAATAGAAATTGTCTTCTGTTATTTTAATTAAGATCTGAGAAATAACTATAATTTTGCATTGTCTTTATAAAATGATACAGGAAAAAAAAGAGATGATAGAATAGTTGTGGCTAAATGGTGAATCTTAAGTTGATGATTGTTTACAAAATTTCATTATAATGTATAATTATATTAAAACATCACATTTTGCTGGCACAGCCATATCTGAATGGAATGGCAGAAGTCATAAAGCCAGCACAGCTGCTTGACAAAGATTCAGCAAAGCTGAGCCACATGATGGCTGTCATGTCACCTTTGGTTTTCATATCCACCTGTTACATAATTGGGGCACTTTTAATATTTGGGGATGTTGGATTGATGGAAAATTCCTTACATGAAGTATTATTATTTGTATTGTGGTTTGATTTTGAGTTGACCCCAAATTTATATATACTTGAATCATGCTGGACATGGGGCCATTGTGCCAATGGTCCATTGAGGCATGATTACACCTCTGTGTTCTCATCTAATCTATGTATTTTAAACATTTTTTATATCAAAATGACATTGCTAGAAAATGACAGAAAATTAGAAGTAGGGGGAAGTATGCCAATTGTGGGGTTTCTTGAAAATACATCCCTCATTCTGGAACATTTTTAATGTCATCTCATTCTTTTTTTTTTTTGCTGATTATCCTACTTTATTACAACTTTATCAGATAAATGAAAATACTGCTTTGAATACACACATGAAGTATTTCATATTTCTTATATTCTCTTCCATTAAGTATTTTAATGTTAATATTGCTAAATTTGGTTGAAAAAAAGCATACATGATGGGAGTACATCATCTACCTTTGGACTTGTACTCAGGAGGTGGATACATGAGGATCATGAGTTCAGATGTATCCCTGAATCATTACCAACATCCAAGCCAAACAGAATTACAAGCACATATCTCAAGGGAATTTGTAAAAATATGAAAAACAAAGTCAGCAACAAAAACCACCACCATTTTACAGACAACCTAACTTGGAAAGTATGATCACACACAGACTAATATTTAAGTAAACAGTAAATCACTTAGATTATGGGTATACCATTCTATACATTACAGCAGAAAAATACCTATCACTAAGAAAGTACAATAGAAAATGAACAAAAACACATAGGAGAAATATAAAGGCAACACAATAAACATCACTAAATGTATTTGTCACACATATAGAACACTTTAGTATCTACTTCAAAAGTTTCAAGATAGAACTCACAATGCAGTGATCTCTACCATTAGTCCTAATTTACTTCCCTCAAAAGTGTGATAAGCCGGGCAGTGGTGGCTCACCCCTTTAATCCCAGCACTTGGGAGGCAGAGGCAGGCAGATCTCTGTGAGTTCAAGGCCAGCCTGGTCTACAAAGTGAGTTCAGGAAAGGCGCAAAGCTACACAGAGAAACCTTGTCTTGAAAAACCAAAAAAAAAAAAAAAAAGAGTGTGATGAAAAATAAATAAAACATGATTTCTTTTTCTTGAAGCTGAAGACAACTGTGATGTCTTTACCAAATTGTTTACATGAATAGGGTTTTTCTCTCTGTAGTGTTGGAACTTGCACTTCTGATTTAAATGGTAATGTAACTGTTTTAGATTTTGTACTTCTTTTAAATTGCATTAAATACCTAATTCAGGTATAATAATTTATGTATTTGTATTCCTTTTCTGTTGTGATATAATGTCCAAATCAACTTGTAAATGAGTACAATTTGGACCTTGGTCCAGAGAGATACAATATCAGCATGAAAGTGGCATGGCAATATGTGTCAGACATGGCAGCTAAAGCAGGAGGCTATGAACTCACATCCTTAAACTGCAGCCTGAAGTAGAGAATGGGATCTAGAAATGGTGTGTGGATGTAATTTTTTAAAGCCTACCCCCAGTCACTTATTTACTCCAGCAGGGCAACATTTCCTAAAATTTCCCAAATGATGCCACCAACTTAGAAGGTTTGATTTCCCTGGCTTCAAGCCTACATGCTAGCTATCTGTTACATGAACCAATTCATGATGAAGAAAAACTCTGAAAGCCATTAGATGCCGCAACACCTGTTACAGTAATTAATGTTTAAAAGAAGAAAAACTTTCATGTAAAATTGTTTCTTTAAACAGTTATTGTACCTGTTATTATGTGATGTCTATGTTTGTGTGAGTATGTGCTCATGTAATCTGGTTCCTGAAAATGTTAGACCATTGGATCTTGTAGATGAATGACAGGAAGTTGTCAAAAATCAGACCTTGGTCCTGGGAATGTACATTTCTTAACTGCCCAGTCATATCTCTAGTGCTGTAAATTTTTTAAAGTCTATTTATATCATTTTGAAGTGTGGAAATGAGGACAAACTCATACAAGAGAAAAACCCTATTTATCTTCTCATTCTTGTTCACCATGAGGTCACCTGCTTTGCCTGTCAAAACTTGTCTTAACATTTAGCCTTCCTTCAGGCTCCCACTTTAACTTCCTAAACTGTAGGTGCAAGATGATCTTTCTAGATTTTCAAATAAATCTTTTTCCTTTTTATGAAAAATATGAAGGAGGAATGCTTTCTCCTACAAAAAAAATAGAAATTATGGTTGATTTCTGTTGTAGGAAAAGTATTCTGTTGAGAAGTAAAAATAATATAACTCACAAACTTAGATATTAATAATTCTAAGAAATGATTTGAAGAAGAAATAAATTTAGATAAAAAATATGTATTTTTTTTTGCTTTTCTCAATTCCTCTGAAATAGTTCCATGGCATGATAAAAGCAGCCATTTGCTTTGGTGATTGTACTATGTGGAAAAGTTTAATAAATGACAGTCATAGAGGATACATGTAGAGAATTGCTGATCTTTTGTTATACTGAAACTTATAAAGCAATATGCTATAGTAGCAAGGTCTATTTGCTGCATTTTATTACAATTAACTTATACTGAGAATTTTTTTATTAGTTCAGAGATTAGATATTTATGTCCAGGATCAGGTTCCCTGACAGGTTTAGGATCAGGTTTTAAACACATTGAGGTTAATGTATTGTTGTCACTAGCTCCTGCCTCAAACACACATCTCTAGTTTGTCTCGCCCCATAAGATGCTTTTTAATGTTCTAGGACTGACATCAACTGGAAGCTACCTTGACACAAGACTTCTTATAGACTGCATGTGTAAAACAGCAGCATCACACTATTATTGCAAAAATTTGGATGAAACAGAATCCTAAGCCCAACTGAATCCTGGTCATGACTTCTCAGTTCTAAAGCTGTGTTCCATTGACCATAGTCCTCAGTAGGTCTTGGCAAGCAGAAGTACTTAATGATCTCTCTTCAACAAGTAAGGACTTCATTCTTGATGGAACTATAATATGAAAATCCTTGCAGCCTTCTAAGATACATTTTAGGTTTTTTTTAAAAGACTGATACAAAGAATTTGGCTACTTTAGCAACTTTTCCTACCTAACCAAATTTTTACCCTTTCCTTCAATTTCAGGTAAGATTAAATATCTTTCACATTCCAGCATTTTACTCTTTTTGATCAATATGACCTCACTGAAACCACTGAGTAATTTCCATGGTTGGGGCTAAAACCCACTGAGCAATTTCCATGGCTGGGCCTCCACATCTTGCTGTCTTGAAATCTTCTCAATCAAGTAAGGTAGTCTATATCCAAAGGTCACTTCATCCTACCACAAGAACACTTGTTCAAAAATGTCCATAGCAGTTCATAATAGTAATTTAGCTGGAAACAACCTCAATGTCCCACAAGAGAAGAATTGGTAAAAAAAAAAAAATGTGGAGCATTGACACAATAGAATATTACTAAGCTTTAAAAAGTGACATCTTGAAATTTTCAGATAAATGGATGAAACTAGGAAAAACAATAATCCTGAATCTGGTAACCCAGAGCCATAAGATAAATATGATATGCATTTCCTTACATGTAGACAGCCATTAAATAAATGATAACAAAGCTACAGTTCATAGTCATAGAGATGTCAGTATAGAGGAAGGCATTAGGGGATAACAATGGATCTTTCTGGAAAGGAGAAAGAGAATAGATTTCATGGATAGACTGAGAGTTAGGGAAATGAACATGGAATAATCAGGTAGGATGTGGGATGAGAAATAGAATTGAGAGATGGAATGAGGGGAAAGACAGCTAGAATTGAGAATATTTAAGAGATTGTATGAATTCTAGAGCAATGGGAAACTTCCTAAAATACATGAAAACTGTGCTAATAAAGTCTAAAAATGATGGAACAGACAAAGTCTCAACTTGTCATCTCTTGTTGCCAAATGAAGCTTCTACTACCAGGACTGGGTTGTACCCAGTTGAATTGTTGGCCAAAGGAGTCACGTGGAAATCCCCAAACAACCCAAGTGGTGACCAAGACAATCGGACTTCAAGGACCCCCTTGTTGAAGACAACACCATACAATTCATTGAACATGGACTTGTCTGGCTGGTGCCTACAAGGAACCTTCACCCCCATCATCTAGTATCTTTGATATGTGAAGATACTCTGAAGGCTACGAAAGCAGAAATGTAAACATCAACCCAGGAACAAAACCTTTGATCTACAATAAATCCTGCCTGCAAACTATGCTGTTTTAATAGTGGCACAAACCCTGGGGGAGTAACCAACCAATGTCTCATTTTACCTAAGGCTCACTCCATAAAATGGAAAACATGCTAGTCACTACTTGGGTGACCAAAAACCAGAGACCATGGACCTACGGTAACACCAAACACTAGTGGTCAAAAATATAATAATTAAATAAATAATAAATAAATAACTCTTAAAAATAGTCTGCTGTACTCATAGATCAGAGCCTTATTTGGCCATCATCTAAGCAGCTTCTTTCTGCATCAGATGATACCAAATACATAGACCCAAATGTAGATATGAGAGAGAGAGAGAGAGAGAGAGAGAGAGAGAGAGAGAGAGAGAGACAGAGAGAGAGAGAGACAGAGAGAGAGACAGAGAAAGAGGTGGGGGGGTTTAAATGGGATGTGTACATCAAATCATTCCCTCAGAGCACAGAGAATTCTGTGGAAGAGAAGGCAGAAAGACTGTAAGAGCTAGAAGGGATGGAGGACACCAGGAGAAGATGATCCTCCAGTCAGTTGTGTTAAGTTCATACGAACTCAGAGAGACTGAAGCAGCCTGCACAGTTGCAGACGTGGGTCTGGACCCTGTCCTCTGGGTTACATTGAAGTTGTCAGTTTAGTATTGTTATAGGATACCTGACTGTGTGATCAAGTAGGTCTCAGACACTCGTCCCTTCTCTTGGGGCGCTTTTCCTTTTGTTTTCCATCTCTAATTTTTGATGTGATATTTTTGGTTTTATATTATTATATTTCATTAAAAAATATGGTGTTTCATAAATTTAAGATGGTTCTCCTCACCTCTACACATCCTGATTTAGAGTGGGTCTTCTTACTTGAAATAATTCAATCAAGAAAAATGCTTCACAGGAGTACATAGCAGCTTGGGTTTTCATTAACCCCAGATGTATTAAATTTGACAACAAAGAAGAGCCATCAGGGATGGAAATGATGGAAATGAGCATTTCAAGTCAGAATCCTGACCTGAAACTGACAATAACACCAAAAACATGTTCTGGCTTGCAAGTGCTGGGATTAAAGGCATGTACCACCACTACCCAGCAGGCAACCTCGGGTTTTTTATTAGTCAGACTGTAGTAACTACTAGAAGTGTTGTGTCCCATCAAAGAGTAACTACTCTAGCCTCTATCTCTCTGTATGTACAGATACATATACATAGTATATACACTTCTAACTATACATATATATTATATGCAATATATATTTTATACATGTGTGTATGTCAATGCATATAATGCTTATCAATTTTTAATCTATTTTCTATTCCTGAGTAACAAAGTAATTATTTTGCTTTTATAATAATTTTCAGGTGATTTTGACATTATTTAGATTAACTATGTGCTAATTTTGATCTTCTTCTGATGTAACTTGATTACACTGGGAATGTCCACATAATCCAGCATTAGTGTTCAGAAAGTTGGGATCTTTAGAAGAAGGAATCTGTAGAATGATGCTTAATTTTTTAAGTTGCATTTTCCTCCATTTCTTTAGGAGTTTTCTTCATTGCCTCTTTAAGTATCTCATTACCATAAAGTTGGTTTTAAGTTTGTGTTCTTGTGCATCAGCTAGGTTGGAATATTCAGGGTTTGCTGTAGTGGGGAGCTGGCTGTTGTTTGTGTTATTACACTTACGTTTAGGCATCTGGATTTGGAGTGATTATAGGTCTAAGTGCCGAATTCTGAATTTGTCTTTGTTGGATGGCTGTTTTCTTCTTTGGTTTCTGTTTCGTCTCTGGTCTTTTGGCTGTTGCAGACTGTGGGTGAGTACATGGACTTTGCCTGTTTTGAGGGTTGGACTTCTGATGGCCTGGATGGCCTCTGGTTCAGTAACAGGTTGCTGTCAAAGTTTGGGGCTGAAGTTCAGGCTCTGTGCATGGCCATTGATCTGACTGCGGATCCTCTGTGATTCAGGATACTGGCCTGGCTTTTACTGGGTTGGGAAGATTTTCAATATTTTTCAAGCAGTTGGCCTGGTCCCTGTGGTTCAGGATGCTGGTTTGGCCTCTGGAACTCAGGGTTCTGGCCTGGCCTCTGATGGTATAGAAGGCTTCTGCCAGAGGTGTGGGCCAGATATGGACGGTAAGGAGAAGAGGAGGGCAGTTAGAATTATGTTCAGGGAGCACGGGTGGGTGGAATCTTACCTGTGGTACCAGATGCTGTCCTGTCCTCAGGTGGAGTAGGAGGCTTCTTCCAGATGTTTGGGCTTGGATGTGGTGACAAGGAGAGGAGGGGCATTTGGGGTTATGCTGGGCAGGCGTGGGTGGGGCAAAAGGAGAGGGTGGCTTATCTGGTATTTAGGGAGCTTGCCTGGCCTCTGATGGGGTGGAAGGTTTCTGCTAAAGATGTAGGTCAGCATATGGTGGTGAGGAGAGGAGGGCCGCTGGAGAAGATTAGGTTGGGTGGGGAACAGTCTTACCTGAATTCAGGATGTTGCCCTGGCCTCTGGTGGGAGAGCAGTCTTCTTTCAGAGTTGTGGGCTGACATATGGTGACAAGGAGTGGAGGGGAGGCTTAGATTATGTTGTTCATACATGGGCTGGGTTAGCGAGGCTGTCCTACTTACCTTGGGTTCAGGATGCTAGCCTGGCCTCTGGTGGATTGGGAAGCTTTTGCCATAGGTGTGCTCTGGGATAAGGAGAGGAGGGGCACTTGGGATCATTGTAGGTGGGCTAAGGTGGTTGGGGTGGGAGGCCTTATCTGGTTTTCAGGAAGATGAATTGACCTCTAGTGGGGAGGAAGGCTTGTGCCCGGGGTGTGGTAAATTATAGTTTTCTTAAGGCATATTGTTCTACAAGCAATAATAAAAGTAAAGATAATGATGAGATAACATGAAATAAAATTAATAGAAAATGAAAGAAATAATGACAAATGTATGACATACTTTTAACACAAAATCATCTAGATGCTGTGGGATGGTCTGTATGGCAAATGTGTTGCTGATTAGTCAATAAATAAAACACTGATTGGCCATTGGCTAGGCAGGAAGTATAGGCGGGACAAGGAGGAGAATAAAGCTGGGAAGTGGAAGGCTGAGTCAGAGAGACATTGCCAGCCGCCATGATGACAAACAGCATGTGAAGATGCCGGTAAGCCACGAGCCATGTGGCAAGGTATAGATTAATGGAAATGGATTAATTTAAGCTGTAAGAACAGTTAGCAAGAAGCCTGCCACAGCCATATAGTTTGTAACCAATATAAGTCTCTGTTTACTTGGTTGGGTCTGAGTGCTGTGGGACTGGCAGGTGAGAGAGATTTGCCCTGACTGTGGGCCAGGCAGGAAAACTCCAGCTACAATCTAGATGTTTTCGATTTTTCTTTCTTTTTTATCTGTTGCAGCATTTCCATCAATACCATTAAGAAGTAAAACAGTTCCTATTCCAATATTTTCCAGCAGGTGGAAGCACAGTCTCATTGTTGAACATTGCAATTCAAAAATTCAAAAAAGCAAAATAAAAGAAAAAAGCTGAAACAAAACAAAATAACAAAAACAAAACAAGCAGAAAGAATATAGAGAAACTGGACAGTGAAGATCCAAAGCAGAAGGAGAGGGAAGTGAAGTAGGGGAGGGGATTCTGGGAGAGGGAGAAAACACTGAGGGCTGTTTGAAAAGTGTAGAAATGAATTCCATCAGAAACGTCCTAGAATACACACAGACATGAAGGTTATTTAAATGAAATCATCAAATAATTGGGGAGACAGAGCCCCAGTGGCCATATCTTGTCACCAAATGAAGCTTCCAGTATGGGGATGGGTTATGTCTAATTGAGTCATTGGTCAAAGGGTTCCCATGGGAAGCCCCCCAAAACCCAGGATGTTGCCAAGAATATAGGCTGCTCTCCACAAATGGATAACAAGGCCACGTGGTTGAAGACAAGACATACACAACTCCTTGAACATAGAGAAGTTGAGCTAGTACCTACATAGAGGCTTCACTCCTACATGCTAGCATCTTTGTTTCAGTAAGACACTACACTCTACCAAAGGAAAAAATGTAAGCACCATTCCAGCCACAAACCCTTTGATCTACAGTCTGTCCTGCTTGCAAAATATGCTAGTGTAATCATGGTACAAAACTTGGGTGAGGGACCAACCAATGTCTAATTTGACTTAAGGCACATTCCGTGGAATGGAGCCCATGCTGACACTACTTGGGTGAACAAGAACTTGGGACTAGAGAGTCCATGGATATAGGGTAAATAAATATTAATGTTCTACAAGAAGGATGTAACATTAAAATATATGTTAAAGACATTCTGCTATACTCATAGATCAGTGACTTGCTTAGCTATCATGAAAGAAGCTTCCTCTTATAGCAGATGAGAACAAATATGAAGACCCACAGACAGATAATGTATACAGATAATGAGATACCTTGGAATACTTATCCCTAACTAACAGGTTGTCTCCATCAAATGCCTCCCATCAGAGCTCAGGGAACCCTGTTGAAGATGAGTCAGAAAGACTGTAAGAGTCAAAATGAATGGAGGACACTAAGAAAACAAGACACTATTGGGGTGATATTGTGTCCCTTGTAGCTGGAGTTTTCC
Organism: Peromyscus californicus insignis; assembly: GCF_007827085.1. Taxonomy (NCBI): domain Eukaryota; kingdom Metazoa; phylum Chordata; class Mammalia; order Rodentia; family Cricetidae; genus Peromyscus; species Peromyscus californicus. Next base: position 15,262,750 of record NW_026294413.1, on the reverse strand, counting down.
TGTGTCCACCCAGCTCCTGCAGCTGCTTAGACCCAAGTAAACACACAGAGACTTACATTACTTATAAACTGTATGGCCGTGGCAGGCTTCTTGCTATCTAGTTCTTATGTCTTAAATTAACCCATTTCTATTAATTTGTAAGTTGCCATATGCCTTGTGGCTTACCAATACTTTACATCTTGCTTCTCATGGTGGTGGCTGGAGGTATCTCCTGACTCAGCCTTCCTGTTCCCAGGGTTCTCCTCTCTTCTTATCCTGCCTCTATTATACTTCCTGCCTGGATACTGGCCAATAAGCATTTTATTTATCAATCAATCAAAGCAACACATTCACAGCATACAGAAAGATATCCCCAGCAGTCCCTCAATATATTGTGCACCCTAATAAACTTAGCTGGGGTCAGAGAACAGACCAGCCACTAGATAGACATAGAGGCCAGAAAATGGTGGCACACACACCTTTAAGCTGTGAGTTCAAGGCCACACTGGAAACAGCCAGGCATAATGACATACACCTTTAATCCCAGGAAATGATGACAGGAAGCCGAAAGGTATATAAGGGGTGAGGCTTTTTAAGCTTTTTGGCTTTTAGCAGCAGTTCAACTGAGATCCATTTGGATGAGTACTCAGAGGCTTCCAGTTTGAGGAAACAGGATCGGCTGAGAAGTTGGTGATATGAGGTTAGCTGTGGCTTGTTCTGCTTCTCTAATCTTTCAGAATTTACTCCAATAGCTGGCACTGAGTTTTTAATTTAATAAGACCTTTAAGATTCATGTTTCACCCTATAAGCCAACATTATCTACCAACTATACTTATGAACTCACAGAGACTGTGGCAGCAAGCAGAGTGCCTGCAAGGGTCTGCAATAGTTGGTTTCCTAGAAGTGAAAGAAGTAAACTCATGCGCCAATCCTAACCCAGAAACAATCTCAAATTGTCAAACACATGCAAATAAAAATTAACATTCTTCCAGTGGAGTCTCACTGGGGAAACAAGCTACTCTTTAGAGTAGGCTGTATGCCAGGCAGTAGATCAGCAATAGAAAATTAATTCATTGGTATCTTTGGAGATTCCTTGTCTCATGATATCATGTCAAGGCTCTTCATCATATTTTTAATTTTATCATATTACTTTATATATATTGGAGATATATATAGATGTGTATATATATATTCATATATATATATATTCATATATATATGTATATATAATATATTATTCTGTCTGCATATATACCTGCAGGACAGAAGAGGGTGCCAGATCTTATTACAGATGGTTGTGAGCCTCCATGTGGTTGATGGGATTGAACTCAAGACCTCTGGAAGAACAGCCATTGCTCTTAACTGCTGAGCCATCTCTCCAGCCCCATCTTTAGTGTTTTAATAGGATTCCTGAGTATGTGAATAAGTGGTTTTCTGATTCTTGTATCTTCTCTTAGGCTCCTTTCCTTCTGTTTGTTAAATTTGGTCAATTTCAATGTGCTAGCTTTTGTTTTATATTATTATATCATATTTTGCCAGGCAGTGGTAGTGCATGCCTTTAATCCCAGCACTTGGGAAGCAGAGCCAGGCGCATCTTTGTGAGTTCGAGGCCAGCCTGGTCTAACGAGTGAAATCCAGGAAAGACGCACATTGTATTTTATTATTAGAAAATAAAAGAATATACAGAAACAGAAGATCTAGAAACATTGTCAGAGGAGTCATATATCTTTATGAAAAACATTTCAAAGCAAAAATTACCCTTTCTCCATTACAATTTACATTTAAATGGAGGAAAATAAATTTCAAGATTATGATTAGTTATATTTAAAATCACATCATTCCTGAGAATCATCTCCAATATATTGAAATAATATCACTTTGAGAGAATAAGACAATATTCTTTTAAAATCGGTTTGCATTGTACAATGATCTGATTGGTATTATACATTGCGTGTGGTCCTAAAGATTCTTCTGTATAATTAACCTAAGGAAGAAAATATATCACTCAAACCCATTAGAGAACACCAAATTTTTATTAAGACCTGAAAAGAGGAGATCCTCATTATCCAAACTTGCATTTCCCCTGTGTTACTACCTTAATATACCACCCAACTGATTTTTCTCACTTTGGTAAAACTCAGTTTTTTTTCAAACTGGCCGTTTCCCTTTTCCTCATTCTGTGCATCTTGTTCTTTCTCACCATTCCTATCACTTAAATATGTATAGAACCTGTCTAGTCCTTTCTATTGTCCTGTCACTTTACTGGTATGGGGTAACATTTCACCTGGGTAACCTAATAGCCTCATGAAGCAGCTAGCAGCTTCAGAATTACTCTGTTAAAATGTATCAGAGTGAGACCAAAAGAATACCCAATTTGTGTCAAGGCAAGCTCTTTTAAAATTACTTTAAAGGTTTCCAGTGATGCTGGCATACATTTAAGAATCTTTATTTGATTAATTAAGTGAATTTTGTTAGATAAACAATGAATAAAAGAAAATTAGCCTGAATTTTGGGATCCAAGTGTTTCAGAGCAAATAAACAGAGAACACATATAAAAACAAAAGTAACTTGAGTGTATTAGAAAAATGCAAAATATTGTTGGAGCATAAAATAAAAAGAGGTGCTTAAAATTTCAGCCTGACAAATGACATAAATTGAGGAATAGTCTAAATAGTCCCAAAATGTAATTCTATGACCTATAGTTCATCCTGTGGAAAGTGTCCTTAAAATGTTCCATAGTCCTCTTTTGATATAAAACTTCATCTTCAAAAATCATTGATGAAAATTTGAGATTTTGTTTGCAATATCTGAAATTTTCATTCGGTACATTCAAGCCATGACAATGTGTGTTGGGGGGTGGATTACGGGATGGTATGAGAAAGCCCTTATTATCAAGAATGAGGGAAGAACTACCAACAATTTAATTTCACACATTGATTCTGAGTACCTTGTGATACTTATACTTGACACATAATTTTGAATAAAATTTGAAATTCATGACCAAGCCAGTAAACAGACTTAAGAGTCAGGGCAACAAGCTATAGCTGACTGCACAGAGAGAGAGAGAGGAGTGCTGCAAAGTATGTTTAGAGAACACATTTCCAGAAGTAAAAGTCCCTGAAAGATGCCAAGAATACAATCCAAACAGCAGAGAAATCTCAGGTTATTTGTTTCATATTTAAAGATAAGATAAATCAGTCTTAAATACTGACTTACATAGCAAGAGAAAAATAGTAAATAAAAGAACTTCCTCAAAATTTGCATTAATTTTTTTTTGTATTGTATGTATGTGTGTGTGTTTTTGAGAAAGAGAAAAAGAGAGACAGAGAAAGCACAAGCAGGAATGTATAAAGTTAGTGGGGAGGGAGGTCAGAGGGATCTGTTAGTAGTTGAGGGAAAAATATATTATTTGAAAGACAATTTAAGCCAGTGGTGGGGTGGTGGTGGTGCATGCCTTTAATCCCAGCACTCGGGAGGCAGAGCCAGGCGGATCTCTGTGAGTTCAAGGCTAGCCTGGGCTACTGAATGAGTTCCAGGAAAGGCTCCACAACTACACAGAGAAACCCTGTCCCAAAAAAACAAACAAAAAAAGAAAGAAAGACAATTTAAATTAAAAAAAGATATATTTCAAATATCTATAGAAGTGATGTGACAACTGCTTTCATATGTGGAAGGTTCTCGGGTAATCTAGATGGAATTCTTGTAATAGATAGAATATAAGTTAATGTGATTTAAAATGCATTTGTGTCAACATAAGTTCTTATAGAACCATGAGATAGAACAGCAAAAATCATTCAAATTTGTCACAACACTGATATTCATTTCTTCTTATGGAATAATTTGTATAATTCAGAAATTATTGAGTGAATAATTTGTTCATTCATAGAAAATATACACTTTTCCAAGTTCTAGTCTATTTTATTTAATTTTATCAATAATGAAGAAAAAACGCTGTATCATTTAGAACGTCAAGAGGTGTCACTACTTACTCAAGCAAGGAGGAGGCACGTATGAAGCCTTACAGGTCTCTACAGAAGTATGGCTATTTAATGACTGTTGAGAGAGTCATTTTCTTCTGTTTTGTAGCTGCTAATAGGTTATCCACATTCTAGCAAATATCTGCTTTCTCTACTCATGCCTGAGCAATCAAACATAATAAACCCAAAACAAACCCAATAAACCACACTGAACTTGGAGGAGTTCTAGTTTTGAGGAAGAGCTTGGGTAGGAAGAGGTTAATGGTGGGAAGGGGTAATATGGCCAAAAGATATATAGGAAACTGTTAAAGAAGATTAACATAATATTCCCTCCATGGAGGCTATCATGAAGATAATAAATATTTTTAAATCCACTCAAATGTGATGTATTCACATTTTCATTCCCCAAAGCATCTCTGTAACTGTGTTGTTTTGTTACATTGAAGGAATAACACAGTCATGAAGCACAATATGTATAGGCATCCTGTTTGAAAATCTGAAAATCACTGATATTTTTCAGTCAATCTGGATTTCACTATATGGTAGAATCTGAAATCTAGACTTTGCCCATCAGTAGCATTTATTATCTTCTCCATTTAGAGCATAACAGTATGAGGGACTAATGTTAACAGTGAGCCAGGGAAGGGCAGCTGCTTTTGGGTGGTAAAGCTTAAATTGTAGCAACTTGAGTAACATCCTCCATGCTCTGAGTTTGTGGGACTAAAGATGCAGCCTGTGTTGTCCCTTCTCAAGGGAAAGAAAATAGAAAGAAATATTTTAAACCCAAAAGTATCCCAGAGGAAAACAAAACAGCCTGGTGATGCCTCTCCTCCATCTTTTTATGGACCTTTTATGTACTCCAGGTGATTTCCTAAAGGCAGTACCTAAATCACAGTGCTGTGGGCATTGGGCTCATATTTCTATGAGAAAAACATTTTTTCCTTCTTTAACTTTCTATGGCAAAAATGTATAATATCTATTCATGATAATCAAGTATTTAAATTATCATGCAGGTTATAGACTTTGGTGGGCCAAATAAGTGATAAAAGAGGCAGGAAATAAATATGAGAACACTGATCATAACTGTCAAAAACTTCTGCAATGTCCTTTAATTTTTTACTTACTTATAAAAGTTGATAAAGAGATATTATCTAAACATCAGATAAAATCTAGGCACTTTTTTGTTGTTGTTGTTTTTTGAGACAAGGTTTCTCTGTGTAGTTTTGGTGCTGGTCCTGGATCTCACTCTGTAGACCAGGCTGGCCTCAAACTCATAGAGATCCTCCTGGCTCTGCCTCCCCAGTGCTGGGGTTAAAGGCATGCACCATCACCGCACCACCACCCGGGAAATCTAGGCCTTTTTTCATGTAGACTGGATGGATGGATGGATTTCCATTTATCCATCTTCAGAATAAGAATTTATCCTTATATTATGGCTGCCATCATAACGAATTAAGTTCTTCAGTATCATGAGAATCTTTGATAATTTCAAGTACTACCTTTGTGCTAGATAAATATGTCCTTAAGGTCTTTTGCCATTTAAATTATTATCATATTCTCACTCTCTGTCTCGATCTACCTCCCTCTTTGCCTTCCTGTCTCTCTCTCCCCTTCTCTCCCTCTCTCTCTGTCTTTCTCTCTGTGTGTTTGTGCTAGAGGAGAGTGAGCCTACAATCTTGCTAATAGTAAGCAAGTGCTCTATCACTGAAATATATCCATTATTCCATTTTTACTTTTTATTGTGAGAAAGTTTTCAGTAAGTTGGCACATTGTCATTGATCTCTACATTTTAACCCAAGCAAATATTCAACTTGCAATTCCCTTGCTGGAGCTTCGCTGGTAGCTGAGATTGCAGATGTGCGACACTAGGTCCGGTGTAAACCACCCTCTGACCTGTGCCAATATGATTCTCCTTATTCTTTAGTCCCTAAGCTTTTATATTTAGTGTCTTATGACAATGCCTAAGGCAAGGACTTCTTTTCAGTCGTTTTAATTAGAAACATAATAGCCACAGTGAAGAGTTAATGTTAGTGGAACATAACAGGAAGAACTTTCCTCCAGTTCTTCCCTTTCATAAACAGTCATTATCAGCATGCAGAACTTAATCGGCCTGTCTTCTAAAGATCATTGGCTCATGACAGCACATCGATGTGTGCAGGCAATCCTCCATTTGCTAAGGAAATGCTAGCGTCTCTATGTAGTCAAAAAGATTTCCATATTAATTGGTTTTATTTATTTTTTGATGTTTTCATGGATAAATATAACAGGCATTGATCAAATCCACCCTTTACCCTCTCTCCTTCATATCTTTCTACTTGTGCTTGCCTTTTCCCCTCTCTACATTTTCTTTGTTTTTTACATTCATGGAGTCCTTGTACTGACAGCATATGCAGAGTTACAGAGCCATTCACCAGAACATGGACTGCCTATCAGTGGCTGCATACAAAAAAGAAAAAACAAAACAAAGCTGGCATTCCCTTGCCCAGTAGCAGTCAACTGTCAACACCTTCCAAGCTACAAGTAGGAATTTGCAATCCTCTCCCCTCCCCTGTACGGAATTTGTAGGTTTGACTTTACACATGCATTTTAATGAATTGTTTTAGGTTTCTGTAATAACACCAAGTAAGAATTTGCTTTACTCTTCATATATTCAAATTATTCACAAAATTGAACCATATCCAAGACAGGTACATAAGTAAAAATATAATTTATAGTGCATTCTTCATAATTTCAGATTTATAGATTTAGTAAATTGACATTTAGAACTTTTGTGACTCTACTAAATGTAAATATATTGCTGTGATCTGTGGACAGGTTACATTAGAACACTCTGTTCAGATGTCCTTTTAAATTTGATGTGCAAATATCATATCCATTTAGTTATAGTGATTTAATCAGACATGATCCTGTTTATTTCTGTGACCTCAAACGCTGTGAGTAGTGTTACAGCCCAAATCTCCTTGCTTCTAAGCAGAGATTCGGGAAACATTTTTTCCCCACTCCTGTCTCATTCTGAGCCTTATAAAAGCATGAGAAACTGAGTTTATGCCTCCTGCCTCATGGCATGTTTGCTTGCTCCTTTGCTTGTTTTGCTTTGCTTAATGCTACAAGAAGCTTAATTCATTATTTTTTCTGTTACGCTGTTAGCAAAGGAAGTAGTTAACATAAAAAGACATTATGAGCATTGTGCCTATTCAAGTTGATATTTAATTTCACATTGTTGATGCTTGCTATACACAGGTTTTATTTGAAAAAAATGACACAAGACATCTAGTGAAAGTCAGTGAGAAGGCTAGGTTATCTACATAGGTTACCACCATGCAGGCATCATGCCAGATGAAGTGGGTGAAGTATTTTGGAGTTCTTCTTGCTCTAAAGTATCTTCATAAAGGAGTAGGGAATGTGACTCAGTGGATAAAGGCTCTTGTCATGGAAGCTTACATAAGAAATTGAGATCCTCAGCATTCATGTAAATCCTGGGGTGGGGGTGTAGCAGCCTATCTGTGACCCATGTGTGGTGGTATTGTGTTCCCCAAAATATTGTGCACCCTAATAAACTTATCTGGGGTCAGAGACAGAACAGCCACTAGATACAAAGGCTAGAAAATGGTGGCACTCACACCTCTTTTTTTTTTTTTTTTTTTTTTTTTTTTTTTGGTTTTTCGAGACAGGGTTTCTCTGTGTAGCTTTGTGCCTGTCCTGGAACTCACTTGGTAGCCCAGGCTGGCCTCGAACTCACAGAGATCTGCCTGGCTCTGCCTCCTGAGTGCTGGGATTAAAGGCGTGCGCCACCACCGCCCGGCCCTTTTTTTTTTTTTTTTTTTTTTTTCACTCACACCTTTAATCCTAGCATTCCAGACATAGAAATCCCTCTGGATCTCTGTGAGTTCAAGGCCACAATGGAAAAGGACAGGCATGGTGACTCACGCCTTTAACCCCAGGGAGTGGTGGTAGAAAGCAGAAAGGTATATAAGGCGTGAGGACCAGAAACCAAAAGCATTTGGCTGGTTAAGCATTTGGTTGGTTAAGCTTCAGGCTTTGGAGCAGCAGTTCAGCTGAGAGCCATTGGGATGAGGACACAGAAGCTTCCAGTCTGAGGAAACAAGACCAGCTGAGAAGTTGGCCAGGTAAAGTCAGCTGTGGCTTGTTCTGTCTCTCTGACCATCCAGCATTTCACCCCAGTAACTGGCCCTGGGTTTGATTTTATTAATAGGAACTTTTAAGATTCCTGCTACACCCATGCACTGGATAATTTTCTTTTCTAGTCAGGATTGTAACCTTTCTGTAGTCACAACTACAAAAAGGAAAAACTACAAAAAAAAAAAAAAAAAAAAAAAAACCTAGTGGGGACTGTTTCTGAAGTGTGTCATTTGGCCTGGATGTGTTCTAATCCTGACTTCACTGTATAAGAACAGCAAGGGCAAATCAGTCATAATGGCATGCATCTATAACCTATCACCTGTAAGATATAGGTAGGAGTATCAGGAGTTCAGTTACATAATGAGCTTAAAGCCAGACTGGGATGCATAACACCCTGCTTAAAAAATAAAATAAAAATACATAAATGAACAACTAAATACAGAAAGAAATCACGAAAGCAGTGCAATGTGAAAAGTGATAATGGCAGCTCCAGGGGGTCTTCTAAGTATGATGGCTACCCAGTGTAGGGCAGAGTTTCTGTTCAAGCAGCCCGTGATCATAGGTTCAGGAGATGTTGGAGATAATGGTTTAGAATAAACATGGAAACGGACTTCACGGCACAATTGCATGTCTGCTCAACTGTGCGCTCTATGTTTGAATGTTATTCAGGGCATTCTCCTCTCTTATGCACCTCTCTTTGTCTCAGTGGAAAGGATATCCATGTTCTGTGTGAGCAAGTGTATGTAAGTGTGAGGGTATACTTGGACTTGTGGACATTGTGTGTGTTAGCCATAAGCCAACCTTTGCTATCTTTATTCAAGAGACATCTACCTCGCTTTATGAGACAGCCTCCTTTTTTCCCATTGGGACTGAGACACATGAGTTAGGCTTGGCTGGGTGGACTGTGAGCTTCAATTTTGATCTTCATGCTTGCATTGTGAACACTTCACTCATGGAGTTGTCCCTTGAGTCATACACAATTCTTCTTAGTCATTGATTAAATGATAGCTAATTGATAATGATTTTAATTAATAAAATATATTAATGGGAAATTGCTACAAAATTTGTATATACAATTTCTTTGAAATTATAGTCTTTGTAATTCTCTTAAAATTGGAGAGCCTGTATATTAATAAGAAAATGGTTCTCTGCTTTATCTTCCAATAGCATGATTTTAAAGTTTTGTTAAGATGCCATTCTTTACTTCCCTTTTATTGAAAGCAGATCTTTTGGTCACACAGTATTCCTGATTATTAGTTCCCTTCCTTCTACTCCTTTCAGTTCCACCCCATCTTCCCTCCCGTCCACTCCCTTCCATCTCTTATTAGAAAACAAGCAGGCTTCTATGGGAGAACAATAAAATGAGGAAACATATAACAAAATAAAATGTAATCAGATAAAATAAAAGCTAACACATTGAAATTGGAAAACACAAGCAGAGGGAAAAGATCCCAGGAAAAGTCACAAGAATTAGGGACCATTTTGTTTGCACACATAAAAAAAATCCCACAAAAAAAGAAAGCAAGAAAAGGAAACACTAAACTTGCTGGAAGCCATGATGTGTTCACAGAAGACCGGGTGCAGACCCATGCAGGTCTTCCGCTGCTGCCTCAGGCTCTGTGAGTTCTTATGAACTTTGCCCATGTGGATTAGGAGGGTTTTATTTTCTTGAGTTCCTCCATCTTCTTTTGGCTCTTACACTCTCTATCTCCTCTTCCATGGTGTTCCCTGCATCCTGAGGGGAGGAATTTAACGGAGACAGCCCACTCAGGGCTGAGTGTTTCAGTGTCTCTCACTCTCTGCATAATGACTGAAGATACCATTTTTTATTGCCTGTTTTAATTTTAATTGTTTTCTGTCATGTTTTGATGAAATGTGTGAATCATGAAGTATTTTTATAATTGGTGAATTTCAAATCAGTTGTAAACAACTTGTGCTTCTGCAGAAATGTTCATGCGACATGTGGATGAACTCTAGATTATAGTGACAAAAACCTCAAGAAGCAGGAGGAGTGTTCAACACGTCTTTGTGTTATGGAAACATTACTTTCAGTTTAATATTGAATATTGAATATTAATATCTAACAGTTTTATAACCAGAGAAAATACCGTGAACTAAAACACTAAATATTTTGAGTCAAATTTCATGACCCTTGAACTTAGGTTTTTATCCAAAGGCCACTTTCTATTACTATAAATGTTTAAAATTTTATCAAAAAAAGAGTGTTTTAGAATTTTTGATTATTCATTTATGTGTATGTTTGTGTGTCTGTGTATCTGTGGAGACCAGAAGAGCTTGTCATAACTCTTGGAGCTGAAGTACCAGGTGGTTGTCAGTTGCCCCACATGGGTGATGGGAACAGGACTCTGACCCTCTGAAAGAGCAGCAAGTACTCAGTTGCTGAGCCAACTCTAGACCTCCACAAATAACGAATACAGTAACAAGTATTGAAAACAAGAGGCCAAGAATTTTAAGGAGTATGGAGGAGCGTATTATATTATAATAATAATAGAGTATCAACACTTAAAAAAATTTAAGAATGTTTGTGGATACATTGATTACTCTCTGCTTCACTTAAAAGAACACAGATTACATAAATGCCTTTATTTCATATGTTGTCATTGACTTCTGGTAGATCTTATCAAATTAATATTAAACAAAACCAAAATAAATTTAAAAAATTCCTCACTATTGCAAGTATGATTTTATAGAAAGAGAAACACTGGTTTTATAAATAAATAATAATGAAAAGTAGAATTGAAAACTTAAACATTACATTTAATTACATATCAATATTTCTACATAATTCTATAATATTTTCTTTGTCCCTTGAGAAACTTCTGGGCTGGGAGAAAATAAAATATTCAATCAGTTCAGAGTAAAACTCTAACATGCCCAATATCTGCATCACTTGCAACACATTACACATTTCCCTCAAATTTCGCTAGATGGTGCTATATATTAAAGCTAATACAATTTTGGTCTCTGCTGAGCACTTAATCTTCATGAACTATTTTCTTTAATTATCTTTTTATTTTGGCATTGATGACAAAACAGGACACTTCTAGTCTATGACTGTCCAAACTGCATTTATGGATATTATTTGTGGACATCCTTAATGAGCCCAAGTGATGAGAAAGCAAAGATCAGAAAGGACTGGCATCTTTAGCACTATCAAGGATGCTTAATGATATGTGACAGCTTACCAAATTGATCAAGGTTATTTCCTACCTTTTCATTTATCACTTGTTTTGGGTGGCTAATCAAATTATATTTAATAAATTTCATATACATTTCCTTTTCAATAATATGCAGTAATTATTTATGTATACTTGTATAGTTATTGGCCTAATAAACTATATATATTCTTATTTTCAATGTCATTCTCAGAGGCTGGAGAGATGGCTCAGCAGCTAAGAGCACTTCATGCTCTTGCAAAAAAGATGGCTTTTGATCCCAGAACTCACACTGGCCAGATGACAACAATTTATGACTACAGTTCTGGCCTCCATGAGCCTGTACACACAACACACATACACACACACATACACACAAAACACACACACACACACACACACACACACACACACACACACACACACAGACAGAGAGAGAGAGAGAGAGAGAGAGAGAGAGAGAGAGAGAGAGAGAGGGAGAGAGGGAGAGAGAGAGCACATAAGATAATCAGGCACAAACAACATAAATAAAAATAAAAAATAAAATTTTATGTATCAAATGCTATCAGGCAATATAATAGAAGTTTTTGTCAAAGATCAAAGGAAAATTTTTCAAACCCAGAGAATTTAAAGATTACTTGTCAAAGATAATATATTGTACAACAACATCATTTTTAAGGTGGGACACCTTGCCCAGGCTTGATGCAGAGGGAGGGACTTGAACCTGCCCCAACTGAACATACCAGGTTCTGCTGACTTCCCATGGCAGCCCTTACTTGTCAGAGGAGGGAATGGGGGAGTGGACTCTGGAGGGGGGAGGCTGGGGCGGTGGGAGGAGGGAAGAGAGGGGGCATCTGTGGTTGGTATGTAAAATGAATAAAAAAAATTGTTAATTAAAAAAAGACATTTTTAGCTGGGCAGTAGTGGCTCACGCCTTTAATCCCAGCACTGGGGAGGCAGAGCCAGAGGATCTCTGTGAGTTCGAGGCCAGCCTGGTCTACAGAGCGAGATCCAGGACAGGCATCAAAAATACACAGAGAAACCCTGTCTCGAAACAAAACAAAACAAACAAACAAACAAGACATTTCACATGCACACAAATATTACATGCATAATTTCCTATTCTTCTAATGGGTATTTCAATACGTGAGACAACTTTGAGGTTAGAGACCATGCCTTGTGTCCAATTCCTTTCTCACTGCTGAAACTCCCTCTGCCTGAGAGCTCTGCAGGATTTGTGGTTGCTGTCACTGTTTCTGTGAGTTAATGTGTGCATCAATCCTGCTGTGTTTAGAAGCCCTTTTTTTCCTTGGTACCTTCCATCCCCATTAGCTCTTACAGTCTTTCCACATCTTTTTCCACAAAGTTCTCTGCAGAGCCTTGCAGGGAGAGATTTGATGTATTCCATTTGGGGCTGAGGGCTCTGAGGTTTCCCTCTCTCCACATTTGTCCAGTTGTAGCTCTCTATATTTGTTCCCATCTACAGCAGGAGGAATGTTCTCTGATGGATCTTTTGCTTATTCAGTACTCTTTCTCAGTTTTATGTCTTTATGTGATTTATCTGTGTGAATCTGTGTTTCTCTGTGTCTATATGTGGTTTTTTTTTGGCTCTCCTTTTTTCTATTCACTTGTTTATTTCATACTATTCATGTTTATTTTTATGTTATTTTGCTATTCATATTTTTTGATGCATGTTTTCTTTCTAATGAATACAGGAGAGGAATGTATAGATTTGTGTGGATAGGGATGGGAGAAAGATCTGGAGGAGTTCAGGGAAGGAAAACCATAATTAAAAGATAATGTATAAAAACAATCAATTTATTTTCAATAATAATGCTAAAACAAACAGAGAAATACATTTACTATTTCCCCAATTTTTATTATTTTTTCCCGCTAACATATTCAAACATCTTCGAAAATGCTTATCATTTTTAGGTTATCTTTACTTGATTATATGTTTAAATCACTTGATGACTTTTGAAACAACTCTGTAGCATGGAAGAACTTCAAGAGATATAAACAGTTTGTCATTCATTTTATATGCATTCATTACAATGATATACACACTAGAGCCAAAGCTTGTCTCCCATGAACTTCACTCTATATTTAGATCATAGCACCAAACCCATGCCATTTGCCCGGGTCTTAGAATATCACACATTTCTTCCCATAAAATATGAACTTAGACTTGACCTTTCAACAAGATAATCAACTCAGCCATTCTGTATACTCCAAATGTCACAGATCTACTAACCCTGGTTTCCTTTTGTAATTTGCTGATCTAATACATGGTTTGTAAACATTTTGAAGAACTATTAAAACATCCTGTTCTGTGTTTGCTGCAGACAAATTGGATGAAGGCTAAAGTTTACTCAATGTGTTAGCCATAAAATTCCTACCATTTTCACAGAAGAACTCACAGCAATTGCGTATCACAACAATCTGGGAGCTTCTTCATGTCAACATAAATAAAAATTGACTTTTGTATGTATATTTAATGTAAACACTACACGTTGGTGATATTAGTTATATTACTGATCATAATACAGAAATCTCAACTTCAAATCTAAATAATATTAAATACTAATGATTCCTTATGTAAAGTTGAATTATTATTTTTCTAAGTTTTTTATAACATTTGACTCAAGAAAACAATTGTCAGCATATGTGTGGCAGTCATCAGGCAACTCATAAAAGTTAGCTCTTTTTTAGCCACATGGATAAGAGAGCTAGCATATTTCCAACAAGTACCTATTATTAATGCAAGGCATGATTAATAAAAATACAGTTGGCCATGCATATTTAAGCAATATATTGGATTCATGTTTGTAGTTTTGATAGCATATTGTTATATGATAGTCATAATTAGAAGAAGATCAATTCTAACTCAAGTATATATAAAGAATTATAACATCATGCACATGTTTAAGACTTTTTGCTTATATAAATTTTAGTCATAAAAAAGCTTTAGGGATTCAATTTATAGGCTTAAATTCTTAATTGCAGCATCTTCGCTAATCTGTAAAGAGTTAAATTGAGTCCATGACCACAGTAAATTTTGTTAATGTAGTTATATTGAATGTTGTTGAACAATGATCATACTGAAAAATGTTGTGCTCTGTGATAAGTTTAATAAAAATACAGAAACAAAATTTAGGAAGAATAAATGGTCTGGTAAGTAAAATATCATCATTTACTACTCAGTTTGCTTTTTCTAGACCCAAAGAACCACAATTGATAAACACCTGCATCTAAGGAGACACACAAACTCAGTTATGGCAGTTACAAGAAATCAGGGGTTCCATTTATAATTGAAGAACACAATGGACTGAAAGTTTGACTTCAAATTTCTTGATAATATGGCATGATAGTCATTATTTACATGGTTTTATTTTGAAATTCCTCTACATCAGACTGAACACACATTTATTCAATGAATAATCAGTGGCTCTAGTGAGGGTCCATAAATCTACACCAGTTCAGGTGGCAGAAAGATAGATCACACTGAAGTTTATAATCATACTAACTTTTATATCACGTACTTTTAATTCTAACATCCTTACTTTGGCATTGGTTTTGTGAAATATGCTTTATTAGCTTTGTGTCTGTAAGTACTGGTAGTATGTGCACAATTGTTTTCATGCAATTACCTTTTACTATAATAGTTGATTGTTATTTTTTGTTAAGGAATCATTGATTTTTTTCTTAACATCTTGACACTACTGATGGGTTGGCAACTTGCATTTTAATTATTTATCATTTAAACTATATACTTTCTCCTAAATTTCAGTTTCTACTGAAACAGAAGGTGAGTAAAAGAAAGATATAAAGGTTATTTGATGGGTAGTAATGGCAGGGTCCAAAAGGAGTAACAAAGCTTTTTAAAAACCAACTTGACAGTTTTCAAAGATACTGTGTTCTTAAGTACTTATTATGTAGATGACTGTAATTTGTGTGGAATTAAGTTTAAAGAAATTGAAACAGTGCCATTGTGTTTATAGAGTTTTCTAGGATTTGAGAAAACATTTAAGAAATTACATTTCTTTCCTTTCCTTTCAGTGCTCACTTAGATTTTTTTATTGAAAAAAATTGAAGAATAAAGAAACAATGAAGCTCTGAACTCTCTTTTTAAATATGTGGGTTACTTTCTTTAATCCATGTGTATTAATTTATTGTCTGGATGAAGTGGAATGTAATGTCAATGCATCCAGCAATTAAAATTATATTAAACTATAAATGACAAAACATTCTCTTCTTTAATGAGGGGTGAGTAAGATTCTTATCTATGTGGCCAATAATATGTTTTTAGGCATAATTTCATTGCTATTACACTTTAGGAAAATAATAGTTTTAGGTTTTCCTCTAGGAAACATGACCTATATAGTCACAGGTTCTTGGACAATTTAGTAGTCTTTGGCAAGGGTTCTATGTCGTGCAGTAGGACTAAATCCATTTATTTTGTAAAAAGTAATTGGTTACTCCAATACTATTTGCACCCATAAAACAGGTATATTCAATTAATTTAAATGCCTTAGAATGTTACATTTAAAAATAATGTGTTTAATGCAGTTTCAGTTGTACAAGCGTAACCACTCATTAATGTATTTGAATATTTTTACACCATAAATAAAATTGCATACACATAAGGAATCACTAGGCATTTGTTATTCATTCCTCTTATCACCATTACTTAGTAACCATCAATTTATTGGATATCTTTATGAAACTGCATCATATATTTTTTATAAAAATGTTTTAATATAATATATACTTACATAATATGTGGTCTCTGAAACATGTTACTTTTAAGGACTTTCCAGGTTGTAGCATATATCAGTATCTTATTATTAGTACCAAGTACTGCCATATCATAAGTCTATGGCTAAACATGTTTCTTTTGATCATCAATTTATAAAATGACTTATTCTACAGTTTAGTGCGTAGACATGTGCATTTGTGGTAGCTGGGAGTGTGTTCAAGCATGTGTGTGTTTCTGTCAGAGTTAGAGGACAACTATAAGTACCGGAATTTGAAATTTCTAATTCCATTTGGGACAGACAAATGTTCTCATCACTCTGCAAATATTTGCAACAGACCCAGACCATTACAGAAATCAACAATGGTAAATATTCAGAGAACAACAGAATAAAGGGTTCTCAATCCCAACTGATACATCTACCACACAGCTCTTACACCGAGCTCAGGGAACACACATATGTGAGAACAGAAAGTCTGAAAAAACTAAATGAGGAACCAGGTGTCTGTGGCTGGGTAGTGTCTTCAATATATAACAGAGAAGCCGTACACATGTAGTCTCAAGAGTATGGTTCTCTAAATAAGAGCTTCATAATCACAACATCAGGTGACATAACCAAGAGAAATTACATGGCACAGTTCTCTATCTCTATATCATCCATCTGTTTATCTATCCATCTAGCTATCATCTATCTATATAATCTCTTTCACTCTATGTATGTATATATATATATGTATATATATACAAATTTTAAAAATCAAAAAAAATAATAAAAAAAACTAAGTTCAATGTATAAAAAAGGAAATGTGATATTTGCCTTTCTAAGTTTGGCTTATTTTGCTTATTATAATGATTTCCACTACATTCATTTTATTGAAAATGTATTATTTCAGTTTTCTTAATTGCTTCACAAATTCCAATGTGTATATACACCACACTTATGGTGATATTTTATTTGTACTGAAATGTGATTTTATTTGTATGTTAATAAATAAAGTTGCCTGGGGTCAGAGCTAATAGCAAGCCATAGCAGAGCTGGGCATTCGTGACACATGCCTTTAATCCCAGCACTTGGTAGGCAGAGCTTGGTAGATATCTGTGTGTTCAAGGATACAGCCAGCATTGGAGACACACGCCTTTAATCTCAATACCAACCATAGAAAATCTGGAGGTCTGTACAAACAGGCAGTGACGAGGTGGTCATGTGGTTGGGTTTACAACCAATGAGAAGGCAGAACAGAAAGTCTACATAAAGACCAACACATAGGAAGTAGGTCTTGGCTGAAGATACTAGCTGCAGCATGTGGGTAAGGCTCTTAGCTCTGATCTCTTGGCTTTCTTCTTTGCATTGGTTCTGTGTTTCTTATTTAATAAGATGGTTGGTTACATCTACACATACTTTCTTAATTCTGTCTGTGTACATCTTGGTTAGTTGCTTTCCCTTTCTATTATGAATTATGCAGCAATAAATATAAATGTAATGCAATGCATTGACCTACAATTCTTTCTGTAGGTACTCAAATGTGTTATAACTGGTGATATAACAGAGCTACCTAAAGGAGAAAACCATGGGTTGAAAATATAGCTGTATCTTTGTGGAGTCTGAAATATATTGCATCTAATGTACCTCTTTCACAGTTTTTTGTTGTTAATCTTTTCTTTTGGTGATGCATTTACTTTTTATTGAAGGTAGATTTTTTAAAATACAATGTATTTTGATTAAGTTTCCCCTCCCTCCAACTCCTCCAAGACTCTTTCCACTCCCTTCCATCTGAATCCACACCTTTTCTGTCTCTCCTTGGAAAATAAAAAGCAAGTAAATAATAATAATAATAAGATGAAATAAAATATAACAAAAGAAAAATAAATAGATTAAATAGGACAAAACAAACAAAAAAGGAATGAAAAGAGTCAAAGAAAAAAACACAAGAAACGTATATAGATTCAAAGATACATAGGAATCCCACAAAGAATCTCCAAAGACGCCACTGAGCTTTGTCTGGTTGGCTTTGTTTTGCTGGGCATAGGCCTTGCTCTTAATAGTGATTAGTATCCCCAGTGAGATCCATGTTACAGAAATACTTTTTTCCATTTGTGAGTGGTTATCAATCAGCAATAACTTCTGGGTGAGTGATGCAGACTTGTGTCCACTTTCCTCAGTGCTGGGATGCCATCTGCCACAGATTTGGCAGGACCTGTTCATGTTGTCACATCTCTGTGAGTTCATGTGTGTGTTAGTCTTGCTGTGTTGAAGGGCCTTGTTTGCTTGGTGTCCTCCATACTTTATTTCTACCTCCTCATGTACATGGTTCTCTGAGTCTGAAGGGAGGAATATTGTAAACAAATTTATAAATGGTCTTATTAAATAAAAAACACGGAGCCAGAAATTTGGGTTAAAGCCTCAGAGAGATCAGGGAAATATGGAAAGCCAACAGCTAACCTCACCTCACCAACTCCGCAGGTTCCAAGGAGTGTGACTTCCTGTCTACCCAGGCTCATATGCTTTGCTTTTCTGCCCTCTCATTGGCTAACTTAGCCCACCTACCTCACTTTTGCTTCCTACACTGCTCTGTCACTGTCTGTCTGTACAGACCTCCAGGTCTCTATGGTTGATACTGGGATTAAAGGCGTGTGTCATCATGCTTGACTCTGTTCCCTAGTGTGGCCTTGAATGCACAGAGATCCTGCTTGCTAAGGGATTAAAGGTGTGTGTAGCCTGACTTCTTGTTTACTTAAAATGACTGGCCTTTTCCCACTGATCTCTAGGCAAGCTTTATTTATTAATGCACAAATAGAATATCACCACAGAATATGATGGAGACATCTCATGTAGAACTGAGTTTTCCAAGGTCTCTAACTCTGTACACATTTCTCAGTTGTAGGTCTCTGTATTTACTCCCATCTCCTTCAGGAAGACGCTTCTCTGTTAAAGGCTGAGAAAGGCACTAATCTATAAGCATAGCAGAAGTCATTTTATTACTATGAATTTCAACAGAACAGTAGTATTTAGTTTTTCCCTATGTGGTGATACATTATGTACCCCCAATAAAGCTTGCCTGGGGTAGAGGTCAAAGCCAGCCACTAAATTAGACTTAGAGGTCAGGCAGTGGTGACACACATCTTTAATTCTATCACTCAGGAGGCAGAGGTCTGTCTGGATCTCTGTGAGTTCAAGGCCACACTAGGATATATGAGAGAAACATAACCAGGTAGTGGTAACACACACCTTTAATCCCAGGAAGTAATATAACAGGACACAGAAAAGTATAGAAGGTGTGAGGAAACAGGTACTCTCTCTCTCTTGAGGTTGAGGATTTTGTAGAGGTAAGCTAGTGGCTGGCTGTTCTGCTTCTGGGATCTTTCAGCTTTCATCACATTATCTGGCTCTGGTTTTTTTTTTATTATAAAAGCTTTTAAGATTCATGTTACACCCCTATGTCCCTGACCTATTTGGTTTTTCTTGTTCTTGATAACCTGACTAGTGTCAGGGGTTCCATTCCATTGAGTGGGCTGCTGTAGAATAATGCTTTTGTACACTGGTTTAATAAAATGCTGACTGGCCAGTTGCCAGGCAGGAAGTATAGGTGGGATAAGCAGACAAGGAGAATTCTGGGAAGAGGAAGGCTGAGTCAGAAGATGCCATGTAATGATACACAGGAAAAGCCAAGGAACATGTGGTGACATATAGATTAACAGAAGTGGGCTGAGTTTAAGTGTAAGAGCTAGTCAGTAGTAAGCCTGAGCTAATGCCTGAGCAGTTTTAATTTATATAAGTCTCTGTGTGTTTACTTGGGTCTGAGTGGCTGCTGACAGGAGTAGGGGGCTGAGGTGTGGTGAGGGGGGAGACAGGACACAGGAAAACTTTCAGCTAGCCATGGGTCTTAAATGCAAACAGATATTGGTTGGTTTTTCCCACAAACTTTGTACTACCATTGCCCTAGCATAGCTTTCAGGCAGGTCATCATTGGAGTTCAGTGGGTTTGTGTCTGTCTCTGTTCACGTTTGTCCTTTGGTAAGCATGCAGAGCCTTTCCAGTACCATGAATATTAATCTGTAGGGATAAAGGTTCCAGGGAGGCACCAGCTCGGCTTCTCTATGTTCAATAAGCTGCACAGGTGTCTTCAGCAGTAGGGGTTACTGTCAGTTTGTGGAGTGCAATTAAGAGCCTGCAATAGCCAACACTTTTTAAAGATTTTAATTTTAGAATGGGGTTTTTATATTCCACTAAAATACAATGATTAAAATTTTATACTATTGTCTCAAATCTATAGATCTATAATATGGAGAAGGTCATCTTAAAACTTTTAAGTATCTCTAGTAAGAAAAGTTGAATGGCCTTTCTTTTAATAAATAACATATTCTGTTGGTTTTCTAACTTACAGTAAAATTTGCCCTGTATTTTTTAGCAAATTAGTTCCTAAAATTTTAATATGATGATAAATCAATTTTGACTAGCCATTGTTACTTTGACAAAAATTGTATTGATTCTATGTTCTATAAAGCTAATAACCAGGTGTGTTAGTTCAGATACATGATTGATTCCTAGGGTTTTCTCTGCACAGAATGAAGTCATCATTTAACAGAAGTCACCTTATTTTCACAGTCAGCTTCTCATCATATATACACATGCACATCTGCTGAATATACATCTATGTATGGTGGCTTGGAGGTGCCCTGTCCATTAACCTTCCACTCATAAGAAATGGAGTCTGCAGTGTAAGAATGTGGAAAGGATGAGACCCTTAAGATATAGGGTCTGGTGAAGACTATTGGTGGTTTGTCCACCTCTGCTTTAGAAGAAACTAAGATCATTCCTATGAACTCTGTGTTTGTTCTTGTCTCCAGATGGGATTTCTTTCTCCAAGTGAGCAAGAATAATTGTTATACCTGAGAAAGAATAAAAACTGTGTACGTTTCATACATGCACATGTAATATAAGAAGTTAATTGATCCCAGGAGTATCATAGTGCAAATCTTGTTTTCATAGATAATACAATATTTCTTAACTGTGAAGTGAAAAAAATGCTCATAAACAAATACATAATGTAATAAATACTGATAAAAATAAATCTGATTGTTTATAACCTTAATTCCTAAACTTATATGGTCTAAGTATAATTTATATGGTCTAAGAAATGTGCATGAATATTTCTTTCTTGATTAGTTTTTACCAACAGTACATGAGGAAATTATAGATACAGAATATTTCAAAACAGCAATTATTTTTATGAAAAAAAAAACAGCAAGTATGTCAAACCAAAATAATACAATTACTAGTTATCAAATTATTTATTTGCATTACAAATTCTAAAATAAAAATGTTATCATCTAGAAAATCAGTGGAAACCTGAGATACAGATTGATACTTCTTTATTAATTGATATTTTGAGGGGAATTAAAAGTACAAAATAAAATTTATTCAGAAAATTTAAATGACAGTGCAAAGCAGTTGTGAGTAAACCAAATCTCAGAAACAGATAATTCAGTGGCAAAGTGTAGAGCTTGCGAACATTTGTGAATAACTATACTGTATTTAACAATGTTGATACATGCTAAGAAGATTATCAATAGATGATATCACTTCCATGCTTATAGAAACTAATATCACATAAGTGGGTAGTTTAATCTTAAAACATTGCTGGATGTACATGGTCCAATGCTGACTGAATCATTATCTGTATCTGTTATCTTATTATCTGCTACTTATCTGTATCACTAAACTCTATTTGATACATTCTCTCAGATTGGTTTTACTTTAACAATCTCTTTGTGCTATGGATTATCATACAGAGGTCATTCCTCAGAGATTGAACAGTGATAGATAAAGTACAACCACACAGTTACTATAAATGAAATGTGTCCGCAATGAATGAACATAGAATAAGAGGAAGTGTGTGTTCCACCTCGCATATCACATAGACCAGTGAATTCCAATAAATGGGGTCGTAAGAGGGACAGAGTTTCATGCATCTTAATCAAATTTACCAGCTTCGCATGGATATTTCTTGGCTTCTTTTCAACTTTGAGAGACTTCAGGAGCATAATTTATGTACTGTCTTTGCTCAGGCATGATGTACATACAGTTACTTTACCCCAGGATGTTCACAACATTGCTGTTTTCACCAAAGTTGCTGTTATACACTTTAAGACCTGTTCTAATTTGTGTGAGGTGTGAGTTTGATGACTTTCATGGAAAACTTCAAACAACAGTATAATTTCCGGTAGCTCTTACCACGGTCTTCCTCACATTTAACATAGTAAAACTAAATTTTGGCTTTATGCCATCTTTTAAGGTTGACATTTCATATAATGATTCCATTTCTATGTATTAGTAACCATTCTTTTCTACAACTGTCTTTTCTACATTCACATTTCCTTTGTATGTCTCCACTTTTCTTTTTGGAATATTTTTCATATCAATATATCAAGTTTAGTTCCTTATACTGCACAAATAAAGTCTGTGTTCTCCAACAGTTCATTTCATTTTGTTTATACACTTTCATTTTGTTATTACAGTTTATGCTCCAAAGTGATTTTTCAAGATTTCTTGTGAGCTACTGTTTCTATGTTTTCTGCTCCAGTTGCTCTGAGCCACTGGCTCTTTGTCCTATTGAAATGTCCAAAACATTCCATAGTTTTTACAAAATGAAATATTCAGGATGATGCTTTTGATATAATTATGTAAGATAGTTACACCTTTGCTTTGTTCTGGAATGCTCTCTGGTGATCAGTCCACAGATTTTGACATTCTAGATCACAACAGCTTCTTGGCACATTATTTTAACTTGATTTTTGTTGCTTCATATGACAATCAATTTAACACTCCAGTACAGATGCTCTAGGTCTCTCTCTCTCTCTCTCTCTCTCTCTCTCTCTCTCTCTCTCTCTCTCTCTCTCTCTCTCTCTGTGTGTGTGTGTGTGTGTGTGTGTTTCTGTGACTCTCTCTCTCTCTTTGTGTGTGTGTGTGTTTCTGTGACTCTGTCTCTCTCTCTCTGTCTCTGTTTCTGTGTGTGTGTGTGTTTCTGTGATTCTCTCTGTCTCTGTCTCTATCTCTGTCTCTGTGTGTGTGTGTCTGTCTGTTTCTTTGACTCTGTCTGTCTGTCTGTCTGTCTCTGTCTATGTCTCTGTCTCTGTCTCTGTCTCTCTCTGATTGGTTGTCTTGCTATATAGCCCAGGGTATCCTCTTACTTGTGGGCCTCTTGCCTCTGCATCCCAAGGGTAGAGCTTCCACCATTGTTCATCTGGCTCTTCCTCCTTCCGGTACTTCTAAAGGCTGAAATTCCACAGGTGTCTAAAAAGTAATTCCACAAGCTTCAGTTTAGTACCTTCTGGTTTCTATATCTGCATTCAACTCTCTGGTTACAGCAGCCATAGCCAGCTGTTTATATATCTTTTATTTCCGTGTTTTCTGTATTTTTCTGCCTACCCATAATTTTCTATTGACTTGAGTTTTCCATGAATTTCTCTACAGTAGAGCTACAGAGGAATTTGCACATAAGACACTTTATAAGGAAATACTGTAATGAGTGATGTAAAAAGTACATGATAATAGATGAGAAAAAAGTAGAAAAAAACTCAGGAAGTAACTGCTTTCAGATAATTATGGCCCTGATTACTTCCTGTTATGACACCAGGGAATGATCAGAGAAATTAAATTAAAAACCTAGTTCTACCTGAGCAACACATGGTTGCCAAATAACATTCCACTTTGATTGCCTAGAAAGAAACTTGATTAATGTAGAGTTTCCAATACTCCAAAAGCAATGAACAAGCAGGTATTAAAAATGGCGAAAGCCATTCATGTAACAGCTACATAGACAGAATCACAGACCAGTGAAAACTAGTACCTTTCACATTGTCTCAGCAACGTACGGTTCCTTATGAAACCTTTTGGTATCTCCCCACAGTTTGTGTCAAGTAACAGAAAAGAGTTTTAGTGTGAAATTGTGTTGCTCTTAACCTTTTTTTTCCTGTCCCATAATTGTTCAAGTTTTCTATAATACAGGTGGTACAACCTCACACCCAGTTATCCAGATCTCTAAATTACAAGAAGCACTTTTTTATTTTTATTTTTATTTTTATTTTCATGTTATCATCAAACACCTGATAATATCTGCCACTCACTCTTGAAAGCTTCCTGTCACCGTATTTTATTTGATTTGAAAAGGGAAAAAGATAAACACAGTAAAAACAAACCATTTTCTCTCAATCTATAAAGTTTTATTTTCACTTCCTGAATCTGATAATATAATGCACAAAAAGAAAAATGCCGCCGGGCGGTGGTGGCACATGCCTTTAATCCCAGCACTCGGGAGGCAGAGTCAGGCAGATCTCTGTGAGTTCAAGGCCAGCCTGGTCTACAGAGTGAGTTCCAGGAAAGGCACAAAGCTACACAGAGAAACCCTGTCTCAAAAAACCAAAAAAAAAAAAAAAAAAAAAAAAAAGCCAAATATTTGAAGAAGGACATAAAATTGTAGGTTAACGTTTGCAAGGTGGTGACAGGTAACTATCAAGTCTTCACAGAGACTATAATTGCCAAAACATCATAAAATAAATATCTCCAACAAGAAAATATGTTTACTTAAGATTTTGTATTGATAATGATGATAAATTACTTCCATATGTATTTGAGTATCTCTATTGTAACATTTTCTTGGCTTGGCTCTTTCGGAGATGTACAACAAAGGATTACAAGTGGGGGAAGTCTCCAATCCATGTCTGTATCCTTCATTGTTTCAGAACTCCAAGCATGTCATATTCAATGTATTGATCTGTCACAAACCAGAGGTTACTTTTCAAACTTTAATGTGCTTCAATGGCTTTTAATCATTCTGCTTATATATGAGTAAAAATATTCAGCTCTACAAAGGTTTCCTAATTCATTGTCTGAATCTCACTGCTAAAATACCTCAATTTCCAAGCCTTTTATTGAGTGAATCAATTGTTATACATTGAAGTAAGTGGCTACTTACACATGTGGGAGTGAAAAAAATCTGCTTGTAGCAAGATATAACCAATAACAAATTCCGTTTACCATTCAGAAATGTATCAAGTAGAGCCAAATGACATATTCATTCTTTAAAGTATAATTTTATTTACCGAGAACAAAAGCCACATGGCCGTTTCCCTCAGTTGTGATTCTTACATCTTTTGGAAGTAGGACATATCACTGAGATTTTACTTCCCTACGTCTTTCTCACCCTTTTCAATGTAGCCTATTTATATTTAATGATCTGGAATTCTGCCTTCCCTGTTTTTTACAAGGTTATGTTACTTTTCCTTTTACATTACTAAAAATACTGTTTAACTCAACACAGTAATGTCTCAGCAGCTGCATATATAAGCAGAGTTAATGACTTTCAGACATTGCCCTTCATTTTTCTCTATCTGGAATGCAAAGTGAAGTTCTTTTAATCAAGGCTATCATGGGGTCTCTACACATTTTTGCTGCTTGGTAGATCTCAGCAGGATGATAAAATTTATGTTCCTTGCTGAAAACCAAGTGTTTTTTAAGATTGTTAACATAAAGCCTAAAAGTGAATAGTATTTCTATTTCTCATGGATTATGCAAGTCTTTTCTTTTAATAAGAGAAAATATGGGGCTGGAGAGATGGCTCAGTTGTTAAGAGCACTTTACTGCTCTTCCAGAGGACCTGAGTTCAATTTCCCAAACTCACATGGTGGCTCACAATCATCTATAATGGGATTAGACTTCTTCTGCTGTTCATGAATAAATAAATACTAGAAAAGGAGAGAAAAGTATAAAAAGACCAGCATTATACAAGAATAAAATCTTCCTCCAATCTAAACTTTAACAAATATATTGAATAATCAATTATTTATGGTAATATTTCTACTTGTGACATCATCTGTAGCAGTAGCATGTAGCACAAGAGTCACCTTGAACTGCTTAGCTTTAGAACTGCAGAGGTCAGGATGAAGCTTGTGAAAGACAATATTTGTTGCACTGAAGTAATCTCAATTTACACTATGAAAACAATCACATATGTATTAGCTTTATGTAAAAGAAGCAGTTATAATCATTTTTATAATATCTCATCTTCATTATGAATGGGATATAACATTATTAAAATTATCATCTCAAGCTAGTTATCTAAATTCTAATAGCTCTTTATTAATTCTACTTTTGTTCTAACACACACATGTGTAGAAGATGGTAAGGGTTTTTATTAAATAACTTATTCTCAAGGGATAAGAGTGAATGATAACCAAAGATACCATTGTGCAGCATCATATGTGCTAGAGGCCTTTAGTATTTCTAAATTCTCTGCGAAAAGGACCTTCTCCTGAGAGGTGATTTCATGTCCAACTGATTGACAGCCTCATCTGTATTATCTGCTAAAAGAGGGACAATGGTAACTCTTTGCTCTTTACCAGAAAGTTCCCAACTAGTTAATGATCTTAAGTTCCACAGTGTAGTTCAGAATGTGAAGTGTCAGAGATGCTCTGGCAAGACAGGAGATTGAGTTGAGAATGACATTACTATTCACACATGAATGAAAGCCCTGATAGAAAGCATTAGGAGCCACGTGTAATGCACCGTCCATGCTCCTATGAAAGCCTAAGATTCACAAATGCAAAAGAGGATGGCACAATGTAAATGACCCACAAAGTGCCCAAAGATCATGTATCCCCTGTCTTTCTTCTGATCTGGTCCATATTCAATATTGTAAGTGCTTTTGTTCCTTAATTAACTGTCTTTTAAAAAATATTATCCAATCCCATGATACAATTCTATGTTTTAGAACACAATTCTGTCTTGACTCCAATATGTGCCCACTATTTTGAAAAATCATCAACATACTGAAATTTTGATTCCCGATTTTATGATCCGCCTATAATGAAAGAGGAGTCCCAAACCTCTTGTTTGTTAGTGTGCAGTGTGATTTCATATATCTCAGGCTGGCCTCAGTTTCACTATGTAGCTGTGTATAGCCTTGAATTTCTTGAATTGATGCTCCTGTATCTACTTGCCATGTACTGGGGATACAGGAATGTAATTATCATAGCTGTCTTTCAGTGGCCTCTAAATCTATGGATTCCTAACAATATGACTAACATGGTATTATAAACATATACTTTGTTTTAACAGCTTTTTAATTTTCAGTTTTAGCTATTCACTAAGGAGCTTTGTAAACCAAATGAAAGCATTGTGTCTATGAATATGAAATCATGGAACAATAATGAAAGAGATGTTTTTGTGAGTTTAATTTGTTAATCATGTGGAGAAAGTAAAAGGTGAAAAAGTCATGGTCAGTAAGAAGGAAGACAAAGTAGAAAATTGTCGTGAAAATGGATTTCCATGTATTTAGTGTTTTATGTCTTTCTAGACTAATTTTGCATTTTATTTGTTTGTATATTTCAGATTGCTAAATATACAGAGAAGTAACTATTATAAGATTGGGATTAGATTTGCTTCAAAAATCGAAATAACTAACAGACAAATATCTCATATGTATGTATACATAGATAGAAATGAGATTACTTGGTATAAATTTCCCTAACAGGAAAAGAGATATCTGAAACACACACTGTGCCCTCTCCTTAGTTACCAGACTATTGAAAAATTTTGCCTCCAAGAATTATTAAAATGGAGAAAAGGAAAAGTCCTGGGATAATCAAAAGAGGAACTTGCCTCTCAGAGAAAGTTGTCACATGATTCTGACAACATAGGAATATGTGCACTTTCTTTTCATTACATTTTTCCTGTAAAACTGAAACAGTTCCTACGAACATGTAGAAAGAAAAAAAAAAGACAGCTTTCCTGGGTCTCCAGATTAACCAAGTTATAAATATCACAGTTCTCTACTTCACTTAGTTTTTATGTTTGATTATTACTTATTTATTTATTCATTTGGTCGATTATTTTAGTCAGGCAAAGTGTGTCCCAGGCTGTCTTCCAAGGTGCTATGTCTTCAAGGATAAACTTGACCTTTTGATATTCCCTTTACCTCTCAAGCACTGGAATTATTGTCCTGTGCCAACATACCTAGCTTTGAAATGTGCTTACTTAATCCACATTTTTCCAATAACAAGTAAATTACCAAAAAGTATATTCTAACATTTTTGTTTTAATATGTTTAAATTTAATTTCCAATGTGTTACTCCTATGTAATGTACTCTTTAAGAGCTGATTAGGCTATGAGAAAACCTCCTTTTCTAAAAGAATTATAAACGAACACTGTTTATTGGTAAAAACATAGTATAGCTATTTCTCTTGGTTTGGCATTCCCATTTCTATCATGAAGTAGTTGTTTTGGTTATCTACTGAAGATCTGGGCCTGTAGTCATGACAATGAAATTATCAGTAAAATAGACCTTATAGCCAGTTCTCAGGCATGTAGAATAAGGCCACTTACATTCACATCCTGAAGTCATGGAAAGGTTTAGAAAATTCCCTCCTTCCCTCCTGTGCCAGCTGTATGTAGTTTTGGGGGTGGCTAGAGCACACCAGAGGTCAAAGGTTGAAGGAGGATTGAGGCATGTGTCCGTACAACTTTTTTTTTTTTTTTTTTTAGTTTTTCAAGACAGGGTTTCCTCTGTGTAGCTTTGCGCCTTTCCTGGAACTCACTTGATAGCCCAGGCTGGCCTCGAACTCACGGAGATCCTCCTGACTCTGCCTCCTCAGTGCTGGGATTAAAGGCATGTGCCACCACCGCCCAGCGTAAATTAACTCTTAAGGAAGGTGACAAATATATGTCTCATCTGTGTTTCTAAATACCTACATAAAGAGAAAGCAGTTTCTCATATTTGATTGTATTACGTCTATCTTCATTTTCTACAAATGAGAAACAAGCTTATTGAATAAGAACTGAGCAAGTTGTTCATACTGTCCTCTTATCTTAGTTATCCAATTCCTAAATAGAAATATTATATTCTAATGTAATTGTCTGAGTAAGATAAGAATCCTCTACCTGTTACATGACTGATATCTAAAGTGCATTAACAAAGATTAACTATTAGTGGATGTATGTTTGAATTAATGGTTCCAAAACCTTAACAAGTTCATTCAAAGATGAGAACTAAAAAAGAAAGATAACTAACATCCCATTATTTTGAGCAAAAAATTATGTAAAAGAGTAGACTAAAGTGAAATAAAGCAAAAGAAGCAGTACATTCATACGAACAACCAGAGTCTTCCTTACGGTGAGTCAATAAAGCTCGTTTCATCTACACCCTCTTTTATTTCATATTATGCTTTAAATCACAAGGAGGGATAATTATTAGTCTTTCTCATTCCATTCAGAAAGCATTATAAATTCTTTGCTTTTATTTTTTAAACTTGTATTCTTCTCTCGTACATTCCATTCATGCAGCAGTTTTAACCCCCTCTACTCCTCCCAGTTCCTCCCTCCTCCTCCCCTCTCCCTCAGATCCACTTCTCTTCTGTTTCCATTAAAAAAACAGAGCAGGAATCCCAGATATATCAACCGAACATGAACTAATAAAAGAAAACAAGACTAGGCACAAACCCTCATATCAAGGCTGGATGAAGCAACCCAGTGGGAATAAAAGGGTCCCAAGCTCAGTCAACAGAGTAAAAAACACCCCACACCCATTGTTGGGAGTCCCACAGGAACACCAACCTCCACAACCATAAGGTATATGTGGAGAACCTAGCTCAGACCCATACAGGGCCTGTGTTTGTTCCTTTAGTCTCTGAACCACTATGAGCTCTGCTTAGTTGATTGCATTTTAGATTCTAAGGAGAACAGTTGTGATACTTCACATTTTCTTAAATTTAGTGTAACAGGGACTCAGCTGAATGTGAGGGAGTGGTCTATCCTCAATGACCTTCAACCTGATAACTATTAACCAGGTATCTGACACTGAAACCCATTTAGAGAGCATCCATGCAGATAATCTTCCATTCATTTATTATCCACAATTTTATATGCTTTTTTATTATAAGCCATAGATCCTGTAATGGTAAAATTTTTGGATACCCAAACTTAAAACTACTAGACAATTGGCAAGTTTTACTTCATGAAAGTTTAGAAGATGGTTAATTTTCACAAATCTCAGCCTAAGTACAAAGAAATACTTCTGTGGAAGTATGTTCCTTAAAGATCTACCTAAAATATAATTAAAATGGTCTGTTGAGTGATGTTTCTGAATGGAAATGGAGTAATATATAGATTTTAAAGAATAGATATTGTGTTTATGTAAGTCTGTGACTGTGATGTATATTTATGTGGTTTATGCCTCTGTGTATCTATTCTCACACCTGTGTGTGTACTCAGAGGTCAATGTAGGATGTCAGATGTCCTGCTTTGTCTCTGTCTAATTCCAGTGTGACAGTGTATCTCCCTGAACATGAGCTAGTCGGAAAGCTATAAACCAACAGACACTGTAGTCTCTCTCCTTAATAGAAATGGGGTAATAGACAGCCTAAATGCATCTAGCATATAGGAGTGCTGGGATCCAAATGCATGTTCTGTTGTCATATGCTTGCAGAGTAAATATAACTGTGTGCTGTTCCATCTCTCCATCCTGTAAATGTATTTCTAAATCTAAAATAATTTAAAAATGAATTTATAAGTTAAGATATTTCACAATTTCAAGGCTTGAGAAAGGCAGATTCTCATTATGTTCCAACCTAGCTGTTAAATTTCTGTGATGTCAGATGATCTAACTATACCTTTAATTTTTTTTCTAGTTCACTGAGAATGAAGAACAAATAGTGATTTTATTAGCATATATCCATCAGTCTACACCTGTTCTAGCAATTATATAAAAGTGATTAATATGATAGAGTCATCTTAAACAAATTTCTAACTCTGAAATAAGACTAAAAGGAAATTAGAAATTAAAATGTTTTATAATTTCAAGCTTGGTAAAAGTAGATGATCAGTATGTCCAGCTTAGCTGTTGATTTTCTATGGCATAAGGTGACCTACCTAAACCTTAATTTCTTTTTTAGTTTACTGATAATGAAGAGCAAATAGTGATTTTATTAACATATATCCATCAGTCTGCACCTGTTCTAGTGATTATAAACAAGTGATTAATGAGATAGAGTCAGCTCACTTTTGAGAGAATGTCATTCTCACTCTCTCTGACACTTCATTGTGCCAGTCATCTCCAAACATAAGGTCACAGCTGTTCCGTGACATTTTTACACAATGGAAAAACCAGACTGTTCCATAGAGAAATAAAAAGGGAAATTTAATAACCTGACATTTGAATGAAGAAATAAGCCATTTCAAATACAGGCAATTGTACATGGATCTTAGGTGATGTTTGAGAAACAGAACAGGTTGCTTCCTTGGACCACTTCTAATACACAGACCTAACAAAGCCATCATTATTAGCCATTTTTTCATCCAGTGTGCAACATAAATAAGATTATGAAACCTTCATGGCATCTTAAAACCACACATCTCTCTTCGTCTTTTAATACATATGTAGAATCATTGCTCACTTACACTTTGACAACTCTTTACTAGTAGTTTATATTCATTTTTATACAGATTTTATTATGCAGGTTATATTTAAGAACATATATGTATTATTTAGTTTTACTTAGTATATAGAATATATATGTATTTTTAATTTGCAGGAAAGCAGGGAGGGAATATGGAAGGACCTTTTAAAAAATATTTATTTATTTTATACTCTACCTCAGTTTCCCCTTCCTTTCCTCCTCCAAGTCTGTATTCCCCCACCCACACTCCCCAAATCCCTCACACCCCCTTGACCTCCCCATCCATGCTTTGTCAGTTTCTATTCAGAAAAGAGCAGGCCTCCCATGGATATCACAAAACATGTCTTATCACATTGTGGTCAAAATAAGCTCCTCCCTTGTATTAAGGCTGGGCAAGGTGACACAGTATCAGGAGTAGGGTGCCAAAAGTCTGTAAAATAGGTAGAGGTAGGCTTTGTTGCCACTATTACACAAGAACACCAAGCTACACAACTGTTACTCATAAGCAGAGGACCTAGATCAGTTCCATGCAGGCTCCCTGGTTGTCAGTTCGGTCTCCATGAGCCCAGGTTAGTTGATTCTGTGGGTTTCTTGTGATATTCATGATCCCTCTGGCTCCTACAATCCTTCCTCTCTCTCTTTAGCAGGATTCCTTGAGCTTGGCCTAATACTTAGCTATGGGTCTTTACGAACTGTTTCCATTAGTTGCTGGATGAAGCCTCTCTGATGACAATTGGGCTAGGTACCAAACTATGAGTGTAGTAGAATATCACTAAGCATCATTACATGTGGGAGTTAGTTGGGAACAGGCTCCCACATTTTACGACAGCATACTCTTGAGGAGTTAGGGGTAAGAGATATTACAAAGAAGGATGGAGAGGAGAGATACAGATAGAAACACAGATAGCCTCCAGAGGGACTTAGTCATTATCCACTAGCCCCTATAGGAATGCCAGAGTGAAGAAAAAGACCTCCCCCTAGCTCAGCCAAATGTGGACCCTTCCAGTCACCTAGTAACCATGCACATGCTCAAGCAATCCTCTATGCAACACTACTGGGTAAAGCAATCTCAGATCTCACAATTAAATTAACATTTTTTTTCTTTCTCCAGTCATATTTTGTTCTATCCTAGGTCTGTGAGCTGGTCAGCCTCTGGGTCCTGGTGCTCCAGGAAATGTCAGGGGTAGGATAACTCACATTGTCTTATTTTTTTTATTGTGTTTTGTGTTTTTTGTAAGAGAGATATAGAGACAGAGAGAAAATGAGACAGAGACAGAGAGACAGAGAAAGAGAGGCAGAGAGAGAACACAAACATGAAACAATAAAGTTGGTTGCCTAGGGAGGTGGGAAGGATTTGGGAGGAGTTGGGAGACTGGAAAAACAATCGAGTTTGAAAAAATTAAATTGAAAAAAAATTTTTGCATGTATCTTTGTAACTGACAAAACAACTCCTTATGTATGTGAGAAATACTCTGGTCATCTGGATGGCATTTCTATTATAGGTTGAATGTTAATTAAGGTGATTTAAACAGGCATTTGTATCAACATAAGTTGTTATAGAACCATGAAATACAGCAGCAGAAATTTTTCAAATTTGTTACAATGCAATTATTCATTTCTTCTTACAGAATAGATTTTATAACTCAGAAATTATTAAACAAATATATTTTTCATCCATGAAAGTATGTTTTTCTAAATGGTAGCCTAAAAATACTTTTAATTTTTATCAATAGTAAAGACAAAATTAGGTATCATTTAGATTGGCAAGCAAAAGTACAACCAAGAAGAAGAATGCATGAAACACTATGACCAACACAACTTAGAGAAGACAGCATTTATTTGGGCATAGACTCCCAGAGTATTGAAGTTCATGATGGCAGAGAGAAGCCATGCTTGCAGGAATTGAAAGCAGGAAGCAGGGAGAATTCTTGAGTCTTTACACTCTAAGAGCCTTTACCTAGTAAAATACTCCATTAAAAGAAAATCTCCAAACATACTCCAACATTGCCAACTAGAGACCAACTATTCAAGTACCTAATATTGAAGAGAATATACAAATCAATGATATGCCCATCTAATAAATCAAGCAAGCAGTTTTTTATATAAGATTGGTATTTAAAAGTATGGATATAGGGAAAATAAACATAAAATTGCTAAAATTATTAAGAAATGGAAAATTTATATTTACAGAAAAAATAAACCTCCAAGCACTGAGTAAAAGTACATTATAGTTCAGAAACAATATACAATTGATGAGCCATCAAAATACACTGACATTAATGAAGTGCCGCTCCCTGGACAGTGGGCTGGTGTCTCCTCACTCAGCCTTCCTCTTCCCAGAAGTCTCCTTATCTGCTTATCCCACCTACACTTCCTGTCTGGCTACTGGCTCATCATCATTTTATTAAACCAGTGTGCAAAAGCATTATCCCACACTACTTCCCCTTTTCTGTTTAATTAAAAAGGAAGATTTTAACTTTAGCATAGTAAAATTATATATAACAAGACAGTTATCAAGCAAGAATTACAGTTACAATATCTAGTCTGTTTATATTTGACAAATTCAGAGAAAATACTCTATCCTATATCTGTGAGTCTAAGGTTTCATATCCAACTTATCTTTTATCATAATTAAGGAAAATTGTAACTATCTAGTCTTCAACTACATCAAAAACTCCAGAAGGATATAATATTACCTAAGTAAACATGAAGTACATTGTAAACAACTTCCAAAAACTCAGAATGACAGAGACAGCTGGCTGCCTGGACAGTCACCTAAAGTTCATCTGCAATGTTGGGACATCCATCTTTGGTCTATAAGCCTTGAATTTTTAATCACTTCTATGTGTGTCCTGTAGAATATCTGGCAGTCTTCCTCTGCAAAACAGGAACCTGAAGGACCATTTCATCTTGCAAAGTTCAGTGGTCACCTTCCTATGGCTCCTGTACATCCATTTTATACAACATTTTGTCAAGCAGTCCAGGCAAGAACAGTTTCTTGCCCAAATGGCTATTTTTGCCAAGAAAAAGATAAACTCCATATAGAGTGTCTTTGTTGCCCATCTTCCTCTCTGAAGTAAATCGGTGCTGCCAGGAGCAGATGTGTCTCACTGTCCAAAAAGTCTAAATTTTTAAAACATGTTAAATGCCACATTATGTAAGTCTTTGAAGTATTTGGAGATTACCTACATAATTGAATTATATCTATGAATACCTAGAAAACTTAACATGACTCTAAGTTTGACTATCATAAATGACTAATTATTAATCTGTATTTCTTAATTATCCATTACAATTTAATTGAGCTGCATAAACATAATACGTTAAACAAGAGTAGAAATATATATATATATATATAGTATAACAAAATTAACTTTAAATTCGTATCAATAAACTAAAATATATACCAATGTAAAACATTTTAAACTATTTGCTCTTTAAAAGTAGGTTCAACAATCTACTCTTTTATCCTAACATATCTATATCCTATATTTTCATATCTTATCTCCCTTTCTTTTTTTAGAAAGATATTGATTATGACCAATAACAATTTGTAACCAACAACCTAAACAAAGACAAACATACATATTCCATTCTTTGGGAATGTGGGTATAGCTTTCCAGGCAACTTTCTGCTGATGAAGAACACTATATTCTTATGGGGAAACAAAGAAAATTTTAGGATTATAGCCAAGTCCTGACTGGAGTAGTCTGTGAGGCTGTATTCTTTGAGCCAGTTGCCTTGAAGTTGATTTTGGATGTTGGATGATCTGGGACATGATGTCATTGGAAACCTTTCAGGGGAACTTGGCTGTTCAAACCATATTAGACTGGAAGTAATCTACATGTTCTCATCCTCTGTGGAAAGAAAAGCAGAATCTCTTTTCCAAAGCAACATATCATATGATATAGATTTTGAAGTCAAGATATCTTTAAAATATACATACTGATTTAACTCAGCATCTTTTACAATCAAATGTCTTTCTGCAGTTAAAAATATCAAAGAAAGTACAATCCAGATTCTTTATGTAATATCTTTACGTGGCTTATTTTTATATTACCTTATTGTCTCTTTAAAGACTTTATTTTTTAAAACTATTTCTTTATATAACTGTCTATATTCCCTTTCTTCTCTCTTCCAAGCCTATGTACATTTTTACACATACCAGAAAACATTTAGAGGCTTATTTAACCTGAATCTGTCTTATTGTTAATCTGTTGCTTTAAACTGCAGAATGACTAGGATTGAAATGGAAGTTTAGCTGCTGGCTCTGCCTACCTCAGCTTCCCATCATGGTGGAACTACATTTACAGCCATCCCTGGGAACCATGTTCACTGCCAACTCTAGCAGTATATAGCCCAGAAACCTCTTTTATTTTTTATTTAATTATTTTTTTAGTAGCAAAAGCTATATCTACCATGCACCATGTTGTGTGGTTTGCAGAAACCTCAGTGTAACTCGGCAGGAATCTGCCTTGCTGTTGTTCCAGGCCACATGCTGTGAACCTGCTATAGCCTGGGAACATATCATTGTACCTAGGCCCACCATGAGTGATATGAACTAGGAAGGTACTCTTAGATACATTTATAATCTCTTTTTAAGCTGTCTCAGGTTTTAGGTGGAAACTCTTGCCACCATGTGTGGACACCATTTGTATCTAGTTTTCCTGTGTCCCACCCATTCCGCAGCCACTCAGACCCAAGTAAACACACAGAGGCTTAAATTAATTAAAACTGCTCGGCCATTAGCTCAGGCTAACTACTAATTAGATCTTATACTTAAACTCAACCATTTCTGTTAATCTATATGTTGTCACATATTCTGTGGCTTTAACTGTGTGCCATTACCTGCTGCTCTCTGAATGGTAGGCTGGAGTCTCCTCACTCACCCTTCCTCTTCCCAGAATTCTCCTTGTCTGCTTATCCCACCTATACTTCCTACCTGGCTACTGGCCAATCAGCATTTTATTAAACCAGTGTACAAAAGCATTATCCCAAAGCAATGAAGCCTAGAAAGTGTACATGGAATGAAGCATAAAATGATATTGAAAGATAATTAAATAGATGCCATAAACATGAACCTCTGAAAGAATGTTTATGCTCTTTGCCGAGTAGTTGAAGCTTAGGTCAGCCATTGAGATCATGATATGATGAGTAGACAATTTGGGAAGGATGTCTGTATAGACTAGAGGTCACCTACCATTCTCCAGGGCTATATCTATAGTTTTCCCCATGTACCATTTTCAAATACATATTTTTGAAATCTTTTAATGTACTTGGTTATTAATGTGTGAGGTTTTCATTTGTACATGTGGTATCAGGGATTCTGTTGGAACTCAGAAGTGGACCCCTCCTTGAAGATCTTCTGGCTTGGCTTCAGTGTTCAATTCTGATTCAAAGGGTAAAATCACAATTAAGGACTTCTGTTTATTCTGTTTTAAAGATGACATGTTTATTGTCTCTTAAAATTGGCTGTTATTCATCTGTTTTGCAGATGCTCTGTACATTTTATTCTAGATAGTTTTTGTATGCTTTGTTCTTCTCATTTTCTTTGTTTAAGGGATATAAGCTGTCTCTTAGAAAAGGAAGCTGAAAAGAACCTGGTTCATGCTGGCAACCCCTGCCCCTGTATACACACACACACACACACACACACACACACACACACACACACACTCCACTTGTCTTCTTTCTCCTGTTCTCTTGTACTTTTGTACAAAAGCTCTGCTCTGTTTCTGGCCTTTCCACAATCTGTGACTTTGTAAAATTTTCTTTGGTTATAAATTTCTATGATCCTGCTTAGCTTAACCTCCCTGTCACTGCAGGTGGATTCTCTGTGAAAGAAAAATGTATCTTTCATTTGACATAGTTATCTGTGTACTCTCTTGCTTAAATTTTAAATTCTCCACTTAAAATAAAACTGGTTATTATCTTAAAAAGAAGTTAAGCTGAAAATAAATGTTCCTGTATAAATGACATTCACAGAAATTAATGTTTCTTAGCATAGCTAACTGGAATACAAAGAGATCTGGTAGAGATATCTTAAATGTGAACCCACAAAAAGAAAAGAGATGGGCTTGGGTAGGAAGATTATTTTGTTCTATTAAAATCATTAAAGAGAGACAGTTTCAAATTATATAAACAATTTATAGGAAATTGATGGTGGAGCATTCTCCATTTTTAAAATGGTGCTATGATCAGAGAAATATATTTGTGATTTTTAGTACATGTTCTAATTAGTGGGTAGGTTTCTGTTTGTTGGTTTATTTTATTTTTATGTATCCTAGCTCCAGTGTATTACCAAGGTTGACCTTGAAATCTAAATCTCCTCAGGATCCTTAGGCCCATGTATTGCAGACATACTTCACCTAGCTTAGATTAGCTGTTCAGGGGAATCAAAACCTGAGTTTACTGCATGCTCTACAAGGTTTCCAGCAATTGATCACATCACCACACCACCAGGTTCTTAGTGTCTCCTTAATGATAGATTCCAGATGGGGTTAAAAAGGAACAATGTAGCTATTTATGACATAAATCCATGATACTTTCATGAGCTTTTCACCTCAAAGATCATGGCAGAAGAATGCCAGGCAGTGGTGGCACACGCTATTAATCCCAGCACTCGGGAGGCAGAGCCATGCAGATCTCTATGAGTTTGAGGCCAGCCTGGTCTAGAGAGTGAGATCCAGGACAGGCACTAAAACTACACAAAGAAACCTTGTCTCAAAAAGCAAAGCAAAACAAAACAAAAGATCATGG
This sequence comes from Peromyscus californicus insignis, assembly GCF_007827085.1. Taxonomy (NCBI): domain Eukaryota; kingdom Metazoa; phylum Chordata; class Mammalia; order Rodentia; family Cricetidae; genus Peromyscus; species Peromyscus californicus. Next base: position 15,224,515 of record NW_026294413.1, on the reverse strand, counting down.
TAGAAGAATAAAGGTCAGAAGAAAAAAAAATCTGTGATGGAGAGGAGTTCATTTTTTTGTTGCTTGAAGAAAACTTGTTTCAAAAAAAGGTCATAGTTTGATCAGGTGAATTAAAGACTGAACACTGAACGTTGGAGCTGTCAACAAAGCAAATTTTGTGACAATGGAAATATCAGACTCAACAAATTGGAAGAGAGCCTTTAGGATGGAGATATGAGGGGACTCTTAGTAAACACAGCCCTGAATAATGTGCAGTGAGTATAACAGCTCTGTCTGTAAGGGAAGTGGACTCATTATTGTTTTTCTGTTTATTTGGTGGAAGATACTGTGATATGAAATTATTAAAAGGCTTCTTTTTCAAATCTAGTATAATATTTTTATAAAATATACTTTACTTCTTATTATTTATTTCCCTAAAATGATCTGGATAGACTAGTTTGGTACCATGTTAATTTTATGTGTTTAATATATTTATGTACTGCATATGTTTTTTAACTTAATATAATTATAAAAATCATATCTTTATACTTACTTGCTTATAATATATTAATTTCAATGCATCATGTCCTATTTAATTTACTTAATGTCTCTTTTCCATTGTAATTGTCCTAATTTGCTTCCTGTTGCAGCAATAAATGCCATGACCCTAAGCAACTTGAGAAGGAAAGGGCAGATTTGGTTTCCAAGCTAGAATCCATCATCCAGGGAATCTAAGGCACAACTCAAGGCAGGAGCTTGATGCACACACTGTGAAGTGAAGCTGCTTATTTACTTGCTTATCCCGGCTTGCACAACTCTGTAGGTCAGAAGATAAGTTTCCAGAGCACATTTAGTACATTCTCTCCTTCCTCCAAGTTGATCCCAGGGAAAATATTGACTTTCAAAGGTTTTATTCCATTTACAAAATAGAAATATCTAATTTTAAATTTATTTTTAAGGATATAATTTATTTTTTTAATTACAACAATATCAATTCTCCTTCGCATTCCTCTTCCAGACCTTCCCATGTACCCCTCCTTGCTCTTTTTCAAATTCATAGCTTCATTTTTCATTAATTATCATTGCATGAATGATTTCATTAAATATAGTTTTTACATTTTAGCATATTGTTTATTCTGTTTCCTTTCTACTTTATCATTTTTATATGGAGTGAGGTGATACCAAAATTAAAAAAAAAACAATTGAAATAGTTATTTCAGCTATTTGTTTTAGCTATAGTGGTTAAGTTCACTAGAATGTTTTTTGCTCTAGCCTATGCATTTTCACATGTGTTTGTTTGATACCAGCCTTTTCAGGTCATTTACCTTAGAAGTTCCTTGTCATCCTTTTGCACAGTCTTTTCAGAATGACTCCATCTTGTTTCACTTGTAGATTTAGTTCTGGACACAATAATAGGAAAGATGATGTCTTGGTGTTCCTTTCCATTTTTTCATGTTCTCTGCATACTTAGTATATAAAAAATGCAGCATTTTATGTTCAACTTCTAGTAACCTCATCATCTCATGGAGGCTGTTATAAAGGTAGATACCTTGTATGCAGAAGCTCTGGATCTGAGTATGAATAAAGTAGGCTTAATTGTTCTTCTATCAGGGCTCAAATTCCTCTAATCTTTTTCTCTGGACTGTGTGCTGAGGAATCTAGAGACCACCTGAATGACTTTCCTGTACCACTATTGTTTTCCATTATTAGCATAAATCACTTTCTTTTACTCCTACTAGTACTGGATACATCTAAATCCTAACTTCCCTATTCTAATCATTGATACAAACCCTAAAGATTACACATCTGGCATTGGCTACAAGAGAAATAATATTACTATCTTTTTAAAAAAATCTATGTTAGAAATGTAGGCATTGGTTAAGCCTTTTAAGTTCTTTAAGTCTACAGGGATTGAGATTTGTGTTTCTCCAAATGTACCTTTATAATTTAAAGCCTTAGTAATAGGTTGTTACCTTCAAGCTCAATTAAGTTATTGGAAAATTCCATCTTCATATATGGAGTTTTATAAATGAGGTCTATGCTCTTTTGCAAAGTTATACCTATACTGAGGATGGTTCTTGTTCCTCAGACAGTAATAGGTATCTAATTGAGCTACTGCAGACTTCTACCTTTGACATGGAAATAATGGGAGCTTTCTCTTGGAAAGATTTGGGATTATACAAAATCAGCAAAACCCAATGCAAATACCATTAACACTACATTCACTGCATCACTTTCTGCCAGAACCAAGTAAGTCTAGCCGCTACTTTATTATGCTTGGAGACTTCTTTTAACTTTTTATTTTCTAAATATTAAATGCTGAGACTCAAAATACAGAGATGTACTTTCAGCTCTTACCATAATTACAGTAAAGGATTAAAATAATGATTATCATAATAAAAGCTTAATGAATAAAACTGAAAAATAAACAGAACAGTTTCGAATCTACTTTCCCTTTTTGAAAAACTCTATTTTTATTTTACATTGTTCACATTTGTCTAGCCAAACTTAATATAAAGGTCCATTTTTCTTTCTCTGTTTCCAAGGATGGAACTCACAGGCATGTGATACCATGTTCAGATCCTGGAATTATTATTATAAATACATAGTTTTACAATAAGTGCTGAAAGAAAATTAAATGCTGTGTGGCAGAAACATAAGGGATGATATGTTACTAAAGTGACAATATGCATGTCTCTGTTTACATAAAAATTAGTTCAAATTTTGCATTCCTCCAAACAAAATCTCTAATCAAAATTCCAAGAGCCTGTTTTCATTTGGCAATGCTTTAGTGGACATTTCATTAAATATAAATTCATTATAATGTCTTTCAATCTCTAGTTTACTGTTTTATATGCCAATGTCAATATTTGTTAAGGTTTTGAAAAAAAATGCCTATGTTGATTAGAAACTCTGCTGATAGCCATACAGTTCTTTTATGGATAAACATTAACTATTCATAGGTTTTCATATGTCTTTTATATATGGTTTTTAGAAAATGCTGATTTCCTTCATGTGGTGTTTAATGGGACTTAGCTACTCAATATATATAGTGCTTACTATTTCCCTGTTGATCCAGCAAGGCAATCTTCTTGGAGACATTTGATTTTTGACAATGTCTTCTCTTTAATATGTTCTATAATATGTCACTATAAGTATATTTTGTTTTACTTTGACAAGCAAAAATTAAGAAGTCTGAATATCTACCTAATTGCATGAATAAATGATTTAATATAGTTTTAATAGATAGGAGAGTGATTTTTATTTCAATCCTTAAGAGTAGATGTTCATTAGGGTAGCTAAATAATATATGATTTATATTACTATAGTAGACTTTGAGACATTTAAATGTGATATTCTTAGCTAGAGTAAAATTCAGCTCTTGAGAACTATAAAGCAGTGTCACTAATTAATAAATGGATTACTTTTTCTCTAAAGATTAGGTAATGAGCTTTGCTTAAAAAAGAAAAATGATTCAATCCTAATAGTCCAGAAGTTACAAATGACTCCTTTAAAACAATGTGCATATATTTTAGATGGATTATGGTAATGTTTTTAAAGTATACTGTGGTGGTTTAAATAGGAAATGCCCCATAGCCTCATTTATTTGAGTAGGATAAGAAGGATTAGAAGATGTGTGTTGTTGGACTAAATGTGTGACTGGGGGTGGGCTTTGAGATTTTACAGAACCCACACCTGGGCCCAGCACTTCCCTCTTTTTCTCTCTAGGCCTAATATTCAGGATGCAGCTCTCAGTTACTTCTCCAGCACCAAGCCTGCCTGCTACTGTTTCCTTCAGATTGCTCCTTGCCATGACGTTCCTGATGTCTCATCACAGTGGTAGAGTTATAATTAAGATATATACTATTCCTCTGTTCAGACAGGTTGAAGGAAATAAAGTGTATGAATAATTGGAAAACCAGATGGTAAAAACTGCATAAACCATAGCTATTAACAATACTAAAACAATATCATATTAATTGTTCTTTGAGAAAAAACAGAATTTTAAAATATTTAAAAGAGAAGTATTGTTTCTCATTTGTATAAGAAGAAAATATGTAAGTGAAAATAAAAAGGAAAAAAAATAGAGAATTGTGTCATGTACCAAGTAGTTCTAGGCTGGTGCTTTAAAGTGACCCATTAATCTTTCCAATCCACAGCCTTCTCTCCTCTTTTAAAAGGATGTTTTTTTTTTTTTTTGACCAGAATGATTTTGTATGAATGCTTTGAAATGATTGATATTTTATACAAAGTTATGAATTTTGGTAGATTACAATTTGAACAATTTCCACAATGTTAATTCTTTTTTCAGATTTGAAAAGTGAGTATTTAATCCATTCTTTTTCACCTTGTTCTTGTCTTATTGACAACTGTATTTTCCATACTTTGTGAAAGGATATATTTTTCTGCCTTCCTCTGGAGAGAACATTATTACTCTGTTTGTATTCCTTTTGACCTGTGAGATTTTGTCAGCAAGTAGTGGTTTTGACATATTAACTTCCAAGATGTTTCTATTATATTATTACTTTCTTATGATGTTTATTATTTTAATTGAATTGTCTTTCAGAATTGCTAAATATGCATATATTTAATTTCCACATGCACTTAAAAATTAAATTTTATTTATCACCTCTGTAAAATTAAAAAGTATATTTCTACTTTGATTGTTCATCATTTTTTTCTGTTATGTTTATAATGTTGATTATTTTGTTGATGATTCATTTCGGTTTCTTATAACTTTCTTAGTGTTGTGTTTTGGCTTTTTTGAAAATTCTCTTGTGTCTACTTTTCATTATCTAGAGTAACATAACATTATGAGTTGCAGTTTGTAGTATTAGAACTTTTTATTTTTTTGTTTGTTTGTTTGTTTCTGCTGTCTTTAGAGTGCTTTTATTTAACTCAGTTACTCTTTGTTTAGTTCCGAGATCAAAAAACATACTGTTTAGCATTTGCTTTCACTTGATGTAGACTGATTGCTCTATGTTGAATTTAATCACTCTAAATATCTAAAGGTTGATTTTTTGAGAGTTTTGATTTTTGCTTTGGAGGAAGATTTATATTTATTGAACAGGTTACTATTTATAAATTTGTTTCTCCCTCAGTGCTGGACTGTATTTAATGTTGTTATCAAGCAAATTTATTCATGAATTCTACCAGTGCAGGGATTCTTGAAACTATTCCTAGTTCTATTGGAAGCACTACCAGATTGCTGTTCTAAACTGAAAGACTAGGCTCAATTTCCAAGACATCTTATGTGGACACTGATGATAAATTCTCAAAATTTTCTCAAAAATAGCTTTCTATTGAATTCTGTAGTTTTTTATGCAGATTGTGTTAGGTGGTGCTTTCTTTATTGACTAGATTTGTTTTCAAAATTTATGGTAATAGTACGAACACAGAGTGAAGTGGAATCATTACAATATACTTGACAGAAAAATAGTCACTATAAAGCAAATCAAATGCTAAATATTCCAAAAGAGAAAAACCTGAGATTTCAAAACTCAAAAGAAACAAATGAAATATTTATGCATAAATCTAAAGTTCAATTGTAACTCTCTCATGACACAATTCACTGACCAACCTCAAATAGTAAATTCTGCAGTGAAGTTTCTCTTCTCTAGGTATTTTTTAATCTGACAATTAAGAGAGACACGAATGGTATGTAAATCAATATTACATTATAAGATATAATTTTACTTGAAATAATTGTGTTCATTTATTAACTTGTCAACATTATTATCCTATTTTTTTATTATTTCCTATATACTTCCTTTTGCTAGCAATTGTCACAAGCTGTTCCAAATTCTATAACTAGTCAAATCAACCCTTGTTCATTGGAGCAACAGGAAGAAATATTTATGATTTTTTAAGGTTTATTTATTTCTTATGTATACAGTGTTCTGCCTGCATTACCTGCATGCCAGAAAGGGGCACCAGACCTCATTATAGATGATTGTAAGCTACCACATGGTTTCTTTGAATTGAACTCAGGACTTCTGGAGGAGCTATCTCTCCAGTCCCTGAAATATCTATGATTTAACAAATAATTAAACACAGAAACTTAGAGCTGTACAGTTAAAGAACAAAGAAATGAGAATAAACCTACTCTTGAAAAACCACAAAGTACAATTATACATATATTCCTGTTTGACAAGGAATCATGATGCTGTGATTGAAACATCTAAACATATGTCAAGTTTCTTTTAAAAGTTTCAGGTTTACACAAAGCACACAATTTTTTAATTCATTATGAGTCATATCTGGCTTAGATTGCACATTTTAATTCTATAATACTCAATTATCCAATCTAGAAATACTTACTATAGTTACTTTAGAGACAATGGAGATTTTCAAAAAAGGACTCAAAGAAGACTCCTTTGTCAGACCAGTTTATGGTCTGGCCAGGGTACTAAGAAGAGAAAAGGTGAAATTTTAAAGAACACCATGTAATTAAATAATGGTGTTTGTTTATTTATTTATTTGACCATAACTTCTGAAATCTCTTTTGAGTTGAGGATGTCATAGAAGAGTTTATGAAACTTGATGGTGATCTATTTTTCTGTGTCTACTATCCTTTCATATGCCCACAAAATAATAAATTTACAATAGAGGTAGAGGGTTTTGAGAAAAGTTAGAAATTTCTGGTCATTTTTATGCAGTGCTCAAATGGTAGATTTAAAAGAAATTTGAGGATTTGGGGGCATTTTTTTTCTGGAACAATAGTATTGAGATGTGATATGTGAAACTTATTTATTTGGAGTATTTTACATGTTGGAAATGAGGTATAGGTCTTGGTCTTATGATACGATATTAGTTTTCACTGAACTTTGCTCAAGGGAAAACTACAAAGTGAAATTTGAAGATATCTAAAAATAACATATAAAATTATATCAATGATGACATATTGATTACATGTTCAATGATAATTTCAATATGTCATTAAAATTAATTTCATTTGTTTTCCTTGGACTTTTCTTATAGCTCTAAGCAAACTTAAAATTATACCTTTTCTTTCAATTAAGTTTTTATTGAATTGTACTGAGCAAGAATTTAGCCCGTGGTAACTTTTGTAAAGTCCTCCCACTTTTGGATATAAGAAAGCAAATGAAGGTTTAAAACAGCACATAGAATGCTATTGTGCCTTTGATTACCTTAAAGTCATGGAGAGAATGGTGAAAAGCAAAGCCTTATTTTAGAAGTGACAACCAAATTTAAACCAAGGGATCAATCAATGCATTTTAACAGCAACAAACAAATAAATTGCTAATTAGAAGAAAGTAAACTCATGTCTCACTATTAATCCATCTTAAGTCAATTAGTATGTTTTATTGATGCAGAGATTTGAACTCCTTAAAAATGGACATGTTTTCTGTAATTTGGGCGCATAGAAAGCTGCACTATATTATAGGTATGTTAAATAAATGTCTGTGTTCTATTAGTGCTTTGGTAAATAGAAAATAGTTATGGCTGTGAGATTTATACTAGTACAGTACACGGTTGAAAAATGTGACCAGATATGTGATTTTTTTATTTTATAATTTGATTTAATTTTACATATCAGCCACAGATTCCTGTCTTCTCTCCTACCGCTCCCCCACCTTCCCCCCAGCCCACTCCCCATTCCCTTCTCCTTCAGGGCAAGGACTCCCCTGGAGATTCAGCTCAACCTGGTAGATTCAGTCCAGGCAGGTCCAGTCCCCTCCTCCCAGGTTGACCAAGTGTCCCTGCATAGACCCCAGGTTCCAAACAGCCAGCTCATGCACTAAGGACAGGTCCTGGTCCCACTGCCTGGGGGCCTCCCAAACCGTTCATGCTAATCATCTGTCTCAGGGAGCAGGAGATCCCAGCTGGATCAAGAACAGAGAGGGAGGACAAGGAAAAAGAGACCATGATAAATGAAGACCCCATGGGAATAGGAAGAAGCAAAGTACAAGAGAGGTCTCCAGAAATCCACCAAGATACTTCCACACTAGACACCTGGCAATGGTCAAAGAAAGCCTGAACTGACCTACTCTGGTGATAGGATGGCCAAACACCTTAACTGTCATGCTAGAAATCTCACCCAATGACTGATGGAAGCAGTTACACAGATACATGAATTTTGTTAGACAGACATGTATATGTCTGTGATTTGCTGTATATTTACTAAGGTAATACAAGACTTAATATTCTAAGAAAAATCAGCTATATGGCATTTTCAGTGTTGTCTTCAGCATGAATTAAGGACGTAAGTACTTTTATGGAATTGCCATATTTTCTAAGTGACTTTCAAAGTGGAGAGTGTTTTACACTTGACAATGCAGTGTGGTATTGAGCATCAACAAAAAGGGTCCATTTGCATGAAAAAGTAGATTGCGAGGGCTTTCTATATCAACATTATCAAATTATATGTAATTACATGGAAATCTCAAAATAATAAATTGCTTTGAGGTAACACCTGAGACTCCGAATTCATGAGTAAATCTCATTTTATTCATAATAAAAAATTTAATGTGGGACTTCAGATATTATTGATTAAAATTTTTTTCAAAATTCAAGAAATAATCACAGGTCTTATGGAGAAATAATGAATGCATTAATGATCACAAATTCTAAAAAGCTGGAATATGAAATAAAATAATATGAACATTTAAAAGTGAGTCAGTCTGTGAAGATAAGATGTGGAGATGGAATTCAGTAACAAAAATTAGCATTTAAAATTTCTATATGTAAGATCTTAGAGAGTAGAGTCTTAAATGAATCCCTCAAGACAAAACTATGCTGGAGCTTCAGGCAGGCATGATTCTTTCATTTAGCCAGGACAAGAATGAATGAAGGCTTTCAATCTTCCTAATGATGCCACCTTTTAATAAAGTTCTTTATGTTGTGGTAACCTCCAATCTTAAAATTATTTTCATTGCTACTTAATAACTCTAATTTTGTGACTGTTATGTAAATATTTTTGGAGATGGAAGTTTGAAAAAGGCACCATAACACATAGGTGGTGAACCACTGAGGTATTGTATAGTGTCTATTCAAAGGCTAACGTATCTGCTCATTATAGAAAAACCATGTCAAGTGTACAATTCATGCAGAAATTCAGGTATATCTCCAACAGCTGCAAATGAAATCATCATCAGGATTTTGAGTCAATATAATACCAGATATATCTATGTGATTTTTTTCAGATGGATGTTTAACCCAGAGGAACCTCCCCCCAAAAAGAAAAACAAGAGATATGGACACTGCTATTGGAAATCAAGCCAGGACCACTACAGGAATATGACTGTCACGGATAATTCACTAGTTAAAAACATAACTGTAGAGTTAGATTTACATAAAGCAGTATTGGAAACCAATGAAAGAATGTAGTTTAACAACGTTTCACTTGGTACAGGAAGAAAATATTGTTGGAAAAAATTAAGGAAGCATTTTATTTTCTTCAGTGAAAGAGATTCATTAGAAGGTATTTTTAGTTGAGATTTTTATGTCACTCAGTGGAGAAAATGTTCTGATAATGAAAGAGATTGAGTGAATCAGAAGACAGCATATGGTGAAAACTCTTGAGTTCAATTCATTTCTCTTGTTATCACTGAGAAAAAGTGAAGTGGCACAGAGTTTTGGTAGTCATAGCAACTGTGATAGTTTATTATATTAGGGGAGAAATATCAAAATACAATTTTAGAAATAATTGAGCAATTTACTGAGCAAAGTTGACTGTTTTCTCATAGAAAACATAAACACAGGTATGTATACTGTGAAATATAGAACTTATTATTATTTGACCCTATATAAAATCTTGCTAAATGAAAACCATACTGTTTACAGGTTATATTTAAAACAGATATCAATATTGTTAAAATGATGCATTTCTTAAGGTTAAAAGAGAGACTATTATTTTATATTGTTTTCAATTTGTTTGAAATAAATTGTACCCAATATTCTGCATCTACTGTCTCTCATAAAGACCCTTGATCTTGTAGCAGTTTCAGACAGTATGCTGTAAATGCAATACTCCTAGATTTGTTAACTATAACCATTTTATTTGTTCATTTCTAAATCAATAAACAGATTGTGGACACTGTTTCTCTTTCTCTGCTTAAAGAAAATTCATGTTATGCAAACACAAGGAAGTCGTTCTATGAGAGTTGGGAGAAAATTTTTCATGTGTCATGTATGGTTGGGAAACAACCATTATATAAGCTGTGTAGTCAAACATATAAGGATGTAAAACATGCATGGATTTACTATTTTAAGTTTTAAAAGTGGATCATGAAAATTGTGCATATTTAATTCTATGCAAAATGGTATTTCACACACATGTAATAGAAACCATCATTTTCTATCAGGTCAAGATCCTATAAAACAATGAGTTACTATTTTCTATTATTTATATCTGAAATACTTCACTGTAATGAATAATAATGGGTAAAATTTTTGAACATTTTCATTTACATTAGGTACATAGGTACTCATAGTTCAGTTACCTATCATCCAATCAGAACCTACAAGATACTGCACAAAAGTTGGCTATAAATGAAGGTTTTCCATTGAATATCAGATTGTGCCTTAAATAAAGGAAAATAAAAGGAAATTTATATCTAGAATGCAATATACTATACATCAGAAAAAGGTAACTCATACTGATTAAACATTCTATAATGAACTTTGGAAATTACTAATGGATTTTAATCACCAACAAATTTGTATATTAGATGGTAAAGAGATTTGATAATACAGGAATGATCTGGTAATAGTCCAGTTAAGAAAGACTAAAACCTTGAACAATGCTAGGCATACTCTCAACTCCTCTCCAGTAACATGTCTGCCTGTGTGCTGCCATTCTTCCCACCATGATGAAAATGGAATAAAGCTCTGAACTGTAAGCCAGTTCCAATTAAATGTTTTCCATTGTAAGAGCTGCTGTGGCCATGGAGTCTCTTCACAGCAGTATAAAACACTAACCAAGGCAGAAGTGAGTATCAGGGACTGTGATATTGCTGTGAGAGGCTGGACAATAATTTAGTTTGGAAGAATATAGAACACTTTAGAAGTTTGACCTGGAAAAGCAGTTGAACTCTTTTAGTGCTGCTTAATGGGCCATCCTAGTAAGAGCAGGGAAGCCAGTGATTCTGAGGGTGATTGGAACTGTGGGGGCCTTGCCCAAGAGGTTTCAGAGGAGAACAATGTTAGTATGTGATCTAGAGATCAATCTTGTGATATTTTGACAACTAATGTGGCTGCTTTCTGACGTCATCCAAAAAATCTGAGACTAAAAGGAAGAATTATGAATTAGCAGCAATGGCAGAGGAGATTTTAAAATAGCTTAGTGCTGACTGTGTTGAGTGGTTATTAGTGTCCTGTCTTATGTAGATCTCTAATGCAAAGTAGCAAGCTGAGCAAGGAAATATACTAAATGGAAAGTTTAAAAAGGAGCACTAGGAAAAAAACTAAGGAAAGCCTGTTCCTAAATGGAATGAAGGGAGTGGTGACCTCGGGACAAGACCCAACAAAGCTAACCTTCTAACTTGTGAAAATCATGAAGAAAAGCTAAGGGTCAAGTGTGGCGGTACATACATTGAATCCCTGCACTCTGGTCTATCTTTGAGTTTGAGGCAGCCTGGTCTACAGAAGGAATTATAAAACAGTTCAGCTTAAACAGTGAATAAAAACATTAAAAACAAAAAGCTGATGCAGGCCGGGTAGTGGTGGCACACAACTTTAATCCCAGCACTCATGAGGCAGAGCCAGGTGGATCTCTGTGAGTTTGAGACCAGCCTGGACTGCAGAACAAGATCCACAACAGGCACCAAAACAACACAGAGAAACCCTGTCTCGGAAAAATAAAAAATAAAAAAATAAAAGCTGATGCAGATGCAATTTAATGAGGGGGCCATATTCCAACCACAGTAAGCAGCAGAACTTGGCAGCTTCATCCATGTGGTTCTGGCTTTAAGTCAAAATACGAGAAAGAGGTTATGAAATCTCCCTCAGTGACTAAGGAAAGCTGCTGAGGTTAGGCTTAAATCAGGGGTGTCCCTGCATGAAGGCCTATGAAGGCCATTTCATGAAACTGTGAAGGAGAAGCTTAGATTGCCTTGGAAACCCCAAAATGTTGGAGATAGGAGTTTTGTGGGATACCTGCCAAAGAAAAACTGCTAACATGGAGTGGAGCCAGGCCAAGAGAAAGAAGGATATTGCAGTTCTCAAAGCACCTAGAGATCTGAAGAGCACTTGCATATCAGACAAGGAGATGCAGTGTTTGGAGTTTGCCCAGATGGTTCTGTCTGGATTTGGTTCAGGGTTTCTTTATTATATTCCATTTCCTTCATTTTGGAGTGGCGATGTATATATCATGCTGTTGTATATTGAAAGTACATGATCTGCTATTTCAGTTTGATTTTACAAGGGATTACAGTTTAGAGATTGCCATGAGTATCAGAGACTTTGAACTGTGGACTCAGGTTGAAACTGTGATAGACTATGGGGACTTTCAAAGTTTGAATAAACTCATTTTTTATTATACTATAGCTACAAGTTTTTGGGGGCCAGGGAGTTCTCTACCTTTTCATTTATGGGATTACTGGTGTTTGCAAGAACACTTGGGGTATGCTGTAATAGGGATGGAATTCCCAGCCTTTCTACCCTAGAAAATCACTCTACTAACTAAGGTAGATTTTTAACTCCCTCAAGGAAGCTCTCAGGACTACGGAGGGGTGACCCTAGCCAGGATCAAGACCAGGCACAGTGGGAAAGTGACAAAATCAAGAGTGACTGAAGGCCCTCTACATATGTGACAGTTGTGTAACTTGGTCTACTTGTGGGACTCCTAAAAATGGGAGCAGGGGCTTTCCCATTGCCTTGGCTGACTCTTGGGAATGTATTCCTCATAATGAATTGCCTTGCTAGGCCTTAAGACAAAGGAAAGATTTTAGTCTTACTGTGACTTCATATGCCATGCTTTGCTGGTACCCATGGGAGGCCTGATCCTTTCTTATAAAAAACAAAGGAGGTATGGAGGGAGGGAGGGGAGACAGGGAGGAAGGGAATGGAAGGAGAGGAGGGAGGGGAAACTGTGCTCTCGACGTAAAATAAATAAATAGATTAAATAATTATTTTTTAGAAAGAGTTACTGAAAGAGCATAAGGCAGAATTGGATGGAGGAAATGACTGTTGGCAGAGCTAATCATCTCTGCCTGAATGAAAAACAATAGTGGGCATTTAAATTCAACTTGTATTGCATAAAGCTTATTTTTATCATTATACCAAATTTTAATTGTGTATGCATTAAAATGAATATATTAAGCAATGTTCAAAATATAGAAGGATAGAGTTGAAGTCCAGTAATTACAGCATTTTTATCTACAATTGATTTTCATTCTTTTCCTGTGGTTGCAATAAAATACCCTGACAAAAGCAAATTGTGGAAGAAAAGATTTATTCTGGCATACAATTAATTGGCATAGTCTATAATTGCATAGAAGTCAAGAGTGTGGGACCCTGAAGAAGGTGGCCGTAGCATATGGATTAATTTATAAACCATATATAGAAATAGATTCTGTCTTGGTGGAGAAGCATGGCATCAGGAAAATGGGGCTGCTCAAAATATCATCTGTAGTTAGGAGAAAGAGAACAATTATTGCTTGTAGCTCAGCTTTCTTTCTTTCTTTTTACACAGTTCAGAAACAGAGCCCATGCAACAAGTTTTCCCACATTTACTATAGGTCTTCCAATCTGAGTTAACTTATTCTAAGAACTTTTTCAAAGACCCTACAGATAGATGCAGTTTTCCATTACGACTCAAAATGGCATCATGCTGAGAATCAAGATTAACCATGACAGTGCCCACGGGCAGTGTTTGTATCATGAGTGCATTTGCCGTTTGTCTCATTTTATAAAAACAGGGATTTAAATTTGGGAATTTCATACACTATATGTTGAGTGTGTTCATTCTTTCTTCAGCTCCTCCCAGATTCGCTGGCTACTTCTTCCTTCCCATCTTCATGCTCTCTCTGTGTCTTTTTTTTTTAACTTATCAAATGCAGTTTTTGCTATCTGTGTACTCTGGTATGTGGCCTTCTACTGGAGCATAGTAAACCAACCTGGGACTATAGCTACATAGAAAATGGACTTTCCCTCTCCCAGAAGCTATCATTTGCCAATAGCTCATCAGCACAGTGCAGGATTTCATGACCAACACCTGTCTCCATACTGGGATTTGTTTGGTTGAAGCTTCTGAATGATTACTGTATGCTGCTTCAACTGTGGTGAGTTCATGTGTGCAACTTCCCAGTTGTATCTAAACATTACTGTGTCCTTGCAGGTACCAGTTTGGGTATATTAGATTACACAATGCTTTATTAGCTTTAAATTTCTTAAATACTAATGAAAGAGAAACTACAGCTAAAGAGAGACATTGGATAATAGAAAAAAATTGATGAATTAAATCAACCTGTATATTTTAAAGATGTGTTAAGCTCCAAATGGTAACCAGGATATGTGTTTTACTGTGGGAGAAGTTTTGCTTTTGTCTCCATAGGAGAAAAACTATGGATACCACTAAGACTGATAAAGAATAGAGTTGAGCAGGAGAGCCTTCTTGATGGAGAGAGCAGTTAGCTGAGTTAAATTGGCCTAATGGTATTGTATATTTCCAACAGGATAAAATTTCATAAATCTTGCTAAATATTTGTTTTTGTTGTCTTTTACAATTATAAAAGGCATATTGTTATTTTGTAGTCCCATTTTAATTAAAATTTAAAGCTGACCTTAGGGTTGGAGAGTGACTCTTTCCTTCTCTAAACCTAAGCATGTTTGTTAAAGGAAAATCCAAAATCTCTGTCTCATGTCAGAAGAGCCACCTGATGTGGGACAGAAAAAAAAATTAGGGGCTTTTCTATTGCCAATATTCTCATAATATTTTGCTTTTATTTTAATTATTTAAAACTTTTTATAGACATAAATATCAGCTCTAAATTTATGACTACTCTTTATAAGACATGTAAAATGTTTAAATTTTCAACAGTGAACCCTAATCAGTCATAACAGTGGCCTTTGACATCTCTAATAGAAGAAGAGGACCCACAATGATGATTCTGTAGGAATTGTGGCAATACCGTTAAGGGGACAAGCACCACCCAAAGATCAATATTAGACTACAAACTGCTCAGGACAACCCTAAAGTTGCTTGCTGAGAGGATCCATCCTCATGTGATACTTTGGACTATTATGTTCTTTCTGCTCTGTTTTACAATGATTCCTGAACTTTGGCAAGTGCAATGTGACATGCTGTGTCATTCGGTGTAATAATTCTATGGCCTCTTATGACCTGTATCTTGACCAGCTATGAATCTCTCTGTTCATCATTGTCTACTCCAAAAAGAACCTTCTCTTCTGAAGTGTGAAAAATACACTAATCTATGTGTATAACATTAAATCCTTGGACATCAATACAATATTATGTTTATTTAGCAGACTGAAAGACATAGGACTCTTTCCTAAGGTCAACGTTGTCTCTAGCCACAAGTGCTTGGCTCGGATACTGGAAATCGGAGAGAATTAACACTAAAGAGCTTTTAAAAAGGTGAAATGGAAACCTACTTCTAGCTTCCTATATTATATAAATATACTAAAAGAGTACTCATTGGTCTACCTTATAACAGGAACTCAGGAGTTGCAGTCCTACAAATTTAGATATTTCCCAGGGTTGATCAGCTCTTGGCAGTGCTCTTGGTTACACTTCCGCAATTCAGCGTATGATGCTAATGTTGCTAACATCACATTCATGATTTGTATAACATGGATAAAGCAAGTTGATACTGACAAGCTTCCTCACTCTGAGGTAACTTCCATAGTGCTGAAAAGTGGGGTGTATGGCACCACAGGATAAAAGTAACCATGAATCCTACCAATCTGTAAACCTTCCAATCTGCAGTAATAAATGGCCTGAAACGATATATCCACTGGCACACAGGTGGAATGAATGACCACGGAAGACACAAACCCTTTCTTACTACATTTAAGGTCTGCTATATATGATAAAGTCCCCCTTCTCTCTCTTTCCTTCATGGGAAATAGATCTTTTTCTCATACATTATATCCTGATTACAGTTTCCCCTCCCTATACTCTTCCTAGTTCCTCCTCCCCTGTCCCCACCCTGATCCATTCATTAGAAAATAACACAGATAATATGTTTTTTTTTTCATTTTTCCATTTTGCTATTTACTTTAGGAAATACAGTACATTTGGTGATGAAATATTATGAAAATATATCTGTATTCAAAGACTGTAGCTTTGGCTAGACCTCACAGTCAATGTTAATAATACATCTTCAAGTCACTTAATATTCCAGACTGATATCATCCTGTATATTCAGCCTGTTTAACTGCTTTAAGACAACAATGTTATAGTCAACTTTCCATGTCTTTCATTTCTCATGTAATCAAATTTTCAACCTAAGCTAAGGCATAGCTCTTATGTTATATAGTCTTCCATGGTCCTCAACCAACAGTAACGCATATGTGTTAAGATGGTAATTTTCTGGAAAAAGAAAATAGGCTAAAGGCATCCTTATAAATGAATATACACTGTAAACACTAGAACTATCATAGGCAAATTGCTTGATAAACAATAATATTTGTAAATTTGTTTCTTATATGGGTCACTGGAATCAGAATCAGTGACTTAATCCCTTGTAAAATTCTATTGAAATTTTTGTTAAAGTATCCATGATTCCTTTCCAATATGATGTATTCTGTGCTGTTCAATAGAAGAAAGAAGCACACACAGACAGACAAACAGACAGACAGTCTCAGGGTCAGATTCACAACACAGCATCCAGTTAGGTTGATTCGGACTCATATAACAGAAAAAGAGGAACAATGGAACACAGGAAGAGTGAAGCAACAAATTCATATATGGGTTAACTCTTGCTTAATTAATACCAACAGGAAATTATTGGAATTTTTTTTTTTTTTTTGGTTAATGACACTGACAACTTACTTGCAGTTCAGAGTTTATTATTAAGGTATTCGGGACAACCACAAGTATATCTAAGTTGCTACATCCTTAAAGAGCTGCATACTTCAGAAATTATTGTTTAGGTATCAAATATTTGTTGTATTTCTAAAGAGTCATGCATTCTGCAGCTTTTATTCTCAGTATTAGAGAATGAAACATTTGTAATGATCTACCCCTTATACTTTAATCATGTTTTATACTTTCTTTCAAATGAGTCAATTCAAAAGTGAAAAATCACCAAAGAAGTGCATTCATTTTATTCTTCAGTAATAAGAAATAGTTTTCTAACAACCTGGGTTTAATTTACTTAGCTTAATCAATAACAATTAAATCCCATTGGTTATATCTCCTTAGAGAGGGAGTTAACAGGATAATTTATTATTTCTTAAGGCTACGACTTCAATGTTCTTAAAAAAATTCTTTGTTAGTCTTGTCGCAGTTTTACAAGTGTATTTAAAGCGTACGCTTTAAAAAAATATTATTCTGGGGGAAAATATGTGTGTGTGTATGTGTGTGTTTGTGCATATTGTATCCAATATAACTCCAGAGATAATATACAATACACTAAATTTAAACCTATTCAGTATCTTTACCTATTGTTCCTTATTTACCTTTAATTTTTCCAGCTTGTTGGATGACCATCTTCTTGAATTGTAATCCAAAATCAAACTGTCTGTCTCTGAGTTGACTTTGTTGAGTATTTTTGCATTTTTATTGTATTTACTTATTTGCTGTTCCTCTGTGCATGTGCCCTGTGCCCTGTGCATGTATGTGAGTGTTTGTGTGTGTGTGTGTGTGTGTGTGTGTGTGTGTGTGTGTGTGTGTGTGTGTGTGTGCCAGAAGACACAATATAGGATTTGATTTTCTCCTTTGTTTATGTGGGTTCTAGGTACAGAACTAAGGTTGTTTGTGGTGATATTTTATTTGTGCAACCCAATAAAGTTTTTTTGAGGATCAGAGGAAAAATCCAGTCACTATATTAAACATAGAGGAGGCAGGAATCTGGATCTCTGTGAGTTCAAGGCCACACTGGGAACAGAGGCAGGCATGGTGGCACATGCCTTAAATTCCAACACTAGTGAACCATAAAGGTTTGGAGGTCTGTACAGACAGACAGGAAGTGAGAGAGCTGGGCAGGAAGAGGAAGTGACATAGCTGGACAAAGAGAGTAAATGAGATGGCAGAACAGAAAGGCATATAGACGTGGGTATACAGGAAGTAGGTTTCTTTGGAAGCTGTGGAGTTGGTGAGGTGAGGTTAGCTTATGGCTTTTCATATTCCTCTGGTCTCTCAGGCTTTAACCCCAATTTCTGGCTCTGAGTTTTTTTATTTAACAAGACCATTTAGCAATTCGTCTACAGTTGTTAGAGTAGGCATCGAGTATCAATGCATCTATACCATTTGAGGCATCTCATCAAAACACTTTTGTCAAGTCCTTTGTTATGGCAATAAGAAAAGAACTAACACAGGTGCATGTAATATACATTTCTCAAAGTTAGTAATAAGTAAGTGTAAGTGAGCATTGGCTTCTGAAAAAGGACAGAATTCTGATAACCTATAGATGCAGGCAGATTAAGTACAGTATTTTCATCAGCCCTAATTTCTAACCAACATTTAATTATAGATTTTATATATATATATATATAAATTTATATATAATTTCTTTTTCATATCTTTACATTTAAAATATTTTTCTTTTATTTAGATGGAAGAATTTTTAAACAGGTATAAAGAAATAGTGTCCAAGAAATATTTATAGACTAAGAAATTTATGTTCCCAATTTGTAAAATTTTTGTATTTTTACCTTTTAAAGGATTTATATAATTAGCACTACCCATTTTAGCCAACACATGTTCAAGCAATGAATATATTAAATGAAAAATATTTTGTGTGGGCGTGTGAGTGTATATGTATGCACCTACATGCTAAGTATGTAAAGGCCACTGTTCAAACTTGAGTGTCATTCCACAGGCATTTCTTACCTTTTTGCTTGAGATAGAGACTTTTCCCATGCCCAGAACTTGCCAGGAAACTAGACTGCCTGCTCTTGGGACCCACAGAGATCTGTACGTCTGCCCCTCCCAAGATCTGAAATGACAAGTATACACCACCCTATACTTTTTAAAAACATGGGTTTTAGAGATCAAACTCATGTCCTCAAGTGTTCACAGCAAGAGTTTTAAGAACTGAGTCAGGTCCCATCCTTAGGAGAGAGATTGTCTAATTAACTTCTGTGAGCTGTTACAAAGCTCTTCCTTTATCCAGTGTAATGATGCAATTACACAAATTGTGGTTTGAATTTGTGCTCAGCAGTAATTGAGAATGTCTGAGAATTCCATTCTTTTTATTTCAAAATTGATTCAATTGTCGAAAGCTTCACATACAATTTTGATAAGTTTCCTCTCCCTCCTCTCTCTGCCCCTCTCTGCCTCCTGCAACTTTATTGCTTTTGTAGTCTAAAAATGTGAAAACATAAACTTTGTCTTGAACCCTTTGGAGTAAAAAAATTATTCTATATTTAAATGGCATTTTCTTGTTTGGTACTTAAAAGCAAACTCAAAGAAAACAGTATGTAGCTTATAAATAAAGTAAAAAGTTTAGTGATTTATGTTATTGACTTGAAAACAAGAATATGTGTTTGTTTAGAACAACTATCTTTAAAAGTGCAATAAAAATAGAAGATAAGCGTTATAGGTATGAATCAATTCCACATTTATAAGTTATGAAGGAAGTAGAATAACAGAAAAATGCAAAATTTCTTCAGAACAAATAATGGTATGTATGAAGTCCATTTTATTTAAAGTGGGCCAGTCAATACATAGCAAACTTTTAAAGATACACCCTGATGTTTAGCACCATTCTATAGGTTGGAGTACAAGACTCAACAAAAAGGAGAGTTCAGTGGAGTACCAGCACCGACTTTCCTGTATTGTGACAGGATGCAATGTGGCCAGCGACCTAACCCTCCTGCTGTCCCCACCTCTATACCATAAGCAACTGTCTCGTGAAATCAGGAACCAAATGCCTTTAATTTTCTTTAAAAAAATGAAGAAAGTCAAAACAAACGAGCTAGCAATGAGAAAAGATCCAAATAGCAAAACAAAGATAATGTCTTTATGAACCAGGACAGACAAAACTGGAGGTCATTCAGTACAGGTGACATTAAGACTTCAAACAATAATGGAAAGAAGCAACCAACTTCTACAGAGCTATGTGAAATCTAAGATTTTTGAGGAGACCCTACAACCACCACTTTACTAAGCCAGTAGAATCCTTAATTACACCATAAACAATTCTCTTTCTTCCTCATTCAGAAAACTTCTCTTTGTAGCAGCCAAACAATTAGAGAAAACCACACCCAGTCAAAATGCAGTCATGGAGCATAGTTTCAATAAATACGTCTATTTTAAAACTCCTGAATCTAAGACTGAGGGATCATTCAGAAGAGAAGGCAGAAATATTGTAATAGCCAGAGGAACAGGGGAGTTTGCTATGAGAGTGTGTCTCCTTGACATCAAACGCAATTCTTAACCCAAAGAATGTATTCATCTAAATTTCTAACATTTAAATATGCCTCTTAAAAATGGACATGTTTTCTGTAATTTGGGCGCATAGAAGGTGGCACTATATTATAGGTATGTTTTATTTTATTAAGTATCTTACCAACAGGATAAGGAAAATAATATGAAGTTAGAACTGACTTTTTATAAAAAAAAAAAAAAAAGCAAGTTAAGGTGAATTTTAGAGAGTAGAACATATATTTTCCTATGACTACAGGTTATTTCTGAAATCACATTCATTGGCTTACATATTTAAGAATATACATATTTGAGATATAAAATGCCATTAAAAGTAATTGAATTTGTCACCCTGATTTATGTTGGTCACCTAATTTTATATGAGGCAACTACTATTAAAAAGTAGAAATAAATTTCCTGTGTTTTTATTGAAAAAAATTCAACTGCAAAATATGTATTTAATGTATCTATGACTTAGAAGAATATCAAGAGCATCTTTATTGCTTGCTTAATATAGTGTTATTTTATTAATAGTTGTTAGTAATGGATCATTTATAGTAACTCCACCAAATAAAAATTTATATCTATCCAAATCCACTTGAATAAATTATGTAAATGCATAAAAAATTTCATGTAATTTTATGAAAGAAATAAGCTATCTTTTTATGCTTTATTTAGACAATGATATATGAGTCTGTGTAGGATGTTTGTTCTCTAGTTATTTGTTTTCTTAATCCTAGTTTCTTTGCTTGGTTATCATTCTCAAAGTTGTTTATACATGTTGAAATTTTCAATGAAATGTCATTACAAGTTTGAAAACTGTGGGAAGGACAAATTCTTCTCTTCAAAAACGCTGCACCCACTAAGCAAGACACAGAATGTAGTAGAATTTCATTTTTACTTTTAGGAAGAGTGCCAAAATGCAGTTATATGTAAATCCTTTGTATTCACCCAGTTATGTTAGTGTTCCATACATATGGAATACATCGTTATAAGTTCACATCATGGGGCCGGGGAGATGTCAAAGAGGGCTAAAGCAATTGCTACAGAAGTTTGGGTGTATGGGTTGAGTCATCAGCAATCATGTACAAATCCGTGTCTTCTTATGTCTGTAACCCAGGACTGTTGTTCGAATCTTAGATGGTCTTTTAATAAAACAAAAACAAACAAACAAACAAACAAACAAACAAACAAAAAAACCCAGAGCCAGATATCAGGGTGAAAGCTGAAAGATCAGAGAAGCAGAAAAGCCATCCACTAATTCTTACCTCTACATAATCCTCAGTCTCATGAGAAAGAGTTCCTGTTTCCTCATGACTTATATACCTTTCTCTGCCCTGCCATATTATTTCCTGGGATTAAAGGCATTTGTGCTTCCCAAGCAAAGGCATGAGATTTCAAGTGCTTGGATTAAAGGCATGTGCCACCACTGCCTGACTCTGTGTCTAATCTAGTGGCTGCCTCTGTTCTCTGATCCTCAGGCAAGTTTGTTAGGGTACACATTATATCACCACAGTAATGTACAGAAGAATTGGAGACTTGTCTGCCAAGCTCTTTCCAGGTTCTGTGAGAAATCGTATCTTATGGAAATAAGACAGAGAGTGATAGAGCTTGGCACACAATGATTTGCCCATGCTAATGTGTGTTGTACACTTCCAGACTCATGAGTATAGGTCATGCAACAATATGTCATATGTATGACACACTCACACACACAAAAGGTCATATATACATAGACAAAACATACCCACACAAAAACTATGGATACTTGATGTTTTCTATTTCAGGGTATTTCAACTAACTTGTAAATTCAGATTTTATTGTAAAGGTCAGTGCATTGATGTATCTCATTTTCTATTTACATTGTTTAGTGTGTCATTTGGGAACATTCTCTTATTTTTATTTTATTGAAAAATATTTATACAAGATATTATGATTAAGATTTTTCCTCCCCCAGCTACTCTAAGATCTCCCCAGCTTCTCTTGCATATGAAACCATAATATTTCCATCTCTCCTTTGAGAAAAATATGCTTCTAAAGTATTAAAAATAATTTTCCTTTGCTTAAGGCCAGGCCATAAGCAACCTATTAAAGGCAAGGTAAGGTTTATATGTTTGGAATTTTCTGTATTTCTGGAATTTCTGAGTAGAATGTAGGAGCCACAGGAAATCTTTAATCAAAGGGAGTGGGTGGATCAAGTGGAGAAGAGGTAGAGAAGGAGGGAATGTTGAGAGACATGGCTAAAAGTAAAGGCCATTTTAGGGAAAGTAGGAAATGATACATTAGAACCCTCCTAAAATATATACATACATGAATGAGATCTGCTTTGGGTTTGTCTGTATGTCATATCTGTTGCTCTGATTGGTCAATAAATAAAACACTGATTGGCCAGTGGCCAGGCAGAAAGTATAGGCAGAACAAACAGAGAGGAGAATTAAGGGAACAGGAAGAGAAGAGAGAGACTGCCAGCCTCCACCAGGACAAGCAGCATGTAAAGATGCCAGTAAGTCACAAGCCATGTGGCAAGGTATAGATTTATAGAAATGGGTTAATTTAAGATATAAGAACAGTTAGTAAGAAGCCTGCCATGGCCATACAGTTTGTAAGCAATATAAGTCTCTGTGTTTACTTGGTTGGGTCTGAGCAGCTGTGGGACTGGCGGGTGTCAGAGATTTGTCCTGACTGTGGGCCAGGCAGGAAAACTCTAGCTACAGAGATCTGAGAGAAATTGCCAAATAAAAGGGGGAAAGAATGCCAACTGGATATCTGCTGTTAGCAAATGGAGCTTCCAGTATTGGGAGTGAGTTATATCTAACTGAGTTGTTGGTCAACGTGCTCCTATAGTGACCCCAAACAGTCCAGGCTGTTGCTGAGACTATATGTTGCTCTCCACAAGCTCATGTCACTCGGTTCTAAGTGGGATAGCCATCAAATCCCCCCCACTTCAGGGTTCAAAGAACCCCATGGAAGAAGAGGCAGAAAGGGTGCACTTTGTCTATATATTTTATATTGCCTATATAATACTAATTCAAGTTTAGTGTTCTTGTGGGATTCCTCAGTAGGAGAACTGGGGGTCTTTGTTTTCTGTGCCATCTCTGGGGTTCCTTCCTTTCTGTTTGTTTTGTTCAATCTGGTGTGTTATTGTTTTATCTTATTTTATTTTATTATAGTTTATGTTTTTTAGAAAAATAATAATAATTAAAGAAATTTAGATTAACCAAAATAAACAAATCATAATAGACAAAGCAAGCCAGCAGAAGAAATGAACACCAACAAAAAACAGAAGAAATACAGATATAGAGACACATTCACAAACACAGGTATTCCATAAAAACACTTAACAGGAAGCCAGAATATTATACTAAAAAATAAAATACTAGTTAAAAATAAACAATAAATATAAATAAATAAATTCATAACTGTCCTGACTAAACCTTATGAGACAAAGGAACTCCAACGATGTCACTGAGTTCAATTTATGTTGGCCATTGCTGTAGGGAATGGGACCTGCCCTTAAGAGGGGGAGTAGATCTTAGTGAGAGGGAAATGTTGGGGTGGGAGGAGGGGAGGGAGGGGAGGGAGTGGGAGGAGTGTGGTCAGGATATATCGTATGATAAAATAATCTATTTTCAATTAAAAAAGAATGGTTTGTATTTTTTATGAGACTTCATTGGACAAAACTAATTTGTTATTTGAAAGGTATAAGAGCTGGTTAGTAACAAGCCTGAGCTATTGGCCAAGTGTTTATAATTAATAATTTTTTAAAAAAGAAAGAAAATGGCTATCAACTGGAGATAGCTTCTTGGTTAGGGAGGTGGGCTCTATCCACTTCTGTTCTTAGCATTGGCACCCCATCAGGTATAGACCCATTCATGCTTTAGGCATGATACAGACTTTGTGAGTTCATATCTGCTTCAGTCCAACTGTGTTTACAGGTTCTTGTTTGTCTTCCATTTCCTCTGACTCATACAAATTCCATCCCCTCTTCTGAACTGTTTCCTGAGCCCTGAAGGGAAAGATTTAATGGAGACATCATAGCATTGAGTGTTCCAAGTTGTATCACTCTCTATACATTGTCAAGTTTTGAATCTCTGTATTTGTTTCCAAATGCTGCAGGAGGAGGTTTCTTTGCTGACAGAAGAGCAAGACACTGATCTATGAGTATAGCAGAATTCCTTAGAAGTCATTTTATTTTTAAATTCCTTTATCACACAGAGTGTGCATTAAATCCAATCAAATGTTTGTTAGGTACTTCCACAAGCTTTGTGCTGCCACTGCAGTAGCATACCTTGCAGGTTGCCATAAGTGTAGATCGATGAGTTTTTAGCTTTGTTATTATTTACCTTTCTCCTTTAGTAACGTGCAAACTATCTTCTAGTACCATGAACATTAGTACATGTGGATGAAGGCTGTAGGTAGGAAGGAGATTGACTTCTTTGTCTTCAATGAGTTGTCTTCATCAATCAGACCTTACTGTCAGTTTCTGGCAGTAAGCTTTGGTGATAGTCTGGATTGTTTTGGGTATCCCATAGGACTGATTTTGGCAACTACTCAACTAGATGTAATCCATTCTTGGTATGGGAAGCTTTGTTTGAGGATGAATGATTTTCATGTGGAGCTTTATCAGCCTGCTGTTTGGCAATTTCATTTATATATAATTTATTTTTGTATATATTTTAGAAAACATCTATTGTATTAGTTTTCCATATAATCCCTTAAACGTCTCATTATTACTCCCTAGCCCCATATTTCCCTTTGCCTTGTCATTTTGATCCTCATATTTAAGTGCCCTTGCCTTACCAACTCATAATCAAATTCTTTAAATTCTTGAAGATGACAATCATAAGAATATTCATACAAAGAAGCTCATAGGCCTTTGTTTGAATATTTAAGGATACATACCAGAACTGTGGAAAGATAATAAAAAATATATGGATAAAGAAAATGAACTTCCTTGTCAGCTTGATGATTCCAAAAATACATATTCTGATTATTTGCAAAGAACATTGTATAAGAGGGTGAAGCAATTTTTCCTGTCACTCATAGACAGCAAAGTACAAAGTAGATTTATGGTTAAATCTCCAAGATGTTAGATTTAGAGCATAACTTAAATGACATGTCTTATTATGGAATGTGATATGAGTGAATGAAATCTTTGACACATTCTTTGTATTCTGACCAATGGTTGACAATGAGTTGTAAAGAGAACGTTGAACAAGATAGCTTCTTCATATGAATATTCTTATATTGTCATCTTTAAGAATTTAATTATGAGCTGGTAAGGCAAAGGTACTTAAATATGAGGGTCAAAATGGTGAGGCAAAGGGAAGCTCAAAGTTCTGTTTTGTCCTTTCACTCAAATAATACATATGAGCTGTATAAAAATATAGTAGATTAATTTTACTTCATTTCTGTATGTGTATGAAGTTTTTTTAAAGTAGCATACATGTGTATACAAATGTACGTGTTTGTGAGGACACAGAAACCAGGGAAGAATATTTTGTGTTTTGCTCGATCGCTTTCTACTTCACTCTCCTGAGACAATGTCTCTCTTTAAAACTTAAACTGTTTATTTAATTCCAATAGTTATTATAATAGTTATTTTGTTATTATCAAGGCAGCAAATATCATCTTAATTATAAAATGTGAAGGCATTCCTCTTTCCATGGCAAAAATGACAATAAATAAATAAATAATATATAAATAAAGTCAGAAGATTTTAGTCACACACAGATGTAAGTAAACTACATCTGTTATTGTAAATTAGCAATTAACTCACTTTATTTACCAGTTTAAAAAGAAACAAAATTATAAAAAGTAACTAAATAATTTCAAATTTCCTACATTAAAAACAAAACAAACAGCCCAAACTATCCATCACTTTTATTGCATACTTCCTTAGCTCGTATTTTCTCCTGATAGAGGCTGAACATTCAACAAAAAAGTTTCTTTGGTTCAATATGTATTTGAGCTGAGGACCATGTGCTGATGCTAGGAACTACATAAACAACAAAGATATGACAAATAAGGTATCTGTGCATTTCAAATACATTTGAACAAAAACATCTTTAGAAAGCAGGACAATTGATTTTAAGTTTAGAATAGCTTTTGCATGCATGACGATCTTTCACATCAAAGAGAAAAAAATATTGCATCTTAAAATTATATAACGTTTAAATAAAATATATAAATAAAGTGGACTTGATTTTTAGCCACAAAAATTGTTTGTAACAAAATGCATCTTAATAAAAATAGCAAAATATTTAGAGATATATTTGTAGATTTTTTTCTCAAAAATATTTAATTACTATTTCCAAAACCCAACAAGCAGAAAGTCAGTAGTAGATGAGGGAGTTCAAGAAGTCCCTTCTCTATAAAAAGGAAAATACTTGACTTTGAGGCCTAGGGGTTGTAAAGTATTCTTTTATGTTTTTGTTTTATTGATTTTTGCTTTTGCTTTTATGAGACTTTCTCTCTATTTGCTCAGTCTGCCCTAAAACTTGCAGTAATCTCCTGTCTCAGCTTCTAAGGGTCCTGGGATTACAAACAAATCTGCCCCCAAATTCTTAGTTATCTCAGTGTTTTGGAGTACTGGGCATGTAGATGGGAGTCTTCATGCCTGGCTAATTTTTTTTATACATTTATAAAGATGCTTCTATGTAACATAGAGGAGTGTTGTTGACACATGTATGGATTATTTCAGTTTATTTTCTGTTAGGCTAACTGTTTATAATAGATACAGACACACTAGACACAAAGACATCTTTATGTATTTATTGTGTTCTTTTCCTTATATATCTCAAATATGATAAAAATGAGTACATATTGAATCTAAAGTAGTAGTTAATTCTTCTGTTAAGTAACAAATTAAGAATAAATGCCTTTGTAGATATTTTGTTACTGTCATTGAGTAAGGTTTCTTATCCTGGAAAATAGAAATTCCTGTTAATGTATGTATAATCTACATTAAAAGGATATTAATCTATTCAGAATCCACTCATTAAGCAGTCATTATCCCATATTTGTGCATATTTAAATAATATGGGTAGAATTTTTCCCAGTATTCCCTATTTTAGCAAAAATAACCACAGTTTCTCTAATATAAAATCACATACTTGTCTATGTAGAGGTGAGAGTCAAGTGTTCTGTTCTAGATCAGGGAATCAACTACCATTGCAAAAGCCTCCTCGTCATTTAAAGAAAAATGGGAAGCATCAATTAAAACACTTTGAAATTATCTGATAGTTTATCCACTTAAATGCACTTGTAAGAGTAATGATCATGTCCTCTTGAGAGTTACAGCATAGGATTAGTTAAATGAGCTGCACAGAATAAATTAAGTCCATTCTCTCATTTTATCCCCTCACGATTGCAGAATTATTACCACATAGACTACTTGGAAGATTCAATATTTCAATGTCTTTGTCTCCAAATCCTCAGTGGGTTCTATTTACTATTGTAGAAGTTATTAATTTTCCTTCCTGTAAGTATACTGTATCTTAGTAAATTCCCCAACATCAAATATTTATACCAATCAAATCATGTATATTGTCTGCCTTGATTCAATATTTTCATAATGGTTTTCATATTTTCTTTACAGTCTTTTGCCAGTACATATATCACCTAAGAAAGCAATTAAAATTGGGCCTTGTTTTCCTGGCTAAGGGTCCAGCATCTTCATGTGGAGTGTACTGGATTATATTTGTTATTGTAGTTAATATTATGAGGTGAGTGGATGATTTTTCTTGGCAAAAATGCAGATATATAGGTTTAATATTCTAAGATTCATACATATTCTCAAAATTCTATGAATGCCATTCTGAGTTTCTCTTGCTCGCTAGTAAATCCTTTTACTGATACTGATGTCTCCACTGATTTTTTTTATTTATTTTATTTATTTTTTTTCTTGTCTTTATTTTATTTGGTTATTTGTAGCAATGTGACTCACAGACCAGATATTTCCAATATGCATTACATGCAACCTTTCTTGTCTTTCTTATTAGAATACCCTTTTGCTTTGTCATTAAAAACACAGACCCAGAGACATCTTGACTTATGTTGTTCTTCTAGAACCATTAGAAGTTTGCATTTCATATCTAAGTCTATGATATATTTTCAATTAATTTGTGAAAGGTTTCTTCTTGTGTTCATATATTTGCATTGGTATCAGCACCATTTATTTAAAAAAAAAACTGTCTGTTCAATTGCATTTGTGATTTAAATATGTAAAGGGCACTGTCTCAAGACCGTGAATTCTATTCCATCTATCTATCCGTTCTTCATTTCTTTCCTTAGCTTTAAAATAATTCTGAAAGATAGGTAGTGTGGCTCTTTCAGGGTGTGTGTGTGTGTGTGTGTGTGTGTGTGTGTGTGTGTGTGTGTGTGTGTGTTTCTATGTTGCTCCAGATCTTGGTCTGAACACAAAACGTATAGAATAAGTTTTGGGAATCTCTAAAATATCTTGGAGGAATTTTGTTGGCATTGGGCTATATGTATAGCTCAAGTATTGGGAGAAGTTGAACTATTCATAGTATTGATATATTGACTTGTCTTATCAATGAATATAAAATATGTTCTAATTATCATATATTTGATTTATTTTAACAGGTCTATAGTTTTTCACATATAGACCCTGACCATAACTTGTAAGACTCATATCTAAAGACATTCTTAGAGTAAGCACCACATCTTTTATTTTCAAATTCTGGTATTTCACTACTGATATGTGGAGAAGATCCTGATGAATGTATATTTACTTACTATTGTTCCAAACTTTCCACAGAGACAGTCATGTCATTTCAAACACTTCTTTATCAACCTATATCCTATTCTCCTGCTCTAGCAAGGCCTTGTAGAGTGCTGGTGGGTAAGGATGAGGATGTAGCTGGAAGATTCTCCGGTCTTGTCTTGCCCTGCAGTCCCATGGCCTGCTTATAAAATAATTACACAAAGGCTTAATAGTATTTATGACTGCTTGGCCATTAGCTCAAGCTTTTTGCTAGCTAGCTCTATATCTTAAATTTGCCCATAACTATTAATCTATGTATCGCCACATGTTCTGTGGCTTTACCTGCATCCCATTACATGTTGCTCCTCCGACAGCTCACTGGCGTCTCCCTTACCTTCTTTCTATCTCTGTTTGAATGTCCTGCCTGCCTCTAAGCTGCCTTTCCATAGGTCAAATGGCTTTATTTATCAACCAATCAGAGCAACACATATTCGCAGTGTACAGAAATACATTCCCCCATTGTAGATAGAGTTTTCCTGCCTGGCCCACAGTCAGGGCAAATCTCTCTCACCTGCCAGTCCCACAGCCGTCAGACCCGACCAAGTAAACACAGAGACTTGTATTGGTTTCAAACTGTATGGCCATGGCAGGCTTCTTGCTAACTGTTCTTTCAGCTTAAATTAATCCATTTTTATAAATCTATACCTTGCCACATGGCTCGTGGCTTACCGGCATCTTCACATGCTGTTTCTCATCTTGGCGGCTGGCAGTGTCTCTCTGACTCAGCCTTCCACTTCCCAGCTTTATTCTCCTTCTTGTCCCGCCTACACTTCCTGCCTAGCCAATGGCCAATCAGTGTTTTAATTATTGACTAATCAGCAACACATTTGACACACAGAACATCCCACAGCACTTCCCCCCTTCTTTTTTTTTTTTAAAAAAAAGGAAGGTTTTAACCTTAACAAAGGAAAATTACATATAATTTGGGAATTTGGGCGTAGCTTCTCTTACTACTTCCTGCTGGAGGGGGGCGCTGTATCTTATGGGGATACAAAGAAAATTTTAGGATCATGGAAAAGTCCATGAGGGTGTATCGTCTGAGCCAGTTGCCTTCAAACCATTCTGGATGTTGGATCATCTGGGCCATGGTGTCATCGGAGACCTTTCAGGGGGTCTTGGCTGGTCAAACCTGATGTATCTTAATCTGGAACAAATCCATAGCCTTTGGCTTTCTGTGGGAACAAAAGCAGAGTCTCCTTTCCAAAGTAACATATCCTTATATCCAAATTTTGAAGTCAAGGCACCTTTAAAATATACATTTTGGCATAACTCAACAGCTTTTACAATCAAATATTTTTCTGCAGTTAAAAGTCCCAAAGACAACACAATGCAGATTCTCTGTGTAATATCCATTTTTACGTGGCTTATTTTTTATACTACCTTTACTGTCTCTTTAAAGACTTTATTTTTTAAAACTATGTATTTATTTCTATAACTATATATCATCTTTTTTGTCTCTTTCAAGCCTACGTATCTTTTACACACATTGTAAACTATTACATCTGAATCTGTCTTATTGTGAATCTATTGCCTTAAACTGCAGCAGCTGTGGCTGCTGGATCCACCCACCTCAGCTTCCCAACATGGCCATGGTTTACCGCCAGCTCTGGGAGCTATCGGGGGTCTATGCTTTTAGCCAAGCAGCGTGTAGCCCAGAAACCTCCCCTTTTGCTCTGCACCAGCAAAGGCTAAATCCACTATGCAGCTCAAAGTGCCACTTGCAAAGGCCTCATTCCTGCCATACTGCAGGTCAAGCTCGCACACTGAGAACCCACCAGTAGCTCAAACCAGCAGCTGCTGCTCATTTGGGAGAGACAATTAGGAAGCTGTTTTTGGCTCCGTTTTAGAATCTTTTTTCTCAGTTTTTAGGTGGAAACTCTTGCCACCACGTTGGGCGCCATTTGTAGATAGAGTTTTCCTGCCTGGCCCACAGTCAGGGCAAATCTCTCTCACCTGCCAGTCCCACAGCCGTCAGACCCGACCAAGTAAACACAGAGACTTGTATTGGTTTCAAACTGTATGGCCATGGCAGGCTTCTTGCTAACTGTTCTTTCAGCTTAAATTAATCCATTTTTATAAATCTATACCTTGCCACATGGCTCGTGGCTTACCGGCATCTTCACATGCTGTTTCTCATCTTGGCGGCTGGCAGTGTCTCTCTGACTCAGCCTTCCACTTCCCAGCTTTATTCTCCTTCTTGTCCCGCCTACACTTCCTGCCTAGCCAATGGCCAATCAGTGTTTTAATTATTGACTAATCAGCAACACATTTGACACACAGAACATCCCACAGCACCCCATCACTTTCCCTTTTCCGTCTAAACAAAAAAAAGGTTTTAACTTTAACTATTAAAATCACATATAACAAAACAGTTATCAAGCAAGGATTACAGTTACAATATCTAGTCTATTTGTATTTGACAAAATTAAAGAAAATATTCTATCTATTCTATATTTGTGAGTCTACATTTTCATATCTAATTTATCTCTTATCATAACTAAGGGAAATTATAACTATCTAGTCTTCAGCTACATCAAAGATCCCAGAAGAATATAATATTACCTAAGTAAAGAGGAAATGCATTGTAAGTCACTTTCAAAATTATGGAAATGACAGAGACAGCTGCCTGCCTGGACAGTCCAGAAAGTTCTTTTTCAATGTTGGGGCATCCATCTTCAGCCTATAGGCTTAGAGTCTCTTGGTCATTTTTCTTTGTGTCCTGTAGAATGTCTAGCAGTTTCCTCTGCAAAGCAGGAACCTGAAGGACCATCTTGCCTTGCAAAGTTCAGTGGTCACCTTCCTAAGGGTCCAGCATGTCTAGTCAATACAAGATTTTGTCAAGCAGTCCAGGCAAGAACAGTTTCTTGCCCAAATGGCTATTTTTGACAAGAAGAAGATAAACTCCATATGGTGTGTCTTCAATGCCCATCTTTCTCTCTGAAGTACATCAGTGCTGCCAGGAGCAGATGTTTCTCATTGTTCAGGAAAGTCTAAGTTTTCAAGACATTTTAAATGCCATATTCTGCAGGTCTTTGAAGTGTTTGAAGATTACCTACCTAACTGAAATATATCTATATACAACTAGAAAACTTAACTAATATGACTACAAGTTTGATTATCATAGATGATTAACTATTAATCTATATTTCTTAATGATGTATTACAATTTTAAATGAGTTGTATAAACATAATACTTTAAACAGGAGTAGAAATATACATACAGTATAACAAAATTAACTTTAAATTTGTATCAATAAACTAAAATCTATAGCAATGTAAAACATTTTAAACAAATTGCTCTTTAAAAGTAGGTTTAATAATCTACTATTTTATCCTATCATACCTATATCCTATATATCTGTATCTTATCTCCCTTTCTTGTTTTAGAAAGATATTGACTATGACCAATAACAATTTGCAACCAACAATCTAAACAGAGACAAACAACTATAATCCATTTTTTGGGAATGTGAGCATAGTTTTCTAGGCTACTTCCTGCTGATAGAGGGTGCTGTATTCTTATGGGGATCCTGAGAAAATTAAGAATTATGGCAAAGTCTTGACTGGAATAGTCTGTGAGGCTGCATTGTGTGAGCCAGTAGCCTTGAAGCTGATTTTGGATGTTGGATGATCTAGGTCATAGTGTCATTGGAGACCTTTGAGGGGATCTTGACTAGTCACACCTGATGTATCTTAACCTGGAACAAATCCATAGCCTCTTACTTTCTGTGGAAACATAAGCAGAGCCTCCTTTCCAAAGCAACATATCCTTAGAATTAAATTTTGAAATTTTATTCTTATCATCTTTAAAAATACAAGCAATGGGACTGGAGAAACTGTTCCTTACTTAGCAGCAGCTATTGCTTTTGCAGAGAACTCAGGCTTAGTTCCCAGTGTGTGTGTGTGTGTGTGTGTGTGTGTGTGTGTGTGTGTGTGTGTGTGTGCATGTGCACAAACAGTGGAAAGACAAAGGATCACATACTCTCTACTTCTTTTCCTTATATTATCTAATCTCCACCTAGCATGAAGTTGCCCTTCAGATAATAAATACTGGTTTGAGCATTTAGGGAGTTATAAAAGTATGAAGCATACATTTAGTAAGAAGGTGCAATGGAACTGTGAGATAGTATCAGTGTTTTCATATTGGTTACTAAGACAGCTTATGACAAGAAATTTGTGATGGTGAATAAAATAGTCTGAATACATAATAATGAAACTATAAATGATAATAGCAAATTTAGCCCAGATTCAATATATAGTTATATAACTATTAGTGCAGAAACTTGACTCTCATATTTTGATGCACAGATGTATTAAAATCTATTTACTAGGCCATTGAGATGGCCACATGGGTAAAGATGTTTGCTACCAAGCATGATGACTGAGTTGAATGCCCAGGTCCTGAAGAGCAGGGATAGAAAACTGACTCTTGCAACTTTTCTCTCACCTCCACAACTGCACCTGGGAATTGGAGCACCACCACCACCCAATGCACTCACCACATAAATAAATGTAATAAAAATAAGATGATGGATTTTAATAGGATATTGTATTTTTAATATTTTGTGATGAAATAACTTATTGCATATAAGACTAATTCATTGTAACCCACAATGTCTATTTCATGGCTGTGATCCACCTAACAATATATTAGTAACACTTTGAGAATACATGTACAAATGATTACAAAAGAAACTTAGGTAACAGATTCTATTTTTAATACAGTTTATATGCACAGTAATCATATGAACAACTTTCTAAAATTGAGAGTACCTTGTGCATAAACATGCAAGAGTAATTAACATATAATCTCATAGAGTATTTTGAAACTTAGATAAGATTAAAATATTTACAAAAAAGTAAACTTTTTCAATAATATGATCAGGATAGTTTGGTTGACCATGTTAATAAACAGATAAAATTTATTTTTCATTTTGTTATTTGGTAGGTTTTCATACTTATATTGATTTGCTTTCATATATGTCTGTTGCATTATATTATGCCAGAGTGTCAGGAAACCTTCTGAAATATGTTTTTCAAAGATTTATTTATTTATTATGTACACAGAAGAGGGTGCCAGATCTCATTACAGATGGTTGTGAGCTACCATTTGGGTGCTGGTAATTGAACTCAGGACCTCTGGAAGAGCAGTCTGTGCTCTTAACCTCTGAGCCATCTCTCCAACTCCTGAAATATGTTTTTAAAATGTCATGCTGACTAGTGTTGTTTGCTCATGCCAGTGTTTAAGTCCATATGCCTCCCCAAATGTTCAATGTGTGAGAGGACACAGACGTCATCAGACAGTGTTATGGCATAAAGTGAAGCATTACACTGGTGATGCTCAGAAGTGTCAGCAAAATACATATTATTCTTTCCTCACATTGAGAAAATTTAATTATGCATTTAGATTCTAAATGTGAAATGGATTAAACTAAAATAGTTTTCTTTAAGCTGAGGATTTAGCCTTGAAAATCCTGGAGCAATGAACTTGACTTCATTATATGTGAACACAGACTTACTGTGTAATCTCTAATGCTTCTCTTTGAAACAGAAACAAACAGACAAAAATAGGCTGAAATGTCCCTTTGAAGTCAACATCATTGCAAGGAAATAAGGATGTGCAAGTTCCTGTTGTTTAGGTGACTATTTTATTGAGCTAACATGTGAGTGGTTTTATTTTCATAACATTTCAATGATATTCTCAAATTATGGAGTTTTTGTAACATTGGAATTTTTAATTTACCAGTTTACTTGAATGCAATTTTTCTGATGCAATGTTAGAGAATTTTATTAGAAGGTTTCTTTAATGACACATAGCAATATAAAGAGCAAGGATTTCATTTTCTGTGACATTTGAATATGACACTTTTTTCTTCAAATCCATTATACAACCTTTAAAGTAGCTAGCATAGTTTAAAACAGTTTATTTAAAGTTTATGAATATGATAAAGTAAATATGAGATTATTAAATTAGATATTTTTGGACAATACATTTTAATGCAATAAACAAAAAGATATATGGGCACAAACAATAACAAATAAGCAGTTGAATACAAAGAAAAAATTCTATCTAATTGTTTAAATGAACACAGTAATAAGAAATTCTTCATAGTAACTCATATGAAGAATTAATTTGTTTGCATCCCTGAAACCAGAACTATAATTAGAAAAGGAAAAGATTATTCATCAGTAACTTGACTACTGATGTATTTGATACTGTATTAGGAAATTTTTATTATTGAAAATAGACTCATTGGGCAGTGGTGGCGCACGCCTTTAATCCCAGCATTTGGCAAGCGGAGGCAGACAGATCTCTGTGAATTCGAGGCCAGCCTGGTCTACAAAGTGAGAGTTCCAGAAAAGGTGCAAAACTATACAGAGAAACCCTTTCTCGAAAAAACAAAACAAAACAAAAAAAAACAAAAACAAAAAAACAAACAAAAAAAAAACAGAAAAAAAAAGAAAATAGATTATTCATTAATACAATATGTCCGAACATGATTTCCCCTACCACCACTCTTTACAGCTCTCCCACCTCTTCTCTCTTATCTGGATCCTTCTGTGTTCATTTCCCACCTGAAAATAGTGGGCCTCTCAGAGAAAGCAACAAAACATGACCAAAAAAAAAAAAAAAAATACAGCAAGACAAGGCAAAAGCCCTCACACTGAAGCTGAACAACAGGATGGAGAGTCTCAAAAACAGACAAAAGATTTAGAGACACATAGGCCCCCACAGTTAGAAACTCCCCTCCCCAAATGCCAAGCTAACAGCACAGCATATAGGCAGGGGACCTGGCAGACAATCCAGGTTCAATGTTTGGTGTTTCAGTCTCTTTGAACCAATATGAGGCCTGCTTAGTTGATTCAGTGGACTATGTTCTCCTGGTGTCCTCCATCCCCTCTGACTCCTACAATCTTTCTGCCCCCTCTTTCTTGGCATATGCTGAGTTGAAGGGAGGGAATTAATCCAATAGAGACCCTTAATGTAGACTCTTTCAGTTGTGGGTCTTTGCATCTGATCCCATCTGCTGCTGGAGGAAGCCTCTTTGATGATGACTGGATAAGTCACCGATCTATGATTATAGTAGAATATCATTCGGAATCATTTTATTGACTTTTTTAGACCATATACATTTGGTTCTACCCTAGGTCTCTGGGCTATCTAGCCTCATGATAATGGCAATTCAAGCAGTGTGGGGCATGGGATCTCTCTCATGGAGTGTGCTTCAAGTTAAATCAGATGTTGGTTGGCCACGCCCACAAGTTCTGTTCTAACATTGCCCCAGCTATCTTCCAAGCAGGACAGATTGTAGCTCAAAGGTTTGTGACTGTCCTGGTGTCCACGTGTTGTTTCCCATAGACTGTAGAGAACCTTCCAAAATAAAGAGACTAGTATGTGGATGTGAAGGTTCCATGCAGGTACCAGCAATACTTTTCCACATTCAGTAATGTGAAGATGTTGTCCTGGACAATGGGGCCATCTTGTCGGTTTGCAGAAAGCAAATCTCTTTTCCAGCCTCAGTCTCAGTTGTTTGGGGGATCTTCACAAGAACTCCTCAGGCCAAACCTCCACGTAATGCCATCCAGTCCCACCACTGGGAGTCTCCCCTCGCTAAAAGAGATGTCCCATGGGGATTCCATATCTGCCATTACTAGGAGTTCTCACTGAGATAAACGTCATAGATTCCAGGAAGTTTCCACTGCACTAGGTTTCCACACAAAACCTAGAAATGACTCCCAATTCCAGCAGTCTTTCCCCACACTCTTTCCCTCCATTCCATCTCCTCCACATACCCGATTCCTCCTACTCTCATCCCCACCTGATACCAGTCCACCCACAAAATTTATGCTATGACCCCTCCCCAGGGAGATCCATGCACCCTCCAGACACCTCCTTTTTTACCTAAGCTATCTGAGTTTACAGACTGTACCTTCATTATTATTTACTTAAGGGCTTACAATCCCTTATAAGTGAATTCATACCACATTTATGTTTCTGGGTCTATATTACCTCACTCAGGATAGTTTTTTCTAGTTCCATCCATTTGCTTTCTTTATTACCTAACAGATAGTCTATTATAGTGATTGATTTAAAAGATGCCTTTCTCACTATACCTTTACAAGAATAAGATAGAGAAACATTTGCCTTTATGGAGTCAGTAAAGCCTGGTAAGTTGAGATAGGTTCAAGCCCCTCCCCCTGCATCAAGGCTGTGCAGGGTGTCCCACCACAGGTAATGGGCTCTAAAAAGCCAGATCATGGAACAGGGATAGACCCTGATCACAGCACCTGGGGCCCCTTAAACAGACCAAGCTACACAATTGTCTGGCTTATGCAGAGGGCCTAGCCCAGTCCCATACAAGCTCCACAGCTATTGGTCTAAAGTTCATGAGTTCCCATTACTTTGATTTGGTTGTCTCTGTAGGTTTTCTCATCATGATATTGATGCCGTTGCTAATATAATCCCTCTTTCCTCTCTTCCAATGGACTCCTAGAGCTCAGCCTGGTCCTTGGCTGTGGATCTCTGCATCTACTTCCATCAGTTACTGGATGAAAGCTCTAGGATGACAGTTAGGGAATTCAACAATCTGATAGTCAGGGTAGGTGAGCTTAGGTAGCTTCTCCACTAATGCTAGTAGTCTAAACTGGGGTCATCCTTGTGGATTCCTTGCTCCTTAGGGCCATTTGCTTGGAAAATCTTTTTCAACTCTTTACTCTTAGATAATATCTATCTTTGTTGATGAGGTGTGCTTCCAGTATGCAGCAGAAGAATAAATCCTATTTTCACATCCATTCTGTTAACCATTAGAGAATTTAGTCCACTGATAATGAAAGTTATCTTTGTTCTTGGTGGTGGTGATGATGGTGGTGCCTGTGTGTGTGTGTGTGTGTGTGTGTGTGTGTGTGTGTGTGTGTGTGTGTGTGTTACATATCAGCCACGGATTCCCTTGTTCTCCCCCCTCCTAACCCCCCCTTCCTCCCAGCCCACCTCACATTCCCATCTCCTCCAGGGCAAAGACTCCCCTGGGGATTGAGTTCAATCTGGTATATTCAGTCCAGGCAGGTCCAGTCCCCTCCCAAACAGATCAAGCTAATCAACTGTCTCACTTATCCAGAGGGCCTGATCCAGTTGAAAGCTTCTCAGCTATTGGTTCATAGTTCATGTGTTTCTATTCATTTGGCTATTTCTCCCTGTGCTTTATCCAACCTTGGTCTCAACAATTCCTGCTCATACAAACCCTCCTCTTTCTCACCAGTTAGACCTCTGGAGCTCCACCTGGGGCCAATGACATCATGAGGTTTGCAGGCAAATGGGTGGACACAGAGATCCATGGCCAGGCCCCTGTGACACAAATCTTAATTGGTCTAATATATATATAAAAGCCAGAGCAAGATATTGGGGTGAATGCTGAAAGATCAGAAAAGCAGAAAGAAGCCAGCCACGTTCTTACCACTTGGAAATCCTCAGCCAAAGAGTAGGTACTTCCTGTATACCCACACCTATTTGACTTTTTGTTCTGCATCAAACTTCCTCTCTTTGCCCAGCTACATCACTCCCTGTCTGTCTGTATAGACCTCCAGACCTCTACAGTTAGTACTAAATGAGCTGAGATCTTCCTGCTTCCTCTTCCCAAATGCTGGGATTAAAGTGCCACCACTGCCTGACCTCTATATTGAACTAGAGGCCAGCTCTGTCCTCTGTTTTCAGGCAAGCTTTATTTGTTAGAGCACAAACAAAATATCACCACACTTACCTTCTTTTGGTTTTGCTGGTATGAGTTTATTAATCTCTTGACCTCCTGGGTTTCCATTAATGTAGTTAGCCACCATGGGTTGGAGTTATTTTTGTAGCACCATGTGTAGGGCTGTATTTGTAGCTTCGTGCTGTTTAGACTTTACTTTATTATAAAATATCTTATTTCACCATCTATGGTGATTGAATTCTTTACTGGGTATAGTAATTTTGGCTGGCTTCTGTGGTCTCTTAGAGTCTGTAGTCCATCTGTCCATGCCCTTCTGGCTTTTAGAGTCTTCATTGAGAAATCAGGTATAATTCTAATAGGCATGCCTTTATATGTTACTGGGTCTTTTTCCTTTGCAAGTTTCTTTTTTTTTCTGTGCATTTACTGCTTTGATTATTGTAGATTATTGTATGATTTGAGTGTGGCAGACCAGTCCCCACACTTATTTACCCCAGAAACTCTTGAGGATTGAGGGATAAGAAACTTAGAAGTAGAGAAGGAAGAGAGAAAACAGAAAAAACACAGGATAGACTTGGGTGGGCCTGGATCCTTATCCACCAGCCCAGAACTTTATTCCAAAAGTCTATTTATAACAATGCCAAGGGGGTGCAGCCAAAGACTTCCCCCTTGCTAGTTACAGTCACCTGGTACCCAGGCCCATGGTCCAATCAACCTCTTATGCAGTCCTGCTGGGTACAGCCACTAGAAAACCTAGTGGGCTCCAACATTTGAGTACATTCTTTTCTGATCCAATCTATTTGATGTTCTGTAAGCTTCTTGTACCTTTAAAGCCATGTCATGTAGGTTAGGAAAATTTTCTTCTATGGTTTTGTTAAATATGTTCTCTGGGATTTTAAGCTGGCGTTCTTCTTCTAGTCCTATAATTCTTAGATGTGGTCTTTTCATGGTGTTGCAGAGATCCTGGACATTCTATGTTAGAAATTTTTTGGATCCAACATTTTCTTTGATCAGTGAATCTATTCCTTCTATTGTATGTCAATGTCTGAGATTCTCTCTTCCATTTCTTGCATTCTGTTAGTGATGCTTGTGCCTTAGTTCCTGTTCAAATTCCTAAATTTTTCAGTTCCAAGACTCCCTCAACTCATGTTTTATTTATGGCTTCTATTCCCATTTTCAGGTCCTGAACATTATTTTTTTTTATTTCCTTCTACTGTTTATTTATTTGTTTGATTGTTTTTCTTGCATTTTAAAGAGAATTATTTGTTTTCTCCAATTGTTTGCTTGTGCTTCCTCTGATTTCTTCAAGGGATAATCTGGTTTTTTTTTTTGTTGTTTTTGTTTTTTTTTTTTGTTTTTGTTTTTGTTTTTTTTTTTTTTTTTTTTTTTTTTAGCCTGTTCAATAAGTGTGTTCACAAGGATGAACTGTGCCGCTGATGTGGGAACCTGAGACACAGTGATGAGTTGAGGTAGGAAGATCAAAAGGGGATGGTCCTTGAGATTCATAAAACACTTTCCCGGGGGGGAAGCGAAGGTAGCTCCTGGTCTACTTTTGCAGCACTAGGGAACAGCCTGAGGGATTAGGTCTCTCAGAACAGAGAACCTGAAGATAGCCTGTGGTCAGCCAACCTGGTTTTACGGCAGACATTGCCTATGGTTGTGCTGTGCTTGTCTGCCTGAGTTGGCATCTGTGCCACAGTGATGAGAGGGGAGGAGCAAGGCCAGTAGGGGATGGTCTGTGGGATCCACAGGAGAGGTGAGGATGGGGGTGGGAGGCTGCAGCTGGTGTTCTGTTGCTGTCTTAGGGACAAGACTGGGGGATTATGTCTAGAACAGAGAAAGCAGAGAAGATCTGTGGGCAGGCTACCTGAGGAATTCCTTTAATATGCTCTTATTGTTATTTTAATATTCCGCATTACTTAAGCCACACTATTAGCTAACCACTATTCTAATAAATATGCATTAATTTAAGTTTTATAAAATCATATTACTGCTTCATTACTTTTCTTTTATATGTTAGGAAAGAAGTCTCACTTCATTAATATATTTTAATATTCAACTATGAATATATAAACAAATTGATTAATATTTTTCTTTATGTTATAAATCATGTCTATATATGAGCAATTTAAAGCACTTAGAGATATATTTACTAATGAATAGTTTTCTATTATATCATAAAATATTTTAGTATTATAAGACTTTCCCAAAGTGATGAAAGTTTAAAATACATGTAAACACTCATTGACTGGAAATTAATTTCTGATGAATTAAACCATGCTAAGTTTTCACTAATTGAGTTGTTCGTTATTCTTATTTATTCAAGCTGTAAACTCCTCCAACTCACCTTTCTTTTTTGTAACCGATTTGGTTGTAACAAACTTGACAGAAGCATAGTTAGAAAGGAGAAGAAAGAATCCCCGAGGAAAACATGATTCAATTTCATGCATGAATGTTTATCTTGTAGCTGACTTACTGAAAAAGGATAGGTCTTAAAACGTATGTTAATGTTGAAAAGGCAGGAGCAATGATTCAGAAGGAAGCAGAGGAGGCAAATATCTGCCCCTTACTCAGCTGTTTGGTCAGATGAATTTATTGATCCTTTGCCAGAAATAGTCTTTGTGAACAGAATCCTAAATATTCAAGTCAAATAAATAAACTTAAGTCGTCCTTTTATCTTTTATTATTTTAGTCACATTATAGTGCAGATCTGTCAAGAACAGTCCAATATCTCGTGGTACTCTGGCATGGTTGGTGGATGACCTCTTTCAGATTTTACTAAGTCTTCATTGTACCACCTTTGTCCACTGCAAAGTTATCAGTCTGATTAGAACTGTTATTGGCTATCATAACGTCATGTATTTCTTGTGATGGGAGTCAATTTTATATATTTTATGTAATTCCTCATACATGAATGAAATTCAGAACTGTGTACTGTTTGATTCTGTGTTTCAGATAAATCTTTTATCTAAATTTTAATTAATTACCTAATTTTACAAGACATTTAAACTTTATCAAATTGCTATATGCACATATTCATCTAATTTATCACAAGTTATGCCGGTAATATAAAGAGTGTCACTCCTTTGTATACTCATTTACATGTAGCACATACACTGTATCTGGCTTCCTGTCTTTATGAACATATTAAAATGGGATCTTCATGAGCAAACTGGGCTTGAGGGGGGTTAATGGAGGGCAAGGGATGGGAAATGAGAGCTTAGGGGAGCAGAAATTCGAGCTTGTTCAGGAGAAGAGTGGGAGAGCAGGGAAGGAGATACCATGATGGGTGAAGGCACTGTGGGAATAGGGAGAGGCAGGGTGCTGGGGAGGTCCCCAGGAATCCACAAAAATGAATCCACCATAAACTACTGGCAGTGGTCGAGAGGGTGCCTGAGCTGACCTACTGTGGTGATCAAATGGCTGAATATCGTAGCTGACATCATAGAACACTCATCCAGTGACTGATGGAAGCAGATGTGGAGATCCACTGCAGGGTCCTGGGTGGAGCTCCAGGGGTCCAGTCGATGAGAGAGAAGAGGGATTCTATGAGCAAGAGATATCGAGACAATGATTTGAAGGAGTGCAGAGACAACTAGCCAAACTAGTGGAGACTCGTGAACTGTGAATCAGTAGCTGAGGAGCCCCCATGGTACTGGACTAGGCCCTCTGGATAAGCAAGACAGTTGTTTGGCTTGAGCTGTTTAGGGGATCCCCAGACAGTGGGACCAGGACATTCTTATGAAATTAATTCACAAACATAACAGGTTTCTGTGGGTGAAAATTGAGGGCCTCCCTGCAAGTATCACACAGGGAAGCAAACCCAATGAAGAGATAAAAATGAAAACCTGGTGCGGATTGACTTACTCAACCCCAGATCAGACTTTGGAGAGTTTAATAATAGGTGGCTTATTTCCAGTGTAGTTAAGCACAGTATAGTTTGAGAAAAAAGTTTCCTGGTGTAATACTATCTCCATCACTCAAATCAGGGTCATGTTATTTCTTCCAAGAAGATGGGTTCTAGAGATAATCTACCTATACTAGCTTAAGGCCTAAAGGTCTGGCTGGTCTTGCTCATATAGCATAGAGGTCATTTGGTCTATTAGCCACCTCTGTTCCTGGTTGTGAGAGCTTGGGGGAGCCTCTAGCCATAAGGGTCATTTGGATTACAAACTACCTCCTGTCCTTGTTGTAGGAACTTGATAAATGACCTAGCCCAACAGATAACAAGGCTGATAATTACTTCCAATTCTCAGCTTTCTCTATGAAAGAACAGGTTTTTTTCATCTTTCCAATTTGAAGACAATCCTGCATGCTTTACATTCCAGGTTTCTCTGGAGAGCTACCTGCACAAGGACTTTTTGCTGTGCTCCCACCAGAATATATTTATAGACATGAATACAATATACAACTTTCTAATCCTTGACATTCAGGTGGAAAATGTGTACTGTCATTTGAATCTTAGACGGTCTTTTAATAAAAACCCAGAGCCAGATATCAGAGTGAAAGCTGGAAGATCAGAGAAGCAGAAAAGCCAGCCACTAGTTTTTACCTCTACAAAATCCTCAGCCTAAAAAGAGTGAGTTCCTGTTTCCTCATGCCTTATATAGCTTTCTCTGCCTTGCCATATTACTTCCTGGGATTAAAGGGGTGTATGATTCCCAAGCAAAGGCATGAGATGTCAAGTTCTGAAATTAAAGGTGTGTGCCACCACTGCCTGGCTCTGTTTCTCTCCTATACTGGATCAATCTCATGTAGTCCAGTGTGGCCTTGAGGTCATAGAGATTCAGATGGATCTCTGCCTCCTTAGTGATAGGATTAAAGGTATGTGCCAGCACTGCCTGACCTCCATGTCTAATTTAGTGGCTGGCTCTGTCTTCTGATCCTCAGGTAAGTTTATTAGGGTACACGATATATCACCACAGTGTTCTCTTTTTATTATTATTGAAACTTCAAATTTGGATATTATCTTCCCTTATTTATATCTACTTTCAGAGAGAAGCTCCAATTTGGAAACTGATAGGTTTTGTATACTGAGATTTGGGAGAAAAGGTTTTTCAATTTAAGATATTTATTCAATTTAATGACCTCAAGAAGAAAAGATGAAAATGGAATTATATGTGCTTAATGGAAGAAGTAAGAGATTTACTGGCCTGATAAAGCCTAAACCAACCTCATATGGAGGCATGCTCTGAGCATCCCCATAGGATATATCATAGTAACTACAAAATCCTAGGACATTATAGAGTTGTCACTGAATGATTAAACTTGAAGTGTCACAAGAAAGAATTGACACCACTTTTTAAAATTCTGTGGAGAGAAAATTAATAATTATTGAAATATTATCTCTGGGATTCGAGAGCAATCACGTTCAAAATCCTTAAACACTCTAGGCATTCTTTAATCAAGCTTACTGTGTTCAGTTTTCCTGCCAACTCT
Source organism: Peromyscus californicus insignis (assembly GCF_007827085.1). Lineage (NCBI taxonomy): Eukaryota > Metazoa > Chordata > Mammalia > Rodentia > Cricetidae > Peromyscus > Peromyscus californicus. Next base: position 15,180,090 of record NW_026294413.1, on the reverse strand, counting down.
GTCAAGGTGCTAGACAGTTAAAGAAAGAAGGTTAATACTCATCAAATCAATCTCAATGCCAACTAAGTACTCTGAAAGCCTTGTGTGGCAAAGGCTTATTACAGCTCTGTGCTACTCAAACTTAAGCTTTTAGACTTTTAGTTCCCTATATATTAATACAAATATAGAGCATTTTGATTGTAATAAAGACACTAATAATTGTCTTTCTATATATATTATTTCATATTAGTAGCAAGCATTTAAATAGGTAAAAAGCTAATTTGTGCGTATTCCTTTTTATGTATGTTATGTTAATCCATTTCTTAGTGTCAATTTTAACTGTGTTTTCTATTTTTTCATTAACTTTTTTAATTTTGAAATTTCCATGAGTACTGTATTTATTTCATTTCACCCTTCTCTTTTCAAATCTAATTCCTCCCCTGTATCATACTTCCTCTTAAATTCATAAACTTTTCTTTAATATTGTTTTATACAAACATACATACAACTTATTGAGTCTATTCAGTTTCTCTTATAACTAAGTTTTTATGGCTGACCAATGTGGATTTGATTATCAGTGGCTTGTCCCTGGATAGATCTGATAAAATGTATTCCTTATCTCTCAGCAATCACTGATTATCTGTAACTCCTCAACTAGGAATGGACTTTGTTAAATTTTCCCATTCATACTAGAATGTTCACGACTGATTTTTGTCATAACACATGTCAGTTGAAGGGCGTCTAGGTTGTCTGACCTACTCTGGTAATGGGATGGCCAAACACCCTAATTGTCGTGCTAGAAACCCCATCCAACGTCGGAGGGATCTGGATGCAGAGATCCATGGCTAGGCCCCAGGTGTATCTCCGGGAGTCCAATTAACGAGAAAGAGGAGGGTTTATATGAGCGAGAACTGTTGAGACCAAGGTTGGATAAAGCACAGGGACAAATAGCCAAACGAATGGAAACACAGGAACTATGAACCAATGGCTGAGGGGTCCCCAACTGGATCAGGCCCTCTGAATGGGTGAGACAGTTGATTGGCTTGATCTGTTTGGGAGTCATCCAGGCAGTGGGATCAGGTCCTGTGCTCATTGCATGAGTTGGCTGTTTGAAACCTGGGGCCTATGCAGGGTCTCTTGGCTCGGCCTGGGAGAAGGGGACTGGACCTGCCTGGACTGAGTCTACCAGGTTGATCTCAGTCCTAGGGGGAGGCTTTGCCCTGGAGGAGGTGGGAATGGGGGGGTGGGCTGGGGGGAAAGTGAGGGGGGTGGGAGGGGGAGAATAAGGGAATCCGTGGCTGATATGTAGAACTGAATTGTATTGAAAATAAAAAAAAAAAAGATGAAAGTTAATCAATACAGATATCAACCTGGTAATTTTGAATTCTCAAAAAAAAAAAAAGAAAAGAATAGGCTTTTAAGGGATAACAAGCAAACATGATAAAATAGAATATAGTAAGGTGAAACAAAAATTATCACGTCAAGGTAGACAAGCCAACTGAACGGAGGAAAAAGTTCCCCAAATGCAGGTACAACAATCAGAGGCCCCCATGTTTATATGATCAGAAGTTCCATAAAAATACTAAGCTGAAAGCTATAATATATTTGCAGAGGTCCTGATGTAGACACAAGTCGGCCAGGTGCTTGCTGCTTCAGTCTCTGTGTTGATATGAGCCTTCATCAGTTTATTCTGAAATCTTTCTTTTTCTTATTCTCCATCCCCTCTGGCTTCTACATTCTTCCTGTCTCCTATTTCACAGAGGTTTCCTGAGCTCTGAGCAGAGTAATTGGATGGAGACATCCCATTTAGAGTCTCTGGGTCTGTACCTGTGATTTTCTACTGTAGAAGGACATTTCTCCTATGATGACTGAGTAAGCACTGATTTATCAGTATAACTGAGTACCAGTAGGAGTCATTCTACCACAACATTTTTTAAGGCCGCTATTGTTTGATTTTACCCCCATCTTGTGGAGTGGGCCTTAAATCAAACCAGACATTGGTAGACTACTCCCACACGTTCTGTGCTACCATTGCCCTAGCATATTTTGCTGGCAGATTAGATTATAGGTCAAAGGTTTATTGGCTGGGTTGTTTACATTTGTCTTTTGATAGCAACAGAGTACCTTCCCACACCAAGAGTAACAGACTACGGGAGTGACAGCTCCATACATGCTCCAACTGTGCTTTTCCACGTTCAAGGAGCTGTGCGGGGGTTGTCCTCAGCAAGTAGCCCCACTGTATCTCCAAGTTGTATGACTCAAGTATGTTGTATCTTTAGCAATAGGGTCTTACTTTCATGTTTTGGAGGGTAATCATTAACATTATCAATACCCTATATTTTTTGATAGTCTATGGTTTCTCACTGGTCAACAACTCCAAAAGAGTTTACCAATTACAAACATTGAAATTTTTATATTTTTCCGGTGGCGTATAGTAGTAGTTTACCATACAACTTTCCTTAAATGTGTTTAATGTTATTCATTTATTCAATCCGCCCCATCTTCTCTCTCGCTGAAAAACACCATATTTAACACCTCTTTTCAGTTATTTCGCTTCAACCAATTATACTGATGTGTTCCACTGCACTTCCTTACAACTCTCCAAACATATCCTTTTAATAATTTTTGGAAATCTCTGTGCACTCTAAAAGCAATATACACACCTGATGATTTAAAACTAACAACCACAAATGAGAGAAAAACCTTTATATTTAAATAATTATTCAAATTATGAAATTGGAATCATTGAAAAATAAGGAGAATAAATTATACTGATAGTGTTTGAAGAAAATTGCATTTATTCAATTATGTAATTATAATATACAATTCTAATGGCTCATAGGAAAGAAAACTTCAAGTACTAGGAAAATTTGTACAAATGAAATACTAAATTTTCTCTATATTACTTGGGAGAACATGAATAGAACTCATGAGGAAAATATATCAAATATTTTCAATTCAATAATGTTGACTAAATTAAGTCACAGAATGTTTTATCCAATAGAGAAAACATAGTTATTTTATGTTTGACAGTTACATGGTAAGCATAATTATCTAGTATAATTTAAGAATTTTATGGTTTTTTATACATGTACACTTCAGCTTTATTAGTATGCATGTCCTTTGAGCAATAAATGCCTCCAAAGTGTGTTCATATATATGCTTGCATGTACCTAGAAACTCTATAGTTCAAATGATTTTGTGATATCACCTGGTAAGTCAGGCTTTTCTTTCCTCACAACTTAATACATAGGCTAAATCCTAAACTTCCTCTACATAACATTAGAAATCCATGTATATGGTAATGTAAACTTGGGGTATCTCAAACTTGTTAAAAAGAGGAGTGAAAATTTATGGTGAGTACCATCACAACTTCTTAAAAAACAGTACTTAAAATTGCAACACAATCTGTGTCTGGCAACTACATTCTGAAGGCTATAAAACAAACAGAAAAGGATAGTACCTGATATTTGATTTAGTTAATTTTTTAAAAATTCTTCCTTTTAGTTTTTAAAATTATATTACAATGTTATCATTTCCTCCTTTCCTTTCCCCCTCCATAATTCTCATATACTCTTTTTGCTATTCTTCAATTCATGGCATCTTTTTTGAAGAATTGCTGTTACATAGATATATATGTATATTTCTATGTATACATATATGTATAATGTATGTATAAGCATAGAGAAGTGTATATTATAAATATTTATCTACCCTAGAATAAATAGAAGCTATAAATTTGAATAAAGTCTCCATGTCAGGTTTTAAATTTATATGTATGTAATAATCTTTTTTTTTTTTTTAGTTTTTTAGTTTTTTGTTTGTTGTTTTTTGGTTTTTTTTTTTTTTTTTTTTTGGTTTTTTGAGACAGGGTTTCTCTGTGTAGCTTTGCGCCTTTCCTGGAACTCGCTTTGGAGACCAGGCTGGCCTCAAACTCACAGAGATCCGCCTGGCTCTGCCTCCCAAGTGCTGGGATTAAAGGCGTGCGCCACCACCGCCCGGCTCCTGTTTTTTTTTTTTTTTTTTTTAGACAGGGTTTCTCTGTGTAGTTTTGGTGCCAGTCCTGGATCTCGCTCTGTAGACCAGGCTAGCCTCGAACTCACAGTAATCCAGCTCAATCTGCCTTCTGAGTGCTGGGACTAAAGGCATGAGCCACCACCACCTGGTGTATGCAATAATTTTTACATTTACATGATTCATATATACTCATGAAATACTAGTTTAAGGTTACATCAATAAATTTTATTTTAATAATTTTAGAGCTGATCTGAATATGTTTTAAATATGTGCAAGTTATTGGAAAACTATATAATAATATAAGAAAATAGACAATTATGCAATAAAATAGTGTATATTAATTTAATGATATAAATCAAATTTATTTTGCAATAATAATTGACTATATACACATTGAGTACACTTTAAATATTCACATGAGACATTTTATCATATTGGTATTGCATTTAGAGTCAACAGGAGTTTAGTTAAATGAAGTGAATACCTTACAGTAATAAGTGAGCTATATAAGTTTTGTGAAATTTTGCTATTTTGAGGAGAGTTTACATTATGTACTAAAATGTGCATAGATAACAATATTACATACAGAGGGAACAGGTTATAAGTTAAAAGATAACACAAGCCTCCTGTTCAGTACTATCACTGGTAGCATTTGGATATGAACACTGTATATCAAGCCTGTATAATCCATCCTCAGGGCTTTAGGGAGAACTTCAGTTGCTGTAGTTCCTTTGAATGAGGGAAAATTTTGGTATTTTGCTTGCAGTGCTGTATTGTGTGAAAGAAAAGTGTGGTCACGCTAAACACAATCAAGTCAAACTTCTATAACAATCATGCAAATTGGGCTTCATGTTAAACAATTAAAATTGTAGCATAATGTACCTGTTATGGAAAATATTAAAATTCACTGGAGAGCATACCAACTACATAAAACTTGGTTATCAAAATAGCAAGAAACTTTGCAATTTCTATACCAATGCGTCTTTTATCTATCAACTGTTAGTTATTTGGGGATGGCATTTTATTCAATGAGTTTCCAGTATTTGTTCAGAAGTCCTTTAGTCTTTCTTTTGAATTTGTCTCATTGTTCTGTGAATACTAGCTGACACAATGCTTACACAAATAGATGAAACTATTTGAACATCATATGAATCAACAATGATTTTATATCCTCACATTTTGACTTCTAAGTTAACAATGCATAGAAATGTCCTTACTTAATATATCTTTTTTATGTGAGCCTATCTTTGTAATGTTTTTCATTTGTTTGGTTGCTATAACATGCTTTCATGACCAAAAAAAACTAATAACACAGTAATAAGAAAAGGCATATCACTGAAATTTAAACATTCTGTTTTATTTAATGTTTATAGCTCTAGTATGGTACTATTACATTGTTTTACTTCAATGTCATTTTCTTCAAGGCAAAATTTCCAGGTCTTTAGACAACCTTAAAATGCTAAATCAATAGGTATAATACTATTGTCCATCAAGTAATACATTATTTTATATTCCTATTGCTTGATTTGTAGTAATTAGATAAGTATAATCTAACAAAACCACAATTGACACATGCTAAAATATGATATGATTTCAAACAACCTGCCTAGATTTAGCTATGAAACATTCTGCATTTATGCATCTAAATACATTATTTAAAGGTATAATAATCATTAAATATTTTCCGTTGAAGAACTACTTTGAAAATTAAGTCTAGGAACTAATTTGTAAAAATATTTAAAGTTAGAAATAATTTAATAAAACATTTTCAAAAGAATCAGAAGTTTTAAAAATTGTCAAATATCTCTTCCTTAGCTACTAAAATTCTCACAAATGTTACAGATTTGACAAGATATACTGAAATGTTATCCACCTTTTCCCATGTAAATTAGTTATTCTTTTAAAAATTTTTTGTTAGACGTAGAACTGTAGGCATACTCAGCTTTCAGAGCATATGTGTGTGTTATATTAAAAATTATGAACTATATTACAATAGTTTTAAATTTAAATTTTATCTATAAACTTTCAAACCTTGTTCTTAGCTAGTGGCATACCTTTTTACAAAACTCCACAATTTTGGTTAAATTGTGATGGTTTTCCCAAATCAGAGCGATTAACATTTCCAAAACTAGACTAACATGTTTTTCTATATTCTTCTCAACTCCACTCTGCTGACCTCTGAAATTACTGGCCTCAACTCACTTCTCGTCACTTTTGGTTACTCATATCAACAGTAAATCTAAGGACAAAAACGGGAGCTTTTCTGTCTCCATTCCTTCTTCCTACCCCTCACTTTGTATCCTTCTGTCTTTAAGAGCAAAGATGATTCTCTACACTTTCCCTCCGAGGCCACCTTTCCTCAAATTTTGCTTGGATTCAGTGTGTTCACTTGTTTATTACTCATTCCCTTGCCTGTCTTTTCTTTCCTTTGATAGGTCAGTATCTTTCATTAGTTATATGGGTTTTTTTCTGAATTATATTTCCAATTTTATTTTTTTTTTCCATGCACCTCCCACTTTTGTCTTCCCAAAAGGAAACTGAGCCCCATTAACAACCATCTAACCGACAGTAAACAACTACTCAGAGTGCAGAAGGAGACAGTCAGGTCAAGAAGGCAGAGCAAAGAAGGTGTTAACAGAGAAAATACAAAAGTATAATTAAACGGGGATTGGGTGATAGTGTAGATAGTGAATTGGGCTTCTCCATAAGCCAAAGGTCTACCTTTGGTAACCTTATGAGATTTCCTGAAACCAGTGCACAAGCTACTGTAGTATAAGAAATGGAATTAAATGATCACTCAAAGAATTGAAAAACCACAGAAAAAGAGACAGCAGAAGAGGTATACGGCTATCCTCTGTATTTATTTTCCCATGTTCCAAGCCATTATATTTCTCATTCAGTTTTTATCCAAACTTGTAAGTCCTACTGTTATTTTTAACTCTGACGGTTTGTATGCTTTTTCTCTCTCACACTGAGACCAAGGTCAAATGTCACTATTAATACTTGGGAAAATTGGCTATTCCTCTTACAGTGTCACCAGAACAATAATGTAGGCAGGTACTATAAACCTCTTACGGACAGTGGGATGGGATAAAATCAGGAACACTAGCATAGTTTACAGGAGAGGGTTTTCTGATAAGATCCAGAACGTGGCATGTGGATAGGATTTGCTGAAGGAGGCAAAGGCGGGAGGATCAGGAGTTCAAGGCTGGCCTGGTTATACAGCTTTATTTATCTAATTCATTTTACTATGTTCCAGTGTTGACTTAATTCTAATAAGACTTTCAGGTGTAAGAATTATATAATTAATAAGACTAACAGACTTACTAAGACTGAATAAATATTTCGTTTATTTAAAGGTAAAAATAGATGATAGATAGTTGATAGAAAGATGATAGATAGATAATAAATAAATAAATACCTAGACATTTGACTAGTGAGATAGATGGCTTAATGTACAAATGTGTTTTTCACCAAATTAATGACCTGAGTTCATTGGATCTCTAAAACCACATGTAGGAGAACAGTAATCATCCATCTTATACAGATGTGAAGCATGCAAGCTACAACGACTGCAGGGTGTGCTTCTTGGTGCACTAATGTTTTAAATATTATAGGAAGAACCAACAGCTTTCTTACTGAATCAAAGTGCCACCCTATATCATAGCCTGACACCAGTATAACTGTCCAGATACTGTGGCTTGATAATTCAAGTAACTAAGTGAGAACCTAGTTCTAATTTTCTGCTAAAATAATATAGTATCAAGCAACTCCTCATGACTTTTGCTATACCTGTATAGCCCTCTATTTCTCAACCCTCAGTGGAAAAGCCTCCTTTTGAAGTAGGTTGTGATGAACTCAGAGAGTCACAATTGATCAATTTGCATGGAATAAGAGATTACAGACTTCCTGGAACTATTTTGGGTACCATATCACATACACCACTTCCAAGGGTCAGGGATCATCATGGAAGTGGGATCAGAAAGATATAAGAAACAGAGACAATGGATGACTACAACATAGAAGTGTTTTCTAAAATAATAGAAAAGGAGATAAATTCTGAATCATAGTCACCATCATTTATTTTAGAGTTATTACATCCTTCATGCTTGCAGTTCCTGTAGCATACACATGACACCATATCTTATGACCACTTTAACTTCCTTGGACTGTTCTGAATTATTCTTTCACATAGGTTATAAATTTATATCTAGAGCTTGGGATGGGATGAATGAGATAAATTTCAGTAATGACTATAGCAGATCTTTCCTATCATCCCAGTGTAAGGTGTTCAGGTTCTCTATAACAGTAACAATGCCTTTAGAAATCTAAATCCCCTTGCATGTAACATTTTTTTAAATGCAACCAAACTACATTTTTTTTCTAAACCTTTTGTTCTGCCTTGAATGCAGAAGCCAAAGACCGCATAATAAGGTTAAATCACACCAAATTTACTCCTGTACTAGCTTTGTGTGTTATCTATTTTCCACTATAACCAAAACAACAGGCAGAAACCAAGAGAGGATGAGTTTATTTTCCTTCACAAATGTAGATAGTTCAGCACATCATGGAGGGAAAGGAGGTATGTAAATTCAGCTATTCATATACTAGGTTAGAAAACAGTAATGAGGATTCCTTTGCTGGCTGCTTCCTTCCAACTCTCAATCTATCTAGTTTCCATTCTATGTGAATTCAGCCAACCACATTGGGATTGTGTCATGGGCTGCCAACTATTCGTTTCTGGAAATAAATGTACACTTTACCAGTCTTCTGAGAAAATACAAATTGAGTTAAATTGAAATTGAATCTTAAAAGTTTTACCCAATACAAATTGGCAGAGTGGGCTCATGAAGTTATATGATCCACTGCAATTAATTTTAGAATCACAGTTAGAGATTAGTAATAAAATGAAAACAGCAAGATTGAGAACAACTAGAGTAGTTGGGTGAGAAGTCACAACATCATTAATGCTCAAAGTAAAGAGTATATTGAAAATGGTGTGTTCTGGATATGTTTCACAAATAGAGTCAGTATAATTAAAAGACTACTGATTTTAAAATCTTTGAAAGCTTTTGAATTTGTATATATGTAATTATCATTAGCTATATGCCATAAAATGATCATGGAGAAGGGAAGAATTAGGTACAGAGATTAGAAGTTGAGTTTTAGTAATGTTAATCTTAGTATTTAGACACAAGGACTGAGAAATAGATTTTTAAGAAGAGTAGTAATATGGCAAAGATAATTTCACTCAGAAAAGAAATAATTATTTAAAAGAATCATTCTTTCTTATTATTGGTAGAGATGAAAGGAATATTTAATACATTCTACATGACATATAAAACCTGCATTCACACTTGTAACATATATGACTTTTAACTGTTTGAATAATGCTTCATCAAATCTTTCTTTTGCACATTCAGTGGCTTAGGTGCAAAATTAAAACAAATAGATAAAAATTTATAGTTTCAGAAACTACATTATTTCAATTATAAGTATCATAAAATTGATGTCTAACAAGTGCAAATTTAAGGATTATTAGAAGAGAAAATGGTGGTTTGTTTTTTTCCCAGGAATAGCTAGTCAGAGTGAGTTTTGGAAGACAGTGTTATACCTGGTTACAGTAAGTTCAACTTGAAAAATGAATTAGAATATGATTCAGTATGACAGTTGGTGGAAGAAAATAAAATAATGGTGACATAATAAAAAGCATGTTTTCGCTTTTTTTCATGAACAAAAAAGGAAAAGGAAAACATCCACTTTTACCAAAAATAAAGATTTAATGTGGAACTAAGCAATATGAGCTGGCACCGAGTGCCAGTGTCTACTTTTAAAAAGCAAGAAACTGACTTTTAATGTCATAAAAATAAGAGGAATTTACTGATGATGTGGTCAGTCTATGGTGTGATGCTTCTTTCATGTAATTTTTTTTGATAGCATAGTTTTTCAAATAGCTCAAAATTTTAATATATTGTTTGATGTGTCCAGTATTTTTAATATGTATCTATTATTTTCTTAAATGATTTATTTTCAGTAGAGTAATTATCCATTTTCTATATAGTAACCACAATTACCATTTTAATGATTAATACACACATGATTGGAATGAAGTAATTTTCAGTCTTCAACATTAAATAGAAATATCCAATTTTAAGTCTGTATGCCAAAGCTCACTGGGACATTTTAAGTAACAGGGAGAGGAAGTGAGTGTAGTCAGGCCAATATGTGTTTCCAAACTAAGTGTAAACAGGAACCCAAAATAAAAAGCTAATCTTCATCCTCATCCTAATGGCAGGCTGAGCACAGGAAAATAACATAAGGTTAGAACATTCTACAGATAGGTAAGACTAGAATAAAAGCCAGAAGCAAGTAAGAAGGAAACATCCCTAAACATTGTAGTTGGAGTGGCTTAACAGGTTACAGTGATTATATATCAAGGATGTTCCTTTATTTCCTGAAGGATACATAGTGACAGAATGAATGTAGCACGGTTATGCATAGAAGGAAAAGAACCAAAAAAAAATCCATAACCATTGCTGAATCATCAGAAGGTCTGAGAATAACACATAAAGCAATACATACATAAAGGGCATCCAAATATACATTTTTCTGTACACATGGTGACATAAAATGGAAATATAAAGAAAAGTCATATAAAGAAAAGTCTTTTCATAGAAAACCTCATATATTAGTAAGATATAATCATTTATAATAAACACGAATTTTTACTTCTTAGCTTAAAAAATGGTGTCTTAAAATAAAGTGAGAATCTGATTTAATAGTCAAGGAATAGTTTTTGAAATGATATTGCATGAATAGGAGAATACATCTATTAAAAATAGACTTGCTCATCCATGTTTATTGCTGCATTCTTCACAATAATTAGAAAACATAAGCAGCCCAAATATGGTACATATAATCAATGGAATTATGTGTAGCCATAATAGTTGCAGGAAAAATGGATAGAACTTAGGGTAGTTAAGGTAAACAAAAGAAGTCAGATGCTGAATCCAGATCTAAAGAATCGTATGTGGCTTGGCATGGTGGTGCACACCTGTAGTCTCAACACTCAGGAGGTAGAGCAATGAGGATCTTTCTAAGTCTGAGACCATCTGGATCTACAAAGTGAACTGCAGGGGAGCTAGGACACAGGATTACAAAGATAGACCGTGTCTCAGAACCGAAAAAGTGTGTGTGTGTGTGTGTGTGTGTGTGTGTGTGTGTGCATTTTAAACATCTTTAAAGGCTTTTTAAAGAAGTGCTAATAAATGAAGAAGGATTCTGATTCACAGCTTGACAGGCTTGCAACTGCTTATAATTACAACAAGCTTTGTGAAGAAGCAAGGGTGAAGAAGCAAGGGTATTGCAAATTTAAGGCCAGTGAAGACAAGTAGGTAGATCAGAAAAGCAGAAATACAACTGAACACAATCGTTAAGATTAGATTTTCAAACTCAGGTGGTTTATGATTTTTTACTAATAAGGGCATAAAAACTAGGAACTATGATAAGTGATGAGGAAAATTAACTCATACATACTGAAATACCCCGAGTCAAGATGACGTCCCCACATAAGAAGAGAAATTCTTATATATTCCACTTACCAGATCTGTTTTAATTGTCTAGGGTTCAAATCAGTAATTTGTCTATCTTCAATCAGTATTTATGTACACATCTAGTACATGAGCTCTATGATATAATTAGATTTTACTAGCAAAAAGCTTTTTGTTACATACTCTAGCATAGTAATTATATGAGGTTGAAAACCCAGTAGAAAGAAGTAATTGCTGTCCTAGAAGAAGGAATGAGAGATTGTTCAAATAGTACTACTGAGTGTTTAACTTCTTTTTTATATTATTATTTTTAATCCTCATCTTTTTATATACAGTTTTATTGAAAATAGATTCTTCTCTCATATAGTACATCCTAAACACCTATTCCCCTCCCTCCACTCTTTCTAACTTTCCCCCACCTCCCCTCTTCCCTAGATCCACTCCCTCTCTCTTTTCTCTTCAGGCCTCCAAGAGACAACAGCCAAACAGGACAAAACATGATACAATAAGACAAGGTAAAAATCCTCATAGTGAGGCTAGACAAGGCACCTCAATAGGATGAAAAGAGTCCCAAGAGCAAGCAAAAGAGTCAGAGATGTGCTCACTCACACTGGAGTCTTACAAGACCACCAAGCTAATAGCCATAACAAATAGGCAGAGGACCAGGTGTAGACCCATGTGGGCCCTGTACTTGCTGCTGCTGTCTCTGTGAACCCATGTGAGTTCTGCTTATTGGACTTGGTGGACCATGTTCTCCCGGTGTCCTCCACCCCACCAGACTCCCAGAGTATTCCCCCTCCTTTCTTCTATGGGGTTCCTTGATGTCCAAGGGGAGGGACCTGATGGAGACCTTCAATTTTGAGTCTCTCTCTTTATAATGTCTGATACTTTGTACCTTCTGGTTCTTGGAAGAAACCTCTAGGATGATGGCAGGACAAGGCACTGATCTGTGAGTATAACAGACTATCATTAGGAATCATTTCATTGATTTTTTTTCCCAGTCCTGTTTGATTCTACACTAGGTCTCTGGGATAATCGGTTTCTGGGTTCTGGTCCTGCAGGCAGTGTAGAACATGGGCTCTCTCTCTCTCTTGATGTGAGCCTCAAGTTAATTCAAACATTGATTGGCAACTCCCACAAGTTCTACACCACCATTGTCCAGTTGACTGTTGAAGTATAAAATGCTTCAAACCTAAGTTTTGCAAAACTAGTTTTCACTCAAGTATGTGTTAAATGTAATGACATCAATAACAGGATAGTCATTTAATAAACCGAAAAAGGTGGAGAGAATTCCAATAACCTATAACAAAAGGTAAGGCATATTATGAACAATTTAAATTATATTTAAACTCAGAAGATGCTGAACATGAAATTTAATATTTGTGTGTTAATTAATTTAGAGAACTACCTGGCAAATAATCTTTTATTTCCTCAAGTATTAAACAACAACAACAATAATAATGACTTTCACTTAGGCAATATGTTTCGCATGGCATTTCATTAATAACTGGGATTTATATTTTTAGTCAAGGAATTGTAAATCAGCAACATTTTCTGGTTAAAATTTTATCACTTGGCTACTTGAAGCAAATATGGATTGGTAATCCAATATTTATAATAAAAAAAATCTTCCCGGGCACTCCAACCTTTGCCATTCATGTATTTCATTGTGTCACATAGACAATATTAGCATTATTTTTTAATTCTTATTCAAAGCCACTGTAGAATAATTAAAATATGAACTATTCATCAAGAAGAAAAATCAAACACACACACACACACACACATACACACACACACACACACACACACACACACACACACACACCTTGCTTTTCTCCTCTCTTTTGCTCAGATAATCACCAGATTGACCTAAGCCACTAGATAATGTCACTAAACATTGTCTGAATTCTCTTTCTTTAGCGTTTTGTGATTTTCTAATAAGCGACTCTTTGGATTTTGTCATAACTTTGGCACAAAACCCTAGGCCTTGTTTTCACATAGTATGCAACTCTGGATAAATACACAAGAGAGGAAGCAAAGTTTAAAACAATACAAACATTCTCAGAACACAGAATTTAGATGGCTTAAGTACTTCAAACACATCTGAATGCGCATTCATAAAATGTATGGTGTTCTATCTTGAATATCTATTTCAACTAAGATATCTCAAAACACTTTAACCATGCTGATATGGTTACATAGTGAAATTCAAGTAAACTGTCCCAAATGCTGCACAGTAAGGAAATTAAAAATAATGACTGATCTCTAATCATGTCAGTTTGGGAGAACTCCTTGTGCTTTGTGTCTGAACTTGCTGAGAAGTCTGTGTTGACAAATACTCTAAACAGAACCAGGAGAGGAATGAAGCATCTTTCTTCGTCCTTGTTTGTGACAGGAAAAGACAGAACTAAACTGAGTCTCCAGAACACTTTCTGTTCCTAAACATTTACCACTCTCTCCTTTCCAGTATTTCCCTGATAACAAAATCAGACTCAAACAGAAAAAGCCAGTATGTTCAATGAAAAATTACTGGAGGAAAACTTTCCTAAGAATGCCATTAGAGACTGAAATATTCTGGTTATATTGGGAGTGTCATGATGAATGTTTTTATTAATAGCAGCCTAAAAGAGGTAAATTTTTCTTTGTTTATAGTAGATTATCTATTAATATATAAGCAACAACGACTCTTACAACACAGATAAGTGAGACCCACATTCTCCTCAGTAATATACAATTTGTGAAGAGGAACACATTTATTTCAAAATGTTAGTTGAAGTCACAACAAGTGTTTGTCTGGAGAGAAAACTTTTAAGATGTAAAGTATAACTACTAGGAACTACTTTTATATATGTATGAGAAGTGCATGTTGAATAAAGTAAGCATAATTTTATTGTTGTCCTCTTCAAATTTGTGATTTTCACTTAATGTTTGATTTGTATGTATTTTCAAATTTAAATTCATTTAGCTGACACGCAACAACATAAAATTTGTACATATTGAGGCTCGGGAGGTAGCTTACTTGATAAATGGCTTGCATTGCAGCAGGAAGATGCATCCACATAACTCACATTGAAAGGAAAAAAAATACAAGAAAAAAATTAAACTCAGGCATCTGTCCCTTGCAGTCCCAGAACTGGGTCTATGGAGACAAGCAGATCCCTAAGGTTCACAGGCCAGCTGACTTAGCTGGCTTGGCAAACTGTGAGCTAATGGTATATCATGTTGTCTCAAAACAATTTGGATGACTTTGAGGAACAACACCTGAAGTTGTCCCGTGCACTCCCAAACACGTGACCATGCACAAACATGTACACACAAATTACAGTTAAATGCACAAAAATCTACTAGTATTTATTTGTGTGGTTCTGTGTTATATTTCCATATGTGTGTGTGTAGTTTTATTTCATATATATAGTGTTCAAATCAAGGCAATTATATTTGTCTATTCAAACATTTATAGTGCCTAAATTAAAATATTCCACATTTAGGTTTGTTTTATTTGTGATATACCAAAAGATACAGAATGCATGTAATCTTCCTTTTTATAATACTACAATAATAATAGTGAGTACTAAATTATGGAATTGAAGCTAGAGCAAAGACTCTCATGATTTACTATATGAATCCCTGAATTACTTGTAATGCATCTGAAAAAAATCTCAATATATGTATTTTTATATAGCGTTTTCTGAAAAACAATCACATTTTCTTGAGGCTTCGCATATTCAGTCCATTCTTCTTACAGCTTCTTACAAATGATTTATGTGCTGAGAAGAAAATATGCAAACAGGACTTAATGGTGGAACCCTTCAGAACTTCAAAATTTCCTGGTGTATTATGAATCATGCTTCAATACTAAGAATATGCTTCTATGGCAATGGAAGTTTATAGAAACCAAATAGATGTTGTTAGCATACTTTAAAAAGGTATTTCATGGAATAAAGTTTATCTTGTACTGCAGTTCAGTTTGAGTCACATAATTCATGTATATTTTGAGGTTTGGATTTCAGCCATCACTGTTTTGGTATGAGCTACTTATGATGTGATTCCGCTACTCTTTCCTTAGCTGGGATCTGTCAGCTGAAGTTTGCTTCTAGAACTTCCAAACCTAGTGTGCATATGTGAGCAGAAAGCACACAGACTCAAAAGTGTAAAAGAAATTGTAAGGTCTGAGTTTTTTTTTTTTCTGGTAGTGTTGGTTGCATTTCATTCAATACTGTTTTATGAAATTGTCTTCATATTTCAAAAATTAAAAATATTAAAACCTGTATATTACAGATCAAGCTGATATAAACTTTCCTTCCTTTGTAGAGGAAAGATAATAAAGTTTTTTTATTTAAATAAAGTATTTTAGCTATTGCATGATACAATATGATATGTACAATGGATAATATATACATGAGTGTAGTGTGATACTAAAAGTAGTGTGGATATCTGTTTTATCAAACTTTCATAATTTTTATGGTAAAATATTTCTCCTTGAATTTTGGAATCAATAACACATTATCATCTTCTGTGACCACCTTACTTTGCAGTTTTGCACTTGATAACACCTTTCTCATGTGGGCATCTTAGTACTCACTGATTTTAATTTCCTCATTATTTTTCCATTCCTTCTGGCATATGGAAACCATTCTGCTCACACCTTATAATAGTTCAACTTTCTTGACTTGACTTGTAAGTGAAATCAGGTGGCATTTATGTCTCCTTCTTTGTCTTGTTTAGTTTAATAGAATGGTCTCTGGACCAAGTATGCTGTTTTAAGTGGTAGAATTTCCTTATTTTATCGCTAATACTTTCCCATTGTTTATGTACCATTTTCCTTTACCCATTTATCATTTGAAGGACAGTAATGGTGTTTCCATTTCTTTGCTATTGATAACAATACTACAAAGGTTCTGAAAGAACAGCTGTCTTTGACATATTGAATTAATGTGTACGTTTGTATCCAGTAAATTACTTTGCTGGATAATGTGGGAATAGACTTTACTTTTTCAATAATCATCATAAAGTTCTCCTGTCTGCTTTAATTGGCATTTCTAAATAAAATGGAAAGCATTACTTCTCCTCATCCCCTCTGTTGAATTATGTTTTGGCATACCAGGGTAGTATTCCTATAAATACAAGAAGTAATGTTACAATTCATTTAATCTGATGAATGTATTACATTCTATTTTTTCCTAAACATGTAGACTGCATCTCAACAGAAGTAAAACTGCTAAGACCTTGAAATGTTTTAAGAGCACTTAGCACTGCACTGTGAAAACCAAAACCAGAGGTGTCAAATTATGAATCAACTGTACTGATGATTCATATATTTATTCACATTTTACTTTTTTGATTTTCAAGTAACTTTATACAGACTTTGTTGTAAGGCCTTGCTGACTAGTGTAGGTTGCAATCTATCATGGCCTGGCAGCTTTTTCCAGAAGCTTGGCAACATGGAGACTTCCTCCCTCCTTCCTTCCCCAAAGAAACTTCCTGACTCTACCTGTCCTTATCTGGAGAATGGCCCACAGGATGGAGGACTGACCTTATCTGAAATCTATCTTTAAGCCAGATGTCTGATGTATGTATCTTAGCTTGACCCTTGGCACAGATTCCTGCTAGAAGACTTGTGCTAGGTAGGAGCTCTGCCATAGGACCCTACTGCCACATACAAGGCCTGGTGATAGGACCACGGCACTTAATGCAAATTAGGGATTGTCCCCAGGTTCCCCAATCCTATATGCCTTGCATTCTGGAATAAAGTTGGTCAGATACTCCAAAGTCTGTCTCCTGGAGAGCTCTCTCTGTCAAAACCTTGGCTGTCGGAACCTTGTTCCCACTTCTGCTCCCTCTACCCTCGTGGACCAATGCAGTCAAGTATCCCAAGTAAGAAGCAGAGCTGCAGGGTTTGTACAGAGGAAACAAAATATAACTCACTTTCTTTATCTTACGTGAAAAAAAATTAAAAATAAAAACAATGTTTTTTGTCACAATTTTTAACAAAATGTGAGCTAATTTACTGTGATTCAATACAATATTCTGTAGAAAATAAATTCATTTCAGATTTTTTATGGCTCTAATTCTGAAGTCAATGTTTTATAAATGGAAATGAGTATGAACTTATTCAAGAAACTTAAGGCTAAATGACACTTATTTTCAGGTCATTTCTACTCAAAATTGATAGAAACAAGTGAGGGATAGACAGTATCCTATGTAGAACAAGATACCCCCCATCTCACTATGTAGCTGAGGATAATCTTGGACTGCTTATATTCCTACTTCAACCTTCTCAGTGCTAGGAAATCAACAACACTGTTAACCCTTGAAGTTTACAAAACCACTGTTGTCTTGTGTGTGTTAGACATGAACTGTGTCAACGGAACTGCACCTCAAGACCAAGACATAGGCACTTATATTTTCCATTGCACAATATCTTAAATTAAATCAATTTCCATTACCTCATATGTATTGAAGTAAGAGTGACTTAAACAAAGATAAAATACTTAAAATCATATTGAAATAAATTAACAAAAATGATGAACTCCAAGCATAGAAACTCTGACTAACTATAAATGGAATGTGTTTCATTACATCTGCTGACTTCACGCAGAAAATGTCTTGCTAGGGTGTGAGAAATAAGCTGTTCTCCCTGCGAGGTTTAGACATTTTCTTTTAGTCAGGAAAGAGAATTTAAAGTGAATAGGGCTGTAAGCATAACATTGAAACTTCAAGACAGGAAATCTCTACGGTGTAAAAATTCAGGTGGCACAAAGTCTTGATGCATTAAATTCTGAGTAATGCAGACCACATGGCTATAGTTATAGCAGGAGGAACATAAGCTTCTAATAGATAAATATTTATGTCAACAAAATGAATACATCTGTAGGCAAATCTCCAGTTTTCCACATTAGATTATTGAAATGCATCTTGAAAATGATACTTCAGACACCTTTAACTGGCTACAAATTCAATTAACTAAAATAATTTTCCTGTATAATCAACAATCTCAACTAACTCCAATCTTTCAATAAAATTTGTTCACACTCACAAAAATACAGTTTATCACACACATGTGCAGCCCTGCATACACACTCCAGTACTTAAGTTAAAATGTAATTTATTAAATAAATATCCAAACAAGTATAGATGAAGAGCTTGACCACAAATGCATGTTAAAGCATTTTGTTTTCTTGGGTAGATGTATCAATTAATAAAGGGTTTAGTACAAATCCATTTAGTAGAAAATGCTATAATTATTTATTAGCAAGCAATTTTATGCATACTAGTGTCTGAGACATTTGGATGCCTTATTTGATATTACGGCATCCTTTTTAAAGTTTAGCAATCTAACAGTTAACATAGAGTTAAAGATATAGATACCCTCAGCTTTTAGGACACTTTCATTGGTATTTATTCATCACACATCATGATGAGACACATAATGACATTTTTCTAACAGGTCTATTTACTGTCTTCAACATCTCTGGAACAGCAATTTCACTGTTCTTCTTAATCCCCCATTCCCCTGTCTTCCTCCAGATGATTTAAGGTTCTCTTCCATATCATTTTATATGACAGATGTGTGAATTCTAACATCCACAAGTGAGAAAAAATACAATTATTTGTCTTCCAAAGTCTCATTTCACTTAACATGCTCATCTCTATTTGCTGGTATTTTACTGTTAAATGTATAAATCCATAATTTTATGGCTGAATAAAACCCTGTTGTGTACATGTGTCACATTTTATTTCTCCATTAATATGATGATCTCAGATACTTAGATATGCTCTTGCAAATACAACTGCAAAAACAGATTTACAAGTACTCTTGTTTGATGTTAGCTTAGAATCCTTGATGTATCTACTGGGAAGTGGTATAGCTGAGTCAAATGTAAATATTATTTTTATTTTGTAGAGGAACCCCATACTGATTTCTGTAATAGTTGGTGTTATTTAGATTCACAACAACAATATACATTTCCTTTCCTTATATCCTCCCCAGGATTGGTAATTATTTTCCTTTTTAATGATATTCATTCTGATGAGGTAGAGATGAATCTCAGTGTTCTTTAACTTGAATCTCCCTGATGGGAATTGATATTGAATCTTTTATGTTTATGTATTGCCCATTGATAATTAATATTCATATAAATTTTGACTAATATATGGTTCTCTATATTAATCAATGATTTAGATTTTGCATATTTACTTTACCTAAAGATTTTATTTATTTATTTTGATTGGTTTCAGGAGTGCAATCACATGTCACAGACACTTGTGGAATTTTGAGGATAACTTGTGGAGGTTGGTGATAGAACCAAGGTCAAGCAATCAGCCTTGGTGCAGGCAACTTATACTCTGAATCACCTTGCCATCCCTTTATGAATACATACATTCTGTTATCATTTAACCTGTCTTTTCACTCAGTTGCTTCCTTTGCTCTGCAGCAGATTTGATTTAATCAGTTCCGTTAGTCAGTTCTTGGGATTTCTTTGCTGACTTCCAGGATTCCTTATAGGATAGGCCTGTATCCAATTAAGAAAACTTCACCTGAAAATAAGACATGTTTGCTTCAGTTCTGAGCCTTCACACATCTCCATTTCCATGATAGCCACTTGGAAATATCCAAAACGCATTTACATCAGTACGTTGTCATTATAGAGCAGTTGCCTCACCAAGGCAATCCCTTGACCCCAGCACTGCAAACACCTACACACACACACACACACACACACACACACACACACACACACACACACCAAAGCAATACAGAAATTACAAATATAAACAAACACAGTCATCAAGTATAGAGGTTAATCCAGTTATCAACACCTAAATTTACAGACAGCTGCAAATTTTACTATAAATGAGAGAACCTGGTTGATTATTTTTTTCTTAATTTTATCCCATTTATGTTATGAAGAAAAATAGTTTTCTTTCAATTTCTTTGAAATAAATGTATGTCTTATATTTATTTAAAAATATTAATGGTGTGTGTTTTAGAAAAACTGTGACTATAATTATCTCCTTTGATGTAATGTGTTAATGCCTTTACTTCTCCTTATATTCAAATTTGTTATTCAAATGACTTATAACTATGCCAAACAAAGAATAATTTTTGACTTTTAACATGTTTATTTTCTTCAAAATGTCTCCCCCTTGATTAGAGTGATATTTTCTCTTTTGTTAGCTACTACCAAATTGACAATTACAATGTAAGACAAGTATAATTATGTGTCTCCTACTTTAGATTCTGTTTGCAAAACATTTTCATTTTATTAAAAATACACATTATTTTAACAGCCAATTGCATCTTGTCAACTTCATTTCTTATTTAGAGTAAATTTGTACATTTTTCTGGGGAACAAATAGGCCTTCTTTAAATTGTAGGAAACATTTGTGTTTCTATTGCTTATCTAAAGATTGTTTGTGAATACTACAAAAGTACAAAGATTTTATGAATGCCATTTTTATGTACACTTGGAGTTAACTTAGTTTTATCCACAATAACTTTGGATATAGAGGTGTACAGCTACAACCATTCTTCTTTTAAGGAAAATATTTAATTTAATAAAAAAAAACCTGATCACTTGTCTTTCAAAGCACATTAGTAAATAAGGCATGGCATGTAGATTTGGGCTAGAACACTTCCCTAGCATTGGCAAAGCATGGGATTTTACCCTGGGACTAAAGAGAAAGCCAGTATCAAATTATGCTTTTGGCAGTTATATTGTCTTATGCTATGGATTCTCAATCTAACCTTAATATTATTGAGAGGTAATTATTTTATTGATGTTGTGAAAACAATCTTGTGCACTTTGGGAAATTTCACTCTTCACAAGTAAGACAGAAACCCATATTAGTTGAAATTCACTATATTTCATGGCCTTTAAAAATAATGCTTGTAGAATGACTTTAATAAGACTTTTCAGCTAACAAGAAACTTACATAGCATTGGATATATACAAATTCTGTAATGTTATTACCCCACTATACATTTATACTTTTCTTTCAAACCTGAGTTATATTCTTTTTAGTTTTACTTTGGGTGCATATGTGTGTATGTTTTTGAGAGCACTCTGAATCCAGAAGAACGTTATGGAAGATAGATCAGTTCTTTAAGCAGGGGAATGAACTTGGTTCATGAATCTGAGAGGTTAAACGCCTCAATCTGGTGAACCATCTCTCATTAGCTCCTGCTTTATTTCCCTTTCACTCTAAAATGAAGAAAGAGAGAAAGTAAAATGGAGAAAATTGAAACTTAATATTATGTATGTACTTCCAAAGCTTTACTGGGTTGAAATATCAGCTTTCATATCACATCAATTACATGAGTTGTTTTTTAATTCTTCAAGTGCTACTATTCTTACTTGTCTCTTCTGCTGAGTCCGATTACTTGACATTTTCAAACACCTAAGAAACTTTTCTTACTCTAATGAAAATCCTTACATTGTTTTAATTTATAAATGCTTTGACATAATTTAATGTTTAGATATGCCTCCTCTTTGAAAAGTACTAAATGGGAGTGAACAGTGACTTTGATGATAGTAACTTGGATGAAAGTGAGAATCACACCCTCCCAACCCCATACACACACCTACACACCTACCTAAACTTTTGAGATTCCTATGGTTCTGCAGTATGAGACAATTGATAAACACAAAGTGTGTTTTCAGTGTGACTAGAAACAAGAAACATTTTTTAACTCAGACTCCTCCTCTACAAGCCCACAAGGATTTGACTTTATCTGGCCTGTCTACTTCTAATTTAAGGGAAGTTTGTCACGGTTCCCTGAACCAATCATGAAATGTCCTCTCTCTCTCTCTCTCTCTCTCTCTCTCTCTCTCTCTCTCTCTCTCTCTCTCTCTCTCTTGCTAATAGCTAACATTATAATTTTGGAATGATTGCACAAACCTTTTTTATTACATACATTAACATGAGGACACCATTAATTTCAGCCTACCCTGAATTATACAGACATCTAGGCCAGTCAGGGCTTCGCTGCAAAGCATTATCTCAAAAGTTTAAAAATACACAAAATATTAATATAAAATATGGCTTGATTACAATATTTCAAACTGAGGAAAGTAGATTGACCTAATTGGGCATGAGAAAAATTGTCAATAAACAGTAGTAGTGTATGTGGTAGATAATAACATTGGGAAAGGTATTGATGAACATTTAATAATACCCAAGTAGGTGAGAAAGGGAAATAATATACACTGAGTATGCTACAAGAAGTCCTCAGACTGGGCAGTAACTCAGCAGCATAAGCCAGTGGGTTAGATGATGTGCTGGAGTAAAGGGGTATCTCCATCTTAGAGGAAGCCTTATTTGCCAAGATGATGTACTTCAAATGCAGTTTTCTAGACAAGGTGGAAGAAATTAGTCAGTGTCATCTGAGGAGGTGAGTCTAAACTGCTGTACACACATTTTCAGTTAGGCAATTTCTACCATGCAGCTCAGAGACATGTAAATGACAGAGTACCTGGTTGATTGAAGTTTAGTCTCAGAGGTCATGGACACCAGAGCTGAGGCTAAAACTTTGTGTTGTCAGTTTCCAGTCCTCCATAGTTACCAATCTGTCATTTTTAGACTTAAACACATTAAATTCACTAATAGTAATCTGTTCCATCTGTCAGCTTATCAATATCCTTCTTTACACAGTATTTAAAGCCAATATATAAAAATTACATTCATATTACCAATACCTATTCCATTCTTCACAAATATTGTATTTGCATGGAAGACTCAAACTCTAAGTTCTTTTTCCTCCTACTGATTGGTGGTATTTCTTCACAGTCCCCCAAACAGACAGTGATACATTACGTTGAAAGTAATACGTTTCTGTTAATAATTCCAGTCATTTCGATTGAAACACATGAGTGAGTCTGTTGAAACGCATTTAAAAAGAAAATCTTCAAACGATAATATGCTTGTACATTTGCATCCATAAATAATAAGCACTTAACAACTCTGTTCAATTCATACACGGCTCATAAGGTAACTAAAGAGAGGCTAAAAGTCTAGCACCGCTGACTGCATTGGGTACCTGTCTCCTTTAGCTCAGGTCACCTGCTTACTTGGAAGTTAATCACTCAAGGGATGTCCTTCCCCTAAGTAGGTAGACCTATCCAACCTCATTCTCTTTCATGGCTGAAGGCACCAAGATAAAAGTAATTGAGGCATCTCCCTGTCAGCGTTTTACCTAATAGCTCCCAGTCACTGTCCTAAACTGACAGTGTCACCTTGGATTTCAGAAACAGCAAAGCCTCCTAAGACAGACCACCTCCCAGTTTTTAGGCAATTATCTCGGATAATGAGTCTCCTCTTATAATTAGTTTATGATTGTAAGATAATGGATTTCTTTGGCCCAACTTGCAGAACCAGAGCTGAGTAACGATCAAGTAGATCACACTTGCAAACCTCTTACTTAAGTATTTCTCTTGTGCCTGCACTGGTTCCTCTTCTATTTAGGTCTGCATCCCCTGTCTGCACCCAAACACAAATTTCTGGTCATTGGATGATTGTGTATGTTCATAGTCAAACATGCACATTAGCAGGAATTCAGCATGTTGAATTTGCTAGTTCCTGGACTTTTGTCCCGAAACTCCACTGCTACTTATCTTTTTAAAGTTTTTTTTTTAAACTGTAGAAATAAATAATTTTTATCTTACCACAACAGTTTTATACAGTACTGACATTCTTGAGGAAATGAGTTCGTAAGTCTGAAATGAAATTGTGTAACTTAAAGAGCAATTGCTTCTTTCTCGTAAGAGAGTTTTCTTTTTTCTGTTTAATACAGGCATATTGAAGAATAAAATTTGTACACATTTAAGGTATGTATGGCCCAATATTTCATACATTGTGAAATTAATCTCCAGAATCTAGCCCACTGACATGTTTTACTTCACACAGTTTCTCTCTCTCTCTCTCTCTCTCTCTCTCTCTCTCTCTCTCTCTCTCTCTCTCTCTCTCTCTCTCTCTCTCTCTGTGTGTGTGTGTGTGTGTGATAAGAACACTTGGCATCAAATTCCTAAGTAGATTTCACTTATGCACACTGTACAAACATTGTTTTTTCTTTTCTTTTCTTTGTAAAAATGAATGGTATTTCACTTCCAATACTGTAATCACAAAAATTTAATTAGACACAGTGATGCTACAATGTATTAAGTGCTTATACAACCTCATGCATGGTTTTACTCAGAGTAAACTGGCAACTTAAAAGAATCCCTTGGGAAAGGAATGTGGAATTTGCCCATATTGGGGTTAATGCAGTAAGATCAGTTAAGATTGTTGCCTGGGAGGACATGTCTTCTGGTTGGGCGGGATTCTGAGGTCCTGGAGAATATGTGAGGCATGAGATGAAAATTTGATTCTGGAAATTCAGGGAGGTAAATGAAGAGCAGAGAAGAGTGCATAAATGCATGTTCTCATGTTAAAATGTAATTCTTGGCAGGATTGCAAAAGCAAATACCAAATAGAAAAACAAAGCCATGCAATAGAGGAGTCTGGCAAATTCGTGCTCAACTCTGAAGTAAACCACATTTTTTTTCATTATAAAACTCCCACTCTGTATTCACTGACAGTGGAAACTCAGTTTGGATGATGTTTCTCATGCATGAAGAAACCAGCATAAGAGTAAACATCCACAACAACAGTAGGAACTGATCGCTTGAGAGAACCTTTACACTGATCTAAGACTATGGGCTTTAAGCAAATAGCATTGTTTAACTACATTCTGTAAAACTACATTCTGTCATGAAGCAGGTACCTTCTAATTAAAAACTTACCAGAATCCACGTATCTGAAATGACTGTTTCTTCTCAGGAACAAAACAATTAAATACAGAGTAGAAACTTATAAATAATGATATTTTATGACATACATGTTTCTGATTCACCAGAAGAGGCATACTATAATGAAATTCTCCTAAAAATTTTCAAATTAAAGTTGCAAATTGTGTCATGGCATTTTGAAAACAATTAATTCACAAGTGTACAGCTATATTACACAAGAAACAAAAACAATACTATAAATGTGTGTAATGAATATTTAAAATATTTGTTATTCATTCAATACTTGTTTGTTGCTACATTCCAGATATTGTCTAGACACTAAGCAAAAAAGGCTGAACAAAAAATTAAAAATACATCGTGATGCTATGTAAAGTTTGTAGCCTATCAGGTATATTATAATTTTTGCTAAAGGAAGAACTTTGGGCATGCAACAGAAAGTCAATTCTGAAGATTCTGTAAGGCTGTAGTGTGGTGATATTTTATCTGTGTCACGCAATAAAATTTATCTGAGGATCATAGGAAAAAGCCAGCCACAATATTAGACATAGAAGTCAGGCAATCGTAGCACACATCTTTAATCCTATTACTCAAGAGGCAGGGATCTATCTGGATCTCTGTGAGTTCAAGGCCACACTGGAAACAGAGCCAGGCATGGTGGCACATGCCTTAAATTCCAACACTAGTTAACCATGGAGATCTGGAAGTCTGTACAGACAGACAGGAAGTGACAGACCTGGGCAGGAAGAGGAAGTGGTGTAGCTTGACATAGAGAGCAAATGAGATAGCAGAACAAAAAGACATATAGGTGTGGGAATACAGGAAGTGGGCCTCTTTGGAGACTGAGGTGTCAGTGAGGTAAGACTAGCTAGTGGCTTTTCCTATTCCTCTGATCTCACAGGTTTTCACCACTATATCTGACTCTGTGTTTTTTTTACTAATAAAACCATTTAGCAATTTGTCTACACTGTAGTAAAAATCTATAGGATCAAGAGGAAGATAGAGTTCCATGGGCACATTATTGCCTTTTACCTGTATGGCTGCTTGAAGTTTCTGTTTTCCCTCCCATTTTCAACTTATTTGGTACATACAGACATATATTAACAAATACATAAACTGTAAATGTTTCATTGGCTTAGGAAATTTTGACCTGAGGATCAAGATGTGTATATAATATATACTATTTGATATGTATATGTAAAATATATATTAGTCATAATTGTATATGTATTCTTTATAATATATGCATATATAATTGTGTTATATGTGTTCTTTACAATTTGGTTGATGTAAAAAACATAAAATTTTTGTCAAAAAATATTTTTGTTTGACTTTTTCAAAAATTGTGAAGTGTTTCAAAGGCTTTAATTGTATTTTGTATCCAAAGTATTATAAGTGGATACCTTGGCACTAATTTTCTGACAAACTTTCCAGGGGAAATAAACAGAAAAAAAAAAGGACCACACAAGATAGATATTTATAGAGAAAGTTGTGCCAAAATAAAAATGCTAGTATAAGTCTGATTGGGGATTCTGAGTTGGCATCCACAATGGCCAGCAAGAAGTCCAACATAAACTGAGTGAATTTATAAAAAAGACAATAAATGCAGGCAGAAGATGGAATAGGTTATTAGAAAGTTCATTCTGTTTTTTAAAAGGAGCTAAAGAATTTATTCAGGAGAAGTATGAATTGAACAGAGTTTCATTTTCACAAAATTATTGTTTTGAGGAAGGCAGGTAGTTACTCAGTTGCTTAATAAAGCATCCATCTTGACATGATTGCAAAGTTATGTAGGTTGTGGTTACCTTGCCCACAAGATTATCTGGGAAGAGGCTTGTGAAAGGATGTGGTATAGAAGGATTTGATATGAAAGAAATATTAAGAACACTTTCTGGGAGACTATTGGTGGAGTTGAAACAACAAAAAAAGTTTAGATTATAGATAGTTGTGAGATGATTCATGTGTACATGCACTTAGGTCCACCTTTCCAGGTAATCCAAATGAATTTTAAAGAAAGGAGAAATTCTGTAATTGAATCATAGTGTGATGATATTAATTTGACCTTTTTTATTTGTATTTTTTCATTTTTCTTTATTAAGAAATTTTCTATTCACTCTACATACCACCCACAGATCCCACCTCCTCCCATCCCCTGTCCCTCTCTCCCAAGCCACCCCACATCCCCACATCCTCCAAATCAAGGTCTCCCATGGGGAGTCAGCAGAGCCCAGCACACTGAGCCTAGGCAGGTCCAAGTCCCCTCCCACTGCATCAAGGCTGTGCAAGGCATCACACCACAGGCACCAGATTCCCAAAAGCCTGCCCATAGACCAGGAACAGATCCCGATCTCCCTGCCTAGGTGTCCCCGAAACAGTTCGAGCCAAACAACTATCTTCCATATCCAGAGGGCCTAATCCTGTCCCATGGGGGCTCCACAGCCACTAGTCTATAGTTCATGGGCTTTCTCTAGTGTGGCCAGTCATGTCTGCACATCTTCCCATCATGATCTTGACGTCCCCCGCCTGCAGAATCCCTCCTCTCTCTCAACGATTGGATTCCCGAAGATCAGCATGGAACCTGGTCATGGATCTCTGCATCTGCCTCCATCAGTCACTGGACAAAGGCTCTATGATGACAGTTAGGGTATTCACTAGACCGGTCACCAGAATAGACCAGTCCAGGCACCCTCTGGACCACTGCCAGCAGTCCAAGGTGGGGTCATCCTTATGAATTCCTAAGAACCTTCCCAGCACCCTGCCTCTTTTTATTCCCATGATGTCCTCATCTACCCTATGTCTTCCTCAAGATCCAGCTATACCACTCTTGGGCATATACCGAAGGAATGCTCAATCTTACCACAAAGACACATGCTCAACTATGGTCATAGCATCATTATTTGTAATAGCAAGAACCTGGAAACAACCTGGATGTCCCTCAACTGAAGACTCGATAAAGAAAATGTGGCACATATACACAATGGAGTACTACTTAGGTACTCAGGAAATTTTCAGGCAAATGGATGGAACTGGAAAATATCATCCTGAGTGAGGTAACTCAGATTCAGAAGGACAAACATAATATATACTCACTCATAAGTGAATACTAGATATGAGGGAAAGGATAGCCAGACTGCAACCCATAACTCCAGAGAGGCTAGCTAACAGGGAAAGACCCTAGGAGGGACACATGGATGACCCAGTGAAGGAGAAGTGGATGAGATCTACATGAGCAGACTCAGTGTGTGTGTGGGGGGGGCGGGGTAGAGGGTGAGGAGTTGGGGATAAGAACATAGGGAAATGGGAGGGTCGAGCTGGAACAGGGACAGAGTAGGAGAGCAGTGAGGGAGATACCATGATGGATCTTTTATAAAATATATTTAAAAATAAAGAGAAATATGAAAACTGCCTTGTGTGTTCATGTGTAGATAAGACAGGTCCTCATAATGTGTCTTGCAACACTATTATTCCAAAATTTTTGAGACAGGATATCTCACTGATCCTTCCTCTGATTTATTGGCTAATGTGGCTGCCATACAACCCTCAAGATTCTCTTGTCATTGCCTTATAGAGAAGGCATAAATACTGGGTATCATAAATACTGGGTATATAAACTTATGCCTTTATACTTCTTCTGCAAGGCACTTTACCCACTGAGTAAAATAAACCAAAGCAGAGCCCTCACAGTTCTATAAAGATGATACAAAATATAATGTGGAAAAACCAAAGTATCAAGCAATACAGTTAAGAGAAAACCAATCAATAATTCATTTTAGGGACATAGTATTCATGTACTTTTCCTCAGGATAAATATTGTCAATAAAATCCAACCTAAAATATCCTTGGTTTGTTCTTCTGTCTAACTCTATGTTGATGTCCATGGAACAACCGGTTACTGGAGGCCATGTTAGTGTTGTGTCTCCATGTTGATGTGGTAGTCTGTATTGGCACCTGAGGCCATGTTTATGTATATGATCTATGCTGCTGCTGAGGACCATGTTGGTGTCCATGGTCCATGCTGCAGACTAGGGCTCTTTGATGTTCTTTGTCCCTGTTACCATGTAGATATCTGTACTAACACCTGAAGTCATATTGATGTTCTTAGGCATGTTGCTGCCAGAGGCCATGTTGATGAAATACATGGCCTGTGCTGGTACCAAAGACCATGTTAGGGTCTGTGGACTATAATGCAGCAAAAGAGCAGAGGGCCATGTTGATGTACTGTTGCCAGAAACAATATGGAATGAAGTCCATGATCTGTGCTGCCACTAACTGTTTCAAACAAGGGTTTTGTAGTGGTGTTGATGACTGAAGATCTTCAGTTGAGCATGAGAGACATTGAAGGCTTCTGTGACAACCTCTCCCTTCGACCCCATCCCCCAATAAAAAAAAACAATCTAGACATGAATCCATTGGTGAGAGCTCTTAAAAATTATGATTAGGATGCAGAATTGTAGCTCT
Source organism: Peromyscus californicus insignis (assembly GCF_007827085.1). Taxonomy (NCBI): domain Eukaryota; kingdom Metazoa; phylum Chordata; class Mammalia; order Rodentia; family Cricetidae; genus Peromyscus; species Peromyscus californicus. The sequence goes on along the minus strand of NW_026294413.1, from coordinate 15,150,299 downwards.
TCACACATGATGGCTTTTGGCAAAGGTGTGGAGAAGGACTAAAATTTCTTAAGGGGCTGGCCACTTAAAAGTTTGTTCATGTGTCAATGAATATATAGGCAACACACATTACACCTAGTGTATTTTTCTTCTTTTTTGGGAAGGAATAAAGGCTGGAGGTGGATCTGGAAAGATTGGGAAGCTAGTGTTATTACGGTGCATTGTGTGAAATCCTGAAATGATCAATAAAAATACTGTTTGGAAAAATAAACAAACAACAACAACAACAAAATGCACCCACAAAAGAAAGTAATATCAGTCAGCCATAGAAATTTCTCATTCATTTTCCTGGTTATAAAGCTTCATCCCACTGATGTATTTCTATGAATTTATGTAATATTATAGGATTACTGTAGACATTGTGAAATGGTCCAGAAAATAAATATCATAATATTTGAAAGTCTAGCGATATTAATTATATAAAAATTAAAGTGAACACTTAGAGAAATAGAAATAAAAATAATTACTATCACCTTTAATATTACATTTGTATTTGATCTGTTAAAACTGGAACACTATAAAATATAATGATCAAAGTCCTAATTTAATTATCTTGTTTTAAACCAAAAGTGAAATACTAAAATAAAGTATTATTTCTAACACTTAACATGATCCTGTTAACTTCTCATTATAACTTCATTGATCATTTCCTTGAATTTAATTAGTGCTCATCTGAAATGACATCTCAAAAACAATGCCTTTTTCACAATTGATCTTTCTTTAGGACCTAGTAACATTAAATCACACTGCATAAAATTTGTTTTCTCATGTTATTAATATCTTGCATTTAATGAGTTATAATTTTTCTTGAGTGAGAGTTAAAAAAAAGACGACTTATTTTTTGAAAATATGTGTCCTTCCAATTAACTTGACATTTATTGCTGCTAACTCCAAACAGCAGAATTCAATATTTTTCTATTATCAGTTGTGGTTTTCTGCATTCCTCACCTTATTTAGAGTAAAATTTTGTAATTTTTGTGCAATCAAATATTTGTTTAACAGAACAAAAGTAAAAAGAAAAGCATGTTAAGGACTATTGAACAAAAAAATAGAGGTTTTTAATGAATGATGAAAAATGAATAGAGGGAGATGATATCAGAGGATATGAAAAGTTCTCAATAATTATATGAGTCAGAAAGTCAAGTGGAACATTTGCATGAGACTGCCAAGGTATTAGTGAGTCTTTTCAAGTGATAAAACTGTGTTTTAAATGGAATTTCTTGACAGAGTGTAGGGAGAAGAATATTTACCGTAGCTTGAGCAATTTATCAGTGACTATACCAGTGCAGAAAAAAACACCACAACCTACAGTTCCTCAGGTAGTTCTTGACAAAATATGGCACAATCATATCATGTTCATAGTAGAAAAGTTCCTGAGACCCCGATTCTGTTGAGTATACCCACTTCGTAAATTTTTTGATATCATTATGTTCCCTATGCACTTCACTATGCACAGGTATAAAGTTATACATACACAAGCTTAGCAAGAAAAAGTTTCACAGTCATTGAAAAATTTCAAAGATAATAAAATAATAAGCTGAATATCTATACTCACTTTTCTGGAGTGAGGAATAATCAAATTAATATTTATAAATTATAATTGCATAAGAGAAATGAAACTATGACAAATTTATTTCTTTTAATTTTTTAAGATGAACATGTAAGTATTCGGGATTGATGAAATGAGATATTTATTGTATAATTTAAGAATATATTGAACTTGTCAAGTATTATTTGATTATGATTATTATGTATTGGACTTCCTATATATTGTTACTATACATGTATTATCTTGTCTTCTTGATAATGAAAAATATCACAAAAGCTACTTAGGAAAAGGAAGTTTATTTGCCAGGTAGGTCAAGGGTTTAATCTATTATTGCCAGAGATTCACAGAGACAAGACCTTGAAAGACCATAATCAGGATGGAATAACATATGAATTCTAGCCATCAGCACAGTTTCCCTTTCTTATTCCAATTCAAGACCTAACCTGTGGTGGTATTGTGTTCCCCAAAATATTGTGCACACTAATAAACTTATCTGGGGTCAGAGACAGAGCAGCCACTAGATACAAAGGCTAGAAAATGGTGGTACTCACACCTTTAATCCTAGCATTCCAGAGGTAGAAATCCCTCTGGATCTCTGTGAGTTCAAGGCCACATTGGAAACAGCCAGGCATGGTGACACAAGCCTTTAATCCCAAGAAGTGAGCCTTTAATCCCAGGGAATGATGGCAGATAGCAGAAAGGTATATAAGGCGTGGAGGCCAGGAACTAGAAGCATTTGGCTGGTTAAGCTTTTAGGATTTTGAGCTACAGTTCAGCTGAGATTCATTCTGGATGAGGACTCAGAGGCTTCCACTCTGAGGAAACAGGATCAGCTGAGGAACAGGCAAGGTGAGGTAGCTGTGGCTTGTTCTGGTTCTCTGATCTTCCAGCATTCAACCCAATAACTGGCCTCAGGTTTGATTTTATTAATAAGACCTTCTAAGATTCCTGCTACACTAACCCTATGAAATAGTTCTACCCACAGTCAAAGTGAGCCTTACCATTTCAACCAGGTACAGATAGTGACTCACAGTCAAGTCCAGACTCTAATCTTTTTTTTTTCCTTTTCTTTTTTTTTTTAATTTTGCAATACAATTCAGTTCTACATATCAGCCATGGATTCCCTTGTTCTCCTCCCTCCCGCCCCCCCCCCCCCCCCTCACCTTCCCCCCAGCCCACCCCCCATTCCCACCTCCTCCAGGGCAAAGCCTCCCCCGAGGACTGAGATCAACCTGGTAGACTCAGTCCAGGCAGGTCCAGTCCCCTCCTCCCAGGCCAAGCCAAGGGACCCTGCATAGGCCCCAGGGGTCCTGTGCTCATTGCATGAGTTGGCTGTTTGAAACCTGCAGACTCAAATCTTTTTGAGGTAGACTCTACAGACTTGCCTAGAGGTGCATTTCCTAATTGACTCTGGAGTATTGACAAGTTGAAAATCAAGTTATGTTCAAAGTTCAAAATAATTTTGATTATTAATAATCAAAATAAATACACAATTAAGGTAGTGAAAATAAAACAACAAGCTTTTAATTTTCCATCACAACAATTATAAGGATAAATGTTTTTGTTGTAGATTCTCTTTAATCTGTGTATCAATCTAGGTTCTCAGAAAAACATTGCCAGTACATTTATATAAATTAAAATGAGATTTAATAGATTGACTTACATGTCAGGGCCATTGGAGACCAACAAATGACTGTCCTACACAGAGAGAACCAGAACCAAGTTGTTACAAAGAAAGATGGTATATCTCAGCAGGCCCAATCTGGTGTCAAAAGCCTCTAGGATTCCTGGAGAGTTGTTGGTTTTCAGATCACAGTAGAAGCCCAAAGGAACTAGCTCTCATATCAGCAAGGAATTAGTACTTGTAGAATCAAGACACACAAACTCAGGAGGAGTAAAGGGAAATTGAATAAAAGAGCAAAACACTTTCTGACTTAATGTCATTTTATTTGCACTGCAGCCAGAAGATTCTGTCCATAATTAACATGAGTCTTCACACATCCGCTAAGACAAGCATGACAATCCCTCATGGACACTCATAAGCCAAGTCAAAGTAAAGAACTATGCACTGATGCTCTGTTGTACTGTCCTATTCCTGAACAGATGTAAACAACTGTCTACTGAGCCCAGAAAGGGAATCAATGACAGACAAGCATAGGAATGTCATCAAAGTCCAAGTATATTTGGTGACCTTTGGTGTTTTACTGACATTTCTTACAGAAATACAGGTGAGCAATTACAGGAACAGAAGCAACTCTAAGAAACAGTCATAATAAAAAATGCTGACAGTTCATGAAAGCTGGACTCATAGATGTAGAATTACTGCACAGTTTGCAAATGGCATAAAGGTTGGAAACTTGCTCAGTCAGCTTAGATGATCTGAGCCTCTTCCATATAGTTCATTATCCTCTCATTCTTCTAAGCAACTCAGAGAGTTTGAGCTTCTTCTAGATAGCTCAGCTTCTCTGAGAATATATCTTGACAGTGTGGAAGATTATATGTCTTTGGGAACAGAGAGACTTTTTATATGTAATGAGTTTCATGGATAACCTGAGGGTTTTGAGTTGTTTAGTTCCTTAACCTAATAATTTTTTTTCTGAAAAATGGAATGTTTCCTCTCCATTTAGAACAATCTACTTCTTTCCAACAAATTTAATGCAGTCTCTATCAAAATTAAACTAAATTCTTCATAGTTCATGAAAGGACAATTTCCTGCTTCAATGGATACACACATACACACAAAAAAATAAGATAGGTAAAACAATACTGAATAATGAGAGAACTGTTGGAGATATCATCATTCCTTGTAGCCAGAAGTTTTCCTGTGTCCTGTAGCTGCTTGGTCCCAAGTAAACACACAGAAACTTGTATTAATTGCAAACTGTTTGGTCTACAACTCAGGCTTCTTGCTAGCTACCTCCTACATTTTAAATTAACCCAGTTCTATTAATCTATGTATTGCCATGTGGCCGTGGTGTTACTGGTCTGTTGGTGTGCTGCTCCTTGAGAGGTTGGCTTGTGTCTGCCCTGACTCCACCCTTCTTCATCTCTGTCTTCAGTTTGAATATACTCTCTTACCTTATTCTGCCTCGTCATTGACCAAACAGCTTTAATTATCAACCAATAAGAGAAACACATATTCACAGCATACAGAAAGACCATCACACAGATATCCCTGACTTCAAGTTGTATTATAGAGATATTGTAATAAAGACTGTGTGGTATTGGCACAAAAAAAAACCCATGTAGATCAGTGAAATTAATTGAAGACCAAGATATAAGTCTACATACATATATACACTTGAATTTTTTATAAATAAGACAGAAATACATACCATAAAAAAACATCATATTCAACAAATGATGCTGGCCAAACTTGATGGTTTCATGTGGAAGAATATAAATAGATCCATATTCATCACCCTGCAAAAACTCAAGACCAAATGGATAAATGACTGCAATATAAGACCAGATACGCTGAACCTGATAGAAGAGAAAGTGGGGAATAGCCTTCAATGCATTGGCATTGACAGAGCACCGGTAGTGCAGGCACTAAGGTCAACAATTAATAAATAGGATGTAATGAAATGGAAAAGCTTCTATACGACAAAGGATACCATTACTGGGACAACGAAGTAGCCTATGGAATTGGAAAATATTTTTATCAACTACATATCTGATTGAGTACTAATGACCAAATTATATAAAGAACTCTGGATACAAACAAAATGATAAAAGAAATGAAAAAAGAAGGTTGATATACCATTTGTTTGCCTATGATTTTTCTTGAAATACAGTTTTTCATATTGCATTTTAAATATTACTGATTGAAATATATATACAATAAATAGACAAATTCAGTTACTTGGAGAAAATATAACAAAATACAATGACAGATAAAGCATGTACATGTGTATACAAAGGCATTGTGCACATAGCCAATTGATAGAAAGATTGCCCAATGATATTTTGAAAACTAAGGTTGAGGACTTTATCTTAAACCAAGACTAGAGTAGCAATTTAAGCTAAGATTTCAATATTCTGTTGTGATATGAGAAGTTAGTGAAGACTGGAACAGTCATTGTCTGGCTGTAGGAAATATAATACCTAGTTATTTAGCAGACACAAATATGTCACAACACAAATTTAGGTTGCAACTACAACTATGTTCTAACCATTTATTGTGAAATATTAATCTTTCAGGTGAAGAGAATAGTTACATGACATTTGAAAATGCAATTCATAAGATATTGCTCATGTCTTAATATAAAAAACATACTACTTTGTATTAAGGATTGTTTTATCTGGTCAAATTGTTGTTTTCAAATGTGTAATGTTTCGGGAATTATTTAATTTTGTTCCTGTATGTTATGTGTGTGCACCATGAATATGCCCACGAAGGATAGAAGAGGACCTCAGATCTCCTAGGACTAGAGTTATAGACTGTTATAACCTACCATGTATGTGCTAGAAATCAAACCATATATACATGGAATATATATGGAATTTATATTATACATATATGGAATTATATATAATATATGTGTGGAATTCCATGTTTTTACATATGGAATTATGTGTATTAAAGTTTTTTTATATAAAAAGTTAATAATAGGATTCTCTGTAAATTTTTCGGACATTGTTACATTTTTATTGTTCCTTTAGCTACCTCCCTTCTTCTTCTGAACTATCCTTTCCTACTCTAAGGGTGGGACGTCGCATCAAGTGTTCCTTACTATTCTCAAGTTTATTGCTACACACACCACCTATCTTAGCAATGAGCCCATTTTATTTTCCTAGTTTCTGCAGTTACTACAGGTTATGTACCCATATCTGAAGAACAGGAGCTAGGAGTTTCCAACAAGAGAAAACCTGCTGCTTTTGACTGTCTGGGTCTGCTTAACAAGAAGGAAGCTGTATCTGTTACGCGAAACCTAGAAAACTACTCAGTGCTAGTGAAGTAATGGTTATTGGAAGAAAATCTACAACAACTTATTACTAAGCTTGCATAGTAACTGACACCAACCTATAAATATGTGTCTTTAAACTCACAGCTAAGTGTAGCCTTAATCCCTCGTAAAAGAACCTTCTCTTTGCAACAGATGGAGACCATTACAGAAAATCTCAAACAGTCAAAATGCAGAGTTGTGAAGCCCAGTCCCAATGGATACATCTGTAACACACTCCCACACATAGGCTCAGAAACATTTCAAAAGAGGGAATAGAAAAATGTAAAAGCCTGAAGATTAGGGATTGTATCTACTCATAATGTCAGATGGTAAACAAATGATGTTTCACCAGTAGGAATTCCCAAACATGAGCTGAACAATGAGGACACCAATGACCATACCAAACTGGATGGAGAAGAGTACACAAGGCATCAGTCCTATACAAAGAATCATAGGCAACTAGGAAAGATGAAATGAGGAAAACTGGCTTTCCCCAGGGAAGAGCAAACCAGCTGGATGTCCAGTGTCAAGTAGTCAGACTTGAAAACACGTGTACAAGCAATCTTATATTGCCTGAACAAGTTATAGTTAGGAATATGTGTGTACACACACACACACACACACACACACACACACACACACACACACACACATACACACATGTGTGTGTGTGTATATATATATATATACATATGCATGAACAATATACACAAAGACACATACACATGTACTCATGCAATAACAATTAGAGGAAAAAGAGGCTATAGATTTAAAGATCAGAGAGTATGGTTTGGGAAAGTTAGGAAGGGGAGGTAGACATGGTATAATTAAATTATAATCTTAAAAATTAAAAAAAATGACAACCCTCTGTCAGAAGTGGGGTTGGTGAAGACCTTTTCCCATTTTGTAGGCTGTCGCTTTGCCTTGTTGACTGTATCCTTTGCTCTACAAAAGCTTCTCAGTTTCAAGAGGTCCAACTGATTGATTGTTTCTCTCAGTGTCTATGCTACTGGTGTTATATTTAGGAAGCGATCTACTATGCCAATGCGTTCAAGACAACTTTCTACTTTCTCTTCTAGCAGGTTCAGAGTAGCTAGATTTATGTTGAGGTCCTTGATCCACTCAAGTTTTGTGCACGGTGATAGATATGGATCTATTTGCAGCCTTCTACACGTTGATATACAGTTATGCCAGCAACATTTGTTGAAGATGCTTTCTTTTTTCCATTGTGCACTTTTGGCTTCTTTGTCAAAAATTATATGTTCATAGGTGTGCGGATTAATGTCAGGGTATTCAATTCGATTCCATTGGTCCACATGTCGGTTTTTATGCCAGTACCAAGCTGTTTTTATTACTGTAGCTCCATAGTAGAGCTTGAAGAGGACTGATATCAAGAATATATAAGGAACTCAAGAAATTAGACATCAAAATGCCCAACACTCCAATTAAGAAATAGGCTATAGAACTAACAGAGAATTCTCAACATAGGAAACTCAAATTGCTGAAAGACATTTAAGGAATTGCTCAACATCCCTAATCATCAGGGAAATGCAAATCAAAACAACTCTGAGATACCACCTTACACCTGTCAGAATGGCTAAGATCAAAAACACTGAAGACACCTTATGCTGGAGAGAATGTGGAGCTAGGGGAACTCTCCTCCACTGCTGGTGGGAATGCAAGCTTGTACAACCACTTTGGAAATCAATATGGCGCTTTCTTAGAAAATTGGGAATCAATCTCCCCCAAGATCCATCTATCCCACTCTTGGGCATATACCCAAGGAATGCTCAATCATACCACAAGAGCACTTGTTCAGCTATGTTCATATCAGCATTGTTTGTAACAGCCAAAACATGGAAACAACCTAGATGCCCTTCAACTGAAGAACAGATAAACAAAATGTGGTACACATACACAATGTACACACTACTCAGTAGTGTACACACTACTCAGCAGAGAAAAACAATGACATCATGAGGTTTGCAGGCAAATGGATGGATCTAGAAAAAATCATCCTGATTGAGGTAACCCAGACTCAGAAAGACAAACATGGTATGTACTCACTCATAGGAGGATACTAGATGTGGAACAAGGATGACTGGAATGCTACTCACATCACCAGGGAGGCTATCTGGAAAACAGGACTCCAAAAAAGACCCAGGGATCGCCCAATGACGGAGAAATGGAGGATATCTACATCAACAGCCTGGACATGAGTGGGGGTGGTGAAGGGCAGGGGTCGAGGGATGGGGAGCTTGGGGGAGCAGGAGATCCCAGCTGGATCAACAACATAGAGGGAGAACAAAGAATAGGAGACCATGGTAAATGAAGACCACATGAGAATAGGAAGAGGCAGGGTGCTAGAGAGCCCCACAGAAATCCACAAAGATACCCCCATAACGGACTGCTAGCGGTAGTCGAGGGACAGCCTGAGCTGACTTACTCTTTTGATGGGATGGCTAGGCACCCTAATTGTCATGCTGGAAACCCTATCCAATGACTGAAGGATCTGGATGCAGAGATCCATGGCTGGGCTCCAGGTGGATCTCTGGGAGTCCAATTGGCGATAAAGAGAAGGGTTTATATGAGCGAGAATTGTTGTGACCGGGGTTGGACGGAGCGCAGGGACAAGTGGTCAAATGAATGGAAGCACTTGAACTGTGGACCAGTGGCTCATGGGCCCCCAACTGGATCAAGCCCTCTGAATGGGTGAGACAGTTGAACGGCTTGATCTGTTTGGGAGGCTTCCAGGCATTGGGACCAGGTCCTGTGCTCATTGCATGAGTTGTCTGTTTGAAACCTGGGGCCTATGCAGGGTGGCTTGGCTTGGCCTGGGAGGAGGGGACTGGACCTACCTGGACTGAGTCTGCCAGGTTGATCTCAGTAGGCAGGGGAGGCTTTGCCCTGGAGGAGGTGGGGGTGGGGATGAGCGGGGGGGGGGGGGGGGGGGGGGGGGGGGGGAGGCGGGAGTGGGGAGAGCAGGAGAATCCATGGCTGATGTGTGGAGCTGAATTGTATTGCAAAATAAAAAAAAAAGAGAGAGAAAACATACAAAAAAAATGACAACCTGTTCAGTGTGCATTTGAGAAGGTTGTTCTTCATTTTAGTCTATCATGATTTCTGTTCATATTTTAATATTAAAATGGTAAATTTAAAAATTCTGCCTTTCAGTGTAAAGTTGAGCTTTGTCTTGCCTTACGTATTTTGCAATTTTGAATTATTTTTACCTAAGTATTAAGTATTCTACTGATAACACTTTTGGGGTTTGAGGGTTTTTTGCTTTGAATAAAATAGTCTTAAAGCTAGTAGATTAATATAAATACAAACAGTATAATCTTTTAAAGAACAGTTTAGTGATTATGTAGAAATTTAGTAATTTTAATAGAGTCAAAGTAAAAAGCATATTAATAAATTATTGAACCACACTTTAATTTTTATATAGTAAAATAAATTATGTTTATGCTGTACATACCACACATTCCTAACATAATATAATCCTTAAATTCAGTTGTTTACATTTTATCTAGATAATTTAATATACTAAATATGTTTTGAAATCTTTTGCCTCCCAGTACCATTCTTTGAAAAAACAGAAGAGATAAGTATCCTAGAAATCTGTTAAGTGATAGCCACTAATCACAATTACTCATTAGTTTAGGCTCAGTGAATTTGCTACAGTTGAATCTATATTAAAAAGAATTAATTTTTTTCTTTGATTGAAAATAGATTTTTTTCCAGGCTGTAGTGGGGAATGCCTTTACTCCCAGCACTCAGGAGGCAGAAACAGGTGGATCTTTTTGAGTTTGAGGCCAGCCTGGTCTACAGAGTCACCTATCTTGACAAATAAATAAAAATTAGATCTTTTCTCACATAATTTATCTTGTTTCTGATTTCTCTCCCTCCACTCCTCCCAATTCCTCCCTATCTCTTTTCCATCCAGATCCACCCCCTTTCTGTCTCTCTTTAGAAAATCAACAGGCTTCTGTGGGATAATAATAAAACATGATATAAAAATAGAATATGATAAAGCAAAGATTAACACATAATTATTAAATTACAGACGTGTGAGCAAAATAAGTTGTCTGGCTACTATATTATACACTGCTCTTTCTGAGAGATAAAATATAACCCCATAAACAAGAAATTTTCCTGTTTCTCTCCCATAAATTACTTTCTAGAAATGATATTAAGTTTAAGTGATTATACAATGAAACAATTGTGACTGTGCTACCTCTATTGAACTATATGATTGAAATAGCAATGCTGAATTAGTTTAAACAATACTTCTAATTCTCATCTAACATTTGGTACCATTGTGTAAACCTCAACTGCCAATCAGTCACAGGTCAGAAAAATGTTTTAAACTTAATATTGATTGATATTCATAAAAGGCACAGAAATTGGAAGATTTCCTGAAACAAGTGGTTCATGGAAGAACTAGTATGAATTAAGTGGGAGGAATTATTATGGGGAAATAAATTCAGTTAGTAATAGTGGAATAAAAATGATATCTTCTCTCAAGGTGACTCTATGCATATGTGCTTTGGATAGTTGCCCAGAAGGAAGGATCTGAAAATAACTTATTTTCATCAAGTAGTATTGAATTTTTTGAAGAAAGGTTAAATTTCACTTACCATCCATGAAACTGTACTTAGATGCTTGTGAAGATCTAGTGAACTGAGTGAACTATTAGTAGATTTATTGTGGAATTTCTGAAGAATTGACACAAGGAACATACTCTGGGAACACTTGACTCTGGGATGTCATGAAGTCTGGAGACTTATGTCTCTTTTGCAAATAAGAGAATAAGTATATAAGAATCTAAGGAAGTTAAACAATATTTTGTAAAAAAAAGATGGCAAAGCCAAGGGTTAAATTCTCTAGGTACATATTCACAGTCTAAGTTCTTAATAATTTTATTTTCAATTTACATAGATCCATTGTTATTATTAATTTATTAATGTAAGTGGCTATGAGAACTATGATTATCAGTACAATAATTTCAGAAGTTAGGTGGGAAATAAATTCAGAATATTTGTATATTTCTATGAAAAAATAAAATAGAATAATATCTGTTCATCAATTAAACACTGGATTAAAAATCACACAATTTAGCAGGTCTGAAATCCCATCTCTACATTTTTCTGTTAACAAAGCTGACCTTTCATTTAAAAACATTTGTGGCAATGAAATAGAAATCATGACAAAAGAAAACCCAGAGGATGATGTCATCATAAAATAATGGTATACTTCTATTTAATAATACTCTTCCATTACAAATGAAAGCAGGTGAGGTTTGTTGCACGGCCCACCCTGATGTCAGATAAAAAATGATCAGCCAGAATAATCATGGTAGCGTGCACCCCAAAGCTAGGCTGACAGGCCTAAGCAGCTGTAAGGCTCAAGAGATTACAGGCTGAAACTTCAGCTCATCTTTGAAAATGAATGTACATGCAGTAATTACAATTCATCTGCATTCTGGATGTCATAGATCCATTTAGATACATTTAGTATTAATTTTAATAGAAGTGTTCAGATATTTAGACTTAAATGTTGAATAATATTAAAATATATATAAGACACATCCCTTATCTACTAATTGATTAAAAATTAAAAAAAATATTGGAAACAAAAATCAACTCTTAATTTGAAATGAATATGTATAATCATGTATTTTTAAAGAGAATGTCATTTAACGTATTGATAATGATTGAAAAATGATTTTATCAGAGGAAGTTTTCATCTACTTGTTTTTAAAACCACTAAATACTATCCTAAGAAAACAAGTTTATTCAGATTTTGTACGTGTTAATCCATGTCTGGCCTAATACCTTAAGCAAGAAAAGCTCATCGGGATTTGTGTCAACTGAATAATGTCCTATATTTAAGTATGAAGCAACCTCGTTTTCACTCTGGACAGAAATCTCCAAGCCTTTCTCTTTTTTTTCTTAGCTGGCACAATTTGACTTTACATAAATTCCATTAGCTGCATCCAAGTCACCATACAGTCACGGGGAGAGTTAATAACTGAAAAGGGAGGGTGCACAGTGGTCATGGTATTGTCACCAAATGTTCATTATGAGCAGTTTTCAATTTATCTGTAGCTGTTTCCACATTTTCAACTTTTTCTTCTATATGAACAGCTTCAGTTTTATTTTCCTTCCTTATACATAACAGCATAAAATTTTTAGTATGCAAGTGATAAAAATTGCCTTGAGCAATATTAAGCATTATTATGTTTTTTAGTTACTCATTATTTGCAAACTTTCTGGTTTATAAATCCATAAAGTTTAGCTATTTTTTAATTGAAAATACATTTCTTTCTCATATACTACATTCAGGCCACAGTTTCTCCTACCTCCACCCCTCCCAGAGAACCATTACCACACCTCTCCCCCAGATCCACTCCCCACTCTGTTTCCCTTCAGAAAAGAGTAGGCCTCCGAGAGATAACAACCAAACACAACTAAATAACATATAATAAGGCAAGGTAAGGCAACCCAAAAGGTATGAAAGCATCCCAAGAGCTGTATAAAAGCATCCTAAGAGCCATCAGAGAAACACCTGCTCCCACTGTTAGAAGTCACACAAAATCATCAAGCTAACAACTATAACACATACACAGAGGACCTGGTGCAGACGAGTGCAGGCCCTGTGCTTGCCTCTTCAGTCTATGTGAACCTATATGATCCCTACCTATTTCATTCAGTGCCATGTTCTTCTGATGTCCTAGATCCCCCTTTTTTTTTTTTTTTTTTTTTTTTTTTTGGTTTTTCGAGACAGGGTTTCTCTGTGTAGCTTTGCGCCTTTCCTGGGACTCACTTGGTAGCCCAGGCTGGCCTCGAACTCACAGAGATCCGCCTGGCTCTGCCTCCCGAGTGCTGGGATTAAAGGCGTGCGCCACCACCGCCCGGCCTAGATCCCCTCTTAACTCTCTCTCAGTATAATGTCTGGTTATGGGTATCTACATCTGCTCCCAACAGTTCCTGGGTAATGCCTCTCTGATGACGACTGGACAAGGCAGTGATATTTTGTTTTGTTTTGTTCTTTTTTTTTCTGCCAAACGTGTTTGATCCTGTGGGGCCCCACTGCTGTGGACAACATCCACACAGCTCATTGAATACAGAGAAGTTGAGCTGATACCTGCTTGGAGTTTTTACCTCAATGGATGTTCTAGTCTTGTTTGGTGCAAAAAGCTATTCTGCAGGCTACAGAAGAGAAACCCCGACACCAACCCAGGCACAAAAACCTCCACCTACAATCTGTCCTGCCGGCAAGATGAAACAATGTTAGCTAGCCAATCAACGTCTGGTTAAACTTGAGACCCATGTCACCAGAGAGAGAACATGCCCAGCACTGATTGGATGACCTTCTTTTAGCCATTTAATTGTGGATGAAAGAAAGAATGTTGGACTGACTGTTACATATTACATTTTTTTTTTCTTGGTTTAACATGAATCTTTTCAGGGATAACATTTTGGTGTGCCCTTTCCTGTGGAAGACTATTTCCATCTCTCAGTCGTCATTATTTGCCTATAGTTCCTTGTGTAGTTTTGAGGTCTCTTGACCTCTGCTCTCTCCACATTACCATGTTTTTTGGTGCTATTCTAATTTTGGTCATGGTTAGGTATGACTACATTAGATTTCTTTGTTAGGCGTGAAACTTTGTATCTGTGTCCCCTCTTCTTGTCTGAATCGAGCTTGTGCAGGTCCAGTGTGTTTCCTCACAGTCCCTGAGAGTTTGTATGTCCACACTCCCTGTGTTTCTGAGTAGTTGGAGTTGTCTGACACCACTGGATCTAATAGTCTTTCGACTTCCTCTTCCCATAGATCCCTGGTCCTTGAGTGATGGGGTGTGATAAGCACATTCTATCCAGGGCTGAACATTCGAAATTTCTCAGTCTGCAGAATGTCCAGCTACAAATCTCTGTGTTAATTATCATCTACTACATTTTTCAAAGTCTACATTTATTAAAGAAATAAGTCTGGTAATTACACATGTGATAATATTTGAATCATTCAAAGTTGTAATACAAAGCTGTGCTTTTTTGCTATTTTGTGACTATACATGTGTAAATAAAACAAAATTATTAAATATATTTTATATCCTCCAATTATAGCATGCATATTTACTATTATTTTTTTAGCCTCAATGTCAAATAAGTTTTTGCCTGAGCCAGTAAGGTTTGGAAATCACTGCTTGTTCATTTAATTGCATGAGAAATTGAAAGCTGAAGACAAAATATGCCTTTTCTAAGTAATAGTATCATTAATGATTAATAAAAATGGAATAGTTTAAAAATGCATGAGTCAATGTCAAGTCTTCTGATGGAAAGAAGTATTTGATGGAAATTGTGTGTGTGTGTGTGTGTGTGTGTGTGTGTGTGTGTGTGTGTGTGTGTGTGTATTAGCTATTCTCTATGGGATTCTTCTGATAGTTCTCTTAAAATTGTGTATCATATAAAATGCCATAAAAATGGTAAGTAAAAAGGAAAGCCATACATTATTTCTTTTTTTAAAATCACAATCTGATTTACCACAGTATAGTTTGACAATTGTGTTTTTGTACCTGTACTTAAATTTTACTATTTTCTTATTTCCAAATATTGTCAGTAAAGTATTCAAAATGTTAGTGATTGTTCTGTGTAGTTTTCTCATATATATTAAATGTTTATGCAGTCAATTCTAGAGTGATACATCCCAAATCTTTTCCTTTTGATAATATCATAGAAAACTATTCAACTTAACTGCAATCTCTTCTGCATCAAAATGTATGAAATGATTTTAGTGTCCTGTGATTTGTGCATGGTACAGAACCTTCCTCAATGTTTAACCATTTTAGCAGTTTGGTCAAGAGGGTAGTGGAACTTATTTTAACTTTTGAGTTTGTGGTACTATGGTTTGCATGATAATGCCCTACATAGGCTCCTATGTTTGAGTACTTGTTCCACAGTTGACATAACTGTTTGGGAAAGATCAGGAGATGTGTCCCTACTGAAGGAGGTATGTCACAGATAGAAGTCTTTGAGGTTTTAAAAGATTTGTTGTATTACCAATATACTCTCTATGCTTCATACTTGCATATGTGAGCTCTCATCTGTTCCTGCCACCATGACTTTGCTTGGCCATCATGGACTCTAATCCTCTGAAACTGGAAGCCAAACTAAACACTTTCTTTTGTAAGTTGCCTTGGTCATGGTGTTTTGTCACAGCTAAAGAAAAGCAGCTAATATAGAGAGACTAGTATGAGGCCTTTATTATATTAGGGAATCTCTCTGCAAAGGGGAATAAGGTGAGTCTCCTGGGATCCTTGACCTCTTCTGAGAGCAGCTCGTGAGAGGAAGGAGCATGGACTTTTCACAGTTCTCTCCCTTCCTGTTGTTTTCTTCAGTATACACACCAAGAAGAGCTGGTTGTTTGTTTTACATAAGTTAATTCTCTTAACTTGATTTCCTTATCTAGTCTTCCTTTAAAGTTCCTTCTTTCCTGTGACCTCACACATGTGGTTATGTAGGCTTGTAGGATGACAAGTTTTCTTTTTCAGTGATGGCTTAGTATGTATTTTTCAAGGAAAGTTCTTCTTGCTCATTCACTTATATAGTGCATCTGAGATGGGTAAAATAATGGGACTGGACAAATATTATCTTTCAGAATTTGTTATAAATTGTTCATCACCTTCATGGTGTCTATTGTTATTATAAAATGTATAGTTGTGAATTTTCCTTTATATGCAAGTGGGTCCTTTTTTTTTTTCTTTTTCTTTTTTTGGTTTTTCGAGACAGGGTTTCTCTATGTAGCTTTGCGCCTTTCCTGGAACTCACTCGGTAGCCCAGGCTGACCTCGAACTCACAAAGATCCACCTGGCTCTGCCTCCCGAGTGCTGGGATTAAAGGTGTGCACCACCACCACCCGGCCTGCAAGTGGGTCCTTTTCATTTGCAGCTTTCTATATTTATTTTTCTACATACTCAGTGTTTTGACTGTAAAATGACATGAGAAGTTTCTTTTCTAGTTTCATCTGTTTGCTACTGAAGATATCTCTATAACTCTGTGACAATCCCTTTCCCTTTGAGAATTTTTAGTTTACTACCTTTAGAGGAGGCCATCTATAGCTTGAGCTTGTAATTCTACATCTATGGACAAAATTCACATATTTTGTGCATGTGTGCATATGTGCATGCACGTGTTTGTGTGTGTGTGTGTGTGTGTCCAGCAATTTTCATAGTTTTGCTCTATTTCCTTATTGTTTTCTGAACACTCTAATGCATCATGGGAAAAAATAAGTAATATTTCAAGAAAGTGATGCTTAATATTTTGCCCACAGGACTTAGAAAGAATGTGGCTCTGGCAATAATGGCCTTGCTGACTAGTTCCTGCTACTTACTTATCTGTGAATAAATGGAGAAATATATAAATATATAGATCATGCTTATTCATATGTGATTGATCACCTGTGAGGTGGCAGAGCAAATTGTGTTTTTTATCGGGAATCAAGAGAGTTTAATTTGGCTGCTCTGCTAACTTTTTTTTTCTTTTTCTTAATCAAACATTGCAACCCATGTGTTACCACCACCTACGTTTAGGGTAATTTTTCACTACCCAGTTAAATTATTCTGGAAATATTTCACAGATGCATTAAAGCATATTAGATGATTCTAAAACCTGTAGACTTGACAATAAAGATCAACCATCACAAATAACATATATTCTTTGAATTGTGTCTTGTAGATTTTCATTTCAAGTAGTAAAAATAATGCAAAGAGTGAATGTCATTAAGTGGAGAGAAAAGGAAAGTTGTTTACTATTTTAGAACAGTTTCAAAATTCTATAAAATTAATATATTTTTACTCATCTAATGCATACCAATTTAAAAAAAATTAAAGAAAGGACTTATAAAAGTAAGTGGTGTTAAGCAAGTATTCATTATTTCTTACACACACATTCACACACACAATCTCCAATGTTAGGGTCCCACCTAGGGTGCTGATGAATGACAAGCCTTCAGCAGATCAGAGAAGATGAAGAGTAGGTGAACCACTAGACAGACAAACAGACACATGAAGACTTTCCTGAGGGCCAAAGCTCAGTTCTCCATTTTATTATTCCCTCTGTTGCTTCTTCTACTCTATTCTTTTTGGTTCTCTTCTTTTATCTTGATGTTTCCCTTCTTCTTCATTTTATTTTTCCCTTACAGATTATATATCCAAACAAAATATTTCAAACAATTTAAAAATTACAATGGAGTTACATTCTATTTTTCAAATGAATGTCATAATGAGTACAGGTGAAGAAAAACATATTTGTCATTTCTTACATGATTAAACCTTCAAAGTGTTATTTTCCCTTATATTATTAAACGTTTTATTTATTGCAGGTGAAAATCAGATTATTCCTAAAGATACATATATATTCATGTTTAAGCAACTTGTTATAGAGAACAAAGTGTAAACAACCAAGGTATTTTTCTCAGTCAGTTCTTCTACTGGCAGGCTGCACTTGCAGTTACAAAGAAAAGATCAATCATTTTATTTAAAGGTAATTATCTCAAATGTAATCTTATAAAAATCTTAAAATAATCACAAATCTGAATTTTTATACATGGAAAAAACAAGCATTCATCTCTGTTTTAAATCTGCAGGGTGCATACTAATTCAACAGTTTTTTTTTATTAAATTATATCAGGAAGCTGAAGGCAGAAATGGGTAGAAGGCTGCCATTGTTTTTGTTCCCTGAACTCCACAAGTCCCTAGCTCAACTATTAAAATGTACCTTTTTAATCTTATTTTTCCCCAGGATTTTCTACCTCAAAGCCATTAACAAAAACATCTTAACATAAATTTATTAGTAATCTACATGTCTAAAATTTTTAAGGGTGGTGATTGAATCATTAATTTGCTCTAGTAGCAATGTTTGGAAAATGTCCAACATTATTATTGCAGTAACACTGCCCCTGCTAAGGGACTAAAATCTCCCTTAGAGTTTTCATACAACTCATAGTTCATGAGGGATGTGGTGACCATAGGTCAATAAGCAGAGCCATGTTCAATAACAGCATGAGGTCCTCAGGACATGTAATACTTGGGGCTCTGCCTCTTCAGGCTCATTTGACAAGTTTTTCTGACCACAAAATCATGTTCCATGAATTCCAATGCTGCCTGTTGGTCATTTTGCATGGCCGCTGACAAATAATTTACATGGTCCATGACCCCTGACAAATAATTTAACACAAACAAAAGACACATTGTAATGTCCTCCATCCTTGCTTCTATTATTTTCATTTATGGGATATGGATGAGTAATGTTAGAAGGTTCTGAATTTCTAAACATAATTTGGCTAATTTTATGGTCAGACCTCATCTATTTTGAGTCTTAGAGAATCAAAAAATCTGCTTATAATACAGATTATTACAAGGGTATGAAAACAATATGGTAGGACCCAGTACCAAAGATAAAGTATTGGGAGGAAAAAATATGCAAATTTAAAATAAGCAAATAACATTTTGATACCATTTGAGAATTTTTTGAAAATAAACTGTTACATTTTCTACTTTGTCTTTTCAGAAAGAAGTGTGTGTGTGTGTATGTGTGTGTGTGTGTGTGTGTGTGTGTGTGTGTGTATTTTATATACTGAGCAGCTCTACTATTAAATATTCTCTCTTATATTCAGATTAAAATACTGATGTAATATATGTATTTGATATATATTATAATTATCTCTGATTTTACATCTGATTGCCAGAAGGATAATGAAAAATATTCCTTTTATTATTGAAACTTATGAGGAAGAAAATATTTGGAAGGAAATCTAAAAACTTAACTTTCAATTAGTGGTGATTTTAGAGAAAATACTCAAAGTCATTATTTATGTAAGTATTAAAGTATCAGGAAAGATTACTGATATAGCATAATTTTAGATATCATCAACTGATACTTTTTAGTTATAATTTTCTTTGTGAATTTCGTATTTGAGATAAATATTATGGATATGAAGGTAACCAGTAAAAAAAATCAAATGATTAATTGAGAATATAGCCCTAATTAATTTTATATATATTGCTACCTTGTTATGTTTTCAGGTGTCAAAAATAGGGACATTCCCAATATTGCAGAATAATTCTGGATGACTGTCCAAGCAGCTGGATGTCTCTGTCATTTATAGAGTTTTGGAAGTTGCTTGCAATGCATTTCATATTTGCTCAGGTAATATTATATCCTTGTGTGTTCTTTGATGGAGTTGAGGACTAGATAGTTATAGATTTTTCCATAGTTATGATAAAAGGTAGATTAGATATAAAACCTTACAAAGATAGGATAGATGCTATAGTATTTTCTTTAACTTTGCCAAGTACAAATAGACTGGATATTGTAACTGATTCTTGCTTGATAATTGTTTTTGTCGTATATAATTTTACTATGTTAAAATAAAAATTTTCTTTTTTGATTAGACAGAAAGGGGAAATGCTGTGGGATGGATGTCCTTCTGTATGCTGTGAATGTGTGTTGCTCTCCTTGGTTGATAATAAAGCAGTTTTGGCCAATGCCAAGGCAAGAAAAGGTTGGATAGTAGAATCAAACTAAGGAGGGGAAGAAGGGTGGGGTTGGGGCAGCTACCAGCAGCCACCCAAAAAGCAAGTTGTCAGTGTACCAGTAAGCCATGGGCCACCTGGAGATGAACCCTGGAAATGGGATAATTTAAATGTAAGAGCTAGTTAGTAATAAGCCCAAGCCATCAGCCAAACATTTATAATTTAAAAAATAGGGACATTCATGACTATACTAATATTCCACATGAGGTTTCTATTATCTCTTTGAAACTACCCTTTGAGTTTGCTTTTGAAAGTCTCATATGCTTGTGTCAAAATGAATGATGTCCCAGTAATGTCAAGTCAAATATAAATATCACATACATCCTAGTTTGTTTTGCTGTTGGTGTGATACCTCGTCATAACCAAACACAACCTGGAAAGGAATATGTTGATTTGCCTTAGAAGTCACTGTCTACCATCAAAGGAAGCCAAATCAAGAATTTAAGACAGGAGCTTCAAGCACAAAACATGGGGAAAAGTGGCTTCCTGGCATGTTCCTGTTCCTTTCTTATATAGCTCAGGACCACCTCTCTTGGCACTGCCAATTGTGGCCTGGTTCTTCCTATATCAATGACCAATCAGGTAAATGTCCTACAGATATTCCCATAAACCATTATGAACAAGAGAATTCTTCAGGTGATGCTCCCTTGTCCTGTGACAAGAAAACTAACAAGAACAATACATATAGTCTATTAAATTAATTTAGCAAATCATAAGCTTTTAAACATTCCACATGTTCAAGTTCACTATGATTATGAGGATGTGGTATAGGATAATTAATTTAGGAATGCTATGATTCTTATAAAGAAAAGTAAGAAATTTATAAATTTATAGTCACAAGTCAGACACTATATTTATACTTTTATATTCATTTATATATTTCTATATGCTAGAATAGTAGTTGTCACATGTTTGTACATAGCAGAAATTAAACTTGGATAATTGTTAAAAGTAAATTTTAATATGCTTTTATTTGTCTATGTGAAGAATAATAGAAATTTAAAAAATATAAAACCATTAAAAATTATTTCAGTGTGTCCTCATAGGCTAAGGAGTATATTGAAGTTGTTTGGACTCATTATATTGTTAGAGATTCATCTTGAAGCTACTTGCTTTTCTAGACTGCACCCTTCTGGAATCTATTTAATGGCATGCTTGAATGTCTGACAAAACCAAACTTTTTTTATAGCTGTCTGCTAGACAGACTGTTTAGTTTTAGCTTAGGTAGAAAAAGAGGAAAAGGAAAGGGAAGGTTAAATAATTTTTATAACGTTAAAAAGTATAATGAATAGAAAACAATTACTATGTGAATACAGTTCAGTCTTTAAGATGAAATTGGTGTTGGTAAGAGAAAGAACATAAAATGAAAATAATTAACCTTACATGTAGCAATACTTATTGTAATGTCTAAAAATTTTATTTTTCATATATACTAGCACAATTAGAAATTTAAGATGTTGATGCTCAATAACATGTTCTAATCTGTTGCTTTTTTTCTGAGGAGAATTCTTTCTATGATGTATAGATTTGTCTGGAACTTTTAAGGTAAAGTGATCCTCCTACTTTGAACTAACAAGTCACTGATAATATAAATCTGCTATGGTTGTTTTCTTCCTATGTTTTTAATTACTACTGATCTACATTGTGAGTTTAATACATTGGATAATGCTTGAAATTAATAAAGATAACATCATGAAATCATTTTGACAATGAATAAAAAACAATTAATGAAGAAAATACTTTCTTTATTAAAATTTTTCAGTATAAAATTAACTGTTCCTTCAGCATTGTTGATTAATGTTTATATTTTGTTTATATTTTGCAATACAAATAACAATGTTCAGCCATTATCCTTTTATAAAGACTGAATTATATCACCAAAACTTGCATACATAAATGGATTTTTGTGGACTGTAAATCTGTTTGCTATCTTTCCTTATAAATCTTATTATTTCTCCATATATCATTTATACACATATTTTTTGAACATAGTAAATATTTTAATTATTTTCAGTTGTTTTATGGAACTTTTACTTTTTTGACTAATGACAATTAAAAAACATTCTTAGAACCATAATGTTATACATGATGATAGAATTATCAACAAGTCTAGGCCTTTTGAATGGTACTTGAAAGCTTTTCATTACTCAAGCCAAGGGTAATGATTTGAATAAGGATGGCTCCCATAGGTTCACATATTTGAATGTCCATTATTTGTTGGAGTAGATGTGGTCTTGTTCAAGGAAGAATGTCACTGGGTAAGCTTTGAGGTTTCATAAGCCCAATCCAGGTCCAGTGACTTTCTTTCTTCCTGGTGCATATGGATCCAGATATAGAATTCTTAGCTACTTCTCCAGCACCATGCCTGCCTGTATGCCAACATGCTCTCTGCCATGATGATAATGGAGTAAACCTCTGAAATTATAAGCAAACCCAGCTAAATGCTTTCTCTTGTAAGAGTTGCTGTGGTTATGGTTTCCTTTTGTAGCAATAGAAGACTCAGACAGAATATAATTTATAAACACTAACACAAACTCCAATAGAAAGTTAACTTCTAGTTTTTGTATTTTTTCTTTTCTTTTTTTTTCATTGAAAATAGATTCTTCTCTCATACAATACATCAGAACATAATTTCACATCCCACCACTCCTCTCAGTTCCCTCCCACCTCCCCTCTTCCCCAGATGAAATCACCCTCCTTTTCCCTTCAGAAAGAAGCAGGCCTCCAAGAAAGAACCAGTCACAACAAACAAAATACAATGAGATTAAGCAAAAGTCTTCCTATCCAGGCTGGACAAGGCAACTCAATTGGAGGAACAGAGTCCAAAGAACAGACAAGAGTTAGAAACCAAGCTGCTCCCACTGTAAGAAGTGCACAAAAACACTAAGCTAACAGCCATAAAATATAAGCAGAGGACCTAGTGCAGACCCATGCTATCCCTATGCTTTCCACTTCAGTCTTTGTGAGCTCATATGAGCCCTGCTTAGTTAAATAAGTAGGCGATCTTCTCCAAGTGTCCTCCATCTCCCTTGTCTCCTACAATGTTTCCTAGCCCTCTTCTGTTGGATTCTTCAATCTCCAAAGGAGAGACCAAAAGGAGACCTCCAATTTAGACTCTCCCTCCACATAATGTCTGGTTGAGCCTCTGCATCCACTCCCATTGGCAACCAGATGAATCTTCTCTGATGATGATTGGACAAAGTAATGATCTACAGATATAGCAGAATATCACTAGGAATCAGTTCATTAATATATTTTTTGTCAGTCCTTTTTATGGTTCTGCCCTAGATCTGTGGTCTCTCTCGTCTCTAGTTCCTGGCCATCTAGACAGTGTTGGGCATAGTCTCCCTCTGGTGACATGGGCCTAAAGTTTAGTCAGATATTGTTTAGCCCCTCTCCCAAGTTTTGTGCCACAATCACCCAGCACCTCTTGTAGACAGGACAAGTTTTATATTGAAGGTTTTGCAGCTCAGGACTGGTGGCCAGATTTCTCTTTAGGTGGCCCCAGAGGACCTTCTTGCACCAAAGAGACTGGAAAGCAGGGTACCGGTTCAATCTCTCTGTATTCAATGAGCTATGGGGATGTTGTCCTCAACAAGAGGGCACTGATCTGTCTTTGGAGATTATCCCTCTGTCTTATCAATCTGATTTCCATTTCCCTGATGGCTAAAGATGTTGAATATTTCTTTCTTTTTTGTTTGTTTGTTTGTTCTCTTACACATTACTTCTAGATCCCAGCAGTTTCCCCTCCCTTTGCTCATCTCAGTCCCTACCCACTACCACCCCTCTTCCCCAGTTTCATTCTTTTTCCATTTTCATTCAGAAAAGAGCAAGCTTCCATGTGAACTTAACACAGTATAACAAGTCATAGTAATACTAGGCACAACCCTCATATCAAGGTTGGATGAGGCAACACAATAAGAGGAAATGGGTCCCAAGTATAGGCAAGAGTTAGACACACCACGCTATCACTCTTGGGAGTCCCACAAGGATACCAAGCTACACCACCATAACATATATGCAGAGGACCTAGCTCAGAGTCATACATGGTCCATCTTTGCTGATTCAGTCTCTGTGAGCCCCTTTGAGCCCTGCTTAATGGATTGTGTGGGCCATAGTCTCATGGTGTTTCAACTCTTCGATGTCTTTCATTCCTTCCTCCTTGACTGTGGGGCATACATGGGCTGCAAAGATGGTACCAAGAGAAATTCAGATAAATAGAGCTTAAGCTTTAAGCTGTTTGTGCAGAGAGTAGATACAAATGGTACCAGAGGAAGTTAGTTTAAGCTGTTTGTGAAGAGAATAGATACAAAGGATGTCTAAGAGAAAGTTAGCTTGGGTGTTTGCATGGAGATTAAAGACGAATGGTGAGGAAGGAAGTTAGCTCAAGATGCTAAGATAAGATACTAAAACCAGGAGATGATGTCAGGGCATAAACAACTTGTAAATAGGGTGACCTTTAAAATGATTGGTTGGTTCCTTCACCCCCTCCTAGGGTTTTGAGGTTTTCTGGTATAAAAGAGGCTTACTACCTATCAATAAACGATTGACTTGACTCCCTGCTGCATCTGATTGTTTCCAGGTAAGAGGGAGGCTGGGGAACGGGTGAGCGGCACAGACCTGCCTTTCCTTGGTTCCAGGCCACCTCTTCACAGGTGACCTAAGTTTGCAGTGGGGCAGGTCCCCACACTTGACTTCTATGTGGTTGCTCTGGCTTTGTCTAGTGTTTGGCTCTGGGTCTTTCTATCTGCTCTCATCAGTTTCTAGGTGATTCCTCTCTGATGACAACTGAGCTAGGCACTGATCTATGATTATAGCAAAAACAAAAACAAAAAACTTAAGTCATTTCACTGACCTTTTTTTTTTCTGGCCATGTTTGGTTCTATTCTAGGTCTTTGGGCTATCCAGTCTCTGGTTCCTGGCTATTTAAGCAGTGACAGGGGTGAACTCCTTCTCATGACATGGGCTTCAAGTTGGCCACTCTCATAAATTCTGGACCATCATTACCCCCAGGCATCTGGCAGGCTGGACAGATTGTAGGTTAAAAGTTTTGTGGCTTGGTTGATAGCCTAGACCCTCAGCTAGGAGCCTGGCCTGGTTCTAGTGATTCTCAGCCATTTGAAATTCCTCTATTGAGAATTCTTTGTTTAGATTTGTATCCCATTTTAAAATAGATCATTTGATCCTTTGATATCTACTTTCTCTAAATCTTTATATTTCCTTTAAAATAATACAAGTTTACTGAAGAAGAAGAGATTCAGAGAACCTAACTCAGGATTAACTTTAGAAAAACCTGTTAAAATGAATTATAGAGAAATTCAGACCCACACAGAAGAATTTAAAGGTGAAATTATCTCAGGATTGAATTATAAGGCTATAGAGAAACAGCCTCAGGTTACCAGATAGCTGATATTAATCAACCTGATAACCTTATAGGAACTGCCAAATGTTCAAGGGTCTGTACGAGCTAACTGGACTCCAGTGGAAATGTCAGATTTAAAGAGATTTAAAGAAGCTATAGTATCATATGGCATGTATTTTCCATTTGTAAAGCAGATGTTAAACTCATGATCAATTTGTAATAGAATTATTCCTCGGGACTGGAAAGAATTAATTACAGCCATCCTACAGGCCAGACAACAATTATAGTGAAGAACATGGTGGAAAGAAGAGGCTAAAAATATAGAACAATAATGTAGGACTAGACGTGTGGAAATTTCCCAGGATCAGCTTCTTGGAGAAGGCAATTATGCTCATATACAAAGACAATGTTTATATGATAAGCAAACCCTAACTCTATACTGCATGGCAGGTGTGAATATGTGGGACAGGGTTGAGGAATTGAGGAAGCAAAGAAGAAAATTGAATCATTTATGCAAGTTATACAAGGCCCAAAAGAATCCTTTATGGATTTCTTA
This sequence comes from Peromyscus californicus insignis, assembly GCF_007827085.1. NCBI lineage: Eukaryota > Metazoa > Chordata > Mammalia > Rodentia > Cricetidae > Peromyscus > Peromyscus californicus. Next base: position 15,124,256 of record NW_026294413.1, on the reverse strand, counting down.
CAAAGGCTGTCTTCAGCAGTAAATAGAATGATACCAAATTATTGAATAATTGAATAATTGAATAATTATTGAAATAATTGAATCTGGCTTTTGAGAATTATTAATTGCTAATTATTTGGTATTATTCTAATGAGTGGTCACCAGCCATCCAGATTGCACAAGAACAGGGCACAACAACTGCTGATCTTCCAAAGACACCAACAGCTCTACCTTTAAAATGGTTAACAGACAAGCCTGTATGGGTTCAGCAATGGTTTTTAACAACAGAGAAACTGCAGGCTTTAGAAGAGCTGGTACAAGAGGAGTTAAATGCTCAGCATTTTGAAGAATCAACCAGCCTTGTAATTCTCCTGTATTTGTTATTAAAAGAAATCTGACAAATGGAATATAGTAACGGACCTAAGAGCAATTGACAAAGTAATTCAGCCAATGGGAACTCTACAATCTGTAATTCCTTTGCCTATTCTGTTACCTAAATGATGGCCTCTTATAGTTATAGATTTAAAATCACTGTTTCTTCTCAATACCCTCACAAGGAAAAGACAGAGAAAGTTTTACCTTCACAGTTCCTACTTATAATGATTCTCAACCAGTTAAGAGATATCAATGGAGGGTTCTCCCACAGGGAATGTTGAATAGTTCCACCCAGTGCCAATATTTTGTACAAAAGCCATTGGAAGTAATATGTAAACAATTTCCTAAATCTGTAATTTATCATTACATGGATGACATTTTACTAGCTGATTTAAATGCAGATAACTTAGAAAGAATATTTGAAGAAGCAAAGAAAATTTTGTCTTGTTGGGAATTACAAATTGCTCCTGAAAAGATACAAAGAGGAGATTCTATTAATTACTTAGGATAAAAAATAGGTCTACAAAAAATTAGACCCTAAAAGGTACAAATTAGGAGAGATCAATTCCAGACTCTTAATGATTTTCAAAGATCATTTGGAGACATTTTCCATCTACAAACTATTTTGGGGGTAAAAAAAAATGATAAACTGAGTAATTTGTTCAAAACCTTAGAAGGTGACAAAGACTTAAATAGTCCAAGAGAATTATCAGCTGTAGCTGAGAGATAATTGGCCTTGGTGGAAAAGAAAGTATGGGAAGGACATGTGGATCATGTGGATGCAAAACTTGATTTCATTTTGGTTATTTTACCCTCTAAGCATTCTCCTACAGGAATTTTAATGCAGAGAGAAGATATTATATTGGAATAGATATTCCTACCAAATAAACAGAGTTAAAAGTTTAAAAACTTGTGCGCAAAAGATCTTTGACTTGATTTTAAAAGGAAAATTGAAACTCTGTCAATTAGCACGAATAGACCCAGCAGAAAATGTAGTACCTTTAACTAAAGATGACATAGACAAATTATGGGCAGAAAGTGAACCTTGACAAAGAGCTTACAGTAATTATTTGGGAGAGATAAACAGCAAATATCAATGAGTTTTGGATAAATGTCATTGTTTAGGATGGTTGGTTACAAGTCGTTATTATTAATGGACAGGAAAAAGACTAAACAATGGGGGTCAGATTTAAGGTTCTTGTTTGAAAAAAAAGAAAAAGAAAAAAGAGAGGATATAAACACAATATAGATAAAAATGGTAGATTATTGAATATACTCTAAAAAGAAAAAAGAGATGGTTTAGATATGATATAGATAAAAATGGTAGATTATTGAATCTACTTTTAAAAGGCAGCTACTAGTTTTAAATATTTTACATTGGATTGAATTTTTGTATATTATATACAAATTATGTATATTGATACAAATTTGAGATTGATTTTGTTAGAAAATACTGTACATATACTTCTAACCTTGTTCAAGGTACTATACATAAATAGTTCATTTAACAATGTAATGCAATTTGCTAACACTTGAATGTTATTATTACCAACTATTAGGATATAAAGAAATGAAAGTTAGTAGTTAGACATTAAATCAAACTTGTAGTCATAATAGGTATATTTTCAAGTTCAAGCAGAGATATATTTTAGGTAGACAGGTCATCTTCAAACCCTTCAGAGATGTACAGAATATAGCATTTAAGATGTTTTAATAACATAGAATTTTTTTTATGACTGTGAGACATGTCTGCTCCTGGCAGCACCAATCTACTTCAGAGAAGATATGGGCATTGAAGAACCTCGACATGGAGTTAACTTTCACTGTGGCAAAAGTTAGCCACTGGGCAACAAAGTGCCCTTGCATTGACTACTGATGGTATGCTGTCCAAAATGAACAATCAGGACACAAAACAAAGGACTGCTGATCCTTGCCAAGACAAGTGTGTTTGCAGCTTTGGCAACAGGTGTCCTCTGACGCCAGAACAATATGGCACCATCGCTGAAGTAGCTTTGCAATCTGGAAAAGGTACAGTGCCCCTTCCTTCAAAGGCAGCTGAACAGGCAGTGGGCCAATGGCTCCTGGTATTCAGTGAAACAGTAGCTAGAGCAGTTATTCTTGGAGGAGTATCTAGGCTGATGGAGTCTGGTCTCTCAGTGGTAGACTAGACTTTAATAAAGGTGGTGAAGCCACCCATAAGCCTAGAAGAATGGGATGCTGAATTCCAAAAACACCAGCAATTTCCAGAATTTAAAATCCTGAATCACATCTGGACACTGGCAGAATTCAAGTTTATCTGGTACATGGAATACCTACACCAAATGTGGGGTCAAAGCTGTAGGCCTTGTTTATACCTTGTTTCACAAATGAGTCTGTCAGATACACTAAGTCTGTAGGCTGAAGGTGATGCTTTAATGTTACAGAGGAGCCTCAGGTGACTGTACAGGAAGCTGATTGTTTCTGTAATAACTCACATTTTTCTTTTGAAATCACTTGTTTGCACTTCCTATTATACTAGGTAATATTATTTTGTTCTCGTGTCTCTGAGGGAGTTTGAAGATTAGATAATTATAGTTACAGTTTTCTTTGTTAAGAAATTTGGAAAATAAACTCACTGAAAGGTGTTAAGTGTATAAGTTTGAAAGGCATAAAAGATATTTTTGGTTGATAATACAAGTTAGGACAGAAAGTTAATTAGGTACATTTTGGACTCATCAAAATAGGATAGATAATGGAATATTTTCTCTGAATTTGTCAAATTCAAGTGGAATAGATATTATTGATGCTTTTATTGCTTGTATATTGTATATAGTTATTGTATTTATTGTATATAGTTTTTCTTATATTAGTTATAGCTTTTTTATTTTAGAGAAAAATAAGGGAAATATGGTGATGTATTGTGTCTCCCAATAAACTAAAATTTGCCTAGAGATCAGAGGAAAAAGCCAGCCACTATATAGAAGTCAGGCAAAGGTAGCACATGCCTTTAATCCTACCACTTGGCAGGCAGGGATCTTTCTGGATCTCTGTGAGTTCAAGACCACACTGGAAACAAAGGCAGGTGTAATGGCACATGCCTTAAATTCCAACACTAGTTAATCATGGAGGTCTGGAGGTCTGTACAGACAGACAGGAAGTGACAGAGCTAGGCAGGAAGAGGAAGTGATATAGCTAGACAGAGAGAACAAATCAGATGGCAGAACAGCAAGGCACATAGGCGTGGGTAGACAGAAAGTAGCTTGCACTTTGGAAGCTGTGGAGTTGGTGAGGTGAGGTTAGCTGTGGCTTTGCCTATTTCCCTAATCTCTCAGGTTTTCACCCCTATATCTGGCTCCATGTTTCTTTTATTTAGTAAGACCATTTAGCAATTTGTGTTATACCTATTAATCTCTTTTATCCTCCTGGGAAGATTTACTTTTAATTTCATGTCATGTATTCAGTACATGATTTTATATGTATCTATGTAAATTACTAGAGCTGGGAATGGGCAACAACATGCATTTATATCTTTTGAGATCAAATTGACTTGGTTGATATGATTATCTCCATTTGCACCCTTTATTGATGTTCACCTTAAAACAGCCACCTTATTTTCTGACCTATATAATAGCAATAGTGGTAAAGATTTACAATGGCCTTCAATTCTATAACAAATGCATATAATTTATAATTTAAATTAATGAAAAAAAACTGTGGTTGGAAGTTTTCCTGTGTCTTGCTCATTGTCACAACCACTCAGACCCAAATAAACACGTAGAGGCTTTTATTACTTATAAACTGTATGGCCATGGCAGGCTTCTTGCTAGTTAGCCCTTACATCTTAAATTAACCCATTTCTATAAATCTATACCTTTCCATGTGGCTTGTGGCTTACCAGTACTTTACATCTTGCTTCTCCTGGCGGTGGCTAGAAGCATCTGACCCACTCTTCTTTCTTCTCACCTATCTCTCTTGGATTTTCCCACCTGACTCCATCCTGCCCTGCCATAGGCCAATGTAACTTTATTTATCAACCAATCAGAGCAACACATATTCATAGAATACAGAAAGACATCCCACAGCAAAGAGCAATCATTTTTCATTTTTATCTCTAAAAAATACATACAACTAGTCATTTTGAGACAGTAAGTTACTTTCCTACCTATTTGAATTCATTCTTCCTTATGCCAGAATCCAATGTGTAACATGGTGAAAAAAGTCAAAATTGTTATGTACAAGGGATTCATGATACTTTCCAATGTATGTCGAAAGGCATCTGAAAACTACAGTTACCTACAGTGTATGTTGTTATTTCTTACTCACGAATGACAAGAAATCAATCTTTCAGAGTATAATATTTATAAAATTATATATGCGCTAAAACTATTTAAGTGAACAATTATATATGGTGCCTCCCAAGTAGTAAAGTTGAATACCAGCAAGCAGCTCTTCATCTTATCTTTCTCTACTTTGTGAGGTAATATGTGTTCTTGTAGGAACCATATGTTTAATATTTAGCCTATTTAATATTTTAACTCTGAGCAGAAATGTGGATATGTGGGAATGCAGCTAAAATCTTTTTGAGAAGTCAGAGAATCTACTTAACTTTCAGAATGTTGGTCTTGGCCAATCTCAGTGCATTTAAATGAAGTAGAAAATATGTTTAGATGTTTCTATATTAGATATGATGGAAGTACTTTACTCAAAAAAATTAATAATTTAAGTGTTTTTTTAATATGCTTACTATATTCTTTTGGGTCAGTAGTACATAATCCTTATTTCTGTAGTTTTAATATAATTTGTTAGATCTTGGGCATCTATTTCCTCATTTTTACAGAAATAGTTTCTTGTGGTTTACTGACTTCTGTTCTTAAGGCCATTATCAATCTCCTGCTGATGTAGCAGTCTGTACTATGATGGATCTCACCCATTTGCAGTTCTTCCTCATGAACTTTGTTTATCTAGCATCTCACAATGCGCCTGCGGCCATTTTGCTCATGCTACCAAATCAGTTAAACATATTGATGATGTGAATATAACTTGTTTTCCTACCTATACATAAAACAGACTCAACTAAAATGTAGGAAAATTTTGTCATGAGAAATATTTCAAAAATTATTATAAAATTAAAAGTTCAAATGTAAGGATTTGTTTTAAAAGATCTTCCTTGGGTAGCATATTTTTACACTAATTGAAGCTTCACTTAGCTTTTGGGTCATTAGATCTCAAGGAGAACGTGTACAATTTTGATTTAGAGTGAAGCCACATATTGTGAATTCACCAACACATATTAAGGCTACAGTATTTTCATCTACTCAGACAGAAAGCTCAGATATCCTTGCTGAAACTATTTAACTTGACTCCACACCTACCATTATGGACACTAATTTCCCAGTGCCTAGGAAAAATGTCATTTTCCTGATCTGGATATTAAGTATAAATGGGATTTTATGATAAAGAGTCTTTTGGGATTACATTATTTCTTTCTTTTTTTTTTTTTTTTTTTGGCTTTTCAAGACAGGATTTGTCTGTGTAGCTTTGCACGTTTCCGGGAACTCACTTGGTAGCCCAGGCTGGCCTCGAACTCACAGATATCCGCCTGGCTCTGCCTCTCGAGTGCTGGGATTAAAGGCATGTGCCACCACCACCCGGCTTGGGATTACATTATTTAAAGCCAAAAAATTTTTTAACATTCTGCTTCTTAACTAGCTAGAATCTGTCCCTTATAACTTTTACTCAGGTATCATTATATCACACCAACACTACATATGATTCTTCTTTTAGGCATGGGTATTTATGACATTTCTACTAAAGGCTCTGGATGCAATCTATGCTGTATTTTTGTTCTCGAACTTTTCTTGAACCACAGTTTCCATTGACCTTAATTATATACTTAGGAGTAGATTTTCTGTAAAATTAAACATTTACTCGAATTTTCCTCCATTTTGAAGAAACTAGATAATAGTTTTCTAAAACTATGAAAGCCTTTTTATTCCTGGAAATTCCATACCTTCAATAAGATTTCTTATTTTCTTTCTTTTTTTCAGACAATTCTATAGAATCAGAAGTGGTATTTCATTATAGTAACATTCATTCATTGAGTATTAAAAACAGTGAGCTACTTTTTAATTGGCTATTTCAATAAAATTTCTGTGAAAAATATCTCTTAAAATCTTTTTCTTTCATTTTAAATTATGTTTTCATTTTTTTTATTATGTAATTCTTGTAGTTCTCACAAGGATCGCTCCAGAGAGGCTTTTAGAATCTCTCATTTTTCTAACTTTAATGTCAACTCAGAACTGCATATCTTAGCATTTCACATCTGTCTTTTGTAGTGCCTATTTATATTACAATAAATATTTTATTTTGTCTTTTCTATAAATAGTCTTTGCCTTCAGTAATTTATTGAGGTTCTCTCACATTTACAAGCTTTCAAATAAAAACCCGAGCACTTTGTTTCTATACAAGTTTGTACTTATTCATCAGTTTGATTATTTCTTTTGTGTTATACACATTGAGGAAGGTGTAAGATCTTAAATACATTTATATCTGCTTACTTAGTATTTTACTTCACCAAAAAAAATGATTTTCGAAGGAAAACTAGCTTATCATAATAATGTAGATTATGTAATTGCACTCTGAAAGCCTATAAACTCTTTAGAAATTTCTGAGTTTAGTAACTAAGAATTAGGTAAGAAGAATTCTAACAGCTTAATGACTCCCATAACCAATGAGATTCAGAATGAATGAATAAATCACCATGCCACTCGGGTCCTCTATGCTCACAAAAACTCTGCTGTCCTGGAATTTCCAATATAAGTAAGTCTATTTTCAGCTGAAATTAGCTCTCAATCCCTTCCTTTCCATTGAAAAATTATATACAGAATGATAAATCTATTCAGGTAATTCCAAATTTCCTCCTCCCTGTCTAATTTGTGTGTGAGGGCTCATCATCTTGATCTCCTCCTTCTCATTTTTTTAGAAAAACAAAAGCCAACTATCTTCCTTTATCTCTGTTATCTCAAGTCACATACTCTAATGTAGAAAAACATCATGTATGTATAACAATTATTTCTGTGAATTCATTATCATCATCAAAATACTAGCACAGGATAGTACGTATTGATTTGCTCCACGCATAATTTTTTTCACATTTAACTCTAAAATCTCATTTATTTAACAGGATCATTAAAACTTTGAGAGTTTCTTAAACTTAATAAGCTTAAAGTATATTATTTCTTGTGAAGTGATATTAGAATTAGAATATTAAGTGGTATGTTACACAAACTTTCAAGCAGCAAATTTAAATTGTTCAATATATGGTAAATGGCTCGCATATAAAAAATAATTGGCAAGACCAGTCTCTATATTTAGACCAATTAGCAAAATCATCTATAATTTCCATGGTAACATGTCTCAGTTCATTTTCAGTTTGAGGACTCATAATGCCTGCTTAAATGACAGCAACAGTGCTAATTATTTCTGTCTCTAATATAACCATCGAGCTTGCTTTGCTTGTACTGTAGTTTTCCAGAAGTGCATGTTAAGTTTGACAATACCTGCTCTGTTTGCTTTTCCTGTATAGTGGGGTGACTGTGAAAAGTGTAGTTGGAAAAATCCAAATGAAAGGCAGACATTCTTCAGACATATTCCTGTAGCATAATGTGAATATGAAAACAGAGATTCTGGAAATGTAACCCATTTGCAGTATATCAGGCAACTATATCCATGAAAATATAAAATTTCTCTCCATGTAGGAGGAGTGAGATCACAGAACTCATACAATACCCCTTGGCTAAAAATATTTAAAATCTACCTATAATGCTTACTTTTAGTCTCTGCTGTCCTCAAAATATTGATACCTATTTATTTATATTTATACCTACATATACCTAACTATTAAATTTTATGTACTGTGTTAATTTTTGAAATAGCTGTGACTTCAGTTAAATATTTTTTGACATGTAAGTATAAGTGTGTTAGAGTTTAAAATGAACAAAATGGTAGGACATGCAACCTGTAAATCTCAGTAACTTAATAGTGGAGAGAAATTGGAGAAAAGAAGGAAAACAAATCTTTGAGTGAAGCTAGCATAAAGGTCAGCCACATGGTGGCAGGCAACAGCACAACACACAGGGGAAAGACTAAGAAAACAGAAGGAAAAGTTATTTTTCTTTATAATTCAGAAAATACTTCCAAACTAGCATGGGTAACTAGCATGGGTATGCTCTATAAGAGACTGAGTCATGGAGCAGGAATTCTGGGAAGAAAAAGTTCAGTGTCTTATTAAAGGGATAATTTGGCTTAGCATAGTTTAAGAGCAACCCATCTTCCTATAGGCAAACCAGCCTTCCTGAGGAGTATTCCCTTGGCCAGGTGATCGATTGTCCTACATGAAATGTTGGCTTCCCTTGATCCAGGTCAGAGCTTCTATTCTCTTGACCAGTAGTTTCCCTTAATTGTCTTTTATTGTTACTCTAAGGTCTCCACATCTGATGAGATAACCCTAAGACCATTTAGGATATAAGCTGAAAGTGATTATAGATATAACCTGTTTTAAATTTAAATCTAGATGTCCTGTATCAAAGTTGTTCACTTGATGGGATTAATGTCTGAGATGTACTTTGATTTTCTGATCTTATGTATAGCCTCCAGTAAAGGATGCATATTTTAAAAAGAGATTAGAAACCAGGACTCAGTTTGGCATTCTTATCCAGAGAAGCTGACCATGTCTGGAACAATTACTTTGATGATCTGTGCCCTGGGTTGCCTCAACTTTGAATCTTCTGTTTCTACTGTTTCCCCTCTGAAGACAGAACTCTGCTGTTTGAGAATAACCAATTCAGCTTATTTGACCTGAGTCATTCCATTTAGTGAAAAGGGAACACCTCCAGTATGACTATCTAGAAGAGTGGTCCTCAAACTTCCTAATGCTACAGCACTTTAATACAGTTTTGCATGTTGTGCTGACCATCAAACATAAAATTAGTTTTCTTCACACTTCATAACTGTAATTTTATTATGTTATGAAACATAATGTAAATATCTATGTTTTTCAATGGTCTTCACAGCCAACAGATTGAGAACCACTGATCTAGAAGAACACAATAGTGCATCAGTGGTTTGTTATTTCACTCCCAGTTTTAGGGAAGAAAGGAAGTCATTGACCGATGCTTGGAAAGAGGTGTAAGGGAAAGTAAAGGCAGTGGTTATAAACCCTAAACAAGGACCTGGGGCAAACTAGAACTGAGGATATTTCTAAAATGCTTGTGTCAAAGTTATTGGGAATCTCTCCATGGATTCACATCAACATCTACCCTTGGGGTCCCCCTTCATTTGTCCTTGGACCTCCAAGACTGAACCAGAGTGATGAAAGCAGTATTAGCTCACATTGTATTTGCTAGAGTGTCTAAAATCAAAGTGTGAGGTTCTTCCCACATGTTTCTTCTGGATGAGGACAAAGAGAGAGTGGAAGAGCAAGACAGAAAGGAGGAGCAAGATGGGGAATGAGGGATGAAGGGAGAGAGACAGAGAGAGAATATACATTTTTTTTGGTTTAAAACAATAGTCACATTCACATTTGGTACAATTGTTGATTGCTTTTTCTTTCAATAGTGTTCATAGAATATTTCAGTACTATCAGTCTTACCTCAATTGAAATATTTCACATGGAATTAGTAATATTGAACAGATACATATTTTGGTTAATATCACTAGAATATTTAATTAGTCATTAATTGGTAACCTAGGATATAACAACTAAGTATTTAAAATTCTAAAATAGGTGCCTTAAAACAAAGTGATGCCTCTGTCATGTACAACTTGAGCAGCATTTGTTTCAAGATGTCATCTGGAGTCCAGCTACTTGGCTGTGTGCTTTATAAACTCTGTAGATTGTTTCCTATTCGGCCAGTTTAAGACTCACCATCTGTGCCATATGGCAGTCATTGGGAAGGTGAAAATGGAAAATAAAATCCATAGGCCACCTTCTAAAGCAACAGGAAATTGGACACATTACTTTCTACTTATATTTTTTGTTAGTAGACATAGATGTAGATGATTCCTGGAGAATATCATTTGTATTCTGACTATGAATGCACATTATTAGATAAAAGCAATCACTGTAAGAAGGTAAAACCAAACATTTATACATAACTAGCAAGTTTTATAATTTGGAAATGATGAGATAAAGTCAAACTGAAAAATATATTTATAATGAAAGGTTGTTTTGCATTGAATAATTATAAATATGAGTTAATTAGATTTTGATATTTTTTTGTGCTTTACTTAGCCTCATCTGAAAATACATAGTGTGTGAAATCTAATATACTTCTGAAAAATTTCTTAAAAAGTTGCCTTGATCAGATTATTATTGCTAAAAGGCTGTGCAGATATAAGGACCTTAAAATTAAAAAATAGATGATTTTAACATGAAATATAAACTATGAATTTGAAATTAATCTACTATCACATTTCTGTCATTGAATAAATAATTGCAATATATTGTATAATTACAAGGTCTCTGGTTTTCTCTGCCTTCAATCCCAACTGCAGTTTTGGAAGCCGGGGTGTTCCATTTGAAGTCAGAGGACAATGAGAATAAGTTGATCCTCTCCTTCCACCATTTGGGTCCAAAAGATTAAACTCAGGTCATTAGGCTTGGTAACATTGCCTTTCCTCCTTAAGCCACCTCACAGGTACAAATGAACATTTTTTTTCACAGTAAGATTAAATAATACTAGAATAGATTTTTCTATAACTTAAAGTATAAGGAAACAGTGAAAGATTTGCTATACCAAAATTCTTGTCCACTATAGCAACACGAAGGTGTTGGGGGAAACAAAATTGCCCTGTGCCATGAAGTTTGTGTTAGTTTTCTTTCTGTTTGAAATATAACAGAAATATAAATTTATTAACAAGTAAAACACAAGGTAAGAATCAAAATGATGGACTCTAGGATTCTAGCTTTGCTTCTTACAAGTTTTGTGACCTTCATGACTTCCCATGGACAGTTTCCTTTTCAATACAATGAGAATACCATGTTACTTATTTCATAAGGTTCTTGAGGAAAATTTTAAATTGATATTCTTAAAGTTTTAAAGATCATTATCAATGCTGTGTGAAACTATGATCAATGTGTCCTTTTAGGACTACAGAATGATAACCTGTTATTGGAGAAGCTTACTCTGCAATTCAGGTAAGAGGAAATGATAGCTCAGGACTCCTACTCCCATGATCCTTTCAGACTATTTCAGGAATTTGGTTCTTGTCTCTAACTGGTGAGATTGCTGAATGGGGTCTTTCTGTAACATAAGGATGCATATGCAGTTGTAGATCTTGGGTTCACAAATAAAATGGTTGATTGAAGCCTTGCTTTTTTTTTTTCTCCAAAACAGAGTTTGCCGCATTATCTGGCCTCAAAAAATAACATTCCTTTACCACTTGTCCACAGTAGACCCATTTGTGGCTACAATTTGTTTAAAAACTTAATTTGAAAGAGTAAAAGTTTCATGCAGGAGCATGATTTCAAATTCAGTAGTGATTTCATTTTGATAATTACTTAAACACAGGCAACAAAGTGGTTATGATTTTTTGGCCCTATTTTCCTAGACTGTTAATAAAACTTTGCTTAGTATTATAAATGACAACTATTTCAGATTAATTTTATCAAATAAAACAAAAACTTTACACTTATTATTTTCTTAATATTGTTAAGCTATTTAAAGTTTTTGGTTTTATTTTTTCAAATGATGTGAAATACAAATTAAATAGAATATATCTCCAGGGATATTATTCTGAATCTAATATGGATGATAAAGATTAAGCTGTAATATAGTTTAAAAGTGCATTACATGTGTATACTATGTATATGTGTAAATATTGTATATGTAATTTAGTATGTAAGTGTGTATGTATGTGTTTATTAGTTTCCCCAAAGCTTCTAATTTGATTCTACTTGGAATTCTTCCACAAGAGAATGGTGTTACAAGGCAGAACTTTCAGAACATACAGCTACCAATTCTCTCATTAACCACAGCAACAGAACTTCATAGTAGAATCTTGAAATTAGATTGCAAAGAATGGACCTCACATTAATATTGAGAAGAAGAAAGAAGATGTGACCTTTCTTTGTCTGCTTGTGAAGAAATACCTTATAACAGCCACAGCTTTGATTTTTGTAATATGTTCAAGAGAGCTCTCTCTTTATCTGGTTACCAAGGTCTCCAAAGCATTGTACCTTCTGAATCAAGGAAAAAAGCATTCTTCCTCCTAATTTTCAGAGTTACAATATTACTTTAAGGATTGAAAGTAAGAAATCTATTAGAAAACAGTATGTGAGCAAAATATTACCTTTTTCACTACTGCCTGAGTGGTCAAGATGTTCCTACAGTTTTACAGTAGCATGGATGCAGAAAAGTTAGGTTGTCTTAGGTCTTCCATATCCCCAATGGCCTGCCTGTATGACTGCGGACCCCACTTTAAGTCCTCTCCCTAACAGTCTTTATTGCTTTGCACACATTTGTTATAAATTAGTTTACTATGCAAAGTAATGATATCAGTTAAATCACAGGAAATCTCATAAAATGTATTTTAAAATATGAGAAACCAGTATTTTACAACAGTTTAATTACCTTAGCAACTTTTAGTAAATTCAAAATACTTTATATTTTAAAAACTGTTTCTTTATAGCACTGCATATTTTAGTGATGTTTCGATTTACTCATTAAATTAACTATTTAATTTTTTACTTTTGAAATTACTTTTAATTATTTTATGTCACAAAATTGAATCTAATAAAGTCATTGCTCATCCTTATTGTAAATAAGTAAATGTTATCTTCTCTACTTGGATTACAATATTTCTGTGAAATAAGAATAACCCAAAAAATGTATGTTATGATGAAATTACACTAAATAAATTTAGTATTTTCATAAGAAGTATGGAAATTGAACAAGTGTGACCAGATATTTTCTATATGAAGTCTTAGCTGATCAGTTTTACTCTGAAGGGAATGTTTTAATTAGTAATGATTGAAATTATTCTCTTTATTAATATTTACCACATAAATATTTCTACTTTTGAGATGTTGATTTGCTCATTTTTAAGGAAAATTGCTTAATCACTAGCTTCCATCAGAACACTGAGATTTAGTAATTAACAATTTTAAGGTATTATTTTATTGAAAAAATAATGAAGAGTCTGTAGGAGTTGAATAGGTAATAATTACCTTTAGTTTTTTGTGTGTGCTCATGGAAGAAATTTATCTCAGCAAGAATATTACATGATTAAAGTCAAGAAACTAATTATTCCATAAAATAATTTTAATAAGTCATAAGTGAGTTTGTTTTTTATTCATTAAGTGATAATCAGATTACATTTTGAGTATTCTTTTGACATTACTTCATCTAGAAAGATGTTAATTTCTCTTTCAGATCTCAAATTGTGCTCAGTGCTGTATCATGAAAGTCTCTCTGTGAATTTTAAAATATCTCATTCTGGATAGATACTAGTTATAACAAATGTCAACAATATTGTTTTGAATATTTCCAATTAGTGCTACAAAAACTTAGTGCCTTTATATCTTAAATATATAAACTTTAGCTGGGCAGAGGTGGCACATGCCTTTAATCCCAGCACTTGGAAAGCAGAGGCAGTTGAATCTTTGTGAGTTCTTGGCCAGCCTGGTCTACAGAGAGAGTTCCAGGACAGCCAGGACACTACACACAGAGAAACTCTGTCTTGGAAAACTTAAAAACTAAAAAATAAAGATTAAAGTTTATTTATAAGAAAGAAAATATGTGTCTTTCTGTTAGTCTCTTTTTATTCTGAATTTTCATGCCTAATACATAAGCTTTTGTGCTATTTAACCGTCTTCAAGCAGTTTACTAAGATATGTTTAGAAATAATGTATTCCATGTGTTGACTTTTGAGGTTAGCTCCTGTGTTGTAAAAGTTCTTTTAACCTACACCATTATTTTAAAGAGAATTTCTTATGCTTTCTTCTAGAAGTTTCAGCAATACAGATTTTAGATCTTTATATTTGTGTAAGCCAGACATGTGTGAGCACCTGAAGAGGCCAGAAAAGTACATTGGTTCTTGTCTTAGTTTAAGTGTCTATTGCTGTGATAACACACCATAGCGAAACACAAATTGGGGAGAAAATGGTTTATTTCAAGTTTAGCACGTAGTTCATTAATCCAGAGAATTCGGGACAGGAGCTCAAGGCAGGAAGCTGGAGGCCAAAAGTAATACTGAAACCATGGGATAGTTCCACTTATTGACTTGCATCCCTTGAATTGCCCATCCTGTTTTTTGTTTGTTTGTTTTGTTTTGTTTTTTATTCTATCCAGGGCTCTCTACACAGGGGGTGGCATCAGAGGGAGCCAGACCCACATCAGTCATTAATTAAGATAATGCCTCACAGTCTCGCCCATGAAGATCTGCTGGGGACATTTTTCAATTGAGGTTCCAGCTTCCCAAATGACTGTCACTGTATCAAGGAGACATAAAAGCAGCAGCAGCAGAGTTCTTCCAGAACTGTAGTTAAGGGTGGTGGTGAGAGACCTAGAAGGGGAACTGGGAACCACATTGGCATCCTCTGGAGAAATGGGGATAGCATTGTACATTTGTCTGGGTCTTCTAGTTTATTCCATTTGTCTGTCTATTTTTATACCAGTACTAGGCTTTATTAATAGATAAGTGACTAAGTACAATTTGCTCTCTAAACACAATGGAATATGATTCTGCTGTAAAAAAAAGTGAAATGAAACCTGCAGGGAAATGGATGGTTTAAGAAGATAAAATATTAATCCACATGGAATGAATATCATTGTAAATATTCTAATTAATAGTACAATAACTTCTATTCTTTTCCCATGAAATATAATAATATGTACATTAACAAACACAGGAACATATAAGATTCTATCATTGCTTTAGAAATTTTGCCTTGGCAAATAAGTACTTAAATCAATTTTTAAAAAAAGCTCCTATGAGTGAGTACATACCATGTTTGTCTTTCTGAGTCTGGGTTACCTCATTCAGGATGATTTTTTCTAGATCCATCCATTTGCCTGCAAACCTCATGATGTCATCGTTTTTCTCTGCTGAGTAGTATTCCATTGTGTATATGTACCACATTTTGTTTATCCATTCTTCAGTTGAAGGGCATCTAGGTTGTTTCCATGTTCTGGCTATTACAAACAATGCTGATATGAACATAGCTGAACAAGTGCTCTTGTGGTGTGGTTGAGCATTCCTTGGGTATATGCCCAAGAGTGGTATAGCTGGATCTTGGGGGAGATCGATTCCAAATTTTCTAAGAAAGGGCCATATTGATTTCCAAAGTGGTTGTACAAGCTTGCATTCCCACCAGCAGTGGAGGAGAGTTCCCCTAGCTCCACATCCTCTCCAGCATATGGTGTCTTCAGTGTTTTTGATCTTGGCCATTCTGACAGGTCTAAGGAGGATACTAGATGTGGAACAAGGATGACTGGACTGCTACTCACATCACCAGGGAGGCTACCTGGGAAACAGGACCCCAAGAAAGACACGGGGATTGCCCAATGATGGAGAAATGGAAGAGATCTACATGAACAGCCTGGACATGAGTGGGGGTAATGAAGGGCAAGGGTCGAGGGAAAGAGAGCTTGGGGGAGCGGAAGATCCCAGCTGGATCAAGAACAGAGAGGGAGAACAAGGAATAGGAGACCATGGTAAATGAAGTCCACATGAGAATAGGAAGAAGCAAAGTGCTAGAGAGGCCCACAGAAATCCACAAAGATACCCCCACAACAGACTGCTGGCAATGGTCGAGAGACAGCCCGAACTGACCTACTCTGGTGATGGGATGGCCAAACACCCTAATTGTGGTGCTAGAAACCCCATCCAACGACTGAGGGATCTTGGTACAGAGATCCACGGCTAGGCCCCAGGTGGAGCTCTGGGAGTCCAATTAGCGAGAAAGAGGAGGCTTTATATGAGCAAGAATTGTTGAAACCAAGGTTGGATAAAGCACAGGGACACATAGCCAAACGAATGGAAACACATGAACTATGAACCAATGGCTGAGGGGTCACCAACTGGATCAGGCCCTCTGAATGGGTGAGACAGTTGATTGGCCTGATCTGTTTAGGAGGCGTCCAGGCAGTGGGACCAGGTCCTGTGCTCATTGCATGAGTTGGCTGTTTGAAACCTGGGGCCTATGGAGGATCACTTGGCTCGGCCTGGGAGGAGGGGACTGGACCTGCCTGGATTGAGTCTACCAGGTTGATCTCAGTCCGCGGGGGAGGCTTTGCCCTGGAGGAGATGGGAATGGGGGGTGGGCTGGGGGGAAGGTGAGGGGGGGGCGGGAGGGGGGAGAACAAGGGAATCTGTGGCTGATATGTCGAACTGAATTGTATTGCAAAATTAAAAAAAAGCTCAAGAATATAATAAAATACTTTAATAAATTATCACAGAGTCATTGATTTCCATAAAATAGTGGAATACAATGATTTCACAGTAGTATAAGTTATAACCAATGGTACAATCCAAGATACTTCATCTTATTTTTGTTCTCATGAAAGAAGTAGCTTCAGTCACTGACACAAGATATTCCACAACAACAGTACGCCGTGCAAAGATTCCCGAGAATATCCTGCCACACACAGCTTCACTCTTCTAATACAACAGCTTGAGACTTGTTGACATGAAAGATTAGTGAAAAACAAAGCACAACATGCCATTATACAACCCAAAACATTCAACAGAAGTGAATCTACGTTTTATAATTTCCAAGGAAATATTGAACCCTAACAATAATTTTGATATTTCATTCTGAATCTGAGTCCTAAACTGTTAAATAAAGTCAAGAAAAACAACACCATCAAGAAATAAACCCAGATAGGAAGAAGATGCGAACCCAATGATGTTGAGGAGAGAGAGCACTTAAAAAATTTGCTCAGCCTGGGTGAAGGGAGGAGGGGACTGGACCTGCCTTGACTGAATCTGCTAGGCTGAGCTGAATCCCCAGGGGAGTCTTTGCCCTGGAGGAGATGGGAATGGCGGGGTGGGCTGTGGGGAGGGCAGGGAGGGCAGGAGGAAGGAGGACAAGGGAATCCATGGCTGATATGTAAAATTAAATTAAATTATAAAATAAAAAATTATGTTCAATATTCTAATTTAATACCTAAAAGAATATGAGAAAACAGAATTCTAAAAACTAACCAGTGAAGCAAACCATTAATTTCATTAGTTTCTTGGAGAAATCATTGAAAATAATTAGGATTTTTATCCCAAGAATATTTAAATGGAAATTTCTTTAAAATAAAAACATATGAATGAATAATCTGAAGTTTCAAGATATTTAATCACATTTCCTTAGATATTCTACAACCACAAGTGTCCACTGGAAAGCTTTATAAACATGTCCTTTTCAGATGAACTTTCCCTAAAGCTTATTCAAGTTTAGTTTACTGACCCCCTCTCTCTCTACAAGAATACTGGCACCTCCATTTCCCTATTCATCGTTAATGCAAAAATCCCCATATAAATCTTCTAAATCCTACCCAAATCTCTGTAAATATCCCTTTTATTAATCTTTCTTCTAATTACTCTCCAATTTGAATTAACCATCTGTTTTGTATTGGGAAGTTTACCAATTCAAATTTTATCCTAGATGACCCCAAAGACACAGCTTCCACAAAAGTAATTCTAAAATTAAATTGTTAGCATATTTGAGGCAAGAGTGAATATTTCTTCAAGAATGAAAAGAAGACAACATTGACTTATGGCCATAGAAATTCGTCCCAGAAAGGAGAAATTGATGACTACAAATACGCAATTCTTTGACGGTATCTTTTAAAGGTCCCGTCATCTCCTATAAATTAAAATATAAACAAAACATGTATCTATCCAAAAGCCTTTGTATGGTTGCAGAGTAGTCATTTTAAACCTATGTTCTTCTCCACCAGGTCTTGTGCTACTACAAGTAAATGAGAAGGAAGAGAATGAGCTTTGAAACACTGTTAAGTAACATTTGTGATGAATCAGATGAGGCTGAGATGAGACTTCCAGATATGTACAACTCCTTTTATGATGTTTCTTTGCCAATGTAAAGGAAATGACTGTATGGAGAAGATTCAACACTGTTTGGCTTTGGGACAATGTTACTCACATAACTGAGAAGCATCATGTGAACACACACACACACACACACACACTCACACACACACACACACATGCACACATGCACACAAAAATATACAGCACACTGCATGAACACACAGAGAGAGAGAGAGAGAAAGAGAGAGAGAAAGAGAGAGAGAGAAGAGAGAGAGAGAGAGAGAGAGAGAGAGAGAGAGAGAGAGAGAGAGAGAGAGAGAGAATGAAAAGGGAAAAATTGGTTGGTCATACACATAGATTCCTTAATCAAGAATGCCAGGGTCTGAAAAAAATTTTGTTCTGACTTGTTGCATGGCTCTTGCAAACTACAGGGCTCTATAATTCATGCTGATGCCAAAAAGGTACTTAAAACACAACCGTCTTTTAATTTTATTTTACATTTACTCTTCTCTTATACATTACCTCTCAACTGCAGTTTCCCATCCCTCTCCCCAGGACCTACTCTCCCTCCATTTCCCTTTTGAAAAGAGAAGGCTTCCCAGGGATATCAGTCAAACTTGGCATAACAAGATACAATAAATCTAGGCAAAAGCCTTCATATCAAGGCTGGAATAGATAACTAAATAGGAAGAAGAGTCTCAAGAGCAGGTAAAAGAGTCAGAGATACCTCCACTCCCACTTTTAGGATTCTCACAAGAACACCTAGCTACACAATCATAACATAGATACAGATGACCTTGCTCAAACCCATGCAGGCTTCATGATTGCAGCGTCAGTCACTGTGAAGCCCTATGAGTTCTGCTTAGTTGACCATGTAGCCCATGTTCCCCTGGTGTCCTTGATCCACTAGCTCCTATAACCCTGCCTACCCCTCTTCCATGGGGTTCCTCAAGCTATGCCTAATGGTTGGCTTTGGGTCTCTGAATCTATTTCCTTTAGTTAGTGGATGAATCTTCTCTGATGGCAATTGGGTTAAGGACTGAACTATGAGTATAGCAGAATATCATTAGAAATCATTTCCTTGACTTTATTTTGTGTGTGTTTGGTTCTATCCTAGGTCTCTGGGCTGTCCAGCCTCTGGTTCCTGGCCATCCAGGCAGTGTCAAGCACGGGCTCCTTCTCATGGTGTGGGCCTCAGACGGCACTAGTCATTGTTTGGCAGCACCCAGAAGTTCTGCATCACCATTACCTCTACACATCTTGCTGGCAGGGCAACTGGCTTTTCTAAACGATAACAATTCTTATAAAGAGATGCAAATGTCTAGATTTAAGAAAGAAGCCACTTTCAATGCGTGGCACTTGCCATAGCACTTGAGGAAGTGGTGCACACTGGGAAAAAGGGTTTTTATTCTACATGTGGAAAAAATATGCAATTGACATTATGGATCATCCATATTGCCTCAAGTCAGATAATGTTCCTGTTTACACCTCTTGTTCATAAGATAACATTCCTTAAAAATCAAAATGACTGGCTATAGTAAAATATTTCTCCAATGTTTCAAAAAACAATTAACAATTACAAAGAAATGGGGTATAAATCTCTGTGCCCCAAATTCTATGCACAAGGCCTTAGTTATAGTAATCTTTAAAAAGTCCTACAAAAGTTTACCTAACTGTCAGAATTGTACTGTTATAAAAGGGCAAGGTGAGTAAAACCTAAGGTGACTATGAAACATGTCATGACTAAAAATTAATTTGGCTCATCCCTGTGCTAATGTTGGACCAAAGTATGTGTGCATCTTCCCTAAAAGTGGAGAGCAGCCACTTTGGGTCCAGTAAAGAGCCTGATTTTGGGTATGTATAAGCCTGGTATTTGGATATAATCCAGTGCCTATACTTCTGAGATGTCTAGTAATCATTTGCATGTAGATAAGTTTCATCAGGAAATAATCTTATGAGAGTGTATTAATCGTGCCCTTCATTTGGGGGCTACTACTCTAATATCTGGGACCTCAATGAGCTTTTTTCAACTATTAAGAATTGGATATAACCCTGCCATTTAAAAAGATTTAATGTCACATGGGCTACCAAGACATATGTGTGACAGCAGCTCTGTAAAATGAAACCAAATATGATTGGAAATTGAATGCCATCTACCTCCTCAGTGTTTGGACACACAATAATGATAGTAAGCTCAGACTCAATCATGTTAGCATGTAGAAAAGATGCAAAAAGGCTTATGATCAGATGGTTTCTATTGCTATTATTACAAAACTGGCCTTGATGACCTTTGAGGCTTTAATCCTTTAAGTTTGCTAAGTCATCTCTTTTGGTTTGGCTGTTTATAGACTATAATTTTATTTCTTCTTGTCATTTTTGCAGTCTGGTGTCAAGCACTGTGGTAAACGGTCCTTCTACTAAGCTTAAAGTTTCATCTTGAACATTTAAAAAGTAAGAATTCCTGCTGCTCTCTACCTGCCCCTATCTGGAGAACATCCCTGGCCCTGGGGTTCTGACCTTACCTCAAAGCTGACTCTAAGCCTGGATGCCTGCTTTATCTCTAGAGTGCTACTGGCAGTTTCCTGCTAGAAGCCTCCTCTGCTGTACATATGGCAACTAAGACTTGTACTGGGATCTTAGCTGTAGGACCCTGCTGCCACATACGAAGCCTTACCTCTTCATTTAATGCAAATCAGTGTTTGTCTCCAGGCTCCCCAATCCCATATATTTCCTATACTCTGGAATACAGCCGAGCTGATTCACCAAAGTCATCTCCCAGAAGGCTTTCTCCATGGTAACCACAGCCAACCAAACCCTGTTCTCTGCTTCTCTTCTCTCCACCCTTGTGAACCAATGCACCAAAGATCTGGAGGAAAAAGCAGAACTACAGAATACCTTTTTCCCATGGTAAAATAATAAGATTGCAAACCTTTTTGTTTGGAGTTAAAGTAGTAGTTTTTATGGATGATTGATAAGTTTGTACTAGAAAGACTAGCAACTACAGCTTTCTCCTCCTGGATATCTATAGCCGAAGACCTGCCAGCCTCCTGTGGAAATTAACTAACCCCTATCCCTGTTCTGTACATAATAAACACACTGAGGTTCCAGATTATGGTGGTAATGTTAGTTAGAGAAGCCCACCTAACCCCTTTTGTAAGTGTGTAGACCTAAGCATGTGGGGAGTGACATACAACCTTCTGCTGATAACAATTTCCAAGGACTAAACCTTTCAAGCCAATGATATTCAGGATCACAAGCAATGGAGAGATAGCTCATGCTTTACATGCATACAGAAAGCAATGTGTAAAAACCTATGAAATTTCACTACCTCCAGGCTACCATGAGATTTAGATTCCTGCCCATTCTATCCACAGATTAAATGTATCAGTAACTTTGCCTTTATCATATTTTTTCTTTCTTATTTATTCTTCACTCATATAGTACATTCCAAACACATTTTTCTCTCTCTCTGATCTTCACAGCACCACCACTTAAAAGCCCCCTTCCCCAGATACACTGCTCCTCTGTTTTCCTTCAGAAAAGAGCAGGCCTCCCAGGAGAGACCTTCATGATTTTTTTAAGGCAGTTATAAGCTTCTCAACAAATTAAAGAGGACAATTAAAAGATAATTCAGTACAGTGAATATTTTCAAAAGATATCAGGTAGTCTGGGAAATATTCAGTTATTTCTGGAATTACAGACTGGATGAGCCATACATAATCTTGAATGATGCAATAACCTGAGTTTTATAATACTCATTAGAAATAAGTAATAATGTCCCAGAATATTTAAGGCCAGGAGATGTTGACTTTTGTTTCTATATTTATTGTTCAGAATAAGAAATAAAGTAGGCTCTGAGTTTTGGTTTGCAAATAATAAACAATAATCATGATTATTACAAAAACATTTGTAAGACCCAGAAATTGAGTGATAAAACTTGGACCAGTAGAGTAGATATACTTGGCTTCTTATCTACTCAAACTCTTAAATAATGGACCAATCAAACTTAGGGTAAATTAAAGAGAAACTGAAAAGGTGGTCTATTACACACTCCTGTGGCAAACCAGGAAATTGTCTTACATATTATGCTCTACAGAAAGGAATTACCCAGATCTAATACAGGCTATGATATGCCATGGCTGAATGAACATTAATGCCCTATGATTCAATGGCCAGCAGAAACTACAGATCCCAAAGGAGATCTGAATATAAGCTATGTGATATAATCAATGGGGGTTAGAAGATACTCAAAATTGTGATTTATATAACAACTATGTTGGTTGGTTGGGTGCTACAAATACTTCCTGTGGTTTGTTATCAAATCTAAATACATGTAGTACATCCAGATATTTTTTGTATGTAGAAGATAAAAATATTGATCCCTGACCTAAGACAAGCTATTATCATGATATAAAGTAGGTAGATAATAAATTTAATTCTACATGTGGGTTAGATCTCAGTGAACACAAAGAATCTACAAAGCAATATTATAGTCAATCAACAAGTACCCACATGTCATACCAAATTAAAACCAGGGCTTAATTAACTTTCGTAGTTATACATCTTTATCCTTCATACTAAAGACTACTTTAGTGAAGAGAGCAAATTAAAGTCCTCTGAAACACACTAAGTTAAAGCGATATTGCCCCAAGGGAACAGCAGAAATCCTTTAATATAATGTATCTTTTCATATACAGGGATGAAAGAGTGATGATACCTATGATTCTTTGATTTTGATCTGCCAGCATTGTTTCTGAAAAATCTAAAATGATCCTGATGGATAAGACAGAGTCCTTTGTCCTCAATCAATTACTGTCTCTTTGCCAGAGTAGTATTTTTGTTTTTGTTACAGCAAATTTAACAAGGTCTGGTTTCTTATAATATGCCTATTAATTTAGTAGAAAATCCTTTTCTACCTCTACATAATGATTTAGAGCGAATTTGTATTCTCTTAAAACAGATGCCCATTTATAGAAACAGTCTTGGATCAGAATATTATCAAATCTTTCATCTGTTGTCATGATAAGATAATGGACATTTGATTCAACTAGGCAACAAGTAGAACAGCCCACT
Organism: Peromyscus californicus insignis; assembly: GCF_007827085.1. NCBI lineage: Eukaryota > Metazoa > Chordata > Mammalia > Rodentia > Cricetidae > Peromyscus > Peromyscus californicus. The sequence continues at coordinate 15,100,805 of NW_026294413.1, read as the reverse complement.
GTCCATGATAGCATTATTATTTCAGACATCAGAATAGTTGAGAAGTTTGTAAAGCATAGTAGAGCTCTTGTCAGCTTCCTATATGACAAAGTTAGAGAAAAATCTGTGAAGATGGAAGAAAACACACACGTCAGTAAAAACTTTAGGAATTTAGTTGTCTAAAGTTACTCATGGAAAACTCTCCCAGGTGGGTACAGAGGAATTAGTGTCTGAAAATTATGAACAATGAAAAACAGGAAATACAAAAAAGGAAAACAAAAACACATGCTGTAGTATTTTCACACACTACTACAATAGTCAGATGCTAAAAACTTGAGACTATTTAATATGAATGTAGATAACTTAGAGTCTCATAAGCGCATTATTTGACTGAATTGTTTAAATACTGAACATTATTTTTAAAGATTTACTTTATGTGTTTTAGCGGGTGTCTTAGAAAATTTGAGAGTCTGTGCAGGTGCCTGTGGAGCCCAGTAGTGTCAATCTTCCTAGAGCTGAAGTTATAACTTGGGGTGACCGGTGCTTGGGTCCCCTGGAATAGCAGTAGTTGTTATTCACTACAGAGCCATCTCTAGAGCTCTGAACATTGTTCTGTTTTTTTGCAACTCTATGTGTAGCTGGAGTTTTCTCCAGTCCTGCCTGGCCCACAGTCAGGACAAATCTCTCTCAATGGCCAGTCCCGCAGCCACTTAGACCCAACCCAGTAAACACACAGAGACCTATATTGTTTACAAACTGTATGACTGTGGCAGGCTTCTTGTTATCTAGTTTTTATACCTTAAATTAACCAATTTCTATTAATCTACAAGTTACCATGTGGCTCATCTAGCTTTTCATGGGGGCAGCTGGCAGAGTCTCTCTGACTCAGCCTTCCCCTTCCCAGAATTCTGCTTTCTCTTTGTCCTGCTTATACTTCCTGCCTGGCTACTGGCCAATCAGTGTTTTATTTATTAACCAATCAGAGCAACACATTTAACATACAGAGCATCCCATAGCACCTATGTTATTACTAGAGTACATAAGAAGCTACATTAACATGATACCTCTGAAGTTGTGACAATAGTTAATTCAGGTTTAAAATGAGGAATCTTTCCTTAAATGTACAGTAAGGTACTTCAAAATAGCAGAAATAGATTGTTTACATGATGACTATTAAATGCATATGCAACAATCTTAGTATTTTATTATTTTGAAATGTTGATATACAGATGTATCATTATTTTTAGTTTTTGCCAATGGATCTGATGTGTGTGTGTGTGTGTGTATACATATATACATACATACACACACATATATGTGTGTAACAACAATCATAAATTATTTTATGTCCACAAAGCATGCTTTAGGTCAACATTCTTGATGCCAAAGTGCAAAGAAAACAGCTTTTTACCTTATCCCCATACTCTTAAGGAGTGGTCCAAGACCTGTAGGTCCTCAAGACTCTTGCCTAGACTTTTTATTCCATGTCATTATTATATTATTGGCATAATTCCTTGATACTCATTGACTTCTTACATACTCCCAACTTTATCATATTACAGAACTCATAGCTGCTATATCATTTTAAATTTAACAGAAATAAAATACTTTACCAAAGTTGTAGAGTATATAGTTTATGCCAATAAGAAAATGAAATAGGTTCAACCTCAGTACATTTTTATTGTCCTTCCAAATTAGTTTTCTTTTCAGTCTATAGAGAATGCTTCCTTTTTATTTTTATTATAATTTTTAAAAATTTATAGGTAGGCTCAGAGACTTTAGACTAGGATATATTTGCACATGGGGTTTAATTCTGCTTTCCATGAAATACTTACATAAATCAACCTAGCTATTTCCATTTTCCAGATTTCTACATTTGAGTTTAATCATGACAGGTTTAAACATATGAGAGAATTTATGCTCTTTGAAGAGTTAGATATACTTATAAAATGGAAACTGAAACTCAGATAATGTCTCACGGGCCAATCTCCTGGTTGATAGGCAGAGACAAAATGTAGAAAACATCTCATATAAATCTATCTACAATATCTCTGTACATTATTATATTATTAATGTGCATAGGAAACAAATTAAATTATTATAGGAAAATAGTAACTTATGTTCAAGCAACAAAAATAAGAAATAAATTATTATGTCACCTACAGTTACAGTGTTTTGAAAATATTTGTTGATTCATTCAATGAACGTTATTTTTATCTAAATTAGCTTTTCTTTTGAAAGCAGGCATGAAGATAATTTTCAAGAGAGCAATCAGTTCTAAGATGGCATGGAGTGTCATCTTCCCATATCTAGGGATCGAATCTCATGGCACAGATTGATCACACTTGCCTTGCTCCTTCGGCCTTCACAGATATTCTCTTTCCAGTACATTAACTCTGTTCCCTGTTTTGATTGTTTTATCTACCAGTGTCCTAATATTTCTCTGCCTCTGACTACTATGCTTGGCTTAATAGAATAGCCAACACAAAAGCTCCAAAAATGTCTTAAAACTTCAAAATGTTGTCTTTTTAATAGTGTCATCTTTCCATTACACTATAGATGATCACATAACTGCTGGAAATAATCAATGGATGTTATTTGTGTAGGCACCTACTAGAACTTTCTTACCCCAAAAGAGAGGATATTGAAAACAGTAGAATGAAGATTTAGATAACTGATTGTTGCAGAAGTAGACATAACTTTCGTCCTGTTTCACAATAAAGTGCTAGTGAAGTACCAGAAATAACACCAACATTAGCTTTGTTATTGATATTGAGAGGAGTAATTTTAAGCTGAAGAATCCACAGGCCAGCCTAGCACCCGTTGTGTCAGACCGGTTGAAGAACCCACCAGGTAGCCTAGATCCTCGTGTTCCAGGCTGCTGGAAGCATCCACATGACCTCCTGGTGCCACAAAGCACTGGGCAGTTGATTGTTAGTATGATGAGCAAGTATATGTTGGAGAAGCGGGAGAGAAATGTGGAATGGTTCATGTGCTGTCATGAGGCAATTCTGAAGAAATCAGGGCTGAGAGGAATGGACTGATGTTAGGAGTCTGCTTGCCACCAGGGACCAGGGTGACCTCTGGGCCTGGGCTGCTGCCTATGGCCATATCTGCGTCTGTGACAGCCGGGGTCTATGTTGATGTCCATGACCCATGTTGGCACCAAGGCCACGGAGATGCCCAGTGTGTGGGGGGGCCACCTGTGATCATTGTGGTGTCCATGGGCCATGGCACCACACCTGTTGGTCTGGGTGGACTGTGCTGCCACCCAGGGAACATGATGACATCAGGCCTTGGTTGCTGTCTGGGGGCCATGTCTGGGTCCATTCCCTTGCAGCAGCCAGGGTATGTGTTGATGTCCAGGGCTTGGATGACCACTGGAGGTTATGCAGATGACTGGGTTCTGGTCAAACATCTGAGTCCTTGTTGGTTTCTGAGGGCCAGGCTTCCTTTGGGGCCATAATAATCTGGATAGCCTGTGCTGACACCTGAGGCCATGGTGACATCTGAGCCTGGGATGTGTCAAGGGACCATGTCTGGGTCCGTGGCCCTACTGCAGTCATGGTGAGTCGGGGTCCATGTTCATGACTCCTGATACCATTGAAAGCCATGCTGAAGTCAGGAGTCTGGGCTGTGGCAACCTGGGTCCATGGTGATATCCGAGCCTAAGCTGCTGCATGGGACCATGTCTGGGTCTCTGGTCCTACCACAGTTAGTGTCTGTGATGTCTGTGGCCTGTGCTGCAACCAAAGGCTATACTGATATCTGAGGTGTAGGCTGCATCCTGTGGTCACGTTGGTGCCTGAGGGCCATACTACCACAGGGGCCATGGTGTCTTCCTGGCTGGGGCTGCTGCCAAGAGCCATTTGTGGGTCCGTGATCTAACAGAAGCCAGAGTCTGGGCTGATATCCATGGATCATGTTCCCCTGAGCAGTCAAAGAAACCAAGTGTGTTGAAATCCAAGGAACATGCTGAGCCAGCCCTGTCCCTCACTGGCCCCAGGATCGCTGGCCTGGCCCCTTATTGGACACTATAACAGAAGAGCTGGTGCTGCCTCCTTCCCCACGAGAGAGCTGACCAAAGCATGCAAAAGAGATGGACCCATCCTGTACAATGGGCGTGGGAGAGCTGATTCTGCTCTTTACTTGAGGGTGTTGTCCAGTGACCCAGACCAACCAGCTTGACAGATACCAAGACCCATATCCTGTGCCTTGGGATGGCCCACCCTAATAGCTGCCCTGTCTTCAGTCTGCTGGAGTGCACAAATGGACTAGTCCTAGGGAACAATAATGAATCTCCATGACTAGAGATTCTGTTGTTACAGGATATCTGAGAAGAGTTTCAATGAGGTCCCAGCCCAGTGATGATGGTGTACCAGAAACCAGAGGCCTTGAAATAAACAGATCAGTAACTTAATGAAATGAACATTTTTCTGGTGCGGCTGATTGAACAAAATGTGTATACATGGCATACCACAGTTTCAGACCCCATTAGGATGAATGAAGAGGTGTTGGAAAGTAGAGCTAGGTAGGGTTTTTGTTTCTTTTGCTTTTAATTAATTTTGGGGACACACTGCAGGGGTGAGGACTGGATATGGAGGGACTGAGAGGTGAGCAGAATTGGGATTCATGATCTTAAGTTTCCAAAGAATCAATAGAGAATTATATCTTTAAAAAAGGATAATTTTAAGCTCATAAAATTAAGTGAAAGTAGATTAAAAACAGTTATATGAATATAACTGCTGTGGAATGTTCTGTATGTCAAATATGTTGCTTTGATTAGTTAGTAAATAAAACACTGATTGGCCAGTAGCCAGGCAGGAAGGATAGGCAGGACAAGCAGAGAAGAGAATCCTGGGAAGTGGAAGGCTGAGTCAGAGAGACACTGCCAGCCCCCGCCATGACAAGCAGCATGTGAAGATGCCAGTAAGCCACGAGCCACGTGGCAAGGTATAGATTTATAGAAATGGATTAGTTTAAGATATAAGAACAGTTAGCAAGAAGCCTGCCATGGCCATACACTTCGTAAGCAATATAAGTCTCTGTTTTTACTTGGTTGGGTCTGAGTGGCTGTGGGACTGGTGAGTGAGAGAGATTTGTCCTGACTGTGGGCCAGGCAAGAAAACTCTAGCTACATATAACGTATGTGCAGCCTATAACTGTTTCATCAAATTCTTAATATATTTTATATAATTAATTATAGGTATTTTAAATATATTTATTTATTTATATATTTTACATCCAGGTAGCAGTTTCCCCTCCCTTTTCTCCTCCCAGTCCTTCCCCCCACCACCCTCCCTCTGTTCCACCCCTAATCTACTCTGTAGATGTAACCAACCGTCTTATTAAATAAGAAACACAGAGCCAATTCAGAGAAGAAAGCCAAGAGGTCAGAGCTAAGAGCCTTACCCTTCCTGCTTCAGCCAAGAGAGCTCTCTGAAAAAGGGGCCTATTTCCTGTGTGTATGTCTTTATATAGTCTAGCTGTTCTGCCTTCTCATTGGTTGTAAACCCAAACACGTGACTGCCTCGTCACTGCCTGCATGTACAGCCATCCAGGTCCTCTATGGTATTGAGATTAAAGGTGTGTGTATCCAATGTTGGCTGTATCCTTGAACACACAGAGATCTACCTAGCTCTGTCTACCAAGTGCTGGGATTAAAGGCATGCACCACAGCTGCCACGCACTTGCTATGACTCTAATAGCTCTGACCCCCAGGCAACTTTATTTATTAACATACAATTAAAATCACATTTCAGTACAAGTAAAATACCATCACACTACTCCTCCTCCATTTCAGTTTAGGAAAGGGCAGGTCTCCCATGAATATCAATAAAACATGTCATATCAAATTGCAATAAGACTAAGTATCTCTGCATGTAATAAGGCTAGACAAGGCAATCCAGTATGAGGAGTAGGGTCCCAAAAGCCAGTGAAAGAGACAGAGACAGCCCTTGTTCCCACTGTTAGGAGTCCCACAAGAGCACCAAACTATACAACTATAACATATTTGCAGAGTGCTTAGGTCAGTACCATACAGGCTTCCTGGTTGTTGGTTCAGTCTCTGTGAGCACCTATGATCCCTTGTTAGTTGATTCTTGTAGAGTCCTTGACCCCTCTGGCTCCTGCAATCCTTCCCCCACTTCTGCAGGATTCCCTGAACTCTGCCTAATGTTTGACTGTGGGTCTGCATCTGTTTCCACCAGTTACTGGATGAAGCCTCTGCTGTGGGATGGTCTGTATGTCAAGTGTGTTGCTGATTGGTCAATAAATAAATCACTGATTGGCCAGTGGCCAGGCAGGAAGTATAGGCGGGACAAAGAGGAGAATAAAGCTGGGATGTGGAAGGCTGAGTCAGGAAGACACTGCCAGCTGCCACCAGGACAAGCAGCATGTGAAGATGACGGTAAGTCACGAGCCACGTTGCAAGGTATAGATTTATAGAAATGGATTAATTTAAGCTGTAAGAACAGTTAGCAAGAAGCCTGCCATGGCCATACAGTCTGTAACCAATATAAGTCTCTGTGTTTACTTGGTCGGGTGTGAGCGGCTGTGGGACTGGCAGGTGAGAGAGATTTGTCCTGACTGTGGGCCAGGCAGGAAAACTCAAGCTACAAGCCTCTCTGAGGACAATTGATCTAGGCACCAATCTATGAGTATAGTAGAATACTATTACGCTTCAGTACATTAGCATTTTTCCCTCCAGTATGAATAGGTTCTGTTCTAGGTCTCTGGGTCATCCAGCCTGTTGGTCCTGGTGCTCCATGCAGTGTTAGGGGTGGGTGTACTCTCCAGGCATGGGTTTTAGGCAGTCATTTGTTGACCACTCCCTCAATCTCTAGGACACCCTTGGGGGAATGAGGAGGAGAGTAATGAAAGAAACTACGGGAAGGGGTGGGGCTCATTCCAGGATAAGGTAAAGTCCTGGTGCAAGGCACTCCTAGCAATAGTGGCTATGTAGCCTAAACTGGCCATTTCCTGTGATCAGGTACGACTTCAAGTAGAGGAAGCGGGAAACCCATCCAGCCACATACCCTTTGACCTACAATCTGTTCTGCCTGTGGAATAGAAATGTTTTTCAAGTATGTATTCTGATCATTGTTTACACTTTAACTCCTTGCAGATCCTTATGCTTGGCCCTTTCGTTCTCTGTCTCTTTACAAAACAAACTAAGAACAACGAAAATAAACAAATCAGATTAAAAATTAGAAATAAAAAGAAAAGCACAAATAACACATATAGTGTGTGTATGTGTGTGTGCCTGTGTGTGTGTGTGTGTGTGTGTGTGTGTGTGTGTGTGTGTGTGTGTGTTTGTGTGTATGTATTTCCTGTGTCATAAAAGTTCTTAAAATTTGCTCCCTGGGAACTGGTTCCTAAAATACAGAGGTGTTTCTGTAAAAGTGTCAGTGGATTTCTCAGTAGAAATTTCACAGACTACAAGAGTGTACAATGATATATCCAAAATTATGTTAGAAAAAAATACAGTTGTCAAACAAAAATACTACATCTGGAAATAATCACTCTCAGCACTGAAGGACTTAAGCTTCCCCAGATAAAAACAGAAGTCCAATGTATTATATGGTTTTCATAAGCAATGCTTGATGCAGAAATTTCTTTTGGTTGAAATGATGGGAGAATTAACAGCAACACAAAAAGATAAGAATGTAAGGTAATGTGGAAAAAGTATATGCGTGGAGAATGTATTTGTCTGTGTTGTAGAACTTGGACACATAAGTTTAATAACAGAAAGTCATGAATGAGAAATTGTACTAATGAATGTACATTGTGATATAATTTTGATGTGAATAATATAAAAATGAAGCTGCGATGTTTATTCATGGTTGTCAATTTGACTACATCTGGAATTAGCTAAAACCTAAGTGATGGGGCACATCTGGGAGAGATTTTTATTAATTAAATTATTTGAAGTGGAAGGCCCATTCTTAATTCAGATTTTTGAGGTGGGAAGATCCACCTTTAATCTGAACCACACCTTCTGCTGGAAGCCTATGTAAAGGACGTGGAAAAAGGAAACTTGCTCTCTCTCTGTCCGCTTGCTCTGCTCTTGTTCTCAGTGGCAAGCCTGTGACTTCACTGGCATTGAAATCCTACTTTTTCAGGATTCTAGTATACAGTGAAGACAAGCTGAGACATTGCACATCATGGACTGAACAATTACTGGATTCTTGTACCTTCTGCTCTTAGGCAGTCATTGTTGGATTAGCTGGATCACAGCCAGTGGTTAATCTAATAAATTGCATTTCCATTTATATATATATATATATATATATATATTTATATTTATATTTATATATATATTAAAGTGGTTATTCAAAAAGAATGTGTTTACTATAGAAATTTATGATTCAAACTTCATTGCTTCTATATATCTCAAACAAACTTTGTGAGGCTTATAAAGAAAAAGACAATAAAGGTAAATAAAAACTGATGTCAATATCACACATTCATTAATAGACAGAAAGAAGAAAAACAATTTGAGTGTAAGAACCTTCAGCAAAAGGACAAACAAATCAGAACACAACAGATTAATCACTGATTGTTATCCTCTGTAAGATTGACATAAGCCAATGCGCAGAAATCCACTGCTGGGGGTAGGCAATGACGACAAGGTACTACCTTTCAGAAGCTGGGCCTGGGGATATCTCATCCATTTGTTGGCTCATGAGCCCCATAGAAACCCCTAAACAACCTCGACTATTACCAAGGTTCTCTACAAACTGATAACAAACCCCCTTTGCTGACGGCTTCACCTGCACAACTCACTGAACATACAGAAGATGATCTGGTGTCTAACTGGTACCTTGACCCCTATGTACTAATATTCATGGTATATAAAGGTACTCTGTATGCTACCAAGAAGAAGGCAAACTCCAAGTCAGCCACAAACTCTTTGTCCTGTGGTGATAAACTGCCTGGAAGATGCACTAGTAGAGTAGTGGCACAAAGATTGTGGAAGTAAACAACTGATATCTGATTTGATATGGGGCCATCTCAATGAGATGGAGCCCATCCCCCACACTGTTCATGTTGCCAAGAACCTGAGACCAGGTAGGCCAGGGACCTGAGGGAAAACCAAATATTATGCTCTAGTAAAGGAAGGTAACCATAAAGTGACTCTTAATATCATACTATTCTTATAGATCAGTGCCTTGCTCATCCATCATCAGAGACGCTTCCTCCTTTAATAAATTGGAATAAATGCCAAGAACCGCAGGTAAACAATGTGAAGAGAGTGAGCTACTTTGCAACACTTAGTCCTAAATGGGATGTCTCCATTAACTCTCCCCTGTGGTCTCAGGGAACCCTGCAAAAGTATATGGAGAAAGATCGTAAAAGCAGGAGGAAACGGAGGACATAACATAATGATAATAATAAGAATAACAATAATAATAAAAGACCTTCTGAACATAGCGTGATGGACAGACATATGAAATCACATTAACAGAGCTATAACAGACAGGTCCCCAAAATGACAGAAGTGGGCATATACTTTAATCCTTAACAAAAACAATATCTCCAATTGATAATAACTTGTAAATTAAAAGTTAATTTTTTAATTGGAGTCTGGCTGGGATACACAACACTTTTAAGGGGAATGTCCAAGTCCAACTTTAGATGCCAATGCAAAAGGAACTCAGTGGCATCCTTGGTTGTTCCTTCTCACAATGTTGTGTCATGGAATTTTTTAAAACTTACTTGCTGGTCCTTTGTATATATGTTATGGCTTCTGGTTTTGTGTTTTTACAGAATTTCTGTGTCTGTGAATGTGTCTCTGTGTCTATATGTGTTCCTCGTACTACTTTTTCCTAGGCTCTTCTCTTTGTTCATTTTGTTCTATTCCAATTTATTTGTTTTTGTATTATCTTATATATTTACTTTATTCTTTAGATGCCAATTTGTTTTCTAAGGAGAAACATAAATGGTGTGTAGTCTAATAGGTTGGGAGGTCAGGAAGATCTTGGACCTATTGGAAGCAGGGAAATTGTGATCAGAATATACTGTATGAAAAAGATCTACTTACAATAAAGGGAAAATAGAAAGCAAACTCTATGATCACAGTTGCCAGTCTGATAAAGAGTGCTACTGCAAATGTAAAATCTATGTCTCAACATTAATATCCTAGTCATTCATTAAAAATCAGTGTGCAGATTTTATGTGGTTTCTAGTTTCTCCTTTAGTAGGTTAACTTCTTTGTATCTATGAAGTGGAATGTAAGGAGATTCTGAATCTTTTGAATACTGAGGATAATATAGAAAGAATATAAGTAAAACAGAAGTACATACTTTGCAAAAAATAATCTGGATAAATATGGTAGTCTATAAAGTAAAGATCTGGATTCACATGGATGTAGCATATCTCCACCTTCTCAACACTAAAATACTTTGAGGAGTCATAAAGCAAACCTAAACAGACTTCCTATTTCCAAGATAAAAGCTACAGTAAAAAATACTTTGAAACAAGTTTATACGCCTGGAAGAAAAGTAAGAGAGATAAACAATCTGAGTCCACTAATACATAATGATCTACATTTACCTCCAGTCTAACAAAATGGAGAAAAAATCCCTCCGTCAATTTGTTTATAATTCATTCCTTCATATTGCAATTTGTAGCTCTTACCATAGTCAGGACCAGACTAGTTGTCACTCATAAATACCTGTATCTGTTAGAGCTAAATTATCTTTTTTTTCCTTTTTAATTGCACAGTCTATGCAGTATTACATTTGCTATTTTTGAAATACTTTTTAAAAATATGTTTAAGGAGTATCCAAAAGTGAAAAAAAAGTTGATGATGGCATGAGTTTGTCTAAGAAAAAGGAAGAAAAACCTAATAAGCATTAAAAGCCATAGTCCAGACTCACTGTTTTCTGCTGTCTTTGACAGTGAGAATTTCATCAGAGCTAATACTAAACTCAACTGATTGAGGAGAATCCCAAAGATAAGCTGGTAAAGGCTGCTTTGAGACTACCTCCCTTCAATTTTCCTTTAAAACATTTCCCTGGCCTTACTTTAACAAGATGGATGGCATGTTATGATCCTTTTCCAGTTCCAAAGCTTTAGCAGGAAGCTTGCTTGCATCTGGAATTTGTAATGCAGTGATGCATCCCAGAGTTTTCTGTGCTAACATGTGGCATTTCAAAGACTTTCCAAAGAGGCCAGTAGAAAGGATCTGGGGACAGCTTCAGAGTGGCATAGGGATCGACTTGTGAGGTGCTGTCTTTGAAGAAACACATGGAGCTCTAGACGTCAGAGCCTTGGTCCATGTGGTATGTTTTACTTGAACAGTCAACTTAATATACAAACAGAAACCTGGGAAGAATTAGAGCTCTGTAGTGTCTGAGTTCCTAAGATGGAAAATAAAGTTTTTCATTATTTAAACATATACAGCACAATCCATTATGATATTTAAAGTCTGTTAATGAAACAAAGAAAAAGGCAAAAAAAAAATTGAATTCTGGAAAAATAGTTGAGTGTATACGCTATTTAATTCCTCATTTTTCTATTAAAATGTACCTCAGGAATAACTGTATTATCTTTGAACATAAAATATAGCATCATGCATTTTCTACAGTACCTACATCATTTTTTGGTAGCTCTTTAGTTGGAGAAAATATACATAATTACTCTTAGACCACTAGCCAGTGTTCAATCACAAAAATCTACTATACATCTGCATCTCATTTCTTGTTCCTATAATCATTGTTTCCTGACACAGTAATCAGTGTCTCCAGGAGATTTCAATAACAAAGCCATTAAAGAAGAGAGATATCAAATCAATGATTTAAGTCCTGGCATAGAAGTGCATTCCTTAATCACAGCATCATTGAAGCAGAAGTAGGTGAACATTTTTAAGTTGAAGATCTACCAGGTCTAAATAAGTCACTTCAAGCAGCCATGACTACATACCATTTATGATCCTGCGGTGGGGACAGACACAGAGACACAGGGAGAGAGACAGAGACAGAGAGGAGATAGAGAGACAGAGAGAAACATATCTAGGTAATAATAAAACAGAAGATTGATAGTAAGTGAGTGATAAGATAGGTAGATATGTCCCTGGTAAATGATAGCTAGATGATAGATAGATAGATAGATAGATAGATAGATAGATAGATAGATAGATAGATAGATTGATAGATAGACAGATAGATGACAGATCTATACATACAGATGACAGATAACTTTGAGATAAACACTGAGAGCTAGAAAATCTTAGACAGGGATGCTAAAGTATTAGTAATCTATTGTTGTATCTGATCCTGAGGAAGTCGTTCCACCTGCAGGCCAGATGGCTAAGTAAATAAAAGTGCTCTCTGTGCAAGCCAGAAAGCCTGGGTTTTCTTCCTGGGACCAAGAGTAGAAAGAAAGAACTAACTCTTAGATATTTATCCTTGACCTGTACCTGTTTCTCATTTGTACACTTGCATTCACACATGAATTGAACAACACACACACACACACACACACACACACACACACACACACACACATCACAATATTAATAAAATTATATTTTAAAAATTAACTCCACCAAAATGAAGGGATTATATTAAATTGTTCAATTGTATCAATCAGGAATTTTGAACATATCCTTCATGTAAAGATGTGCTTTTCTAGTTATATCTTTAAAAGTTACTATTCTCCATGCCAGTGTTTGTTCTTTCAAATATGGTATTTATAATGGGGATGCTGTTCAGGCGTTAGGAGGCCTGAATTCTGTTGCTACCACTGTATAAAAGAAGTCATGGCCGGGCGGTGGTGGTGCACGCCTTTAATCCCAGCACTCGGGAGGCAGAGCCAGGCGGATCTCTGTGAGTTCGAGGCCAGCCTGGGCTACCAAGTGAGTTCCAGGAAAAGGCGCAAAGCTACACAGAGAAACCCTGTCTCGAAAAACCAAAAAAAAAAAAAAAAAAAAAAAGAAGTCATGATATTTTATGTCTGTCATCTGAGCACTCTGGATGTGGAGACAGAAGGATCAGAAGGTCCAGAGCATCTTCACCTAATGATCTAGTTCAATATCAGTCTGGATTACATGAAACTTTTCTAAAAACTGGCATTTATTTCCACAGATTTTATATATATATTATACACATAAAATCCACATATAAAATAGAGGTACCAGAAAAATTAAAACCTATGAATGAATAATAAAATTCATTATGAAATAAGCTTTTGATTGAAAAGGTTTTATAATTTAAAAGGAAAAGATGTATTTTAGAACTTATTTTAGTTCCTGTTGACTTAAATTACTAGATACAATGAGATCCATGTATATGAAATATCCTTTCTGAATGTTTGTGCTGTGGTCTACAGTTCTCTCTCTTTTTCTATCTTCCTCCCTCCCTGTCTCTTTGTCTGAATGTCTCTCTGCTCAAGCATATGTAAAGAAAAATACCAAAGTTAGTTTTATGCAAGCAAATGGAAAGTTCTACTTCAATACATGTACAACAAAATATCCACTAAATATAGGTTCGTGTTCACTAAGTGTTCAGTTTTGTTTACTACATTGTCTACAAGATTCTTTTTTTTTTTGGTTTTTGGAGACAGGGTTTCTCTGTGTAGCTTTGCGCCTTTCCTGGAACTCACTTGGTAGTCCAGGCTGGCCTCGAACTCACAGAGATCCACCTGGCTCTGCCTCCCGAGTGCTGGGATTAAAGGCATGCGCCACCACCGCCCGGCCAAGATTCTTTCCTTAAAGGCGCCATCCCTCCACAGAGATTTGCAGTGGTGGTATCCTTAACAGTCATGGGACAGAATGAAAAAAATTATAGAAATAACCCTTCTTCCATGGCACAGCCAAACCACAGTTAAATATTCAAAATTTACCCTTGAAATTTATGCAAATTATAAATAACACATCATACCCCTTTTTATATTAATATTCAATATTTCTCTACCAAACTTGTATTACACTTTTCTAAAAAGCTGGGTCACCATAAGTTTACTGTGTATTATTAACATCAGCAAGACTTTCAAGTCACGTTGTAAACAAATACAATGAAAGATATTGCAAAGAAATCAGAAGTACTGAAAATATCATTATTGGATAAAATTGATGGGTATTAACCATGGACAAAGAAATCCTACTATATGTAATTTTTTTTTCCCGGAGCTGAGGATAGAACCCAGAGCTTTGCGCTTGCCAGGCAAGTGCTCTACCACTGAGCTAAATCCCCAACCCTGTAAATTTTCTATTAAGAAAATATAGTAAATATTTATTCAATCTAAAATAGGAAGGGCAGGAAGCCATTCCTTTGTGATAATTAATTTTGATACTAATGTATGTAATATGTTATAAAACATTTCCAAACAACAAGAAATAGTGTACATTTTTATAAACATATCAATGCTATTAACCAAATCTGCTTTAATATAGAACATTTCGTGCACTCCAAGTAATCAATGATGTAAATTGTCTCTGTGAACAAAGGAGATTGACCCAGGCACAAGGAGAAATATGCACTCACATGCATACACACACACACACACACACACACACACACACACACACACACACACACAAACACACACACACAATATGCTAAAATATCTGAACGCTGTCATTTGCCACTCAGCAATTACAATAACTACTTCTGATCATATTGTATTTTGGCATGGCAAACTTCATTTTTTAAAAGCACTAAGTAAATTGATGGGAACCAGCCCAACTTAAAAACAAATCCTTTTTTCTTCCATCTCTTTCAATCACACTCACGCAGGATGTCAATTGCTTCCCAGTGTACACTGCTACACAAAGGACACACTTTTCATGCCATCCAGCAGTGATATTTAAAAGGTCATCACAATGGTCTCCGAATGTTGAGAAACATGTTAATTAGTACATTCCCATGACCAGATCTTAAAGTAAATGATTTGCATAGAAACAGGAAACAACACACAAATACTTGCTATTTATTGCATTCCACTATTCCCCTTAGAACACACATACATGCACACACAACACACACAAACGATACACAAGCACATAACATGCACACATGCCCACTAGAAACACACACACTGTGTGTTTTCTAACTGTAGGAACAGGAACAGCTTTGTAAGAAAGCTCGAGTAAGATTGAGTGCTTTGCTGCAATGGCAGCAACTGAAGGCAAATACGGCCAGGAATAAAGTTAAGTCTAATTTCACAATTATTTCCAACAACAGATGAGTATTAATTATCACCAAAATTAAAAATTAATTTCTTAGTGGCACAGGGAAAACAAAATTAATCATCGCTCATGACAGCAAGATTTCAAAAAACAAACTGGTACCAGGAATCAAAGTCAAGAGGTCTGAGAACACAGTGGAGCCCCTGAGGCTAAGGGAGAGGTGGAAAACATTATGGCTGAAGTCATGAAGAAGGCCTGGTCTTCCTTCAGTGAACTGTTTAAACAAATGAGTATTCCAGAAGGAGCATCTTAATTTTCCTTAATGAATGCCAGTGTCAAACCGCTGAAATCGAATCACCTTCAGGCAGCAAACTGAACCCAGCACTACTGAAGCCAGGCAAAGTACTGCAAGACAGTGAAACCCCTGTGAATCTTTTCCATGCAACCTTGAAGCCCCATCTTTCTGATTAAGGAAACAATAGCATTAGTCCCCTCCGCATGCTCAGGGTCCTCTGCCTTGACTGAGAAGGGAAAGAAGAACAGTTCAAGGTCATGGGCATTGTTGTAATAGCTCCTTAATAAACAGTCTCTGCATGCAAAAAAAAATTAATTTCTTCATATGTTTCTCTAGGTAAATTGTTATATACACTATAAATACCAAACTTAAGTCACTAATTCCTTTTAATCCTTATAGGAAAATATTCTTTCATTTAAATTCTTGGAATAATGTTTAAAAACTTGGATCATTTATGTCACTCTACATTTGCTCAATATTGTGGAAGCAAAACTGAAATGTCATCAAAGCTGGAAACAGAATTCTCCTACCTGCAATGGTCCGTATACATACAATGTTGGGTATGGGTAGGTGGGAATATCCACAATTTGACTTCAGAACCCCTGAGTAACATCTAATTGAGGATATTTCACTCTGAAAGTTGTGGGTTAATATATCTTTAGACCATAATTGTTAGAGGTTTGGCATATATGATAGGAAACAAGGTTTTTAAAAGCATTGAAGAAACCTGTGTTAGAAGGGTATTATAAACATTAAAATGTATATGTATATGTATATATTTATATAAAGAAATATGCTAACATGCATATATGTGGATATGTGAATGCATATGTATCATATTATTGTGTAACAATTTCCTCCAAGACTGGAACATTCCACATAGCAGGGAAGCGTCTTAAATAGGAAGGCAAACAATGCAAAATAGGTTAGGAAGTCCCAGAAACAGACCAGAATGTCTAATCCCCTCTCTCTCAGAGTAATCAAGGAAAGCTAGGAATACCTCTTAGACTAGCTAGACAAGCTACAAAGAAGATTCAGATAAGCCAAACTACAAAGAAGACTCTGAGGCCAGATCAGCTGTCTAAAAGAAGCAGAAACTAGCTGAGCTGCCTAGCAGAGGTTTAGAGGAACTGAATCACTTGGATTAGAATGGAAGACAGCAGTATAAGCTCATTTTGGCCTTATATAGACACAGGTCAACACAGAAAAATGCACTTCTCATGTTTTGCAGGGACTCTCTCTCTCTCTCTCTCTCTCTCTCTCTCTCTCTCTCTCTCTCTCTCTCTCTCTGTCACAAAAACACACACACACACATATTTTGTTGCTCTGTCAACTGAAAGTACATAGAAGAAACAAAATCTTTTCCAGTTAGGGTTTTCTATTACCATTATTAAATAAAATGAACCATTGACCCACTGAAAAAAAGTTTTATCTCTAAAATAGGACATGAATTCTACCAATGAACATCATGTACTCACAAAGAAGAAGCAAAGGTTAAATAATGTTGATAGTGTCATATCATCAAGACAGAGGATCTAATTAGAGGTTCTCATGGACAAATGTGTAACCATTTGAACAGATAAATAATGGTTTACAAACCAAGACAGGAACAAATATCCATATATTATTAGCATAATAAAGTATTTAATAAATGGTTATTAAAAAGGATAAAAACAGCCAACTCTTCTGTTACTGAAGCATTCCAAAATAGTTGTTAATATCCTCTGCCCTCTGACTGGATGCTTAGCTCACTATGATATTTTTGCAAATAGGAAAGCAGAAGTGTGAGTAACTTAAGGTCTCCCTCTCCACAGTTATATGCCTTTCCCAAGGCATGCAGCCAACAGCTGATCACCACCATGTGTGACTATCACTGAATGCACCAAAGAATATTTATATAATTATTTCATGTATTTATTTCATTTTACTAGAATAAACTTTTTTCATCTAATATATTCTGATTATAGTTTCATCTCCTTCTACTTCTCCCAATTCCTCTCCACCTCTCCTACCCTCTGGATCCACTTCCTTTATGTTTTTCATTAGAAAAGGACCGACTTCTAAGAGATAACCACCAAACATGACAAAATAAAACACAAGGTGAAGCAAAAAAACATCATATCAAATTTGAACACGGCAACCCAACAGGAGGAAAAGAATCCCAAGAGCAGGCACACTGATCAGAGATTCATTACTTCTCAGTCAGGAGTCCCAAAAAAGTACTAAGCTAATAGCTATAACATGTACATAGAGGGCCTGGTGCAGCCCCCTATAATCTCTGTGTTTGGTGCTTCGGTCTCTAGAGTTCACATGTACCTAAGTTAGCTGATTCAGAGGGCCTTGTTTTCTCAGTGTCTTCTACCCGCTTTGACTCTAACAATCCTTCTGCCTCCTCCTCTAAAAACTCCTTGAACTCTGAGGGGAACGATTTGATGTAGATTTACCATTAAATTCTTTGTGCATACTATCAGGCTATGGGTATCTACATCTATTCCCATCAACTTCCAGATGAAGCCTTTCTGATTGATCTATGAGTATAATAGAATATTATTAGGAGTCACTTTATTGATATGTTTGTTGTTGTTGTTGTTTTGTTTTCTAGAACATTGGTGTTTGGTTTTACCCTAGGACTTTGGGATATCTAGCCTCTTGTTCTTGGTTACTCAAGCAGTGTTGTGTATGGATTCCTTCTCATAAAGTAAGCCTTAATTTAAATCAGATATTGGTTGGTTATTCCCACAAGTTATGTGCCAACATTGCCCTAGCATATATTGCAGGTAGAACAGGTTGTAGGTAAAAGGTTTGGTGGCTGTTTTGGTGCCCATGTTCCTCCTTCAGTAGTCTGCAGAGTACTTTTTGATACCAAAGAGACTGGAATGTATGGATGAAGGCTCCATGTAGCACCAGTCCAACTTCTCTATATTCAATGAGTTGTGTTGGTGTTGTCCTCAGATAAGTACTTAAGAAATATATACCGAGAAATGAATAAATAACCTAATTAAAAAGTGGGGTATAAATCTAAACAAAATGTTCAAGATAGGAATCTTAAATGACTAAGAAATCATGAAATAAGTGATCAACATCCTTAGACATCAGGGAAATGCAAATCAGAACCACCCTGATACTCTATTTTACACCTGTCAGAATGGGTAAGATCACTAACACAAATAACAGTCATGCTGGCAAGGATGCAGAGCAAGAGGAACACTCCTCTATTGCTGGTGGGACTGCAAACTTGTACAGTCACTATGGAAATCAATATAGGGGTTCCTCAGAATGTTAGGAATCTATCTACTTTAAGACCTAGCTGTACTACTCTTGGGCATGTACCCAAAGGACACTCCATCATACCACAAAGACAATTGCTCAACAGTGTTCATTGACTCTTTATTTATAATAGTCAGATACCAGGAACAATCTAGATGTTCCTCAACAGAATAACGGATAAAGAAACTGTGGCATATTTACATGATGGAGTAGTACTTGGTGGTTAAAAAAAAAAAAAAAAAAGAGTGTGAGGTGATATTGTGTTCACCAAAATATTGTGTACCCTAATAAACTTATCTGGGGTCAGAGAACAGAACAGCCACTAGATATAGAGGTCAAAAAATGGTGGCACACAAGCCTTTAATCCTATCACTTGGGAGGCAGAGATCCATCCGGATTTCTGTGAGTTTAAAGCCACACTGAAAACAGCCAGGCATGGTGACTCACACCTTTAATCCTAGAAAGTGAGCCTTTAATCCCAGGGAGTGATGGTAGAAAGCAGAAAGGTATATAAGGCATGAGGACCAGAAACTAGAAGCATTTGGCTGGTTAAGCTTTTAGGCTTTGAACAGCAGTTCAGCTGAGATTCATTCTGGATGAGGACTTAGAAGCTTCCAGTCTGAGGAAACAGGATCAGTTGAGGAACTGGCAAGATGAGGTAGCTGTGGTTTGTTCTGCTTCTCTGATCTTCCAGCATTCACCCCAATAATTGGCCTCAGGTTTGATTTTATTAATAAGACCTTCTAAGATTCCTGCTACAGTGGTACCATTAAATTTGTAGGCAAGTGAATGGAACCAGAAAAAATCATCCGGAGTGACTTAACACAGAATGATATACTTTATATTCACTTAGAAGCAGATGTTAGCCATTAACTAACGGAAAACTAAGCTACAACCCATTGAACTAGAGAGGTCAGGTAAAGAGAAGTCTAGGGGAAACATTTTGATTTCCCTTAGAAGGGAAAACAGAAATGATGTTATGAGCAGACGGTGGAAGAAGTGTAACAGGACTGAAGGGATCAGGTGACAGGTGAGATGGGATGAGGGGAGAGACAGCTGAGTTTGGGAAGGATTAGGGTGTGTGTAGAAAGTTAGTGCAATGAAACTTCCTGGAATCTGTGAAGGTGAGCCTAGTGAGAAGTTCTAGTACTGGGGGATATGATACAAAGTCTGGCCATCTCTCTTAGCCAGGTGAGACATCTAGCAGCAGGACCAGGTTCAGTCTTATTGTTGGCCAAAGGGTTTCCATGGAAATGCCACAACAATTCAGGCTGTTGCTAAGACAAAGGGTTCTTTTCCAAAAACTGGCAGCTGGCTGCCATTGCTGAGGACAACACCCACAAATTTTTTAATTCCTTTAATAGGGTTTTGAAATAATGGTAATTCTCATTAAAATTCTTGATGCAGTGTTACCATGTATGTTTACAAAACAAATAGAAGCTATTTTTATGTTCCAAATAATTAATGCAAAGCCTTCCTTCACATATAATACATTATATTTATAGGTCTTCAAAAGGGTTGATATTATTTTCACTTGTTTATTTACTTGGCAAATATTTATTTACTCCTTAGTTTAAATTTGTGTGTATATATAAAATATATGTGTACATATATATACATACATATATATTTATAGAGACTTGCAGGATACACTAAAAACAAAATCAATCCTGTTGAATTCATGTTCTAATGAAATTAGAAGTACTATAAGTAGGAGTACATTAGCTGGGCGGTGGTGGAGCACACCTTTAATCCCAGGACTCGGGAGGCAGAGCCAGGTGGATCTCTGTGAGTTAAAAGTCAGCCTGATCTTCAGAGCGAGATCCAGGACAGGCACCAAAAGTACACAGAGAAAGTTTGTCTCAAAAAAAAGGGAGGACACTGAGTATAGTGGGGTGGAATTTCAGGAGTCAGGGAGAGCTGCCCTAAAAGGGAGATTGAGAAACGATGCAGAGAACACTATGGAAGTAGTAACTTCCAGTTTAATGGGGTGCCCAATAAATAATATGAAATTGAAAGAAATCTGACCTGCTGGTTCTAAGTCTGATAATATGGCAAGCTTCTTGACCTATTGTCAGTAGAAGGTTTTGAGTTTTTACTACTCAAAGCACTGCTCAGCTTTGTTATTTTAGTTTGTTAGTTGGTAGTTGAGTTTAACCTGAATTTTGAACGTAATTCTGTAATCACCGTTAGTGGGGGAGAGTAGCAGGATGTGATCCAAAACAAAAGCTCATTTTCACCCTAGACTTGCATGTCTATTCTTCAGCTGTGAGAAGGGAAAACCAATGAATCATGAATGGTGATTAGTGTAAATCACTAAAGAGTCTATGGTGTCATAAGGGTAGACATAATCCTATCATTAAAAAAAAAAAAAACCCAAAAAAACAAAACTCTTGTTATCCAGGCCTTGTCAAGCCGTTTGCCTCAAACAGAGGACCTAACAGATGGGATTTTCTTTTCTTTCTTACAAAGCATTCTAAACCTATAAAATTCTCAGGCAGAGTGTGAGTTGCCTAAGCAGGGTAAAACAAGTTAACCTTGGCTGGAATCAATTTTCTCACAATTCTGAAAATAGTGATCTGTGGTCCACAATTCCCATGTCCAATCTGGGGCTCAATAGGGGTGACCTCTTTGTTTCTTCCTGCTCTGTTGGCTGCCCAAACATGCTCAAGTTTACAGTCTTATAAATCCCTGTCTCCAACTTCTCCTCTGGATGAAATTTAATGTGAATTATCTGATGAGATCATGTAAAACACACCAGCAAAATGTAGGACAATCACTTAGATGTAATCATTAACATAGTCACACATTGACCCTGTATATTACCATTAACATATTCCATATATTTGACATGCATATCTTGGCAGTGATGGGTAGAATCATCTGATTAATGAATTCAAATACTGCTCCCTGTATGGAATTTAGGTGAAGTTAATGAAAGGAAAGTGAGAGCTTTGACAAAAGAAATGTAAATTATTTCTAAATCTAATTAATAAAATCTCTCTACAATTAAAAAATCACTCTCATACCATGCTCTAGGTCCAGCTTCTTCCTGTACAATGCAAAGTATGCAGAAACTGATAAAAACTGCTTTAGTCAAGAAAGTGCCAACATTCCTTTTATCTTTTTATATTCTGACTTCAGGATGATATAATTTCCTTACAAGCTTTTGGAATTTATTTATAGTATGCTATAAACCTGGATTCTTGACTGCCAAAATCAGACTATACAATTACTAAATGTATACAAAGGAAAACTGACATTCTTCCTCACAGTAAGTTTTTTTAATGTACATACATTACTGAAGGGGTTCTTTTTAAAAATTTTATTTATATTTTGTGTGTGAGTGCTCTGCAGGTATACTTGCATGCCAGGAGAGGGCATCAGATCCTATTATACATGGTTCTGAGTCAACATGTGGTTGCTTGGAATTGAACTCAGGACCTGTGGAAGAGCAGCCAGTGCACTTAACCCCTGAGACATCTCTTCAGTCCCTCATTACCCTAACTTTTATATCTGGTAAAATATTATTATTTTTTGTGATAATCTCTCTCATTTCTTAACCCACTGAATGCAATTAGTGCTGCCCATATACATATGGAATGGTTTGCCAGCTAAGGCATTAACAACTTGCCAGTGACCACACCCTCAAAGAAAAGTGACTCTCTCCTCCCTCAGCATCCTTCAGTTGCTAGGGGCAGGGATTCTGGGCCTCTCCTCTAAGTACCAGAATTCTAAAGTCTTGCTCAATCCTGTGAAAGTCTTGTGTAAGTTCATATGTGCAACAGTGATGTCATGTCCAGAGGACAGTATTACACAGCTCTCTTCCATTCATTCCACCCTGATGGATTATGTCATTCTATATGCTGTAAATATGCTGCTCTGATTGGTTGATAAATAAAATGTTGATTGGCCAGTAGCCAGGCAGGAAGTATAGTCAGGATAAGCAGACAAGGAGAATTCTGGAAAGAGGAAGGCTGAGTCAGGAGATGCCAGCCTGCAGTTCAGAGAGCAGCATGAAACGGCACACAGATAAAGCCACAGAAAACATGGCAACATATAGATTAACAGAAATGGACTGAGTTTAAATATAAGAGCTAGTCAGTAGTAAGCCTGAGCTAATGGCCAAACAGTTTTAATTAATACTAGCCTGTGTATGTTTATTTGGGTCTGAGTGGCTCCAAGACTGATGAGTGAGAGAGATTTGTCCTGACTACGAGCTGGGTGGGACCAGGAACACTTTGAGCTACTCCACCCGATCACTTGCTGTTCCTTGTACCTTAGGTTGTGTGCGAGGTGCAGGAACAGTTACAAATATCTGCACTAATTGCGACTCATTGCCATTGGAAACTTTGTGGTTGCAACTGAGAGCAGCATAGATCTATACTTATGATGATTAATATTTAAAAGATAGTTTGACATTGGTAAAAAAGTTTTAACAGCGTACGCTATTGAGAAATGCTGTAGAGAAATATGGTACTAAGTATTTTTATTCCTATATTTACATATGAATTAGTTGAATTCATCCAACAACTCAACTGCTTAGTATATTTAGTCCCTGTTTTACATATAAGAGTCATGAAATGTAGAGATAATGGAAGTTTGGGATGGTGGTGGTACCCTTATTTTGATTTGAAAAATGAACTAGTGAATTTGTTATCAAATAACATGTCTAAGCATGCACTCTTAATGACGGCACTAGACCAGGGATGGCGCCAATATGATGAGTAAGTTGAGGCATTTTGTTAACAATATTTAGCTTATTTGCTGGAAAGATGTGGCTGTAAAAATGATATAATGCCAATATCTTACCCCAAGTCCTTTTGTTTCCCTAATCTTAGTCAGGGAAGAATCCTAATTTTGTTGCTTATATGTGTATGTATATCTGTGAGGCTTCTTTATGCAAGATCAATTAATTCCAATGTTAACTGTTTTTATGAAATTTCTTATAAAACGTCTAGAATTGTGTGTGAATGTAAAAGAATCATGCATTATAAGCTCATAATGTCAAAACACACCACAAACCTTACTGTATCATTTTCTTTACATAATGGGAATGTATGTAATCCCTTAAAATCATGTGCTTTTTAGAGAAAAAGTTAGAGATCTTGAAATTTTGTAATGAGAAACATTATTCCATGTTCATGCATCTTTACATTTTTCCTCCTCTGTTGATTATTTGTAATTGGAAGTTGTTGCTCTGAAACATGCTTTCCTTATCATATAACATTCAGGAATTGCCAACTGCCTTTGTTCAGCAAGGTTTAAACATGCAAAGACTTAAGATGGGATCGGTTCCATAATGACTAATTTTAAGAATGAGCTGTAGGAGGGTGAAGTACAGGCACCAGCATGCCATTGTATGTAATCAGCAGCAGTGGGTACAGTAAGAGCGTGGAAAATAGCTGGGAGGGAGATTTATTATGAGCTTCTTGGCTTGAACAAAGCAAAGGAAAGAATGTTCTGTTTTGACTTATGGAGTCTCTTTTTTAGAATGCCCATGGAGATAAAAAGCTAAATTGGTTTCAATCCTGTCTGCATCATTAGTTATGCATTCATGCTGATTTAGGGCTTGCCACAAAAGAAAGAATACAGCAGCAGCAACGTTCTAAATGCTATGAATGAACTTGTTTGTTTGTCAGACCATTAAATATGCTATGATTGTTTGAAAATCGTGACTTCGAAGCAGTTGCATTTGAAAGTCTTCATAACCAGTGATGATCATTTCCAGACTATATCCTGTGAATTGTCTTTCCATTTGCTACAGAAGTATCATGTCTCCTTTTAATCTTATCTTGGAAAACTAGTAGACTGTTGTGACTAAAAATAAAAAGCTTGCCAATAAAGTTTACATATGATTTTTTAAGAATTTTTTTCTTTAAAATGTTTTTTTCTTGGAGTGTGTGTGTGTGTGTGTGTGTGTGTGTGTGTGTGTGTGTGTGTGTGTGTGTGTGTGTGTATAGGTGAAAGAAATCACTTGTAGGAGTTGGTTCTCTCTTTCCACCAAGGGGGTCTTGTGGGCTATATAGCTCAGTGGTAGAGTGCTTACCTAGTATGTGTGAGGCATTGGGTTCATTTCTTAACATCACTAAGATACAAAATGTATTAAGCACAAGCAAGCACAAAAGAAAAGGTTGAGTTGAAAGGCAAGTCAAAAAGAGCCTCATGTTTCTAACACTTACATGGGACAGGGATTTCTCTTGGCATTTTACATATAGTTCCTCAGGCACCTTCCCAAAGTCTTGCTAGGTTGGATACTTTCTATTCTCTCACATACAGTGGAAACATATTAGTTGAATACCTATGGTCAGCACCTATCTAGAAATGGAAATATGAATTAAATACAGAAAGTTCTTGTAAGGCTCCTGTCACATGGAGAGATGTTGTATTTAGATCCACCTCACTGTCTCCATCTTCACTGTTTTTATTTCAGAGAAAATTCACACTTAATATATCTTTCTATCCTCTTGTTCTCTAGGTCTTTGTCCTTGTCTGTCTCTCTGTCTGTCTGTCTGTCTCTCTCTCTCTTTCAGTATCTGTCTCTGTCTCTCTGTCTGTCTCTTTCTGTATCTGTACCTATCTATCACTGTGTCTCTGTCTTTCTATATCTGTATCTATCTCTGTCTCTGTCTCTCTTTCTCTCTCTGTATCTATCTCCATG
Source organism: Peromyscus californicus insignis (assembly GCF_007827085.1). NCBI lineage: Eukaryota > Metazoa > Chordata > Mammalia > Rodentia > Cricetidae > Peromyscus > Peromyscus californicus. Next base: position 15,075,470 of record NW_026294413.1, on the reverse strand, counting down.
TCAGTCTCTGTCTCTCTGTGTCTGTCTTTCTGTCTGTCTCTCTCTTTGTCTCAGTATCTGTCTGCTCTCTCTCTCTCTCTCTCTCTCTCTCTCTCTCTCTCTCTCTCTCTCTCTCTCTCTCCCCCTCCCTCTCTCTCCTTCTCTCCCCAAAACAACACTATTATTTATTCTTATTACCACACCACCACCAGATCTGGTGTTTCTTACCACACTGGAGATCCATTAAAATCTGAGAAACAGGTCATCCTGATAGAGAGTCGAGCCATCCTCAAATCTTCATCCTCATCTCTCTATCTTCAGAGAGAGTCATATGAAAGCTTTCCCTGCAGCTTCAATAGTTGTCATCCTTCATAACACAGTATAATATAACTTAGTATTCAAAGACTTTATTTCATCATTACAAAAGTAGACATATTAGTAAATCCCTTATTAAACCAACTTTATAGATGAGGTTTTCTGAATGGACTCATAAAACTAGTTAATATTTGTAACACAAAGTTATGCAAATCAATCAGGGATTACTACCTTCAGTCTTCTTATGCATTTGAATAATGTATAGGAAACAACATTTTAGTGATGGTTTTTATTGTAATATATATACCGTTTTTTTGATGATATTTTTTTTTTCTTCCTGAAATCAGGTGAATGGTCAAAGTAATAAAACTTTTCACAGTTTATGTTCTCTTAACTGAAAGCAGAAATGTTCATCAGATTTCTATTACTATGACAAATCCTTCACATTCTAGACCATGTATTTTATAATAGTAACCTTCCTAGGTAAGATGTACTCACTGGCACAATAGTGGCAAGAATGTTTATAGATAACTGACTGATTTTTGACTGAATTTGATTCCTATCCCACAGGAAGAATTCATGCTTGATACTATAAACATGGTTAAAACCTATGGCTAAAAAAGTCATAGGTCCTAGGGCAGAACCTATTGGTATTGTTTTTCTTAATGGTCATGTTGTCAATCCACATATTAAATATATGTGCTTATATTCATATATTTGTGCTGCTCCTAACATTTCACAAATAGGCTTCTTACTAAATTCAATGCTGCTAGTTAATGAAGAAACTCATTACTGTTCAAAGTGGAAGAATAAATGACTTTGATAGATAGATAGAAAAAGTTATATGGCCTTCCCACAGAAAATACAGGGAACATCACTGTAAAGGTGATGAGAAGAATGTGAAAGCAAGAAGACAGAGAGGAATTTTGAGAAGTGTCATCTTCTGCATATGACAGTGCTGTTACAAATATGAAATCCCAGCAGCTATGGCTGCCATCACATGATCTGTGTGAGATAAAGCCACTTGAAAATTTTAATATGTACTAGGGAGGGACTCCAAAGGCCTTATATCTAAGTAAGGAACTATTGGGAGTTGATGGCTTAGGAGAAGGAGAATCACATTTCTTTGGAGGTGTGATCCCTGATAGAGTCCCCATTCTTCAATGGATGGCTACATGTTCATATGTATATGATCAGCACTCAATGGGTTAAGTAATTTGACTAAAAGTGTTAAAAATAATATAAAAAATTGAACACAAATTTGTAAGGAAGATGCTATGCGGGGTTCTTGGAAAAGTGGGAGGGATGTGGAAATGATCAAGATACATAGACCACATGCATAAAATATTCAGTGCATGAATAATAAAAACAGTAGTTTATCTTGGTCCTCAGTTTTACAGGGTTCAGTCAGTGACTAGGTGAACTAAATGCTTATTAGCTTCAGGGACAAATATTGGATGGCATATGTGGTCATGAAGAGAATGTACTGGGAACCTAATAGGAAGAAAGGAACGGGTGGGTAAGATAGAAGGGCAAAAAGAGATGCAGGAGCCAGGAGAGGAAGAGGATTAGGAGTTGGAGGGGATTTGATGAAGGGAGAAGAGAGGAGATGTGAAACAAAGAGAAGCAAAGAGAAGGGTCTGGGTCCGAATGTCCTTTGGTACATTTCCTCAATGACTTACAGACTCCCAGGAAAATCCCATTCATAAAGGCCCACAGCCCCGGCTCATTCACTGCAAACCTAAATTTAACTCTTGGCTATTTGAGAGGAACTTATCCAAAGCAGAATAAATAACTTCAGATTTCATATAGACATCAGCAGAGGACTGAGAAACCTTAACTTTCCCTGACTTCCCATTTGGAACAACACCATAGTGAATGAACTTTATCGATCATATTGACCCCAAAGGAGAGAAGCTGTACAGCTTGGGGGTTTCAGAACAAAACAAATCCAAATACATGGAACCAACTCTAATCCTTTCACTTTCGATGTGAGGAATTCTTTTATGCAACAGAAACAATATCATAAAACATTTTACTCTTAATTTATTCATCCTTACATTACATTATATACAAATCTATTGGATAGATTACCTCACTTTCAATTTTATGAAAAGTTGATCTGGTATGTTACATCTCAACTACATGCACGCTTTGCTTGGGACAGATCTCAATTTAGAATCGTAACATTTCCTAAGGTTACAGATTTCAGATTACTCTAGGAACATTATAACTAATGTCTGATGTAGGCATGCATTCCTTCATATGTTGCTGTTCCCTGCATCCAGCTTATCTCTTATCTTCCTTTCTGTCCTAAGCACCTGCTGAACTTATCCATTGTGGGAATATCAATATACTGTCATTACTAATACAACTTGCTGTCATGGAAAACATTAGATTGCTGCTAAACATGCTAACTGTTAACATCTCATTATCAACAATTTATTACATTGTGGCAGTATTTGAGTACTTGAAAATTTTTAATCTCGTATACTTATGTCATGAGTAGAAAGGCACAATTAATGATGGAGAATTATATTATGTATCAACTTTTTATTTTTGTAAGAAACTTGAACAATCCTATCTGTTATGTCATATGCCTATTGTGTTTTTGTTTCTTTTAGAGATGGGAGGACACTGTAGATGAAAGTCTTATTAGATAAGAAACACAGAGCCAAATGCAGAGTTAAAAGCCCAAGAGGTCAGAGTAGTAGCTAAGAGCTGACACTAAAAACCCTTTCTTCCCCTCAGAAAGTGACCTACTTCCTGTGTATCTGTCTTTTTATTGACTTTCTGTTCTACCTTCTCATTGGTTTTAAACCCAACCACATGACCTCCTCGTCACTGCCTGTCTATACAGTCCTCCAGGTCTTCTATGGATGGTATTGAGATTAAAGGCATGTGACTCCATGCTGGCTATATCTTTGAACACACCGAGATCTGCCTGTCATGTGATCGGGATTAAAGGTGTGTGCTACCACCACCTGGCTTCTGCAATGGCTTGCTATTAGCTCTTACCCCCAGGCAACTTTATTTATTAACATACAAATAAAATCACATTCTAGTACAAATAAAATATCACCATAGAATACACTCTTTAGACCATGCTGGTCTTGAACTCAGATGTTTCTGGCTATGAGTGCTAAGATTAAAGATGTATTCTACCACTGCCCAGCTTGTGCCTCTAATTTTGGCTAACCACACACAGTGTATTTTATTTAACCAAGATTTATCAGTCTATTCAATGTAAGGGCAGGGGGAAGGACACCTGGCATAAGATTTATCTCATTAGCTGTTATCATATTATATACAAAAACCCATAATTCATATTCTAGAAAGGCAAGAAGAAAACTTCTATGGTCATTTTGTCTGGGAAGACATACTAGTCATTATCATACTTACTGCTTAAACATAGGCCCTGAACGTGGATATCTAGCATCTATGTGAAAATGTTATGTGAAGCAGTATACACCTATAGTCCTATTAATGGGGTCTGGAGACAGAAGGCCTTGGTGGCTAATTGTCTAGCTAAATAGCTGAACTTCATGCTCTGCAAGTGATCCTGTCTAAAAAAATATATGGAGAGAAACTGAGGAATAGGCTCATATGAACATCTATACATTTCATACATCATTACATACATACACACTTGTGTATGCATACACAGATACACATAGAAAAGTAAATTTTAGTAGTTTTATTTAGAAATAGCATGGCACTCAAGTTCATAATAGGACAAAGACTAGAATGACTCATAAAACTGCATCTGAGTAGGCTCAGGTGCTTCAAGACACAGAAATTATGTCTGTTCTTGTAGGTTTCGAGGTATTCTTGAAGAAACAAGCTAATTTCCTGCTAACTGCTCCCATTAAACCTCTTTGCAAAATAGCTGTTATTAATTTGACAACAGGCTCTCCCAGTCTGGGTAACCTATTTTCACACAATGTTTGACATATAAATGATTTGCATATACTTAAAATTTGCAAAATGCTTAGTTGTTTCCGTTTCCAGTTTTCATAAAAATGGTGATTGAGTCGGGATGTAGTTATTTCTCATCATAAAGACATATTGTATTAAATAGCTCTTCACAGCTGGCTTTGATTTTTTTCTTCTACATGTTAGACAAAAGTGTCCTGTAAACACTATTATCATATAGCACCCTACACAGAGCACTTCAATATAATTGCATCTCAGGAGTGAAGGGCGGCTTGCATTGATTTTTGTTTTAGAGCAAGCTAGTGCAAAATGTTTCTTATTTGAATACATTTAAAGCTGGAACACATTTTTTTCTATTTATATGCAGTCAAGCTTCTCTGCAGCCAACTAGGCACTTTTCCATCCTGAATTCTTATTCCAGTTTATCTATCTAAATCTTAGAGGATATGATGAGAGGAAAGATAGGCCTTCGAATAGCTTTTTTTTATAGCTCTGTATTAAACAAAATACTTGCTACTATATGATGCAATATTATAAATATATTGAGTTGCCATGAATAAAACACTAACACTGAGAGGGTAAAAACATAAATGTTAGGAAATATCTTATACACAATTGAGGTAGAACTTGTATGGGGCTTAAGTGTTCCCTTACAGAGCTGGGTAGAAATATTAGCCTGTAAAGTACTTGCCTAGCAAGCAGCAGGACCTAAATATCACCCCAGGACTAACATAAAAATTAAAAAGGCTGAACTTGATAGCATACTTGTAATCCAGTTATGGGAAGACCAAAACAGGTGGATTCCTGGAATCCTATCTAATTGGCATGTTCCAGGTCCATGGGTTACAGTGCCTGAAATGAAGAAAGATGTGGAGTATCTGAGAAATGTGCCCTGAGATCATCTGGCTTCCCTCTATCTATGCATGTATGTGCAATGTTACACAAGGACACATATACATAATTAGAAATGAATAAAGAGGTGGGCAGCATCTGAGAAATAACCATATATATACATATACATACACATACACACACATAGATAGATGAGAGAGAGACAGAGACAGAGAGAGAGAAAAATGTAACAAGATTGTATGATCCCAATCCTCGTTACCTGCCAATAGTGGCATACTTGCTTCAACAAGGACCTTACTGCTAGAGGTTCAATAACCTCAAACAGTTCAACTAACTGGGGAAAGAATGAACACATAAAGGAACCAATAAGGTACATTTCTTATTTTAGCCACAACAGGGATTTATTAGATTGACTTACAGAACCAAGGTTGGATTGTCTAACACTAGTTTTTGTAAGCTGATGAGGCTAAGAATCTGGTAGTTACTCAATCAAAAAAAAAAAAAAAAAAAAAAAAAAAAAAAAAAAAAAAAAAAAAACAGGATACTTCACCAGTGGAAAACTAACGTTAATAACCTGGATTGACAATGGTCTTCAGTAGTAGTGGAGGGTCAAAGATACTGGCTTCCAAAGTCAGTAAAACTTGAAGTACAAGTGATGGGAGAAAGAGTAGAGATGCACTAACCAGCAAGGAGCAAAGCGGGCAACTAGAAGCACAGCTTTTACCCAGATGATTTTGTTATATTTGGCCACTGTGAGAAACTGCTGTTCTCTTTTGAGTAGACTGGTCTTACCTCAGCAAATCCATCAAGGGAATATCTTAACAGAACTACTCTAAATTTCTTAATTATTTCAAAGTTCTTTAGAATAATTAAATCAAGCAGGAATACTTAATTTTTCTTGTTTCATATGCCTTTAAAATAAAGTGACATAGAGATTAATGACTATGCTGCATACTGTAGAACTTGAATTTGAAAAACCATATCATTTTTCACATTTTAGTTTTCTTAAATATACTGTCATGAAATTGCAGAACAGAAGACAGTAAATAGAACAGAAATTGAAGATGCACACAAAAAAATGTGAGTCAGATGTCAGGAAAGCACACTAACAATAGGTGTCTGGCAGCGGGTATTCTGACTTCCAGAGTTACTGTCTGAAATGGGTACATCTAGCATTATTTAAACTACTTCTATCCTCAGATATCTTTCAGACTGTATAATCATGATGCCATAGATAGTTATTTAACACTCATAATACATTCAGTTTTTATCAACATTGTATCACATTTTACACAGAACCCTTGCACCTTCTATAAAGTGAGACTACCAATCCTTGGAAGCTTCTATTTTGAAATATGACTACAAATAAGTGAAAATATATATATATATCACAGATGTAACATTTGAAGGAACTGAATTTACTCCACAGCTTACAAAGGTAATTTCCCTGATCTCTTATGTTATGAAGGAGGAGCATGGAGAGTCTTTGTTTAAAGCTGCAATATATGTGGGAACAGCATGAGCAATGTACAGTCCATGTATTTTATTGCATTTTCACTAACAAATGGAAACCTTGTGTCAAGTGAGTTTCAGAGCAGCCATAAAGAGTCACTTGGTATTTTCTAGCAAATGCAGAAGAAAGAGTCTAAACTTATGCCTAAAGGCACAAAGTTATAGTCACCCTTTCCAAATCGCATTCATTTCCGAGCTTGTGTGTGCACTATACTTCAATATTTACATTTCACAAGCAACAGTCTTTGTTTTTCAGGACAAAGTACTTGAGAAAATGTATAAAGCTACATTTGAGCCAAAATCAACATGAGTATGTTCACTTAGTGGTCACATGTAAGTATAAGTTGATAAAAGAACTCAGATGGTTGTATTATGACAATCGTATGCAATTTTTTCAGATAAACAGATCAGACTTTTTCCCAGAAGATATTTAGCAATATTGCTTGGATGCCACCAGTGGTATGTATTTCTAGCATAAATCTTCAACCACACATTATGTTTCCCTTTTCATACAGAAGTCTGCAACCAACTGTATTTTAAATTTTTCTACATAATGTATTCCAAATTGCTTAGGTGTTTTTGAAAGAAATTATAATTGACTTTGTATTCTAGTACAATTATGTTTTCTTTAAATCTTTCTCTGTTTTGACAAAAAAGCACGACAGGACAATATGTATTCACTCTTTCAAGGTCAGAGTTGCATTACTCCATACTTATTCAATATATATACATATATATATATATATATATATATATATATATATATATATATATATTCAAATCAATTACTTTTTAGCAGAACCAATTAAGTTAGAAAGGGTTCAGTATGCATAATGATACATTATAATTAACATCAAGACCATTTTAATCTAGGTAAATAGTTCTTTCTCATACAATATCTAAGTCATACAATGCAGTTTGAATTGAGCTAGATGATAATTTTTCATAAATAAATATAAAATACATAAAAATATAAATAATATAATTATTTAAAAGTTATGGGCTTTGACTGAGAAAAAATAAAATATTAAAAGTAATTTATATGTGTCTCTTTCTGAAAACACATATATTATCATTCTCATGCCTATGTGTCAATCTTTAGGAATGAAATCCAAAATGTAGCAGTATTTTGCTTTTACATGAGGTTAGTTATATTTTGAGGTAGAAAACAGTCTTTTTTTATTTAGAAGGTTTTTTTTTCATTTTATATACCAACCACTTCCTTCCTCCCTCCCCTCCTCCTGTTCACTCCCTCACCTTCCCCCCACCCTACCCCCCATCCACTCCTTAGAAATGTAAGGCCTCCCATGGGGAGTCAGCAAAGTCTGGCATGTCAAAGAACTGTTATCTGGCCTTTAGTTTCAAATGTTACAGTTAGAATTTCCTATCTCCCGTTCTGATACCAACACTATCCTCCCACCTTACCTGCCTCACCTTCCATATTCGTGAGAAACAGACTTTTGATTCTCACTCTCATGTCCGTCACTTAGTGAACACTTGAGAAGGTACAAGTATATTTGGTATAGGATAAAAAAGGGTATATAAATTTAAACATCACTCAGAATATAGAATTGAAGATAATGATGTTTAAAAGTTTTCAGATTTCTAAAACTAAAGGAGGAAAATGCATTTAAAAATGAGAAACTGAGCTGGGCAGCAGTGGCACTGGACCTTAATCCCAGCACTCGGGAGGCAGAGCCAAGCAGATCTCTGTGAGTTCGAGGCCAGCCTGGACTACAGAGCAAGATCCAGGACAGGCACCGAAACTACACAGAGAAATCCTGCCTCAAAAAAACAAACAAGCCGGGCGGTGGTGGTGCACGCCTTTAATCCCAGCACTCGGGAGGCAGAGGCAGGTGGATCTTTGTGAGTTCGAGGCCAGCCTGGTCTCCAAAGCGAGTTCCAGGAAAGGCGCAAAGCTACACAGAGAAACCCTGTCTCGAAAAAACCAAAAAAAAAAAAAAACAAACAAACAAATAAAAAATGAGTAACTGATTGGTATGGTCTTCTTCCCTGTGGAAAACTCTTTCCCACTCTTAGAATTCCTTAATTACTTGTGGGTCTTTATGTAGGTGATAGCCTCCTGGGCAGACCTTTAACTCACAAATACTATTGATCTTAGCATGTCCATTACTGTTTTATACACACACACACACACACACACACACACACACATATATATATATATATATATATATATATACAAACATGTTTGAAAAATAATTAATGGAAAAAGAGACTATGGATTTGAAAAAGAGCAAGGAAGGGGTCAGATGGAGGGAAGGAAACAGGAAATGATATAATTATATTTGAATCTCAAAAATCAAAATAAACAATTTTAAAAGTAGAAGTAAGTTATAATAAATGATGAATTTCAATGGCCTTTACTCATCCTGCTTTGAGGAGACATCTGGACCAACACAACTCTTATAAAAGAAAGCATTGAATTGGGGGCTTGCGTATAGTTTTAGGGTCTTAGTCCATTGTCATCATGGTGGGAAATCAGACAAGCATAGTGCTGGAGCAGTATCTCAGAGATGTACATACCGATTCACAGGCAGTTTGTAGAAAGAAAGACACAGGGCCCAGTTTTGGCTTTTTAAACCTCAAGTACAACTCCCAGTAACACACATCTTCCAACAAGGCCATGTCAACTAATCCGTTCCAAAGAGTTCATTAACTGGCGACAATGTCTTAGACCCATAGGAAATTGGCAAAGCCTTCCACTTTGGATGAGACTAAGAGAGATGACAATGTTTTCCTCATATCTGAGTGCAAATGTTGACAAGTTTGTGCAATTATTTATGAATGATTGGCCATAGTGTTAAAAAAACAAAACAAAACTAGTAACTCCAGCATTTTCTTCCAGAATTTATAGCCTAGGGCTACTTGCCTTACAGATATTTCTTACCAGCTAATACCTTCCACTATGCCATGTATAATAAACACCCTGATATTGAGGATTATTTTATAGTTAAGTGTGTTCCATTAGAACAAGCAAAAGCCAAACAATCCCTGCTTTTCCATATTTGTGTCTGAGCCTGTTCATTTCCTCATCATTCTTGTCAAGTTTCCAGACCCACCCTTGCAGGACACAACACCCACTTGGTGTTCCCACATACATCTGTATATGGTCGCCACTCATTGGATGTGGGGTGGTGCAACAGGACAACAACAGCAATAATAATAACGAAAGAAGAGATGAAGTCAGAAGAGAGCCTAGTTGGTGGGCTATGGAGGTAGGCTGGTGGGAGATAACTGGGGTAAATATGATCAAAATACAATGTTCAAAGGTATGAAAATTTTTCATGAACACACACAAAATATTATTTTAACATGTTTTTCTCTTACAGAAAAATGCAAAAGCCAGCATTTCATAAGACATTTGGAGTTCTTGCCAGCCTCATTTGTAATCACACAGCTAACACTTTGAAGATACACATGACAGTTTTCTTCATGACCCTGGGGGGTGAGGCTATCAATGGATAACTTTTTAACATTACTTGAATTATTACTGTGTGCATTTCATTGACAAAATTTAACCACTCCATATAAACAAATGAAATAAAAATCATGACCATATAAGTTGGATATGAGATCAGTTAACACCTAGCAATATTTTATCAGCTAAAGGGAACTCAAATACTGGTGAGGAATTATTAGATTTCTTAACTAGGAAGTTACAAAAATTCAAATATTTGGATTTATACCTGTTAGAAAGATTATTAATTGATATTGATGTCATCATTATTCATAAGATTTAAGACTTATCCATCAACATGTAAAGAAATTAAACATATATTTGCATTAAGTAAAATATTAGCATATCATTGGCTGTAAAAATTAATGCAACTAATTATCAAAATACAGATAAAGTCAGGGTGTCTTCTGCTATGTGAAATTATCCAGATGCATTGATATCTCATCTATATGTATAACATGAAGCAGTAAAACCTGTAGAAACAGGACAGAGTAGAAGGGATGAATGCCTTGAAGAAAGAAATTATATGGCAATATTGATCAAGGGTACTGAATTTTAAGAATGAAGACTAAATAAGTTCCACAGAGGGAAACATCACTATATATGCTCTATTTTTTCAATTTGCTAGAGGAGCAAACTATAAGTGTTCATTTCAAATCAAAATATATCAACACAAACAAAGAAAAGCAAGGAAATATATATTTAGATACAAAAAAGAAAGAAAGGAGAAAAGACAGAGTGGGGAGTGAAAGAGAAAATGGGTGGAGAGAGGGAAACAGAGAGGCTGAAGAGGGGGAGGACAAATGATATTTATATGTGAAATGATGAATATGTTAATTAATTGGCTTGAAGACTATGCTCCATTATTCACCAAATCAAGTTATATTCTATAATATAGAAAGGGAAGACTAAAAGCCATTGAATATGAATCAAATATATACTATATACATATATGTATATGTGTTAAAATAGTTACCCAATGTACATACACACACTCACGGTCACAGAAAAATATCATGTTGCTTGAGATAGCCCCTTTAGTTTTCTGTGCATGAGAATAAAAAATCAGATGGTAGAGTAATCGTATTTCAAGCTTATTTTTGGTCTTATGTACTTCTGATTTAGACATGACATAAAAATATACTCTGATCACACTTCTGAACTCAGACTTCACATGCTGTGGGATGGTCTGTATGTCAAATTGCTCTGATTGGTCAATAAATAAAACACTGATTGGCCAGTGGCCAGGCAGGAAGTATAGGCGGGACTAACTGAGAGGTGAATTGAGAGAACAGGAAGGTGGAGGGAGTCACTGCCAGCTGCCACCATAACAAGCAGCATGTGAAGAGGCCAGTAAGCCACGAGCCACATGGCAAGGTATAGATTTATAGAAATGGATTAATTTAAGATATAAGAACAGTTAGCAAGAAGCCTGCCAAGGCCATACAGTTTGCAAGCAATACTAGTCTCTGTGTTTACTTGGTTGGGTCTGAGCGGCTGTGGGACTGGTGGGTGAGAGAGATTTGTCCTGACTGTGGGCCAGGCAGGAAAACTCTAGCTACAAATGGCGTCCAACATGTTGGCAAGAGTTTCTACCTAAAACCTGAGAAAAAAAGATTCTAAAACAGAGCTAAAAACAGTTCCTAGTTGTTTCTCTCAAGTTAGTGGCAGCCTGTGTGTTTGAGCTACTATGGAGGGTTCCTGGCCTGTGTGATCGACCTGCCTGCCATATGGCTGGAATGAGGCCTCTTCAAATGGCACATTACGCTGCCTGGTGGATTTAGCCTTTGCTAGTAAACAAAACAACAAAAAAAGAGGTTTCTGGGCTACACACTGCTTTGATAGAAGCATAGACCCACTATTTCTGAGAATTGATGGCTCCCAGAGCTGGTGGAAAATATACCACTGACATGTTGGGAAGATGAAGTGGGCAGAGCCAGCAGCCATAGCACCTTTTCAGTCTTAGAACACTGCAGTTTAAAGCAATAGGCTCAAGGTAATATAAAAAATACGTCACGTAAATATGGCTACCACACAGAGAATCTGGATTATGTTCTCTTTGATATTTGTAACTGAAGAAAAACATTTGATTGTAAAAGATGTTGAGTTATGCCAAAATGTATATTTTAAAGGTACCTTGACTTCAAAATTTGGATGTAAGGATATGTTGCTTTGGAAAGGAGGCTCTGCTTTTGTTTCCACAGAAAGCCAGAGGTTATGGATTTGTTCCAGATTAAGATACATCAGGTTTGACCAGCCAAGACCCCCTGAAAGGTGACACCAAGGCCCAGATGATCCAACATCCAGAACCATTTCAAGGAAACTGGCTCAGACGATACACCCTCAGGGACTACTCCATAATCCTAAAATTTTCTTTGTGTCCCCATAAGATACAGTGCCCCCCCCCAGCAGGAAGTAGTAAGAGAAGCTACGCCCAAATTCCCAAATATACCAAGCTGGTTTTGGAGATGTGTAAAAGTTAAAACCTTCTTCTTTAAAAAAAAAAAAAAAAAAAAAAAAAAGAGAGAGAAGGGGAAGTGCTGTGGGATGATCTGTATGTCAAGTTGCTCTGATTGGACAATAAATAAAACACTGATTGGTCAGTGGCCAGGCAGGGAGTATAGGCGGGACTAACAGAGAGGAGAATTGAGAGAACAGGAAGGTGGAGGGAGTCATTGCCAACTGCCACCATGACAAGCAGCATGTGAAGAGGCCGGTAAGCCATGAGTCATGTGGCAAGGTATAGATTTATAGAAATGGATTAATTTAAGATATAAGAACAGTTAGCAAGAAGCCTGCCAAGGCCATACAGTTTGCAAGCAATACAAGTCTCTGTGTTTACTTGGTTGGGTTTGAGCAGCTGTGGGACTGGCAGGTGAGAGAGATTTGTCCTGACTGTGGGCCAGGCAGGAAAACTCTAGCTACATTCACTTTCTACTAAGACCAAATGTTCTGACATTTTTATTAAAAGTATATATTAGCTTTTAAATTAATAGATCCTTAAAGTATTTACTATTATTGTGAAAAGTGTTTGCATGATTGCTGATTTCCTACCCAACTGCCTAAGTTAAATAGAAAAAAAAATACTACCAGAATTCTGTAATATATTTGTGAACTTACAGATCTCCCAGATAGCAAAGAGAGAACAATGTTTTCTACTTGCTTTAACTTCAAGATCTTCCAATGAATAAAACATCTTTCTAGGCAGTTTACTTTCTGGGCAAATTATTTTTTTATGAGCATCCATCTTTCTTAAATCGGGCTATGTTTCAGCTTGCTCGGAAAGTTTTTTTTTTTCCATGTGTTTGTTTAGAAAGACATTTCTCCTGTACCCCTGAGTATTCAGATTTCATTTTCTGTGGCTTGTGCATGAACAACATGGATACGTACCATTACCCATGTGATCATTGTTAGGAACCAGGGTTGAAAACAAATTATTAATCATAAGGGTAAATGGAGTAGTGGTTGCAAGCTCAGGTCCTAGAATCAGAAATATGGTATTCTACCTACACAACTCACTGCCTATGGGTTTGCAAGAAGTCAAGGTAACCTAAAGAAAGGGTCAAAAGTTCTTAGGGTACCTCTAGGCACTGAGAGTGTGTTAGCTTTTTTGTCACTGTGACAGAATTCTGCATTCAAACAACTAAAAAAAAGGAGAGCTTTATGTACACAGCTTCAGAGTGTATTATTCAGTTTGTCTAGTTTGTGCTATATTTGCTCAGAGATGAATGAGAGAGCCGTGTACAAGTGTGTTCACATTTGCTCCTGCAAGTCAGTGCACTCATGACAAAATACAGTGGGACTACAGGTAAGTCCAACAATTTTGCCTTTGATTGTCACTGAAAAAGATCGCATAGACTTGCTAGCTAATAAACTAAACAGTAAACTTCACAGGTAATAGCACTAAAACAATGCAAGTGGGAGTTAGTAGGACCAAGGTGATAGTAATGAGATTCCTCTGACTTACTAGTTTTTGTCATATTGAAGAATCACATTATCCAAAGCACATAGGGAGAAACAAAACAAAACAAAACAAAAACACAAAAGTACCAGAGGGATTAGAATTGTCATGGAAAAGTCAAAGTGGTGCTTACCTAGAGCCATCACCCCTATTCTGTACATTGTTTGGTAGAAGAAGGTACTCTGCATTCCAACTCCAAAAGAGAAATGTAACATGAAGCCAGTCACATACCTTCTGATCTACAAAGTTGTCCCACCAGGAAGATATTCAAGGGTAATGGTGGCACAGCTTGTAGGATTAACCCACCAGTAACTGATTTGACTTTAGTGTGGGAGCCCACTAAGATTCCAACTTGTGGTTTGATTCAGGGTCAGAGAGTCAGAGATTATGTTGCTCTCCAAGCTGCATAATAGGGTGCAAAAGCATGGTTACCAGGTGTCTTATACTTCAAGGCCCAATCACAAGATTATTTGCCATGGGGTGTGTTTACCAGGTGTTTTGAAGTGTTTACACTTGGTTGGACATTGTGCTTTGATCTTGAAAGGGGGAAGTATTTTGCCTTTCCCCTTGCTAGTGAATAAAAAACCCATAAGAAATAAATTTGTGGCTGCTGGGTATTGACCCAGGGCCTTCCCAGAGCTATTCTGTTTCTCTGTCTTTTTCTTCACTATATTTCTATCTAGGATTTCTTAATTACTTACTCCCCTCTTCAAGGAAACCTTCGATAGGTCAGGACTGAGCCCCAACACTGCTCCCCCGACACTTCAGCAACAGTCTATGAGTTGGAACCCATGCCAGATATTGCTTAGTTAACTAACAACCTGATGCTAGATAATCAATGGACCTATGATAAAATCAAATGCTACTGCTCTAAAATAAATAAATAGATGAATAGATAGATGATAGAAAGACAGACAGATAGATGATAGATAGATAGATAGATAGATAGACAGATAGATCATAGATAGATAGAGAAAAGACAATTTAAAAGTGTAGTAATAAAATGACTCCCAGTGACATTCTGTTATACTCAGATCAGTATCTGTTCAGTCCTCATCACAGAACCTTCCTCCTGAAGCAAATGAGAACAAATACAGACAAGTATAGCTGGGCAACATGCAGACAGTGAGACTTGGAACACTCGGCCCTAAACGGCCCTAAACATATGTTTCCATCAAATCCCTGTCCTCAGGGATCAAAGAACTCAGTGGAAGAGGAGTCAGAGTCTGAGAGCCAGAGGGGATGGAGGACAGCAAGGAAACAAGGCACTCTACATCAGTAGGGTCAAAGCTCATATGAGTTCATAGAGAGTGAGGCCGATTTCACAGGGCCTGCATGGGTCTGTGCCAAATGTAGACTCTAGTTTCCAGTTTAGAGTTTCTATAGAATTCCCAAGTGTGTGAGTGAGTGGGTCTCTATTCTTCTGTCTTCTCTTTGGCTCTTTTCCTTATTTTTGTTTGTGTTGTCCAGTTCCAGTGTGTTAGTTTTTATCTTATTATATTTTATTATTAAAAAGAGAAATATCTCTGCTGGGCGGTGGTGGTGCACGCCTTTAATCCCAGCACTCGGGAGGCAGAGCCAGGTGGATCTCTGTGAGTTCGAGGCCAGCCTGGACTACCAAGTGAGTTCCAGGAAAGTCGCAAAGCTACACAGAGAAACCCTACCTTGAAAAACAAAGCAAAAAGAGAGAGAGAGAGAGAGAGAAATATCTCCACAAGGTATGACTTTTTTAGATTCTCATATATCTTAGCTTCTTGTGGCTGTGATAAAATACAGAAGTGATTTAAGGGAGAATGATTTATTTTGCTTCACACTTCAAGATGATACCATCATGGATAGAAGTCAAAGAAGTAGCAGCTTGAAACATCTGTTCATATCTTATATGCAATAAGGAAACAGAAAGAAGTCAATGTACACTGTTATTCCATTCCCCTACTGAGTTATATAATCCAGAAAACCTGCCTAGAAAGGAGTCCTACCCACAGTAAAATGGGTCAAAATTACAGTCACGGAAAATACCCACCAGTATCCTCTGTGCACCACTATGGTAATTAGTTCATTGCCTGATTTGGAATGTCATAAACTATAAAAACCCCTCTGACTTTGAGGAAGGATGAACTAACACCCTACACTGCCTGAATTTTTTGTCATTAATATATATCAGATCTATGTTGACAATATCAACATTTATGGATCTTTCTTGGTACTTTCTTCTAGTCTCTAAAAGGAAAATCCTCTATGAAGCTCCTTTATTTCTTATGCTCATATCCATTTTATCTGTAAAACACGTGAGGCTGACATTTAGTATGTCTTCTTCACATGTATGGACTTCCTGATAAATAGTCCATTGTAGCCTATGAATAACAAATGCATACATATCTAGAGATGCTCCCTTCCTTCCCCTACATCAGCCATAGGCATATGTTCTAAAACGAAACCAAGATTATATTCTTTATCAAAACTAGTTAAAGTAAATGCAAATTTCTATTATAAATCTCAAAGCACAGCACAATCTCTCATCTTGGGTAGCGGGGTGGGGGGAGAACACAAACCAAACAAACAAACAAATTCTATAATCCTTTAACCTTGCAAATTTTATTTCCTGTGAGAAACAACTGCATCAGCTGTATATCAAGTTTCCACATGATTTATTTATTGCATGTGAAATTTTCTATATACATTTGTATTTGGGTTCTCTCTTTCCAAGTTTATAGGTTTTAATTCTAATTTAAAACAACATATATGATCAGTTTGTTGAAATAATAATCAACCCTTCCTGTTTGCTGCCCCATACTAAGGCTTATTTGTTGCCCTCCTAAGGAGAACTCCAGACACCTGAGCACTGTCTTATGTGATATTCACCACCTTCAGACTAATAGGAAGGAAGAAACAGGTTGATAACCAAAAGTGATTATAATTGCCTCGTAGAACTGAGAAAAGCTGAATGTTCTGAATAAAATTTAATTCTGATATCTAAAATAATAGTATTTGAATGTATGGACAAATACATTTAAAATTTTAAAGTCTTGCCTCATTGCCTGAATACTGAGAGATAAGTACTAAGTGTGTATTTGAAGGAGTAATCTGACACTCTAAGGATGAAAGGAAACAATGTGAATCAGGCAGAACTACCTTCACACATCTTTTTGATGTGAAATTAAAATTGATTTTTATAGTTATAAATGATGCAGTCAACTAAAACACAAGGTGGTAAAGAAGTAGACTTTGCTTTCTTTGGGAAGCAGAAAGCATGTCTGAAATGGTGTTTATTTCTTGGCTTTGTTATTTGTTCATTTGTTTGTTTCATACAGGTTCTCTCCATGTAGCCCTGGCTCTCTTGGAACTCACTATGAAGACCTTGAACAGGAATCCATCTGCTCCTGCCTTACTAGTGTTGGAGTTAAAATTGTGTGCAACCATGCCTGGTTTGAGACTGTGTTTAAAGAAGATTTTTGCTGTTGGAGAAGAGGTTTGATGTTTTCCCTTCTTCTTTATATTCATAGGATTTAGGCCAGCATTTTAGGTAAGAACAATATGGTTACCACAGTAAAATTGACAGAAAACCCTGAGGAATGAGGGATGAGAGAAAGTCTAGGAAGAAGGTAATGCATGCATGACAGGCTTCTGTCAGAGTGATCACCACATTGCTCAGTCCCCAGCACCATGTCATGGTTCTTTTATCACCAAATCAGTGAAGCTTTGTAAACACCATCAAGATGTGAATCAGAGAGTTAATGGTAAACACTGTGAAAACATCAGGGAAGGCTAACACAGTTCACAAGACACATCCTGCAATCTTTAATAAATGCACGGGAGATTTACAGCTAGAGAGATTATTCAAACCCTGGATGACAAAGTGTTGCCCTCAAGACAAAGCACAGGGTAAGAGTCTGTGTAGGTTGAGGTACCTGCTGTAAAACTGGAGCATTTGGAGTACAGGGAAAACAGTGCATTAATATCACTTAGCAACTGTAAGAAAACAATATCTGCAATTATCAAGGACATTTAGCTTATGGAAACCATGGCAAACTGGATTCTGGGACACTTAAGACTAGAATTATTAATGAACTACTTTGTTTCTTCCTATACAATTTTGTTAAATAAGGACATAATTTTTATTAAATATCAAAAACCTACTGTGTTTTTAACACTTTTGCATTTAATGCTGCTGGTTCTAATCCATTATGTTTTTATTTTAATACAAATCTATCTTATTTCCTGGTAACTTGTAGAAACTGTGCATGAGAAGACATCTCTTCCAAAAGTTGAGCAGCCACATGACCGGTAGCTGTCATTCAGCCAGATTATACCACATATCATGTGGGTCATACATTTACTTGTCTTGTACCAACTTACTATTGAAATGACTACACATTTTAGAATATTGGGTCATTATCCATTTCACAAAATCTTTTCTCTTTCTGTAGAAAATAGTACAGGTCAGTGTACAATTTCTGACCAATATATACTCAGTGTCTATCAGGACATTTTTTCTACGGGTCAAAGTTCCCCTTTTGTCTATCCACAGATACACCATGACTCAGAGACTTTTCAAGATGGCATCTGGTATTATCAGGAGAATTCAACTTGGCTGTAGTACAAGAAATTACTCATGTGGATTCTAACATTAGCTAGTATTCAACATTTTTGGAGTAATTATATTAGATTTCTGTGTTAATATTCTAATGGAAATCTGTGGAAATTGTATTGATGAATCTTTATTTTTATTATTTGAGAGTTCCATACATTTAAATAAAGAATAGTAACCATTTTCTCCCTTCATTAATCTTTCTAATCTACCTCCAATTCCCACTAGAACCAGTCTCTCTTATATTAAATACAATTTTTTATATGTATAGCCCAGTGAGTTTAATTAATTTCTTGCCAGAGCATGAGTGGGAGGTAATTGACTGCAGCAGGGGCAATTTATCACTAAATTTTAAAACATAATTATATAGAATCCTTAGGGGGAGGAATATATCTGTAGATATAATATAAGGTATAAAATGTACTGAAATAAAATAAGATTCATACCATACTTGCAATGTAATAGATAAAGTTTTGTTTTCTGTAGCTAATTTCACAAAAGAGAAAAGCCAATAACTAAAAAAAAAAAAAAGAAGAAGTTTTTCACAAACATGGGACAACATGAAATGCTCCAACTGGTCAATGTCAGCTTGATATTTGATCCTTCATTTTCTGCATTCTCTCAAGATTTGTCAGTTATATTGCTAAATACCAAAGAGCAATTTCTACAATATTTATTAAATTTCAGAAATACAGGTTAAGCTTTACAGTTGGTATTGTTTAGATAGTAATTTAAAAAACTACAAAGCTATGAAAGCTTACTCTTCATTCCAGGCCATTATTAAGTATCTAAGTCCTTTTATCACTGTTATCTGAAACACATTTTAGATAAAGCCATCTATGTAGTGACTTCATACTTAGTCTATACTTAGAGGGAATACACAAAAGCTCCTTGGGACTTTCACTAAGAACAATTTCTCTCTCACACCACAAGGCATTTTGTATTTCAGCTGCAATCTCTTTGAAGTACATACTTTCTGTAACTTTCCTGAAATCTCTATTTCCTACTCTCCTCGGTGTTTGCCTTTGTGATGTACCAGACCCTTCAATAGAAAGACTCCAAAGAGCTCTGAACATGAAACTTTCTGCTCTTGAGACGCGTCACTGCTAATGGGTTTCATCCCGGTCACTTTGTGCCACAACAAGTAGGATCGTGGAAGAGAGCAGCTGCAGTCTTGAGTTAGCTAATGGGGGACCCCTGAGAGCAGTGCGCGGTGTGCTGTCAGTGTACTTCTGCAGACACTTCAGTTGAGGACATGGCTTTACGCCTGGAAGCACGCAAATTACAGCGGAGATTACACCTTGTACTTGGAAGTTGCAATGAAAGGTATAAAATGAAAGGTTGTTTTTATCTACACAAAGACCAGAGCACACAAGCATGAATCCAAAAGAAAACACATTAGGTTGCAAGTTATTCACTACTGTGAATATGAAAATCCTATTTCAATTTATATGTGCCAAAGTGAAAAATAATATTCTCACCTCAATGAGACACCTCAAAAGGACATTCATTTTGACATTTGAATAATGTCATCAATTTTCTTTGTGTCAGATCTGAGGCTGCTTTAAACACATGCAACC
The DNA here is from genome assembly GCF_007827085.1 of Peromyscus californicus insignis. Taxonomy (NCBI): domain Eukaryota; kingdom Metazoa; phylum Chordata; class Mammalia; order Rodentia; family Cricetidae; genus Peromyscus; species Peromyscus californicus. The sequence continues at coordinate 15,055,266 of NW_026294413.1, read as the reverse complement.
TACCCACCTAATTCATTAGATAGTACTTGAAAGTTTTATATTATTTTTGTATTAAACTTCATTAGTCAAATCTTTTTCTATATTATGTCTGTTCTTCCTTTTATTTTTCTATTATTTAGTTAAAGAAATATGATCGTAAAAACACTCTACAAACTTATTTTTTTCATGTGCTACACATTTAAAAATGATGTATAGATTCATGGTTAGGATATTATTTTGGATTTTTTTGTTAGTGTTGTTTTGAGACAGGTTTTCATTAGGTAGTTTAGAAGGGGGTGATGAGGCTGTTATATGCATGGCCATCGGATAGCACCAATGCCATTTTCAGGATACTCTCAGTTATTATAAGCTTGCTTGTTTTAAAAGAGAAATTCTGAATTGGTTCAGATGTGAGGGAAGTATGGAAGCAACAGTTGTAGTAATACACTAGATGTGCCCACAAGCAGCATCTCCATTGTTGAAGCGTCTAAGTTGTAATATCTAGCCTTTGTCATATAAGCCAATATAACAATCCCCTTTTAAAACTACCAAACCTTATGTAATTGTTTATAGCAGTGAAATATATTGATGCAGTTTTGTCTAGAATAATTAATTAATCCTATCTACAACTTTATGAGCAATGCATCACTTTGTAGATAAAGTAGCAAGGAAACACCAAAATATTCTTTAATTTAGCGTAAAACTCTGATTAGAAACAGATTTATTTCTTTTTATTAACAAATAACTTACTTATTGACACATATTTTACCTTGGCAAATATTTTAATGATTCACCAAGTTAATTAGAGGAAACAAAATCCAAGAGCTGTTAAATAAGAAGAGATTGGTCGAGGCAGGAATTGAAAACACAAGATATGAAGAGTGGGGGTTGATCTGCAACAATGGATTTGATAAAGAGACCTGGGGTGACTGACGAATGGATAATATCCTTAATTTGGAAGCATGAAGACCTAAGTGTAAATCACTAGAAGCTAAGTTAAAAATCTGGGCTTGCTTCTAAACTCCTGTAATCCCAATGCTTGAGACTAACTGGCCAGCTAGAAAAGCTGGAAAACAGAGCTCCAGATCAGACCTCATCTTTAAAACCAAATAAGGCAGAGAATGTCAAATAGAAGAAAATGACTGAAGTCCACCTCTGGTCTCTGTGTGCATGTGTGAGGTACATATCACACATTCACACAGCACAGAATTATAATACACACACAAACACACAGTAATACTAAAGAAACTATCAAATAAAAAACTAAATGGACAGAGTGTTTTCAAATTATATCTTCTCTTTAATTTAGATTTATTATTTTGTTTTCCTCTCACTTCAACCATCCCACTACAGTTCTCCACATGCTCAATTTCTTCCAGTCTACTCTCCCTTTCCTATCCTCTAGATGCACTTCAGTGTTTCCCTTTAGAAAACTGTAAGCCTTCCTGGGATATCAGCCAAACATAGAATAACAACTTACAATAAGACTAGGCACAAAACTTCATTCCAAGGCTGAATGCACCAACATGGTAGGAAGAAGAAGTCCTAAGACCAGGTAAAAGAGTCAGAGACCGCCAGACAATGCCCACTCCTGTGTGACTGGAGTCACACAAGAACACCAAGCTACACAACCATAACATATTTGCAGAGAACCAAGTGCAGAACCATGAAGGCTCTGTGATGGTTACTTCAGTCTCTGTGAGACATTATGAAACCAGATCCTGTGGGCTTTGTTTTCATGGTGTCCTTGATCTGTCTGCTTCTTTCAGTCCTTCCTCCCCTTCTACAGGATTTCCCAAGCTTCACCTAATGTTTCACTGTGGGTTTCTACATTTGCTTCCATCAGTTGCTAGCTGAGGCTGCTCTGATGGATACTGGGCTAGGAAACCAGTCTCTGAATACAGCAGAATATCATTAGGCATCATTTCAACTGTTTTTTTTTTTTTAATTTATTTTCATTTTTTGGTAACTCATGTTTGGCTCTGTCCTAGGTCTCCCTTCTATCCAGCCTCCAGTTCCTGACCATCCAGGGCGTGGGCTCCCTCCTGCATATGGGAATCTGGTTAGACTAATCATTGGTTGGCCACTCTCATTAATTCTGTGGTCAAAGGTTTCGTGGCGGGATGGTGTCACAGGCCTCCTAGTGGAGACTTGCTTGGAACTATAAGATGAAGGGTTCAGTCTCCTTATTACTCACTACTAGGGATCCTTGTTAGAGTCAACCTCTTAGGTTTCAGGGAGTTTCCACTGCACTATTTCCACATCAACCCCCACATGACCCCCATTCACAGTCATCTCTCTCTGTACTCTATTCATCCATCAATCAACAGCCCATTATATGCCTGATCTTTCCTGTTCCAATTCCCGCCTGCCCCTGGTCCACCTGCAAAATATCTTCTATTTCCCTTACCAGAGGTATCCATGCATTCTCCTTAGAGCACTCCTTCTTAATTAGTTGAGTCTGTGAATTATAGCATGATTATCATTATTTAATACCTAAGATCTTCTTACTATTCTTGCCTTTCTAGGTCTGGATTACCTCATTCAGGATGACTTTTTTTTTCTAGTTCCATCCATTTGCCTGCAAATAATAATGTCATTTTTTTAACAGCTGAGAAAACATGCCACATTATTTTTTATCTATTTTTCTGTTTTCGTTTTTTGGCTAATATGAATAAAGTTGTTATGAACAGTTGAGCAAGTGCCCTTGTGGTAGGATGTAGTATCTTTGGATATATGCCCAAGAGCTGTATAGCTTGTTTTTGAGGTAGATCCATTCCTAATTTTCTGAGGAACAATCATATTGACTTCCACGGTGGCTGTACAAGTTTGCACTCCCAGCAGCAATGCAAGAGTGTTCCCTTTGCTCCACATTCTTACCAGCCAGCATGAGTTGTAACTTGTGTTATTGATCTTACCCATTCTAATAGGTGTAAGATGAAATCTCAAAGTACTTCTGATCCTCATCTCCCTAATGGCTAAGGATGTTAAACATTTCTCTAGGTAGCATTATTTGCAGATGATATGATAGCATATATAAGTGACCCCAAAAATTCTACCAGGGAACTTCTACAGCTGATAAATATCTTCAGTAAAGTGGCTGAATACAAGAGTAACTAAAAAAAAAATCAGTAGCCCTCATACAAACATATGACAAATGGACTGAGAAAAAAATCAGGGAGATTACACCTTTCACAATAGCCCCCAAATAATGTAACATATCTTGACATAATGCTATCCATGCATGTGAAAGACTTTTGTGACAAAACATCAAAGCTTTGACCAAAGAAATTGATGAAAATATCAGAAGATGGAATGTTCTCCCCTGTTCATTAATTGGTAGGCTTAAATAGTAAATATGGCCATCTTACCAAAAGCAATCTATAGAAACAATGCAATCCTCACAAAAATTCCAACACAATTCTTTACAAACCTTAAAGAACAATACTCAACTTCATATGGAAAAAAAATTCCAGGATAGCTAAAATAATCCTATACAATAAAAGAACTTCCAGAGGTATCACCATCCCTGATTTCAAGCTGTACTATAAAGTTATAGTAATAAAAATGGCATGGTATTGGAATGAAAGCAGTCAGATGGATCAATTGAATAAATTTAAAGACCAAGATGTAAATCCACATATGGACACCTAATTGTTTTTATAACAAAACTAGAAAAACACAGTGGAAATAAAACAGCAATTTCAACAAATGGTGCTGCTCTAACTGGATGTCTACATGCAGAAGAATACAAATAGATCCATATCCATCACACTGCACAAAATAAAGTTCAAGTGGACCAGAGACCTCAACATAAAACCAGATACACTGAACTCATTGGCACAGGATATTGTTAGCACAGGTGCTATGATAGACAATAAATGGGCCTGAAACTGAAAAGCTTCTGTAAGGCAAAGGATACTGCCAATAGGCCTACAGAATGGAAAATATTTTCATCACTTCACAACTGAGAGAGGTCTAATATCCAAAATATGTAATGAACTCAAAAAACTAGGCATCAATAAACTGAAAAATCCAATTTAAAAAGTGGAGGTGCCCACCTTTAATCCCAGCATTTAGGAGTCAAAGGCAGGCGGATCTCTGTGAGTTCAAGGCCAGCCTGGTCTACAGAGCTAGATCCAGGACAGGCACCAAAACTACACAGAGAAACCATATCTTGAAAATAAAAATTTTAAAAAAAATTAAAAAAGAGGGGAATACAGATATAAACAGAGAATTCTCAATAGTGGAATCTCAAATAGCTGACTAACACTTAAGGAGATGTTCTTTTATGTTTTAAAATTACTATATAGGAAGTGATCTCCCGTGCCAATGTGTTCAAGATGACTCCACCATAGACTACTGGCAATGGTCAAGAGGGTGCCTGAGCTGACCTACTCTGGTGATTGGATGGCTGAATACCCTAACTGTCATCATAGAACCCTCATTCAGTGGCTGATGGAAGCAGATGCAGAGTTCCACAGTCAGGTCCCAGGCAGAGCTCCACGAGTCCAATCCATAAGAGAGAGGAGGGATTCTATGAGCAAGAGATATTGAGACCATGATTAGAAAAAGTAGAGAGACAACTAACCAAACTAGTGGAAACACATGAACTGTTGACCAATAACTGAGGAGCCCCCATGGTACTGGACTAGGCTCTCTGGATAAGCAAGACAGTTGTTTAGCTTGAACTGTTTAGAGGCCCCGAGGCAGTGGGATCAGGACCTGTCTCTGGTGCATGAGAAGGCTTTTTGGAACCTAGTGCCTATGGTGAGACACTTTGCACAGCCTTGGTGCAGGGAGGAGGGGACTGGACTGCCTCAATTGAACGTACCAGGCTCTGTTGACTCCCCATGGGAGACCTTGCCTTGGAGGAGGTGGGAATGGGGGGAGGGTTGGGGAGGAAGGCTGGGGGTGGGAGGCTGGAGTGCAGGGGAATCTGTGGTTGATATATAAAATGAATGGGGATCTCTTAATAAAAAAAAAGGAGAAAAAATTGCTATATACTTATTCCATTTTCCTTTTTCCTTTTCTCCCTCCACATCCTCCACATACACCCCAATGTCTTTCAATTTCATGGATGCTTTTACATTATTGTTATTGTTTGTGTGTGTGTGTGCGTGTGTGTGTGTTTGTGTATGTGCATGTATACTTAAATATACATAAAAATAAAACAACCTGCTCACTCAATATGTTAATTCTGTGTGTATGATTTTACTGCAGTATTTTGAAAGCTTATTAATTGACCTCAGTCTTTAATTCATTCATCTATAATGCTTGTATGCTGTATTTAGAGATTTTTATTTTATTATTATTTTTGGTGCTTATTTTTTAGTTGTTTATCATCATCATCATTATCATTATTATTGGTACAGAGTATCATTATGCATTGCTTACTCTAAGGAAACACACTATGTAGCCAAAACTGGCCTTGAATTTCCAGTGATTCTCATACAGTTGCCATCCAACTGTTGATATTACAGGTCTGTGTGGCCATTCCTGATTCTTAAGGTATTCTTTACTTGTTGGGGTTACATTATGCATGTCCTTTAAAATACTCAATTTTTTATGGTTGCTAGAGTTTTGCAAATTTTCATTGAATATTCCACAAAGAAATTCACAATATAAAAAATGGAAATTAAAAAAAATCTGAAACACAGGAATATAGAAACTGCTACTTGGTTTCTTCAATAAAACATGCACACACACACACACACACACACACACACACACACACACACCATAATCCTATAGCAAGTGTGTAATGTACCTGGATTTCAGGATGATTTAAAGAGTTGTTAATGCAAAGGAGAACATTTCTTACCTGAGAACGTGATAAAGGATGAGAGTAAGATGTAATGTTTCACTTGTAAGTTAGGGAATTAAATGAGTGGAATTTCTGCTCAGGGATGATTAATGACCAGAAAAGTCTGAAGGGATGCTATGTGAACAAGAAATTTATCTCTTTACAAAATGTTCTAGAAAACTGGCATAGGTATTCAGTTCAAGTTGAAATTTATGATTTCAAATGGATAAGGATCAAACCAACTTTTTATAGTTCAAATAATTGAGATGAATTTATTCATAACATTTTGTAATCATCTATGTCCCTGCAAAGTGTTTTGTTTTATTTTTTTTTTTCATATACCATTCCTTCCTCACCCCCGAGTGTTCTCTAATTCATGGCCTCTATTACTTTAATTATTATTGTTAGGCACATAAATATTTGAATAAATATATCAGAACAACCTGATGTGTCTATGTACTGTTTCATTTAATGTGCACAAATAACAAATAGGGGCTCATCACAGGTGAAGATTGAGTCTCCCTCTCTTAGAAGTTTTAAAGTACCTGTAGCTCTTTATGAGGTCTGGGGTCTTATGATATTTCCCCCTGCTGTGGGATGTTTTGTATGGCAAATGTGTTGCTGATTAGTCAATAAATAAAACACTGATTAGCCATTGGCTAGGCAGGAAGTGTAGGCGGGACAAGGAGGAGAATAAAGCTGGGAAGTGGAAGGCTGAGTCAGAGAGACACTGCCAGCCGCCACTATGACAAGCCACATGTAAAGATGCCGGTAAGCCACGAGCCATGTGGCAAGGTATAGATTAATGGAAATGGATTAATTTTAGCTGTAAGAACAGTTAACAAGAAGCCTGCCACGGCCATACAGTTTGTAACCAATATAAGTCTCTGTGTTTACTTGGTCGGGTTTGAGCAGCTGTGGGACTGGCAGGTGAGAGAGATTTGTCCTGACTGTGGGCCAGGCAGGAAAACTCTAGCTACAAATGGCGTCCAACGTGGTGGCAAGAGTTTCTACCTAAAACCTGAAAAAAAAGATTCTAAAACGGAGCTAAAAACAGTTCCTAATTGTCTCTCTCAAATGAGCAGCAGCTGCCGGTTTGAGCTACTTGTGGGTTCCTAGTGTGTGCGCTCGACCTGCCGCCGCCTATGGCGGGAATGAGGCCTCTGCAAGTGGCACATTAAGCTACATGGTGGATTTAGACTTTGCTAGTACCAAAAAAAAAAAAAAGAGGTTTCTGGGCTACATGCTGCTTGGCTAAAAGCATAGACCCACAATAGCTCCCAGAGCTGGCGGTAAACCACTGCCATGTTGGGAAGCTGAGGTGGGCGGAGCCAGCAGCCACAGTTGCTGCAGTTTAATGCAATAGATTCACAATAAGACAGATTCAGATGTAATAGTTTGCAATGTGTAAAATATACATAGGCTTGAAAGAGACAAAAAAGGTGATATATACAGTTATAGAAACAAATACATAGTTTTAAAAAATAAAGTCTTTAAAGAGACAGTAAAATTAATATAAAAAATAAGCCACGTGAAGATGAATATTACACAGAGAATCTGGATTGTGTTGTCTTTGGGATTCTTAACTGCAGAAAAACATTTGATTGTAAAAGATGTTGAGTTAAACCAATATATATATTTTAAAGATATCTTGACTTCAAAATTTGGATGTAAGGATATGTTACTTTGGAAAGGAGACTCTGCTTTTGTTTCCACAGAAAGCAAGAGGCTATGGATTTGTTCCAGATTAAGATACATCAGGTTTGACCAGCCAAGACCCCCCTGAAAGGTTTCCGATGACACCATGGCCCAGATGATCCAACATCCAGAACAGTTTGGAGGCAACTGACTTAGACAATACAGCCTCATGGACTATTCCATAATTCTAAAATTTTCTTTGTGTCCCCATAAGATACAACGCCCCCCTCCAGCAGGAAGTAGTAAGAGAAGCTACGCCCAAATTCCCAAATTATATGTAATTTTACTTTGTTAAGGTTAAAACCTTCCTTTTTGGAAAAAAAAAATGGGGGAAGTGCTGTGGGATGTTCTGTATGGCAAATGTGTTGCTGATTAGTCAATAAATAAAACACTGATTGGCCATTGGCTAGGCAGGAAGTGTAGGAGGGACAAGGAGGAGAATAAAGCTGGGAAGTGGAAGGCTGAGTCAGAGAGACACTGCCAGCCATGACAAAAAGCATGTGAAGATGCCGGTAAGCCACGAGCCATGTGACAAGGTATAGATTAATGGAAATGGATTAATTTTAGCTGTAAGAACAGTTAGCAAGAAGCCTGCCACGGCCATACAGTTTGTAAGCAATATAAGTCTCTGTGTTTACTTGGTCGGGTTTGAGCGGCTGTGGGACTGGCAGGTGAGAGAGATTTGTCCTGACTGTGGGCCAGGCAGGAAAACTCTAGCTACAAATGCTCACATGTCAACTGGCACTGTCATTATTCAGGTAATGTTTTTGTGACCATATTGTTTGGAGTTCATGAGAATTAAGAGTTACTTTATATCCATAGAGGACATAACTGTGCAGCTAATATCTGTTTCTTTTGGCTCTTAGAATATTTCTCCTCCCCTTTTGTAATGTGTCCTAAGACCTAGGCATGAGAGTTGTGCTACAGATATATTAACTGTGGCTGGGGAACACTTACTCAGTGGTTCTATGCATTCTTCGCATTTAGACAACTTAGGCATTGCTGTAATAAATTAAGCTCTAATACAAGTGTACAAACACACACACACATACACACACACACACACACACAGAGAGAGAGAGAGAGAGAGAGAGAGAGAGAGAGAGAGAGAGAGAGAGAGAGAGAGAGAATTAGATACCCATGCTCATCGTGCCACAGTTCAAGTTAAAATGACAAAAGAAGAAATAGTCAAGCTTAATAAAATTGTAACCAATTTCATTAATAAAAAATATGTCCAAAAGTCTGAGGTGGTCATGGAGAAGAGAGAAAGCAAACATATTTTTCAATTAAACTTGACAACTGGTAATTTGCTATAGGCTGAGTACAAGAAGATTTTATAATTGATGTGGTCTTTTTATGAATCCTAAGGTGATAGCATCAATGATTTCAGACAACAATTAATACTACAGAATGAAAAGAGGCAGGAATAAACTTTTCCATGAAGAAGCAGGCTGGATGCTATTCATAAAATTTTAATTTTATCATTGTTACTATAATTATTAATCTGCCACTACATTAGCTGGCAAAGGACTGGAGAGTGAGCAAGTTCAGTCTTTATATCTGAATAGGAGAAACAATTTATTAAGCACGATTCAAGAGGGTACTGTTCAGTAGCTTAGGGCAATGGGCTGTGGCGGGGAAGTGAGTTGGAAACTTGAGAGTATCTCTTTGGGGAAAAGTATTTTAAGTTTACAGTAAGTTTCTTTGTAGGCAGTTTTAAGAAGCAATACAGACCATATTGACCTTGTATAAGGTCCTAGGATGTTAGAGTGAGGGGCTGTGATTGTAATTGCCTTCTATAAAATCTCTGTCATGAAAATAGGGCTGTGAAAACCAGGGCAAGGCACTTAGGAGCTGTGCTAGATGATCAGAAGCTTCTATTAGTCAAAGGATGTCATCACCGGATACCCGGCTGAAGGTCTGCCCTTTCAGGTCACTGCTGTTTGTCCTGCAGCACAGCGGCTTGCTTTAGTTGCCTGCTATTTCGGATAGCAGTTGTAACTCCGAAGTTATCAGCTTGATTCTGACAGCTGCTCAGGCCAGGGCCTTGAGAGAATTCCGCTTCCACAGGCACTGTTCTGTTTCTCTTTTGTTCTAATTATGAAGAAGACTGGCGATTCAAAGGCTGGGGTGAAACCTGCGAGCTCAGGGAGGCTGAGCAGCAGCTAACTAATCTTCTCTCCTTGTTGGAGTCCATGGAAGACCCTGGTTTCTGGTTGACAAAACAGAAAACCCTGCACCACTCCAAACCTCGCCCCACTGCTTCTTGTGTCTGTCTCTCCCAGATGCCCTCTGAGACTCTATGATTACTTTCTGTCAACTAGTTGCTAATGAAGCCTCTTGACACAAGGTTAATTTTATTTTATTAAGAAAAATGCAAACTCAGGGTTCACAATGTGATGGAATATTCCCTAACAAGTCACAGCATTTAGTAGGTATTAGTTTGAAAATCTTGAACCAAATTTTCTAAGATTCTTAATAGGACGTAAGTTCCATTTTAATAGTGTTTGATTGCAATTATTTTCATGAATAAAAATGGAAACATTGACAATAAAGATGGACTAAGATGCATGGGGTTTACAACGCAGTGATCCAATTCATAATCCTATCCAAGCACTATACACAATGTTTATGGACTACCTTACCAAAATCTGAGTAAACAGTGCTTTAGGTTTAGAGGTATAGTGTTCATGTTGAAAGTTTAAAAAATTACCATGCATAACTAAGCTCCATATTCCTCAAGAGATAACAAGGATGCTTTGCTGGGTTTAGGAACAGAATTTGAACATGCATACAAAAAGAGGAACCTGATAAATTATTTCATGCTGGAACTTGATTAAGTGAGTAATTGATAACCTTTTTAAAAATTGTTTATTTTTGTTTGTTGGATAGAATTACTTCAAATAAAGACATCAATGAAGGAAATAAAATATTAATAAATAAGAGCTATTTGGCTCGGTAAGAATATGTGTTTTTGTTTTTGTTTTCTGAATATGTATATGTGCTGGGAAAGGTTACTTGGCATCTTTTGTCTTTTAACAAAAACAACAGGTCACTTCTATGGAATTCAAGAAATACGAAGGGGGAGATCACATCTGAAAATGACTCCTGGGTCATGGAACTATTATGGAAAGTCACATGACACAGCAACATGAAACAATGAAGATGAAAACATGCAGTTGTAAAGAGAACCTGGGCATGGGCAAGCCATCAAGGATTGTAGAAAACAGTTTAGCAAGAGACCCTACTTTCTTCTCTTTCTCCTTTCCCATAAAGCCATGTGAAGACTCAAATGAAACAGAATAATTGAGTAGTAAGTGATTTAATCACCTGGATACACTGTTCACACTCTACATTAATAGCAGTCATGCTAACTGACACTGTCATAAAAGTTAAATACATAATTGAGATTTAAAATCTGTTCAGTATTATAGATGACTATGTGTCTCTGTTATATCAATAGTGCTATAATAAGAACACACAACTAAAGACAGTTATAAAAAAATAGAGGTGTTCCACCGAGATTATGCATGAAGATTTGACAAATGGTACTAAGAATTGTGTTTTAATTCAAATAATTTATTACAGAGTGACTAAGGAAAGAAGAATGATAATAAAGAAACTTAGTATCAAATATGACAGGGATAGGAGAATCTCTCTTAATAATGGAAAAAGATCAAACAGTAGCATAGTGATGATAAATAGGTACACTTCTGTTTTGAACCTCAGTGCAGGTTAGAAGTGTCATGTGGGAAATGATGTTACGTTGCTCTTAATGGATAGATGCAGTGATTTTGCAATGCAGTAGCATTCACTTATGGCAGCTTTATTAGGGAGATAACATTGGAAAATTCTACCATGAAAGTCTGCTTCATCATTAGATGCCCAAGATAAGCTGAGAAACTCTCTCTTCAGGATTCTACTCTTTGATAAAGAAGTCCATGATTCCATCAATTACAGTCAGGCTGAATTATAAAATATCTGACAGGGTCAACCCATGGGTCAGCCTTATATTGCTCTATGCAATTGGCACTCTAATTAGGAAAACAGAAAAAAAAGAAAATATACAATTTATTTCTGTACTTGACTTTGTGGATAAATATTAGCATCCCACAGTAAACAAACCTTTAAAATTTGTCCTTTTCTATCTGGGTCACACCAGAGACCCATTACTCACAGCTTATACTTTTCTGAACCAAAGCAGCTATTCAAGAAAGTCATCTGAAAACATAAAAAAAATAAAGCTAAAATTCTCTTTTAGGACGTTTAGTTACAAAGTGAATCTCTAGTAGCTTTCCTCACAACGGCTAATTAGCACTTTTTTTCTGTGTCAAGGGAGGATTATCTGCTGGGTCTGTCACCAAATGCCCTTTAAAGACTCATAACCATTAGGCATTCTGCTACAGTCATCTAATCAGACTTTGCCATGCAATCAGAGATGAAGAATAACAGATCAATTATCTTGTATTATTCATCTTAATCTAGGGTGAAATTAAAGACTGACAATATTAAGATTTTTTACCCATGTTCTCATTATTCTCCATATGATCAAAACCAATTAACTCTATTACAGTGATTGGATGTATCACTCAAAATTTGTGAAGATTTACAAATGACATTCGTCAAACTACTATTAAAAAATTCTCTTTTTGTCTCTGAGATTCATTCCATCTGGTCTGATATAGTTTTAGCAACATCATATAATGGTATCAATTTCTTCTCCCTTTGTTTGTTAGTGTCTACACAGACCTTTGGAATTATTCTTTCTTTTTTAAAATTGATTATTATTTTTTATGTGTATGAATATTTTCCTTGCCTGTATCTCTTTTTTTTTTTTTTTTTGGTTTTTCGAGACAGGGTTTCTCTGTGTAGCTTTGCGCCTTTCCTGGGACTCACTTGGTAGCCCAGGCTGGCCTCGAACTCACAGAGATCCGCCTGGCTCTGCCTCCCGAGTGCTGGGATTAAAGGCGTGCGCCACCACCGCCCGGCTGCCTGTATCTCTTTACACTACATGATAGCCTGGTGCCCAAAGAGGACAGAAAGTCCATCAGATTGCCCAGAACTGGAATTTTAGATGTTCAAGCACACTCGAGGATGCTGGAAATTGGACTCAGATACACTTGAAGAGGAGCCAATGCTCTTAACAGATGAATGATCTCTCAATCCCTATTATACTCTGTTTTGGAAAACAGAAAAATGGAGATGTCTTCAATACTGGAAATGAGATGCAATATGAATGAAAAATAAACCTGTCAATATTACTGTATAATTTGCATCTCTAATTCATTCAAACTCTCAATAAAGAATCTTGGATTTGCCTTATGAGAAGATTTTACAGTACAAAATGAAATAATTTGAACAATTTAAAAGGTTTTTAATTGGAGAAAACTAAATAATGACAACAATAAAAATTATGATGGCTTCTTATTATAGATATACTTCTAAAGTTTAGAACGTGCAAACAAATATCAGTAATTTCAAATGGTCAAATATGCTATTTTTTATAAAATAAATGAATCCCCATTATAGAAATTTTACTTCATATACAGAAAATGTGAGTGATGGAATATCAAAGGCAAATATTGTTATGCATGAAAGTTGCAGTTCAAAAACAAAAGTACTAGTAAAACAAATAGGATATACATAAAATAAAATGTATAAGTTAGAATTAGTTTAAATTAGTAACTTACTCTCAAAAGTAAAGGAGGATTCTAGTTCATTAATATTGTTTAAATAGTTTTTTTCATTTTTCTTTATTAAGAAATTTTCTACTCACTCTACATACCATCCACAGATAGTTTAAATAGGTTTAAATATGATATTACTTTATTATATATATATATATATATATATCTTGATATATATCTTGATATATATTGAGGAGTTTATTCAGAAGTAAACAACATTCTCCTCCAATAGAATATGAAAATGTATTTGGAATATGTATAACTGGGCGCAATAAAAACAAGTCACATGCTCATAGTGAATTATTATAGAAGTTTAGTAAAATGGCTAATAACAAAAATGTGAGAAGAGAAATGGTATGGATTCACATTCCTATATTCTCAGCTCAGCTGTTGGTAAATGAGGCTGGATGCTGAGGAGTTTTAGACCATGCAAGGCTAGATGACAGACTAACTCAATTGCCAAAACACACAAGGCAGGATAGGAAGTAAAGAAGGAAGAAGAACAGAATGAAGAGGAGAAGAAAAAAGAGGAACAGGAAAGAGGGAAACAGAAAAGTGGATAAAGAAAAGGAAGATAAAAAGGAGAAGAGAAAGAGGAAGATCAAGGTGTAGAGAGAGGAGCCCAAGATAGAAGAGAAGAAGGAAACTTAAGGAATTAAAATTCTTTAATTTCTTGGAAATATCCAGACTTTAATGGTAGGTTTGGTTAACAATGTATGATATATGATTAAGAATGGCCAATGAGAAAATATAATGGCATCGAGTAGAGAATGTATTGAAACAATTATAAAGTTTCCTATTTAACAAAATAACAGTTTCCTGTTAACAAAGATAACACAGCATAGAGATAAACAAGATATGACTAATTGATGATGTTCAAACAAGGTAAAGAAAAGTCACTTATTTTTCTCAGTTGAGAAATCTCTTTGTAGATAACCCTAGCTTGTGTCAAGTTGACAAAACCAAACTGGGACAATATGTAACTGCATCTGTATTGAAACTGAGAGCTTGTGGGCAAGTAAATAATAACCACTGATCTGTGTTCTATTACTTCAAAGGCTATTTGATCTTTAGATAAATGGAATACTAAATGTTGTGACTCCCTAGCCAATACTCATCACTATAAATTCTTTAATAAAGTAGGCATTTGAGAACTAACATATTCATTCAACATTAATTTATACAGTAACTTCTCTGCATAGGATTTTTATCCCAAGACACACATTTCTCTCAAACCTCTTTGCTGCCTCCCAAGACATAGAGGAAAATGTGTTTGTGTGACATTCCTGAAAAACCACACACACACACACACACACACACACACACACACACACACACACACACATATACACACACACAGGTGAAAGGGAGGGTTAATGACCAATTTTTTAAATTTCTTTCTTGTTTTTAGAATTTTCAAGGTAAACAAAATATAGGATTTCTTAAATCGAAGTCTTACAATTTAATAATTGCTAAGCATAAAACTACTATAGCAATTGCCACCAAAGGCCATATGAATGTCCTTGGTCTGTGACACTACCAGAAGCAGTGTTGATGTCCATGAACTTTGCTCTCACTGGGAACCATGTTGTGTTGCTGGCTTGTGTAGCACCAGAGGAGGCCATGTTGATGTCCTAGGCTTGTGCTGCCACTGAGGGCCATGATGGTGTCTATAGCCTATGCTTTGCTAGGGGACTACTCTGTTGATGTTGTTGGCCTGTACTCTCATTGAAGACCATAAGATTTGTGGCATATGCTGACACCTTAGACCATGGGGACATATGTGGTCCATGTTGTCTCCAGAAACTATGTGGAAATCCATGATCCATTCTCCTCCTGAGTGTAAAGGGCAAGAACCTCCCTTTGTAGTGGTGTCAATGACAGTAGACTCATATTTGAGAAAGAGGGACACAGAGGACTGTGACAAAACCTCCACCCCATCCACTCTACACCTAGCCCACCCCCCTAAAAATAAAAGTATAGACAGAAAGCCGTGAAAGGTAATTCCTAAAAACTGTGATAAGGATGTTGAGTTTAGCACTCCACAGCTGATGGCTGCTGGCAGGAGTGGAGGTAGGGAAGGACTCAGTTTCCCTTGAGCATCTACAGTGAGTATATGGGCAGCATAAATTGGATTTGTTCTTTTGTTCTTTTTGGGGGGTGGGTAGGCTAGGAGGATTGGGAAGTGAGTGTGATCAGGGTACATGAGGTTAAATTTCCAAATAATCAATAAAAATATTATGTTGAAAAAAATGTAAATGAACATTAGATAAGTTCAGTGCTTTTTCCCCCCCTGCTTTAAGTAAATAGAACCCTGCAGAAGAGAGGGAGGAAGAATTATAGGAGTTAGAAGGGTAAAGAACATTATAAGAAAACCCACAGAAACAACTAACTTGCTCATAAGAACTCAGAGAGTCTCAACCATCAGCTAGGGAGCATGCATAGGACTGACCCAGGCTATCTGACAGTTGTGTAGCTTGGTCTCCTTGTGAGACTCCTAACAGTGGAAGCAGGGGCTGTCCCTAATGCTATAGTAGGCTCTTGGGAACCTATTCCTCATACTGGATTCTGTAGATGTAATCAACCGTCTTATTAAATAAGAAACACAGAGCCAATTCAGAGAAGAAAGCCAAGAGGTCAGAGCTAAGAGCCTCACCCTTCCTGCTTCAGTGATCCTCTTCAGCCAAGAGAGCTCTCCGAAAAGGAGCTACTTCCTGTGTGTTTGTCTTTATAAAGACTTTTGGTTCTGCCTTCTCATTGGTTGTAAACCCATGCCTCATCACTGCCTGTCTGTAAAGACTTCCAGGTCTTCTATGGTTGGGATTGAGATTAAAGGCGTGTGTCTCCAATGCTGGCTGTATCTTTTTCCACACAGAGATCTACCTAGCTCTGACTACCAGATTAAAGGCGTGCGCCACCACCGCCATGCTCTTGCTATGGCTCTAATAGCTCTGACCCCCAGGCAACTCTATTTATTAACATACAATTAAAATCACATTTCAGTACAAGTAAAATACCACCACAGGATTCCGTTGCCGAACCTCAATAAAAGGGGAGGTGCTTAGTCTCGACCGCAACTTGCTATGCTATGCCTTGGTGATACCCAGGCCTGCCCCTCTCTGAACAGCAACAGAGGAGGAGTGGATTGAGGGAGGAAGGATTAGAAGTGTGGGAGGGGATGGGAGGGGAGGAGGGGGGAGAAACTGTGGTCTGGATGTAAAATAAATAAATAAAATAAAAAGATTTTGCTCTATTACCCCAGGCTTGGCTTGAACTCTAGATCTTCCTGCCTCAACTGGCTGTATCCTTAGATTACAGGTTAAGTGCCAACATACTTGGATCACAAGTGAATTTGAAATGACTTCTGCCTAGAAAATATATAGGGCAAGGCCTGGGATCACACTTCACTAGCAACACTTTCTAATTAAGTCTGAACTTTGCAGTTGTTAGTGAGTACTTACGTGAAGTGAAGCATAAGGCATCATAGCTTAAACAAGATAACGCCAATAACTTCTATCACAGGTGCCAAGATAGCAACTTATTAATGAGACTGTTTGGTTTCTTGTTTGGGTGTTCAATATAATCTCAAGTTTAGAATGTTACTTTTGTCCTGTAAAACTTCCTAATTATAATGATGTTTTTCCCCTGAATTTTGATTCAGACAAGAAGTAAATAATTATAATTTTTAGGAATTAAAATAAAGAAGATCAAAAGAATTAAGTACAAATTTTAGGCTTAATGACCTTTGGTACTTATTTGTTTGTGGTGTTTTTATTTATTTATTTTTCCTAAACAGATGCTTTCTTAACACCACTTAATATTTTAGTATGTTAAAAAAAAGCACACGCCTTTAATTCCAGCACTTGAGAGGCAGAGCAAGGGGGATCTCTATGAGTTCGAGGCTAGCCTGGGCTACCAAGTGAGTTCCAGGAAAAGGCTCAAAGCTACACAGAGAAACCCTGTCTCAAACAAACAAACAAACAAACAAACAAAACAAAAACAAAAACAAAAAAAGCTAAAGTATAGTTTGCCAAGGATTGAAGATCTAATGTTTAAATGGTCTTACTCTTCAATTGAAAATTTTATAACCTAAAACTATTGTAGAAAATAATATTAAGACAGTAATAGAAAATATGAGCTATTTCAGGTTTTATGTTTCTAGAATTAAAATATTTTATATCATATTTGTGGCAAGGTGACTCTTGTACTTTGCAAAGTTTCCCATCAAATCTGTTGAATTCATAATCATCAGTATTTGAAAACTATGACTATATGTCTATGAATGCATATATATGAAAAGGTAATTTAATTAAGCTCCCTAGAGTCAACTGTTTTTTTAATATAACACAATGAATATCATTACAATGAAGTTGAGCCCTCATACCAAAACACATTCACAGAAAAAAGAATTTCATATGAAATCAGAAGCCATAGGGAACAGGAAATGGTATTATTAAGTCCCAGAAAGAAACACCAGGAATTTCTAGCAATTAAAATAGTCTTGATGTGATTACACGGCCTTTTTCTGTTCTTGATTTCAGGCTTTTAATCTTTAGAATTTTGAGAGAGCAATTATATTATTTTGGGATAGGTTTGATGTGGCGATTCATTACAGCCATTCTTCAAATCAAATATATGGCCTTCATGATATTCTAACCAAAACCAACAACAATATTCAGGTATTTTGATAATAATCAGGTATGTGGATAAAAGGTCATTCTAGTTGCTTAAGAATGGTTGCAACAGATTTCCTGGAAAACACCGTGTTTGCAGAAAAAGGTACAGTGTTTTTCAGCATGGAGCTTATGAGCTACTTGCTTTCACATAGACTATAGAAACACTGGTTTCTATAAGCATACATGAATATTATATGTTATATTCCATTATATGTTAAATAAACTTGTCTAAGTTTATATGTGCCTATATATGTATACATTTATAAGTGAATATGTATATGTGTATATAATATTCACATACAATTTATACAAGTTTATATTATATAAAATAGTTTTAAATTTATACAGGTTTAAATTTAAATTATTATATATGTTTTCATAAATTACTATCCTAAACGGATATGTATCTCCTGTCTTGCCTTGGGTTACTATTGCTTTTGTCAATAGTAATTAATAAGAGATAACTTATTATCTAGTTAGCTAGTGAGCTGCTGATGGTCAGAGCAAACATTTCTGTTAGAGTGGTGTAGTCTGTGATTATGAATTCCACTAGATGAAAGATCATTGTTGAGGGATACTCAGTGTTGAGATAGGAATAATTCACCAACACTACAGTAAAAACTTGCTATTACTTTGTATTTTTCAGTGATTAATTTTTTGGTGACATGTAGGTTAGAGTGGAATTGATAAGGCAATTTGGGTATAATATTGGTTATTTCTTTGGATCTAAGGTGGGGACATTGGACAATGAAATTATCTTAGTTTGTTACAAGAATAACCATCTAAATTAGAAGTGTTATTTCTGTATTATAATGGGAATCTTGAGAATTTGTCTCATTATAAAATGAGTTTGGAGAATATCAGCTCTCTAATTACACATGGATGAAAATTCATAATACAGTTTTTCTAGAAAGATAGTAAAATAATCAGTTTCTATCAATACCAATGAGTAACTGTGACTGCTTAATGTCTCTTAGAATTCCTTGAATACAAAATGGTCACATATGTTTGCAGTTACATATGGTCTTCAGCGGATAGTTGCTGTGGGATGTTCTGTATGGCAAATATGTTGCTAATTAGTCAATAAATAAAACACTGATTGGCCATTGGCTAGGCAGGAAGTGTAGGTGGGACAAGGAGGAGAATAAAGCTGGGAAGTGGAAGGCTGAGTAAGAGAGACACTGCCAGCCGCCAAGATGAGAAACAGCATGTGAAGATGCCGGTAAGCCACGAGCCATGTGGCAAGGTATAGATTTATAAAAATGGATTAATTTAAGCTGAAAGAACAGTTAGCAAGAAGCCTGCCATGGCCATACAGTTTGAAACCAATACAAGTCTCTGTGTTTACTTGGTCGGGTCTGACGGCTGTGGGACTGGCAGGTGAGAGAGATTTGCCCTGACTGTGGGCCAGGCAGGAAAACTCTACCTACAGATAGTAGTTTCCATAGCAAGTCATGATCTATTGATACATTCACATTTACAAATTCATATGCTATTCTTCCCCTTCAGTTTGGGCTCTTTACTAATCTGAGATAGATTTCAGGGTAAAATTCTCTGATGCATAATGTTTTATTATACTTAGGAACTGGAGACCAAATGCTTGTTATTAAGAGACTTAAATACCCCCATGCTTCAACATACAAAGAAGATATAACTGGAGAGCCTGAGCCATTTCATATTATCTTTATTCTAGTCTATTAAGCAAAAACAAAAAAAATGTATAATGGAAACCACCATGTTTTAGTTTGAAACAATAACAAAGTATCACTATTTTATGAAAATATTATATTTATAGTTTAAATTAGAATAGAGTTATCTTAACCCATAGGAGCATAAAGGCATGTTGAACAATTTAATAAATAAAATCAAAACTGAGAGGAATGATCTCCATGACACTGACAATACTCAAGAATGCAACAAGCTCATTTAGAAATGATCTCCGTTCTTTTTATTGGGCCACATTTATTTGAAAGAATATTGAATATTTTAATGTTTAGACCACAATGTCTTACTATCCTAAAAATGTGAGTAAGCATTTGACTTTATCAAGAAGACTGGGTTCTTAACTTGAAGATATATTGCATAGCACCTTGGTCTGTAAGAAAATTTTATGAGATAACCAGTTATTTTGTCTTCTCATCTACAATCTGTTCTCTGTTTTTTTGTTTTCTGTTTTCTAGTCCTGATGAACTCTAGGAATGCAAACTGTCTGGTTCCATGTGTTTTAATGATCTTTACAGAATCCAAAAAGAGAGGTGCCACAGAATTCATCACAATTGACATACTTGTATGTCTTCATAAACCTTACTGCATCACACATATATAGCTCTAATATAGAAAACAAAATCACAGCTATGTACGTTTTTCCTTTATTAATGTCACTGTTCTTAGACGTTCCCATTAAGATCAAGGACTCTGATGTAAAATCTTATCTTTGTTTTGTTTGCCTTGTTTCCATAGTAATCTGCATCTATTCCAACTACAGACAGTCATCGTCTTTTTGGCTGGTCAGTCTTTGTTATATAAAAGCTTCAAAATCCATTTCATCT
This sequence comes from Peromyscus californicus insignis, assembly GCF_007827085.1. Classification (NCBI taxonomy): domain Eukaryota; kingdom Metazoa; phylum Chordata; class Mammalia; order Rodentia; family Cricetidae; genus Peromyscus; species Peromyscus californicus. The sequence continues at coordinate 15,034,871 of NW_026294413.1, read as the reverse complement.
TTCTTTATATCAGCTCATCTATTTGGGTGATATCAGACTGTGCTGTGTCCTGTTCCATCTAACTGTCCTGCCTTTGTTGTTTTAATGAGATCAGTTCTCTCTTTACAGCCATGTCTTTTTGCTATTGCTTGTTCGGTTTCTGATCTTCTGAAAAACTTTCTCTCTCTCTCTCTCTCTCTCTCTCTCTCTCTCTCTCTCTCTCTCTCTCTCTCTCTCTCTCTCCTTTTTCCCCCTCAGAGGAACTGTCTCAGTTTTTCATTCAAAGCAAATCCCCTCTCTTTCATATGCAATTCTTATTTGGAGATTTAGCTGGGAAATCCTGGCCACTACCAGTGCTCTAATCCTAAATCAGAAGCTTCTGAATCTTGACCTTGCCTTGGAGGGCTGCAATGCACAAGGAAAGGACCTTCTGTTTCTTAATCTTCTACTGAAGCCAATGAAGTCATAGGTGACCCTGTTACTCGAACAAGGGGGTACTCATCACACTGCCTAGTTTACCTCTACCCCTTGACACAAGATTATACATTATCAATAGGAGATAGAGAGAGATAGAAAGATCAACTTTTAGATTAAACTTGAAATTAAAATATGTCAGCAAAAGCAATTCTCATTAGGTAAACAATTTTTCCAATATCCATGTCCATAAATAAATCTATTGTTTTGATTTAGTTATGTTATTCTAGCTATGCACTGGAAATGAGATATGATGTGCTAACTACTATTAAAATTGAAAATACACTTTAAAAATTATGTGAATTAATCTTTCCCATTTAATCAGTTATTATATTATTCTAATGTCATTTATTTCAGAGAAATTAAAGTATTCATGATTTTATCTTGTCCCAATGCTTCTTTCTTATGTTTTGATTTATTTTGTTTTACTGTTTTCTATGACCAGTATTTTTATGTTCACAAATTTTAGTTGTATTACCTGTTGATACCTTTATTGTCATCAGTAACTGGTAAGTTGTAAAACAAACTCATTACATTTGAACTAAATTTGACATTGAAGTAACATATATTCATAAGAAGAAAACACTGTATTTGTAACCGCAGCTAATAGAAAACTCATACTAAACCTCACTGTCTAAAGGGGATGTTTACATTCACATGAAACACTCTAGATAACCTAGGTTGATTTAGAGTAGTTATGTAGCATAATTAAATTGGATTTGTTGTGACCTTTGATAAGTTATTTGCATAACTAAACTCAGCTGCGACTTGTTTCTGCTGGTTAGAAAAAAACTACATAAGAACTAACTGCATACATTAAAATATATTGCACAAACATGAGGATTTATATGTTGAAGTGGCATAAAGCAGTACAAGCACAATATACACATATATAATTTTAGGCTTTCTTTGAAAACCTGCTAAGTATTTTTAAAAGGTGCTACTTAGATAAGTTAATTAATCCTCTATAAGGTTACTAGAAAAAAAATTCCAATTTTAATTTTGCATCAAGCTTGCTTCTCCCAAAGTGGATTGAACAACTGAAGCATGAATCATTAAAATAAATGCTTTGAAACTTCCTACGTATTGCTGCTTTGAAATGTCACACATGGAACTATTTCATCCTGTCACTTACTAAACTAGCTTTTTGTAGCTTATCACAAATTAGTCCTTGCTTTGAAGTATAATTTATAATTTATATCTATAAATGTCTCTTTCTAAAACATGTAGTTCAAGAATTCACCATTCTATAGCTGGCTTTTTTAGACAGATGGCCCAAGAGTCTCTTTGTTAACTGCTTAATATTCCTGGTTTGATATGCTAAGAATATCAGCTTGAATCTTCCTTTGATAATTATAGAGTCCTTGATTGCTGTGTATTTTCTGTTGAATTGTACTATTGGGGAACCAGTCATAATTTTTTTTTAAAGTTTCCTTAACAATGAGAAACATAGAGAAGAGTATGTAGTTCATGCATACTGCTGAAGACTTCATCAGTTTTTTATAAAAGTGTAAATACACCGTAAATTTAGGATGATACTTATAGTGAATATACAGAGTAGAATAACAATACATATTAAGAAAATAATGTATTAGATTTTTTTGTGATTTTTCTTGAGAATACATGAACAAATATCTACTTATTCCACATAATGAATGGCCAAGCCAAAGAAATCTATCAAAATCAAACTTGGTAAACCAAATGTGTATTGGGGTTTATTTCAACACTATGCTCCTACAATGTTGTTGAAATCTCAGACCAGCATACTCAGAGTAAGTACATGGAGACAGAGAGAAGCCTCTATTACATACTGATCAGATGCAAACTAATACTTAATGGTTTAGGCATCATGTATGAATATTTTGCAACTTATAAAGTATAGAAATGCATGAATATTATTACTGATATGATATATGTATAATGTAAGTAACAGTTGAGTTGTACTCCTATATGTTCACATTCATGTGCATGTCCTTTGAATTCTAATTGAATTGCTTTCTGTATAAATCAAGTCTCAGCCATGTATAGAACTCTATTGGGTTTTCTTAATTTTGTATTTTTCTCTCAGATTCATTTTTCATTTTCATTCACTCTTCAAATATCTGCCATCTATCCGTTCCAGATTATATATTTTTTTGTTTTACTAATACCTTTAGAGCAAAAATCTGTTAGTAAATGGAATGCTTTTGGTAAAGAATCTAGTTCATATAAGATACAAGAGTTATGGGAACAGTATTTACTTACAAATACACACACACACACACACACACACACACACACACACACACACACACACACACACACAAACCCTCATTCTGATAGCACTATTAAAACACTGGCGGGGAAAGAGTTTTCCTACTGGCATTGGACTCATTCTTTCCCTTCCGCCTGTGTCCATAACCAGGATGTAGTTAACACCTCCTATGTATTGTCATTATGTATTGTCATGTGAGTTTATGTGAATAAGATTATTTTTCTTTTTCTAATTTGGTCTAGTTTTCATTCTTTCTCCTTATTCCCAATAAAACATCATTACTTGTCAGAGGTCAACTTATTCAACTCCTGCAAATTAACACTATGAATATGACTCTCTAAATGCCTATCAAGGCCCTTATCAATATTTTTGAGTTACAAAGCTGAATAAAAGGTAGCTGAAACTGGCAACATACTGTCAACTAACGTACAACCATGAAGGGACGCTTTGCCAGAGCTACTATACTTTTATATGGAAACTGAAACAATTACTTTCTAGTGCCCACCCACCCCCTTTGGGCGCGAGCCTACAGGGATTATTGTATGTTTGTTTTTTGTAGAATAGTAGAATAGAATGTGGCTATTTTAAGTAACAACATGATGGAAGGATTAAGTGATATCTTAGTCAGTGCTTATCTTTGCAAGTGTGAGAACTTCAGTTTGATCCAAAGAACAAAACGGAAAGCCGGGTTTGGTTTGCTGTAGCCCCTTGCTAGGGAGAGAGATACAAGTAGATCCCTTCAGCTCGCCGACCAGCAGGCCCAGCCTAATTAGCAAATTCTGTGCCAGTGAGAGATTCTATGCCAGTAATCACAGTGGATAGTGTCTGAGGAACAACATCTGATATTGTACTCTGGCTTCTACATGAAAGCATGGAACACCTGGGCATGCATAACTGAACATATGCATTTGCATACACATGAATGCACTTACACACACAAAACATGAACTTGTGAAGAAAATTCTAGAACTTGTGAATAAAACTAAATCTTTCATTTATTTAAAATATTATAAATATTTCTGGCAGTATTCCTGCTGGCTATTCCTAAAGAAATATGATGAAGGTTATAGGGTAAAATATAAAATATTATGTGACTGAATAAAATGTTCCTTCTGAAAAATATCAAATTTCCATAGATTGCAGAGCATTGCATATTCATTGAAAAAGTGGAGATTACATTCACATTATGTCTTTCTCATGAAGAGACATTGTCAGTCCATTAGAGGATTCAGCCACAAATTCTTGTTCTGTTTTGTTTTATGTAAAGAGAACAATAATTATTACTTAGTTATGTGTTTAAAATTTGGGGACTCAGTTGACCATTTCTGACAAATTTTCTTGGAGTAATTATGAACTAGAATCAAATTTGTTTCCTCAGTTTGCTGTTCAAAATAGCACACAGACTTTGGCATCGATGAATATTTTTTAATTGAATATATTTTTGCTTTAAAATGGGGCAAGCACAGGTCTGACTCCTTTGCCTGCTCTTTGGACCCTTTGTCACCTGTTGGGTTGCCTTGTCCAGCTTCAGTAGGAGGGCTTTTGCCTTGTCCTTTTGTATCTTGTTTTGTCTGTTTGACTGTCACGTCTCGGAGACCTGCTCTTTTGGCAAGAGGAAACAGAGGGAGAGCGGATCTGGAAGAGAGGTGAGGTGGGTGATATCTGGAAGGAGTGGAGGGAGAAGAAACTCTGGGTAGGAAGTATCATTTGAGAGAAGAAACTATTTTCAATAAAAAATTGAAATTCTTATTTTATAAGAACAAAACAATAAAACTGCCTACTGCAAACTGGAAAATAGGGTAGGCTATATTATATTATTTTACAAAGCAATTTATTACACTTTAAAGTTTTGATTGGATGTTAATGCTTTTAAAGTTCTATACATTAATTTTAGAATGTGAAGAGACAGAAGAAAGAAAAATATTAAATAACTTACCTAGTTTTACACAGTTCCTAAGGTTAGAAAAAACACACAGAAGGTTTTAGCGTTTTGCTTCTTGGTTTCTTAGGTTTTGGTTAATTGACAGGCTAAGCTGTCTCTCCCCCTTTCTTCACTCATTATTTCACTTGAACAGAGAAAATACAAGAAATCCACCGTCTAATATTCTAAATTTTGGTAGAATAAATATTATGTTGTGATGCTACCACAAGGGAACGTGACTATTTCTGAAACGTCAAGGTATATGACAGGAGATCTGCTCAATCAGGAACAAATGCCTATGAAGGACTGTACCCTGAATGACACATAAGAAAAACATTTTCCTGCTAAGGATGAGATTGGGAGATATGAAGGGTTATAGTTCAAGGACATAAATCCTCAGTTTCAGAAAATAGAAGACAGTTTATACGTAAACATACTGTGATATAGAAAGTCAATATTTTATCCAACTTTAAGCAAAGGAAAAGTTATAATAAAGTTGTGTTTATATTATTGTATACCCTGTAATTATTGGGAGTGCATCTTTGACATGTAAATATAGAGTGAAATTAATGAGTATCTTCACAAATCAATATAAGAAAAAGTAATATCAAAGTGAAAACTTTAATCTGGAAAATTCTTACTCCAAAATACGGAAATTAATTATTTAAGTAACTGGCCTATGACTCAGTTTCAAACATACTCCTGTATTTTAGCTGTTACAGTATTCTACATTAAATTTTAACACAGAACAACTTTTAGCACCAAGAAATCCTAAGGGAGCTCACAGAAAGCATGGCAGCAGTGGACACTTAATCAAATGCTCTGAATTAGATGAAGAGAAGTACCTCTAAGATGCCTACAAAGCAAAGAAATGAGGCTCCCAGAAGTTACAAACTGTCATCATCTATTTCCTATCATTAGCTTTGTTTATTATCATTTGTTTATAATCATATCATTTCGTCAAGCACACCAAAGAGGGAAATTCCACATTTTTTTTATTTAGACAATTTTTAAAAGTAAACAAAAAGCTACATCTTCCTTAATGCTGAAAAATATACACCTTCCAATTGTGAAATTCTGAGGCTTAGAAGATGAATGTCAAACTGAAATTCACAGCTCTGCAGTATATCTGAATCCCCGGAGAAGTAATCACATGGGCCTGCAAGTTTCTTAGATGTTTTATTTATAGAAAAGTTGGTTCCATGCTTTGCAATAGTATAGATAATAACCAACTATACAATTAATAATTGCTGTGCTTTTTAATTTACATAAAGAACAAAAATAATAGAAATTAAACTTAAAATTTTTATTTCATGTTATTTACTATATGACCTTTCTAGGAATCTGAATATTTTTTCAAACTCATCCACTAGTACACCACTTTGAGAGATGGCTCATGAATTAAATTAGTGGAACTAATCTGATTGATGTTCATTGAAACCTATATGTCTCCAGAATTAACCTGCTCTGTTGCCACAGCTGGGAATAATAATTAGCTGATTATGGGGGGAGATTTTTGCTAATCATATTTTCATTAGGATATCTAATAGAAATTGATCCTGTCCTTGTCACTCTCAAGCTTATGGTCACATTCACAATACAACTATGAACTGAAAAGAAATATCACAAACCCTCATAATCCAGGCAGATTACACTCTCCACTTGTGTGAGTCCAGTGCCTCCCTGATCTGTCAGAGCACATTAGTGAATTTACTTCTCTGCATGTTGTTGACAAGCACCATTACAGTTTAAATAATCGCTACTATTATGTTATTTTTACAAAAGCTGCAAACTCCTTGTGTTGAAGTAGAGTATGTGCTTATGTTTGAAAATATACTGAACGAGGGTGTCTGTAGTATTAATTTTGATGATGTTAAATTTCTACAAAATTTTCCCCAGAAATTGTAATATATAAGGAAAGGACCAATCTGGTAAACAAATAACCAGACAATGCATTATGGGACAAAATATTTCTTCAAAAGTACCATTGAGTGCATTTTGAGTTGGCCATCTCTGGCTAGGTATTAGACTTACCCTTAAGTGTAGTTTGTATCTCCAATAAAATTGCATAGGAGTAAAATAATTTTTCCTTTTCAAGTGGTTATCAGTCACAGCTAGTATCTGGGTTAGGGATAGGAGCTCATATTCACTCCTCCTTCTCTGTGCTGGGGCTTGTCTCATGCAGGCTCCCTGCATGTTGCCATATCATATCTGCGATTTCATGTGTGTTAGTCCTGTTGTGGCTGGAACGTATTGTTTTCTTGGTGTCTTCCATTACCACTGACTCTTACATTATATTGGCCTCACCTTTTGCAGAGTTTTGGGACTCTTATGGAAGAGGTTTGATGGAGACATTACGTTTAGGAGTGGTGTTTTAAGTTGCTAGTTCTCTGCACATTTCCTGCTTGTGGATCTCTGTATTTGCTCCCATCTATAGGAGGTACAAGCTTCTCTGATGATACCTGAATGAAAGATTGATCTATGAGAATAGGACCATGTCATTATGAGTAATTTCAACACTAACTTTCTGTAACAGAAAAGAAGAGTTTGCTTTTCTCCATGTTCATGGACTGTGTAGTACCAGCTTCATGGCCACCTGAGCAGTGTCAGGCATGAGTTCCATCTCACACAGTGGGTCTTAAAACAGTGGCTGGTTATTCTCACAAATTTTATGACTCTATTGCAGCTGTGTATCATGCAGGCAGGTCACCATTACATAGAAATGGATGAGTGTTCTCCTTACCCAACATCCTCAATAGAATAAGATGTCACTTGTTTTGTTGATCTTGGCCATGCTCCTCTGCTTTCTTTCTTCTCTGGTAGAGTGCAGTCAGTAAGGGTGAAGGATTCAGTTAGGGACCAGTTCAACTCCTTCACGTTCAGTAAGAGATGTAGGTGTTGTCTCCAGCAATAGGTCTTTACTGTCTGTTTGCATAAAGCAACACACAGCCTTCTCCATAGCCTGAGTTATTTGGGGTTTTCCTAACATAAGGCCCCTTTGACTAATATTTCAATTAGATTTAAGTCACATCAGGCACTAGAGATTTCATTTTGAGGCAAGAGATATTGATCTGGGGCTTTGTCTCCCTTTATTTGGTAATTCTCCTAAACATCCAATGAATAGGTTTCTACTGTAGCAGGTTTCTCTATGACTTCTCATTTATTCTTTATTTTTAGCTGTAATTGCCTGTATTCCTTCCCTTGCCCTCCTCTTCCCTCCTCTCCACTCACTCTTTTCGTCCCACTATGCCCCCTTGTCTCTGAAAACTATATAGTATGTGAAGTGAGGAGGACAGGATGTAACAGACATCTTCAACTCAAGACTGAGAAATTCAAAGCCACTAATTCTGTGCATCTTGATGAATTTCAGTTTTCTGTATTAATCACCACTGAGGAGCAAGAATAGCTGCTTTAGTCTAAGGGAATAAGGATATTCATACAGAAGGCAACATAAGACTATATTCCTTTAGCAAAATAATAGTTGTAGGGCTTATGATTTCTCCAGGCAAAGGTCATCATCCATGTTTTTAAATATCACTGTTTTTTGCATGTGAACAAAATGTTGTCTTAAATTAGTATTTTCTTTCAGAATTTGTGCAAAAATGAGTAATTCATTTTAAAAAGTGAAATCTATTGTACTATTTAATAAAATTAAAATTAATAACAATAAACATTAATTATAATGAGAAAAATACTATTCCATTAGAACCAAAATAATAGTCTTGCTTCTGTCCATTATTTATTTCAAATTTTAGTAGAGTTATTAAATGATCTTTACATTCTAAAGCACATATTAATGATAAAAATCTTAATAGGATCATTAGAATAATTTATAGTTATATGCTAGATTTATTCAACTTTTTAATTAAAACATTATATAATATAATTACAGAGCCTTTATTGGCCAAGTATAGTAAGCAAAATGATTCACTTGAAGAAATTATACTGAAAAAATATAAATAGAATAGAAAATATCACAGTACCACTAAATATAAAATGTTTAACTCCTCCCAGTGTTTCTGTAAATTCTTTAACATATTTAAAGTGATGCCAAAACACAAACATAAGAATATAATGCCATTCACAGTCTGTAGATTTAGGAAGCATAACTGAAATACACTTGGACTTTGTAGTTCTCTTTTTTTATCTCTTCTCTTTAAGGACGTTGTCAGAGAACTTATCTAACAAACAGAAACAAGAGAAAGCCTGTACTCATAGAAGCCATGCGATTGCAAAATAATTTAGTCACAGACAAATACATTTTGAAAGGCATGAAGTCTAAGTTGTAAGCACTTATGAGTTGTCAGGACATGCTGGAAGATAGAAACCCAGTCATTAAATCACAGCTGACATCTCTCCTTAAACATATCTACCTATTTAATGGGGCATGCCAGGGAGAATGTGCCAGATATCAAGACAAAACAATTCTGGGGAGACTCAGCAATTTTGGTGCTAGTTACCCTGAAGCTAAGTACATGGGACATAGAGGAAATATTTGGTTTTGATCATTTCATGTATGAGGAGAAGTATTTGTCACTTTCTGACTCAAAGTCAGATTTTATTTTCTTTATTCAAAAAGAATAAAAGAAAGGCAATCTTTAAAAAGATAAAGGAAATCAAAGAGCACATAATCAAGTTAAGGACTTCTTTTAATATCATAACAAAATAAATCATTTTAAAACAGGGTGGAATCACTCTGATGTTTCCTACTTTTCTCTTTCCATAGTGTAGAGTATTAATTATCGTTTTTGTGACCTTATCACAAAATCATAATTAAAAAGATTATTGAGAATCAAATTATAAATGAGAGAAATGTGGTTTATTGATTACCTGAACTGAGAATGAAGTCATGACATTTTACTAACTGCACTGGACTTAATTGTCTGTTACCAGTGCACTAATCATGGTAGAGACTGTAATTTGGTCTATGCTCTGCTCATGTCTCAAAAACATACACTATCTATGGACTCTATGAACATTAACCTGTGGAAGAGTGACACATACTCCCAAAGAGGAAAGATGTGTGTGTGTGTGTGTGTGTGTGTGTGTGTGTGTGTGTGTGTGTGTGTGAGAGAGAGAGAGAGAGAGAGAGAGAGAGAGAGAGAGAAAGAGAGAGAGAGAGAGAGAGAGAGAGAGAGAGATTAAGAGATTCTATATCTTTGCATGGTATACAATGTTCTCAATGTTATATTGGAGTGGAATTCTACTGTGGGATAATGCTTCTGTAGCCAGGCAGGAAGTACAGGCAGGATAAGCAGACAAGGAGAATTCTGGGAAGAGGAAGGCTGAGTCAGGAGATGCCAGCCCACTGTCCAGGGAGCAGCATGTAATGGCACACAGGTAAAGCCAAGGAACACATGGCAACATATAGATGAACAGAAATGGACTGAGTTTAAGAGTAAGAACTAGTCAGTCATAAGCCTGAGCTAATGGCTGAGCAGTTTTAATTAATATAAACCTCTGTGTGTTTACTTGGTTCTGAGCGGCTGTGGACCAGGCAGGATACAGGAAAACTTTCAGCTACAGAATTCTGGGAGACTTTGCCTGTATGAGGTAAACAAGGCTACAAACATGTGCAGAGTGAATAAGCTCCTTTTCAAATAAATGTTATACTGTAGACTGACATGCCATGTCACAGAACTCTTTCAATGCATTACTCTTCTCTGATGTTCCCTGAGTACTTGATCAATTATAACCAGTACTGATACACATGAATAATATATGGTCTAGTAGTCAATGTTACTGTTTCTCAGCACTTTTGCCAGATGTGAATCTCTGCATTAACTACTGCTTGTTACAAAATGAAACCTTGCAAACAAAACAAAACAGCAAACAAGTTAAAAAGCATCATATGTTGAGAGTTACAGCATTATAGGTACTTTTTTTTTTACATATTTTGAAACAGAACTTTTATGTATTCAGACAATCATTGTTCAGACATTCTGACTAACTTCCTACTAAGTCTCCTTTTTAAATTATATTTTAAATCTGGTTTACTAAGTAGTAAGTTTCTGTATGGTTTTTGCATACATATTTAATTTTGATTAACCATTTCCTGCCTCCTTTTACACAAGGCCCCAAATCTATTACTGTTCAAATTTTCTATTCCCCTTGCCCACAAATTGACTCTGTTTACATATCATCTATGTTTTGCTACCCTGACAACTTTAAGGCTTCCCTCACCACAATGGCCCTCCTTAGTTCCCTTACTTTTATAGGTACTACTGATTGAACACACAAATCAAAAAATTTGAAGCAACAGTCTACATATAAGACAGAACGTACAGTATTTCCATTCTGTGCCTTATTTTTTTGTAACACAAATTTACCTGTGGATTTCATTATCTCTTTTTCTCTAGAGTTGAAAATATTTGGATTAAAAAGTTTAATATTTTCACTATTTATTAATCTATTGATAGACATTAAGACTGACTACATTGTCTAGCCACTGAGAATAAAGCAACAATAAGCATGGTTAAGTAAGTATCTATGAAATAGGATATAGAATCACTTGATTATATGCAACAAAGCAGTGTACTTATTCTCTTAGATTCTGTATTTGCCACAACCATAGTAATATGCAAGAATGACATGAGAAAAAGCTGACTCTCAGATATATCAACTGTTATTGATTTGAGCAGAAGGATAAATACAGAATTATAAGGGACTTTCTTGAAAAGAAAAAAAAATAGAGACATTCTCTATTTTCTGGTACATGTCTCTATGTAGTGTGTTGATTCATTTAAGGGGACAGAAGGAAATATTTAGAACTATTCTCTATTATCTGGTACATGTCTCTATACGGCATGTTGAATCATCTAAGAGATAGAAAGGAACAGGGACCATTTCCTTGCCTTCACTTGTCACCCAGTCAAGCCTTCTTGTAAGTTCTTGGCCAATAATAAAATATTCCTTAAAATGTACTTAAGAAAAAGAAAACTGTGTGTCTTAGTTAGGGTTTCTGTTGCTATGAAGAGACACCATGACCATGTAAACTCATATAACAATTAAATGCAGCTGGCTTACATATCAGAGGTTCAGTTCATTATCTTCATTCTAGAAAGCATGGAGTCAGGTGGCTGACATGGTGCTGGAGAAAGAGTTGGATCTGAAGGCAGCATGATGAGACTGAGACCTCAAAGCCCACTCCAGTGACATTTCTTCCAACAACAACACAACTATTCCAAACTGGCCACACATCTTGATAGTGCCAGTCCCTATGAGCCTAGGGGGACATTTTCTTTCAAACCACTACAATATGTCAGCAGGATGTCACTTGAGGTTGTCTTCTGATACACACACAGAAAGGTGTTGGGTTGGGGGGGTCATCTTGCGGTAGTGGGTAGCTGGAGGACCAGGATCCCTACATCATTTGAAATATTTTACAATTTTGTAAGGAATTTTATCTCAACTCCTGCTAAAGGTCTATGAATCATGAACTTTTAAATATATTAAAAACATTATCATTAAAAATTCTAATTAAAAATTTTGGGATACAGTTCAGATGTCCTAACTCAAGAAGAAAGTTCCTAGGTGAGGTTGATTGTAGTTGGAAGTTTTCCTGTTTTCCATCCAGTCCACAGCTGCTCAGACCCAAATAAACATACAGAGGCTTATATTAATTATGAACTATGTGGCCATTAGCTCAGACTTATTACTGACTAGCTCTTACACTTAAATTAATCCATAATTCTTATCTATGTGTAGCCATGTGGCTTGGTGCCTTTTTTCAGTTCTGCCTTGTTATCTTGCTTCCTCTGTGTCTGGTAGGTAACTCATGACTCAGCCTTCCTCTTCCCAGAATTCTCCTTGTCTGCTTATCCTGCCTTGACTTCCTGCCTGGCTACTGGCCAATCAGCATTTTATCTATCAAACAATCAGAGCAACACGCATTCACAGCATACAGAATGACATTCCACAGCACTTTCCCTTTTCTGTCTAATCAAAAAGGAAAGCTTTAACATAGAAAATTACATATAATGGAAAAGTTATCAAACAAGAATTACATTTACAATATCTAGTCTATTTGTATTTCACAAAATAAAAGAAAATATTCGATCTTATATTTGTGAGTCTAAAATTTCATATCTAATTTATCTTTTATCATAACCAAAGAAAATTATAATTGTAACTATCTAGTCTTCAACTAGATCAAAGACCTCAGAAGGGTATAATATTACCTAAGTAAATAGGAAATGAACTGTAAGCAACTTCCAAAAATCTAGAATGACCGTATGCTGTTCAAATTGGACAAGCAGGACACAAAACAAGGGACTACCAATCCTTGCCAAGACAATTGTGGTTTGCAGCTTTGGCAACAGGCGTCCTCTGAAGCCAGGACAATATGGCACCATCGCTGAAGTGGCTTTGCAACCTGGAAAAGGTACAGTGCCCCTTCTTTCAAAGGTAGCTGAACAGGCAGTGGGCTGATGGCTCCTGGTGTGCAGTGGAACAGTAGCTGGAGCAGTTATTCTTGGAGGAGTATCTAGGCTGATGGAGTCTGGTCTCTCAATGGTAGACTGGCATTTAATAAAGGAGATTAAACCACCCACAAGCTGAGAAGAATAGGAAGCTGAATTCCAAAAACATCAGCAATTTCCAGAATTTAAAATCCTGAATCATGACAGGACACTGGTGGAATTCAAGTTTATCTGGTACATGGAATATTCACACCAAATGTGAAGTCAAGCTGTAGACTTTGTGTACATCCTGCTTCACAAATGAGTCTGTCAGATACACTAAGTCTGTAGGCTGAAGATAATACCCCAATGAGCAGAGAAACCTCGGGTGACTGTCCAGGCAGCTGGCTGTTTCTGTCATAACTCATTTTTTGGAAGTCACTTGTTCACACTTCTTGTTTTACTAGGTAATATTATTTCCTTTTCAGGTCTCTGAGGGAGTTGAAAATGATAGTTATAGTTACAGTGTTCCTTGTTAAGAAATTCAGAAAAGAAGCTCACTAAGAGGTGTTAAGTGTGTAAGATTGAAAGACATCATAAGACAATTTTCTGTTGGTAATACAAGATGGGATAGAAAATGAATTAGGTACAATTTGCACTCACCAAAAATCGGATAAATAATGGAATATTTTCTCTGAATTTGTCAAATGCTAATGGACTAGACATTATTGATATATTTATTTCTTGTATGTATAGTATATAGTTACTAAACTTATTGCATATAGGTTTTCTTAGTTATAACTTTTTTATTTTTTAATTTGTATTAGAAAAATGAGAAATGTGGTGATATTTTATTTATGCTGAAATGTGGTGATATTTTATTTGTGCTGTAATAAAGCTTGCCTGGAGATCAGAGGAATAGGAACAGCCATTATAAATAAACAAAGAAGTCAGGCAATGATAGCACATGCCTTTAATCCTATCATTTGGCAGGCAGGATCTGTCTGGATCTATGTAAGTTCAAGGCCACACTGGAAATAGAGCCAGGTGTGGTGGCACATGCCTTAAATTCCAACACTAGTTAACCATGGAGGTTTGGAGGTCTGTATAGACAGACAGGTAGTGACAGACCTGGGCAGGAAGAGGAAGTGATGTAGCTGGACAGAGAGAGCAAATGAAAATGCAGAACAGCAAGGCATATAGGCGTGGGCAGACAGGAATTATCTCTCATTTGGAAGCTGCAGAGTTTGTGAGGTGAGGTTAGTTGTAGGCTCTTTGTACTTCTGCTCTCTCTCAGGCTTTCACCCCTTTATCTGGTTCCATGATTTTATTTAATAAGAGCATTTAAAATTTATCTATAGTTGATGCTTCTATACTGTCTTTAGCACTCACCAGCATGCCCAAACTGTTAAGCAGATGTTTGGAGACAGACTCAGAAATGTGAACAATAGATATTATCTTAGAGAATCTCCTTTGCAACCAGGAGAGGTGAGTTAGGTAAGGAAACTACATGCTTCTGTGGGGCAGAATTAAGAGAGTTAATGTAGTTGGGCATGAGGAAATCAACAAAATAGTCTAAAAACAGAAAAATAAACTATTAATATTAAATTGTATTATTGAATGAAAATGTAAATATGGTACTCTTGAAGATGTGAGTGGGTTTTATTACAGGAATAAAAAAAGGTTACATTCCACTGTTTTCCTCAGCACTCAGCTAAACAAAGAAGTTTATTACAGTTACTAAATTAGCATCTATGAGGAGACAAATTATACTCTGAAGGTCTGGCTGAGTTAGTAAAATGAATGCATCTTGCAAAGATGGAAAGCTTTTTAGATAGATGCTTGCATTTGACCTCTTGATTCCACTTACACAGATACATGCAGGCATGTGTACTTAAACACTCATGCACATGCACAAATGTGAAAATTGTGAACATGCTACCCTCTCGTATGTGTGTGTGTGTGTGTGTGTGTGTGTGTGTGTGTGTGTGTGTGTGTTTGTATGGGTGTGTGTGGGAGAGAAAGACAGAGAGACAGATTGCAGGCTTCTAAGAATATATATTTTAAATAAGATTTTCTGGCTAGAGGAAAACCATTAAGAATAGTACAAATAATTCAATGAGTGGTGAATTCATTTGGAAAATAAAAGTAAAGAGTACAATATATACTATGAACCACTACAGGAAAAGTATATTTAAATGAAACAAAATAAGATTGTAGTATAGAAGAAAGGGACATAATTCAATACTTAAGTACTATGAATGAAAAATGCATTAGCTGAAGAAAGGTATGATTTGCTTTGAGAAAAATGAAAAACTACCACATACTTGAGCTTTTCCGTCAAAATATTTCATATACTCTTTTTTTTTTTTACTTTAAATCGATATAAATAATAAAGTTTTTTTTTTTTAACTACTTTACTTTTTAAATTTTTTCAGTGCTGTCTACCCAACACTATCCAAACATGTGTGACTCCTTTTTCTTGGCAGGAGAATAAGAAAAATATAGGATGTTTTAAAACAAAGTTTTGTGTTGATATGAATCCAAGTTTTAGTTAAATTCCAGACATTTCAAATCAAGAGTCATTTAAACAACAACAGCACAAACAACAATAACAAGAGAACAAAATTCCATATGGCCAGAATGGAGCAATAAAACATTTCCCTCAGCTCTGTTTGCTTTATAAATCCATTAGTTAAGTCCTTGCCACACAAGACGCACAACGTCTTTTACATCCCTTTGAGCAAGGCAATGAAAGTAAAGCTGAAAGATACACAATTTTTCCCCTGCATTCTTTCTTTGACATTTTCTGCATTAATCTCAGATGAGTGTAAACACAGACAGATGTCCACAGTTATAATGTCAAGTTATGTTTCCATTAACTCTTCTCAAAGGGAAATGATGCTGCACATTTGAGTGTGGGGAGGATGAGAACTGCACATTCTTTGAATATGCCTGGTAAAGCTCAGAGGACTCCAAAATTTTTTCAGATGGAGAAAGACCTTAATAACATAACCAAAAGTAAATGGAATGACTTAGAAATGCATTTTCATAAGTAGAGGTCAAATTTGACTATAAGATGAAAAATTTGACTAAGTACCATATCTACTAATATCTGTTGACAGTTTGGTAAAGCAAGCCCGAGGGTGGAGATTACTCCTCAACACAAGTCCTTGAGTAAGATAATTATGATATACCATAATATCACATCCAAAATTAAAGTAGAAAAGCTTTCTGATCTGTGAATGGACCTTGTGTCACTGAATACTTCACATGTCTATATGAACTGGTTTTAATGGTAGAACCCATTACTTTGAAACATATATTTCTTGTCATATTTATTTTAACATCTTGTTTTCATAAATTAGATAATAATAATAATAATAATAATAATGTTTGAAATGCTTTATTTCCCATTTCCAAAAATTATACATTTCTGACATTATGTCTGAGTTTTACTTATATTTTTATAATTTTATAAATAATATCTCTTAGATAACTATGAAGTAATGCAGATATTGTTGATGTTAATAAAAATGATTAATTATGAAGACTTTAGTTTTCACATGAAATCTTTGTAACATAGCAAAGCTTGGTATTATCTGTATTGAAAAATCATGAATGCCTCAGCAAACACATTTATTTAATTCTAGCTCTATTTCTTGTTGTAATAACTACCCATGCTTTGTTGCCAGGACCTCCTACTAGAAGAGCATTTTCATACAAAATGTGATTAATTCCACTGGTGACTCTGAAGATCCACACTTCTGGAGTTATGATGAAACATTTTCTGAAAAGCTGTGTTATAGAGACCCAACCTTGTCTTCAGTACCTACAACTGTCCCAAGCCACAAAACGTGATTTATTCTAACCAAAATTCCAAGATGCTGGAAAGAAAATAGAAACAGAGTTATAACATATGCAACAATCACTGAAACACAGTGTTTAGCTGTTAAAGTATTTTACCATTTATAAATGAAAGTAGAAGCACAAGTCAAAAGAGTATAACCATGTTTTTATGGAAACAACCTGTGTTTTAGACATTCCTATGAACTCAAAGGTGATAAATTATTGTTACTGATAAGCTATTAGCTATGTATATTGAAACATCTTAATGAGATTGTCTTCTGAAAATTGATGGCTTCCAATTATGTTGAGCTACAACAATAAAGCTTTCTCACTCTCCTGGAATACCAACTCTGCAACTTTTTTGTTTGAATGTCTTAAATCTCAAAGAGAAATAAAGTAGTAAATATTACTAAATACTTATTTCTAACATTTCTTCAAGTACAAAATATAAAAAAAACACAAGCATTAGACTTTATTTAGAAATCTAAGAAAAATGTCTTCATTTCTGTCTGAAGCAATCCTTCAACCTTCTTCCTGATAAAATAAATTAGTGTCTTTGATGACTGAGAACAGCATGCTAATAATGTGATCCACCAGTTTAGACACTTGAGTATGGGATCCATTAACTTGTCTTTTGAGCATCTTCCAAGCCAGCAGCACCAGGGTGCTGTTGATAATTCTGTCCTTACTGAGTAATTTTAGAGAAAAAGACAATTCTTACACAGAAGAAACACTTTTAATATGTTTGACAAAAACTTTTGAATAGCTATTTGATATAATGTGGCTTTAAACAAAGGTTAATAATGACTGAAATAAAAAAAGTTGCTTCTTTTTCTACTTATTAATAAATACACAGATAAACCTTTTCAAAAACTGTTAAGTGAAATGTTCATAAATATAAGAATTTCAGGAGTAAAATTAAAAATTCTGAATTAAAAGTGAAATGTTCATAAATATAACAATTTCAGGAGTAAAATTAAAAATTCTGAATTAAAAATGCTGTATCATTTTTCTGTTTCATATTCTTAAACAAGATATTTATGATTGTAAAACTTCAATTTCCCAAGATGTAAAAAGTAACAATATGACACATTTTTGTGATGTGTCTAATTTAATACCATTCAGACCATTTCAGAGAACTTAATCCCATTCTAAACTCACTGATCATTCCATAGACAGTATTGTGCTAGTATTCTATCATATATAATTTCATTGTTAAAAAAAGAGCTTTTCATTAACTGGAAAATTAGAAGGATATTAAACTTCTACCCCATTCAAATCACTGAAATATCAGGAACTAAATTAAAGATGGGGATACATTATTACACTAGATAGGAGACCCATAGAGGAAAAAGAGGCACTAGGAGAATCCGTGGGACAAATGGTCATATATGATAGTCAAGTGGAAATAGAACTAATACAGGGAACAAGAGAGAGAAGTAAGATGGGAAAGAGAGAGAGAGAGAGAGAGAAAACAAATTACTTTCGAGTAATGCAATAGTGAAATATAATTTTTATATGCTAATAGAAAATAAAACTAAAATTTGAAAAATTTCATCATCTGTATACTATGAAGTATGATGAGAATATTAATACATCTGTATATATATATGTATATGAAAAATAACACAAAAATTCATAAATGGAATAGTAAAAAATTTAATAATATCTGTGACATATATACATATACATGACAAATAAATAATTTGAATGTGCCATGTTAGCAACATTTTCATTAAAGTCATATGTAGGAATTTTTAAAGAATTGTGCAAATTTGGATAATATATTTACTATAATTTATTTGATTTTGTTGATATACTAGTCAGAAAGAAATGCTATTACTCTATATGTAAAAAGATATATTATCCAATTCATTATATGTAGTTCAAAGTAAATTTAATTAATAACTATCATAGGTGGACAAGAAACAGCCTTGTCAAATTTCTATATTATATTAAATTAGTGTGGAAAAAAATCTTATCATTGCAGCCTCAACATGATATGGTATGTAAAGCAGGATCTGAATATAGTAGCATATTTAATGCTTGGCTCGACAAAATGTTCTGTCTCATTCTAACATGATAGTGTTTTGTCAGTGTGCACTAATGGACTAGCTATGGAAACTTTTTGCTTTAGTTAACCATAAAGTTTTGTAATCATGGACTTTATCAGTTCTATTATTCATCCTAAATGAAATTTACATTTCCACAAATGAACTTACCAGATAAAAGTCAAAATATGTACAAGATCTATCTATGTAAGGAAAAAAATAACATTCAAATAGGGGAAAAAAAGAGGACCTAAGTATTGGATAGAAATTCAAAATATATTAAATGGGTGTTTTATTAAACAATAGAAATTTTATTGAGAATATCCATATGGCAATGAAAAGGACCAAGCAAAATGACAGGTCTGAAATTAAGAGAAAAAATATGGACTTTTTTAAGGATTTAAAAACAAAGCACAAAGTAAGTAAAGCACTTTTTATCAGCTAAATGATAACTAAGTCATTGGAATGTGATAGAGATTTGATCATTAGAGGAAGCCATGTCACCTGATTTTTGGCAATAGAGTAGAAGTAAGTGAGTGAAAAGGTGTTACATTTTTAAAAAGGACTATACAATAACTGAAGATGTGCTTGTAAGATAATGAATCTGGAAACTAATTTCACACTTTTCAAAACACAAACATATAATGGATTTTGGACCTATATTAAAGACGTAAAACTATAAAAATACTCAAAAAGCACATAGAAGCAATCCATGTGTTCATGATATTTAGGACAAATTTTGCACACAAAACAAAAAATGCATTTGAAAAGCTTAAAGTAGGGAGGGTGTGGTAGTGAACTGCTATAATATCATCCCTTAGGTGGTAGATAGAGGAAGATCCACAGTTCAAGACCAGGATAAAGAAGATACTAAGTCAAAGGCCAGCCTGTAGTACATGAATTTGTCCCAGAACACCAAATTTACAAAAAAAAAATTCATTTTGCATGTTTGGTGGTCTAAATTTATATATGTATATCACATACCTATCTGGTAGAATCTGAGGCCAGAGGAGGATGTCAAATTTCCTGAAACTACAATTACAATTTGTTGTGGGCTACCCAATAAAGTTTCTGCAATATCAGGTTTTGTACAAGAGCATCAAGTACTCTTATCCTTAGAGCCATATATCCAAATAGTCATTTTAGAAGTAAAACATCATTAAATGATATTTCATATAGCCTGGAATGCAAGTCAACAATTACAAATCACACAAATGACAAAAGAATAGTACCTAGAATATTAAAAAAAAATAAAAAGAATTGCAGCATGTTGTTGTAGAGTATTGTTTTAAGATGTGTTACATTTTTATGCTATGCAATATTTCTTTAATGACACAAAAATGTGCTGCATTCTTTTATGTTACATTTGTTTAATTATGTGAAGCTATGTTACTTTGCCTGTCTAAAACACCTGATGGTCTAAAAAAGAGCTGAATTGCCAATAGTGAGCCAGGATAAAGGATGGGTGGTGATGGCAGGCAGAGAGAATAAAAGGAGAAAGAATAATGGAGCAAGAAAAGAGAGGAGGACACTAGGGACCAGCCACTCAGCTACACAGCCAGCTGGGGGAGAAAGAGTGAAAGAAAAGATATTCAGAAATAGAGAAATGAAAAAGCCCAGAGGCAAAAGGTAGACAGGATAATATTAAGTTAAGAAAAGCTGATAAGAATCAAGCCAAGCTAAGGCCAGGCACTTATAATTATAAGAATAAGCCTCCGTGTGTGATTTATTTGGGAGCTGGGTATCAGGTATCCAAAAATACCAAAGAGCATAACAACCAAAAACAGCATGTCCAAAAAGCATCTCACTACAGATGATGAGTAAGCATGTTAGAGTTTTCAATTATATGTTATTATGAAACTGAAAAGTAGTACATAAAGAGCTACTGTTTTATTATAACAAAAAATGTTCAAGCCCCAAATGCTAACAATAGCAAAATAACAACAAGAAACTGAGCAATGATCCTCACTTGCTGGTAGAATGTAAACATGATACTTTATATGTAAAGGATTTCTTGATCTCATTTTTGCAAAATGTGGCATATTTTTCTATACATTCTAATGATTATAATCTTTATACTTGTTTAAATTTGTTAAAATACACAATCACAAATAAAACCTGTATTACTCTTTTTGGTTAATAAAAAAGCTGAAAGGCCAATTACCAGGCAGGAAGTATAGGCAGGACAGCCAGACACAGAGGACTCTGGGAGGAGGGAGGTATAGCTGAAGTTTTTCTGTGTCCTGCCTGGTCCTCAGTCACTCAGACACAAGTCAACACACAGAGGCTTATATTAATTAAAACTGTTCAGCCATTAGCTCAGTTTTCACTGACTAGCTCTTACATTTAAACTCAGCCCATTTCTGTTAATCTATATGTCACTAAGTGTTCTGTGGCTTTACCTGTGTGTCATTACATGCTGCTCCGTGGATGGTGGACTGGCATCTGCTGACTCAGCCTTCCTCTTCCCAGAATTCTCCTCTCTGTTTATCTTGCCTATACTTCCTGCCCAGGCACTGGCCAATCAGCATTTTATTTATCAACCAAATGTAGCATGAACCTCTAAAGGTTTTATTAATAAAATCAAACCCAGAACCAGGTATTGGGGTGAACGTTGAATGATCAAAGAAACAGAACATGCCACAGCCACCTTACCTTGCCAATTCCTCAGCTGATGCTGTTTCTTCAGACTGGAAGCCTCTGAGTCCTCATCCAAATGGATCTCAGCTGAACTGCTGCTAAAAGCCTAAAAGCTTAACCAGCTCTAATTCCTGGTCCTCACACCTTACACACATGTCTGCTTCTTGCCATCACTTCCTGGGATTAAAGGCATGTGTCACCATGCCTGGCTGTTTCCAGTGTGGCATTGAACTCACAGAGATCCAGATGGATCTCTACCTCCAGAATGCTAGGATTAAAGGTGTGTGTGCCACCATTTTTTGGCCTCTATGTCTATCTAGTGACTGTTCTGTTCTCTGACCCTAGATAAGTTTATTAGGTTGTATAACATGTTGAGGGACACAATATCACCACAACCAAAACAGAACAGCACACATTCACAACATACAGAACCACATTCCCATCAGGGAGGGAAGTTTCAGAATAGACACCAGCCAGCAGCTGAGGAAGCAGGATGTGTATAAAATGAACTAACAAGCCATGAACCATGTGGCAGAGTGTAAATAAGTAATATGGATTAATTTAAGTGTAAGAGTTAGCTAGTAACAAGCCTGAGCTATTGACTGAACATTTATAAGTAATATTAAGGCTCTGTTTTTGTTATTTGGGCCTGGCAGCAGGGATTGGGAAAAAAAGCCAAAAAACAAAAAAAAAACCCTCCACTTACAGTTGCCTAAGTTTGGCTGTTGTGGAACTTGCTCTGTAAACCAGTCTGGCCTCAAAGATCTACCAAACTCTGCTTTGTAGAGTCATCAAACCTGACTCTAAGCTTTTCTTAAATTCCTTTTCACAAGTTGGAAACTTAGCTGTGTGGGATATTACACTGAGGTAACCACTCCTTTTATTTCATTTCTTAATATGTTTATCTCCTCAAACACAGAATTTAGTTCCTATTGCAGGCTGACAGACCTGCTCCATAAAAAGAATGCTTTCAGAGTAGAACTCAGAAATCTCAGAAATAACTCTTTTTTTTAATCTGAGGGAATAAGACTCATACGTTTACTGACAATCTTTTTTTTTTTTTTTTAATTTCTCTGAAACATGTTTCTCTCTTCTTCTGTTCTACTTTTCCCTATATACATCCCAGGGAAAACAATAAAAAGTTACATCTAAGCAGAGTGAGCAACCATGGCAACAAGCTTGAGAGGAATTTTTGTAGGGAGTTGGATCTTCATCAACCAAACTTAGCAAGCAAGGAACTGGCACCAAAGTTGCTGACCTTGGTTCTACAATTAGAAACTTGGGAATTTGTCCGTGTGTATTGTCTTTGAAGGTTTAATTTATGAGGCATTTAGATTAGTTTTAATTTGCTTTGAGGCCTAAAGTCAGCTAACTATATCTAGCTTGTTTTAGAACTGAGAAGAAATTGCCATTTTCTTTATGTCAGTCTGAAATTAAGGATATAAAACAAGCTTAAGTGTTTTACAGTCCTCATAGATCTAGTTGTGAAGCATATCCTAGTATATTTCTATTCATCAAAATTATACATTTTAGGAAGAAATCATCTTTCTGACCATCTGCAGTTATATGTGTCCAAAAAGTACAAAACACACCACAAATGGGCTGTGGAAAGAATCCCACAGCTGTTCTTATTAGGGAGAAATTGAGGCAACAAATGAGAAGAATTATAGACAGAAGCAACCAGTTTTCAGAGTCAGTGGTCCTGTAAGCCTTGCTTGAACAGGTTTCCTCCACCAGAGAATTATTCATCTGGTGGGCTGACACCTGAACTATCAATTGCCACCTGCTGTATATTCTTGTGGCCTCAGTAAAGCTATTTCTACCAGAAGCTCTCAGTAAGTTCCATTACACTTCCTGGTGCCCCTTTTCTCTAATGTACATTTTGTATTTTCATTTGCTCGGCTTGCTCCTCTTCAACAATAATGGAATTTTCCCTGTGGCCAGCCCTGAGAAAATTGCTCCCAGAGTCCTGGGGAAGATGCTATGTCTGGCATGGGGTTATCTGAGGGAAAAGAATCTATGTACACCATGTTTTTTTGTTTGTTTTCTTTATTCCTGTATGACAAAATTCTATCTATACAGCTTCAGTTCCTCTCTGTACCTACTTTTTCTGTCCATTCATAGCCTTAGTAATAATTAAGCCCTTAGGCTTTTGATTTCATCTTTGTCCTCTGTTCCTTCAACCTCCATCTGTCCTTGCTCCTTACTCTAGAAAACTCTACAAGAGATCTGCCTTACCATCTACAGTATTTTCCCCTTTATCTCCTCTCCAGCCATGCAGCTCTGTCTACCATCTACAGAAAGCTGCCTTTTTCTTCCTCTCCTCTCCATGTGACTCTGCTCTGGCCAGGAATCCTGCCCCACCCTTTACTCCACCTGGATGTGCAAAAGCCTCCTTTGTTCTGAGTCAATTGCTCTGAATTGCTGTTTTTCTGTCTGGAGAAGGGATGTCTGAGCTTCATTTGCACAAGAAACAAAGCTATGCATCTGTAGCCTGCTTGTCTCTTAGGCCCTGAAAGGGTGTTAGTTACCCAGTCTGAGAAGCTTATACTGTTTGCCAATATGGTCTAGCAGTATATGTGCCCACAAGAATTTCATAGCAGAAGACAGCTGAAATATTAAAAGCTAAATAACACCAAATATTCTATGATAAATGGCTTCCTCTAGAAAAATGCCTTGAAATTTCTAGGTATAGCTTTAATATACAGCTGAATCTCTGTAATATATTCTTGCAGACTGCAAGACAATATAAATCTTTATCAGTGTTAACACTAAAAATCATACAACAGACTCTATACTAGGATGTTTTGAGATTTCCTCTGCCAACAGAAATAATCCAAGATTGTTCATATTAGCCTTAGGTAGACTTTTTGGACAACGGTAAAAACAACCACTTTCTTCACAAACTATCACAAGAGCAGTCTCTAGGCCATATACTAAAATTCATCTCTTCTGAAAGCTTTTGATCCAGGCAACCACAGTTTAAGTCACACTCAGCTCTACCATCTTCCATGTTCCTACTAGTGTGGCCCATTAAACAGCACCGGAAATGTTCAACTAATTTTCTAATCCACAGTTCCTACAAACAAAAGCATGGACATATTTATGGTAGCAATACCCCAGTCTCTGGTACCAACTTCTGTCTTAGGGTTTCTGTTACTGTGAAGAGACAATGTGACTACAGCAACTCTTACAAAGGAAAAATATTTAATTGTGGTGGCTTAGATTCAGAAGTTTAGTCCATTATCATCACAGTGTTACATGATGGCACGCTGGCAGACATGGTGCCAGAGAAGTAGCCAAGTGTCCTTCATTTTGACTTACAGGCAGCATGAAGTAGTCTGAGATACTGGGCAATATCTTGAACATATATGAGACCTCAAAGCATGTCTCCACAGTGACCCACTTCCTCCAACAAGACCATATCTCACAATACTGCCACTATCTTTGGGGGCCTTTTTCTTTCAAACAACCAGAGTATCTTTTTTTTGTTTTGTTTTTTGTTTTTTGTTTTTTGTTTTTCGAGACAGGGTTTCTCTGTGTAGCTTTGCTCCTTTCCTGGAACTCACTTTGTAGACCAGGCTGGCCTCGAACTCACAGATATCCGCCTGGCTCTGCCTCCCAAGTGCTGGGATTAAAGGCGTGCGCCACCACTGCCCGACTTTAGAGTATCTTTATAGCAATAGAAACCCTAACTAATAAATAAATTGGTACCAGAGACTGGGGTATTGCTGGGATAGACTGGACTATGTTTCCCTTTGCAGTAATACAGACATTGGGTATTTGAGTTAGGAAAGCAGTAGAATGCTTTAAGGGCTACTTAATGGGCCATACTAGTAGGCACATGGAAGATAGTGGTACTGAGTTATTTAAGTTATTTGTGGGGATCTGTTCAAGAGATTTCAGAGCATAAGAATGTGGCTTAGAGATTGTTTTGTGCTATTTTGGTGAAGAATGTGGCTACTTTCTGCCCTTGTCTAGAAAATCTGGCTAAGGCTAATGTGCACAGTTTTGGATTACTTCTGTTGGCAGAGGAAATCTCAAACAGCCTAGTATTGACTCTGTTGTGTGGTTATTACTGGCTATTCTTATACAGATTTATAATGAAAAGTAACAAGTTGAGCAAGGAAAAAATACAAGATGTACAATTTGTAAAGAAAAGGAGCACCAGGAAGTGGAATGGGGCTAAGTCCTGTGTATGGAGATTTCTGTTAAGATATGTTGCTCAACTGTGACTGGAATAATTGTAAGTGTTCCAGGAAAGACCACCTTAACCTTTGTGTAACCTTCACTCCAGCCCTGATACCCCCCCTTGAGGTTCCAGGAAAAATGTGCATATGGACATGATTGTACCTACCCTGTGATTAGGCCATGATCTTGTGAAATTAGCCCCTAGACATGAACCAATCAGAATGAAATTGTGTGGGAATTGTTATCTTGTGGCTTTGTATGGATGTTTTTTCCTTTAAAAGTACCTATGTGGCTACAGTAGGGCATGACTCTTGCTCTTGTGAGGAGAGGAGCCCGACTGTACAGCCGCATTAATAAACCTCTTGCTTTTTGCATCAACTGGACTGGAGTCTGGGTTCTTGGGGTGCCCACCCAAGAAGGTAGTACCCTGGGTCTGGGGTCTATCAACCTCAGTACAAGATTCCATCCAGCAATATTTTCAAGTTGTGAAAAGATAATAAAGAAAAGCTTAGAGCAGGGTGTGGTGGGGCACGCCTTTAATCCCAGCACTAGAAAGGCAGAGGCTGGTAGATCTCTGGAGATGCAGAGTTTGGAGTTTAACCAGCTGGGGTTTGGTCTTGCTTTGGTTCAGTATTTCCTCACCATGCTCCTTCCCTAACTTTTGAAATAGAAATGTAGAGCCTGTGCCATTATATGTTGGATGTGATTAGATTTTTTTGGGTTTTTTTTTGTTTTCTGAGACAGGGTTTCTCTGTGTAGTTTTGCACCTTTCCTGGAACTCACTCTGTAGCCCAGGCTGGCCTTGAACTCACAGTGTTCTGCCTGGCTCTGCCTCCAGAGTGCTGGGATTAAAGGCATGCACCACCACCACCTGACATGTGATTAGTTTTTTTGTTTGTTTGTTTGTTTTTATTTTAATTTTATAGGAGATTACAGTTAAGAGACTGTGTGAGTCTCAGAAGAGACTTTGAACTTTAGACTTTAAAACATTGTTGAGACTGTAAAACACTATAGGCACTTGTGAAGTTTGACAAAAGGCATTTATTTATTATGATACTACTATAAGTTTATGGGGACCAGGGAGTGGTGTCTCCTTGAAGCAATAGAAACCTTAAGAAAAATATTTGATAGCTAAATTTTGTGACTAGTGTAACATTAAGTATTGGCAGGTAGAATTTATCTTTTAATTTGATAATCTAATTTCCTTTGGGCATTTACATAAACAGTGGCTATCAAAAGCATGTGGTATATCCATTTTTTATTTATTTATTTTACCTTTTTAAGGAGCTTCCACCTTGTTTTCCATAATAGTTACAGTTTTTACACTCCTGCCAGCACAGTGTGTTTGATCCATTTTTATTTTCTCCACGTCCCTGGTGGGATTTGCTGCTGTTATATTGCATATTGTTATAGGACAATTCTAAATGCAGTGAGAGCATTGCAATCTTCACTTCTATTTTCATACAGTATATTTTTTTTAGAATATAATTCATGTGTTTGTATATAGTTCTTATTTCTTCTTGTGAAACTGCTACCAATTGCCATAGTTTGAGCTGAATTTCAACACATTTTCTGTTGGTTGCTTTTAGTTGCTTTTAGACTTTTTATATTCTGGATACTAATCCTTTGAGAAGCATAATTAGAAAATATTTTTTCTCATTTTTTAATGACTGTTTCCTTTTTGTACAAGAATATTTTAGAATAATGTTATCCCATTTGCTTGTGTGTGTGTGTGTGTGTGTGTGTGTGTGTGTGTGTGTGTGTGTGTGTGCCTTTGTTCCAAGTGTTTCTGGAATCATATCTCAAAAATAAACATCTATGGCATGCCTTCATGTGTATTTTTTCTATTTTCTTCTGTAATTGTATTTCTTTTTTTTTTAAAAGATTTATTTATTTATTATGTACACAGTGTTCTGTCTGTATGTATCCCTTCAGGCCAGAAGAGGTCACCAGATCTCATCACAGATGGTTGTAAGCCACCATGTCGTTGCTGGGAATTGAACTCAGGACCTTTGGAAGAGCAACTAGTGCTCTTAACCTCTGAGCCATCTCTCCAGCCCTAATTGTATTTCTACATTGAGATATATCATCTATTTTGAGGAGATATGTTCATGGAAAGAGTTAGGGAGAGCAATTCAGTAGATATAGATATCTATTTTTAAAGGCACCATTTCCTGATACAGTTTTAGTCACATTATAGTATAGATACCTGGTGGCTTCTCATGTAAGGACTTTTACAACAAAATAATTATCATTTGTTAAAAAGTGGTTGAAGTTTCAATTCTCATACAGTTTGAAATTTGGATAATGGGCAGTTTGTTCTATTTGAGTTCCATTCTTAATATAAACATATTTATATATTGATATATAGATGTGAAATAATTTTAATAACTTCTTGAAGGACTAAAAATGAAATGAACTAATAGTCTCATTACTTGAACAAAAAATTAAAAGTATCTAGGTAACACAGTTCCACAACTTCAAAAAAAAAAAAAAAATAAAATCCAAGCATGTATTTCTTTTCTACAGCTAAAATAGCAAAATGGTATCTTTGACAGATTAACTAGAAAATGTGATAAATTACTATTATGGATGGTCACATACATACTTGTTGCTACAAGACACAAGGCCAGTTGTATTTACTTCAGGTTCATTCTGTGACAACTTCCTGTGTAGTGCAATAAATCTAAATATGGAGCAAGCTGAGTAAGCATGTGTTCATTATCAAGTGTTAGTGTTAGTTATCTCCACTTAAGGACATATTTTTTTAATGTTGAATATCATATCAGTAGACACTTTGTTCCACCTTTAAACAATAAATCCTCACCATTCTTCTATATATATGATTGCTTTGACAAATCAACTCAACCTTAGAAATTATAGTGCAGTTTCAGATTTTCATTTTCTAAACAACCCACAAGGAATGGTATTCAAATGAGAATTCATTCATTGTTAAAACCTGAGGAGCAAAACTGTCATAATTTTATCTAAGGAATGCAGCTATTTTCTTTATAATACAGAATATATTACAAATAATATAGTGAACCTCTTTCCACAAAGCAATTGTGTAGAACTTACAACACATTTTATAATTAGAATTACTAATTGTTCTAAAAGATTAAGTTTAATAAGCCAGTGCACTCTACCATCCCCATCTTGGAGCTCCTTATAAAAATCACTGTATCTGTGGTGATATATTGTGTACCCTAATAAACTTTGCTGAAAGATCAGAGAAGCAAAATAACAAGCCACTGCCACGTCTCACCTCACCAATTCCACAAATCCTATGACTGGAAACCTCTGAGTCCTCACCCAAAAGGCACCAGCCAAAAAAGCCTCTAGCTGAAAGGGATGCTTCTACAAAAAGGCTTTAGTTTCTGTCTCCTCACACCTTATATACCTTTCTCCACCCATCCATCAGTTCCTGGGATTAAAGGCGTGTGTGCTTCCCAGTACTGAGATTAAAAGTGTGTGCCACCACTACCTGGCTCTGTTTTTCTCTCCTAGACTGAGTCAATCTCATGTAGTCAAGGGTGGCTTTGAACTCACAGAGATCCAGACGGATCTCTGCCTCCCGAGTGCTAGGATTAAAGATGTGTGCCACCACTGCCTGGCCTCTATGTTTAATCTAGTGGCTTGTTCTGTTCTCTGATCTTCAGACAAAATTTATTATGATACACAATATATCACCACACATGTCTATTGTTGAAATTATTAAGGCTGGATGGCTACCCACTACACAGGTCTGCCTCCTAAATCATAAATTTTCCAAGTATATACAGTCACAAAAACATATTTTAGGGTATAAAGGAATAATGAGTTCTTATTTTTGACTTCTTTATGAAGTAATGCCAATTTTTAATATAATTTTCTCTAATTGTTTAGATAAACTTTTTTGTCAGATTATTCTCTGTGAAATTATTTTCAAATGTTTCCCTTGTCATACCTAGAACTCAGGGAACTAAACCTGAGTTGTTTCCTTGAATCAAATCAACACCACCAAATGTGGAATTTATTTTCAATTTAAGCACAATTCCATATCTGAGCACTCAAATTAGATGCTTTTAAATTGTTTTACAACTAAAAATTAAAACTATATTTGCCTTTATATATCATTGGATATAAAAGATGAGACTATTGATATTTCCATGGAATCAGTTATGTAGAAAGTGGATTCCTTCAGTCATGAATAGTCTTCATAGCCACATATGTCTGAGTTGAACACATGACAGTTTTCACTAACTGAAGGAAAGATCCAGTTTATGGAGGATGGTCAAAAGTAGGAAAAAAATGTAAAGGTGTAGTGGATTTATTGCATAACAACAGAAAAGCAGTGTCCTGATTATGTCCCATCAGAGTTTCTAAAGACAAGATTAAATTAAGGTAGTAAAGTCGTCACTGAGAAGGAGACACAAACACTTCTGAAAATATCTATTGTGATTGAAATATGAATTATGGGCTTTTATTGTTAGAATAATGACTTATATTAGTTACCCAATAACCATTTGAGTTTTTATAATCACAACATGGTAGATACAGGTGAAGATTTAAATTTCAGAAGCAGTATGACTGATAGGTAAGAGGCCATCAAGATAACAGCAAACCTAGGGAATAAATTTTTGCTTTGTTAGAATCAGATAAATATCCAAAAATGTTTCAGTTTGGCTTAAATAAATAAAGGTTCAAGAATTAATCAATAGAGATATATAAAGGATAAGTTAAAAAATATCACTATCATATACATGTGAACACAAACAAAGAATACAACTCTCTAAGGTAATTAACATGTTGTTATAGTAACAGCCTTGTATATGTAAGTTGAAACTTGCCAACTTGTATATGTTAATCAAACCAGTTATCAAGTTTATGAATTACTGTATGCCTTCATTTATGGAATAAAGATTTCTCCTTGGTGCTGCTTTCTCTGTGAAAAGATTTCAGTTGAGAGATACTCCTAAATTATTTTATTTAGCCAAGCATAGCCAAGACCAGAAAAATATTGAAATAAGCTGATCCAGCGTATGGAAGGATAAGCATTACATTGTGTACATGTGTTTCACATTTTTTTCAAATTTTAGTGATGAGGAAATAAGTAGATACTCATGAGAACGTAGAGATTCCTGTTCCTAAAGCCTGGTATACCAGATTGTCCCCTTTAGTTATCATTCCAATGACACTCTGAAAACCCCACAGGTGGGTGTGGTGTGAAACCACAACATAAATAACAATATGATGAAATCAGTATATTTTTGAGAATGCAGACTCTTTTATGTATGATGCACATGCAGCAATTGAAGTGTGTCCTGGCACCTTAGATTTTGATATAGAAGGAAGAATGAGAGTGAATTTTTCAGAACGTTTAACCATTAAAGGAAATTCTGTCTATCAAAAGACACAACTACCTAGGCACAGCTGAATTTCCTCCATACACCCATACCTAACGCCATGCTTAATTAGGAATTTAACTTCCAAAAAAA
Source organism: Peromyscus californicus insignis (assembly GCF_007827085.1). Lineage (NCBI taxonomy): Eukaryota > Metazoa > Chordata > Mammalia > Rodentia > Cricetidae > Peromyscus > Peromyscus californicus. The sequence continues at coordinate 15,003,636 of NW_026294413.1, read as the reverse complement.
AAAAAGCTGCAGTTTCCTTGGTATACTCATGTCTAACACCATATTTAATCATATGAAACAGCTTTCAAGACATAGCCACAGACACTTTAGTTCCTTCAAATCTAATACCTCAATTAACTAAGAGACACAGATGCTGTGGTAGATCTTGATTTCTTGATACCTGAATTTCCTGCCTGGTCTCTTCTTTTTTCAGGTTCTTCTTCACAGTTGTATAGTCTATCATTTGAAATCCCATATAAGAACTATGTCAAATGATTCTTTCCCATTAAAATATGCAGGATATATATAAAAATACCAAGGTCAAGGTGTGATTGACCTCCTGTGTTGATACTGATAAGAGGAACAAGAAAGAGCATCAAAGTTCCCAGAAAAAAAAAAGGCAAACCTAACATAGACCCGTGATTAAAAAAGTAACTAAATTATTTTAAGTTTCAAATAAGCTCTGTCATCTCCAATGTGACTATTTCCTCTGAGACATAGTACTATACATCAGACTTAACATTTTACAAAAATATGAAACCTTATTCTTTGTTTAGATGATAAGAAGTAACTTGAATAAGAAAAACCATGTAGAAATTCAAGATACCATTCCCTGCATTATTACTGTAGTTATCAATAACAATCATGAATTCTATAATGACTTCTGCTAAAGTTTGATAAGCATATAATGTTCTTCACTGGAAGAAATCAGTATGCAATAGAGAAAATACTTTTTGGTATTCATTAGTAGATATAATGAAACATAGTTAACATCAATCTCTGAAGGACAGCACTATATATTAATTTCCTTGTTTCACAGCACTTAAAATATTTTCTTGCATTAATATTTTATCTGAATCTGTAGTATAAACCTTTGAGAATAAATTTTAAAGTAGTTTTATTCTCTCAGCTAATAAAACTAATTGAAATTATCAGTAAGATAAAGGTTCCTCTTTATGATAAGTGTTCTGTTATATTTAATAATGGTAGGGAGATGGGGATGATTAAGGAGGAGATGTCAGTGGACATGAATTAAATGTATCATATTAACATTTTAAAAATAAAACTATATGGAGAAAAAAGAGGACTCACTCTAGCATTTTTCATTTTTTTTAACTGTACTTATTAATTTTCCTTGACAGTTTTAGGCATGTAGGCAATGAATTTTGATTTTTTCCCATTAATCCTGGCTCAACTTCCTTTTCCTACTGAAAATGACAAATCATCTTGCTGTTTCATGTGTTCATTTTTTGTGGGTGATCTATGGAGTTTAATAAGTATTAGCATGGGTGAAAGATATCTACTGGAGTCTGTGTAATTTATTAGTGGTATACCACTGGAGTTGGGGGACACAGGTCCTCTGAGCAATTATGAACTGACAATAACCTTGGTGGTCATGGAGCCTCATAGGCCTGTATTGAATCTAAGAGGAAATTTTGATGACTTGAACTTGTGTTGATCTTGTGATAATATCAACTTCAGTGATTTCATTAGTTCAATGGCTCTGTGGTGTCCAGAGAACGTCTTTAACTCAACACAGTTTCTCTTTGGCTCTTACATTCTTTCAATCCCTTCTTCTGTGAGGGTCTCTGAGTCCTAGAGAGGTGATATGTGTGTCTCATTAAGAGCCTATCACTCCACCATCACTTACTACCAATTCCTTGACCAGTTATGATGCTCTGCATTGACTATTACCCGACATAAAAGTTTCCCTTATAAAGGCAAAGTCCAGTGGTATCTTTAAACAGAAACATAAATATTTAGAAGTTAGTTCCATAACATGATCTTTTACCAAAACCGTGATAGTCTGTTTCCCTTCAGGGCCTATGCAGCCTCAGGAGCTTAGCCAGTGTCCTACACTAGGTACAGTTTCCATCCTGTGGATAAGGCCTCAAGTCCCATCAGAAGTCAGCTAATTACCCCATAACAGTTATGCTACTACTAAGCCAGAGAGACCTTCTGGCCCTTCAGGCCGTTTATACAGTTCACAACTGGGCAAGAGTATTGATGGCTTTCTCTTCAGCAGCCAGCATTAACAGCTTCTAGCATCATGAAAGCTGTTTGGCCAGAAAGAATTTTCCCATTCATTTCTACCTTGTTTTCCTTAAGTTTCATGATCAAGTGTGAAGTATTCAACACGAGGGACTTATCATCAAGTTTTGGTAGTAGAAGTAGCAGCTAATACAGTTTTGGGGAAAAAATAAACACTGTAGAGGTTCTACAAAAGACTAAAAACAGAACCATCATATGGCAGCTGCACAGCTCCTTGGCATACACCATAGGATTTAATACACTATGTGAGAGATAACGTTCATCCATGCTCAATGATGATATAACAGCAAGGAAGAGAAATAATTGTAGATGTCCATGAATAGAAGAGTAAATGATGGAAATGTGAAACTTATACTTATTCAGACATAACCAAAAATGAACTCACGAAATTTACACAAAAGTAAATTTAACTGTGTAACTTATGCTGAGTAAGGCATCTTAGCCCCAGAAACACAAATGTTTCACATTCTTTCTCGTTTGTATATCATAGTTATGAATTCTTAGAGTCAGTGTGAAGACCATGAAGTTAGGGACAGATCACTAAGAGAGTGGCAGGGGGCCTTAATGGAAGAGATAGGGTGTATAGGACATGAAATCAAGGAGAGGAATATTGTCTTGTAAGGGGCTCAGTGAAGAGGGAGTGTGAGAGGCTCCTAAAGCAGTACAGGTTTTTGCCACTGCCTTTGGTGGCCACTCAGGCATTTCCCTCTGTTTTTTTTTTTTTTAATTAGCTGTTAAGTAAACAAATTAACATATTGAAAAAAGTTGGTTTTGGCTACTGATTTCACCATTATTGTTCTCTATAAATAATGTCCTGGGAGTCTTGCAGCATCTGTCCTAAAAGCAGGGAGGATGTACTTGATAAAGAAGGCTGAGAAATTACAGGAGCCAGCAAATAAACTGATTACCGTTCTCCTCTTTCTCCTGTACTGTTACAAAAGTTCCCTTGATTTGGATACTTATGGAGTTAATGAACCTGCCTGGACAATTGTCTGTGTTTGTTGACAAGCTCTGAGCAAGATTACTGAAAACTATACTACTTTACTATGCAACTATTTCCCTGGATACCTTTACATACATAGTATAGGAGTGTTCAAGCCTTGATTAGAATTTGGTATGAAAAAAATTATATTTAAGGACTACCCTACTTCCTGATGAATATTGACTTTAATTAAGTGGTTATAGTTGAGGATTTTAAAATTCACTTTATTACAAGTGGTTCATAAGAACAGACTTAGATATTTAAACAATTATATTGTGTGCTAGAATTTAAAACAGATTATTATGTCATTAACTAGGTGTGTTATTTTTTCTTTCTATAACTTACTCAGTAACTGTTAGGTTTTATTATTGTCCCAATTCACAAATCATTATTCATCATTATAATTTAATATTACTAGAGCAAGGCTAACTTAGTAAAGGGTTTGCTGTGCAAGCCTGAGGGCCATAGCTGAGATCCAAGGAATAATGAGACAGTAGTATGAGATCCATGAGAAACAAGAAGTATGGTAGTGTGTGTATGTGATCCTTGCACTAAAAAGGCTCCCTACAAGTGGATCTCTGAGTCTGCTAATCACCCAACTATATTGACCAAATAAGTCAACTCAAGATTCAAAGCAAGTTTCTTTCTTTAATAATAAAGTGTAGGGGGGTGAGAAAAGTACTTGATGTCTATCTGTGGCCTCTGCACAACACATATTGTGCAAGTATGGAAACATGTACATACTCAAACAGCCATACAAGAGTTACTATTACTTCATCTTATGCTGTACTTATTTTTTTTCTTACAAATTCATTAGTATTTTATTGTCTCCAGCATTTCTTTAGTAACACTCTTTTTAAACATGGTGGGTTTTTTTGTGTGATAAATCCTCCAAAAATGAAAGTCAGTATGTAGACTGCAGAGATCTCATGATTGTTAAAGACTCAGTCTTGTAGAACAACTGGGAAGCAAAGGTAATTTAAGATCCAGCAGGCTGAAATTTGGGTAGATGTTGAAGAATATAAATATATGCATCCCAGACCAACCTTCTCTGTCAGAGCCAGTCTTTCTTTCAATAACGCCTTTAGAAGACTGATCAAAGGCAGATTACATCAAAGACAACTATTTTACTTCAATACACAACATTCCTTCCCATCATTGTACAGAAACAGATAAAAATATTTTACTCCCATACAGAGATAAAATTTAAAATTTTGTTTCAGAGATGATACAATCACATTAAAATAATGTCACATATTTTTTAACTACATTAGTTTATTTGATTTGTGGGAAGAATACTGGAAATTGGTTAAAAGTGCAGGACATACAAATTCTTCATTGAAGGAAAGATTCAATCATTGACTATAGTCAATAAAGCTGAAGGTCTAATATCCCTGTAAAACTCAAGAATAAATTTGAAAGATTAAAAAAAAATGGTACCTTGAACTGCCTCTATTACATGGCACACCCTGTCAATCTAGCCATAAACTCTGATGGCAATAGAAGCTAGCATATTTCAGTTAAAGTAAGTATCCAAATATAGAAAAATAGGAATAATGAGAAAAGTAAAATTGAGGAAAATATAAGGTGGGGCATGGTGACATGTGCCTGTAATGCCAGCACTAGGCAGAGAGGGGCAGGCACATCTTTGTTAGTTCAAGACCAGCCTGGTCTACAGAGTAAGTTAGGGGACTGCCAGGGATACGTAGTGAGACGCTATCTCAAAATAAAATGAGATAGTTTCTTTATTTCTACCTGTGTTTTGTGGATTGTTTGCTGTTTGTTCCCTCCTTTTTTTACACAATAAACAAAATATGCTTTCCTATTAATTGAACTCCCTCACTCACCAGTCTGCCTCCTCCCATGGAGGCAGCTGGGTTCCTCATACAGATTTTAACAATGATGTGGCTTTATTTATGTTATCCCATAGTGACAGGTTAACCACTTAGAGTTCTCCTTTCCTCTCATTGGACATGACATTTTTTTTTTGAACAGGTTATAGAAAACAAATTTTCTCTGCTGTGCATGCCTTTGTGTATATTCTACATGTACTCTGTCTTTTTGTATCCTAACAGACTGCATTTTTCCAAGATCTACTTGGGTTGGCTTTCAGATAGTGAGGTAATGGGAGGCCACGGAAAAAACTGAACTGGTATCTGATTGTGTCTGTGTCTGCTGTCCACACAGCTCTGGGCAGCTTCCTTCCAGGTATCTAACTCTCAAAAGCCTCTGGAAGGATGGATTTCTTCTGTTGCTGTTTGGGTGTTTGATCAATAAGGCATATTCATGTCTCAATGAGTCACTACCTCTTCAGTTGTCCCTAATACTATACTGCCCTCTGCACTTATTACTGTTTACATTCATTTTAGTTAAAAAAAAAATCTATGAAATCATTCCTCGTGGAAACTGGAGAGTTCCCTATCATTTTCTGGAATCTGTTTTTGAAAACGTATATAAGGACAAGAGCGGACAAGTCTACATAGAAGGTGTGTTCCACCTTTTGTGACCTTAACCCAGGCAATGCAAGGTTTTCAGTCTTTGAGCTCTTCAAAGACATCTATATAAATCCAGGGCTTCTACTTCTAATCTTTGTTTTCTTTGAACTTGCTAAAGTTTAAATCCCGGCAGCAGTGCCACGCAGGGGGGATCCAAACAGAACTCTGCAGGTTTAATAAAAAGGAACAGAAAAGAGACTATAAAATAATGAAGCAAAAGGCCAGGAGATGTGACTCAATTGTGAATCTGAGATGTGTGTGAGGGAGAAAAGATCAGTAATAAAAAAGTAGCCCAAAGGCTGAAATTTTATCATGAAAGTACAATATTTTAAATTTTCTTTTAGTGATTCTTTTCTTTTCTTTTTAATCTACAACTTAGATTTATATATATAATATATATACATTTACTTTTTAATAAATTAAAATTAAAATATCATAATATGGGTAATGTTGGGCTTTAAATGTATGCAATGCTAAATATAAAATATGAATGTTTTAATCTCTATGGGGACTGAAATCACAGACACTGTAGGGGAATGGTATCATTATATAAAGTAATAGAGATACTGGCCTTATTATTTTTACCACTTTGATCTGCCCAGCCAAATAGGTTAATAAAATAAGACAACCAGGGTGGATTTCTCATCCAGTGAGAAGTCTAAAAACAGAATTCAGTTGGATAATTCTGAGCCATTATAAGATTAAAGAGCTCTCTGCAGCTGAAAGGCAGGTTTTTTCCACATGAACATCCAACAGGGCAGCAGCTGAAGACCTGGGTTGCCACGCTACAGACAACTCTTGAAAGAGATTATTATGACAATATCTTGGTTAGATACTGGTGGAGAGCTGAACTTTCTGATAATCTTGCCCACAAAGCTAAAACAAATGATGTAGACCTGCTAACATGGAAAGGAAAGGGGCAACCAGGAAGCTTGAACCCTAGACAAAGAACTGCAGGCAACTTTGGGATGCCGAGAGTAGGAGAAAGAGTCTTCCTTTTGGAAGACCCCACCAACAAGTTTCACAATTCTAAATGATAACTCGGAAAACATATACATAAAAGTCTCACTATGCAGACTCAGTGAGTTTTATTTATGCATAATCATTAAAAAGAGACTTAGAAAAAGAGGCGATAAAATTGAAAAAGAGCAAGGCAGTGAATAGGGGTAGTAAGGTGTAGCAGAAATCTTAGATGGTTTTATTAATAAAATCAAACCTGAGGCCAGGTATTGGGGTGAACACTGGAAGATCAGAGAGACAGAACAAGCCACAGCTAACCTCACCTGGCCAACTTCTCAGCTGATCTTGTTTCCTCAGACTGGAAGCCTCTGTGTCCTCATATCCGAATGGCTCTCAGCTGAACTGTGCTGCTAGAAGCCTGAAAGCTTAACCAGCCAAATGCTTCTAGTTTCTGGTCTTCACGCCTTATATATCTTTCCTTTCTACCATCACTCCCTGGGATTAAAGGCTCGCTTTCTGGGATTAAAGGCGTGAGTCACCATGCTTGGCTGTATCCTTGAACAGATGGATTTCTGCCTCTGGAATGCTAGGATTAAAGGCGTGAGTACCACCATTTTCTAGCCTTTGTATCTAGTGGCTGTTCTGTCTCTGACCCCAGATAAGTTTATTAGGGTGCACAATATTTTGGGGAACACAATACCACCACAGTAAGGTGTGGTGATATTTTATTTGTGCAATCCAATAAAGCTTATCTGAAGGTCAGAGGAAAAAGCCAGCCACTATAGTAAACATAGAAGCCGGGCAGTGGTAGCACAGGCCTTTTATTCTAACATTCAAGAGGTAGAGATCTCTCCAGATCTCTGTGAGTTCAAGACCACATTGGGAACAGAGCCAGGCATGGTGGCACATGCCTTTAACACCAGCACTAACCATGGAAGTCTGTACAAACAGACAGGAAGTGATGAAGCTGGGCAGAGAGAGAAAGTGATATGGCAGAACAGAAAGGCATATAGGCATGGATATATAGGAATTAGGTCCCTTTGGAATCTGAGGAGTTGGTATACTGAGGTTGACTGTGGCTAGTCATATTCCTCTGATCTCTCTCTGGGATTTTTATTAATAAGACCATTTAGCAATTCATCTTACTGTAAGGAGGAAAGGTAAAGGTGGAATGTTTTATTTATAAAATTTAAAAATATTTATAAATTATTTTTTAAAATTAACACACAGAGAGAGAGAAAGAGACAGAGAGAGAAAGAGACAGAGAGAATAATCCACTGTACTTTCAAATAGACACCAAATTCCTTTTGTTGATTCTGTGTCCATTAGAGAATGCCAGGCGACAGTGCTAAAATAGAAGCTACTTCTACTAAAATTAGACAGAATTTGAAATTAGTCATGTGATATAACATGCATCTACCAAGTAGAATGTGAATACAGCATCCTGAAATGATTCAAATACCAGATATTTATTATACAGCAGATTAACCTGGAAGGCATTATGCTAAGTGAAATAAACAAACCACAGAAGGACATACACAGTGCATGATGCCATTTATATGAGAAACATAAAATAGTAAGAAAGTAAACTAACTTGTATTAATGATTTATTTATCTTATGATTATTAGCTTTTTTTGGGAAATTGGTTGTATTTACAGAAATGGTGTCACACAACAATTTCCATGTAGGAATAGTGGATAAAGTTTAATATTGTGTATTAGTATGAATTGTTATAACTTGGTTCCCATAAACATGAAAGATATGACTGTCAGGGTAGATCAGAAGGTACCCGTAGGTACAGAACCTCTGATGAATCCAATTTTCAGGAAGCACATGGTGGAAGGAGAGAACCAGCTTTGGCAAGCTGTCTTCTGACATTCATGCATATTTCATGCTACATGAGCTCCAGGAGAGAGATGGAGACTGGAGTGGGTGGAGGGATAGGAGAGGAAATAGATAACGCTAAAGCATACTAGATTTACTGCCCAGTTTACTATCTTTCCATGTTTCATTTCTAAACCAAATTTCCATACTCATGTTAGATTTTTAGGTCAAGAAACCCTACATTTCATCATATATTTATTCTTTTCTAGGAAATCTTTTATGTAACATCACATCTCACAGAGACATTGGAAGTAAGGTGGCTGGCAGGTAGAATCATTTGAATATTATTATCTATCTTCAGGTACTGATACATATGTTGTATAATATAAACATCAGTTATACATTTTTTATCTGAAGTGCTGATCAATTGATTTTATGTTTTTTATAATATATTGAATAATTTAGCTGACATCCATCTATTTATTCCATTCAAGTAATAAAGCTTTAGCACTTTCATTTGAGAAAACAAAAACAATTTCCAAACTTCTTGTTTTTATTTTTAATTTTAGTTTTTTAATGTAGACCTAACATTTGCGGAAAAAGAAACAGATTTCTTCATGCAACAGATGTTTTATTTTAATTCTAAGGCTTTTAGTCTATCTTTAGTGTCTGACATAATGGCACAGGAAACAATTATTTGAAAATTGCTAAGACTAAAGGAAAACAGCATGAAGTACCCTTAAGTCGGCTTAAATCAAATGCTTCACCAGATTGAGTGACAGAACGCTGATTATTCTGGATTTAGTAGCAACATTTTATTTACCCAACTTAACTTACTCTGGTAATCCTCCACTTAACGATCTTGCCTCAGCTTCCCAGAGGCTGCTGACAAGCCTTGCTCTTGATCTCCCTCAGGATCCTATGGTTGTCAGTACTGTATTTCTCGAGTCTTTAAGAGTTCTCCAATACAGAGTGGTAAACAACACTGGACATAGAATTCATTGGACTGGCTTAAATTGTGCAAGACTGAACTTCAACAAGTTTTGAAACCTCACTGCAAGTCATCTGCCTATATCATTGAGAAGGTAGATTAAGTCATAATTTCATCACAGTAAACTATAACATTTAAAAGTTCTGGTAGAAACCCATATAATGACAAACCTCAACATACAGAACATTCCCTGAATGAAATATGTCTTTGTTAGATAGATAGATAGAGATAGATAGATGATAGATAGATAGATAGATAGATAGATAGATAGATGATAGATAGAGATAGACAAATAGATGATATATAAAAAGTAGACAAAATTTATATAAAATATGGTAATCCAGTATTTAATCCAAGCTTTTGTATTCCCCATAGCATATTGAGATAATTGAATGCCTGACAATTATCTATCAGAGTCAAATCACCTGACTTTACTGATAGGATAATAAAGACATAAAAATATGTGTCTTTAAGAGAAGAAATTGTGAAAGCAATAACAGAATTAGATTTCCACACAAACAATGGCCACAGGCAGAATTCCATTAACCTTCCCAGTCTAGACGCACATTATTGTTGTTCGTGAGTAAGTAGGTTTTGTAGTGTTACCCCTTGCTTCTTTCCATCACCACAAAAAAGACAAAGTCATTATTTTTCTTATGTGCTGGTAAGCTAGAAAAACATGTTTGACTGTCATTCCTTTTACTATTTATCCTTTTTATATAGCTTAGTAACTGATGTTTTCTGAACTGAAACTTTTCCAGAAAACTGCATATATCCTAAACATATTCTAAATGTCAAATATGATCTAACTTGGAAGTTTTTAACAGGAACTGCTATACTTGATAACACTTGTGTTTTAAAGTAAGTGGTAGCAGTAATAAGATTAGTTAGCTCATAGTGAATACCTACTTAAGTAGCTAGAAATAAGGTCATATATTTTAGCTAAGAAAAGTAATATATAACCCTTATTTAAGGAAGACCATCTCCATCAGGAGGTGTAGCATGAATCTTAAAGGTACTTATTAATTAAATCAAAACTGAGGCCAGTTAATTGCGGTGAATGCTGGAAGATCAGAGAAGCAGAAAAAGCCACAGCTACCTCACCTTACCAGTTCTTCAGCTGATCCTGTTTCCTCAGACTGGAAGCCTCTGAGTCTTCATTCAGAATGGATCTCAGCTGAACTGCTGCTCAAAAGCCTAAAAGCTTAACCAGCCAAATGCTTCTATTTTCTTGTCTTCATGCCGTATATACCTTTCTGCTTTCTGCCTTCACTCCCTGGAATTAAAGGCTTGCTTTCTGGGATTAAAGGCATGAGTCACCATGCTTGGCTGCATCCTTGAACAGATGGATTTCTGCCTCTGGAATGCTAGGATTAAAGGCCTGTGCTACCCCTGCCTAACCTCTACGTTTAATATTGTGGCTGTTCTTTTCTCTGACCCCAGATAAGTTTATCAGCGTGCACAATATTTTGGGGAACACAATACCACCACAAGGAGGCACATTATATCTCTTCCAATATAATGTAGACTGTAAAATGCTCAAAAATTGATGTGTAAAACTTTGAATATTTATACTACCATTTAAAGCTATAGATTATGCAATGATAATTTTCCTGCTTTGAAATATGTTGCATGTTCCCCTCTGATGATTTTGTAAAACAACTGCAATGTGTATCAGCTTAAATGGTAAAATTTATGCTGTTTTTATTTAATTAATTATTGAATGCATGTAGAAAATAAACATTTTCAGAAATAAAATAAGATATAAGTTGTTATTTACCATATCTATCAAATAATATATAAGCTATAGTAAGATATTTTAAATATTAGTTCTATAAAATTAATATGACAAATGCTTATTTTAATTTATCTTCTCAAGTTGTGTTTATGGGTATTTTCCCCATCAGATTTGAGTTGTAAATTGGTATAAAGTTGAAACATAGGGATAATGATAAGATAGGAAAGATAAGTTGAGTTGAGATAAGGCTGGGTAATAAAAGCAGCAACAACAACCTGAGAGTGGAAATATTCCCAAGGTCAAGGACAAATCAGGAGAGATTTACCTCATGAACCTTTCTTGGAAGCACTAATACAACATAAGAAGATAGCTATTCAGACGATGGCAGTAATATGAACAGGGGTGGTCAGTGTTAAATGTCAGCTAGACATAATTGATTCGTGGCCATGTCTTTTAGAGATTATTTTTATTGTGTTCTTTGAAGTGGGAATACATTCCCCATGTCAGAGGCACCAATCCCCACGTGGACAATTCTTGATCTATGAGGGTACAGAAAGTAAGTTATATACATATGCACAAATCCATTTTACCTGTTCTTGAACAGAGATATGTTGTGGCTGTTTCAAGCTCCTGCAACCTTGATTTTCCCACAGTGGTAGACTGTAATAGGAATTATGAACTAAATAAATGCCTTCTCTCTTCTGTTGTTTTTTGTGACAGTATTTTATCATGGAAAAACAAATCTAAAGGGACTAAAATAAATAGTCACAGAGGATGGAAGTAATTTCTCATATTTTATGTCATGAAAGAAAAAGACACTTTCATGGTGATGAGAACATGGAAAGAGATTTGAATTGTTTCATATAGGTAGGGACATCAATAGATGCCTAAACTTTCCTTTTAGTCACTTCCTGTTTCTGTAGAGAAAACATGAAGGAGAAAATATGCAGCAATGCCATTCTAACAATGTTGTAGTTGTTGAGATAAAGCAAATGTGAGTGCATACATCTCTGCATACATACATGTTTTATGCCTGTATAGTATATATCACTCAACATCTATAGGATATCTCTTCCAGCACAATAACACTTCAAATTCCTTTTCTATTGACATTCTCATGTATCTTAACATTTCAGTCAAGCATAACTCAAATTACTTTCAAGTTAGAGTGATAATGTTTCTTTTCTCTTTGAAACAACCTCCAAGTCTCTACTTCAAATACAGTCAGAATTTTACAGTCAAAGAAAGAAAAGTGAAAAAGAAAACCACTACTCTCCACCAAATTTCAATAGTACCTTTAAAGTTCTTCTCAACTTATTAAGTTCACATATTAAACTGTCTATTTTAACCTAAAAATTAGGTACAAAGAAGTCGTAGTGTTGATTTTCTACTGTGCTGGGTATTCCAGAATAATGAGTAACCTCAGAGAGTATACTCTCCTCAGGATTGGGGTGACTGAGTTCTGGTTTCAGTGACTCCCATCCCCCCAACCAAGTCATCGGCATTATCGACTGCTCAGTCAAAACTTTCTAGTTTTACTCTTTTTCATGCTTTAGGACTTTTGGTTTTTGAGTCAAGGTCTCACTCTGTAATGCTGGATGGTCTGTTTGTGAATAATAAAATAAGAAAAGTAAGAAATTTTATTCAGCTATTTACAAATTAATAGAACACAAAACACAGTTTAATTGGTTACTTTATGATTACAGTTCAGGGATTATTTCTATAGCCATAAATTTGTTATTTTGATAGCCTACAGGAGGATCATTGGACCCATGGAATGTTCTCCTTTTCTTTAATGGTCATGTTTAACTAATAGCAATATTAATATGTAATATACAGAATGTTTGATAGGCATATGAACAAAAGACTAAAAATCATAATTTATTAACTTTTTGGCACATCTAATAATTCACAAACTATGATTTTGATTGATTATTGGCTAAAAAATTTAAAAAATACAATTAAGATAAACCAAGGCACGAAGTTAAAGATACTGTTTTATTTCAAATACAAAAATAAATGAAAAATATACTGTTAAATATATGGAAGACTTAGGTGTAATGAGTGATCCCTGTAATCCCAACACAAATGAGGGTAGAGAATGGGATCACAGTGGCTTATATATGCACATAAACATGTCAAAGAATTAATTAAAAATTAAAAAAAAACTTGTAAAGAGAAATAAAAATAGTAAAATGACAAGAATCTAAGTTGATCACTATATGAGGAAATGTTCACAGAAGTGGTTAAGAAGCCCAAAGATCTATGAGGTTCTTTCCTGTCTGTGTTGTATTCTTTCTCTCTGACCTTTCATGCTTTCAATATGTGGCTAGATGCATGTTGACGGAGGGTTTGCAAGAGAGGAATTTGAGGAAGCCAGGAGCAATTCTGTACAAGTTTTACGATTTGCTGCAGAGAGAAGAGTTCTATGATTTTATGATTTGCCTTGATAGAGAAGAATTTTCGTTTCTGTATGTTGCTTTGGGGGATGAAACAAGAACATATGAGCAAAGGATCAAGGACAGTCTGTAAGATGTTGCTCGAGACACTGCCAGTGCTCTTGGTTAAATGAGTGTGGCAATCCTTGCTGTCACAGTTTAAGGTAACATGCTGTGAGCTTGGAGAACAGTGGCACTTGATGCTGCGGCTTCCCAGCAGTGCATGAACACTGCTGCCACTGCTCAAAGCTTACACTAAAGACAAATTAGCTACAAAACTTCATTTGAATTTCCTCATAGTGGTAAGCTATTAGAACACTGTCTTTGTTATCTTATTAATAATGACACAAAAATAATACATTTGGAATTTTGACTACCAAGACTGAGGTACCGTTACATATTTTACTGCATTTTTAAATATTTTTATCTTTTTGTTAAAATATTTGGTTATCATATTCAATTTTGTTATAAATAATGCTGTTATAAATAAGATATTGTTCTCCCTATCTAATATCTCACTTTCATTTGGTTTATCCATTCTTAGTTTTTTTCACTGATTTTCATCTTCTTCATTTTACAGACTCATCTAAGTTTCCTTAAATAAAACCTGAATAAGTGTAGATATGTCCATCCTATAGAAAGGCTTGTTTGGTATCAGAAAGAGCAAAAGAGCATTTTCTGAACTCCAGCGTCAACTTTTCTCTGAGGAAAAAAATACTTATAATTTCCTTTAATCTTCTTGCTCTAATAAATAGTTTGATCTGTGAAACCCACATATTCATGCTGTCCACTTTATTTCCTAATACCTTCAATTATCATACTCACCAGCTAATTCATTGCATTAGTAGCAAAACTAATTTGACGCTAGAGAAATGGCTCAGTGGTAAAGAGCTACAAGCATAAAAATGGAGTTAGAATCACCAGCATCCACATAGAAAGTCAGGCTTGCGGTCACCTGCTTCAGTCACAACACCACTCCCAGAGTGACAATATTTCCAGATATTTCTGGCCAGCTGGAAAGAGATGTCAGTGTGTATTGCAGTCCAGCTACATACCCACATGTGTACACACATGCATATACCACATATACATACTCACAGACATGTGCAAATGCACTTATATGCAGCACACACAGACACACATAATTAAATAGATAAAGACACATGAATAAATAGACGAGTGAGGTTCCTTTTCTTTGGAATTCATTGTAGGTTAGGATACTGTAACCATATCCATCTCTTCCACTTTCCCTTCTTTTCCTTTCCTCAGCACTCTCTCGGCTGACCCTTTCTCCTTCCTTCCTGATCTGTTCACATAGGTTTTAAAACGTGATCGAGTTTCATTTGGAAAAAAAAAAATTACCTTCCTGCTTTACATTATGTGGATTGTGAAGTATCATAGAAGGAGTGCTGTAACGGTGTAGCCACTTCTGTATCTGCAAATCACAGCTGGAAAGGCTTCACGTGGATTACCTGCCCACGCCCCCCTGAATGTCCATAAGTGCACTAATCTAAAACATAAAAATAAATGTTTGTATGAATTTCTCCTTTTTAACTAACAGTGTGCATACTTTTTCCTAGAATGTCAGATATCAAAATAAGAACCATTTAATGCTAAGAAATGCAGACTTTATCTACAATTTTACTGCTTTGATACTCTACAGAAAGCCATGGATTTATGTTCTGGGGTATTTTATGAATAAAACTTTGTCTTGAAGCTGCATTAGTAAGAATATGAAATTTTTGCCATGTTAGCATTACATTTACTTTTATGCCACATGAAAATATGCACCCAAAAAATCCATAACATTTTATTTATTTTTCTGAGCAGCTTGCCAGAAACATGAGTAGTTATTTTATTTAAGGCATATGAAAAATAATTAAAATGTATATCATGGATTCAAGAGTATCTTTTGATCTTTTGAAAGAAAAAAATAATTTACATTATTTGCTGCCCATTAAGCAGAACTCTTAAAACACTTTTAGTAGGTGGTTTTCATTTTTGTTGCTGACAGATCTCAGGTTTATGGGTCTTTATTAAAATTTACTAGGAAAGATTAAGTGCTGTGTTCTCTTAGTTATAAATCAAAGCAATACACCCCATTCCTTTTTCTATCACTACAGTGAAACTTTCTTTTAATAATATTTAGTTCTAAAATAAAGTGAGGCTTCTTACCTCAGAAGCCAACAGACTCCGAACCATTTTGCTCTAAAATAAGCCTACATAAAACATAGATGACCTTCTAGGTGTCAGTGGCCTAGATTTGGTCTTGATCTTTTTCTCAGCTTATTATGCATAACAATTTGAACATTAGATTTTAAGATTTATTTCTAGTTCTCCTCATACTCCTTTTACCATATATCCATTTTGGACCAGATTGGTTGTTTAGATACAGCCTCATGCATTCCAGAGTGACATCTAACATCTATCTGATCCTATCCCTGAAATTCTGATCCTGTCTTCCCCATCTCTCTAGTACTGGGATTACAGGCTTGTGCCACTAGGTATTTTGCAGTTCTGGGGACTGAATTTCAAATGATAGGAGATACTCTAGCAATCATGGAATATCATTATTTACTTGACAAACATTCTCTTGGGACTTAGCATTTTTTTCTCTCTGAAATTATATCTCATCTATAATCTATTTTAATAGATCCATTTTAGCTTTTCTGTGTAGTTTATATGTTCTTTTCCTGGGTTCAGAGTACTTCCTATAAGGAGTCACAGTAATATGTTTATTCCTTTATTAATATTACATCACTAATAGTATATTTTTATAAAAATAACACAAAGTTGACCATCCTTTTCTGTGGTTTGTATGCTGAACTGAATAACTAGTGATGAAACTATAAAACTATTCCTCCTCCCATTTTTCCTCACAAATTCATATGCTCTTTTTAAAATTCACTGAATCCATTTGCCTGCAAACCTCATGATGTCATTGTTTTTCTCTACTGAGAATTGTGTATATGTACCACATTTTATTTATCCATTCTTCAGTTGAAGGGCATCTAGGTTGTTTCCAGGTTCTGGCTATTACAAACAACACTGCTATGAACATAGCTGAGCAAGTGCCCTTGTGGTATGATTGAGTATTCCTTGGGTATATGCCCAAGAGTGGTATAGCTGGGTCTTGGGGGAGATTGATTCCCAATTTTCTAAGAAAATGCCGTATTGATTTCCAAAGTGGCTGTACAAGCTTGCATTCCCACCAACAGTGGAGGAGAGTTCCCCTAGCTCCACATCCTCTCCAGCATAAGGTGTCTTCAGTGTGGTATCTCAGAGTCATTTTGATTTGCATTTACCTGATGATTAGGGATGTTGAGCAATTCCTTAAATGTCTTTCAGCCATTTGAGTTTCCTCTGTTGAGAATTCTCTTTTAAGCTCTGTAGCCCATTTCTTAATTGGACTGTTGGGCATTTTGATGTCTAATTTCTTCAGTTCTTTATATATTCTGGATATCAGCCCTCTGTCAGATGTGGGGTTGGTGAAGATCTTTTCCCATTCTGTAGGCTGTTGCTTTGTCTTGTTGACTGTGTCCTTTGCTCTACAAAAGCTTCTCAGTTTCAAGAGGTCCCATTGATTGATTGTTTCTCTCAGTGTCTGTGCTACTGGTGTTATATTTAGGAAGTGATCTCCTATGCCAATATGTTCAAGACTACTTCCTACTTTCTCTTCTAGCAGGTTCAGAGTAGCTGCATTTATGTTAAGGTCTTTGATCCACTTGGACTTAAGTTTTGTGCACGGTGGCAGATAAGGATCTATTTACAGCCTTCTACACATTGATATCCAGTTATGCCAGCACCATTTGTTGAAGATGCTTTCTTTTTTCCATTGTACAGTTTTGGGTTCTTTGTCAAAAATTATATGTTCATAGGTGTGTGGATTAATGTCAGGGTCATCAATTCGATTCCATTGGTCCACATGTCAGTTTTATGCCAGTACTAAGCTGTTTTTATTATTGTAGCTCTATAGTAGGTCAGGGATCGTGATGTCTCCAGAGGTTGTTTTATTGTACAGGATTCTTTTGGCTATACTGGATTTTTTGTTTTTTCATATGAAGTTGAGTATTATTCTTTCCAGATCTGTGAAGAATTGTGTTGGTATTTTGATGGGGATTGCATTGAATCTGTAGATCACTTTTGGTAATCCTGAGTGAGGTAACCCAGACTTAGAAAGACAAACATGGTATGTACTCACTCATAGGTGGATACTAGATGTAAAACAAAGGATGACTAGACAGCTACTCACAACTCCAAGGAGGCTACCTAGAAAACAGGACCCTAAGAAAGACACAGGGATTGCCCAATGACAGAGAAATGGATGAGATCTATATGAGCAAACTGGATGGGGGGGGGGTGGTAATGAAGAGCAAGGTTCAAGGGAAAGAGATCTTAGGGGAGCGGGAGATCCCAGCTGGATCAAGAACAGAGAGTGAGAACAAGGAAAAAGAGACCATGATAAATGAAGACCCCATGGGAATAGGATGAAGCAAAGTGCTAGAGTAGTCCCCAGAAATCCACAAAGACTACTGGCAATGATGGAGAGAAAACCCGAACTGACCTCCTCTGGTGATAGGATGGCAAAACACCCTAATTGTTGTGCTTGAAATCCCATCCAATGACTGATGGAAGGGAATGCAGAGATCCACGGCCAGGCCCCAGGTGGAGCTCCAGGAGGGATTGTGTGAGCAAGAATTGTTGAGACCAAGATTGGAAAAAGCACAGGGACAAATAGTCAAACTAGTGGAAACACATGAACTATGAACCAATAGCTGAGGAGCCCCCAACTGGATCAGGCCCTCTGGATAAGTGAGACTGTTGATTAGCTTGAACTGTTTGGGAGGCACCCAGTCAGTGGGACCTGGACCTGTCCTTAGTGCATGAGCTGGCTGTTTGGAACCTGGGGCTTATACAGGGACACTTTACTCAGCCTGGGAATAGGGGACTGAACTTGCCTGGACTGAATCTACCAGGTTGAGCTGAATCCCCAGGGGAGTCTTTGCCCTGGAGGAGATGGGAATGGGGGATGAGTTAGGAGGAGGAGGGTAAAGGAGCGGGGAGGACAGGGGAATCTGGGGCTGCTATGTAAAATAAAATCAAATTATAAAATAAAAAATTTTTTCACCAAATCCACTTAGTACCACCAGAATATTCAGAGATGTCAGACCCTCTCAGTGTCTAAGTGTAGTTTTCTAGCTTCCCATCACTGAAGAAAAATGGCTCCCCTTCCCCTGAAACCATCAATTGTCAATAATAGTTTTCAATTTATTTTTCCTATGTGTGTATTCATGCTGTATGTGTATGTAAATGAAAGTCCTGTGTGTGTGTGTGTGTGTGTGTGTGTGTGTGTGTGTGTGTGTGTGTGTGATGTTCATGTGTGTTTGGTGTTCATACATGTGCATGTGATGGTTACACATTGCTTCTCCAATCTTCATGTAAGCTTTGAGAACAAAACTCACATTGCTAGACTTACTAGGCTAGTAATTCTTATGACAGTGTTTCATCTGAGTGTCAACTCCCAACTAGCATGTAGTCACATTGTCAAAAGCTGGTGCTCTACAGTGTGCTCAAGCTGAGCAGTTAAGTAGGGGGTTTCTAGGAGCTACCTTTTTTCCCATTAGAGTAGAAATCCAGTGAAGTTAAGAATCATGTCTCTCTAAAGTAAATACATGTCATGCTGTTTATGATATATGTATATATGTTTATATATTTTTCTAAATTTTTGAGAACTTGAAGCTGTTACAATTTGTATGACTCTTATTTATATTCTAAAACAAGGTCTTTCAAACAACATATGCATTGAAAAATGCTGAATATTAGGAATTCTGGCATAAAACAAGAAATATTTCAAAATCAATAGTTCTACAGGGCATTTTTTATTCTTATCAATCCAAGCAAATGGTCCTAAATGTTTTACAGCATTGTAGCACTGAGAAATCATTTCCTATATCTCTAATAACATAATATTTATCATGTACTTTTATTTGTTGTAATTGGATGTTTTTTAATTAATTTATTTTTTAGTCATTTTACATACCAACCACAGTTCCCCTTTCCTCCCCTTTTCCCCCTCCTCTCTACCTCCCTCAACCTACCCCTTTGCACTCTTCAGAAAGGGTAAGGCCTTCCATGGGGAGTCAACAAGGCCTGGCAGGTTCAATTGAGGCACCCCACTCTGTCCTCCGCCAAGGCTGAGCAAGGCATCCCACCATATGGAATGGACTTCAAAAAGCCAGCTCATGCACCAGGGGTAGGTCTTGGTCCCACTGCCAGGGGCCCCTCAAACAGACCAGGCTACAAAACTTTCACCCAATGCAGAAGTCCTAGTTCTGTCCCATGCAGGCTCCCCAGCTGTCAGTCTAGTGTCCTTGAGCTCCCACAAGTTAGGGTCATCTGTCTCTGTGGGTTTCCTCATCATGATCTTGAACCCCTTAGCAATAGCAGAGCAGACCCTGAACTGGCCTTCTGCTGTATTCAGATTGGTGACTACACTAACTTTCATCATAGAACCTCCATCCAGTAACTGAGGGAAGAGGAGGCAGAGAACCACATCCAAGCCTCAGGTCAAGCTATGGGAGTCCAGTCCAAGAGAGAGAAGAGGGATTATAGATGCAAGGGGTGTAGTTCGCTCTTTAATTTTTAAAGAAAGCTATGCTGACAATTTTAGTGTAACAGGTTTCTTTTTCGTGCTTTATGGAACTTTTCTTTGCAACCAGAAAACTGATTTTTTTCATTCCTGTTTTTTAACATTTCTGAGTGGAGAGCATAGTGTCTCTTACATCTTAGGAATATACTTTAACTCCAATAACACCCAGCCTCTTAGCCCCTTGAGTTGTTTCTATTTCTATTCATCTGTAGGTGAAATTTTTTCTGTATTTACAAGATTATCACAGTCATGATCATTATAAGTCTAATGTCCATGCTTCAAATCTCACAGTGAGTGCTTGCAGGATTAACTGGAAAAATGCCACTAAATTAATTTCAAACATTATGATACATTAAAGATAGATTTTTTGCTTGTTCATTTGGGTTTTGTTACAATCCTTCCAATGGGCAATATTCCACCAGGGTTTGCATTTTGATGCTGAAATACATAGTTCATAGGATGCAATTCAGTGGTGATATTACTATCTTCACTATTCATCATCCTCCTTCAATATTTCAAAGTTAACAGGATAATGAAATGTCTTTTTCTCTCTCCCCAAATTGATTGAATATTCCTGAATTAAATAAGTCATTTATCACAAGCCTGGGATGAATTCAGTGAAGAGGAAAATCATTTCTAAAGTCTTTATGGATGCAGTAGTTTCTGTACTGTTATAAAATGGCATGCTATTAGTTCTTAGACTCTATTTATCACAAAGGGTCATAATCCTAGTGTCATGCCACTTCTATTACCCTATAGGAAGAGTACTATTTATATACATAATATGTCACTAGGGATATTAAGCTGTCTCATCATGCTAATCATGTAGTATAATCATGCCAGCTCTATTACTCTAATGCATTTTGCTGTATTAAATATGACAGAACATAAATTTACCTGGTTAGTTAATAGGTATCTATATAAATTTCTTTAACAGTGGGAACTTTCTAGATTGTATGATGGTTATGTTCATTCTAAATTAAATTCTAAATATTATGGTGATGATTTTAGTGTCCTAATGTTCAAAATCAAAGGAAAGCATATCTATCACCTAAGGCAAGGTATAAATGTACAAACATTACTCTATGGTAAAACGGTGTTTTAATATAATTCTATTAAAATAAGAAAAACATTTAAATTTGATTGTATGCACTAATGAATTTTTCCAAACCTTCTTTTTCCTACTCACTCATCCCTCACCTCCCTGGGTCCTCTCTGTTTGCCTCATCATGCTGTAACTGAGATTGGACCAGCTTGCTTTTCTGAGACTCTCCTCTCCAAATGTAACAAATTATTGTATTTCATGTCTAAGTTTATTACCCCACTTTCATTTAATAATCTTGAGCTTCTTAAAATAGAAACTTGGTAGGTTATTATGGCAAAAACAAATATATTGTCCTACCATTGATGCTATTTCTTGGTAACTTTTTACCCCTTGACTCCCTCATTCCTCTGTGTTTATAAATCCCCACTGTCCTTCCAGTATGTGGAGATATGAATTCAAAACTTAAAAATAATATCTACCTATCATTATTAAGATGTGTAAAAATATCTGTCAACATTATTCACTTAGCTAATGTTTGTCTCACATAATTTAGGTCACAATATATTAGTAATACAATTTCATATAAGTTCCCTTAAATGAAAAGAAAACTTCCTATTAATAATAATTTCATTGTATTACTTTCTAACTCACCATTCTAGTGAAAAGTTTCATTTTAATTGATATTTTTACAAGACTCCAAGTACTGAGATACTTGATTGCCAATGTTTCTTCCAGTGTTATTGAAAAGGGTTAACTGACAGAACCAACCTAGCCATCTAAAAACAAAGGACAAGAAAAATTCATACAGAAACACTATGGAATTTTGTTTTTCAACCATGTAGAAGAATGAAATTTTTTTTTGCAGGAAATTAGAATCATGAGAAATAATTGCATTAAGTGAATAAACCAATTTCAGAAAGACAATTATATTTTCTCTCCTTTGCAGTTCCTAGGTTTTACTTAGGTACATATGATCTTGTATGTATACATAAAAATTTGGTATTTCTATTGACAGCAGTAGTTCTTAACTACACTTCCTCATAATTATAAGATATTCTTGTCCAGATATTTCACAACTTTAATGATACAACTTTGAAAAATGCATTTCCCAACAAAAACTCACTGCACTGGAATCTGATAGGTTTTCATTATGTAGCATATTTAGAATATTGCAAATCATTTTGACTGGTGTACCATTTTATCCTGCATAGTCCTAATGAGCTACTGTAGCTGTCTCCTGGATTCACCGAAGATTTCAGTAGAGATTCACATGCACTCCATATTCACATCACTTCCTATATCCAATAAACCTCAAGTAGGATCCATGGATAAAATTCTCATGAGACCAAAAAGATTGCAGGTGTTGAAAAGACAGTCAGCAGTTAAGAACACTGACTACTCTCCCATAGGACAGGGAATCATATCCCAGAAACAATGTTCTTCAGTAAACAGCTCCCAGGAATACCAGTTTTCATAGGATCTGCTGTCCTCTTTGGCATCTACTGGTATTACACACAAGTAGTTCACATAAGATAATAAGGAACAAAGACACACACACACACACACACACACACACACACACACACAAATAAATAAAGACAACTAACATTAAAAATACTTGAAAATGAGTGCATAAACATTGATCACCTCAGATGACAATTTAGCACCAATGTGTTTCCTGGAACATTTGAATTCTTATTATACTGACATTTCAGGTCTCATATAAAAATCAGGAATATTATAAAAGAAGTCTATGAATTTATGAATATGATAAGAATAAATGGATTCCTCAAAGTGTTCCTGAGAATGCTGAAAATAACAATGAGATTAAATCATGAACTAAATTCAGTAATTACATTTAAAAATGGAGGCCTTGAAATTGTTAGTAAAACTTATAAATAATTTGTAATTAAATTACCTGAAATTATCTTAACAATATGATTCAATACATATGAGTAATAATAGGAACTATGCTCTAACATTTCTTATTTTCAATATGAGCATAAACTGCACTCCAGAGCTTCCTTAATGTAGAAATGACATCAAAAATTCTGTTTAGTTTTATACTGTATATATATATATATATGAACTGTTCTTAAAAATGTGAAAATATTATCAAATATTATGGAATATAATATGATTTTGAAATGTTGACATCAGGATATAATTTTCTTTTAATTATATGTTAAAGGTAAAACCAGATTTTTAGTATATGCTTTTATATTTTATATATTTTTAAAGAGTCCTTAGAGAAATGTTCCATTTCTAAGAAACAATTTTTAAAACAAAGTAATAAAGTAAAAATGCTGAATATCAAAATTTTGTTTTGTATTTCATTTCCAGAATTGCAAAAATCTAATTAAAATACAAATTCTGGCTAGTAATAATAATTTACATTTTTCACTATTCCCATAACAATTATAACAATCAAATGCTTCTTCAATTATTAACAACAGAAACAAGCAAATACAAAAAAAAAACTACCCTAAATTTTTATGCCACAGTGATAAATATTGCATGTAGACTTTAAATGGAAAGAGAAGAGATGGGAGAGTTAATATAAATTCAGGTTATGTAAATAGAACAATACCATAAAAGACAGTAACCTAAGAGTCAGTTTGTAGATATGATATTTTCCATACCACCTTCCTCTTATCATGATTTTTTTCCCTAGGGAAAATAATCTGAAATTATTAAAATGAACTCTTTATTTCCTTTTGAGAGATCAAAGCTCATCAGTTTTATATGACATTATATTTCAGACTTATTGTATCACCTCCACTGTACAAAAACGTTAAAATAAAATATATCCACAGGAAGAGAATAAGCTAATGCATATTTCTCTAAAAGCAAGTGGAAGTGAACTCAATGTGAGCCATATGTTGGAAATAGCAGATAAGAGCACCAATGCTGCCATGTGTGCATACACACATATTTAATCTTAACATGAAAGCTTGAGCTCCAGTGAACATCTGTATAAATGTATCACTGAAATAGAAACCATGTGTGAATTACGAAACAGCACATACCATGTCAGAAAAAGTTTCACTTAGTATCCAGTCACAAGAGGACAGTGAAAAATATACTCATTGATTTAAAAAGTGGAGAGATTTAATCCATGTGGAAAACACTTAACAATTGAAAGAACATTTTTCAGTAAATGGGAAATTATTCATGAGTTGTAAGCAAAATGTCATATACTATATACATATATTGATAGTTTGAATGTAATTGGCCCCCATGATCTCACTGGGAGTGGCACTATTAGGATGTGTGACTGTGTTAATGTGGGTGTGGCCTTGTTGGAGGAAGTGTGTCACTGTGGGGGCTGGCTTTGAGGTTTACTATCCTCAGGAAACTGCTCAGTGATTCAGTAGACTTCCTGTTGCCTGCAAGATGTGGGAGTCTCAGCTATTCCTTCAGCACCATGTCTGCCTGCATGCCATCATGCTCCCTATCATGATAATGGACTGAACCTCCGAAACTGTAAACAAGCCACTGTGATGTTTCCTTTATAAGAGTTGCTATGGTCATTGTGTCTCTTCACAACAATTAAAACTCTTAAGACACACACACACACACACACAAACACAAACATAAAATTTTAAAGAAATGACATGTATCAATTATACATATGCAAACACATGAGTGCTTATGTGTTTAAATATTAAAAATGAAATGCATATGCTATTCTCATATAGATTAATTTTGATCAATCAAGCAGAATTTATATAATCAGCATTTCTTTGTTCAAATAGTCAACATTTCCTGCTAAACACTTCAGCAGTTGTAGATGAATTTCTAAATTGTCCTATTAAATACAAAACAGGGAGCCAGATATGTGGGTGAAAGCCTGGGGGAGATCAGTGAAATAGGGAATGCCACAGCTAAACTTACCTCACTAACTCTGCAGCTTCCAAATGCCAGTTACTTCCTGTCTACCCATGCACATATGCTTTGCTGTTCTGCCATCTGATTTGATCTCTCCACCCAGCTACATCATTTCCTCTTCCTACCCAGCTCTGTCACTTCCTTTCTGTCTGTACAGACCTCCACACCTCCAAGGTTAACTAGTTTTGGAATTTAAGGCATGTGTCAGCACACCTGGCTCTGTTTCCAGTGTGGCCTTGAACGCACAGGGATCCTGCCTGGCAAGTGATAGGATTTTAATCCAAAACTAACTTGCCTGTGCTAACATTGCATGACTTCTTTGTTGTGGCTGGCTTTTTCCTCTGATCTCCAGGCAAGCTGTATTTATTAAAGCACAAATAAAATATCACCACATTTCAGCACAAAGAAAATATCACCACAAACAGGAAATATTTTAAAATCAAATATATAAAAAGTAAAATCTTAGTCCTAGCTTGAGAGAGACAAATTACTGAGAGAATTTAAAGAAGAGATAGTGAATTCCCCTTTTGGAAGAAGGATCTGGAAAACAATGCAATGCCATAAAATAAGGAAGCTACCATTATGACTTTGAATATGTGATTCCTATGTAATGAAAACATTTTTTCAATTAGGCACAAAAACGAATTTTCAGGATAAGTACATTTTGTTAAGATGTTTGAACATTATAATTACATGATTAAGCAGTAACCCAAACTGCAACAGAAATATTTTTGTGAAAGTAGAAAATTAAGCTGAAGGAAACTGTTATTATACTCAGTGGAATAGAAAAACCTCTGGTGTGTGATATAGCAAGAAGCAGCAGCTAAAAATTGTCAAGTGTTTGTACTAGCATAGATGACAATGGGTAAAACTCCTGTGGTGCTACAAGGTTTGTAATATGACAAGTTTCTTTCACTGTGTAAGAAATAATTTCAAAATAACCTTACATTATGAGAGTTGGAGTACGAATACTGTAAGCTATAGAATAATGATAATTAAAATCATTGAGTTATGATAAAAATCATTAGTTATAAATTTTAATAAAAATCATGTATATAGTATAATTTTCCTGTAATAGAAGCTTTTTATGTAGGAAACAACTTCATCAGCATTCTCAATTTAATTGATCTCATTTCAAAAGTAATTATATTTGAAAAGTGAGAGAAGTGACTAGTTCACTAAAGTCCTTGATAACTACATTTTATCTGATTTCTACCTTAGCAATCATGTACAAACTCTGGTGTCTACTTATGTGCACACATACATGTTTACACACACACATTCATGAAATGCATTTGTAGTCTTACAAATTGAACCTCCGGATTAGTGGAGTCTGGTAGTGCAGATACCTTTTCTGTCTTCCCAGAATAGATATTGGGTGAGATTTTTTGCGTTGTTTGGGGTTTTATTTGGTTGGTTTTTTTAATTATAAAATAAAATTCTATAAACAAAAAATAACCCAATATAATTGAGGAAAATAACAAACAGAAGGAAAAGAGCCCAAGAAAAGGGGTATAAGAAACAAGTACCCAAATGTTCATTTGTTCACACTCATGAAAATAGTCATCTGGAGGCAATACTATATATAGGAAGAACTTATGAATTAAAAAGAGAAACAGAAAACATACATAAATGAAATAAATGAAAATAAAAATTAGAAATACTAAGGTTTTTATTTGTTTTTTTTTTTTTGGTTGCTTGTTTGTTTTGGGTTGTTTGTTTTCATTGTGAAACAAAGAACCTCCAAAAATGCCTTTGAGTTTGTTTTCTGTTGGTCATCTACTTCTGGGCATACAACCTATCATTAGCAGTATTTGTTTTTCAATCATCCGGAATGAGGTAATCCAGACTCAGAAAGACAAACACGGTATTTACCCACTTATAAGTGGATATTAGCTGTAAAGTAAAGGAGAACCATGCTACAGTCCACAGACCCAGAGAAACTAGTTAACAAAGAGTGATCAAGGCAGGACAGTTGGATTTTCTTGAAAACAAGAAATAGGAGAGAGTTTGTGGGTGGACTGGGGACAGGTAGGCAAGGAAACATGAGAGATCTTGTTGAGGCAGAGGGACAGGAGAGTACTGAAAGAGGCAACTGGAATTTGGGTATTCTAGTGTCAGGTAGAAACCTGGTGCAAGGGAAACTCCCATTAATCTACAAGGGTGACCCAGGCTAAGATTACTAGCAAAAGTGGATAAGTAGTCTGACATGGACATCTCCTGTGACCAGGCAAGACTTCCAATGGAGGGATTGGGACACCAACCCAACCTCATAACCTTTGACGCATTGTCTGTCCAGCCTATGGGATGTGCTGGAGTAAGGGTGGCACAGAAATTGTGTAAGTGGCCAAATGACTATCCAGCATGATAGTCATGCCATGAGAGTGAGCCCACAGCTGACACTGCCTGGAGCACCAGGACTCAGAGGCTAGATGGCCCAGAGACCTAGGATAAAGCTACACATGACTGGAGAAGTCAACATAATGATGCCTAACTACATTCTGCTATACTCATAGATTGGTGCTTAGTCCAATTGTCATTAGAGAGACTTCAGATGCAGACACCCACAGCCATACATTAGGCCTAGCTCAGGAAATCCTGCTGAATAGGGGGAGAAAGGATTGTGGGAGCCAGAGGAGTCAAGAACATCACAAGAAAACCCATAGAATCAACAAACCTGGGCTCATAAGAGGTCACAGATTCTGAACATCTAGGGAGCCTGCATGGGACTGACCTAGGCCCTCTACATATATGTGACAGTTAAAGAGCTTGGTCTTCTTGCAGGACTCCTAACATTGGGACCAGAAGCTTACTCTAACCTTTTGGTTGTCTTTTGAGAGCCAAGTCTTCATATTGGTTTGCTTTGTTCAGACTTAATACAAAGGGAGGTTTTTAGTCTTACTACAATTTGATATGCCATGTTTTGTTGCTATCCATGGAAGACCTGCCTTTTCTGAGCAGAAACAGAGGAGGAGTGGATTGGGAATGATCACAGAGGAGGTAGTGGGAAGGGAATGGGTGGAGAGGAGGAAGGATGCATTTGGGAGGTAACATAAATTATTTTAAAGAGTAGTTTTTCTCCCAATGAGACTACTTTGTAGGAAACCAAATTTTCATCCTCAAGTAACACTCAATTGAAGGTAGCTTCTGGGTCACCGATGAGGTTGCATGTCCACTTCTTGCAGCTCTAGGGCCCCATCTGATGTAGACCCACGCAGGCTCTGTGCATGCCACTTCTGCCTCTGTTTCATTTGAGCTTCGACAATGCTGATTTAGAGGACTTTGTTTTCTTGCCATCTTCCATCGCTTTCAGCGTCTACACCTTTACCGCCTCTTCTTCCACAGGGTTTCCTATTGCTGAAGAGAGGACTTGATGGAGACATAGTTTAGGGCTGAGTGTTCTAAGGTCTCTTGCACTCTGCATAACTTCTGGATATGGGTCTCTTTTTTTTTTTCCCACTATGCTGTGGGTGGAAGCTTCTCTGATAATGGCTGAACAAGGCACTCGCCATAGTTCAGTGGTTTTTTTTTTCTGTAACCATTGATGGGTTTTAATGGTGGTAATAACTTTAATACTTAAACTGCATTTTCACTTGTCTGTAACTATTAAGTGGCTCATACTCCTTTCCAAATCAAACTACATGTTTTTCATATCTTAAATTTCCATTTGTTGCTTTCTTTCCCTGAAGACCTGGGATAAAAGCAGTGGCCAGTAACCATGACACAGCCTAAATGTTTTGGTATCATATTTTTTTTCTGCCAATCATTCTAACTCAACCTGACTAAAATTCACAGGCTAACATCATAAGGCAGGCAGATTCTCAACTAGAATACAATACATAAATGGCCTCTGGACCATTACCTATAGAATTCTTGCCCCCGTTGATCCTCCACTATTCTCATTTGCATAAGAGCTCTGGTCTTCCAAGCTCCAACCAGAGTGTCCCAATTTTGCATTCTAAAGCTGCTCTAGCGTATAGTAATGACTTCTATGTTCTCCCAGACCAACTGTACCTGAAGTTCTTACAAGCACATATTCAGGTTTGTCAAAGCAATGGCGATAATTTACTGCATCACTAAATTACTTATTTTGCTTTAGAAGCAAAGGGTTTGTTCTGGCTCAGGCAGTCCATCATGGCAGGAAAGGCAAAGATACAGTCATGAGGTTTGTGGTCAGTTTGTGACCAGTCAGGAAGCAGAGAAGAGAGCTGCTGCATGACTGCTTTTTCACTCTTTATTCAATCCTAGACTCCAGCTCATAAAATGGCATTGCCCACACCCCAAATGGGTCTTCTCACCCCAGTCAAACCTCTCCGAAAAGGCTCTCATATATCAGAAATTGGTTTCCAGGGTCATTATAAATCATGATAAGTTGCCTATCAAGATTATCAATTGCAGTAACTATATAAAGAGATGAGGTACCCAGTCAGTAGAGAGTCAGACATCAGCAAGATGCTGAGAAAATTATGAGACATACGATAAAACCTGTAACTTGGTGACATCGCCCAGTCCTACATGCAGCTAGGTTGTAGTTTGCTAAAGTCTTATAAAAACAGAATTTCAATGAGCTGTTTTTGCATCTAGGGTAGCACAAAAAAATTAAAGAATACTTAATTTATAAAATACACATGACCATCTGAGCAGTGGTGACACATGCCTTTAATCCCATCACTTGGGAGGCAGAGGCAGGTAGATATCTGAATTAGAGGCCAGCGTGGTCTACAGAGGGAGTTTCTGTAAAACCAGGACT
Organism: Peromyscus californicus insignis; assembly: GCF_007827085.1. Taxonomy (NCBI): domain Eukaryota; kingdom Metazoa; phylum Chordata; class Mammalia; order Rodentia; family Cricetidae; genus Peromyscus; species Peromyscus californicus. Next base: position 14,973,841 of record NW_026294413.1, on the reverse strand, counting down.
ACACAGAGAAATATTGTGTAGGCAAAACAACAACAAAAACAAACAAAACAAACAAACAAACCCAAAAAGGCAAAAAGCAAAACAAAAAAAGTACACATGATTTAAAATAAAATAATCATTTTTAAATCATTTAACATTTATCTTTCAACTCATAACTGGGCAGCAACTTCCTCATTTACTGAATTACCATCAACAATGCAGGTATTTCTCTAATTTGTTTCCAATTAATTGTCTGGAAAAAATCTGATCTTTCAATAGTATGGACTAACTTAAAAGAAAAACTCATGGATAAAAACCTTATCTTTAAATGATTATTGTACTTACAAATTCCTGATGATGTGCCTTGTCTTCTTGAAATTCCTTGTCACAAAGCTGTGGCAATAGTCAAAAGGTTAACCTGACATTTTCAAAAATACAAATTGGACTATGAAGACATAAGAATATTTATTCAAAGTTCTGTAAAATTTAGATGGAAATATTGATTGTTACAAAGTTTTTTATATAAAATAATTAACAATGAATTAAAATTTTAATTTGAACTTTCCAAAGTTAATTCTCTACTTAACTGAGAATGTATAAATAGTATATCAAGGCACAAAAGTAGAAAATATGCATTACACATCTGTTGATATATTTATGTTTTATATTTTTGCAAAACAACATCTTGTATTCAATTCGATATGCTAGTAAAATATCACTTCCTGACTTCAATATAATGGCTTATAAACTGCTAAGAAATTCTGTGGACATCAAATATTTTCTAAAACAGCCCTTTTTAAAATCTGAATGCAAAAGGATCAAAACCATATGAAAAGTCTTTCCTTAAAATGAACTTCACATGGTAAAACCAGAAAAGAAGAAAGTCCTGGGCAAAAAATCCTATAAATGTAGCCTATGAATTCTTACATCTGACATAATGCCCTTCTTTTGTGTGCTGAATGTATATACGCTAAGATGAAGGACTGTTCTCTTCCTCCTAGATTGAAGAGTTGCTTGCTAAGAAATGGCAGGGCAAACGACAAGTTTCCAGTATTTTCATCTCATCAGTGCACTTTATAGATTATGCCTAAAAATATAAGTATTTCCAGTCATTTCCTTCCTCTGCAGAGTGGCTATAATATGGACATGAAAAGAAATATATGATGTGAGTATGCTTTTTTGGGAGAAAAACATTTAGACCAGGAACTTCTCTGCATATTATATGCTCCAAGTTTGAAAGAAATGTTATTATAAAAATTATCTTTTCGAAATTTAGTTTTTGAAAATTTCATACATGCATAAAATGAGTAAGACTTCATAGAGGCATATAAATAGAATGGTTGTCCCTAGAAGCTACAAAAAGGGGGAAGAGGAAAAGCTGAGGAGAAAAATGGGATTTCAGGTTTAACTACGTGATGAAGACCTGACAGCATTACAAATCAAAACCAGAAGTGCCACAGCAAAGGGGGAAGGGGATGGTTGAAGCCCTAAGGGTTGAGAACACCACAAGAACGCTGCCCACAGAACCAGCTTCCAGGGCGCATAGGGGCTCACAGAGACTGAAGCTGCCATCACGGAGTCTGCGTGGGTCTCTGCTAGGTCGTCTGCAGATTTGTTGTGGTTGTTTACGTTAGTTTATTTATTTATTTATTTATTTAATTTATTTATTTATTTGGTTTTTCGAGACAGGGTTTCTCTATGTAGCTTTGCTCCTTTCCTGGATCTCGCTCTGTAGACCAGGCTGGCCTCGGACTCACAGAGATCCACCTGGCTCTGTCTCCTGAGTGCTGGGATTAAAGGTGTGTGCTACCACCGCCCAGCTCATTATCATAATACTTTAGTCTTGAAAAACATGACTCAGAAAGGAAGGATGCTGGCTACATTCTTAATAGGACCACTAAAAGAGAAAGATGAAGGAAGAGGCTGTGAGATGCTGACACAAGGTTAATTCGTTGTTGTTTTAATGACCTGCTAAGCCTTTTGTTTTTAATGTAAGATGATAACTGTAGCTAGAGTTTTCCTGCCTGGCCCACAGTCAGGACAAATCTCTGTCACCCGCCAGTCCCACAGCAGATAACTATGACAATATTCACCCAGAAAAATATTTTTAGAAAATAATATATAACAAGTCTTTAGAAATTAATTTTTAAATTTATTTTTGGATAATTCAGTGTACGAGTATTTTATTTACATAATTTGCTCCCTTTTTATCTTCCCTCCATATAATAACAACCATGGTGGCTATTATAATTTATCAACTTGACATCTAGAATTAACTAAGACCCAAGTGCACACCTGTGAGGGATAGTTTTCTAAATTAAATCATTTGAAGTGCGAAGATCCACTTCTAACTCAGATCTTCAAGGTGAGAAAATCCAACTTTAATCTGGGCCACATTTTCTGTTGTCAGCCTATATAAAGGAAACGGAAGAAAGAAACTGTCTCTCCATTTTGCCAGTTTGCTCTTCTATTCCTCCACTGGCATGAGAGCCTAGTTCTTTAGGAGTCCATTGGGTATTGAAAACCAACTGAGACATCCAACAATGTTTACTGAATAACTACTTAGACATTCTGTTGGCAGACAGCCATTGTTGGACTAGCTGGACCACAGTCTGTAAGTCATCCTCACAAATCATCTGTCATTCTCCTCAATCATTCTGTACTCTGTCTGCAAGCTCTTTTCCTCTGAAAAACAAAACAGTTAAATAAAGAGTTCAATAATTTGAGAGAAATAAAGGGAGATGTGAGGACAAGGGAGGGCTAGGAGGGAGGAAAAAGGAAGAAAATGATTTGATTATAATTTCAAGAAATAAAATAATATTATCAAAAAGTAATAGTTCACACTAATGGATTCAGGAAGAGAAGTCATGTGATCATCTTAATAGATGCAGTAAAATGTTGTGAGAAAATCCATGATCTCTTCATGATACAAATGCCTAAAGAGTTTGGGAACAGAATTAAGACATGAGAAATTAGTAACAACTACATATTATAAACCTTTACTGCACATTACAATAAATGTGTAAAGTTTTACACTTACACCATTTCAACAAAATAAAAACACAATAAGAATGTTCAGTTTCTTTGTTCTTAGTGAATGCAATTCCTTACATCTTAGTTAGAGTAATAAGATATTAAAAGGAAATAGCATAGCCAGGCATGAAAGAGGAAGACTTGCAAAGTGTACTCATTGCAAGTTACCCAGTCCCATATGTAAGAGACCCTAAATATTCCACAAGAAAACTTTCATATTTGATAAATTATTTTAGCACAGTGGCAGGACACAAGTGCAGGTTTGTTTTATTTTATTTTTTCTGGTTATCTAATGAAATTAGTCTTTCAGTAAAGCTTTGAATCTTATACCACACCTACTCTTCTTTTAGGATGTTTCATAACGTAGAAGTAACCATCTTATTAAATAAGAAACACAGAACCAATGCAGAGATGAAAGCCCAAGAGGTCAGAGCTAAGAGCTTTACCCTTCATTGCTGCAACTATCCCCTTCAGCCAAGAGACCTACTTCTTGTATGTTTGTCTTTATATAGACTTTCTGTTCTGCCTTCTCATTGGTTGTAAACCCAACTACATGACCGCCTCGTCACTGCCTGTCTATACAGACTTCCAGGTCTTCTGTGGTTGGTATTGAGATTAAAGGCATGTGTCTCCATGCTGGCTGTATCCTTGAACACACAGAGATCCGCCTAGCTCTGCCTCCCAAGAGCTGGGATTAAAGATGTGCACCACCACCGCCCAGCTTCTGCTATGACTTGCTATTAGCTCTGACTCCCAGGCAACTTTATTTATTAACATACAAATAAAATCACATTTCAGTACAAATAAAATATCAACATATTTTCATAATGATTTTATTTACTCTATAGGAATTACAGAATCAATTACAAATTTTCAAGAAATATCTATTGGGCAATTATTTGCAAAATGTCCAATAATTAAAGCAATCATTTCAATATATTGACTTTTTAAACCTAATTTTTGGGGTTTGTATAATCCCAAGAAAACCAAGTACTTGTGATCTCAGTTTAGAGGTTTTCCTAATGGAAATCATAGTCCTTTATATTAAACTAGATTGAGTTGCAACTGATGACGTTATTGAATTTGCTTTAAATTAGCTCTGGGTAAAAATGTTTCTGCTATAATTAAAACCTGGTGGAAACTAAATTTATTTAGTGCTAAGAAGTCTCATTATTCGGCTTGTCAGAGAAAGGCCTTGAGGTAGCCACCAAACAGACTTGTTTATTTTAATTGCTGTTTATCTCAAAAATTTGGAGAGTGTACAGAAACAAAAGAAAGAACAGCTAAAACATCATGGGAACTTCACAAAGCAGACATGATTTCTATTGCCAGCCTCCAAAATCAACCAGCAGTACATAATAGAAAAATATACTTGTGGTTCAGTAATCATCTGACAGGAGGGGCTGGGTAGCCTTTTTTCTCATGAATTAACATTGCAAAGAAAGTTAATGATGTTGTACTTTCAGTTACTTACTATGCCTCTGCAAACATATCTGTATGTATCCATTATAAATACATACAGTACCTATATTTCATAATATGAGTGCCTTTTTGAAAAAAAAAGTTAGTTCATTTGAGTAAGAAATTTATACAAGTTAGGTAAGAAGTAATGTTAGTGTACTTCTATCTAGTAAATTTTTTGGAAAATCTTAATCTAGAGAGCAGAAAGTTATGGTCTGAAAATTTATCTCATAAGTAACAACATCTTTTAATTTTGACTTATATCTAATTTGTGTTCATGTATTATATTAGGCTATTGAAGATAATATTTTCTAGTTAATTTTTTGGAAAATGGCAACTATGTATATAATTTCATCTATTCCTGTGTCTCCCTCCATCACAAACAAATCACTTATCACTTATCACTTATCTCAGAAATCATCAGGATCAACAAGAAGATAAACAACAAAGAGTATATCATCGTCTCTTAAAATATAATTGTATCTCCCAAACTAGTCATTTATTTCCAGGGATATGATTCTGTGGCAATCTTCTCTTTGTTACTAAAATTAGGACCAGCTAATGGTCAATAGAACCTGTGGAATCAGTATGGCTATTGTTTATGTGGTGAATAGGAGCTGTTTTTTTAATAACTTGGAAGATAACAAAGTAATGTCAATGAATTTTGAAGAGACATAACAGTGTAGGACTTAATGGATGTGAGAGGAATCACTAAATTTTAGTCTTTCATTATTATCTTTGTGGCCCAGTATTTATTGGTTATTATTAGAAAGCACTTATCATCAAACTCGAAGTGGAATTGTGTCTTTTAATGAAACAGGAACAATTTAGGGTGCTTAAACCACATTTTTGTGCAAACTTAGATCCCACCTTCAGCAGAATGGCTTTAGGAATAAGAGCTCCTTATTTGCAGCATAATAACGATGCTTTACTCCAAGTGCAGTTCAATACACTTCGTAAGAATTTGTGAGAATGCGCAAATTTACAATTTAGGAAGTAGAAGTGTGGGAGCATCCAGACTAAAATGTGTAAGAGCATAGTGCTGTCAGAGTGAGTATAAACTCCACAATGAATATTGAAAGACAAATGAACACATGTTGAGTTTCAGGTTTTATTTATTTATTTATTTTTTAATGGCATTCATGATGCTGACAGAGATACGTTACTTTTGAGGTGGCACAATTTTTAATGATAGTAAAAAAAATTCATTAACTTTTAGTTTTTCACATTAAGATGTTATTAAAAGAGTGGATGGCGGTGAGGTAGGGGAAAAGTGGGGAATGAGTGGGAGGAGGAGAGGGAGGAGAAACTGTGATTGTTGTAAAATGGAAAAACAAACTTTTAAATAAAAAAAAGAGTATAAGAGAAAACAACAACAACAAAGGTATCATTCAACAAAGATGGTGTAAACCAAAGATACTTTTTCAAAATGCTGTTTTTAAATAGTTTTAAACTTTTGTTACAGTATATGATTGTTTGCATGCATGTATGCACATTACTATGCCCATACAGTTCCTATGGAATCCTGGACCAAGGGTCAAAGCCCTAGAACTAGCATTACAAATGGTTGGGAGACTTCAAAAGGGTGCTGTGAAGCAAACTCAGGTTACTTGTTAGAGCGGCCTTGACCCCCCTGCTGTCCCCAAATTTCTAAGAAAATATGAAATATATAGAATATAATGTAATAAAATATGATGCAAGGTAATATACAAAGTACCGTGAGCAATGTCCAGAAAATTATTAGTTTCAAGCTAGCAATTAACTCTATGATGTGTCATTTCAATACATTTATTAGGAGGGAATATAGATACTAATGAAATAAAAAACTATTTCCTATTTCCATCATTCTAATGATCCCATAATTCCAAGTTTTCAATAATTTTTAGTATGGAACCCTGGCTTTTCTATCTCAAAGAAGAGCACTACTGAATTCTAAAATGAGGAGAATCAATAGCATGATTAAGCCTGAACAGAGAAATATAGCCAGACAAAATGTAAACTTATAATCATCACCAAGATTAAGATGAATAAAAATAAATTAATAGAGCCAGGTGGTAGTGGGGCATGCCTTTAATCCCAACACTTGGGAGGCCGAGGTAGGCAGATCTCTGTGAGTTTGAGGCCAGCCTAGGCTACAGAGTGAGTTCCAGGAAAGGCTCCAAACCTACACAAAGAAACTCTGTCTCAAAATTTTTTTTAAATTAATAAATAAATAATTAATTAATATATTGACTTGTATCTGTTTTATCTGTTACCATTTTCCTAACATTAGACTCTTCTGTTTAAATATTCTTTGTGTGTTTCATTTACATAAATTTGTGTTTTATTTACATAATTACTATTTTTCTTCCTAAGTATTTGTAATTTATTATTTGCAATTGAAATTTTATATTTTTCCCATATCACTTGCTGTAAATAATTTTTCTTTCACTGACAGAAATAAATAGAAAATAAATTTTAAAAATCGATAAACTTTTCTTTTAAGCTGAAAACATCATGCATTTCAGACACAAGACACAGTGGATCTTAACTTGATATGACCTGAGAATTTCCTGTGGAAAACTACCTTTAATAGCACCAGAGGGTCCTGCACCAGCTTCCAAAGGAGGGAAGCATTCACGGGTTCTATCCAGCCGTGAGACCTCTAAACTACAACAATGACCAGCAAGGCATGCTAATTCTGTGGACATAGTATGACTCATCCTTGATGTTTGCACACCGTTCTTGAACTGTACTCAAGTTCCACTCAATAAGAAGGAAATAACTAGACTTTTTTGCAGTATGTTTACATTTTATATTTTGTCTGTATAGGGCATATTTAAAATACATAACAAATTTTGTAGTGAAGAACATAGTTTCAATTTCAGTTTTTAATTTGTATTTATAAAGTATATTTTTTACTTGTTTCTCTTTATATTTTATTGGACCCATGAGAATTCAAATCCAACAATATCTTTTTAAGTCTCAAAGTAAAGTATATACTTAATAATTTTTTGCAGAAATTAGAAAACATAAACACCAAAAACTCATCTCTCTCAAAACGTCTTTTTACTGTAAGATATTTTGTGGAGAGGTTTTCAAATTGCAAATAAACCTCCATTTTTTTATATTTCCAGCCCTATTTATATAGAGCAACTGGTAGAGAATCAAAATGATTCCGTAAGTTATTAACGAACTTGATTCCAAAAACCTTCCAGAAGAATCAAACAATGTCTTAGCCTTGACAACCCGTTGGACTCAATCAAAAATCCTTAAATGTGTCCTATTCATAACAGAAGTCGTAACGTGTTGACATCTAGAGTGGGAAACAGTAATAAACCTGTGTCTACAGCCATTCTAATTTCTGTTCTGTTGCTGTGGTAAGCACCATTGTTGTGGAATATCATTTCAACTAGGCCAAGATGTGTTACATTTGTTTATGCTACATTTTTTTAACAATGTAAAGATGTGTTATATTTGTTTCTGCTGTATTTGTTTAATTATGTAAAGATGCACTGCTATTTCACCTTACCTGCCTAAGGCATCTGATTGATTGGTCTACAAAAAAGCCTACAAAATAGCTAGGCAAAAGAGGGATAGGCAGGGCTGGTATGCAGAAAGAATAAGTAGGAGGAGGAATTTAGGCTTGCAGAACAGAGGAGAGAGAGAAAAGAGAATGAAAAAGAGAAAAAAAAAAGAGAAAGAAGGGGAGATGCTCAGGGCTAGAGGCCAGAAAGCCGCCAGCCAGCCAGTCATGAAGGAAACAGGAAAGTAAGACATATAGAATGAAAGAAAGGTAAAAAGCCCCAAGGCAAAATGTAGATAAAGAGAAACAGATTAAAACAACAGTGAATACAAAGCTGAGCATTCATAACTAATAACAAGTCTTTGTGTCATGATTTGGGAGCTGGTTGGTGGCCCAAAAGAAAGCCAGCTACACACAATTTATTAAAGGTAAGTTTGGGAAGGACAGCATGTATTGGCTTACCCTCCCAGGTCAGAAGCCACTGCTGGGGAAAGTAAAGCAAGAAATTCAAGTAGAAATAGAAGCAAGAAAAGAAAAAACAAAACAAACAAACAAACAAACAAACAAACAAAAAACACTGCTTAGTAGCTCATTCTCTAACTTGTACAGCTATACAATAGAGAAATGCCTAGAATTGGTACAGAAAAGCATGGGTTGTGACCTCCTTTATCAATTAGCAATGAAAACAATGTCCTACAGAGGTACACAACGGAAAATCTGATGGAGCCAGTACTTCAGGTGAGGTTCCTCTTTTCCAGATGACTGTAGGTTGTGTCAAGTTGATGCCTGAAGCTAACAATTGCAGTGACTTTAATATTCAAAAATGATTCAAGGATTGTAACATGATCTCTGGGTTTAACTACTGTTGACCATTTCATTAGCAAACGTTATTAATTACATTTTTTAAGATCTGAAATGTTCTTAAGTTCTCTAAGAAAAAAAGCAAACATGGTAAGGATAAGACTGTACAGATTATAACAGCATCTAGACAGTTTGTGAACAAACAGGAAGTTTCCAGGTATACACTGATCCTTCTCAAAGGAAACTGATGACACAGAAACTTTGGAATTAGGTGAATCTTGGTCAAGCTTTCTTACCGGCTTCAACTCTGGGATCCTTCATCACTCCACATTTCACAGTTTAGCAGGTATGGTAATTTGAACGAGAGTATCCTCCTAGACTCACTCATGTGTTTCAATACTTGGCCCTGGTTGATAGAAATGGGTGGACAAAAATAGGAGGTGTAGATTTGTTGAAGGGACTGAGTCAATGGGAGCCAGTTTGAGGTTATGACAGACTCATGCCCTTCCTAGAACCGCCCCCCTTTCTCTGCCTCCTACTTATGGATCAAAATGTAAGCTCTCTGCAGTTCCTGAACACATGGCTTTGTTTCATCGTTATGGAACCTGACCCTCTGAAACCATAAGCCCAGGCTAAACACTGTTTTTCATAAATTTCCTTGGTCATGGTGTTCTAACAAAACAAAGCAAAAAATCACTAAGACAACAGATCTTGTAAATTTTCAAGTGAAATACTGAAATCCCCGAGTTTCTTTGCATTTCTGTCTATACAACCACAGCTATGGCTGGAAATTAGACTGAATTATTTCTGTTCAAACTGAATGTAAATGGAGTGAAAAGGTAAAGACTTTACAAAGTAAACAATCCATGACTGTCTTGCCAAATTTGCTATGCAAAAAGGGAAAGGTCCCCAAATGACATATTTTCCAAGAAAGACTAATAAGCCCTTACAGCTATCCTCTGTAACTTAGTGCATGTTTCTCTCTAATCTCCTCAAAGATTTTCTAAGATCAGAGTTTTAAGAATTTCTTCTTTTTTCACATTTGTGTTACATTTGTAATCTATTTATATAATTGATGTTATGAATAATATAATACATTTGTTAACCCCAGAATTTCATCTTCGAAAACAAAAATCCCTTTTTGATAATGTTAAATTTAGAATACATACAATTTAATGTCAAATGATTGTATATCCTGCCCTTTTCTTTTCTTTAAGGAAAATCATATTCTTTATTTATTAAGTCATCTTTTTAAAATATAATTTTTGTAATTTATTTCCATTTGATGATTAAAGCCAATCATGTGTATATTTATTTAATTATTTTTGTTCATTTTTCTTGATATTCTGTCTCCACATGCTGTCCAGGCTTGCTTTCAATTCAAGCTGGCCTCCAACATATGATCCTTCTGTCTCTATCTCTATAGCACTAGCAATATATGTTTATCTTGAGCTGTGGAAATTGGTTTTAAAGTGTATAACTTAAGGAGACTACCTTCAATGATATCAAGTGGCTGAAATGGTTACCCTCTTGTTATTTGCAGAGTAATATATGTAAATTATGAAGTGAAAGAGACAGGATCCTATCTTCTTGAAGTGGCAGCAATCTTTTCATTTCTGAATATACACTTTATTTTCATAATATTTTGCATAAATAGGCATTTGTTTTATATTTTTATTTAGTGTATTTGTGAGTCATAACTTCACAGAATGTACTTTCTCTAAATCATTGTATTGTTACTATTTCTTAAATGCATAAAATAGAGATAAATGGCCTGTTTGCCCCTTAACTCAGAAAGCATATCTAAGCTTGAACCATGAACAGAAAGTAGTCATTATTGGAGATTGCTTTAGCAGATAATTTGGATTTATTAAGGTTTAACTGAAATAATTGGAGAGATAATTCAGGGATAATGTCAATGAAGAGCAACTGTAGTGGCCACAGTCAAATTAGATGCAAATTTCTGGTAGAAAGTCCATTTTAAGTTAGCAATTTTATCTAGTTATGGCCAGTTTTAATGAGGCTACTTCTCCAATTTTTTGGAAGCACATGCTTAAGTAACAATAATGGGTTTTGCTCTTAGGATGTTCATGCAATTCTCTTTACTTTTCAAATGAGTTCTTGCCATGTGATTCTCAGCTATGATAGAAGACTAGAAAATTATTTCTTGGGGATAGTTTGGCTTTTAAATGAGAAAGGAATGAAACCACCTCACCTCACAATTTTTGTCCTGACATAAACTCTATCTTAGTATTGCATCATTGGAATCATGTTTTATTAGTTGGTACTCTGTGCTTTCTTTCTCTGATGTTTGCAACCTAGGCAAACCTTAGGACAAGTTATTTAAAAGGTTATTAACACTGCTTCTCAATCAACAAACATAGGTTCCTTTTGCACCCTATTTGTAGACAAAATATAAATTCTAGAATTGAAATTTTGAACCTCACTTCTGTGGTTATGCATCCGAAATTCAGGATGGTAAGTCCTGAATTTGGTCCTGTTGACATTCGTTAACCTACCCAAATCTATAGACAAACCTACCCTTTTAATTTCTGTCAATTTGTTAACAGTCTATTGTAGCTGGAGAATTTTTTTTCCAGTTCCCACCGCCAAGTCCCGCCAGACCCGGAGCCCACTTATAAAATAAACACACAGACTCTTACATTATTTAAACTGCTTGGCCATTAGCTCAGGCCTATCTTTGTCTAGCTCTCACTCTTATATTCAGCCCATTTCTATTAATCTTTACTTTGCCACGTGGCTCGTGGCTTACCAGTACGTTACATCTTCCTTGTCTTGGCGGTGGCTCCAGCCGGTCTCCCTTTCCTTCCTCCTTCCTCAATTCTCCTCTCTCCCTTGTCCCGCCTATACTTCCTGCCTGGTCACTGGCCAATCAGTGCTTTATTTATATAAAGCAATATCCACAGCACTTCCCCTTTTTTTTCTTTTTCAAAAAGGAAGGTTTTAACTTCAACATAGTAATATTACATATAACAAAATAATTATTGAGTAAGAATTATAGTTATAATATAAAAGAAGATATCTATCTTATATTTATGAGTTTAAGGTTTTATATCTAACTTATCTTTTATCATAACTAAGGAAAATTGTAAGTATATAGTCTTTAACCACATCAAAGACCTCAGAAGGATATAATACTACCTGAGAAATGGGAGAAGGATGCAAGAAACTTTCAGGAGTCTTGTAGGGTACACAGAGACAGCTGACAGCCTGGACAGTCTTTCAAAGCTCTCTTGTAAAGTTGGGGCATCAGTCTTCAGCCCGCAGGCCTAGAGTCTCTCATTGACTTTTTTTTGTGTCCTGTAGAATGTCTTGTAGTTTTCTCAGGTACCATTATATTCCTTCTCAGGTCTTTGATGGGATTGAAGACTAGCAGTTATAGTCACAACTTAGTAGATAAAACATATTAAGTATTAGATTCAGGTTCTTTAGGATAGGACACTTTTTGGAATGATCTTTGTAACATGTCATTTACCTATGCTCTATACTTCTCTGGATTTTAGTATGTGTTTCTTGCTTGATATTGTTTGCATTGGTTGTAGTTCCATCTTATCTAGGTCATTATCCCTCATTATTCCTGGACAATATTTGATAACCATTCCTTTGTATATAGTCTTGTATTAGGTTAGAACTTTCTTATTTAGACAAAAAGGGGGAGATGTAGTGGGCAGCCATTCCAGCTTTGATCTGGAAGTTCCAACCCCCATTGAGACTTCAGCAACTGTCACGCCTTCAAAGTGGGGCCAAGGGAGGTGCCTGGGGACCCGAGATCTGGATCGGCGGGTGCTCTCTCCGTTCCGGGACCCTGGATAGTGGAGGTGGACCAAGCAGAGCTCCAGAGAACACCGCTGGACTGTGATACACCTTCCCCAGACCCCGCGACCTACCTATCCCTTAATTTGTAAGTTATGCCATTAAATAAATCTCCTTTTAACTAAGTGGAGTGGCCTTAATAATTTCACCAATAGTCTATCTTGTTATTTCACGATATATGATTTTCTTCATTTTCACATTTTCTCATGTAAAATGAATGTTTCCTTTTCCTTTTTCCCAGCCCACCCACATTTGTTTATTATTTACAAATGAATATTATTTAATCAATTAGTCTTCCCTAAAACTAGGGCCCAAGTCCAAACTAATATATGCACCCAATTCTCTAGGTAATTGACCAGGTGTGTTCTATTTATATTCAGCGGTGGATAAACATCTTTATTTTGAGTCTTGCAGTCTACCTTAGCAGATGGAATGAGTAGATAAGGAAATAGGTGAGATTTAGCCTTTAGTCTCTTGCATTTGTGTCTTGTGCCATGAATTACCCTTGAAGTCAGTGTAGAGACCTCTAGTGGGTTTTATCTCTGCCCATGACTTTGGTCTATCTGGCTTGATAGAGACAATGCTGTTTGCTTGCCTATATAGTGACCAAAATTTAGACTCAGGATTCTCTTTTGGAGAAGAAAAAGGGAGAATAGATAGGATAGGATAATAAGGTAGATTATTGTATCTATTTATAAACTAAATTAGTAACTATCAGCTTTAGATAATTTTCATTGGTATGAATGCTTATATATTGATACAAATATAAAACTATTTTTCTATTCCTGTTTAAGATAATTTGTATATTGATATAAATATAAAACTATATTTGTCATATTGTACACATGTTCCTACTCTTGTTTGAAATATTTTGTGTATTGATACAAGTGTAAAATTATATTTATTATACTGTATATATGTTTTACCTCTATTTAGGATATTTTATATATTGGTACATATTAAGGATATTGTCATATTGCACTATACATTTTCACCTCTGATTAAGATATTTTTGCATATTGTCACAAATTCGAGGTCAATGTCCTTATAATGTGCATCTGTTTATAGATGGTTTATTTTTGTAATGTGAAGCCTTAGTCTTTAAGTTATTTAGGTTGAAAAGTATTACAGATCAATAGTGACCCATGCTTGTCATATTTATAATCATGTTAGTTAGGATTTCTAGATAAACAGAAATATATGTCAGATGGATAGGTAATCTTCAAATACTTCATAGACCTAGAGAATGAGGCATTTAAATGTTTTACTAACTTAGAATTATGTTGATGTGAGACACGATTTCTCCTGGCAGCTCTGATCTGCTCCCGAAAGGATGATGGGCATCAGAGACACTCCGTATGGAAATTGTCTTCTTCTTGGCAAAAAAAAAGGCATGTTGGGCAAAGAACTGCCCTTGCCCCAGCTGCTGACAGTAAGCATGCTATTATTGCTGAATAAGCAGTACACAAAGAAAAGCACCTGCTGAACTTTGCTAAGACACAGTAAGATGGTCTTTCAAAATATCCTGCTTCTAATAATGGTCCGACAGATATTCTAGGCCTATAGCCAAAAGTAGATGCCCCAGCATTGCAGAGAAACTTTGGCTGACTGTCCAGGCAGTCAGATGTCTCTGTCATTTCTTGCATTTTCTTAGAAGTTGCTTGCTTGCACTTCCTGTTTACTCAGGTAATATTATTTTACTTCTCAGGTCTTTGATGGAGTTGAAGACGATATAGTTACAGTTACAGTCATTTCCTTTCTTAGCTAAGAGCATATTAGGTACTAGATTTAAAGTCTTTAGGATAGAACAGCTTTTGGAGTAATTTCTGTAATTTGTCATTTAGCTATGATCTGGACATTTAGAATGTTTCTTACTTGATGTTGTTCTTGGTTTTAGTTCCACTTTTGTTCATGCTATTATCCCTATTTTTTCCTGCATAATACTTGGTAATCATTCTTATTGTATAAAATTTTGTATTAGGTTTAAACCTTATTATTTAGACAAAAAGGGGAAGTGTAGTGGGTATTTGCTCCACCCATAGCCTTGGATTATCTGGCACTATAGAGGTAGTGCTTCTTGCCTGCCTATGTGACCTCTTAAAAAGGAAGAGGAAGGGGGTCCTGAGCTCTCTTGGACATGGAAGGCTTCCTGACACACAGTTTGATGAACTGGTCTGGAGTTTTCCCTATATTTCCCTGAGAGACGAAGAGGGAACAATGGCATTGCTTCATTTTGTATTCATGTTTGATTCCCATTTCATCCTTTAATAAATAAGTCTTCTTCCCAGACATCCAAGGATTTCTCGAATTAGAGACCAACATATGCCATGAAAACAATCTTCAAAATCTCCATGACAACTTCCATTAAAAAAAAAAAATCACAGTAAACCAGCAGAGATTTGGAAGCAAGTATGTATTGTGCTATAATAAAGTTGTATACTAATAGTACTGGTGTGGTTTTGTTTATATTGCTATGAATTCATGTATGTATAAATCTATTACATATTTATATCTAAACTTTTGTTTTAATAGTGATACTATTAACTTTAAACAAGCATTTTAAATATGTTTAACTTGATGTACATTTCCCCTCAAAAAGCATGCATCCTAAAATCATGACTTATAGAAAATAATGTGTAACTATGAGATCATTTTTTGCTTTGTCAGTGTGTGTTCATTGTCCATCCTTATCATCTAGAATTAATGAAAAGAATCAAACTGGAGGAGCAGGTTGCTTGTGCCCTCACTTTCCAGGTTTTGTTAGATCTGAGTGCTTTGTGACTCTGAAATCAGGTCAGTCTCTTTAGGAATTAAATTTCTTGCTACTCTTTTTACTATCTATGACAACTCTTTTGATAAAGAAAATGAAGGTACACCATTCTATATTAATTTAGCTGAGCATCTGTTCCACACAACAGCCCTATAGTTTATAAAGTACTTTCATCTAAGAATTTAAAGATCATATTGGCTTCACAGTCACAAAGTGTCATTAATTCTCAGGCTGTCATTTAACTTAATATTTCTTGTTTTCCGTATGCTATTCTCTTGTTTTTGTTGTTGTTATTGTTGTTTTTTAGACATGGTTTCTCTGTGTAGTTTTGGTGCCTGTCCTGGATCTTGCTCTGTAGACCAGGCTGGCCTCGAACTCACAGAGATCTCCAAGCTCTGCCTCCTGAGTGCTGGGATTAAAGGCATGTGCCACCACCACCAGTCTCCATATGCTATTCTCAAAAAGGAATTTTATGTGTTTGGTGGTTATTTTTTAAGCAAAACAAAACTTTTAAGTTTATTCTGCTATATTTACCACAATGCTTTACACAGTATTGTTTCTGTCACAGTGAGGCAGGTGTATGTGGCAATATATATTATAACATCTATTACCCTTGTTCAATTTCAAATATTTCCTTGAAATATTTTTGCAGCCAGATACCACGGATCCTAACCATGTTCTTTCATATATCACTAAAATACATAAATATAAGAATCATTCTAATATATATATATATATATATATATATATATGTGTGTGTGTGTGTGTGTGTGTGTGTGTGTGTGTGTGTGTGTGTGTGTGTGTGTGTGTATTTAACTCAGGACTTCTAAAATATTTGCACAATGAAATATTATCTATACTTTGTTTCAGTAGCTTACTGGATTTTTATGAATCAGGACTAATTATTTGAGAAAATAGACTTATTCAAGAAGTAAATCATCCTGTTAGATTCTTAAATGTTCATTATTAAATTTAGAGAGTATATCTTATTTTTATCTAAGAGATATTGCTTCACAATTCCCTTATGTTTTCATACAGTAATACTGCATAAAATGAGGAAGGTGAGCCTAGATGCCATAAAACTAGGAATAGGAATAGCTATTTTTCATAAGATTTATTTTTAAAGTACCTATTTAAACAGTTTTTAAATAATTTATATTAAATATTTAATCATCTTAGCTTATATATCAACTGATGCTACTTCAGGATCATGACAAGTTAGTGGTGGGAACAGCGGCTATGATTAGGTCGTGTTCGTTTTGAATGACTGAGATGGCTCCAGATTACTCCATTGGGTCCTTAACTAAAAGCATGATTCCCACCCCCCTTTCAGCTTAGTGAAACAAATGTATACATTTTGTACATTATTTTGGTTTCCATTATTTTTTATTTATTCTCTCATACATTGCATCCTTGGAGTCCCTCCTCCTCCCCTCTTCCCAAGATCCACTCCACCTCTTTTTCTCTTCAGAAAATAGCAGGCCTCTCAGGGATGCCAATCAAATATGGCATAACAAATTACAATAAAATTATAGGGTTTAGTAAAACTTATCCAAGTGGTACTTGGATTTGACTTCACTTTATCTACCAGATACATAAATGAAAGCACACCATTGTTTTATATTAATTTACTGATTATGTTCATTAACATGCTCTTAATTATAACACATGGTACATTTGTCTGAATTCATAAGTTTTGATTTTGCCTCAAATATTTAATGTTTTAAACTGTGAACAAAAAGATCTTCTCTATAATATGCATTTTGAAAGAGATGCTTTTTTTCTAGCATTATCTTGACTGCTATACTAATCCTTTTTTATTGCTGTAGTGAAACATCATGGCCAAGACAGGTTATAGGGGAGAAAGGGGGTTTGTTTTTGCTGTGGTTCCATCAGGATAAGAGTCTGTCATAGCAGGGAGACAGGGCAACAAGAAGCAGACATCATGGCAGGAACACAAACTTAAGGGCTCACATCATGAATCACAATCAGGAAGCAGGGAGAATAAACTTGGAATAAAATGAGTCTTCAGATTCCCAAAGCCCAGCTCCAGGGAAATCCTTAGTTCAAGCAAGAACATACAACCTAAACTTTCCATCACTAATTGGAGACCATATATTCAAATATCTATGACTATGGAGGATAGTCCATTAAAATCACCACGACTACTAAATGTTTTCACTAGAGTTTGAAATTCTATCATTAAATCCTTGCTAATCAACACAGAAGACATCACTAAAGTTATGTAGACTGCTGGCTAACATTATGACACACTTCATAAAACTACTCTGTATAAAACTATCATCCTTGTTAAGAGCTGATAAGAGAGTGTTTCCCACACAGAAAATAAATATTAGTGTTTTAGGAAGAGATAAATACATTGTGAATTACCAACTTCTAGTAACAGTAAAGTAAATTCCACATGAAAACATATTGGACTTTCTGAAAATCTGACTGACTTGAAGTTGTGGAAGCATCTTGTGTTCTTTGTTACTAATATTTCTAAGTTTCTATTTCTATAAAAGCAATTATTAGCATCAAGGAATTAGCTTAAATGGTGCGGCCCTTCCAAAAGCTTATCTGAAATGCTTTAATGATTGTTTTGTACGGCAAAGAGAACAGAAGAATAGCACAAAGCAGCTGAGTGCTTGTGGAAACACAGACAGCATCACATCGTCCTGGAGCTTAGACTTGCGCAAGATGGAAGTTAGCTGCATCCAATTAAAATCAAACTTTGACCATAATGAGCTTAGCATCCAAATAACAGCATGTCCTAGATAGACATGGTTTAAAAATCTTTAGGAAAATATGAAGATTGTATAACTTTGTAATGCAAAAAAATTAACAGTGATTTGACTAAGTTTTCTCTAGAATTTATAAATTGTTGACTTGTGATGTACATTCAGGGTTTCATTTTATTATTTTTATCTATCTATCTATCATCTATCTATCTATTTATTTGTTTTTTCTTTTTTTTTCAGAGTTGAGAATCAAACCTAGTGCCTTGTGCTTGCTAGGCAAGTGCTCTACCACTGAGCTAAATCCCCAACTCTATTTATTTGTTTTTTAAGAAAGGTTTTTTTTTCATTTTATATACCAAGCCCAATTTCTCCTTCCTCCTCTTCTCCCGCCCCCACCTTTCCCCCATCCCACCCTCCATCTACTCATCAGAGAGGGTAAGGCCTCCCTTGAGGAGTCAACAAAGTATGACATACTAAATTGAGGCAGGACCAGGCCCCTCCCTGCTGTGTCCAGGCTGAGCAAGGTATCACACCCTAGGGAATGTGTTCCAAAAAGCCATTTTATTCACCTGGGATATGAAATTTTAGGCAAATGGATGGACCTACAATGAATCGTCCAGAGTGAGGTAACCCAGACCCAGAAAGACAAACATGATATGTACTCACTCATAAGTGAATATTAGATACAAAGCAAAGGATAACCAGGCTACAATCCACAATCCCAGAGAAGCTAGGTAAAGAGGAGGACCCTGAGAAGTCCATGCATGGAGGGCTGCAGGAAAGGAAAATAGTGAAGATCTCTGGGTAAACTGGGAAGGGAGTATAAGAGAAGGGATGGGGGATGAGAACAGTAGGATTTTTAAATATTCAGAAGTTGTTTAAAACATGGACCCCTCCTAATTCCATGCATTGGAGAAACTTGGTCAATGGCATCTGGTCAGGTTTTCATAATACAATTGAAAGTCCACAATGTACTCACTGCTCTGACAAAAGTGATTTAAAAACCTGACATATGAATGCTGTTTTCTCATTAGAAAAAAAAAAGTGTCAATTCTTCCATCAAGGTTAAGAATATTGCTTGATTATCTGTGTCATGAAAGGTGAACAAGCATTTTAGATTGTTGTTGCAAAGAAGGAGTTCAGCCACCAAGCCTTGCATCATGTGCAAATTTGTCTTCCACTCTAATGTTTTAAAAATATTACCATATAGGACTTGATATAGGTTTTCTATGAAATAAAACTAGAAAGACAAATAACAAAAATATACCATTAAGGAATCATGCAAAATAATTTTACAATATAATTATCAACTGTCAATTTTCAATTGTCAAGGAAACTGCCAAAATATATCCCTAGTACTAGTTGTTTTTCTACACAATTCTAAACAATAGTTGATAATAATTTCAGTAATCCTACCAATAAATTTAAGTAAAGTCCATATTGTCATCAATCTGTCTCACACTACTATGCATTTTTCTTTCATATCGTGCCTCAAGACAAAATTAAACTATGCTCATCATAGTATTAAATAATAAGCACCCAAAACATCAGGAATGTTGTTGCACGAAACCTATATGGTCTTATAATAAAAAACCTGGAGCCAGATATTGGGAAAATGCTGAAAAATCAGAGAGACAAAGGAACAAGTCACTAGAGAAACTTCTCACCACTACCGAATTCTCAGGCAGAATAAAAGTTGAGATCGTATCTCCACAAATCCTCTGACTGCAAACGTCTGAGTCTTCAGCTGAAAAGACTAGTTCCTGGCTAGTCACACCTTATATGCCTTTCTCTGTGCAATCTTTCCACTTCCTTCCTAGTGCTGGGATTAATGGCATTTGTGCTTCCCAAATACTGTTAGCAAAGGCATGAGATTGCAAGTGATGGGATTAAAGGCATGTGACTCTCAAGTACCTGGATTAAAGGTGTACGCCACCACTGCCTGGCTCTGTTTCTCTCCTAGACTGAATCAATCTCATGTAGTCCAGGGTGGCTTTGAACTCACAGAGATCCAGATGAATCTCCACCTTCGGAGTACTAGGATTAAAGGTCTGTGCCACCACTGCCTGACATCTATGTTTAATCTAGTGACTGGCTCTGTCCTCTGATCCTCAGGTAAGCTTTATTTGATACAAAATATATCACCACAGAATGTAGTCTATAGTTTTATAATACTAATAGAAATATAGACTGTACAATATTGTCATTATAAAATTTGATGAAACTTGTTTATTTATTTTTTTTACTTTTTAAGATTTTAATTGTTGATAGATTGATTGATAGATAGATAGATACATACATACATACATACATATAGGTATATCATCCTCTCAATCCTTCTTCTTTTTCCGACTCCTCTCCTTTCTATTTCCCTCAAATTTATGTTCTTGTTTTCTTTTGTTAGTTTTGTTACATATCTGGATACCTACATATAAAAAGGAAGTATACTGAGTCAAATTAGTGTTGCTGTTTTCAGGGCTGACTATTTGGTATTGGGTAAGCATTTGGAGAGTGTATCTGCAGTAGATCATTGCCTGCTTACTATGTAGTCCAAGCTGTACTGGAAATCATTTCATAGCTCAGGCTGTTTCCCACAGTCATGATAATTATCTTCCCTGAGTGTCCCAAATGCTAGAGTTGAAAATATACAGCACCTCACCTAGTTCAAATTTCATGGAAGTTGCTAAAAAATTGTTAGAAGACTCCACTTATGTTCTACAGTATGTTGAGAAAAAATGTTCTTCTCACATTCATAAGAGTGTTACTGAGAAAAGAGGAATTAAGTCCCACTGCTTCACAGTAAATGCTTTTGAAAGTTAGTTTATGAACATTTTAAAAATACTAAAATTATGACAGTTTTTTTAAAAATTTATCAGAGAATGTGCAGAAGGAATGAAAAGTAAGCCTGATCATGATTTATGACAATTCTTTGAATTCATTGTCCATGTTTGTCCCTGCATTATGTTGTATTTATGTTGCACCTTAGTTGGTAATGTTTTTAAGAAGGTATTTTCTTTTAGTTTTGAATTTGCAAAATGGAGTCCAGATCTATCAGCATTCAAGGCAAATTCTCAATCACGAAGCTATACCTCAACCTCTCTCAGTAATCTTCCTAACTGATATAAGTATGCAAAAGATGAAAAGATGGCAGGTTTGTGATGACCATTTTATTCTCATTCTTATTAGTGATAGACCCCAGGACCTCATGAATGCTGAGAGGAGACTATCAATGAACTATGTTTCAAGAATGTCCTGCCTTCTCTTGCCCTTTCATCCACTCCTTCTGTCTATCAGAAATCAAGTGTTGTGGAAATGCAGTAGTAGGCCCTCCTGAGTCTTTATTTCCTTACAGTCCTTGCCTCTTTCATTTCTCCTTCATTCACTTCCTCCTCCTCAAAAGTCTCCTGTTCTTATTCATCTTCCCTCTGTGTCTTCCATCTTTGGTAGTTACAGAACTTTAAGATTTCATGGAATACAATGGCACAAAATATGAAGTCACCTGCAACAAAAATGTGGCCCCCTGTGCTCAATCCATCAAAAACCATTGGAAAAAGAGGACCAAATCAACAAAGCTGTCTTTTGAGTTCCGCATATGTGCTGTGATGTATACCTGCTGTCACAAACATCAAACACACAGATGCATAAATTCATAATGATGAGGAGGATCATGATGAAGGAGAGTAAAAATAAAAAGGTAATGTATACCTCGAGGAATCATCTCTTTCACATACTGTGCACTTTTTCTAAACAAATTTTATTAGATTGAGACTTAAAATTTTCTTTTTTTTGTCATTAAAGTAGTAATATTATATATGTTGACCAATTGCTTGGGAAAATCGGGGAGACTCGGGTCACTATGTACACATTGGGTTTGTTTTTTGTCCTTGTCGTCTATTATTTCAGCTAGAAGTTTGCTGCATTTGTTTTTGTGAACATTCCAGACCAAAGTCCTATTCTGAAAGTTCTGTGATATCTTTGCCTTTAGACACAATTCCTATTTGTAAAACAATCATTTGAAAATGAGCTTTCAAGACTCTATGTTATTCCCACAGAAGTACATTTGTATACCTGAATGTGTGTAATCTACCTTGAACTCTGGAATGAAAGATTACTAGGAAAAAAAGATGACATATTGATTTTCCTTTTTGTCTATGAATGAATAGAAGAATACATGGATGATATATGCACAAATATATATATACATATGTATGTACACACACACATATATATATATATATACATACACATGTATATACATATGGACATATACATGTATGTGTCAGATTGATATTCAAAATAAACCCCAATAAATTGTCTAATTTTATGTAATTATTGACTAGGAGCAGTGATGGGAGACCATTATAAAATGTATCTGCTTTGTAAAGGTTATAACTTTGTAACTGGAATGATATCAGTATTTCCTCTATTAATAGTGTTCAAAACAAAATCGCATTATCAGTATAAAGCTGTTCAATGCTTCTCAAACTGTTAAAGCTCTTTATGTACTAAGCAATAATTAAATTTAAGGAAATCTACTGTTTTATCAGAATATATCTCTTGTAACTTAAAGATACTTCATATGTTTAAACAGCAAATTTGAAAAAAATCTCCAAATATACAAGTATTTTATATAGGTTTTATTACTTCACATGTAGTTGTGTCAGCTTTATAGAAAAAAAAAGGCCTTAGTTATGAGCTGTTCTGAAAGAGATTAATTTTCCTTAACAACACATCATGTGTGCATCTGATTTCTACATCATTTTCTTTCTTCAGAAAAGGGATTGGTTTAAAAAATTAAAGATACAAATTTCCAAATAAAACTCCATGTTAATTTCTGTTTATAGTCTTCTTGAAAACAGTTATAAAATATTTTTCTTCTCTAAGTTTTCTAAATTAGGTAATATTGAAAACTAGAACATTACTTCTATAAGTTACACTTATTTACCTAATGATTAATGTGAAAATACTGTGTACATATACACAATTAAAGAATACATAAAAAATAGAATTTGAAGAACATATCAGATTAAAGTGTTTGACTTTGTAAAGTACATGTCCTTTGGAAAATATAAACAGAAAATTTAATATGAGTATCCTGTGTTCCCTGAAGTAAAACACAGTGACTAATGCTGTTGCAAGGCCTAGCTCATCATAATTCATTGTGTTTTTCTCATGTCAAGTGAGCAGATAGCTAACGTTCATCTCCGTTGTACTTCCTTTCCTACCTCTTCAGATTTAGTAGTTATGAAATGAGCAGTCCTCATGCGGACTTGGCCCAGTGACACCTCCTTTAGCCTGAAAATCTAAAAGGTTTTGTATTTATAAAGATTTGCATTTGTATTTGTATGCGTGCACTTGTAGACTGGGGCTGGGCATGTGCCTATGTGTGCATGTGCTTGTAGAAGCCAGAGGACAACTGCCAGTGCAGATCCTGTGCTGGAGTCTTCCTCTGCTTTTTGTTTGCTTTCTATTTGCTTTTGTTTGTTTTTCCTTAACCAGGGTCTACCACTGCCAGGGGCTTGACAAAGAATCTAAGCTAGCAGGTGCATAGGTCCTTGGGGATCGGATTGCCCACACTTCAACAGTGCAGAGATTACCCGTGAGAGCCAGCATACCTAAGCTTTAAATGTGAGTGCTAGGTATTGGACTCAGGTCACTGTGCTTGCATAGCAAACAGATTCTGAATGAGCAATCGTTCCAGTTTATTTTCCAACGTCTAATCAAGGAAGTTAAACACTAATCAACAAAACTGAAATTTTAACATTCTCAGATACATTATCAAGAGTTGGAGAATGAGTACCAACAACAATGAAATAAACCCTTTATTTATGTTGTTAGAAAACTAAAAATTAATTTTAAAATGCTTTATCTTGTTTTTTTAGCAAAACACGTATTATTTTTATTTCAAGATAAAGAAATAGAAGATAAACAGTTTTGTTTAACTTTTATATTCTATGGAGTTTTACAAGAGATAAATAAAAGTATTAACTTTCATATATTACATATATATGTATATGTGAAAAGTTAGTTGTGAATAGACTTATATCCTTCTTAAACATCTAGACACATTGACAAACACAAACACAACCGTATAGGCACATGCTTGCACATACAAACATATGTACACAGTTCCCTTGCATGTTTAGAAGTCTAAATTTTTAATCTGAAGTTGCATCTCATGTAAATTCTTAATTAAAAAGAAAAAAATTATAATTGAGAGTTAGAGAAGTACTTTATTAAAATTAAATTATGTTCCAAAACTTTAAACCAAGAATTAGGATGTTATAAGATTGAATAAGATTTTATAATATCACTATAATTGTATTTTAATCTAAAGTTACTTAATCATTCTACATAAATGAAACTCTTCAGGGAATTGAATTTTAATGGGTTCTAGTGCAAGCATGAATATATATTTTATTTCTTAGAAAACTACATTTAATAGAGGGAATGTGGTAAGAAATCTGATTTTATTCACACATGAAGATTTAACAAAAAACTAAAATCTGTATCTTGGTTTGGTTTGTAAAATAGGTGTGTTTTCATCTCACTATTATTTAGGATAAAGTTCTATGTATTTTCTAGAGATAATTTCTTACTAATTTAAGTAGCTGTTGTATAAATTTGATCTAATAAAAGTAAACAATACTATTTTGAGTGCATTTGTTTAATAATCCATGAGGAGCCATGAATTATTAAGCTATTCTCTGTTGATTTTTTATGTTCATTTTCTTCCCTCACTCAGTTAAAATGCATGCATTTCTCATAAAAGTGTACTTAATTAATGTAATTCAAGTCAGATGCTGTCAAATTTTGAGATAGGTATTACTATTGTATGTCTTCCATTATAATGAATATTTGTATATATGTTTGTATATCAATAATTTTTCTGGTTTAATCGAACTCATAATAATGAGGTATATATTTGTTACATACTCAAGATGCTTCATCCTCTTCTTCTTCTTCTTTTTTCCTTCTTCTTCTTCTTCTTCTTCTTCTTGAAATGAGAGTTATTAATGTCCCTCCTTATCTCTTTGTATATTAACTATTTTGTTTTATAATATGTTTTGACACAACTGTTTCAACTTCTTACAATAAATTGTTTCCATGACTAGCTAGCATATATGATGTCTATAATGATTTAATTGATTGTTTTTACAGTAATCAATTACAAAATATGTAGAAATTTCCCTTTAAAAAGTATCTTATAATGAAAGGACATAGCTGTGGATTTTGCCACTGTGAAGTCCAGCAATGTATGAAAATCAATGAATTAATCAAATTTTGACATTTGAGCAGAGTAAAATCTGAAGACCCTTGGTGGTCTTAGGAGTAACAGTTGGAGACATCACACTTCAGTTTTCTTTACAGTCGTCCACCACATCTGTGTCTTAACATCTTCCTGTCCTTCTTTTATAATGATCCTCAAGGCTTGGTAGGGAGGGGTTAGGGTTGAACATTTGTTATTTTTGCAGGCTTCTGTGGTAATAACTGTCTACTGCAAATATAGGTTCTCAGGTAAAAATTGAGAAATGTGTTGATCTATAGGTATGACAATAAGTTATTAGGAGTTTAATCAATGCTGTATTAATTACTTTTCCACTGCTATGATGAACATCATGACGAAGGCAACTTATAAGACTCAATGTTTATCTTGGCTTATGGTTCCATTGGGTTATAATCCATATTGCAGGGACAACTTGACAGCAACAGACTAGAAGACTGGTGCAGTCACTGAGCGCTCATATTCTGAACCCCAAAAAAAAGTACAAAATGGACTGGAAATATTACATGGCTTTTGAATCCTCAAAGCCCACCTCCAAGTTCATATTACCCCAGCAAGGCAACTCTTTCTGACCATTCCCAAACTGGCTATCATCAGGGTACCAAATATTCCAATACACAAAAATACAAGGAATAACTTACTCAAAGTACCACAAATACTGTTTCCATTTAGTGGCACAGTAACAATAGAACACTCCAGGGCCCATTACCTGTCTAGCCACAGGTTCTTTGCTCAAGGATGCTATCAGGTATGTAATTCAAACTGTGGAGCAGAACATAAATTTAATGAGAAGAGATTGATTATGCCACAATATTTCTGCCACTAAGGCAACATTGGGCTGGTCCTGACAGGTCTCATGACATTGTACCTCTCTGGGTTCATATCTGAGTACAGTGATTGCTATATCTCTCTTCTGGGAGCACTTGGAACACTCTTAAGAATTAGAAAGCAGCTAGGTACGAGTGAGATTCCAGATTTATACTAGATTAATTTCCTTATAATCTTTGACTCAAGTAGGTGATTGCCATATATTATATATATATATATATATATATATACATACATACATACATATATATATATATATATATATATATATATATGAACTTACTATCAATTTTTGGGTGTTTACCAAAAGGCATAATAATAATAATAATAATAATAATAATAATAGTGTTTGGGTATGTCTATGAGTTCTCATAGCCACAACTCCAAAAGAAGTAACTCATTCACAGGAACGGGATTATTTATTTGTGAGTCTACAGTGTCTAGTAGGAGCATGTCCTCTTATAGGATAACTTGATTTTTAACTCTATTTATGTATATGTATGCACACATATACATATACATATGCATTAGGAAACCCCTAAAATAGTAGATGCCCATGTATTTTTGAAGCGTTTAATTGCTGTGGGATGTTCTGTATGGCAAATGTGTTGCTGACTGGTCAATAAATAAAACACTGATTGGCCATTGGCTAAGCAGGAAGTATAGGAGGGACAAGGAGGAGAATAAAGCTGGGAAGTGGAAGGCTGAGTCAGAGAGATACTGCCAGCCACCACGATGACAAACAGCATGTGAAGATGCTGGTAAGCCACAAGCCATGTGGCAAGGTATAGATTTATAGAAATGGATTAATTTAAGATATAAGAACAGTTAGCAAGAAGTCCGCCATGGCCATACAGTTTGTAAGCAATATAAGTCTCTGTGTTTACTTGGTCGGGTTTGAGCGGCTGTTGGACTGGCAGGTGAGAGAGATTTGTCCTGACTGTGGGCCAGGCAGGAAAACTTTAGCTACATTTAATGTTACCTATCTCTCCAACATTTGCTTCTCTACCTTTTCCTCTGTTCCCTACCCTTGTCACATTTAGAAAATGAACAAATAAGCAAAATATAAACAAATTTAAACATTCTCCTGCTTTAGTGATTTCAATTTCCTTAGAGGGATGCTAAGCCTTGAAACAATAAGCAGACATATCTATGTGTGTATTGTGTGTTCATGCAAGTATTCATGCATGTACATGTGTATATTATTGTAATATAGACAGAATATACATGTACAACTTAACCCGACTTCTCCAAGCATCTAAATTTCACTTATAGAAATTTAAGTTAATTCAAAATCTAGTACAAAACAAATTAATTGAGGGAAATAAAAATAGCTATATATATATATATATATATATATATATATATATATATATATGAAAATTAAGTACCTATTAGTAAGCTAAAAGAAGAAAACAGTCTGAAAGGTACATGCTACATCATGCTAACTACATCACATTGTTGAATAACTAATACTTTGAATATTGTAAAATGATCACTGGATACCATGAAATACCTGGGAAGAAAAGAATAAGAGGAAAAAACTATTAATACGGTAGATTAATTAGACATGAAAATACAGGGTTAAATGTAACTCACACATTTGAAAAAGCACATAGTGTTTTAGATCATGATTGGAGATGTTAGATATTTTGTTCTCATTTTTTTTCTGTAAACAAATCTTTAAAGTTTAAAAGATTTAAAAATAAATTTTATTATGTAAAATTGCAGAAAATGTTTGTACAATTATTTTTGAATTATGAGTAAATAGAAAATAGTGTCTTTTCAAATAAAAATTACAAAATCATGATAGACAAATACTTACCATTATCAATCAAATACATTTGCTGTAAAACAATCTGTTAAATTTAATATTTATGTATTAAGTAAATCACTCCCTTTCCTGCCATATTCTTTATCTCATCATGTCTTTATTAATTTTAGAATTATTTTTCCAAAACTAATATGTTGCTTTGTTTGTTTTTAAGACTGCATAAATAATAAAATGTGTCTTTTTTCCTGAGGTTCTAATGGAAACATGACAATATTCATTGCTTTTCAGGAACATGTTCATTTTGTATAAGAATATAACATGTCCCCATTTATTTTCCTATGGTGCGTACACATGTCTCAATGATTCAGTCATCTGTTGTATCTTTTTCTTAGCTTCAGTAGCCATACCCTCTCCTCACCTAGGAAAAGGAATATTGGTATAAATGTCTTGTTATATCTTAATACAGATGCCTGTGTAGCTGAAGTTTTCCTGCCTGGCCCACAGTCAGGACAAATCTCTCTCACCCGCCAGTCCCAAGCTGCTCAAACCCAACCAAGTAAACACAGAGGCTTATATTGGTTTCAAACTGTATGGCCGTGGCAGGCTTCTTGCTAACTGTTCTTACAGCTTAAATTAATCCATTTCTATTAATCTATACCTTGCCACGTGGCTTGTGGCTTACCGGTACTTTACATCTTCCTTGTCCTGATGGCGGCTGGCAGTGTCTCCTGACTCAGCCTTCCACTTCCCAGCTCTTTTCTCCTCCTTGTCCCGCCTATACTTCCTGTCTGGCCACGGGCCAATCAGTGATTTATTCATTGACCAATCAGCAACACATTTGACATACAGGCCATCCCACGGCACCTCCCCTTTTCTTTTCTTAAAAAGGAAGGTTTTAACCTTTACACATCTTCAAAGTCAGCTTGGTATATTTGGGAATTTGGGCGTAGCTTCTCTTACTACTTCCTGCTGGAGGGGGGGCGCTGTATCTTATGGGGACACAACGAATATTTTAGGATTATGGAGTAGTCCATGAGGGTGTATCGTCTGAGCCAGTTGCCTTGAAACGGTTCTGGATGTTGGATCATCTGGGCCATGGTGTCATCAGAGACCTTTCAGGTGGTCTTGGCTGGTCAAACCTGATGTGTCTTAATCTGGAATAAATCCATAGCCTCTGGCTTTCTGTGGGAACAAAAGCAGAATCTCCTTTCCAAAGCAACATATCCTTATATCCAAATTTTGAAGTCAAGGTACCTTTAAAATATGCATATTGGTTTAACTCAGCAGCTTTTGTAATCAAATTTTTTTCTTTCGTTACGAATATCAAAGAGAACATAATCCAGATTCTTTGTGTGGTAGCCATCTTTACGTGGCTTATTTTTTTATATTAGCTTGAGCCTATTGCTTTGAACTGCAGCCTTCTAAGCCTGAAACGGTGCTGGCGCTGCTGGCTCCGCCCACTTCAGCTTCCCAACATGGCGGTGATACGTTTTCTGCCAGCTCTGGGAGCCATCAACTCTCAGAAATAGTGGGTCTATGCTTCTATCAAAGCAGCATGTAGCCCAGAAACCTCTTTTTTTTTTTTTTTTT
Source organism: Peromyscus californicus insignis (assembly GCF_007827085.1). NCBI lineage: Eukaryota > Metazoa > Chordata > Mammalia > Rodentia > Cricetidae > Peromyscus > Peromyscus californicus. The sequence continues at coordinate 14,944,240 of NW_026294413.1, read as the reverse complement.
GTTTTGTACTAGCAAAGGCTAAATCCACCACACAGCTTAATGTGCCACTTGCAGAGGCCTCATTCCCACCATACTGCAGGTCGAGCATGCACGCACGCTAGGAACCCGCCAAAGTAGCTCAAACATGCAGGCTGCCACTAGCTTAAAAGAGACAACTAGGAGCTGTTTTTAGCTCCATTTTAGAATCTTTTTACTCAGGTTTTAGGTGGAAATTCTTGCCACCACGTTGGACGCCATGCCTGTGTCTGGATTCAATATTCTGAAGTCTTACTCATGCTTCTTATGTTATAATGCCAAAAAATAAAAACCCACGATTCTGAAAGATTGCTGCTAAAACCTTAAAAGTCATGTATCCCTATGTTTTTTTCATTCTATAGTCAAATCCAAAGATGTCTCATTCTTCTGTTGTTTAGAGAATTGTAGTGGAAGTCTACAATTGCCACTGTTTTAACTAGAATGCACATGTCATGAAAAATATATTTTTACTGTCTTTGAGGAGAAGGAACTCAAAGGAAGAGCATTTTTTAAAGTCAGGCCTAATAATTGGACTTTTAAGAAAAAAACTGTATATTATTTATTTCCTTTTAAGACACTAGGAATTCTTTCAGAATGTGTAAAAAATAAAGCTAGATTTATATTTGTTCTGAATAATATTTAGATTATAGATGACAAAATAGTTCTAACACAGGAAAGAAGATGAAAACCCTACCCAGTCCCAGTAGACATATCTACAAAACACCTCCGGCTCAGGGAATACAGTGAAGAAGAGTCAAAAAAAATTGTAAGTGCAAGAAGATGGGGGAGCTTGCTGTGAGTGGTGTCTCCTAGTAGTATCATAAGATGTCCCCCTAATGTCTCACCAACATGACTGCCCTGCAGGAGTTCAACAAGGATGTTACCAATGCACATGCTAAACTACATGAGAAAAGTCCATGAGGATTCAACTCTACACGTAGAACTATGGCTACTTAGGAAAGCTAAGATCAGGAAAAGTGGTCCTCCTTAGAGAAAAGTACACCAATCTGCTGTCTGATGCCAAAAGGTCAGTCCTAAAAGTGTATATACGAGTAACAGTATATGGACTGAACAAGTGATATTTGGGACTATATATGTATATGCATTTGTATTCATATACATATACATATTGCAGGCACTAACAATTAGTGAAGAAAGAGGCCATGAATTTGAAGTAGAGTGGGCAGGGATATATGGGGAGATGGATAGGATACACATGGAAGGTGGGGCTGTTTTGATTAAATTTTATTCTTCAAAAGCAAAAATAACCAGCAACCCGATAGCCTGTTGCTGAGTCAATCCTTTGATACAGAATGAATGGAGACTGTGTGTGTCAGTCACATTCCCATACATGTGAGTAAATGAGAATAAAAGAGTTTAAAATCCATCACAGAAAGTCCATATTATAAATGTGGAAATGGTTTCAGTCAAAATAAACCTTCAGGGAGTCCTGGTTTTGAGATTTGGGTCCATGACTAACACTTAGTATACATTAATATCCTCCTGCCTTTTTCTTTAACCTAGCTCAGAAATATAAAGTACTTACTTGTGAGCATTGTAGCTTGAGTTTTCCTGCCTGTCCCACAGTCAGGGCAAATCTCTCTCACCCGCCAATCCCACAGCCTCTCAGACCCAACCAAGTAAACACAGAGACTTATATTGGTTACAAACTGTATGGCCATGGCAGGCTTCTTGCTAACTGTTCTTATATCATAAATTAATCCATTTCCATAAATCTATACCTTGCCACATGGTTTGTGGCTTATCGGCATCTTCACATGCTGTTTGTCATCGTGGCGGCTGGCAGTGTCTCTCTGACTCAGCCTTCCACTTCCCAGCTTTATTCTCCTCCTTGTCCCGCCTATACTTCCTGCCTAGCCACTGGCCAATCAGTGATTTATTTATTGACCAATCAGCAACACACTTGACATACAGACCATCCCACAGCACTTCCCCTTTTCTTTTTTTTTCAAAAAGGAAGATTTTAACCTTAACAAAGTAAAATTACATATAATTTGGGAATTTGGGCATAGCTTCTCTTACTACTTCCTGCTGGAGGGGGGGCGCTGTATCTGATAGGGATACAAAGAAAATTTTAGGATTATGGGGTAGTCCATGAGGGTATATCATCTGAGCCAGTTGCCTTGAAACCATTCTGAATGTTGGATCATCTGGGCCATGGTGTCATCGGAGACCTTTCAGGGGGTCTTGGCTGGTCAAACCTGTTGTATCTTAATCTGGAACAAATCCATAGCCTCTGGCTTTCTGTGGGAACAAAAGCAGAGTCTCCTTTCCAAAGCAACACATCCTTACATCCAAATTTTGAAGTCAAGGTACCTTTAAAATATACATTTTGGTATAACCCAACAGCTTTTACAATCAAATGTTTTTCTGCAGTTAAAAATCCCAAAGACAACACAATCCAGATTCTCTGTGTAATATTCATCTTCACATGGCTTATTTTTTATATTAATTTTAATTTTACTGTCTCTTTAAAGGCTTTATTTTCTAAAACAATGTATTTGTTTCTATAACATCATGTTGGCTGGCAGTGTCTCTCTGACTCAGCCTTCCACTTCCCAGCTTTATTCTCCTCCTTGACCTGCCTATACTTCCTGCCTAGCCTCTGGAAAATCAGTGATTTATTTATTGACCAATCAGCAACACACTTGACATACAGACCATCCCACAGCAGAGCATGAGAAGTATGACGTCAAGGTTTAGTTGTCTCCTGCTGTTCTGTAGCAACAATCCTGTTTAGGTTCAACTTCCTGTTGCAGGTGCTCTTATTACCCAGTGAATATGAGGGCAGTAATTGGCTTGCTGAATGGTCTCACTTTCTGGTTCTTGCTCTCCATGACCATTCTGGAACATAATATCTTCAGCCTCTACTAAATGATATTATTCATAAATGTCTATTTCTAGTCTGATAGGATGAAAAGTCAATAGGAGTAAGGCAATTTTTTATTGTTTTTTTTATGAAAATACAACTTTAAATATATCATTCAAATATTTAAGCTAACATGTATGACAATTCAGCTTATACTTTGGAGTGAAATAGACAATGATAATAAAAAAGTATACATGAGATAAGTATGTTTTAAAAGAGGACAGAAAAAACAATACTGCTTTCTCTGTGTATATGTAATGACTCATGGAGAAAAAGAACTATGTCAGTTCAAGGGCAGCTTTGTAAATTTACCAAAATGGGCTGGTAAGCATGCAGTCCTATGCCATCTGCCTGTTCTTAATTAGTTTGAGCCAATGAGATCTGATGACAAAATTTTCAGTAGCTTTCTAAAACGGCTTTGTGGTCACTGGCCTGTTTTAATAAAGATCTCTCCACTGACTCAGTGTCTGGTCTGCCCACAGACTATTAATAACCATGTAATATGTCTTAGATATGCCAAGCATCCCTTGTACAACTCAACTAATTATCAGTAATTAAAATTCCTTAGGACTTTATAAATATAATTTTTACATTTGCCTTCAATTCTTTAATATATTATTTGTTATAACTGTTCCAAAAAACTATATAGTCTTTAGTAAAGTACCAGCAGAAAACAAAAACACAGACTAAAAAATTTCCATTGACTTTTCTTTCTTCTCTCTTTCACCCCACCTCTCTCTCTCGATCTTTCTGTCTGTCTGTCTGACTCTCTCTCCCTCTCTCCCTCTCCCTCTCCCTCTCTCCCTCTCCCTCCCTCTCTCTCTCTCTCTCTCTCTCTCTCTCTCTCTCTCTCTCTCTCTCTCTCTCTCTCTCTGTCTTTCTCTGACTCACTCTGTATCTCCACCTCTGTCTCTCTCTGTCTCTCAGTCTCTCTTTGTGTCTCTGTCTCTGTCTCTCTCTCTCAGTCTCTCCTCCCCTCCCCTTCCCTCTCCTCTCCTTTCCTCTCTTTTCCACATACATGGACACAATCAAAAGGAATTTCAAAGTGATCTATGTTTTCTATACTAAAAACCATTCAAAACACAGTGACTTATGTGTGACAATTAGCAGCTAAGCATAATTCCAGGAGTAAATTTTTCACCATCCTTAACATTGTCCTATTACTCTGTTCTTAAGAGCGATGAGCTACTCAATTATTTTCTGTTGTTACTGTGTTCTCCATAAAAACACAGTGGGAGACTATTCCATGGCAAATCTTAAATTAGATGAATATAAGTATCATTTCTTCATACTCATTATGTACAAACTGTCATATTACTTAAAAATACTTCATATATACTGCCAATTATGTGTCATTTAGAATTTTTTTTTTTTATTAAAGGATAGGTCCACTCAGTTCATTATTAGGAATACTAAAAATAACCAATTTAGATAAATTATACTTTAATTGCTTGGTTTTGGCTCAGGTTAAAAAAATGGTATTTTTGTGAATAAATTGTTAGCTCATCCAACAGTTCAAGCTACTGTGACATTTGTTTTATTTAGAGACATGATTGAGAGAGGCATTTCATGTCTACACAGGGAATAATAACAAACTATTTTCCAGGGACCAGAAATAAAGAACATTAAATTAAAAACTGTAAGTTTTTCTCTTTGAGTTTGTTACATTTTCATTTAGACTACTCCAGGGAAAATATATTTTTTCAGGTGTTGCTCAGGATGGAGGAAGGCGGTGGATAGAGAAACTGGGTCTTCATCCTGGGGAAAATCTTACAGTGCCTGCAGTACCTACCATTTCTGTATAATGCTACCAGGAGAAATTAGGCAAGTGAAAGTACATACACTCTCTTGGAATTTCTACAAAAACCCTTCAACCCTGCACCTGAAGAGGTGTGTCCGGTTATCAAGCATAGATAATTAGTTCACATGTGTAAAACAATGGAGGAAGTCGGGCGCTGCCTGACTCCTGTTCCATAGCCTTTCAACAGTTGAATGCAGAGTACTGAATTGCAGTTTTCCTTTCATGGAAGAATCTCAGCATAATAAACACAGGCTTACTTCTGGCAGAGACACTGTCTCCTGTTGTATCCAGAGCAGTTGTTTTTTATTGGCAGCACTTCTGAGTGAATTATTCACTTGGCATCTTCTCTAAATACACACTTTCAAGATTACTACCTAACAAAGAGTCTGAGATGGTACTAATAATCTTGGCCCACCAGTGACATCAGCAATTACCTGTTGGTGAGAGCAGATACACTGGCAGATCTGGAGAGCAGATCTCACTTCAAAGTTACATGTTCAGACTGTCAGGTAGATCAGATAGGAGCACTAGAACAATCTGTGACATCTCATCCTCAACACCTCTGCTAAATGTTACTGAAGTTTCAGTATGTACCAAGAATTTTGCCAGATATTCTTGGTAAGTGACTAAAGAATCACTTTAAGCCTCTCAAGATAAATAGACATGAAAGAATAATGAAAAAATAGAATAAATGTTCTAGTTAAGAATTGCTCGTCAGTGTTTCAGAACATACAGACCTCTTCACTTTGCCCAGAGATGCACATAATCAACTTTACAAGAGCAATTTCTGTAGACTCTGAGGATTAAAATGGATATGGTTAACAAAAATATGTAAGAATGGTATAAAAATGAGATAATTGTATATTAATCTTAAGGGAATCTTGCAGATCGATATAATGTTGTCTTGAAGGCAATGACATAGAGCAAAAAGCCAGTGTGTTTATTAGTAAGCCAAGAAAGAAAAGGAAGAGTAGAAAGTAATTGAAATCATGTCAAAATGCATCATGCTTTTGGCCCTGTTAGTCCTTATAGTTAACAGAATGACATTGAATTGCCAGTTTCCAGGTCCTTATCAAAATATTTCTTTATGATTAAACATTTGGCACAGATTTTCCCAGTCAATATTGGCTAAATATTTTGAATATGAACTTGAATGTCAAATATCACTTTAAAGTTGTTTAGGGATGGGGACAGTGTTTGGCAAAGAGACTTGAAGTTTAAGCCCTACATAAAAGGCTTTCTATTGAAACAGGAGACCCATGCTACTTAGTCAGGCAAATAACAGAGGAGGTTTTGTGTCAGACAATATAAGCATAACACTGGCAGATGCCATGACTTTTAGCAGCTTAGAGTGTTCCTTCTGAACAAAGCATTCATCAAAAGGCTCACAATGAGGACTCTGGATGTCAAAGGAAGAGATTGTTGGATGATTAGGATGCCATTTCAAAATAAGACAGATGACTCTCATTCACATTCAGTGTAAGCATCCCTTTTTCCTTTATTTCATTACACTGTCTCTCCACTTTCAACAAAACCACATAACAAAGCTTTGATTGTAACCACTGCTTTTAATCATTGTTTATACAGGAACACATTAATAAATTGTTAAGAAAAATACATATCAGTAATTTAAGTTTCCTGAGCTATTGAAGTAAATTTTACAAAGTCAAATTCATTTTATTCATGGAAAATGTGTAAACCTTTCAAACAAAAACGTTTCTCATATAAGACATTATTGTGATTCTATGCAAGATGCTGAAATATAAATTAAACAAAAAACCCTGCAGTGGGTACATTGCTGCATTCTGTATGGATGTCTTAGAAACAGGCATTTTTTCCCATCATGTGTGAGGGAATGTTTTAGCTTGAATAATCACTTCAATATTTTCATTTATGTATTACTGAAGATTATATTTTTACATGAAATTATTTGAAATCAATCATTATTATTCTTTAGGTCCATATTCTCATAAAATAAATAACATAGAGTGCAAAAGTTTCCCTATTTTTGGAAAACAATTCAAATACCCAATGATGACTTCAACCCTTTTTACCTATTACCTTACAACACATGAAACTAATTCTTTGGTAATTTTTCTTGGTGTTAAATTATGTATTCATGCAATTGTTTTCTTTTATCCAACTAATTCTTCTCAATTTTCAAAATCATCAGTGTTCACAGTGTTTATAAAAACTGTACATAGTTTAAAATTGTACATTCAAATAAATAATGTAAAGAATGTATGCATCTACTTCTATACCATTGATGGAATGCTTTTATTTACTTAAAAGTGTCACAGAGGGAGCTGATACTAGAATCTGATAGACTTGTCTTAATTAGCTAAATTTTGTGCTTGCTCTACTACATTTAGTGTCACAAGACCTACAAACATGAGCAGAATTACTTACTGCATTGTATAGAGCTATTTCAAAATGCACAGACATATGTAATTCATACTTTTACTTAGATTATTTTTCCTCTTAGAATAATATTTGGCTTAAAAAAAAGCAGACTTACTGCTTTTATATATATATATATATAAAACAGTGAAAATGGATAAGTGGAGTGGTTAATAAATTTAGACTGTTTTCCAAGCTCTATCCCAGAACATTTTTTACATAATAAAATAAAATAATTTGTATTACATATGTGTACTACATAACACATATATTATATATCATACATACACACATATATGTATATACATATTCATATTCATAAACATATTTATCATAGTCAAGACAAAGCCAGTTCTCAAGAATTCCAAAGGAAACTTAACCTTATATGTCACAAACTGAAACTTTAAATAAATGTTTTAGATGGAAAGAAACTGAAATTTCAGAAAGGTTCTTCTGAATGACCTCACTAATCATTGAAGCTGATAATTACCAAGGTCATAGTTCACCTAACCCTTCTGGCTATGAAGCCTTGTGGTATAGTCTGGTAACAGTAACACTGGAGTTTATCTACAGATCTACAAATAATGGAGTTTATTCCACAGCTGCATAAAATGCCATCTGTAGAATCTGATGCTACTCCTTCAACATTAAGCCACACCCAGCCAGAGAAAGGCATGTATTTTTCCCTAAAATAACTGCTATTCCCCCTAGGTATAGTTTATTTACCTGATATGGTTACAAAAGGGAAGTGAGTTTTTTTTTATCATACAATCCCTCTAAAGACCCACCCTTGTTAAATAAATAGATAAGAATAGATTATAAACAATTTTTAAAAGGTTTCTGGAAAATGAAATATTTTTGAGAATTCAGGAACTGTTGAAGAATGAAGGTGGAGTAAATATATAAACAAAAAATAAAAATCTATAAAGAACATATGAATAATGCAAAGAGTTATCATTTCAACTCAAAGAGCTGAAATGTATCTCCAGCGAGATTAAAATCATATTAAATTTGAAACCTTGGAATATGTGTTACATTACAATAAAAATGACAGAAAATAAAGATGAATATAGGTAAGGATAAGGTATGACATATTCTTTGTGTAGTAGCCCCGTGAGTACAGGTTTAGGGACACTCACTTAGTTGATGACACTAGGTAAATTCAGGAACCAAGTTAATACAGGTACCTGCATCTCATAGCTTTACCACCTATATGCATACATATTAAATATTTTGCATGAAAAAATACATACTTAGAAACAAACAAGACATTTCAGTTCTCAGCACCAACTAATGGACATGAATAACCACTTGGAGTTGTGAGAATTCAAAAGAAAAAGTAGAGTTTTTGCATTTATCTTTTAAGGGAGAGTGCATATAGTTACACTTTGATGTTTTTAACACGGCTCTTAACATGATACTAGCAAACATGTAACATGTATCATGAATATAGGGAATGAGTTTGTTTTTTGAAATAGAAGGTACCATTTTGGAAAGGGGACCTAGATTACAAAAAGCACTAGACCTTCTAATAAGAAAATATAAATAGGAAATTAGAGAATTCAGAATGAGAAAAAAGATGATTTCATGAAGATATCACTGGAAGACTACACAAAATTGTCTGTTCTGCATGGGGGCTCATTCTCTGTTGTAATGGATGATAACTAGAAAGACCCATAAGACATTCCATTATAATACGATTGTATAGGAGCTTCAAAGAAGTAAAATGTTAATTTTCAAAACATTGTAATGCAAATGAAATGCCTTAAGAATTCCCAATTGAACATTATATTGTACACAATAACTTGGAAACATCTTGAAATTTCTGAGTGAAAGTAGTACTGTAATTATTTCCATTATGATTCTTTGAAGATGAAAATGGGACATTTATTGAACGAAGGAAAATGAATACATTTCCCAGTCCCATTACTTCATAAGATGTCACCACAAAAAAATAGAAAAATAACATTGATAAAAAGGAAGTTTGTGGTTAATAATGTAAAATCTGGTAGGATTAAAAATGAAGTTCTACAGTGGGATTTTTATACAAAACATCTGAGAAAAAGCATGTAAATAAGAACACTTAATGTACTATGTACTGAATTACTAATATACTGATGAGAGAAATACATCATGCAGGAAAAAGGAAAACAATGGGAAACAATATGGCACCAATATAAGTGGAATACAGAGATTGTAGCAGAAAGTAGTAGGAAATTCATTTTGATTCATTGTTTAATCAAGATGTTTTGTCTTTCTTTACTTTCCCAACCATTCATTTTCAGTAACATATTAAATATAACGAATACTATTTTTTTCAGTGTCAAGAAAACTATTACCTAAAAATGAAAATCTTTGACCCAACTATTATTGCCAAATTGGTGTAAGTTTTTTTTCTCTACTTTTGGTATTTTGTATAAGGGTAATGCATGCAAATAGATGTAGAAAAGAAAGTTGAAGACACATATTTTCATTTCAAAGGTTTATCTATAAACTGATATTATGGAAAGTCTATATAGGTAAGAACTAGGTGTGAAACTGTGTACTTCGTCTATCTTATAAGAGATAACTAACTTCAAGTGATGTAGAAGTGATTCAGGTAATAGAAAGGTTTATACTTTTAATTTCTATTTTAATCAGGTGCAAATAGTTCTATCTGTGGAATTAAAAAATTTTAAAAAACATAAATTAATCACTTTCATAAGAAAATTCCCATGAATTAATAGATATTTTTATTTAAAAAGAGTACTGAGTTTGTATCCTTTAAAGCCAATAACAACTATTTTAAAGGTCTCAAGTAAGAAGAGAAAATGGGGAGATGGGGAGATGCCTCTGAAGTTAATAGGACTGGCTGTTGATTGGAGGACACTGGTTCAATTCTCTGCAAACACTCGGTAGCTTTCATTTGTATGTAATTCCCGTTGCAGTTTGATGCCCTCTTCTTGCCTTTGAGGACAACAGGTGTGTAATTGGAATGCTGACATACATTCAAGTAAAACACACATACACATTTAAAAAAAGAAGGTAAATGTATATGACAAAGCTGTTAGCTTGCTGGCTGTACAAGCAGTAATCATAAAGACTGTTGTTCAAATATCCAGAACTTATGTAAATGCTATATGGGTGTGGCAGCCCACCTGTTACTCCAATACTCAGAAGGGGATACATTAAGTAGGAGGATCTTAGATCCTAGCCTTGGGAAAGGGAAATAGACGAGATCTCCTGAGTAAACCAGAAGGAGAGGGCACACAATAGAGGGGAGAGGATGGGGCATAAGAACCTGAGGGGACAAAATAGTAGTGCTGGGGAGGGATGGAGGCATGAGCAATGAAAGAGATATCTTCATAGAGGGAGACATTATAGGGTTAGGGAGAAACCTGGTGCTAGGGAAATTCCCAGAAATCCACAAGATTAGACTAGTAGCAATAGTGGAGAGTGTGCCCGAGCTGGCCTACCCTGGTAATCAGATTGGTGACTACCCTAACTGTCGTCATAGAACCTTCATCCTGTAACTGATGGAAGCAGATGTGGAAATCCACAGCCAAGAACCAGGCTGAGCCTCAGGATTTTATGAGCAAGGGGGCATCAAGATCCTGATGGTCAAATCTTCAGAGACAACTGAACCAAACTTGTAGGAACTCATGAACTTTAGCCCAACATGGAACCTACCTGAGACTGGACTAGACTCTCTTCATACTAGAGACAGCTTTGTAGTTTGGTCTTTCTGAGGGGCCACTGGCAGTGTGATCAGGATCTATCCCTGGTGCATGAGCTGGCTCTTCGGAGCCCACTGCCTATGGTCAGATGCCTTGCTCAGCCTTGATGCAGAGAGAAGGGGCTTGGTCCTGCCTCAACTGAGTGTATCAGGCTTTGCTGACTCCCCAGGGGAGCCCTTACCCTTGGAGGAGGAGATATTGGGGAGTGGGGATAGGGATCCAGGAGAGGGAAGGCTGGGGGTGGGAGGAGGGACGACAGAGGGATCTATGGTTGTTATGTAAAATGAATAAAAAAGATTCTTAAATTAAAAAAAAAGTCAGAGGATCCCTGAATGTGCTAGCTGGCTAAACTGTCTGAATCAAATAGTTCCAGGTTCAGCGAGAGATTCTTTTTCAATGAATAAATTATGGAGCAATAGAGAAAGATTTCTAACATCATTCTGGGCCCTGTACATGCATGTGAACACACAGGTGTGGCCGCAAACATGAAAAACACACACACACACACACACACACACACACACACACACACACAAAATATGCAGAAAATAGATGTTTATTTTATTTGATTATTTTCACAAATAAGTTAAACTAACCTATAAGGAGGCCCATTTAATATTTGTAAATTGCCTAACTCTTTTATTTAATTACTTTAAATTAATATATAATATAATGTTAGATGGGACAAGTCCACATAAAAATAAAATGAGTGTACATATCTCAAAAATCATCACATACAGCTAAGACAAAACCATTTTATTTTTAAATAATGTTATTATAAATTCAAAACATTAATTTTGCATTCATATCTTGCTGAAATGCATATGGATAATTATAAAACTGGCAGATTAGTGGCTGGATTTTGATTGAAAGGGTTATTGGAAACAGTTAAGTGCTTGCCTGAAATAGCAAACATTTATATTCCTTAAGAAAAAACTAGAATATAACTCATTTAAGGAATTCATTTACTACATGCCAGAGAGAAGGCTTCTGAGCTACATTCTCCATTCCACAATTCCACAAAGCCTCCTATTATGGAAACAGAATTCATCTTTTCTGCAACCTATTATAGTATTGATATATCTATCTAATCCCACTACTCTGATTTCCTTTTCCTGAAGAACGCTGACATATTTTTGGCAAAAGGCTGATGAAACACTGAGACTCTATTAGTGCAATGTTATCTCAGTCATCAGGAAGATAAAATCCTCTCACTGCTATCTCATATTTCCTGCCCAGCTGCATTTTAAGAAAATCGCTCCCACTGAACTTTTATGGTGCAGAGTCTAAGGATGTAAACATTTTCACAGTCAAAATTGTCCTTGAAGCACTTCTATTTCAGGGCTGCCACCTCTTTGTAGATATGCATTGATAGAAAGAGGGTCTGTTGGTTGTACAGGGAGTGTTTTAAAACTCGCTGATATGCATTTCACATAAATCCAATTCTATAGCGTGTGTTTATGTGTGTGCCACAGTCTAAATACAAGTTGTATTAATGTTTCTATAACAATAGCTTTTGTTATATGTATGTAATACATGACTGTGAGACTGGAAGAAATGGTGCATATTTTTCCAGTCCACTTGTGGGCATGTCATTAGCCAAGTGCTACATTGGAGACTTTAAAACTGATTGTTGCCTACAGTAGAAACTAGAAACACAGAGATAATAAAAAGACAGAAAAGCTGTTGTTTTTTACTACTACCATTTTTGCTATCTCTCAGTTCAAAGAATGTCTATTTAAAGGGCATCAATTGAGCATGGAACATAGAGAGATTTTATTCACAGCATAGCCATGAGTAAAATTGCAATTTAAGTAACTCTTTTCTGTTACCCACATTTAAAAAAGATCAAAGAAGAGCAGTGAGGTTTAATATCTGGGCAGGTAAGATTCAGTGTCCACATGGAGATGCCATAATGTACGTGCTTATTTGCTTTATATATTGTAGTTTGAAAATGGCATTCATTTTAATTTGCTTATAAAAAAGAAATACGTAAATATTAAATTGATTTATGTTATTACATGACTATGCATATATTTCTTCTAATTTTTTATGAGCCAATTAAAATAATTGCTTAAATTGTTTTAAACATGTTCATCTCTGTAAACCCTTTATCATTCCTCATGGAACAAATATTCAAACACTTTTTAAAAAGTCAGGGTTGCTCAGCCTGGATGAAGGGAGGAGGGGACTGTACCTGCCTCCACTGAATCTACCAGGCTGAGCTGAATCCTAGGTGAGTCCTTGCACTAGAGGAGATGGGAATGGGGGGTGGTTTGGAGGGAGGGGGTTGGAATGAGGGAGGACAGGCGAATCTGTGGCCGATATGTAAAATTAATTATAAAATTAAAAAAATAAAAAATAATAAAAAAAATTTAAAAAAGCATTATTGGCATTTGCCATCTAGATTGCTCAACAACACATTTCAGATTCATGTCCACGTGGTACTTAGAATACAATGATCCTTGAGTAGGTTTACCAAAAACATTTCCTAATGTGAGAAACTCAGCTTTCTTACATTTCAAAGGAACAACCTTGGCTATTTTATTGGTAAAATTATTAAGGCCACTCCACGTAGTTAAAAGGAGATTTATTTAATAGCGTAACTTACAAATTAAGGGATAGGTAGGTCGCGGAGTCTGGGGAAGGTGTATCGCAGTCCAGCGGTGTTCTCTGGAGCTCTGCTTGGTCCACCTCTCCTGTCCAGGGTCCCGAACGAGAGCGAGGCCACCGATCCAGATCTCCAGTCTCCAGGCGCCTCCCTTGGCCCCGCCTTGTAGGCATGACAGTTGCTGAAGTCTCAATGGGGGTTGGAACTTCCAGATCAAAGCTGGAATGGCTACCCACTACATCTCCCCCTTTTTGTCTAAATAAGAAAGTTCTAACCTAATACAAGACTATATACAAAGGAATGGTTATCAAATATTGTCCAGGAATAATGAGGGATAATGACCTAGATAAGATGGAACTACAACCAATGCAAACAATATAAAGCAAGAAACACATACTAAAATCCAGAGAACTATAGAGCATAGGTAAATGGCATGTTACAAAGATCATTCCAAAAGTTGTCCTATCCGAAAGAACCTGAATCTAATACTTAATATGTTCTATCTACTAAGTTGTAACTATAACTGCTAATTTTCAATCCCGTCAAAGACCTGAGAAGGAATATAATGGTACCTGAGAAATTGTAGATGGATACAAGCAACTTTCGGGAATCTTGCGAGAGTAGACCGAGACAGCTGGCAGCCTGGACAGTCAACTAATGTTTCTCAGCATTCTTGGTGCATTCAAATTGGCTACAGGCCTAAAGTATCTGACAGACCATTTTCAGAAGCAGGAATTCTGAAAGACCATCTTAACCTGTCTTGGCAGAGTACAGTGGTCGCTTTCCTTGTGTCCTGCTTGTCCAGAAAGGACAGCATTGCATTTGTACTGTCAGCCATCGAGGCAAGGGCAGTTCTTTGCCCAGTAGGCCATTTTGTGCCAAGAAGACAAACTTCCAAATGGAAATGTCTTAGAAGCCCAACATTCTCTCGGGATCAAATTGGTGCAGCCATGAGCAATTGTTTCCCATGTCAACAGAATTCTAAGTTGTTTAAATGCCATATATTCTCTAGGCCTATGAAGTGTTTGAAGATTACCTGTCCATCTGACCTATGTATCTGTAAATCTGGATAACCTAACTAACATAACTATAGAGATGACAAGCATAGGTGACTATAAATCTGTAAGTCTTATCTACTGAAATAACCTAAGGACTAAGGCTTCTCGTAAACAAGGTAAACAGTCTATAAGCAAATGTATGGTAAAGAACAATGACTTCAAAATTGTGACAAACACAAGATATTTATAATAGAGGTAGGAGTATATAGTGCAATATGCAATATGACAATAATCTTAAATATATATCAATATAACAGAGGTAGGAGTATATAGTGTGATATGCAATATGACAATAATCTTAAATATATCTCAATATACCAAATATCCTAAACAGAAGTAGAACATACATAAAGTATGACAGATATAAACTTACATTTGTATCAATATATAAATATTCCATATAAGAGTAGAAATATATATTATAACATTATATATATTATAACAAATATAGTTCTGTATTTGTATCAATATACAAATTATCTTAAACAGGAATATAAAAATAGTTTACATTTGTATCAACATATAAGAATCCATAACAGTGCAAATTACAGTGCAAATTATCTAAGGCTGCTATTTTACTAAATTTGTTTACTAGTACATACAATAATCTACCATAATACCTTATACCTATCCATTCCATTTCTTCTTTTCCCTTTTTATATAATTCTTACTTGATAATTATTTTGTTATATGTAATATTACTATGTTCAAGTTAAAACCTTCCTTTTTGAAAAAGAAAAAAAAGGGGAAGTGCTGTGGATATCGCTTTATATAAATAAAGCACTGATTGGCCAGTGACCAGGCAGGAAGTATAGGCGGGACAAGGAGAGAGGAGAATTGAGGAAGGAGGAAGGAAAGGGAGACTGCCTGGAGCCAGGCTATAAATGATTGATTTCCCCAAGAAAGTGAAAAGGGGTATGTAAAGTACCGGTAAGCCACGAGCCACGTGGCAAAGTAAAGATTAATAGAAATGGGCTGAATATAAGAGTGAGAGCTAGACAATGATAGGCCTGAGCTAATGGCCAAGCAGTTTAAATAATGTAAGAGTCTGTGTGTTTATTTTATAAGTGGGCTCTGGGTCTGGAGGGACTTGGCGGTGGGAGCTGGAGAAAAATTCTCCAGCTACACTATATTTTATGTTTTATTTTTACTTTAAACAGCTTTAGAAGCAATTATAATTTGCAACCCCTCATTTACTACCTCTGGTAAATGAAATGGTTCTCTGATCATCATTGCAAAGTACAGTAATAAAACTCCATTGTATTTAAGTGAGTGCGAAAGCATAGATGAACGAATGTGACATCTTCATCTCCAACACCAAAATATGATCCTAAATTATGTACTATCTAAAGTCAGACTTTCTTATCACAATACTATACTAAACTCCAGTAAATAAAACCCAAGTGTGATAAATACAAATCTGGGGCTAGATAGCTGTCTCAGGGTTTAAGAACACTACTCTTAAGGCTGCTCTTTCAGAGGACCTGGGTTCAATTATCAGTAGTGATATAGTAGATCAAAACTGTTTATAGCCCCAGTTCCAGGAGCTCTGACATCATCCTACAGACATACTTACAGGGGAAACACTAATGCACATAAAAAATACTATTATTTTCTAAAAACTTTTAAAATCAATATTAAAATTTGTAAAAGAGGAAAGTCATAATTTCAAAAAATCAAATTGTACTGACAACATTTTAAAAATTAATTATAGTTTGAAAACAAATTGTGATGATAGTACGTTGGTATCTGTATATGTATGTCCATGATCAAGTTATGGTAGAAGTGCCAGCATACCTTTAGTGGATTTTGGAAATGAGATTCCAAATATTGTTCTTTTTACTTCTTATACTCATTACCCTGAAGCATGATCTTTAAGACTCTTTTATGGCTTATATCTTCCTTTTCCTCAAAATGTCCATGTACTTGGTTTATAGGCTGCAGCCCTATAGAGAGGTAGCGAAAACTTTAAAAGGAAGCTGTCAGTGATAATAGGTGTGCAGTTGCAGGAAGGCTGGGGTAACGGACCCACAGTCTTCCCTATATTTCCCTGTAGTTTACAAGTTTCCATATGATGAACAGCCTCTTACACTTCCTATTTCATTTATAGATAATAACATTTTCTAAAAACACAAAAGGTGTGAAAATGATTCAAATTCTTGAGTCAAAATGATAATTTCTTCCTAGTAAGTTGATTAACTCAAGTAAATTTTATAGATATTTATCTAAGTTTCATATACAAATTAGATGTGTTTTGAGAAAAATACAACAATTTATTACTTTTCTAATGACAAAATTTACTTTGGTAGTCAACAAAGAAAAGTATATTTGTATAATTAAACCAAAATATAATGAAAAAATATTACTATCATGAATTCTACAGTTTACTCTTCCTCTGTTCAAAACTGTGCTCTCTCTCTCTCTCTCTCTCTCTCTCTCTCTCTCTCTCTCTCTATATATATATATATATATATATACATATATACATATATACATATATATACACATATATATACATATACACACATATATATATACATATATATATATGACTTAACATCTTAGTGAACTTATAGAGTAGGCCCTAACTATTTGTAATGGATTTAAACATGTAAATAACCATCATTAATAGTGCTTATAAATTTTATGCTTTCACATTGCAGATTGATAAACAAATCCAAGGAAAAAGATGGTTCTGCAGTGTTACTTCATCATCTTGCTTCAAAATTTGATTTTGTGGGGTTCATTTACTGAAGCCAATTCCATATAAATCTATACTCAAGAGTTCTTTTCAATGAGGTCAAAGATATTACTATGCTAAAATTAGAGAAATTGCATGTTACATCAGTCTTGAAATTGCAGAGAATATCAATTGAGATCATATAATTCTTTGGAGATAACTGAATTTCCTCTAATTCATCTGAAAGTTCACATGAGTTCAGAGTCGATTAACCATGTTTTCCCATGGGAAAAACACATTTAGAATAGATAGTTCATTGTTTATTGTGAGAAACTGCTTTTGATTTTCCTATAAGCCATTTCCTTAATATGAAGAATTTCTAAATGTAGGATTTACATCATAGATAAAATTATTTGTAACTTGAACATAATGTGTTCTGTATTTTTATCTAATATGAAAGATTAAATATTTTGCTAAAATAAATATGAGCAACAGTGATATAAGCAGAATGTATTTATAGGAACATATATCACAATTGCAATTAAAGAATAAGAAGATATTAATTTGAGAAGTGGGAAGAACTGGAGAGAGGAGACAGGGGGTAGAGAAATGTTAAAAACAATTCTAAAGACAAATAAATTAAAAGAAAATAGAGTATTTTAACCTAATTCCCTCAAAGCATGGATTTTGGGGAAAACACACACACACACACACACACACACACACACACACACACACACACACCATTTAATGTATTCTAAGAACCAAACTTTACATACATTCATGACTTCATTCTTTAAAATGTTTGTTTGACATAATGTAGTCATTTTCATCAGAGAGGAAAATCCCAAGAAATCCACGGCTAGGAAACTGAGAGACCTGGTTCAGTCAGGGACCAGGCATTATGGCATTGGCCCAGTATTCAAAAGTTGATCTCACGTCAGTACTCAAAAGAGAGACTTAGGGTTGGTTATCTTGGGAGCGTTTTCTCTCTATACCTGATGTGGACCCAGTAAATAAATCTCTTTTCTGCTTTCTGCTATAAACAAAGAAACAAGACTGAGAGTAATAGAGAAGATACTGATGTCCCAATCTGAACTGTATGTGTGTATTACTGAATGTATGTAGCCACACAATCACATGTATAAAACATATGCACCATGCATAACACACAGAAAGAATAAACAAAAGTTCTTTGAAATAATTTAAGACACATTTTATATAACATCTCTTGTCTCAGGAGTAAACATTAAACTCCTATTTGTTTCCATGGTAATTTTTGGATTGCAGAATATGACTTGAGGAAAGCAACAAAGAAAAGAAAAGCCCAAAGCTTGTGCAGCTTCATAAGAACAAGAACAAGAAAATGACTCAGAAGGTCCTCCTGACATCACTATACAAGTCAGTTTTGTTCAGAGCTTCAAAACGTCAATGACCACAAGTTCTAATGTCAGTTTCTTCATGGATTTGGGGAAAGTTAAGAAAAAATTCTTCCTTAAATATTATTTTTTAGATTTTAGCTCTTTTAGAAGAGTGTATCTTTGGTTTAACTGAAGAAAAATTTTGTAAATGGAAAGAGGAAAATTAACTCATGGTGTGTACACTGAGTGTTAAGTAAACTTTTACTATCATATAACTATATTAGGGAGGAGATATCATTATTTTTCCTTCTAATATGAGCAACAATTCTTATATAATGAATTTTGATGGGTGAAAATTTGAATATACTTATCATGTGGAACATGCACTAAAATACATATGCACTGTGGAATAGTTAAAGGCTGTACATTATATGCATAATTTCGTTCATATTTTTTATAGTGGATTCCAAATGTATTCTCAGCTTTCAGAAACATAAAGATTTTATGAATTATAATGAAAATAAATGAGTAATTAATCTAAATAAGTAGTTGAATGTGGATATAATTTAGTAAAACCTTTCCATTTCCCCATACTACACCTCAAAACCATCAATCCACTCTCTACTGTTATAAATTAACTTCCTTAGACTCCATACATAATAAGTCCTATGTAACACAAACTTAAAGGGTCTTATTAATAAAAAAGCATGGGAGCCAAATGTTGGGGTGAACGCTGAAAGATCAGAGAAACAGAACAAGCCACAGCTAACCTTACCTTGCCAGTTCCTCAGCTGATCCCGTTTCCTCAAACTGGAAGCCTCTGCGTCCTCATTCAAATGGTTCTCAGCTGAACTGCTGCTCAAAAGCCTAAAAGCCTGAAAAACCTCTAGTTCCTGGTCCTCATGCTTTATATACCTTTCTGCTTCCTGCCATCACTTCCTGGGATTAAAGGCATGTATCTTTCCCAAGCAAAAACATGAGATCTCAAGTGCTGGGATTAAAGGTGTGTGTCATCACATCTGGCTCTGTTCCTAGTGTGGCCTTGAACTCACAGAGATCCAGACAAAACTCTGCCTCCCAAGTGACAGGATTAAAGGCGTGTGTGCCACCATTTTCTGGCCTCTATGGCAAATCTAGTGGCTGTTCTGTTCTCTGACCCTCAGGTAAGTTTATTAGGATATCAACCACAGTCCTATATTGTTTGTCTTTCCATACTGTCCTGTTTCATTTAAATTTATGTTCACCTGGCACGTCCACATTTTTAAAAATCACATAATTTCTGTAAGTCTGAATAATATACCATATTATGCATGCACACACACAAATACTCATATATACATATACATACTATATATATATATATATATATATATATATATATATATATGATGCCTCCATTTTCATCAAGTTCTTTTTGTTAATGAAAACTTGAACTGATTATATACTGCTTATTGTAATAGTTCAGTGAATACTGAAATCCAGGGATGCCTTTATCTTCATGACTTAGTTTCACTTGCCCATATATTCAGTAGTAGCATTACTGCAGCTATGAAAACCTCTTTTTAAACTTCTGAGGCCATAATGTTTTTGTTTGCTTTTTCTGTTGTTTTGTTTTGTTTTGAAGAAAAACATCTTTTTTCCCACAATGTGTGTAATGCATCATATGCTCTTTTCTGCACATCCATTCTTGCTAAGACTTGGAATCATTTGTCATTTTGGTAATGGTTTTATTTTCTTACCTCATATTCTTGCATATGGATTACTCCATTAGCTGGAAAATAAGTAATGCATTGGTTTTAGGGTTATTTTTACAAGTTTCTCTGATAAAATTCTACTTCTGTTTTCAGAGGTTTTTGTTCAAGCCTAGTTGGTCCTTAATGGGCCAGTAATGCTAACATCACACTACTTGGTAAAATAAGTGGAAAATGTCATAGAGAGTGACACAGGGATGAAGCTATTTATGAATGACGAAAGTATGCAATGCATGTTTGAAATCTGCATTCATTGAAATGTATGCAACATTTTTGAGAGAAAGATGTTTGTTCTCAACTATTTAAATGTAAGCTGGTCTAGTTGTTTGGTTCTTTCTTGAGTCTCTGGACTATCTCTCCCTGGGTCCTGGTCCTCAGTGGCTAGCTCACTATTATGGTTACTCCCACAATTTCTGTGCTACCTTTTCTCCAGCACATCTCATAGACCTAACAAATTACAGGTCATTTTTTTTTTCATTTTTTTATTGAGATATTCTATTCATTTTACATACCAACCACAGATTCTGCTGTCCTCCCTCCTCCTGCCCACCAGCATTCTGAGAGGGTGCCTGAGCTGGCCTACTCTGGTGATCAGATGGCTGAATACCCTAACTGTCATCATAGAACCCTCATCCAGTGACTGAAGGAAACAGATGCAGAAATCCATGGCCGGGTCCCAGGCAGAGCTCCAGCAGTTCAATTGATGAGAGAAAGGAGGGATTCTATGAGCAAGAGATATGGAGACCATGATTGGAAAAATTACAGAAACAACTAGCCAAACTAGTGGAAACACATGAACTGTGGACCAATAGCTGAGGAACCCGAAGATACTGGACGAGACCCCCTGGAAAAGTAAGACAGGTGTTTAGCTTGAACTGTTTAGGGGCCCCCAGGCAGTGGGATTGGGACCTGTTTCTAGTGCATGAGCGGGCTTTTTAGAACCTAGGGTCTATGGTGAGACACTTTGCCGCAGCCTTGGTTCAGGGAAGAGGGACTTGGACCTGCCTCAGCTGAATGTACCAGGCTCTCCTGACTCCCCATGGGAGACCTTGCCTTGGAGGAGCAGGAAAGAGAGTTTAAAAGTTTTGTAGCTGGGATGGCATTCCAATCTCTCAAATGGAAATCTTGCTTGGTTGTAGGAGATGGCTGGTTCAGGCTCCAGATCCCCCATTACTAGGAGTCTTAGCTAGAGTCACTCTTATAGATTCCTGGAAGTTTTCATTGCACTAGGATTCTAACTCTTCCCAGAGAAGCTCCCAGATTCCAGTCATCTCTCCCAGTACTCTCTCTCTCTCTCTCTCTCTCTCTCTCTCTCTCTCTCTATATATATATATATATATATATATATATATATATATATATATATATATTCTTCCACCAAGCCCTAGCAGTCCCACAGCCCACTTATAAAATAAACATACAGACTCTTATATTATTTAAACTGTTTGGTCTAATGGCTCCAGCTTTTAGCTATCTAGTACTTACATCTTAAATTAACCCATTTCTATAAATCTATACCTTGTCACATGGCTCGTGGCTTGCCAGTATCTTACATGTTGGTACTCATGGCGACGGCTGGCAGCGTCTCCTGACTCAGCCTTCCTGTTCCTATAATTCTCTTATCTTCTTGTCCTGCCTGTACTTCCTGCCTGACTACTGGCCAATCAGCATTTTATTTATATAGAGCGATACCACATACAAATCATTTAATTGACTTTTTTATCAGCTATGTTTGGGAAATCAATATGGTGGTTTCTCAGAAAGTTGGGACTAGACCTACATCAAAATATATATATTCATCCCCCTACCTGATCTCTCCTGTCCCTATCCACGCACCCCCATCCATACCCCTCCCTACATACAACAGTGATGTCTGTTCTATTTAGCCTTCACAGTTAAATTCATGTACCACCCTCTTGAGGCCTCTTTGTACTTAGCCTCTCTGGGTTTATGTTTTGTAGCATGGTTATCCTTTACTTTATGGCTAATATCCACTTATAAGTCACTATACACCATTTTTCTCTTTCTCGGTCTGGGTTGCCTCACTCAGGATGATATTTTCTAGTTCTATCCATTTGCCAGCAAATTTCATGACATCGTTATTTTTAACAGCTGAGAAAGACTCCATTGTGTAAATGTACCACATTTTCTTTATCCAGTCTTGGGTTGAGGGACATGTAGGTTGTTTCCAGGTTCTGGCTATTATGAATAAAGCTGCTATGAACATAGCTGCACAAGTGTCCTTGTAGTATGGTAGAACATTCTTTTGGTATGTGCCTAGGAGTGGTATAACTGTGTGTGGTGGTATTTTATTTGTGCTTGGCAATTAATGTTACAGCTGTCTCTTGATGTAGATCTAGTCCCAACTTTCTAAAAAACCACCTTATTGATTTGCCAAACATAGAAGACAAAAAAGTCAATGAAATGATTCCTAATGATATTCTTCTATACTCATAGATTGGTGTCTATCCCAGCTGTCATCAGAAATGCTTCGCGCAGCAACTGATAGAAACAGATGCAGAGACACACTGCTAAAACTTTAGGCAGATCTTGGGAAACCTTGAAGAACAGTAGGAGGAAATAGTGTAGGAATCAATAGAATCAAGAGGCCCATGACAAAACACACAGAATCAAGTAACCTGGGATCATAGGATCTCACAGAGACTGAACTGACAACCAGAGAGCCTTCATGGGACTGACCTAGGCCCTCTGATTATTTGTTACAGTTGTATAATTTGGTCTTCTTGGGGGGACTCCTAACAATAGGAGCAAGGGCTGTTTCTGACACTGTTGTCAGTTTTTGGGACCTATCCCTCCTGCTGGATTGCCTCCACCAGCCTTAAAAGAAGAGGAGGTTCCTAGTCATACTGCAACCTGATATTCCATGGCTGACCGATATCCATGAGAGACTGCACTTTTCAGAAGAGAAACAGAGAAGGAGTGGATGGGGGTGTTTAGGAGGGAGGAACTGGAAGGAGCGGAAGGAAGGGAAACATTGATCAAGATATAAAAACAAAAAAAAAATGTCAAAGACCACAAAACATTCAAAATGTTAAAAAAATAAGTTGGGTCCTATAATTCAACTTTAAAATATTACATGCTGTCGCCTATTTGGCTTTAAATAATTTCAATTTTTTTTGGTAGTGTGAAATTAACTCTAAGTACTGAAACAGTTTCAATCTGAGCACGGTGGATGAAGAAAAACCTTGTGTGACTTGATTATAGAGCTGATGGTGGAAATACTAAAATGCAACTTTGTAAGTGTTTACTGTCCTTTAATATTGCTAGCATCTTATAGATTTTATATAATGCCTTTATATGATTAATGTTCTTTTTCACTCCACATTTATATGAGCACATCCTTATCTTTATGTATTTCTTAACACAGTAGCTCAAGCTCTCAACATGATATTGCAAGTAGTCATGGAAAAATTGTCGCTAAATAAATTTCCTACTTCTTTTGCCTCTTTTCTTTTTTTTACCCTTGTAGTAGAGGTGTGCTTAGGAGACTTACAACCTACTAAATTGAATGTAATTATTCTGACTTAATATAATTCCCCTTTTTTTCTAGACCTGCTTTTAGTGTATGAAAACTGAAATTCTGTTAAGTATATATGCAGTTTGAATGACCTCAAATCTTCTCTACTTTGAATAGAAATTAAGTTCACAGAATTCCAAATTTCAATCAAGTGGGATAACTCACTGCTATCCCACTTACAAGAGTCTCACAAGCTATTATGTTCACTGTGACAGTTTGCAACAGTAGAGACTAAAATTGAAACAGGGTAATGGTGCATAGGGCAAGGCACGGGCATGTTTCAAACATGAACCTGCATGTGCCCTCTCACTACAGGACAACTTCAAGTTTATCTAGAAAAATCATTCCCACCAAGCCAAGAGTGTCTACTCATCTCACTGATGCTTGGTAATATCATTTTACATTGCATAAAAATGGAAAATACAAAGGTATTGCAGCGCAGACTTTTTGTGTGTGTGATGAGGTAGGAGGTGACTGTGGAGACGGAGAGTGGGTGCTGTGTGCAGGTGTACTTACTGATAAAAGTATGTGGAGACCAGTACAGTACACACTGGTGTATCTTTCCACAGTCACACTCTAACTTATTTGCAGAGGCAGGGTCTTCTGTGAAACGTAATTTTAAGAGATTCAGCTAAATTGTCTGGTCAGTGTGGTCATGTGGTTGTCCTGTCTGTGAATTCTCAGTTTTGGGTACCAGCAGCTTTTCATAGGTTCTGGGGGTTCTGAACACAGACTTTCCTCCTTGTAGAGCAGTTACACTGCCCATTGAGCCATCTGTCCAACCCAACCAGTTTTTTTTTTTTTTTTATTAATTTATTTTGCAATACAATTCAGTTCTACATATCAGCCACGGATTCCCTTGTTCTCCCCCCTCCCGTCCCCCTCACCTTCCCCCCAACCCCCCCCCCCCCATTCCCATCTCCTCCAGGGCAAAGCCTTCCCCACAGACTGAGGTCAACCTGGTAGACTCAGTCCAGGTAGGTCCAGTCCCCTCCTCCCAGGCCAAGCCAAACAATCCTGCATAGGCCCCAGGTTTCAAACAGCCAACTCATGCAATGAGCACAAGATCTGGTCCCACTGCCTGGATGCCTCCCAAACAGATCAAGCCAATCAACTGTCTCATCCATTCAGAGGGCCTGATCCAGTGGGGACCCCTCAGCCATTGGTTCATAGTTCATGTGTTTCCATTCATTTGGCTATTTGTCCCTGTGATTTATCCAACCTTGGTCTCAACAATTCTCGCTCATATAAACCCTCCTCATTCTCGCTAATTGGACTCCCAGAGATCCACCCGGGGCCTAGTCATGGATCTCTGCATCCAGATCCCTCAGTAGTTGGATGAGGTTTCTAGCACAACAATTAGGGTGTTTGGCCATCCCATCACCAGAGTAGGTCAGTTCGGGCTGTCTCTCGACCCCCAACCAGTTTTTATTGATGAACAATTTCAGAGACCTCTTCCATGACTCACTATAGTCTTCAGTGCTTCTAGAGGTCAGTGATATCATAGGGCCACAATATTCACCATAATATAAAATTAGCATATAGAAATCATGATGCACAGTCTCAAAAGTTAAACCTTGGAGCTATTATTAGGAAATACACCCCCATGTGATCTAAGATTACCTCATCACACCTAAAGGAAGATCCAAATCCTGTTTTTGGCAAGATTAACTGTATTGCTAGTACCTGCAAGTTTAATAAGCTATATATATATATATATATAAAACTTGGAAAGGAAGATAGTTATTTACAAATGTTTATTAAACCATAAACATTCTTACTTTTCTGTAAGACTGCTAAACAAATTTAAATGAAAAGTTATTTCACTATTACATTTAAGTTTATTTTTCCCTGTTAACTTAAAAATAAACAGATGAGCATAAAAAATAGTCTTACAATAATATGCATCAATTTTAATATTCTGACCCATAACATTTTACTTCAATCTCTTATGATGTAGAAAAATAGCATGAAGCAGTCTAAATAAGAAATTACAGTTTTAATTTAAAAACTGCTGCAATAATTAAGAGCCTGGGAGTCTTATCTTGGCTTTGTGACTAACTTGATATATGATTTGGGCAAATAGCTTAACCTTTCCAGAACTCAATTTGCCTATCTGTAATTAGTGCATAGATTAAACTAGATTGATTTAAAATCCCTTCAACCAACACCTTCAAAATTCTGAATAATTACACTGCTCCAAACAGAATAACATGGAGCTTATGTAAGAGTTACTCTAAGAGACCACAAAGCCAACCACCTAAATGTTAAAGTGAAGATGAGAATTGTAAAGACACTAAAAAATTGCATCATAGTGTGTTGCATTTGCCTGATTTTATTAAAAATGTTTCTCTCCTCTGTCTGCAGAAATTAAAATGCATGTATTGAAGACAAGTTCTGATTAGCTTAACTTCTGTAACTGATAGATGTTCTTCAGCCCAAGGCAACATGTCACTCTTTATTCAACATGACTGAAGGTTGTTAAATTTACTTTACGTTTAAGGTTCCAAGTTCAGTTTTCAAAGTTCATTTATACCAAATGTGAACATAAGTGAATTAAATGATATAACACAACTATTATAGTTAGTTCTTTAAATAAAATTTAACGAATTAAACTATACCATCAATGTCAACCTTGTGAAAATTAGTATCAAAAGTTATATAGATACATATTGTAAAATACAACTCCATTTGTTGTCTTTTATGAATGTCTCTATTAGTATTTTGTTATACTTTAATTTTGAAATGGCGTATTTATTCCATCAAGAATTCATCAAGTCAAATATTTATTTTTGCTAAAGAAAATGTTTAATTTGAGTATTTCCTTACTCCAAATGTTTGTTTCAGTAGCAAACATTTGCTCTTCCAGACACTACTCACAAACTAGACTACTACTTTCAAGGATTTTGGCAACTGTGGAGCTTCAGCAGAAGGCTTGGCCAACTGTCTTCCATCTGTTCCTCCAGCTCCTTTGCAACACTGTTTTCCAATTAGCCAGAGCCACTTAAGGGATCCCAGTGACTCTCATGAAAAACAAAAACATATTTAAACATTTGCTCCATTAGAGTATATAAAGAATCTCCAACAACCCTACCCTTAGTATAATCTTACAGAAGAAATTATTACATTTTCTTGAAATTTTTTTAAGTTGATCAACTTTCCTTAGTATTTCTTTTTCAAATTTAATTTTTCTAAAGTTTTATCTAATAATCAAAGAGAAATCTGAAGTTTACATATGCATTGAATTAGAAAAAAATCAGATGAATTTTTTAAAATTTCTGAAATTCCCAAGAAAATTATATTTTGTATTGTTTTTAATGACTACATTAGTTTACATATTTAAAAACATAAAATTTTATTATATTTTTGAAAAGTGTATATTATTAAAATAAGAAAAGAAAATGTCATAATTTAAACTGTGTTGTTTTTATAATTTTAGTAGTACTTAATGAAATTACAGATTATATATTATTGAAAATGCCACCATTGTATGTGGTTCAGTAATTTCATTTAGATGTCTATTAGAATATATATCTGACACATCAATATTTCTTACCAAAACAAATTAATGTTAATGATTATATAAACAAATGTAGTGATTTGGGGTGCATACTCAAGCTCACTAAAGGAAGAAGATGTCGGAGTTGACTAGCCAAGGAGAACTGAAGCTCATTAAATTTCCTCTTGTTTTAAAACACGAAACCTCTCTGAACAGCTCAGCATGTAGACAAGACAGTTCTCCTTCCGCCTGCTTGCAATACCACTGCCTACTTTGCACTGATGGCTCTTTCCTGCATTTGCTTCTTACTTCAGCTCACTCAATCTGCTTTGACTCCATTCTTATTCCTGCTTCTTTCTGTCTGATGGAATTCAAACTCCACTGTCTAAACTCCAAACCATAGGCTGATATAGTAGTCTCTTTAATTTATTTTTTTTTAAATTAAGATAGGTTGTGATACATTTATGTTGTGGATTATTCATACATTTCAGTCACACATGTAATTATTAACAGTTGATTATGTATTGATATGAAGACATGATTTTTTCATTATTATGGGATAAATACTTTTATATTTTAGTTGTCAAGGCACACACATGTACCTTCTACCACTTTATTCTAACTTGTATGTGAAACAAAGTAACACACACAGTAAACAGAACTTACAGGTTATAGGGCAATTGCCTATAAGCCCAGACCACACTGGCTTTGGTCCACTTGAGTTACGAACATGTCTTTAGTATTGTCCTAGATTAGAAAATTAAGAAACTTTATGTACAAATTAACATAAAGTTCAGTCAACCAATTTATTCACAAATTGAAAATTGTGTAATTAGGGTAGAAAAGGTAAATAAGGAGTGCAATGATACATATGTTCATCATATTATTAACAGGGCTGCCTCTCAGTGTCTAAGTAGAGAGAAACAAGTTCACAGGCTCATGATTAATTTCTTTGCTTTTGCTTTTTGTACCAAGTGTCTTGATATGTAAATTTGGCAAGTTTCAGATTCACAAGTCTCCATTTTGTGTTCCAAGTACTAGTTGTTGTATAACAATTTCCTCTAAATTATAAAACATTCCATCCTATAGGGAGGCTCTTTCAGACTTGGAAAGTAAATAAAAATGGCAAGAATCAAGAAATAAATGATGCAGAAGTCTCAGGAAGTTCCTGAAATATACTAGAGTCTCAAGAAGCCTCCAAAGGTTATATGAATAGTAAGTAACTACCTATAAAGAAGAAACTATCTGCCCTAAAGAAGTACCTGCAAGTTTGGTAGCAAGCACAGAAGTAGATATGCAAATTCCTTGAGTAGCGAATCATATGGTGAGTATCTACCTTTGAATCATCCCTGTTGCTATAAATAATTCCTTGTCCATTCTCCTGTAAGTAATTCAGTAAACTCAATGGCTTTCATACTTGTAGTTTGATAGAATTGTTTCTTTGTCTATGGAAAATTGTCAATCTGTGATGAGTTGACATTTCTTCTTCTCTCCTCAGAAAATCCAAATAAGACTAGGATTATAGGCATGTACTAGCATGCCTGCATTCACATTCACATTTTTAATAGATTAGATGCATTTGCATCCAACTCATGAACAATTGAGAAACATATCCAATGAGACTTATTCTCAATGCAGTAAAAAGTGAAGAAAAAAGAAAACAATTCATTCTCTGTTTATTAAGAAAAGGCAGTAGGAAAGAGAAGAAAGACATTTCAAGGAAATCACCTTTGCTTACTTCTTGTTGTACGTTTGTTTTATTGGGATTTGTTTTTCATGTTTTGTTCATTTTGTTTTGGAAATCAGCACAAAAATCAAATTTTTGTTGATATTCTTGTTTTGATCTTTATAGTTAATCCTGAATGTAGTTCTCCCCTACAACATAGAACACAAGCCGTCCTTGCCCTATATTGAGATATAGAGTTAGTTAGTTCAAGGGATTACTATTAAATCAATGATAGTGAAAATTTTCTTCAAAAAAATCTGAAATAGGGTAAATATTTCTTCAATTGGTAAGTAACAAAGAATCCATTAAAAATACTGATTTATCATTTTGAATTAATTGCATCATAACTGCCTCATGTGTGAATGATAGTGTAAAATTTTCCAAATCAACACCCTTGTAAGTTTTTTCAATTAGAGATATGGTAAAAATCCATATTCATTTCTTCCTTGTCTCTTGGGCCTGAGGTCCTGGAACTCATGTTTTAAATGATCATAAGTTACATTTACCTGTTTTCATTATAAACTAGCTAGAAGAACATACGGGATGAAGCCAGTTGAATATTGCAGAAAGTTGGTGATGACTTTCAATGCATATTTGTGTCTGCAAGGCAGTAAGCACCATGTATAAACTTTGTCCCTGATTTAAATTATTTAGTTGAAAACTTTCAAAAACACATTGAAAAAAGTTAATTTTCTTTTTCTGGTATTGTGTAAATTTTGTTTGAAAAATGGCACTTAAATAAATCCACACTAGATGCCCTGGATTAGATCTCCACTAAATCATTCAGATAGCTATCATTTCCACAAAGAAGACATCTGTTTCATCTTTATCATAACTTTCAAATTCTCTTCAACGCTAAAATCTTTCTTTTCCTGTTATTGTATACAAACAATACAATGAGAGTGAATAATTGAGTGGCAAAATTTGATTATTGTAAACCGAGCGGGTCGTTTGTTCTTCTAGTAAGTACTTGATTTCATGAAGAAATAGGGATCGAATTAATTACTTTTCTCATTACTGAGTGGAAGTACCTGAGAAAAGCAACATAGCAAGGCAGGGTTTATTTTTCCTGAGAATGTAATAAAGTCCACCACGGTAGAAAAATCATCAAGAGTAGAGAGTAGACTGCTGGTCACATTGCATCTGCACCCCGAAGCATAGAAAGCTTAGTCCTGGTGCTCAATTTCATTTCTTTTGTATCTAGTCTGGAACATGAGTGTATAGAATGCTTTTACATCCATTTAGGGTGAGAGCTCCCACTTCAATTATTCCAATTAGGAAACTCCTTCAAAGGGATTTGTCTGCTAGATTATTCAAGATTCTGTGAAATTGACAAGCAATTTTTATTGTCCTAGGAATTAACTTCCTGAAGCATCTATCATTTTGTTTATTAATATACTTGAGATTTGTCTTCATATTTTTCATTTTCACACTGTATATCTATTTTTTTCATAATTTGGAAATACTCTATCTTTCATGTTGTGTTTATACATAAGTATACTTGTTCACTAAGCTCCCCAAACTCAAATGAAAGAATAAATAAAACTGCTTAAGGTCTGTGACAGTCAGAAGCAGTTGGTTCTTAGAAATATCGTTATTTTATAAAGGAGAAAAGTAGAATTTCTAAATTTTGCTTATGTAATACATTATCTATAGCACAGTGTTTTGCCTATTTTAGTCATCTTTGATATTTTCTGGCTTGAATCATTCTGGGTATTTCTCTTCCTACTTTCATACTTCCATAAGCATATTTCTTAGATTCTTTTATTGTGGAAAACTAATGTGTTAAGGGATGAAACAAAGCACTTCCTCTTAGAGTAAGCTGACCAAGAACAAGCCCGATTTTTACTTCTCCACTTCTCTCTGAAAGACAAGCAGTATACTAACATGCATTATCAAGCCACATCCTGAGGTTGTTTCCAACATTTATGGTGGATATTTGTTTCATATGACTGCTCCCATCTAGTTGGCTGCTATCCGCAAAGATAGTACAGCACATACATATGTACTTCTGACACCCAGGTCACAGGTATGGGACAGTACACATCGTAAGATTAAAGCCGTACATCGGCTTAGATTGTAAACCCCTTTGCATGGGAAATACAAGGCCTAGTAGGGCTGATTTTTACACTAGTCTCATGGAGCAGCCGTTCTCAACCTGTGGGCGGCAACCAACCCCCTTTGTGTACTGAATAACCTTTGCACTGGGGCTGCCTGAGACCACCAAAAACCTTTATATTTATATTGTGATTCATAACAGTAGCATAATTACATTTATGAAGTAGCAATGAAAATAACTTTATGGTTGGGGGTCATGACAACATGAGGGAATGCATTAAAGTGTCGTAGCATTAGGAAGGTTGAGAACCCTTGTCTTAGAGAAAGGTTAAAATTAGATGTGCTGAGAACACAACAGAATAGCAAACTAACTAAATATTTTTTCAGTGAAGCCTAGATGTTCTGCTAACTTTGTGGTGGGGTCTACCAAAATTCTCTTTCTTTCATTGTAAGAGCGATTTTTATAAAATGTATCACAATATTGCATCTCTGTTCATAGGGTAGCATCAGAAAACTGAATATTACAGATGCTTTATCTTTATGTTAATCACTTGAAGTGACTAGTATACAATGGCCTTATTTTTGCCTTGACAATACATAATTATATCAACTGTAGACAACATACATGAAGCATTTAGCATACTCTGGTAGAATCCTTCTGTAAGGTCATAATTGCTAATGTTATCCACATACCTCTACTTCATTTCTGTATGTCTGTGCTGTTTTCACAGAACCACTGTGTAGAGGTAGCCCTGTTATCCAGGAAAGCTAACTCAGTGACTCTTACTGTGCAATCTAACTAAACTGTAAAAGAAAGCTCCAGGATTCCCTTATATAATGATTCCTCAGAGAAAATTGTTGAACTGTTCCAAGTTTTATTACATTTTTTTAAACTGAGTTTGTAGCGGATACTGGTATTTCCTCAATTAATCATCAACATTTGAATTTTGGTCTTAACTCCATTCACTTTGTACATGCCCTCCTTTGCTCACGCTCCCCTTCCCTCTCCTTAAACACCCCTCCTTCCTGCTGACTTCATCCTCCTCCTTTACCCTCTCCATCTCTTTCTCTACACATCCCACTATGTTCTCCCCAATTTCTACCTATCATGTTGGTTTACCATTGTTATCATTTTGATGAAATTGAGAGATGCAGAAAAAGTTGCTATGCACACTTCTGGGTTTGGCAGTGAGGGTGTTTCCAGAAATGTTTGGAATGTAGAGCAATAACTGAAGGAGAAGGATGTGCACTGAGTGTGAACTATCTAATTGGCTGGGATGTGGATGGCATAAACAGCAGAAGGCAGTGTATCCTCAGACAGAATTGGAAAGGGATAAACCACGCTGACTGTTATGACACCTGCTCTGCCCTGCTCATGTTCTGTTTGCATTAGATGTGTGGCCAAAATATCTTGTAATCAATTAGAGACTGGGCTGAAGAACAGAGCATTCCGGGGAAATTAATGTACACAGCAAGTCCTGATTAGATATAACTAGGGGCTATTTTGAAAGAAACTGTAATAAACCAAAGAACATCCTCAGAGCCAATAATCCTATGCCTCTGGGTTCACAAAAATCTTATCCATATGTTCTTCTTGGTACATGAACCTGATAGGGTAAATTTAAACAGCTGATTAAAAGCACCAATCTCCTTTGCCTTATTTTTTGGACAAATGAGAAACAAAGCATTGGAAGTAGATTTTAAACTTTGTATACTCATAAACCTCCAGTGGAAAACATACACTTCACATGTGCCACACGGCCCACTCTATAACGTTCCAACCCAGGAAGACAGAGAGCAAACTGAAGTTGCAGAAGAAAGATCCTTAAATCAAGTGGTTGAAAAGGGACAGCGGACACCATACCTCCATTGTCCCAGACGTTAGCACAATTAGCTCTGAGCAACAAAACATCATAAAACAAACCATGTTTCAGCCTTAAAGAGCATACGTATGGTCAAAGTGGCACACACGGTGGGTGTACAGATGCAACACACTCCTGTAAAAACTGTGGCTTGTGTCTGTGATTGATCATTCTTTCCCCCAAGTGTTGCCTATATCCCACAAGAAAAAGGAACGTTATTGCTATTACGTGGCTTTTAGCCTTGATGCATCCAAACACAGATTGTCCTTTATTTTTGGAGAATTATTTTACATGTTCAAACAGGAGGCTAGTGATACATATGAATAAAAAGGCAGAGTCATGAGTAACTAGGTAAGGGTGAATTTCAAAAATCTATCAGGAGCTGGATCAGTTATCTGTAGTTTTTCATTTACTGTGGATCTCAAAGAGAGACACATTTTTCAGAGTTGAGGATGTTGATTGTTGATTTTAACATCTAGCCCAGGGAATTCCTTTTGAATTTTTATTCCCATTACTCTTTTAAAATAGCACTACCATACACTGACAAACTTGGAGTCAACTCCGCTGATATTTTTCAATGTGAGAGCTAGAAAAATCAATTGTTTAATATAAGGCAATGAAATTTAGAGATGCTGCTCTAGATAATGTTATGGCCAATAATCAATAAAGCTAGCAAAGTTAGTAATTTGTGCTATTCTTTAATTCATAAAGTTAATAGACTCCAATCAGTGAGCAGAGTTTATGACTTAAAATGGAAACAAAAGTGTTTAGATTTAAGAATGCAAAGCATATGTACTTACCTACACACACACGCACACACACTCATTTATATATATATATCACCTCACTATATTTACAGAGCATATGCTAACCATGGATTCTGAAGAAAACATTTCATTTAATGCTAGTAATTTGTAAATATCCTTCTGTCAAAACTCCTTTGGGAATATCATATTAGTGAAATTGACAATAACAAAAATATTCTTAGTCAATGTTGGGTTTGATTCCCTGAAGTTGATTATGTTCTCTTATCTATTGGTGTAATTATTAAGGTCACTCCACGTAGTTAAAAGGAGATTTATTTAATGGCGTAACTTACAAATTAAGGGATAGGTAGGTCGCGTGGTCTGGGGAAGGTGTATCACAGTCCAGCGGTGTTCTCTGGAGCTCTGCTTGGTCCACCTCTCCCATCCAGGGTCCCAGAATGAAGAGAGCACCCGCCGATCCAGATCTCGGGTCCCCAGTTGCCTCCCTTGGCCCCGCCTTGTAGGTGTGACAGTTGCCGAAGTCTCAATGGAGGTTGGAACTTACAGATCAAAGCTGGAATGGCTACCCACTACATCTCCCCCTTTTTGTCTAAATAAGAAAGTTCTAACCTAATACAAGACTATATACAAAGGAATGGTTATCAAATATTGTCCAGGAATAATGAGGGATAATGACCTAGATAAGATGGAACTACAACCAATGCAAACAATATCAAGCAAGAAACACATACTAAAATCCAGAGAAGTATAGAGCCTAGGTAAATGGCATGTTACAAAGATTCTGACTGTGGGCCAGGCAGAAAATCTCTAGCTACAAATGGTGTCCAATGTGGTGGCAAGAGTTTCCACCTAAAAACTGAGGAAAAAGATTCTAAAATGGAGCTAAAAACAGCTTCCTAATTGTCTCTCTCAAATGAGTGGCAGCTGCTGGTTTGAGCTACTGGCGGGTTCCTGGTGTGCGCGCTCAACCTGCCATATGGCGAGAATGAGGCCTCTGCAAGTGGCACATTAAGTTGCATGGTAGATTTAGCCTTTGCTAGTACAAAACAAAAAAAGAGGTTTCTGGGCTACACGCTGCTTGGATAAAAGCATAGACCCACAATAGCTCCCAGAGCTGGCGGTAAAGTACCATGGCCATGTTGGGAAGCTGAGGTGGGTGGAGCCAGCAGCCACTGCTGCTGCAGTTTAAAGCAATAGATTCACAATAAGACAGATTCAGATGTAATAGTTTACAATGTGTGTAAAATATACATAGGCTTGAAAGAGACAAAAAAAAGGTGATATATACAGTTATATAAACAAATACATAGTTTTAAAAATTAAAGTCTTTAAAGAGACAGTAAAATTAATATAAAAAATAGCCACATAAAGATGAATATTATACAGAGAATCTGGATTGTGTTGTCTTTGGGATTTTTAACTGCAGAAAAACATTTGCTTGTAAAAACTGTTGAGTTATGCCAAAATGTATATTTTAAAGGTACCTTGACTTCAAAATTTGGATATAAAGATATGTTACTTTGGAAAGGAGACTCTGCTTTTGTTCCCACAGAAAGCCAGAGGCTATGGATTTGTTCCAGATTAAGATACATCAGATTTGACCAGCCAAGACCCCCTGAAGGTCTCTGATGACACCATGGCCCAGATGATCCAACATCCAGAATGGTTTGAAGGCAACTGGCTCAGACAATACAGCCTCATGGACTATTCTGTAATCCTAAAATTTTCTTTATGTCCCCACAAGATACAGCGCCCCCCTCCAGCAGGAAGTAGTAAGAGAAGCTATGCCCAAATTCCCAAATTATATGTAATTTTGCTTTGTTAAAGTT
Source organism: Peromyscus californicus insignis (assembly GCF_007827085.1). Lineage (NCBI taxonomy): Eukaryota > Metazoa > Chordata > Mammalia > Rodentia > Cricetidae > Peromyscus > Peromyscus californicus. The sequence goes on along the minus strand of NW_026294413.1, from coordinate 14,908,678 downwards.
AAAACCTTCCTTTTTAAAAAAAGAAAAGGGGAAGTGCTGTGGCATGTTCTGTATGGCAAATGTGTTGCAGATTAGTCAATAAATAAAACACTGATTGGCCATTGGCTAGGCAGGAAGTGTAGGCGGGACAAGGAGGAGAATAAAGCTGGGAAGTAGAAGGCTGAGTCAGAGAGACACTGCCAGCCACCACGATGAAAAACAGCATGGAAGATGCCGGTAAGCCACGAGCCATGTGGCAAGGTATAGATTAATGGAAATGGATTAATTTAAGCTGTAAGAACAGTTAGCAAGAAGCCTGCCACGGCCATACAGTTTGTAACCAATATAAGTCTCTGTGTTTACTTGATCGGGTTTGAGCGGCTGTGGGACTGGTAGGTGAGAGAGATTTGCCCTGACTGTGGGCCAGGTAGGAAAACTCTAGCTACACTTATCTTCATCACTTTATTCTATGCTGATTTACTATACATTGCATGCATTTTAAGAATGGGAAGTCCCTTTCCTTGAAGCTTTTGGAAACTCAAACCTTAAGGGAATAACATCAGAACTGCAGAGATGGTACAGCAGTACACAGTGAATGCAGCTCTTGCAGAGGACCCAGATTAGTCAGCCAAAACCTAAGACATGATTATTTAGGCAGAAATTAACATAACCTAAAAGAAAATAGTGTATTTTAAAACATATTGGAACAACATATGAATTTTGGATTTAATCTTAAGGAACAATAGAAAGTTATACTTTGACATAATCTCTCCTTTTCCCTCTCCTCTTCATCAGCCTTCCCCCCCTGTGTTCTCATTTATGTTTCTACATGTTAGTTTTGCTCTACTACATAGTTTGTTTTTGCCCCTAGGGCCCAGCTTTAAAATTATCCCTGTCTACTCTGAGGGAATACATTAGTTCTGTAGCTAACTCACACACAACCAATGTCATCACATAAAAAATTCATGAAAGAGTAAAGAATCTCAGTGGGAACTACCATGAGGATGATAAATATAAAGAAGATTGTGTAAGAATCCAATTTCAAGGAAGGAAAAGTTCCCATTGACATCCTCTAAGAAATTTGTTATGTACCAAAATGATGTTATATTAAAAAGCCTTGGTTTTTCTCAGGTAAAGGAAGAAAGTCATTCTCACCTTTGATGTACCTATAATAATTTACGACCAATGAAAGCTACTACCTTCAGGCTTAGTTTTATACTCTTTACCTCAGAAAATCCCAAAATCGCTCAGAATTTTTTTTATAATGAATGTATCATGCTTATTTTCTCGGCCATTACTTGTGACATCCTAGAAGTGCACTTCCCATTTTCCATTGTCAATCACAGGGTGGATCATAAATAGATTGCCTCATGGAAAGTAGCTTTTACAGTTCTATTCCTTCCTAGATGGACTTTGGTATAATATTGTTTTATCTCTTGATGAATGGTCTGTCAAGGTGAAAGTCACATTGTTTGTGATTTCTGTACGTGATAACATGAATCCTGTTTGTAACAAATGCAGATGTTCTGAGCAATATCTATGTTCACTGCTTTTCCAGGTGAGGGACAGTAGCTCATTCAACTGAGAGATAAACCTTCTTTCTGTTTAGTACAAAACTACCTTGAACTAAACCCCTGATAATAATGGGTGATGAAGAGATACAAATACTCCAATCGGTCAGTGTTCTGGTTTAGATATCTTTGTTTCAAGAGCAGTAGTTATTTGAAAATGTAAACATTGTCTAGAAGCCTCCTCTTGCACACTAGCCTGTTCTGTGATATTTTTTTTGTGATCTCATGTGAAACACTGTGTTGTTTTACTATATTATGTTTCTTCAGAATTTCTTTATGTATAAAAATCAGAAGTAGCCTACAGCTTGAGTGTGCTACACGTTTGAAAAAACACATGATAAAATTGAGATAACCTCTCTTTTTCTCCTTTCCCTCTCTTTTTCATCCTGCCTTCTTTTCTTTGTTTTTATTTGTGTTTCAGAATGTTAGATACTACCCTCAAGACTGCAAAATAAATTTGTTATTCAATTAGTTATGTTTATTTTCAGTTCTATTATATTTTCTGCAAAGCTGTTTTTTTTCTTTCTTATATTTGCGGATCAAACTATACACAAATTTGAAAAATGCCCTGTTAAAATTCTGCCTTTAAGTAAAGCATTAATATGATGAGGAAAACAGATTTTTTACAACCTAGTTTTTAATAATTTCCAGCATTTGGGGGGTAAATATTGGCTAATGCCTGGAATGTTTCTGCTCACAGAAATTTTACTGTCCTTATTGTGTATGAATTCATTTTCCCATATTTGACTTATGACTACTATCACAAATGCTTTACCTGTAGTTTTAGCTTGCATTTTTTCCATGAGACAGGGTCACCTGTGTCCTAGGCTGACCGCTAACTAGCTACATAGTTGACAATTAACTTGAAGTTCTGGACTTCCTCTCACCTCTACTTTTTGAGTGCTAGGACTGCAGGGTTTTGCAGCTATACCCAGTTTGTAGGTTTCTAAACACTGAACCAGAAGCTTTGTTGATAGTAGGCAAACACTCTGTCAATGTTTATCCAAACATTTCATCTGTATTATTTCACACTCCATTGCAATACATTTTTATGTGTCCTGTTTAGATTGTTTAGGTACCTTCCCAAAATCAACAAATGCATTTTGTATTTCTCTTTAGTTAAGTATAGTGACAATTATTTAAATAATACCCCCCATTCAATATCAAATCAACAAGTGTATATTCTCACAATACTCCAGTCTTCCTTTACATATTCACAGTGAAAACTATTAATACATTTATTTAGTTGAGACAGGATTTCACACTAGTTCTCAAGATAGTGAGTAACACGCTCACTAGCTTAGCAAGATCTCAAACTCATGGTTAACTCTACCTTCTTCAACTAATATCTGCTGAAAATCTAGATATTCACCTCCATACTGTAGCTGGAGTTTTCCTGTATCCACCCAGCTCCTGCAGCTGCTCAGACCCAAGTAAACACACAGAGACATATTAATTATAAACTGTATGGCCATGGCAGGCTTCTTGCTATCTAGTCCTTATACCTTAAATTAACCCATTTCTATTAATCTATACCTTGCCACTTGGCTTGTGGCTTACTGGTACGTTACATCTTGTTTCTTATGGCAGCAGCAGGCAGCATTTCCTGACTCATCCTTCCACTTCCCAGAATTCTCCTCTCTGTTTATCCTGAATATACTATACTTCCTGCCTGGCTACTGGCCAATCAGCATTTTATTTATCAATCAACCAGAGCAACACATTCACAGCATACAGAAAGACATCCCCAGCACCATACCATAAATCCGTTTTCTAATATTAATTTCATAATTCACGAGAAGGTATTCTAAAGGATTTCAAAATCTTCTCTCATAACTATACAATTCAGTTGTGTGATAAGACACATTTTCAATCCCTTATTGTGCACATTTACAGGAACTTAAATACACATACTTTATCCATGGAGAAAGGTGTACCACTCCAACCCCTACCTTGTTTCATTGAGAGTAGAATGGGAAATGGGGATAATTAGTGTGGAAAAAATGATTCTTTTGAAGTTGAGTTAGAGGGAAGATTATTCAAACATCCACACATATAGCTACCTCCTGATGGAACTGATAATCTACAATAGAATTGAAAATAAACACTGCATCCTATATCCACAAAGAATTGGATGGCTTCACTATCTGAAAGATGTGGAAGTTAATCTTTCCCAGAATCTCCAGCTAATAATTTGGCTTGATGAATAAGTTGCTTACAGGCTCATGATAAAGTGATAACCTCAAGAATAATGTGGGAGACTAAATAAGAAACTGTGAGGTAATAAATTGATACTGTGATACAATTTTACATTTCTGAAACTGTGATAACTTGTTACACAATATCAAAAATCAATACAAATACTTTATAGAAGGCATATGCAGTGATTTGGATAATGCCTATTCAGTCTTCCACAAACCTTGACATTTACCAGAGAACACTACATGTACTAGTGTTCAAAAAATATTTTATGAATAAATAATTTGCAGACATTAAAAATCTCTCAAAATACAAATAGCAACTGGTTTAGAAATTTCACTCTTCTGACATTGTTTTTTTCATCCTCTAATACATAATAATACAGTGCTTATAATAGTTATATTATTGTATTGAATTTTTATATTCATCCTAGAAGAAAGGAGTTACTATAATTCACCTGTCTGTTGACAAATATTTGTCTTAGAGAGTATCTATATGTGTTATATCAAAGGAAGCTATGTTTGAGGTATTTCTTTCTTTCTTCTTCTTTCCTTACTTTCTGCCTTCATTTTTTATGTAAGATATAGTTTTATGTTTATTTAAGGGATTAGTGGACAGAAAAAAAAATGGTGTAGTAAGTCATGCTCTGGTGAGAACAGAAAAATAAGGCTGAGAAACTGTAAAGAATTCCCAAAGCCTAGCCTTATCCACCCCTACCTTGGAAATGATGAGCATCAAAAATCATTTCAGGAAAGAATACAATGTTTTTGCAAATGGAAGGAACTTGCCTCACATTGGGTATTAAAAAAAATTATGATGCAACACTGGCAAGAAAGAATGTGATGACCTCTTACTTGAAATTTTAAATGCTTAGCAGGCAGAATAAAACACTTTTCTTGTTGTAAATTTCATGCTTACTACATGTACACATGTGAATGAGAGGACATAATAGTACAAATAAAAAGTATCATACTGAAAAATTAATGTGGAGTTTGTATCATTACATAGGTGTACTTTTCATTTTATATCTGTTTATCATTCCTGTCATTCTCTTCCTTTTTTTCTTTACTACTGTGTGGCAGTCAAGTCCTTATTAGGTGGTGAAAGGAAAGAGTAGCTGACATAAAATAGTATCTAGGATTAATGAGATAAAATATTACTAAAATTAATATGTTATTATAATAAATCTCTAAGGATCCCTCATTTTATCTTTTCCATTTGTAACTTTGAGGCTTTAGAAGAAAGATAAAATGGGAGACTTAAATTTCTTTTTTTATAGAATGGAATTCAAACCTCAGAATGTCTGTGTTTCTATGTTTCTTAAGTTTATGATTAAATGATAAAATGTCATAAAATTTCTGCTTATGTGAGATGAAATTAATTATATTGACTGAGAAATTTCTTTTGCCAGAGTGATTTCTACTGAAGAATAACAATGTATGAGTGTGCTCACACCCTGTGTAGTATACAAAAATCATAGAATATAAATGTCTGATTTACACCCCTTCCATATATACTATGAACATTATAACATTGTACATAATTCATTTTGTATCCATTTGTGAGATAAATGACATTAATATTTTCCTTCATGAAATTCCCTTCACAACAAGATAATATCATGATACTATTCCCTGATTAGAAGCCTTGAATTATATTTCGAAATGAGTTCATAATGGTAAAACATGAGATAGAACTGTTTAGAGAAGTCACATAAAACAAATCATCAAGTGATTCTGCATGTGTGATCAGCATGGATTTGAATCCATTACAGGACAGAGAAATAAGGAGTTTCTGCAGCCTCAGGCAAGACAATCTTCATTATGTCTGCCTCTCCATTGCCTTTTTCTTCTAACTTTTCAGTATACAGAAATATAACTTTCAGTACATTTGTATTAAGAATATTTTCAAGTAAAATGAGAATCTATAAAACCCTTTATCTCAAAATAAATATGGGACATGATTTAATGTATGCCTAGTTAAGAAAGAGGCATTAGTATTGGTAAGAAAGTATGATATGTCTTTTTCCAGTAACTATCTGTCCCAAAGTAAAAACAAAGTATTTACTTGACAAATCTATGAATAAAATATTGAAAAAATGTGATATATATATATATATATATATGTCATTTAGATGTGCCAATATTTTGCTTTTATGTAATTCCTTTCATTTTGAATACTGTGCACATGAGTGTGATATGGATATGTGTAGTTATGTATAGAACTACACTCAGTCACAGATTTGTAGATAAATTAATAAAAAAAAGTGCTGTGGATGATTGATAAATAAAATGCAGATTGGCCAGTAGCCAGGCAGGAAGTATAGGTGGGAGAAAAAGGGAAGAGAATTCTGGGAGGTGGAAGGCTGAGGCAGGTAGACGCTGCCAGCCACCAATAGGAGAAGCATGATGTAAAGTATAGAAAAGGGTTAATTTAAGATATAAGAACAGATAGCAAGAAGCCTTCCATGGCCATACAGTTTATAAGTAATATAAGTCTCTGTGTGTTTAATTGGGTCTGAGTGGCTGCAGGAGCCAGGTGGACACAGGAATACTCCAGCTACATAAAAGCACTGTAAAGATACAGTTTATCTCTAAATTTCTCAATCATACTGTTTGCTTGTAATATTTGGATGAAGTATACTTTAATGTGTGTTAAATTAAACATGAACATCTAATTCTCCAAACATAAACTTCTTAGTTTATTTCTATAAATTGTACAGAATATTGTAACAGAAAATTAGATAGTGCTATGTATATCAAATCTGTTCATGTGAGCTTGAGAAATGACTAAAATTAATATGAGGCTTCCTAATTTTTAACATTCAGTCTTCAGGAAAACATACATTTCTCTAAAGACATGAAAGCACTACGGAACATATACAATACTAAATACTGCTAATGTTAGATAAATACAAATGAAAACCATTTTGAGATAGAATTTCACCTCTGATAGAACAGGTGATTAAAGTGTATTAAGAATAATGTGAAGGAACAGAAAACCTTATCCATTGTTATGATATTATATATAAGTGTAGTCATTTTGCAAAATAGTAAGGAGATTTCTGAAAAAAATATTGAATTAACATACTGTCTAGTAATCTCAGTATTGTGTATACACTCCAAGGAGCTGAAATCAAAATGTGGAAGAAATGTTTGTATTATAATCTATATTGTAACATTATTTATAATAACCACTCTATGGAAATACTTCAACTGTTTCTAATCCACAAATTGGTTTTTAAAATGTAATGTAACTTTTGGGATATTATCCAAAGGACTCTAGATTCTACCACAGAGATATTTGCAAACACATGTTGATTTACATGCTATTCACAAGAGTAAGGTAATGGAATTGGAGGAGCTACCTATCAACAGATGAAAGGATAATGGAAATGTAGAAATAAATGAAAATTACAAAAAAAAATTTCTTAGAAAAAACAGATATGGAAAGTATGATATCAAGTGAGGTATCTGAGATTCCGGAAGACAAATACCACATGTGTTTGTTATCCCTCCCCAGATTACTTTATTTTACCTGCCCTCTCATCATCCTCCACGCTAATCTTACTAATGTAGTTTCCCATTTATCCATTTATAACACTATGTTCTATTTTCTCTTCCTTGGAAGATCCTTCCCTTGCCCCTGATACCTTATTAGCTACCTAGCCTATGGGAATATTCTAAATGAAACAAACATATCTAAAGTTTCAATGTCTCCACCCACATATAAAACAAAACATTCAATGTTTGACTTTCTGGGTGTGGGTTATCTCACTTAGAATGGTTGTCTCCAGTTCCATGTATGGTGATATTTTATTTGTATTAAAATGTTATTTGTATGTTAATAAATAAAGTTGCCCAGGGGTCAGAGCTATTAGCAAGTCAGGAAAGCAGGGCAGTGGTGGCATATGCTTGTAATTCCAGCATTTGGTAGGCAGAGCTGGGTAAGTCTCTGTGTGCTCAGGGATACAGCCATTATTGGATACACATTCCTTTAATCTTAATACCAATCATGGAAAACCTGGAGGCCTATACAAACAGGCTGTGAGGAGGCGGTCATGTGGTTGGGTTTACAACCAATGAGAAGGCAGGACAGGAACTCTATATAAAGACTTTAACACAGGGGTAGCTCTGGTTCGGACAGGTAGGACCACCACAGGAGGAAGGGTAAGGTTTTAGCTCTTAGCTCTGACCTCTTGGCTTTCTTCTTTGCATTGGTTCTGTGTTTCTTATTTAATAAGAAGGTTGGATACATCTACATCCATGTGTATGTGTATACCTGAAAATTTTACAAATTCATTTGTATTTTAAAAAATAGATCAATATATTCTATTGTGTAAATAAACCACATATCCACTATCTATTCATTAGTTCATGGGAGTAAAAGATATTTCCAATTTCTGACTAATATGAATATAGCATTAATGAATATGGATGAGCAAATATCTCTGTAGTAAAATGTGTAGTCTTTTACATATACAATGAAGGTTGGTATAGCTGGATTTTGTAGAGACAGTTGCCCATCTAGACACCATATGCTTCAAGTAAAACAACCAGTGCCAGCAATAGGTTGTAGCTTATAAAGCCATTGGCAAAGGGGTTCAATAGACTCCATCTCAACCTCACATGATATTTGCAAGTCTATGGAGAAATTAAGATGGTGTCCAACTTGACGCTTCTCACCTACTGACAAGGATCCATGGTGCTACGCAACCTATGACCTAACACAGTGACATACCTGCAATACTGGTGCCATAATGCCACAAATGTTACATGAATAATAAATCATGTTTTCATTATTTGTTAGACATATGTAGTAGCAAGTTCTTGGCCTACTACTATTATTCTGCTGAACAAACATACCCAAAAACTAACTAACTAAATAAATAAATAAACAACTCCTTATTACATGTTGCTATACCCATAGATTGCTACATTGTTAAAGTTTCATCAAAGGCGCTTCTTCCTGCAGTTGATAGTAACTATCACAAAGATCCATCAATGGACAATGTGAAAACGTTGAAAGGCCTTGGAGCACTCAGCTTTTTAATTGGGATATCTTTCTCAAACCCTCCTCTCAAGACTAAGAGATCTATGTAGAACAGAAAGAAGAAAGAGTCCAAGTGGTAAATGACTCCCTAAAACAGGATCTTTCAGATACAAAAGTGGCTGCTAACACACATGAACTCACAGAGTCTGTGAGATTAAAAAAAATGTCTGTATGATATCAAGAAATACAAAATCCCAGCAAGGAAAAAGCAAAGTGACAAAAAGTCCCACTCCTACTGAGGAGCTATTGTACCTGAAAAATTCAGGGAGAGGGACAATCAGTGTTCTCTAAAGGTGTGACATTGGTTCTATCAACCACACTCCAGGGCTGGACTTGTACTCAAGAGTATTTGACAAACACAAAGTGGACTTCATCTTTCCCTAGTGATTTTATTGTTATGGTTTGGTGTCTTTTGGCTTTTGTTTGTTTGTTTGTTTGTTTTTGAGAGAAAAAGAGCATGAAGTTGGATTGCAGAGGATCTGGGAGGATTTGGGGAAGTGGGAAGATTATGATCAAAATATTTGGCAAGAAAATATTAAAATAATAAAAAAGTGGCAAAATAAAAGTAATTAGACAAATTAGTTATTTGAGATATTTTTACAATTTCTCCTTTTTAATTAGGTGCTGTGGATTGTAGAAAAATTATTTTTCCTGAAATGACTAACTATACAAAGGTAAAACCTGTATGTCAAACTTGGAAACTGACATGCCTGAATGAAAAATGGATTAAATTAACATTAAATGCAGCATTACAGTTGCATAACGCAGCTACATAATCCAATTGTGTAAGCAAATGAAAGCTAAATATGCCACTTACAACTTGTTTAAGAACATCCTTATTTTCCCTGATAATTCATACAATTTATAACAGGGAAAATGTTACATATAATATTACTGGTGTGTGTGATATCCTAATTAAAATTCCAAAACCAAAATGTGAAATTATTTTAGTCTGATCTGCTATCAATTTTCATGAAGTCCATGCATCACAAAGTAATGTTTTTTTGAAGGTTTAATTTGAAGGCATAAGTAATGTATCATATGGTAATAATTTATGAGAACTGAACGGAAGGCTATAAGTTTCAGATAAAATAGAAACACAGTCTCTACTTTCCTATTCATTTTCTATGCATTATATATGGAATTATTAAATTGGAACTGTATATATGATAGTGAACACAGGACATTAATTTGGAAAACTGGAGACAGAAACAATGAAATATTCATATTTTGAATGTATCTCTATTCATGGTAAATATGTACATTTAGTTTTTAATGTAAGAAATTGAAACTCTAGATAAGGCTATTAAAAATGAAAAATCAAGAATACCAGATAAGAATATACAATGCTAGATTTAAGTATTAAGATTCATTGTCATAAATATATTTGCCTTATCATATTATGTTTATGTCTGCAAATATTTGAGAACAATGACTCCATATGGATTTCCAAACTTGGGTCTGTGGGGTTGATGAGACGAGGGGCCATTGAATATGTCTCAATAAAGCTTGTGGAACTTTTAGCTCAATGAACTTGGGAAACAGATAAAATTGACAAGCATTCATCCTTTGAAATTGAAGAAGAAAATATATAAATACAAAGAAATCTCATCATTCCAAGCACTGTGTTTCAAGTAAATGTTCATTTTAAATCTCATACTTCTAATTTTTTATATTATATTAACATAGTAGGCCCTGACACAGGTCTTTTTAAATAGTCGTAATTTCCTTTATCTTTCTATCTATCTATCTATCTATCTCTCTCTCTCTCTCTCTCTCTCTCTCTCTCTCTCTCTATATATATATATATATATATATATATATATATATATATATATATATATATATATAAAATGTAGCATGAATCTTCAAAGTTTTTATTAACAAAATCACACAGGAGCCAGGTATTCGGGTGAATTCTGGAAGATCAGAGAGACAGAACAAGCCACAGCTAACCTCACCTGGCCAACTTCTCAGCTGGTCTTGTTTCCTCAGACTGGAAGCTTCTGTGTCCTCATCCCAATGGCTCTCAGCTGAAATGCTGCTCAAAAGCCTGAATGCCAAACCAGCCAAATGCTCAAGCAGGCCAAATGCTTCTAGTTTCTGGTCTCCACGTCTTATATATCTTTCTGTTTTTGCCATCACTCCCTGGAATTAAAGGCTGGCTTTCTGGGATTAAAGGCATGAATCACCATGCTTGACTGTATTCTTGAACAGATGAATTCCTGCCTCTGGAATGTTAGGATTAAAGGCATGTGCTACCACTGCCTATCCTTTATGTTTAATATTGTGGTTGTTTTGTCTCTGACCCCAGATAAGTTTATTAACATGCACAATATTTTGAGGAATGCAATACCACACATATATAAAATAAGTTAGTTACCTAGGCACTTATAGCTATGCACTTAACATGAGACTATCATTATAATCATGAGAGAGAACATCTATACCACATAGATTTCTTCTATATCATTTTGTTCCACCATCTCTTTCCCAGACTCCAAATGGAATTCAAGAAAAACTGAGTCATTATATGTCAAAGCAGATTAATTTCTTTTTTTTCTAGAATTTGCAATGAATAGAACCATCACTGTATACTGTGTATTTATCTACGTTCACACATCATAATTAGAGATACAACTGCCATGCAATCACTAGTATCAATGGTATAGAAAACTATTAGCTAGCTGGTAATTGATTATATGTATATGATACAACATACTTTCTTTTATCTTGTCAGTGTCCTAGCTACTGTTCTGTGATGACAGAGATTGTGTAATGCAACACTTTTAATGGTTGTGCTGTAGTGTCTCCTTGTGTATTTATTTAGAGTTCTTTAAGGGTTAAATCTGAACACATTTAATACATTGGTTTAAAATCTTCATGTCTCCTTAAAAGAACGGTTTCCTTAACCATCTATATTGGAGTCTACCAAAATGGCTTGAATATAATGATAGGGGAGTTTTTATTAAGACAAATATGGCTATATTTTGAATCTGTCTTGTGTTTATAAACATAAATATATTAGTCTGAATACTTCTAAACTTAAAAAAATCAAAATTGAGAAAATCCACAAAGAGCTAGAATCAAACAAACAGTTGTTAATTTTCTGTTACCATTTTTCTTTGCTGTGATGTAATCATAAGAAAATTTTGTTTTTAAACCTGTATTTTATTCTTCTTAGTATTTTATCTAACACCATTTTTATCTTCAAAATCAGTTCATGATTCCCTTTTTATTTACTTTTCAATTTTTCAGGAACTGCATCTCAAGCCATATTTTTGTCAATCTCCTGAGTTTTGAGAAGTACTTACTTATTGGTTCTCACAAGATATTTCAACTATAACTTAACTTTTCTCCTGAAATTACCAATGTTATGAGTTTTTGAGAGAAAGGACAAAAGAAAGGTGTGCCATATTCATCACATTATGTCATATTTATGCGCTGTCAATAGCCATTCTGCAGCTATTACTTTAGAGTTTATGGTGTTACTGATAAATACTCTGAGATAGGAGAATTTTATTTTTTAAAGTCCTTACGTTCTCAGACTGTGAATTATGACATAAAACAATGTCACTAAAATTGGAAGTTTTAAACCTGAAAATCTATTGTTTTCTCCCAGCAGTAAACAAACAAACAAACAAGCACACTGATGGTCTATTACCATTAAACAGTCTTAGTATATGTCTTCTGTTTGTCTACCCTCTTTCAGGTTATTCCTTTAATATCTGAAATGTACTTTTATAACTAATGTCAATTCACAGAGTAGAAATTCTTTCATATTATAAGCAGAGGTCTTGTATAAGTCTTTTACGTGAAAAATGCTAAATATAGAAACACAATGTTATTTTGAAACTGTCTTAAAGTGTCCTAATATAGAAAAAGTGGAATAGATATTATGTGAGACAAGGTATGAAAAACTCTATATGATACAAAGGGGAAATACGCTAGAAATGTATTTAGTTTGAATACTGTACAAAGCATAAATCTAATTAATTTTATCAATAAAAACCAGGGGTCAGATATTGGGGGGAAACCTGAAAGATCAGAGACGCAGAAGAGCAACCACTGATGCTTCCTTCCTCTTCCATTCCTCTAGTCCAAAAGGGCCAAGATCCTGACTTTCTCCTGCCTTATCACTTCCTGTCTCCAGTCTGTACAGACCTCCAGACTTCTATGGCTAACTAGTGACTATCTCTGCCCTCTGACTCTAAGCAAGCTTTATTTGTCAGAATATAAACAAAATGTTACACAATAACTGTGAAATGAACAACAAATTACTAGAAAGACACCTAAATCCTATGAATTGTGTTTTGCTTACAATTGTATAATAAATAGAATGATGAGATGATCCATAAAGTTTTATTTCTAAACTCTCTGTATCAATGCTATTATTTTGTAGTATTGAAATCCATTTAACAATAGTACCTATAATTACAACTATTCTGCTCTCCTTTATTTGATCTTTGTACAGGTGTGAATTCAGAATACTCAATCCACTTGCATATCACCAAATAACATTTCATGGATGCTGACAACTTTAGATTCACCAACTGCCTAATTATGTAACAATTTTATTTTTTTAATGAAAATATCAGATTTAACGTAGGTAAGAGATATATTGACCATTTCCTCCCAGATATTTAATATTCTTTCGTGCCATGGTTGCTCAAAATTTTAACATGAAAATCATATATCTGGCTCGCAGCAAAACAAACACATATGCCAAGTTAATGTTAATTATAATTATTTTTCACCAGCCCCCTGCTTTCAAGCACATCAAAAAATATGCAACTTCTCATCAATTCGATTTCCCATAATCTTAAAGTAACATCATGCTGTGTTGTCTTCCTTCTTTTGCTTTAGTCACTTCAAATGTACTTTACAGAGAAAATAAAATATAAATGTTAATAACTTTGAAAACATAACTGGTATGCTCAGTACTACATCATTTCCTCCTCTCAAGATAAAGGCAAAGGGTGTTTAGCCAATAAGTTACTGCCATATGCTGACCTCATTTTTTTTATTTGTAACCATATTCAATTCTTTCCATTACTAAATATTCTTGCTGCCCTTAAAGTAACCAGACAGACTAGAATTAGAGTCTGCATTGTGTTCATTGATAGCAATTTTACATTCTTACATCACTCATCATCACAGCTGAAGAAACCTCTTCTTTCAACCTATAATCCTGAACAATTTCCTTCAATACACTCAATAGCTTGAAGGGATTATTAGAAGGAAGTGGAAGTCAAAAACACCAAAACAGTAGAACAGTAGCAATATCCATGACTGAAATCCTAGGAGGAACATTAAAATTAATAGCAGCAATACCAGCATTTCTTCAACAATTCTCAAGGATTTTCAATTTTGTTTTTGTAAAAAGTTGTCTACAGCAACACTTTAATAAAGCTAATGTGCACTCTATTTTAAATCAGAAACATATGGCCTCACTTATAATTTGTTTTCATTCCCCCTCTTCAGATTGTCTGGCAAATCTCAAAAAATTGATTGCTTTTAATCAAGAAAATGAGGCAACATTTGTTAAATCTTTTGGTTAATCAGATTTTTACAAATGTCCATGAATAATTAAGAGTCCTAATCCTCAAATCTGGATCTGTTGAATTTAGTGTTATCAACATTGTTCTTTAACCAGGTCTATTTTATAGAATAAAAATCAATATTTTACAAATGATATCATTAAAGAAAACAAAAATATTAAGGGAGAATTGAGATAATGATTCTAAAAAGTTATCTAAATTCTTTTAGGAAAGAACTAATGGTCTTAAAATTCAATGGTATTTAGAGAACATTTGTGTGCACATATATTAACATAATTAACTTTTATGGAAGAAGTTTAACAAATGTATTTGCTTGAAAAAGGTATGAAATAAATTGGCTTTTAAAAAGGAAACAATCTAAAGTATTTGAAGTATAAGTAATTGTCATTCACAAAAAATATTAGAAAAAATAATTTGCCATGTAGGGCTAAAAGTTTTAATGGGTCTTAAAAATATGTGTATTACCATGTATTGCATGATATGTATATATATATATATATTACGTAAGATCTGAGTCATAACCGTATTATATTTCCCATAATATACGTGTTATATCCACTCATACCCACACTCATACTCATATATATATATACATGTACATATATGAGGGTTTTTTGTGTATATGTATATAAACCATGAAAATGAAAAAGAATAGGTATATACCTTATTTATGCATATGAGAATAAGATTTAGAATGAGTTACTTGGTAGAATTTTTGGGGTCACTTATGTATACTATCATATCATCTGCAAATAGTGAAAGTCTGACTTCTTCCTTTCCAATTTGTATCCCCTTGATCTCCTTTTGTTTTCTTACTGTTTTAGCTAGAACTTCAAGTACTATATTGAATAAATATGGAGAGAGTGAATAGCCTTGTCTTGTTCCTGATTTTAGTGGAATCTCTTTGAGTTTCTCTGCATTTAATTTGATGGTGGCTGTTGGCTTGCTGTAAATTGCCTTTATTATGTTTAGGAGTGTTCCTTGTATTCCTGATCTCTCAAAGACATTTATCATGAAGGGGTGTTGGATGTTGTCAAAGGCTTTTTCAGCATCTAATGAGATGATCATGTGGTTTTTTTTCTTTCAGTTTGTTTATATGGAGTATTACATTGACAGATTTTCATATGTTGAACCAACACTCCTACACTGTTGGTGGGAATGCAAACTTGTACAACCACTGTGGAAATCAGTATAGCAGTTTCTCAGAAAATTGGGAATTGATCTACCTCATGACCCAGCCATACCACTCTTGGGCATATACCCAAGGAATGCTCAATCATATGACAAAAATACATGCTCAACTATGTTCATAGTAGCAATATTTGTAATAGCCAGAACCTGGAAACAACCTAGATGCCCGTTAACTGAAGACTGGATTAAGAAAATGTGGTACATATACACAATGGAGTACTGCTCAGCAGAGAAAAACAATGACAGCATGGAATTTGCTGGCAAATGGATGGAACTAGAAAATATCACCCTGAGTGAGGTAACCCAAACCCAGTAGGACAAACATGGTACATACTCACTCATAAGTGGATACTAGATATAAAGCAAAGAACAATCAGACTGCTGTAGCCTGGCCCACAGTCAGGACAAATCTCTCTCACCTGCCAGTCCCACAGCCACTCAAACCCGACCAAGTAAACACAGAGACTTATATTGGTTACAAACTGTATGGCCATGGCAGGCTTCTTGCTAACTTTTCTTACAGCTTAAATTAATCCATTTCTATAAATCTATACCTTGCCACATGGCTCGTGGCTTACCAGTATCTTCAAATGCTGTTTCTCATCATGGCGGCTGGCAGTGTCTCTCTGACTCAGCCTTCCACTTCCCAGCTTTATTCTCCTCCTTGTCCCGCCTATACTTCCTGCCTAGCCAATTGCCAATCAGTGATTTATTTATTGACCAATCAGCAACACTTTTGCCATACAGAACATCCCACAGCAGACTGCAACCCACAGAACCAGTGAGGTTATATAGCAGGGGGGACACTAGGATGACTGTGGCTTATAATAAACTGGGCAAACCTCAATGAAACATTTCACTATTAGGATAAGAATTTGGCCGGGTGGTGGTGGCACATGCCTTTAATCCCAGCACTCGGGAGGCAGAGGCAGGTGGATCTCTGTGAGTTCAAGGCCAGCCTGGTCTCCAAAGCGAGTTCCAGGAAAAGCACAAAGCTACACAGAGAAACCCTATCTCGAAAAACCAAAAAAAAAAAAAAAAGAATTTGTACTGTATCAAGCTGATAATAGAAAAATAAATAAATTTAAAAAATTAGAATGTACTAATTTTAATAAGGAATTATGCTATACTAGCACAATGGTGGGAGTAGATTCATTTCTAAGGATCATAACCAGCCTTGGAAGCAGGCCAAGATTACTGTACCAGACAGTTTTTCCCCTCCTGGCATATTAGTCCAACTAGAAAGTTGTTATTTACTACATATATTTGGGTGCTACTTATTCCAGATTTATGCATATCTTGCCATGTTGGTAACTGTCATGGTTTATATGTGTAACAGCGGTTTAGTTACTCCCCTCCTTTGGGCGATCACATACTATTTTCTTGAATCATGAAAGCTAGACCACTTTCAAATGGTGATCACTTTTCAATGGTGACCGTGTCTTCCACAGTAACCACCGTGTAAATCAACATTCTACATTTGGTGAGTTACTAGGATTACCCTAACCAACCTATCAAAAATGCTTTCATGTGTCTGGTTCCAGAAGTTCCGTTAGTCTATGGTTGTTGTGGAAGCATGTGTATATATATATATTAGAAGGTTTATTATCCATTTTCAACTCCTGCATGTGAGGTTCAGGGAACATTGCAGAATTGGGTGCAGAAAGAATGTAAGAGCCAGAGTACCAGCAACTCTGCTGTGATACAATCTTGTCTAGAAATGGTTGCATAAAGAAGACTTATATCAGTGGAATACACAATGTCAACATTTCAGGTAAAAATTTTGGAGTTGCTTCACACTTAGACAAAGAAGTAGAGGCAGATATTAACTTCTGGGAGTAGAGTTAGCCTCTCCTAGGGCTAAATTGATTTAATAATTATCTAGTGCAGGATATTCAGCAGTGAAATCATGTATATACGAACAGAAAATTGACTGACAGGGATCCATTTGCATATATTTGTGTTACACATACACACAATAAATATAGTTAAAATCAGAAGGCTATCAGCCCTTGGAGCCCTGGGAAGAATTTAAAGGAGGGTAACTGGTAGTGGAAGGGGATAGATAGGAAAGGGAAGTAGGACGTGATATTATTCTATTTCAATTTAAATACTAAAAAATCAAAACTAGTTTAAATAAAAATTTGCAAAGCTATTGTGTATAAAAATATTGACTTAGCCTATGAAATACATGTAGGTTTCTTAGGACTTACATGGAAATTTTCTATTCATTCAAATTTATTTGGTTTTCAGAAGAAAAAACCCCTGCAGTTGCCTTGTTTATATTTTTATGTTTCATGTTAGTTTAACAAAACAAAATGTAGCTATTCTTAAAATTATACATAGTAAAGATATGGCTTAACAAATTCTTACAGAAATGTTAGGTTCAATTGTGAAGGAAATCAATCGTAAGTATCTTTATATATCAGCGTTATTGATGTGTTGAGAAATATTTTTGGTTTCCTCTTGTTGATTTGCTCCAATAAAATGAGCATTGCAACCTAGTGTGACAAAAATTAAATTAACACCTTAGTGTGTGGCACATTTTTCCAAAGAAATGGCAATATAAAGTAAGATTAGGATATTAAACAATATTGACTTGTTCTCATTAATTTGTCTTGGAGATGTTCTGTAGTATTTCCTTCTATAACTAAATTTTCTCTGAAACATTTTAAAGATAAACCTATATTTAAAATTAAGGATAATAAGCTTTTATACACATTTTAGAATTATCAAGTTATATCCAGAGTATTTATTTGTTCATAACTAAAGATACTACTTTCATCATATTTTACAAAAATTATTACTTTACCAGATATTAATGAGTCCTGCATTAGAAATATTTTCATTGATATTATAAGTTATGTTTTATTTGTTTAAAATATAGTCTATTCAATTTTTAAGTATGAAAAGTTAGGCTTTAGTCTAAGACATTCAATGATGATAGTGATATCATTAGATTATATTCGTCTTTTCTATCATTTTCTTAAAATTCACAGTGAATAGATAGCATTATAAAATAATAGCATGAAATGAATATAACCAGAGAAAATCATCCTGAGTGAGGTAACCCAGACTCAGAGAGATAAATATGGCATTTGTTTACTTATATATGGATACTAGTTATTAAGTAATGATAACCAAGCTAAAATCCATAGAACAAGAGAGGTTATGTATAGAGGAAGGCACAGGGTGAGGGAGACACATGGATCTCCCTGGCAAGAGAAAAAAGAACATATTTTACAGGTGGACTGGGATGGGGAAGCCTGGAATGGGAGGATCAGGTAGGGAGGAGGAAGAAATGCAAGAGAGAGACAACTAGAATTGAAGGGCATTTGAGAAGGATTTGGAAATATAGTGCAATGGGAATTTCTAAAAATATATGAAGGCAATCCTAACAAAGTACCCAAACAATGGAGGAGGTAGAATCCCAACTGGCCATCAGTTTGTCATCAAACAAAGCTTCCAGTATGGGGGGGACTAGGTTGTATCCAATTAAGTCATTAGCCAAAGAAGTCCCATGGAAATTCCCAAATAACCAATGCTGTTGCTAAACTCTCCAATAACTGACAGCAAGACCCCAATACTGAGGTTAACAGCCACACAACTCGTTGAACATGGAGAAGTCAACCACATACCTACATAGAACTTTCACCCTTATATTCTAGTGTTTTGGTACAGGAAGATTTTCTTCAGGCCACCAAAAGCAAATGTATACACCAACCCAGTCACAAAATCTTTGATCTACAATACGGTCCTGCCTGTAAAATATGCCAGAGAAATGG
This sequence comes from Peromyscus californicus insignis, assembly GCF_007827085.1. NCBI lineage: Eukaryota > Metazoa > Chordata > Mammalia > Rodentia > Cricetidae > Peromyscus > Peromyscus californicus. The sequence goes on along the minus strand of NW_026294413.1, from coordinate 14,889,340 downwards.
TGGCACAAAGTTTGTAGGAGTAACCAAAAAATATCTGATTTGACTGAAGGCCCACTTAAGGAGATGAAACCCATATTCAAAACTGCTTGGGTGATAAAGCACCAGAGACTAGATAGTCTAGAGACCTAAGGTATAACCAAATACTACTGGTCTTTTAAAAAAAGAAAGTAGTGATAAAATTACTCCTAATAATATTGTGCTGTATTAATAGATCAGTGAGTGCCTCTTTATCTATTATCAGAGAAGGTTCCACCTACAGTACACAAGAAAAATACAGAGACCCAGATCCACACATTATAAAAGGGAGGAGTAGAAAAAAAAACAGAGAGACAGAGACAGAAACAGGCAGATACAGTGACAGAGAGCTAGAGTGTCCTTGGAACACTCAGCTTAAAGCACCAAAGCACCAAGCACCAGGTCTTCTGCATATATATATTTCGGCTTTCGGTTATGGGACTTCTGGGTGTGGGAAGAAGTGGGTCTCTGATGCTTATGTCTTCTCCTGGGTTTTTTCCCTTCTGTTGGTTTGCCTTGTCCAACTTCAGTGTGATGCTTTTTGTTTTATTTTATTAAACTTTATTTTGTCATGTTTTATTGTCATCTCTTAGAAGCTTTTTCAGAAACAGAAAGGGAGTGGATCCTGATTGAGGCTTGGGGTGGGGAGGAACTGGAAGAATTGGAGAGATACGAAAGTTTAATTACAGTATATAGTATGAGAAAAGAATCTATTTTCAATAAAGGAGGGAAAATTACATGAAGGAACATATAAGCCAAAAATTCAAACTGCACTAAGCTGTCAAAGCATCTCAGTAATCACAGTCATTTAGTATCTATCTATGCCTTTGGATATATTTTCAAGACAAACATTGATATAAATAATCGTTGCAAGGATTTGGGGCTTATTTGGGAAAATGGGCTTGTTTAGTTGCCTATTCTCTTTAACTTAGGTATTTAATGATCCAATTTTGTCAGTGGCAAAATCAATTGCACCTGCATTTTTAAAGTCTTAATAAGTACACAGTGCTTTGTAACAAACTGGACAAATGTCTACTGTGGTGGTATTGTGTTCCCCAAAATATTGTGTACCTTAATAAACTTATCTGAGGTCAGAGAACAGAAAAGCCACTAGATACTTAAGATAGGCAGTGATAGCACACGCCTTTAATCCTAGCATTCCAGAGGCAGAAATCCATGTGTTCAAGGAAACATCCAGGCATGGTGACAAACGCCTTTAATCCCAGAAAGCGAGCCTTTAATCCCAGGGAGTGAGGCAGAAAGCAGAAAAATATATAAGGCATGAGGACCAAAAACTAGAAGCATTTGGCTGGTTAAGGTTTCAGACTTTGGAGCAACACAATTCAGCTGAAATTCATTCTGGATGAGGACTCAGAGGTCTCCAGTCTGAGGAGACAAGACCAGCTGAGGATCAGGTGAGGTGAGTTAGCTGTGGCTTGTTCTGTCTCTCTGATCTACCAGCAATGACCCCAATAACTGGCCTCGGGTTTGATTTTATTAATAAGAACTTTTCAGATTCATGCTACATCTGGCGCCCAATGGCTGGTAGGAGGATCCCGAGTTTGAGGCTGGCCTAGGAGGTTTGGGAGAAGCTTTGGCCCAGACCAAGCCACAAATGGCAGTGAGACCATGGAGGAAATGGCTGCTGCTCCACATTGCCAGCTCCTTCTCATCATGTTGGTGACTGCGGTGATGCTGCTACCTGGAACGAAGGGTTTACTGCTGCTGGTTCAGAGAAGAATTGCCAGGACCATCATGTTACAAGAAAGCAACGGCAAAGGTCAGTTTGGGAAAGTTTGGCAAGACAAATGGTGCTGTGAAGATTTTCTGTTCTAGGGAAGAATGTTCATGGTTCCGAGAGACAGACATTTATCAGACTGTGATTGCTCCAAAAGTCTGCAGGGAACCATGACCACACCTAACAGCAACTTTGAAATTTTCAAAAGGATGACGGGCCCCCACAAAGATGATTCCACATGGACTATGGTAAAGCCATTAAGCTGATTAACACCATGGAAAAATCAACTTTGGACTACAAACTGGTCAGGACAATTTCGAGATGACCAGCTGAGATGATCCAGCCTGACAGACAACTCGAGCAAGGACTTGTGACAAGCCCTGAACTTTCCTTTTATGCAGAGACTGGACAAATGATTCAGGACTGAACAATTAACCCAAAAATTTTCTTTTCAAGATTCCCTAAAGATATCTTCACCCCTAGAAAGTAAAAAAAAAAAAAAAAAAAAAAAAGAAAAAAAAAAGAGTAAGATATGAGATAGATCATTAAATCAATCTACTCTGAGAAAAAAAGATAAAGAAATAATAGGATAAATAGGTAGATCACTGAATTTACACTGAAGAAAAAGGGGAAGATATAAAAATGACAAAAAGTAGATTACTGAATGTATTATAAAAAGAAAAAAGAGAGAATATGGATATGATAAGTTAAAAGGGGAGGTTATGGAATCTACATTTAAAAAGGAACTACTTGTTTTAAATAAGATAAATAATGAAAATTTTTTGGTCTGAGTTTATCAGATGTCACTGGACTGGACATTGTATATATATAAAATGGAGTTTTTATCTGAATCTGTCAAATGTTAATAGACTACACATCATTAATGTAATTTTTGGTTGTATATATTGTATATACTTATTGGATAGTTTTTCTTGTATTAGTTATAAGCTTTTTTTAAAATTTAGACAAAAAGAGGAAATGTGGTGGTATTGTGTTCCTCAAAATATTGTGTACCTTATCTGGGGTCAAAGAACAGAAAAGCCACTAGATACTTAAGATAGGCAGTGATAGCACACGCCTTTAATCCTAGCATTCCAGAGGCAGAAATCCACGTGTTCAAGGAAACAGCCAGGCATGGTGACAAACGCCTTTAATCCCAGAAAGCGAGCCTTTAATCCCAGGGAGTGAGGCAGAAAGCAGAAAAATATATAAGGCGTGAGGACCAAAAACTAGAAGCATTTGGCTGGTTAAGGTTTCAGACTTTGGAGCAACACAATTCAGCTGAGATTCATTCTGGATGAGGACTCAGAGGCCTCCAGTCTGAGGAGACAAGACCAGCTGAAGATCCGGCGAGGTGAATTAGCTGTGGCTTGTTTTGTCTCTCTGATCTACCAGCAATGACCCCAACAACTGGCCTCGGGTTTGATTTTATTAATAAGAACTTTTAAGATTCATGCTGCAGTCTATGCTACATACTAATTATAAAATGAGTTTAATTACTCTAAACATAAGGTTTTTATTTAGGGTGAAAATATTTGACCATGAAGTAAATTATACATATGTGTTTGGTTGTTTTTATGCAAGTAATACCACATAATTATCACACTTAATTTCACAATTCAATTCTAGTCAGTAATTGAGCCAAGTTGCTGTAGAGTCATGCTAAACTGGCTTTTAAATATTTATATTATGCAGGTAAATACCTTGTGACCATTTATTATTAATGTTTATCCCATATTCACAACTTTGACTATAGGTAAAATGTAAGCTACTTTTTCTTTCTATAGGCTTAACAGATATTTCTCATGAAAGATACAGCATAATTTATGCCATTTTAGATAGAATTACTCACTTACATTATTTTTCCAGTTTATTTATAGTTTTTATTAATACACATGGTAAGAACTATCTTCATGTGAGTTATTTCAATAACTTGGATATAGTACTGAAACTTAAATACCTCATTATAAATTTATTTTTAATATTTAATAATTTACCAAACAAACTCATTTTAATATGTATGAAGAGGTGAAGCCAGGAATTTTTAATTTGCAGTTCTAGAAAGATTAATATAGGTCATCTTTTCAGGTGGTTATTAATCTCTAGTAAATCTCATATAATACTGTGGATAACAATTTGTCTCTGGTGATCATAACTGGGCATCTTGTATAATATAAATTATTTTAGCGAGTTTCTACTTAAGAACATTTTAATCAAAATCTACTTTGAAATTGCCCACATTGAGATTACTTCATGAGAGGAATGTAAAAAAATAAAAATTTTGATATGTCTGGATTACCATGCATTTTAATATAACAAGATTGTTATGATAGCAATGTATGCTGTTCTGTTCAACCCAAACTAATATATAATATATATTTGTTCATACATATTTCCCATTTTATTTATTATTAATAAAAAATATTTTCACCCTGATATTAACAGGATTTTAAGCATGTGGTTTTTCATTCAATTGAAAATATAAAATAATATCTCTCTAGACATTTATTCTGACCATCAGTTTAAAGTAATAAACACGACATAGGAAAATATTGCTTGAAACTCTCACTTCAGGACTGATGGGTGAAGAAAATTTTTAAATTTATCATAATCTTCTAAAAAATGAGTAAGTCTCTCTTTCAGACTTATTCTTAGGTTCGTGTCTGTATCCTCAGAGGAGTAATATCCTTGCTTATGAACATACTGCAAGATTTTTATGACACTGTCCAGGAAATAGTCACATGATTTCCAATTTTTCATTACAATCAGAAGCATAATATACTTGAATGAGGCTTAGCAATGCAACTTATGTCTCAGTGAAAAAACTACATTAAATATATTTTGGTGACATAAGTATTTCCACAAAGAATAATTAACTCATAATTAATAGGAAAAGTTCCCCAGAGGAAAGAATAGCTGAAGAACTCATCCAATCATTTGAATTAATGAAACAGAATTATATATAAAGTCAAGCAAAGGAGTTCCAAATCATCAGCAGTGATATAAAAATATTGATCAAGGTAAATGTTATATATCTGGTGGTCAAAAATTAAAAGTGAATAAAAATAGACTGTTGGGGTGCATTGCTGATTATATTATAAATTGCATTATTATTGGTCATTACAACTTCAAATTGATTAAGACATTAAAGAACAGTTTATGATATCTAAAAAAAACATAAACCAAGCTTCTCAAAATTACCAAGGAGGGAGGCCTGAACTATTTTTTTTCTTAAACATATTTTATAAAACTACAACCAGATCTACCCTCCAGGGCCTCATCAGTTCCACTGATTGACATTTTTTTTCTTCCATGGACTTAAGTCTAGGAAGGAGAAACAGGGAGAGAAAAGAGCATACCATCCTTCTTCTAGAACAATAACTGATTTCTCTGGGTTGGGCCAAGATTTTATTTACTGCATCATGCATGACTCAGGTGCCCTCAGGGCCCTTTTCTGTATGGTATGAATACTGCATGTCTTGAGTTGAAGTACTACCTGACATTAAATGAAGGATTTGGAAAAAAAATTACCAAGGAGCAATTTTACTACAGGTGCCTACATCCCATAAACATGTTTTTATATGTATGGTAGAAGACATATGTCAATATGCCAATATACATAAAACTGGGAATCTACAAAAAAGGAAATGGCCCCTATCATAATGGATGCATTTAACACACACACACACATGCTAAACAAATACATATAAAATGAATAAATAAATGAAAATGATGTTCCTACAGACGCAAACATATATTAATCCTGAAATATAAACATCAGTTAGAAGAGCTCTACATCTTATGATTGTTCATACCAAAACAATTTTTTTCAAAGAAAATATATGGTTTAGTAGCACACTGTGCAAGAGAAGACTTCATGCAAAGTAAGATGTTTGGTGCATTTGGCTCTGCATCTTAAACTAGCTTGTATATGAAGGGCCATTTGGTCATTTCATTTCACAAAAATGCTGTGTGCTTGTATGTAAAACACCTCATATATTTCATTGACCTAGATGAAAAATTTATAATAAATGATGTTTCATAATAAATCTGTACTGCAAGATGATTATCAAATAACACTAATATAAATGAAATATAAACATATGATCAATTTAGTCCCCCTGATTTTCAAATAATTATCACTAAATGAGCCAGATCAACACCCAGAAAAATAATTAACCAAAGAGCTGGTTTTTACATTGAATTTCATTCATTTTTTAAATGCTCATTTTAATAGATGTAAATCTTAGATTGCTTTGACAAATTGTCCCTTGAAAATATTTTGATTGCATTTATTATCATTATTATTTGTCTTATAATATGTTATACTTTCCATTATGAATGTTCTTGTATTCTTTTTCTTTTCTAAAAATTTTCTTTATGCAAATATTTTACAACCATTTTATATGGGAGCTTTGAAAATATATTCTAATTCAATAATCTTAAGTATTATAAGCCATACTTGCAAAGTTATATTCAACAGCATGTATTACTTGAATTCATTAAGCAATGCCAATGAAAACAATTTTTAATGACACTGTTTATGTCTTATGAATTTAATGACACTGTTTATGCCTTATGAATTTCTGATCAAATCACTTGCATGTTTACTTATTACTCTGACAATTTAAATCATTTAGTTGAGACAGAACTAGAACTAAGAATTAGATGAGGAAGTGGGTGTCAAAAAAGCAATTATCATGATGTGATCTAATGTTAAATTTAATAAAACTATAATAATTACTCATGATTCTGAAAGGAAATATAAACATATTCCCTGTCAAAAATTATGTTTGAAAATAAAACTTTCTCTCATTCCATAATGAACTGTAGTCTATACCTTTAAAGAATTTTATAATTCTTTAGGTGTTGTGGAGACACAAGGATGCTTTGTATTCCATTGTATACTTAAAATAAATAGAAACTATCATTTCAACTTTATTTCTTTAAATATTTTGTATTTTCATGCAGGAAAAAAGATGATAAATATTTAACATAATAAAATTAATATCTCAGAAAAAACAAATCAACGAAATTTGGAAAATACACATACACAAACACACATTTGATCTTAGAATTGTGGAATTTAGATGTACAAATAAAAATAATAAATCAAAATTTTAATCAAACCACATGGGTACATACTTTTGTAAAATTCTGAGTGGTTTTATTCTCCTCAAATAAATATGCATGATGACATTTGGGAATTGGAGCTTTGGAAGGTAACTAGGTCTTGGGGAGGGGGAAGTCCTCAAGATGGGATTAATAACATGAAACAGTAGAACATTTTTATTTCTCCTTTTCCTCTGTAGAATGTTTCAAAAATTTAGGAAGAGGGTCCAACATACCAGGCAAACTATGCCCACAGGTACAATAAAAGCACAACTGTTACATGGATAGCTAATTTTTCTGACTCTATTGAAAGCATAATCCACAGGCATGAGCATAAGGCTGGTTTTGTAAATCTAGTCAAAAACTCAAGGCCTGGAAAGTCATAGGCCCATGGAAACAGTAAATTATTGATGATTTGTTGAATTTATATTTAGGCCACCTGCCTCCCAAGTTTTTATGACTACATTAGTTGACTTGTGCTTTTCTCAGGTTTCATCAGAAATACTTTTTTTCAGAGAGAAACAGTTAAATACAGAGCTTTATATCTGATCAAAGTACAGAGATAAGTGACTACTGACTGCTTACTTCTAAAGAAATCACCCATATCACCAACTTAAGGATCACGAGCATCACAGAAGCCTAGATAATATGATTTTAAAGATGGTAGTATCTGGAGTGTGATGGGTGACTCTATGAAATGTTTTACTTTATAGACCATGGGTACCACACTCAGCAACACCCAACTGGTGTGGTTACCAGCACAAGAAAAGTAAAATAATATAAAATACAACAGGAGAAGAAAATGGATATCACTGTGCAAAATGGGGTCAGCAAGTATATGAGAGGAAAAAGAAAAGGTAATAGGCATGTGAATATGACCATAATGCATTCTGTAAATGTGTGCAATTGTCAAAACAAAATAATTTTCAAGAAAGAAAAACATGATACTTGTTTCTGTAGTTGTGAATATTAACACATCTCAAAGAGTACCATTCAAAACAAAAGCCAGATAAGCCCGTCTCAATCAATCATCTTCCTCATTAGCAAATTCACATGGATACATGGCCAAAATCCTAAGTCTATAGAAGACCTCCATAAGCACAACCAGTAGAAACTACAGAGTTTTATTCTGTTTTTTATCTAAGTATTTTTAAATTCATTTTACGTATCAACCACAGATTCCCCTGTCATCCCTCCTCATGACGCCCGCAGCTCCCCTGCTACCCCGCTCCCCATCCCCTCCTCCAAAAGGGTAGAGTCTCCCATGGGGAGTCAGCAAAGCCTGAACTTTCCCCTACCTATAAATATCACCCTCTACTTCTCTTCACAACTGCTATTACTTGGCTAGTCAATTCTTTCTTTGATCCATGAGCCAGTCTTTTCTTTCTTCTCTGTCATGTCTAAAGATATTTTTGTCATTTGTGTTTTATTCTTTCTTTCTGGGGAATACAAATTCTTTAGTCACGTGCAAACTTCAAATCATAATATCTTCCTTATAATTAGGGCACCATTAGAATGCTGAGTAATGACATTCTACAATCACTACGTTTCTAATTTAAAATATTTTTTAAATTGAAGAAGCTGTTCTTCATGAATTGGAAGTTTTGTGAGGTCCTAAATCTTCATCTGTTTGTGAAGTCTCTCTTGTCTAGTACATACACAAGACATTTCGATTTTAAAAACAAATCAGGGTGAGGAGGAAGTAATCTACTTAGGCCTTACAGTTAGATTTGTGCCTCATCCCCTATGACGTGGACGATATAGCACAAAACCGTCAACAAGTCTGCAAGTACACTAGGAAGTCCCACAGTCCACAAAAGTGCTTTAGTTTCATTTTTCTTGCTGCGATAAAAGATCATGACCAAAGGCGGCTTGAAAAGGAAACAGTAAATTGACTTTCATTTTTTTAGATATGAGTCCGGAATGGTGGAAGAGAAGCCTGGAACAGGGTGCAGCAGGTATGTGACAGGCCAGGGAAAGCTCATATCTAACAACTGCAAGCAGAAAGAGCAAACTGGAATTACGCGATTCCTTTTACTCTCAGAGTCTGCCTTATGCAACATGCATACTCCAGCACAACTTTACCTCTTAAATCTCTCATAATTGTCACTGACTACAGACCAAGTGTTCAAATGTCAAAGTATAGGAAAAATTTCTTGCTCAAACCAACACAAATTGTTACAGAACCACCCCAGATGATTCCCTGGATCTTAAAAAATGAGGGGTAGGGTGGGCAATAATCCCTTTCAAACATGTTCAACACCATTAGTCACCATAAGAATGTTGTTAATTTGAAATAGTACAATATCCAAATACCTTCAGTTTAGATGTGTGAAAGAATTTATTTTTGCATTTTGTCTATATGCATTTTTTTCAATGAACACAAGAAAGTTCATTTATTGGTGTGTTTTCAAAAGTTCCATGAGGGATACAGATGAAGAAATTCGAAGGGCAAGGTTCAGGGGAGATCTGTTGAGATTGGTTATATGCATTTTGAGAAAGTCTCACCTTGCAGCACAGGCTGGCATGAAAATTTCAATCTAGTCTATTCTGTCGTCCAACTTGCAACAATCCACTGCTTAAGTCTTCCAAGTATTAATATTACATGCTTGAACAACCATACTGAGCACAATGGTTAAATCTGAAGACAAACCCTTTTGATGCACAGGAACTGTGTTATTAGAAAATCTTTTTTATTCTAACAAAAAATTATGATTGTGATTCTTGAACAATAAATATAAATGAAGTAAATAAATATTGTAGGTCACAATAAAAGATAAAAATCTTCAAATGACCTTATTGGATCCAAGGGTTAGTCTCAGAGGCTGAAGGTATAGGAGAGGAAATGGTGAATTAAAACCAGAATAATTAATTATATACCTTGATGAAAGCATTAAAGAATAAAATACTTCAAAATGTAAAAGTAAAGAAATGATTCCTTCTTTATTAACAAAATTATTTTAAATAAAAAAGTCCTTTGTGGAAAATATAAATTCTTCTTTTTTGAATCACAGATACATGTGAAAATTTAAAACTGTAAATTCTAGAATTTTGTGAATTTAGGAAAATTATGTTTATCTAAGAGGCACATCAAAAGGTAGCATACAGAGCATGAGAAAGTAGCCATCCACCCTCTCCCGGTCCTCTCACACTGGTGCATTGGCCTGTTTGTTGTCTGTTCTTTCAGAATCGCTCACCAAAGAACTTTCATCATATTGATGGGCGCAGAGCTGAGTAGCATTGAATTTCTAGTATCATAACAAAGAAGCAGTCCGAAGGCTTTCCATTATCTAAATTGGTTAGTTGACATTGTACATTTTTTCTGACTTCATGTCATGGAGGATTAGCAGACGACCTTGTATTTCATTTTGCAAAGATAACAGAAGCCATATGAGGGGATCTCCCTCAAGGACACTTATTATTTCTGCTTTATTACCTCCATTTATGTCTCAGTCCACCATAAATGAGCTTCTGAACTTCTGACTCCAATGAAACTGCTTGACAAATCGATCAAAAGATACTTTCTAGAACAAAATTTTTCTTATTGTTTGGTGTCCTTAAGCTTTAATGGTCACTCTTTTTATTATCAAGACCTCTGAGGTCACACACTCTGTCTTTTAGTATTCAGGCTCTAAAATATGCACTCTTCACAGATTTCTATATTTCCCTCTAGTTAATTTTGACAATGACTTTCTGTTGCTTAAGTTTATATCTGCATATGAAGGATATTTAATCAATGTTTATAGCTCACCACCACCATACCATCCAGCCTCTAGAATATTATGCATACTTACTCTTTGGACATTTTCCCAGTTTGCTGCACTTGTGTGTCTCAAAGTTGTTGTGGGATAATGCCCTTATACACTGGTTTAATAAAATGGTGATTGGCCAGTAGCCAGGCAGCAAGTATAGGCACGGTGAGTAGACAAGGAGAATTCTGGGAAGAGGGAGGGCTCAGTCATGAGTCACCACCCAGACACAGAGGAAGTAAGATGACAAAGCAGGACTGAGAAAAGGTATCAAACCACATGGCTAAACATAGATAAGTATTATGGGTTAATTTCAGTGTAAGAGCTAGTCAGTAATAAGCTTGAGCTAATGTCCAAGCTGTTATAAATATTATTAGGACTCTGAGTGATTATTTTATAAGTGGCTGCGGGTCCATGGGGGCCAGGAGGGACCTAAGAAATATCCGTCCTACACAAGGTCTCTTAATATGTCACTGTTATTTATTATACAAACCAATTCTTCTTCTTTAATCTGGTAAACACATCTGCAGAGCTCATTCTTCAGTCTCCTGTTGTCAGACTTTCAGATCATAACTAAATGCTCCTAAGTAGCTTTTGTAAAATTTGTTTTGTTTTGGAGACATGGTCTCCCTATTATGTAACTCTGGCTGTCCTGGAACTCTCCATTTAGAGTTTCCTGGCCTCAGACACACTGAGATCCACCATCCTCTACTTCCTGAGTGCTGGGATATCCCTTGGGAGGCCTTCCCCTTTTGGAAGAGGAGCTGGAGAGTGGTTGTTTGCTGGGGGTGGGGGAGGGAGTCTGTGGGGGAACAGGAGGAGGGATAAGAGGGGGATCTGTGGTTGGTATGTAAAATAAATAAAATATTTTTAATAAAAAGAAAAAATAGTTGAAATGCAGTAATTTAAGCAACTTATTCTTTCTAAAATGACTGGCAAGAATAGTAAAAGGGGATCAGAGTCATTTCTTTTTTTTTCCTAAATGGTATTTACATTTTTCTTTATTAAGATTTTTTTATTAAGAAATTTTCCATTCATTTTAAATACCAATCACAGATCCCCCTCTTCCCTTCTCCCACCCCTCCAGCCTTCCCCCCTCCAACTCACCCCCTATTCCCTCCCATGGGGAGTCAGCAGAGCCTGGTACATTGAGTAGAGGCAGGTCCAGCCCCCTCCCCCTGCCTCAAGACCATGTGAGGTGTTCCACCTTTATTGATTTTACATACAGAATCATTTCCTTATTCCCTTCTGTGCTTGAGAAAGTCTAAGCCATTTTCTTAGGTCTCTAAAAGGAAGGGAGAGGTGTCAGTGACTGTTTTTACACATCAGTAATTCTTTCAGGAAAAAATGTGACTTTTTTTTTCTTAGCTCAAAAGTTTAATGGTAAATATTATATCCAAGTTATGATGCACTACGTTCTACACTTTAATACACAAAAATGTCATGTGCTAGACAACTACAAGTATATGTGCAGATAATACAAGAAAATGTTTTTACTGTACTGTCTTTTGGAAATGGGCACCAAAAATATAATGAGATTTTTTTTTTAATTTTATAATCTCTCATGTCTTTTCTTACATTGCTGCATTATCAGAATATAAACATGGAAAAAAAAAACACTATTTCTGTTGTGCAAAAAAAGCCTATCCTGCCACACCTTGCCTAAATAACTCTTGATATAACCTTTCCATTTTCATACTCACAAATTAATTTGCTTCACATTAGGTTCATATTGGAGGATATTTATTATTATGGTGATGTGATAAAAATAATACTGATTTACAGTTAATGTATCATGTTCCTGTGAGTAAATGTTACTTACTGACCATTTACAATTTTATAGGCTGAGACTCAATCAGGTAAGACAGTTTCCCAAATGTTTTTATTTTCATTTGTTTACTTATTCTCAAAAACAAATTGATCTGGAAAAAGTCTATTTTTCATAATGAAAGCAGAGTACATCCATACTGAAAAATAAGAGAACTTAATTTTTGAACATCTTTAAAACTTGAAACAGTATAAAATTCAAACAATTGCCTAATTGCAACATTAAATAAAAAATAGTACTCACACTCTCAGCACAAGAAAAACACTTAGGTTTTCCCATTCTTTCTCTTGTAAACAATATCTACACCCCAACAAGCATCTGACTTTTCATAGTGTTTTATGCTCTTCCCTATTTCTTTACCTACTTGGAATTACATTCCTTTCATCTCTTTGCTGTATTCTTTGTTTTCAAACTGGAATCATTTTATACAATAATGAGAATCAAGTTTATTGTGAGCAACATTTTAAAAACATTTAGGGGATACTAATAGATTTGGAATTAATCCATTTATTTATTCATCAAAGTAAAGTTATTGAACTATCTTTTGTGTGAGGCATTCTGGTAGGGTATTGAAGTTGTAATTATGAAAAAACAATTCCTTCCTGCTTTCTTATAGTGCTTAGGATTCATGACTAGTTATTTTAAAAATGATTGGTTCAACTGAGCACTCCACAAGCAAATATTCTCTGCTTTTGGATCTATTGTAAGTCTATGTGTTCACTGCCTTCTACTAAAAAAAAAAAAAAAAAAAAAAAAAAAACTTCTCTGATGTGATCTGAGAGTTGCTGTAATCTATTATATGGGTATACAAATTTAGGGGTCAGTATGATACTATGTTGATTTGTCCAACTAATAATAGCATGCTTAGTTTTCTATTATAAAATGGAACCCCATGGTGTCCAAATTGTGGATGCTTGGTCAGATTTATAGTATCAAACATTCATTATTTCCTGTGAAATTGGCCATAAATCCAATATGAAAGCTTTTGCTTACAAACTTCTTACCTAGGCCCAGGAACCATTGAGGAAAGGAAGACAGATGGATGCAGAGATCTGGGAGGGTTACCTCACTGTACCAATGTCTTTTGGGCATGACAGGAAAGCAGCTATTGCTGCCTTCACAGATGCTCACAAGATCAGGACATTCAACATTCTAACACAGAGCAGGGGAGGGTTCATGAGCCCCCACACTTAGCTGAGTTTCTTGTTGGAGCAGAGAGAGAAAGGTTTCCTTTAAGCAAGTGGCCCCTGGCAAGTTGAACAAGATTCAGAAGATGTACATATACCCACAAGTATATGGGCATTGCAAATCAGACTGCATGTCTTATGAGAAAATAACACAAGAGGACATAAAATTGGGAAGAGATGGAAAGGAAGAAGGTGGATCTGGGAGAATTTAGGGGAATAGAGGATTGAATACAATAAAATTCTTTGAAAGAATGTATGAAATTCTTGATTAATAAAAATATTAACTTAAAATGTGTTATTCTCACAAACCCATGAAAAACAAACACTTATTAACAATAACTCTATTTTCAGATGAAAAAAAAAGAAACATCCATAACAACAAAGGACTTATCCTGAAATATGAGAGTACCAATTTTAAGCACTGAATTATGAGTGCTCAAGAAAAAGTACACACATAGGTGATTGGCCTTTGAAGTTAAACCTGAAGACATTTTAAAAAGATAAGTGACATGTTGATAAGACTTGGAAGATCTTTATTGTCCATTGCTATTTACATAAATCATTGAATCAAAAAGCATGTGGAAATGTTTATTTTTATATAGTAAAGTTATTTATACAACATGGAGTATTAAATAATAAAGCAATTCATTCTCAAATCAGCTAGCTACTTAATGAGAGAGAAATAACTACAGAAAATTTAAAAATTTAAACTGTAAATTAATAATGTATGCTGTATATTGGAAGCAAAAAATGTAAAATCAATTCTCGTGAATAGGTCAGGGCACACTGAACAGACCATGTCTGGATAAAATGACTTTGAAGGCTATAAGCAGCACAGAACAGTTACCAAATATTTCACACTGAGAACAACACAGAAATCTAAAAATAAAAACCATACATTCAGAAATACATAGATCCATGCATATGTAGGGAAGTATAGAGATCACAGAGGTGTATCACGGGGCCAGAAAACTGGGCTGCACCTAGTCAGTGAAGGGACTTTTGTGCTAGGAGAGGAAATTTGAATTTCATTCTGAAGTAGTTGCTTGTTTCTTGACATCATGTCAGAAAATGGCATGTTTTTCAAATGTACTTATATATAACTCTGGCCGACCTAGAGCTCCCAAACAGGAAAATCCTGCTCAGGTTGAGGGTCTACTAGATTCATTTGCAGAACCCTGGATATTGCAGGTACTCCAGGCAGGAAATACAGTTCATTAAATTCTGCCTTGAGGGTTCCTGAAACTCTGTCTAAAGATGTTAAAGAAGCACAGTGTGCTGAGACAAATGATGAATTCAGTTCATATTCTAAAAATGTCAAAATAGTCAATGCCAGTGAGCCAAGCACAGTTGTGTATGCACAACTTGTATAAATAACAACAATTAAAATAATAATTACAAGTGAAGATACAGATGTTAATTCTTCTACCTACGGTCTGCATGCATTGGAATATTTTAATAACCTTAAGCAGCAATCTGTAAAATGGGTAGAAATATTTTGTGCTCATTTTAAAATAATGTAGAATATTGTACAAAAGTACTTGCCATGTAACATTTTTTCTATTGTTTACAGTAAATCATAAAACTTAGTGTTATAAAATAATGAAAATTTTCCTGCAGATTATTTGATTTTAACAAGCATCCACATTGATATTTATTGTTATTTTTTGCTTGATGAAAGAAAATGAGTAAAACAAGATTTCACAGCTTGAACTGGAAAATTATAATTTGAATATAAAAGTGCTGTCCTGGGGCATGAGGAAAAATAATAATAGAGAATGATGTTGCAAGCCAATTCAGGATTACATCATTTAGAATACTGAAAAGTTCACAGGTGAGCAGGATGCTGGTTCTCAATGAAGAACTTTTCCTCCTTCCTTCTTTCCTTTCCTCCCTCCCTCTCTCCCTCCCTCCCTCCCTCCCTCCTTCCTTCCCTCCTTCCTTTCTTTTTTTCTCTTTCTCTTTGTTACCCTTCCCTCCATCCCTCCCCCATCCTTCCCTTCCTTCTTTCCTTTCTTCTTGTTTTATAATGGAAACCAGTAAAGAGTTGGGGGTGGTGGTTCTTCAATGTGGCAACATTTGGATGAGGGACAAAGAGATTCATTGAACCTCTAAAATCCAACTTCCAGGTCCTGTAGTGAGACTGACGTTTAAATTGAGAGCTAAGGAAATGTACATCTAGATAGTCCAAGGTTAGGTGTAGTCCTGTCTACCCCGACCCATCGTTGTCTCATCCTGTGAAGTATCTGACAAGTTGTTAGAGCAGTGAAGTGTCTTTCCAATTTCCCACCTGGCTAATGTCTTTACTTTCTCCCTGCATGAGACTCTTAGGAAAATTCCGATTTCTTTGGGGGTCCATTGTTTGAATCATCTGAGAGACAGATTGAGGGACAGAAGATGTTCTTTACAATATTTTCATTTCTGCCAGGCCCATTACAATTCACCACTTTTTGTTTTAAGATTTTAATATTGAGATAGGACGTTTATATGATTGGAACTACTGTAATAACAAAAAGATAACTAGGCATTTAGTTTAAAACATATTAAATTAGTGCCAGGTAGTCACACATGAGAAACATTTTTCATAACTTCCTAGCTTTTACTTAACTGAGGAAAGATTGACACATAATTCTTCTTTTCTTAGTACTTCAACTTCACACATTCTACATTGCTAAGGTATTTGGTAAACTCTAATTTAGAATAAGTAAAAGAAAATTTTATTTGTCAAAAATAATGGGTACTTTTAATTTGTGTACCTCTATAAGGTTGAAATATATATACATACAGATATCTCATATGTAATATGTGAGTCGTTGTTGTGTGTGTGTGTGTTTTCAGCATTGAAACTCTTATCTATATTTACTTTTTCAGGTCAAAACCTAAGTCAAAAGAAAGTCATGTTGATTAGACTACATCAAGATACTTTTCTCCAGTGATAATGACAGGCTGTGAGCTCATTGAATCTATTCTGGGCTAGTCACAGATACAAAACTTCTTAGAGAATCCATTCCTCCATGAGAGCATATTTGTGGCTATATGGCAATAAGGAGCTGTGACTTGCTTGGTTAAACGTATCTATTGATTCTAAGAGAATTTGATAGATAATCCTATTTCTGAGAAGCAACATTGAAATCTTTTCCAGTTATAAACAACTAAATCAAAACTGAGGAAAGGATATCATTCTGGTAACTCCTGGGAAAATTCCTCTGTGTAGCCACTGGATCCTTACAGGCCTTCTATATGGAGCTTACCTATCATTATAATTTATAACCAAGGAAGAAAGTCACAAACATGTTTAGAGATAGAGTTACTAAGTGCTCTATTTTATACAAAATAGAACATGTGCTGTATGTATTCTATATTTTTATAGCTTGCTGATATTCTGTACACAATTGAGGTGTCTCTCTACTGAGACAGTGATCTCCAATGGTTGCCCATATAAGGTTTGCTGGACTGGTCTGCCTGCACATTTTTGTTTTCTTTCTTTTGATTTATTTATTTTTCATACAATGTATTTGAATCATATTATTTGCCCTCATGTAAGTCCCTACAAATCCTCATGAACTTCTTTTCCATTATGCCATACACCCAACTTCATTTTCTCTCTTTCTCTCTCCCTCTCTCCCTCTCTCCTTTCTCCCTCCCATGCCTCTCTTTCTCACTGGCATACTTGCTCTCTTTTTCTCTCACTCTCTCAAAGTAAAGAAAGAAAGGAAGGAAGGAAGGAAGGAAGGAAGGAAGGAAGGAAGGAGGGAGGGAAGGAAAGAAGAAGAGACAAAAACAGCAAAAAGAAAAGTGCCAAAAGTCAAATATAGAAATGGACAAACAATAAGAATGGGAAGTGGACACAAAATCCCACTCCTAACATGGAAGCTTTTTGCAACTGAAACCTCTTGAGAAAGGGAAAATCCCTTTTAGCAACTAGAGTTTCATTGTACATACCAACTTCAGTCCAAGGCAGGTCCCATGCCTAGCAGTAGTTGTCTAAAACAAAATGGAATCCATGTCCACACATTCTTATGAAACAGTTCTACTATATGTATACCATCATGTCACTTCAATAATATGAATGTAAATGAGAAATCACAATGCTTATCTTACTTCTTTCAAAAATGGAGAAAAAAAAATAGTTGTACATATACAATTGAAAAATAGTACAGATTCATTTGATATATTGATTGATTGTCAAAATACCCATATATGAGAATTGGTATTTAGATGAACATCTTATTATATGAAATATAGCAATATTTTAGAATAAGATATATATATGTATATAATTTCTGAGTTGAATTTTTCTAAGGAAGGGGAACAAAATGATGCTAAAAATTAGAAATATGAACACGAGGTTATGAGAATGGTGAAATAAACATGAAAAGAGAATACTAAAAATATGCTTTCCCTTTTCCCTTATATTTCAATTTTAAGTTATGGAAAGTACCATTTCTAAAACCATACATTCCCAGAGGACAGATTAATAGAGCTTGACAGAAGCTTAGAAAATCATCTCTGCAGCAGCCAGCCTCGAGGCAGCACATGTCTAAGCCATCTAGGATGGTTCATTGTCTACGCTTCTGTAGACTATCTCAGGATGCAGACACCAGAACCTATATTGCAACTTTCACACCCTGAAAGGCGAAAACTTTTCTCAGTCACACAGCAGAAATAGGTTAGGTTTTTGCCAGAAGTTTAACCTATTTTTTTCTTTTACATTTATTTTAAGTATAAAAAACTCTCTCTCTCTCTCTCTCTCTCTCTCTCTCTCTCTCTCTCTCAGTCTTTCTCGGTCTCTCTCTTTCTCTTTGCTTGTTTCAGATAGAGACAGATAGATAGAAATAGACATAAAGACAAATAGACAGAAACAGAGATAGAGGCAGAGGTGGTTCCAGTGTGAGTCATCAGTGAATACACAATATAGTTTCATCAAACAATGTGTTTATACAGATAGCTATGGCACTATTTGACAACTGGAGTCCACAACTTCATATTTTTTTATGTGCTCAAAATCTTATTATTGTAAGTCTCTTTCAGCATTCTCTAATTTGTTTTGTTTAAATTATTTCACAATCTATAAAAGCACAGTTTGTGCATGTACTAATACTTTATTGCTCAACATCTTACAGGAAACAATGCACTGTATTAAACATTGTTAAGAAAATGAAATGACAATCTGTGGAAAGGAAGAACTATTTCTGTTTTTTTGTATGCAAGCAATTCTTTTACAAATCTGAGGAGCTTTGATGTAAATTATTCATTTTTCTTTTCACTGAACCATGACAATAGCTTCTGTTTCTGAACAGAGATTTGGACATTCTCTGTTGAGTCAGTTCACTGGTGAAAATGTGATGGACAAGCATTTAAATGTGTAGCCCATTTTTATTTTTTTTATTTTTTTATTTTTTATTTTATTTTATTTTTTTTTGCTACAATGATCTGGGCATTCATTTTCCACTCTGTGGAGTCTTCGCTGTCCATTCTGCAACATGTCTGACAATACCGGAGTTTCCACCATGTACGTTAGTTTTCCACTGTGCTATTTTAATTTTCCTCTACTTTAATAATGATCTGCTACTCCTACTAGGAAGATCATAGATACATGAGACTAAAGGGAAAAAATAAATGATAATCCCTGTAACTATTTAGAAAATTGATCTGAAAGAATTTCTGTTACATTGAAAATGACTACCAAAATTTGCCAGTCCTCCAAAAGCTAAAAACCTTTCCTTTCCTGTAAGAATAATCTCTAGTATTTTTAAATACACATTTTCAAACAAAGGATCCAAATATATTCTTTTGTACCAGATTCATAGCAGCAAAGTAAATGTGATTACAGAATTTGTAAAAATATTCATTTTGGAGATTATGTATTTGAGCAACATTATACAAAGCCCTCCCTTTGAAGTGGGAATTTAGTATGTTAACAACTGGGAACAGCCAGCTTCTCTACTTCCTGGTAGAGAAGAAATAAAATGTAACCAGTTTCAGGGTGTTAAGTGTAGGTTAAAAAATGAAGTTAAATTTCCTGATAACACTAGTTAAAATGATATGGTTCCCAGGAAACTGGTAAATTGCCTTTGAAGATAGTTTAAGGATTTTGGTGCATATAATTTAACATGTGTTACTCTAGCCTATAAAATGTTTCCTGTTCTTTTTTTCTTTCTTTCTTTCATAGTCTTTTAGTGAAAGCATATTTTCACAAGTTCTCTGCCTCTTTGTTACAGTCCAAGTGGCAAGTACGGGTATACAAATGAACATACTATGGTACTACTTTTGTATAAAGAAATTATCTCAATGAGCTACAAGAAACTTAAAAACAAATAAACAAACAAAAGCCCTACAGAAAAGTGGCACCACTATAGGATTATACTAAACATTTAAATTGGTTAATCTCATGCAAAAGTATGCAAGTTCATTGCTACAATACTTATAAGATCTAATACTATTATGAACATGTGAGGTTTTCTTTAAATGTGCTTATTTGCAAAAACTAAGATTGACTCAGTGAAGTTGGGACTCAAAATATGCTTTTTCAAGTGCTGCTTACATTGCCTTCCATGGAAAAACTATAATAAACAGAACATCAGGTATGCATGCTTCTTCAAATTGATCTAGGGCTGAGATACAGCCCAATGGTAAAAGATTTGTCTAATATGTGCAAAGACTAGGTTTAATACACAATTGTAATACTGTTTATCAATTCTGTAACTAGACATTGTGAATCTGGATTTTTATTAGGAACTTAAGTGATGACACCCTTTTTAAGCATAGAAAACAACTAAGCTTCACTGTTACATCACTTAGAAAGTAGATACTGTATATTCAGTAGGGTCACACACTATAAAAATTTGTAAAATATGCACGAGAGTGCAAAAAGACAAGAAAATATAAATGATAGAAATGAGAAAATATCAATGAGATGTTTATTGTCCAAACAATATTGAATGTCTATGTTGTGAAAAGTGTCTCAGAAAATCGTGTTAGAAGAGCTGATACTTGCTTTAAGAGGCATAAGTGAGGTAGGTGAATGTGATCAGGAAAAGTATTAACAGCTGTCTCCACTAAGTATTTTCAGGAATTTAATTATGTGAAGCTAATTTATAAATTTTGGGGGACATATATGGTGATATTTTCTTTGTGCACCCTGATAAAGCTTATTTGAGGATCAGAGGAAGAAAAACAGCTACTATATTAAATATATAAGTCAGGCAGTAGTAGCACACACTAGCATTTGTATGGTGATATTTTACTTGTACTAAAATGTGATTTGTATGTTAATAAAGTTGCCCGGGGGTCAGAGCTATTAGAGCCATAGCAAAAGCTGTGCGATTGTGGTGCATGCCTTTAATCCCAGCACTTGGTAGGCAGAGCTAGGTAGATCTCTGTGTGTTCAAGGATACAGCCAGCATTGGAGACACACACCTTTAATCTCAATACCAACCACAGAAGACCTGGAGGTCTGTATAGATAGGCAGTGACTAGGCAGTCATGTGGTTGGGTTTGCAACCAATGAGAAGGCAGAAAAGAAAGTCTTTATAAAGACAGACACACAGGAAGTAGGTCTTTTTTGGAGAGGTAGGACTACTGTGAGAGGAAGGGTGAGGCTTTTAGCTCTTAGCTCTGACCTCTTGGCTTTCTTCTTTGCATTGGTTCTGTGTTTCTTATTTAATAAGATGGTTGGTTACATCTACACATTTGGGCAGAGCCATCCAGGTCTCTGTGAGTTCAGGACCACACTGGGAACAGAGCCAGGCATGGTGGCACACACCTTTAATCCCATAGAGGTCTAGAGGTCTACTTTGTTTATGGTATTATGTTTATGCAACTCATTTAAAATTGTAATGTATAATTAACAAATACAGATTAATAATTAGTCATCCATGATAATCAAGCTTATAGTCATGTTAGTTAAGTTTTCTAGGTACACATAAAAATATTTCAGTTAGGTAGGTAATCATCAAACACTTCAATGACCTATAGAATATGGCTTTTAAAATGTTTTAAAAACTTAAACTTTCCTGGACAATGAGACATGTCTACTCCTGGCAGCATCAATTACTTCAAGGCAGATGATGGGCATTGAAGAAACTCCATATGGAGTTTACCTTTATTGTAGCAAAAGTTATCCACTGGGCAAGAAAGTGCCCTTGAATCAACTGCTGACAGTATGCTGTCCAAAATGGATAAGTAGGACACAAAATAAAGTACTGCTGATCCTTGCCAAGACAAGGTAGGAAGGGTCTTTAGAAAATCCTGCCTCACAAATAAGTCTGCCAGATATGCTAAGCCTGTAAGCCAAAGAATGGATGCTGTAGTGTTGAGAAATCTCAAGTTACTGTCCAAGCAGCTAGCTGTTTCTGTCACAACTCACATTTTTTGGAAGTGGCTTGTTTGTACTTCCTTCTTACTAAGTTAATATTATTTCCTTTTTGGGTCTCTGTGGGAGTTGAAGATTAGATAGTTGTTATAGTTTTCCTTGCTAATAAATTCAGAAAAAATTCACTAAGGTGTAAAGTGTATAAGTTTGAAAGACATCAAAAGATAGTTTTCAGTTGCTAATGCAAAATAGGATAGAATATAAATTAGATACAATCCTTGGGGTTCACAAAAATAGGATAGATAATGGAATATTTTCTCTGAATTTGTCAAATGTAAATGGACTAGATATTGTTGATATATTTATTTCCCGTATGTATTGTATATATTTTATATGCTTATTGTAATTATTGTATATAGTTTTTCTTATATTAGTTATAACTTTTTGTTTTAGACAGAAAAAGGGGAAATGTCATGATATTTTCTGATGCTTATCTTAGGACCAGAGGAAAAAGCCAGCCACTATATTGAACATGTAATTCAGGCAGAGGTAGCACACACACCTTTAATCCTAGCATTTGGGAGGCAGAGATCCATCCAGATCTCTGTGAGTTCATGGCCAAACTGGGAGCAGAGCCAGGCTTGGTAGCACACACCTTTAATCCCAGCAGTAGTTAACCATAGAGGTCTAGAGGTCTGTACAGACAGACAGTAAGTGATAGATCTGGAGAGAAAGAGGATAGTGATGTACGTGGGCAGAGAGAGGAAGTGAGATGGCAGTGACAGAAAGGCATGTAGGCATGGGTATACAGGATGTAGTTTTCTTTTTGACTGAGGATTTCTAGCAGTAAGAATGTGGCTGGCTTCTTTCTGCTTTCCTGATCTCTCAGTTTTTACCCTAATATCAAGCTTCCTTTTTTTCTTAATAAGACTGTGTATTTGTCTTACAGATATAAGCAATAATGAAACTGCAATAAATATTAACAAGATCAATGAGCATAATATATTAGAACAGCTAGATTCAGGGAGGAAGTGATCACTCTGTGTTTAAGAGCACATGCTGTGTAGCAGGAATCTTAAAGAGTCTTATTAATAAAAACAAACCTGAGGCCAGTTATTGGGGTGAAAGCTGGAAGATCAGAGAAGCAGAACAAACCACTGCTTCCTCACCTTGACAGTTCCTCAGCTGATCCTATTTCCTCAGACTGGAAGCCTCTGAGTCCTCATATCTGAATGTATCTCAGCTGAACTGCTGCTAGAAGCCTAAAAGCTTAACCAGCCAAATGCTTCTAGTTTATGGTCCTCATGCCTTATATATCTTTCTGCTTTCTGCCATCACTTCTTGGGATCACCATGCTTGGCTGTTTTCAATGTGGCCTTGAACTCACAGAGATCCAGAGGGATTTCTGCCTCTGGAATGCTAGGATTAAAGGCGTGTTCTACCACTGCCTATCCTCTGCATTTAATATTATGGCTGTGCTCTTCTCTGACCCAGATAAGTTTATTAGCATGCACAATATTTTGGGGGACACAATACCACTACAATGTTGCTCTCATAGCAGACATCGTTTTAAAACTCATCAACCACACAGTGGTTTACAACCATCTACAACTCTGTTTCCAGGGTATCTAATCCCCTGTTCTGACTTCTGCAGGCATCAGTCATGTACATGGTGAACAGACATCCATACAGATGAAACACTCACACATGAAATAAAAATGACTAAATCTGATACAAAAAATTAAAAAAAAAAAAAACAA
This sequence comes from Peromyscus californicus insignis, assembly GCF_007827085.1. Taxonomy (NCBI): domain Eukaryota; kingdom Metazoa; phylum Chordata; class Mammalia; order Rodentia; family Cricetidae; genus Peromyscus; species Peromyscus californicus. Next base: position 14,865,637 of record NW_026294413.1, on the reverse strand, counting down.
AAAAACCCAGATGCTGTGGGATGTTCTGTATGGTAAATGTGTTGCTCTGATTGGTCAATAAATAAAACACTGATTGGCCAGTGGCTAGGCAGGAAGTATAGGTGGGACAAGGAGGAGAATAAAGCTGGGAAGTGGAAGGCTGAGTCAGAGAGACACTGCCAGCCGCCATGATGAGAAACAGCATGTGAAGATGCTGGTAAGCCACGAGCCTCATGGCAAGGTATAGATTTATAGAAATGGATTAATTTAAGCTGTAAGAACAGTTAGCAAGAAGCCTGCCATGGCCATACAGTTTGTAAGCAATATAAGTCTCTGTGTTTACTTGGTTGGGTCTGAGCGGCTGTGGGACTGGCAGGTGAGAGAGATTTGCCCTGACTGTGGGCCAGGCAGGAAAACTCTAGCAACACCCAGATTTAATTTAGATGCACAAAGGAGCCACTCAGTGAATTGAAGAGAAACAGATGCATGTTCAGTATAAATGCTTCTGATGTTCTGTGTGGGACAAACTTGACCTGGTGATCAAACTTAATGAAAACGCATTAGTTTCTTTAGCAAAACCTCTTCAATGTAAGGCTCTCATTCTGTGTTTCAGTTCTGAACTACAAAAGAATCTACTAAATGTATAAAAATATGAATCTTTGAACATTCACTGAAACATATTTGGTATGGTAAGTGCAGTGAAAGTTAGCAGAAAAAAATCTTCTCAAGTTTGTGATGTTGCTTTACATTTTTATTCAAGAAAAAGATGGTAAGATTCAATTTATAGAAAAATTTTGTACTTGATATAAAATATATATAGTATATTGCAAATACAGAAATATTTGAAAGTGGGAAGTCATTTTCTTTGTGTTTATCTTTCCTTCAAGTACTAAAAAAAAGCAGGAATATCAAAAGGCAAAATTATGATTTAAAGTCATATTCAGCTGTAGCAATAAAGAACAGAAGAGATGAAATTGATATGTTTAAAAGCTATAAAATAAATAAATAATAAATTCTAGTCTACTTTTTATGTCTTTAATTTTCAATTTTAAATGTTCTTTGACATTTTACTCTTCCTTATTTGTTATTGTTTCAGTTTCTTAGCAAACATATGAAGTTGCTCACAAATACATGTCAAGATAATTCGTTTTTAGAGAAAATTGCAAGAAAAACAATGTATGACCGTTACATAAATTCATGCAATTTCACAATATAGATATTTTGCAAAGCCATGATATTATTATGCTAGAGACCACATATTTTGATCTGATATCGAGTAACTATGTTTCAGAGAAGATGTAAAGCAGTATCCATTCACTATGGTATTGAAGGAACCAATGGAGCAAAGAATGGACTCTATTGGTAATATAACTCTATTGGTAAGCCACTGAGTTTACTGGGGTTCCTTACAAAGACACACACATTCCACCTGCAGCTATATCTGCAGGAAGTAACAGCTAAGACCACTGATTGCCTCAGGTCATCGTGCCGTGGGAGGAGCCTCATAACGTTTTGCTATGGGTCCTGAAATTTTCTTTTCCCTCCAGAAGGTAATTGACAGGTCAAATCTCCTGCACTTGCTCTGCTGGTCACTATAGCTGGCTCCATCAGTACTTAGATGCTCTTATCTAGCCTAGAGGCTACAGAAGAGACACACATCATTTGATATTCTTATTACTTGGGCCATGACAGAAACAATCACTGAATTTCACCTGCAGAGAAAAAAGGTAAACCTTTGCTGTAGGTCAATAAGTAAAGTCAATTTTCGTTATTTTTCGGAGGTATGTGCTTTCAGTCCGTTCACTCAGTCACCAAGTATTGAATCTGCTTTTAAAGAAATCTAGGGCTGGATTCCCCCAACCTGTTAGTAAAACACATTTTGATCAGCTGATCAGTATGTATTTTGGTTCATGTCTCCTACTGTTTAAAACACATATTTGATATCTATCATTAAGTCATGGAGGGTGAATATATGTCTGCACAAAATTTATTTAGCATGCATTTCTTTTCATTTTTCCAATAAAACACTCTTCCTTTTCCAGCATCCTAAACCATGACTTAGCACTGCACTTGAAGGCATTTTTGATTAAAAAAGAATCAATCAAGAAGGAAAACACACACATAATACATAGAGTTGGGGGAAGGCCAAATGCATTGAGAGAATGTTCTGAAATAAGCCTTACTCTCTGCACCCTGAGCTGCGAGCATGTGCAATAGACACTGAAATAGTTCACTCTTTCCTGCATGTCCATGGTTAGTCACAAAGGCACTGTGAACACGGACCTGAAGGTGATAGATGCATATTAGTGAGTAGGAAAATTTGTAGAGACAAAAATCTGTAAACAGTTAGAATTGACTAGAGCAGGCAAACTCCTGTCTCTTATGCTACCTGGACTGGCATTACTTGATTTTGTGTGAACTGCAAAGGAAGGTTATATTAGGAAAATAACATAGGCCTGAAAATAAATAAGAAAAATTTAATTTTCATTGTTCATGTATCAGCATTTTTCTTAAGTTATATTTTATTAAATAGGCAATGAATTGATGTGTAATATGTAATAATTGGTACAACTTATTAATCAGCATTTAATTTGGAAAGAAAAAAATAAATCTTAGTGTATAATGTACTAATGCAATGGGTTAATAGGAAATAAATTCTATAAAAATGCAAAAAGGAAACAATTTGAAGTTACATTTATATATTTGCTTTAGTATTATTGCTTTTAATACATAGGTAACATTTAGAAGTTTGCATTAATATTTTCCCACCCCCTTTTGCTTTTTGTGTTGAATTACAAAACTCTGGTTGAACATACCATTAGAAGAGGAACTTTTGGGGCTATCACTTTATGTTATATTTACTGGTGCTGAAAGAGTATACTCTAGTAACATTTTATTATTTTTACAATTTTATGTTCAATGTCAAAAATATACCTAGAAGAACACTTTTAATTAGCAAATGTGTTTTGTAAAATAAGTACGCATTGAGAGTGACTTTTCATATTTTGAATTCACCTGTATAAGCATTACTTAATTGAAAACTAAAGCCAACACTGAAATACAAATTGCATCAATAAAGGTTCAAAATAGCTGCCTAATCCTACTTCCTTAGCACTTTAGAAGACTTAGTGCTCTGCAAGACTCTCTGAAGGTTATGATGATGACTATTGTCATTATTACTATATCTCATTGTAAAACAATTTAAATTCTAATCAATACAATATGATTTGGAGTTCCAAATATCATAAGAAATTGGTCTATATAATGACCCTTTCACTAACACTTTGATTAAGAAGTTCTAAGTGTTAAAACAAATCATGGCTTTGCTCTCTTAGATTCTGAGGTGCAACATTCATTGTAGAATGCTGTCTATAATGTACAAGAACTAGTAAAATAAAAATTGTTGCATTTTTAACAAAACAAATAGCGACTCTAGAGTCAAGAAAATGATAGTAACTCTTTTATGTACCCTTCAGGGAGCAATCTCAAAACTTAACACACAACATATAATCAGCTTGCTTAGTCCATTTCCTGTGCTCTACAACTATTCATAGCCAGGCCAAGTGAAAGGGCTACTACTGCAGAGACACTTTTCTGCAGTTTGTAAACCAAATCTTTGCAAATCCTTACCTCATGTTATCACCAATCTGTTACTACCAACCTAACATGAGCTTACCAAAAAGATTCCAAGAAAATGTCCAGATATCAATAATTTGTAACAAGCCTGGAATCCCCACCTTTTCCTCTTTATTGTCAGCAATATTATAATGGGGATTTAAAAGCCTAGCACAATGCCATATTTGATAGTACATTCCTGAAGTCAAAACACTAGAAGATGGAAGGGAGATTTAATGACTCCATGATGAACCATGGCTCCATATGTAATTCAAGGATGGTCTGAGTTACATGAGACTTGATCTTAAAAACAAATGAAAGCCTAGACCAATAAAAATAACAGTTTTATTTAAATACCTATGTAAAATGTTATTTTCTTCACTTTTAGAGTTTTCAATACTTTAAATATCATCATGTGAATTATGGGATCACAAGAATACCAAAGAATGACATACCAATCATTTTATCTTAAAAATTTTTGTCATTAGATTCTACCCATCTGCAAATATTCATTATGATCTCACCAAAAATATAACATTCCCAGAAAATTGTTATATATGCTAATTATGCAATATTGCAATTCTTTAAAAATCAGTATTTAATTAATATAAACTGAAACAGATTGAGTTTTCAATACTCATATAGCATATGTGTTTTTTATATAATTACACCTTTTGTGTTTTAAGTATAGACTTTCAAGTGACAGTAAATTTAATAAATCTGGCTTTCTGAAATAGTAATAGCATTAGACGTAAAGCTTCTGTAACAAAATTGCATTAGAGTCAAGAAAATTAATCTATTATATCTTTTCCCCTCAATTATAATTCATTAAGGACTGATGAAAAATTCAGGTAGAATTGTCATTTCACTTAGAAGCTATATTCTCATTTAACGGCATAGAAAAGAGGACTGTGTATCTTTCTCATCAAAACTCAGCCAGTCACCTGTAAGATCTGTAGTCAATACACATTGACTTTGTAGTGCCATAGGCTCCCAACTCAGATTTTATTCTGGCACTACAAACTTTCTCTTTAGGTGGTCCCTTACTCAAGAAAGGACAATGCCTGAACAATTAACAAAGGAAAATCTTGCTGCAGTATCACTAATAACTAGCAAAAGTCAGTGAAAAATCAGAGAAATTGAGGTTCTTAAAATGCCAATATTTATTCTAAAATGCTTCAGAATTGTGAGCTGAAGTCCATATTGTTAAAAACTGTACAGGGTCTCATTCACACAGGCAACTAAGTACTCAGATTTGAAATCAACATTTCTCCATCATCAGTCAACTTTATACCCTACAGGAGGAGCACCCTAAAGTCAATGCCACAGGCCATTTATTAATAAGTCATTAAATTAGCACTTAAAGATTAATTTCTTGATATATGAATTCAATGAATAGCTGCACTGGCAAACACTAATTTGTTAATTTTCAAAATGAATAGGTTTTGATTAGTAAAACTAATGGTTTCAAGATAACTGGATAAGAAGGTTTGTAGGCATGTATTACCTGTGCACATCGCATTAACAGTCTAAATTACCTGGTTCTTGTGTCTTAAGAAATTACTCTGGAATCATGATTATCAATAAACATTGAGATATTTATTTATTTATTGAAGAATGTTAATATATAGATAATTCATAGTCCCTTGGATCCAGGGACGTAAGCATTGTTATCAGAACCCAAGTTTCTCCTTCTTTTAGCTCTGTTTCCCTCTGCACTGGCTTCATTTCCTCCCAGGAAACATTCAACACAGTAGGCCATGTTGGTTTGAGTTTTTCTCCTATTAAGCTAAGGCATTTACATAAAGAAAATTTCTCCTTGACTTACTTAAATGCCTAGGATTGATTATCGTTGGGTAAACTTGAATTATGATTCCAATCCTGAACCAATCACTGGAGTCAAAATGGACTTTGTTGATTGATGAGGTTGGAATAGCAGGTCCAGCACAAAATTCAACAAGACTATCTAAACCACATGGGCTAAAAATTGGAAAATTTGTTCCAAATACCATCAGGAAGTTGTAAAACTTACTTTTATACAAACTTAAAAATCAAGAAAATAACTTTGATGTAAAGAAAGATGCTCATGTTAAAAGTTCAACCTTAAAAATTTAAGAGAAACCCTTGTGTTCATAAGGAGATTATTTAGCTTTTATATGGAACTTAAACAACAAAATAGACTTCTACAGCATAATTATGTGATGATAATGATGTAAAAAAAAAAAAAAAAAAACAACTTAAATCACTCAGCAGAGAGGAATAGCGCCCCATAAGCCCTGTCTTGTGAATTTCCAAAGCTGGCCATCACAACTATTGAATTCATGTTTGTAATGGCTATGTAATGTTCAAAGGTAGTATTTTACAGTCTTTCTATATTCTGCCTTTTCTTTATCATCTTCTCATTCCATTTCCAGGGATACCTATGTGCCTCCATTTGATAATTCCATATCCATTATTGCACAGAGCGTTCTAGTTGAATTTAGTGAGCTACAAAAGAAAACAAGGAGGCATGAACATATGAAAGGGGCAAGTACTATAGGAAGCCTTTCCCCTATGTTCTAGCATCTTTGGTACAGGAAGGAACTCTGCACACTAGTAAAAGAGAAACAAACATGAACGCAGACACGAATCCTTAGCTCCATAATTCTAACCTGCCTGAAAGATATGCTGGGGTAATGGTGGCACAAAGCATGTGGGAGTAACCAACAAAGTCCTACTTGACTTAAGACCCACTCCATGAGATTGGAAGGGTGTTACCCATAACCAACATTGCTTTGGTGACCAAGTAACAGAGACTATATATATAAAACCCAGGGACGTAGAGTAAAACTCAGTACTCCTGGGATTAAAAAAATACCCCAAATGACATTTTAATATACTCATATGTCAGTGCCTTGTTCAGCCATCACCCAAGAAAATTCCTCCTGTAGAAGATGGGAATAAATACAGAGACCCATAGCCACATATCACACTAGAGAATGAGAGATCTTGGAACACTCATCCCTAAATAGGATGTCTCCATCAACTCTCTCCCCTCAGAGCTCAGGGAATGCCCTAAAAGAGGAGGTGGAAAGAGTGTAAGAGCCAGAGGGATAGAGAACAACAAGAAAAGAAGACCTCTGTATCAACATGAGTGAAGCTCATATGAACTCCCAGAGGTGGAAGAAGCTTGTGCTGGGCCTCATTGAGTCTGAATTAGATTCACTGCATATATATGTATTATGACTTTCAGTTTAGTGTTTTTATGGAATTGCTGAGATTGCAAATGCATGGGTCTCTGATTCTTGAGCCTTCTTTTGGGCTCATTTTCTTTTCTTTGTTTTTCTTGGTCAACTTTGATGTGATAGTTTCTTTTACCTCGCTATATTTTATTTTGTAATATTTTATTACTATCTCTATGAAGTGTGTTCTTTTCTAATGAGAGGCAAAAGGGAAGTGGACTTGGATAGGATGGGAGGTGGTGAAGAAATGGCAGGAGTTGAGGGAGGGGGAACGATAATCAGGATATATGGTGTAAGAAAATATTCTATTTTCAGTAAAAGAAGAAAAAAACAGAAAATGGAAAATTAACAGTGGGGCTAGTTGTGAGATTGGAAGGGAGAGGAAAGAGGGTGACAGGTGAGACTATTCACAATGAATTATATATATATATATATATATATATATATATATATGAAATATACATATGAAATTGTCAAAAAATAAATTAGTTAACAAATGAGATACATGTAAGGAGAAATTGAGAAATAAAGGACTGGGGAAATGTTTCAGCAAGAAAGAACATTTCCTGTACAATTATAAGGACCTCAGTTCAAATCACAAGTCACATAAGGCTGGACATTCGGGTATGTTGGCTGCTAGCTCCATACTGTGCAAGTAAGGAGGATTAGACAGGAGGGTTCTTGGGGACTGGGGCTTCCAGTCACCCTCCAGGTTCATTGGATGACTTTGTCTCAATGGAGTTATCTAGGCAATGACAGAACAGGGCACCTGACATCTTCCTCTTACTTTCATATATATACAAATGCACACTTGCCGCACATAGTCTCACACCCCATTCATGGGAAACATAAGAAAATAAAAAATAAATAAGCAAATAAATTCTATCATTCTCATGTTGTTTCTTTGAAAAAAGACAGTAATAAGAATACTGGCTAAGTAAATCTTTAAAATGTGACCAAATACCAACTTCCTGCTTATGTAGCTCATTGGTGATTTGTTACTAATTATAATCTTGGCTTCATTACAGCCTACTGATTTACTAAATAGTGCATAAAAATAGAATTGGACCCACTTCCTGTGTGCATTCATTCCTTTACAAGATCAAATGTTTTTTATAGTTTCTCATTCATATAGCATAAATCAGATCATATAATGCACTCTAATGTTGCCAGTGGATGACATATTGAAATAAAAGACCACAAATATTTATTGGATTTCAAACAAGTAATTTAACATGGAGCAATATAAAAATATAATAATACACTGATTTATATCAAAGCAACAAAAGAACTTAAAGCAAAGCAATAGAAAAAATAAGAATATGCTTCATGTGTGAAGATACTCAGGGTTCACGATTATAGTTTGAGGCATACTTTCATAGTGCTCAAGAGAAGGAAGAGTTACTTACTAAGGAGTATATGAGGGCGATCTCTGATCTGTATGATAAAGTCATATACTCATATTTCTCTTCCCATTATATATCTGATTTTAATCATATGCACGCAATTATACATAGTCATAAAATGATAATTACAGAATTCTCCCTAAATGTTTACTTTGAGTTTCGATTTGCCTTATGTTGCATGTTCCCAAAACTTTTTCACGCCAAATTGAACTTTCTGGTTTCTTAACCAAACACAAAGAATGTGACACTGAATAAAATGTGTATGTTTTTGATGCTTATCAAGGAAAGAAGCTTATTCTATTTTTCAGAGAAGTGTGCACACAGACCTCTGCAAAGATGTGTTGTAATACTTCTTGAAGCATTGTTCCAAGATTGTGTGTGTGTGTATGTGTGTGTGTGTGTGTGTGTGCATAGAGTATATAGATAAAGGAGCTAGACTTCCAATTTCCTTGTCAGTAGTGAGGTAGGATATAGCCCAATACAGATGGGGACCCAGAATGCTAAGCAATATTCTATACTTCTCTCAAGAAAACCTTCTACTTTAAATCTCTGATTACATGTAACATATGTTCTTTTCTTTACATATGGTATTCAAAGCAAGTTGTATAACTGCTGGTCTTTTACTGGAAAGGATTGGTACAAGACTAATCCTTCTCATGTTCGACCTCTTTGTGCTATATCACAAAATCTTTGAACTAAAAATAATGCTGTTAGCTGTTTAATATAAACCATTGTTCTTTAACAAGGATTTCCATGTTGAATAAACTTCATCTGACTACTACATTTAATTAATGCTTTATATAATAGTCTCCTGAGACATTTTATTTACAAGTTTACTATGATTATGACAAATATTAAGTCATCAGAAGAGTTGTGATAGTAACGTACAAGATGAGCTCTAAATATTATATTGCATTTACCAACTGAATTTTGTTTCCTCCTCTACGTCTATAATTTTACTGTGTGAACTATTTCAATCATAACAAAATTTTAATTTGCTAACTTTTACTATGTTGAGTTTATTTCAGCTTCAAATATCTGGAAAATTCTTTTCATTTGAAGTTCACAACTCTTTCTATGTAACAATACTTAACCACTGCGCTTTTTTAAAGTCCTTTGTTTATTCTTTCTCAGTGACATCAGCAAGCTAATAATTTTGCTTACATATGTACAAAGCTGCAATAATATAAAACAGATTTTTGTAGTTCAGCTCTGTTTTGAATTGGTTCATCTTATTTTTGTTAATGTTTTTATTTTATAGTGAATTAGTTACAGATTAAGCACTGCTATTATAAAAGTGTCAAACTAACCACTTCCTAAGTCATATATTTGGTTTTTCACGGAAAAAAAAAACATACTGTAGTTTAATGTAGAATTCTCTTGAGTTGTTTAAATTTATTTGAGTTGTATCGACATGTGTTTCCTTAACAGATATCTGTTGCTTTCAGCTGAGATAAACCATGTAAGGACATGTTCTAGGTGAGAGGACATGGAGTCATTTAATTTCTAGAGTAAGTTGTTCCCATTCATAGAAGAATTGGTGAAGTCCCAGTTAGTTGTACATCTTATTTTTCAGATTATTAGACCATATCACCTCTTGTATGTTCACACACATTCACTCTAAAATTCTCCTTTATTCTAACTTGCATCATAGAGTAACAACCTTAATGTAACTGTAAGTTTAATAAAATATCTTGCATCCCACAAGTCAAAAAATGTTATACTTTCAAATGTGTATATTAAAACTATTTTATAATTACACCGCATAGATTTTAAATACAACTTTGCTAGGAATCTAATATGCACTAAACTGGAGCTCTCCCATTTGACCTGATTTAAACATGATGTATTGAATATACTATCTCCTGTTTTTAACTGACTTTTTCTTAGGAATCAAAAATGTCCTGATAACTTGTTTACATAGAAGCATTTTTAAACCACCTATACAAGAGCAAAACTAATCCTTGGGGCAAAAGGACAGTTTTTTTCATATCTGTATGCAATCTTGTGATTTTACAAATGCACTGATAGATTTAGAGGTCAAGAAAGAAGAAAGATTCAGAGACAAACCAAGACTATCTTTGTTAATTCCGGGAGTATCAGTTATCTGCTAGGACAAAACAATAATTGCCTGAAATGTTACAGGCTGTCTCAGCTTCCCAGGGCATTGGTCCTGCAGGAGTGAGTGAGTAAGTGACCTCAGCGAATTTCCATTTATGCAGAGAGGAGCTTCCAGGGTGAAACAGCAGAAGAGGTTGGTTAGCTGTCTTGGAACAGTAAATGAAGGTATTACCTACCCCACTACAGCTAGGACCTTAGAATACTCACATTGGAGGAGAGGGCAAAAAAGAAAAAGAAAGACATGAAGAGGTAGTTAAGGTTCCAGATCATCACTGAGTGGAGTTGAAAGCAAAAGTCGCTGGGATATGAAATCAATGTATATGACGCGTGTACCGGGAAGGAGGCAAACACGAGGAAGCAGCAGGATGAAACAGAAGGACGTAGATCTCTCCTGATAGCAGTTTTTAAAATCCTGCTCGATCACAACGTGCCTTCTTTGTGCTTCTTAGCAATGCTACCCCGGCTCTGTGATATACTTAGAAACGTATGAATAGAACCTTTTCCGGCTCTTTGGGGCACAGTTCACATGACACTCAATTCATGTCTCCTTTCCTAGGCTACTTCCCATGTTTTCACAGCATGTAGTGTTTCACTTTCTTTATTTGAGTACTTGCTATTCGGGATTCATCCTCCTACTTGCATACAGGTTTCTCTCATTAGCTTGCAGGCTCCTTGAAGCTTATTTTTATATGCCAGCGATAATAATAGGAACTTGATACTTTCTAAATGAAGAAGAATATATGAGATTTGGGAGGGGAAAGAAAAACGGTGGAGGTAGAGGAGGAGAAGCCTCTGTTCCTATTCTGTCTCATATAGAATTTTAGGCCCTATCTAAGGCTGTTAGTGTATCAATCTGTCTTAATGATTAAAAAAAAAAAAAAAAGAGAAAGCCAAAGGAAAGCAAAACATAGCAACACCAAAAAGGTGTCTCTCCAGAACTCCTTAAATGAGAGGAAGAAGGTGAAAACATTTTTAAATGTCAAGCATTACACAGTCATAAGGAAATGTGACTTTCTTCTAATCTATTTCCCAAGAACTTTCTTCATTTAATTATCTAAGTTATTTAAAGAGGAAATTTCTGGCTTTTCTCTATAAATCTGCAAGCTGAAATGATCTATAGTAGTGTTCAGCTTTCCATTAGCAGGAAAAATTGAAGTTAATTTAACTCTTCTAAGGGACAAGTTATTTCATCATAGTGAAAATGAAGTTATGTTCCCCCAAGATTAAACTAAGATGTTTGGTAAGCATAAAATAGTGCTTCAAACCTCTGAAGTCAATTTTTTCATTTTTAGAAATCAAATAAATGTATTTTTGGGTTTAAGAAATTTGACTTGGTGTAAATGAAAAGCATTCATAACACACATTATTTCTCATTAGAAGATTGCAAGTTATTTCCGCTCTGCCTGTAAGTTATTTCTGTGCATAGCTGTTACAGAGTATTTAGCCTTCACTCAACATACTTTTACTGGGTATATGAAATGTGAAAATGGGCCAGGTACTTTTAAATTCCTGAGCATGTGAATCAGTGTAAATTAAAGTCCTGTGATAAGAGTTTTAAAAGTACAAACCATGACATGATTTGACATAATGATATATGTTCATTGTCGTAAGGTCAGACTGAGGCAGTAATGCTCTGAGCACGGTCTCCTTTTTCTGTAAGGCAAACAGGAGCATTTCTCACAGGGCTGTCTTTTGTTCTAGCCACCTTAAGGAAATAGAAAACTTCAGATATTTAAGCAAAATCAGTCTAAAAAGTAGCTAATGTTTGCAAATTCACTGTTACAGGAAAATTGTGGTTTGACAGAAGAATAGCAAAGGTAATAAAGTTAAGAAAAAGAAAACAGAACACTAAGACATCTGGTAGAACATATTTCAAGTTAATCCACCATAATTACCAAATTATAGCTAATTGCCAAGTGGCTTCATTTACTGTGCTGTGATAAACACAGCACAAATGTTCCACGTTTTTGCATAATATAGTTCTTTCACATAGCATTGCTATTGTTCAAAGCTATTTGATGAATAATTAGACAATATAGAGTGTGAATATAAATATCAAAACTACTCTATACCATTTCTTATTCATGCACCATCTGGACTTCTAAATATTTAATATGTAAAGAACCTGAATAAATGATATCAAAACTCCAACATAGTTATTCACAAGTTGTAATAGCTCTCTGAAAGAGTGTGTGTATTAATGTGACATTTCCTAATTAGGTGAACTAACCCATGCAATCATTGTCAGTGATGAAAATGAAGGCAAAGAAGCTTCTATTGTATATCAGAGTATGCACATTAAAGGATGCATTTTATAATTATTGCTGTAAAATCTATATCCCGTGCGTATTTCACATCCAAAAAAAATTCTCTTATATCCAGTTTTCTACTTTCAGAATATAAGAAAGTTTGACAATTAAAAATGATTGATATTTTAAAAAAACATATTCAGGAAAATGCAAAGAAATCACAGGCCTGAGATATAGGATTGGCTTAGTTGTTGCCTAGGATCTAATGTGTGTTTGAACCTGATCTCTGTCCCCAGACACACAAAAACCAAAATGGGAATTATAGGAAAAAAGAATATACCCTTAGCCCTAGACACACCTAGGTACACTTGACTGGGACAAAAATGTACCTAAGTACTTAACAGTATCCAATTTTAGAACAATTTATCCCAGGCTCAGCCCTTACAATATATTCATACACTGATCATCAGCTCAGAATGTGATGCCTCTGCACAGCAAAGTAACCACCTAATCAAGAAATATGAAATTATATAGAATAAGAAAAATCTTTATCATCTGTTCTTATGCAGAGGATTAATATCTAGAATATACAAAGAACTAAAAAAGTTAAATACCAAGAAATCTAACATTCTTGGCCATACATGGTCTAATTAATAGAAGAGACACTGATAAAAGAAAAAGCAAAATTGGCCAATAAACATAAAATATGACAGAGATGTATATATTTGACATATTATGATACTTATATATGATACATACATCAATATCAATTTAAATTTTGAGTTGGAATATTTTAATTGCCTATTACATGTTGTGATGGCTATTCTTTATTGTTGACTTGACTATATGTGGAATGAACTATATTTTAGATATAGAGTGCACATTTGTGATACAGATCCAGAGGAAAGAAAGCAACATACCTTTGATCAGATCATGAGACTGGATGACACACACCTTTAATCTAGACCTTTAGGCTGGAAGGCACACCTTTATTATGGGCCACATCTTCTGCTGAAAGGACAATGGAAGAAGGAAGGAAGTGTGTTTATTCTTCAGTCCTTCATCTTCTTGCCCTCTCCTTGTAGGAACAGCTGTTCCTTCACTTGCATTTAGCCTACTTCTTTGTGATTATATATATATATATATATATATATATATATATATATGTATAGAGAGAGAGAGAGAGAGAGAGAGAGAGAGAGAGATTCAGAGAGAGACACAGGTAGATTTATTCTATATTAAGTTCTCTGACTCTAGAGAACCCTGACTAATAGATATGTAGTGCATTTAATTTCCACAGTAACTTGTCCTCATACATAGAAGAATTGGTGAAATCTCAGTCAGTTGTAAATTTCATCATTTGGGTAATAGACTGTGTTCTGTCTTGTATGTTCACATACATCTACTCTACATTTCTCTATTTTAACTTGCATCATAAAGTAACGACCCTAATATAACTGTAAGTTTACTAAAATATCTTTCATCTCACAAGTCAAAAACAGGTTATAATTTTAACTGTGTAATTAAAATGATTTCATAACTGCACCTTCATAGATTTAAAATACAACTTTGCTAGGAGTCTAACATGTGCTACTCTGAAGCTCCCTCATTTGATCTGATTAAAACATGGTGTATGGAATACAGTGTCTTCTGTATTTGACTGATTCTTTTTTAGGAATCGAAAATGTGATGATAAGTTGTTTACAGAGAAGCATTTTTATGCCTCCTATACAATAGAAACAATAATCCCTGGGGGAGGAAAGACAGTTTTTTGCATATCTGTGTGCAATCCTGTTGTGATGTTACAAAAGTCCATTTTCTATGTTGGTGAAGCTCTGTTAACAAGGCCTTAATTTCTCTCAGAATAGATCATTTATGCTTCTCTACTCAGCTATGGATGGCTCTTTTTTTAACAATGACACATTTTATGTTCACTATTCTCTGCTCTACAATAATTTATTAAGTTTTATTGTATGGAATTTAATGTGATAATTTTATTTTAGATTATGATGGAGATAAGAATTTGAGATTTTAAGATATGAATATAAAAAGAGGTTCATAATTTCAAGAACATAAACACATCTAATATAACGTATCATATAAAGACATAAAATAAAATTATGTGATTCAACAATATTAATATAAATATGGCATATTATATGGAAGAAAACTAAAATACAGAATTATATTGTAAATAATAAAAAATAGTAAGATGGCATTTATTTTTGAATATTTCCCATTAAATGGGAAATGTAGTGTTTCTATAGAGGGATTAAAATACAATAAGAGCCAGCAAGATGGCCCAGGGGAAATGTTCTTACTGTCAAGCTTGATAACCTGAGATTGATCCCAGAACCCTCACTGTAGTAGGAGAGACTCTCTCCATACAAGTTATCCCTTGACCTACTCAAGCATGCTTTGAAAAAGACAGATCCATGGAGATAGCCAAATAAATAAATACATATAGACCAGGAGGGAAACAAGCAAGCTAACTGTAGGTTTTGCCTCTCTCTCTGTTACTCTTAGTCCAGCCCCCCTGTCTGGTACTCAGTTCTGTAGCAGACTGCTGGCTCTGGCATCTGCTTACTCTCTGTCCTTATCTCCATCACATAAATCTTTTTTTTCCTTTTCCTACATCAATTCTCCTTATTCATTGGATTATCCCAGCTCCCAACTCCAGCAGGCATTTCCACAGGCCACTCTGGCCAGGGAAAAAGGTTCCCTAACTGCAAATAGTAACTAATCTTTCTCTTACTTCTTCCAATTCCATTTTCCAAGTCTCACTGCCAGCTACATACCAGAGTACCTGCTGTGGCTTCTCTCCCCACCAATCCCTTCTACAAACTCCAGCTGATTACAAAGATCCTCCACTCCAAACTTCTTTCCCTCCAGGCATTGCTTTATCCTAGCTCCCAACTCCAGCAGGCATTCCCTAAGAACTGGCAGGCCATGCTGAGAAAGGAAGTAGATAGGTATTTTTGGAATCTTAGATGGTCTTTTAATTGAAAAAAAAAAAAAAAAAAAAAAAAAAACAGAGCCAGACATCAGGGTGAAAGCTGAAAGATCTGAGAAGCAAAACAGCCAGCCATTAGTTCTTACCTCTACAAAATCCTCAGCCTAAAGTGAGTGAGTTCCTGTTTCCTCATGCCTTATATTCCCTAAGTTTCAATATTTACTTCCTGTTGGATGAAACATGCAGAGATCAGAGTTATAGCTCCCATTTTATTCTCTGAAAAGACCATAATCAATAAAAGTGTTAAGAAGAAAAATCATTGATTGGAATCAACTTGAGCTTGAAAACACTTAAACTTTCATGAATCTAAGCATATTCAATAGGATGATGCCTGAACTATCCAAGTGTTTCCTTAGAATAACCAGTGCAATTTATACAGCAACATTATGGGTGAAGAATTCTTATAATCCCTTTAGTTTAGAAGTAGAAACCAGGAAGTCTTTTCCCCCTACATTTTTCATTCTCTCAAATCTCATGTATCCAAACTATAAGAATACATTTTTTTAAAAAATTATATTAATTTCTACAGTTTTAGTTGTTAATAGTAAAAGATCAATAAATTAATAATAATTATGTCGTAATTGTATTGTTTCATAAACTAAATATATCAAATTTCAATTATATATGGATTTTATTAAGTTAGTGAGATGTTGTCATATGTTTTAAAATATCCTTACTTCCTTTCAGGCTTCAATCTATTCCATATATTATGACTGAGTTTTGTATAAAAAATCTTGTTGAGATATTTTCACATAATATGTTATTTAATCTTCATATTTCCATCTTGCAAGTTAAGTATCTGTATTGCAGCACTGTGGTGGTATTTTACTTGTACTGAAATGTGATTTTAATTGTATGTTAATAAATAAAGTTGCCTGGGGGTCAGAGCTATTAGAGCCATAGCAAGTACATGGCAGCGGTGACATACGCCTTTAATCCCAGCACTTGGTAGACAGAGTTAGGTAGATCTCTGTGTGTTCAAGGATACAGCCAACATTGGAGACACACGCCTTTAATCTCAATACCATAGAGGACCTGGAGGGCTGTACATGCAGGCAGTGACGAGGCAGTCACGTGTTTGGGTTTACAACCAATGAGAAGGCAGAACAGCTAGACTATATAAAGACATACACACAGGAAGTAGGTCCCTTTCGGAGAGCTCTCTTGACTGAAGAGGATCGCTGAAGCAGGAAGGGTGAGACTCTTAGCTCTGACCTCTTGGCCTTCTTCTCTGAATCGGCTCTGTGTTTCTTATTTAATAAGACATTGGTTGGTTACATCCACATTTGGCACCCAACGTGACAAGATTCCATTAAAAAACGCTTAATTTGGCTTGGCAGGCAGCTCCGGTTTCCTGCCAGGGCGGCCGGCTCCCTAGCCCAGGCCCAGGTCGACTTGGCCTCAGGCCGGACTAACCTTGGGCTACTTGCTTAAAGCTGGTGCTACAAACAACTCAGGCCTGCCCTGCTACAAACAACTCAGACCTGCCCTGCTGAACAGGGCCCCTGCCTATAAAGCCAATGTACGTGGTTGGAGCTTAAGGTAGCCAGAGTCAAGGCTGGAACACGTGGCTGGATTCAAGCTCTTAGGCAGAACTTGTGGCTACGCTTGCGCTCTCTCTCTCTCTCTCTCTCTCTCTCTCTCTCTGGATTCACACCTCGGACACTAGGTGGCTGTTTTGAAATTCCCTTGGATTTGTGCTGTTCTACAAGGACTTGGTAAGTCACTTAACATATCAGATATTTTAAAGGAAACTATTTAAAAGAGAAATTTTTTCCACATTAAAAAAAATGGGTTTTCTGTGTACATTGGAAGAAAATTGGGCTTTGTTTACAATTTTAGGCAGTCTGACAATGGAACAGCAATATGAGAAGATTAATGTTGATTGAATTATGCAGTTTATTACTATGCTTATCCTCATTTTACTATTTAAAAAGATAGTCAATTTAAGTGCCAGGGTGACAGCTTTAGAAAAACTTGTTAAACCTGTAAAAACTCAGACAGAAGAAACTAACAGTGAAGTTGCTTCAAGATTGGATCATAAGGTTACAGAAAGAAAGCCTGTTTTCACACAGTCACCCTTAATTTGTCCAGTAACTGTACAGCAGTTGCCTGATCAAATGACTACACAAAATATTTGGCTCCAATTGAAATGTTAGATTTATGAAGGTTTAAGGAGGCAATAGTATCTTATGGCATGCATTCCCCATATGTAAAGCAAATGTTAAACTCTTGGTCAACATATAATAGGATTGTACCACAGGACTGGCGGGAGCTGGCACAAGCTGTTCTTGAACCCAGTCAAAGGCTTCAGTGGCTAACTTGGTTCAAGGATAAAGCTAAAAACATAGAAAAACAATGGAGAGATAAAGGAATACAAGTCTGCCAGGATTAGCTTATTGGAGAAGGTCAATATGCTTCAGCACAAACACAATGTTTATATGATGTCCAAGCCCTAATTTTATGTCGAACAACAGCCTTGAATGCATGGGACAGAGTTGAGGAACCAAGAAAAAAAACTGAGTCATTTACAAAGGTTATACAAGGCCCAAAAGAATCTTTTACAGATTTTTTACAAAGACTGGCTTCAGCAGTAAAGAGAATGGTCCCAGATTCAGAAGCTAGTAAGATAATAATTTAATCTTTGGCCTTTGAGAATATGAATGCAGCATGCAAAACAATAATCAGGCTGTTAAAGGCAAGATCTGCACCTTTGGAAGATTGGATTAGAGACACGGTTAATGTTGAAGCTCATGAGCATGATGATATGTGGGTAGGAGAAGCAATTTCAAAAGGTTTGAGAAATGTTAGATGTTTTGGATGTGGAAAGCAAGAACATTTGAAAAGGGACTGTAAACAGGTCATTCCTAGAAACAATGTTTCTTCAAGGAACAATGGCAACAGAATGCCCTTTCCTTCTGGAGTATGCAGAAGGTGTGGTAAGGGAAAACACTGGACCAACTAATGTAGATCAACAAGGGACAGACAGGGTAATCCTTTGCCTCAGTCTTCGGGAAACTCCCAGAGGGGCCTCATACAGGCCCCAATAGCAGACCCGGTCCACATGGGCGCGTCGGTGGCAGGACTCCTGAATATATTTCAAAACTGAGCAGTTTCAACTGAGCTGAAATACTCTGCCTTCCTGGTGGTACCGGTCCAGGTTAGGAGAATTATGAGTTAGTTCTTGGGAGTGTATGATTTCATTCCAAGATCAACACTAGCCTATCCACTGCACCCTTGAAGATGTCACAAATTGCCTACACTAAATTACCAGTGTCAGGGACATGCATCCTGTGCTGTAACCATATTGGACATTCCCTAGCTTTTCTTCATTTATTATGCAGGAGGAGAAGGCAAGGATCTTTGTATAAATCACCAAATATGGCACACCTGTTGTCTTCACAAGTCACTGAGGTTCCCAAAACTAAAAAAAAAAAAAAAATCAAAAGTAAAATAGTTTCAATGCCTATGTTTTAATGTGTCCATGTTTAAAAAAAAAACACAACAGGCTAGTTTTGATGAATGTATTTTCTTTTCACTTTTTAAAAATTTTGACAAATGTGTATGTACATTTGCAGTTGTTTGTCATAATAATCATCCCCCACTCTCTTTTGTTATGCCATTCCTAGCTCTGCTAAACTTATTCTCAACTGTTTCACCTAATCAGTTTACTGTTGGTGCAGGTAAGTCTTGTCCAGGTAGCCACAGCTGCTCGCAGTTCATTACAGGAACAACCATGCTGTATTCAGAAGACAGTGTTTTAGAACACTCGTCATCCTCCCTGTCTCTTGGAATCTGTCCACGCCCTCTTCTATAATACTCCTTAAACCCCCGAGAAAACAATATGGATGTTGTGCCTAAGTTACAGTATTCACTCAAGACTCTTATTCTTAGCGCTTTGACCAGTTGAGTCTTTGCATTAACTGTTGTCCACTGACAAATAAAACTTCTCTTTTCAAGGTTGTGAACAGCAACAGCTAATGGATATAGACATTAATGCTTAGAAGGTTGTTTGATACGTGTTCATTTTATCAAACGCCAGTACTAGATTCTTTCTTAGGGCCTGTGACCTCAGTAGGTATAGATTTCTGACCAGATTTGTAGTACTAGGTATGTTTTTCCTTCCCAAGATCTGTGCTTCAAATCCAATCAGAAAGCAGTAAAGGGAAAGATGCCATAAATCCTCCCAAAACCCTTGCCTCCCGTGGTAAGCAGGAGAGCTGGCCTGGAGGGAGGGGCCACATCAGAGCAGGAGAGTTGGACAGGTCCCTCACCAGCTTCAAGACTCAGGAGAGTGGGCCCTGCAACTCACCTTGACAAAACCTTAGAGCTAGCCCTAGTGGTATGGGTGTCAGAACGGAGGGCATGAGAACTGGCCCCACTCCAGGCTTCCCAGCATGCAGGGCTTCAACGGATTCTCGACCACCCTAAGGATGGAATGATAGGGACAGGAGATACAAAGGAAATACACCAAGTCTAGATTCTGATCAAGGTGCAACTTTATTTTTCTCCAAGAGGGTTTATATAGTTCCTGCAGGGTGGGGGGAGCAAGAAGCTGTCATCTACATAAGGTGGGGCAAGCTAACAGGATGTTTGTATAGGATGTTTACAGGGTGAAAGGGTCAAGGGCTCTGCCTCAATGTCCTGTTGCTAGGCAACCTGACTGTAAGATGATCTAGTTGCCTGTCCTTAGAGATTCTGTCCTTGTCCCTGACATCTCCCTCTTCTTAGTAATAAATCTAAGGGCCAACATAAACCAGGTTCGAATGGTCTAAAAGGAGGGCTCTGAAAGAGGTTTTGCATGGAGGATTACAGAGGTCCTATCCCTCTAAAGGTTGTGAAAAAAGGGTCTGAGAGGGAATGTCTCTCCAGACTCAAGCACCACAGGCATCCCCATAGTGTGGCAATCAATGGACCATGCAGTTTTTTGAGGGAGCGGAAGTGGGTAAGTGCAGGGCTGTTACTGCACAACTACTATGCAACAGGGTCCATTGATTGCCACACTATGGGGATCTCATGGGCAGTTTGGGCCTGTAGGACTGAGCCGACCATGACAGGGAAAGTTAGCCTGGTGGCGGCATCTGCCTGTGCATTGCCATTGGTTAACGGTCCAGGAAGATCATTATGGGCTCTATTATGGTCTATAAAAAATGGGTGTTGGCGAGTCAGGACAAGTTGTTGAATCTGGGAGAAAAGTGGGGTGGCATTGGAGGTAGGCCTTATGCCTGGAGAGGTTTCTAACAAGGGGATGGAAAAGGCAATATAGGCACTATCTGTATAGATATTAATAGGCTGATCAGAATAGGTCTGAACAACCTATTTAAAATTGCTGAAAGTTCAACCAACTGCGCTGACTGGAAAGGCGTTAGGAAGGAGGTAGGGCAGCCTTGGGCCACAAAGGCTGCAAAACCATTAGCGGAACCATCAGTAAAGACTGTAAGTGCACGAGAAATGGGACCGGTTTTTGTAATTTTTGGAAAGATGAAGATGTAGCCGGGCAAAATGAAGCAAGGGGTCATCTGGGAGGTGATTATACAAGGTCCCCATAAACCCTGCCAAGGCAACCCCCCACTTATCTAAGGTTTGGAACAAAAACTGTGTTTGATCCTTGGAATAGGTTGTGAGTATGATATCAGGGTCCTTACCAAAATATTGGCGAGAGGTCTGTTGTCCTTTCATAATGAGTGAGGCCACCTGTTCAGGGTAGACGTAAATGACTCTTCAAAGGGCAGTGGGCATGTGCACCCAGAGGAGTATCTTGCCCTAAGCCATTGGATATGGCCGAGCAATTGTTGGAAAACATTTAGGATATGGAGATGGTCAGTGCGTAACTGGACGCGAGGAACGAGGACCCGGTTTGAATGGAGTTCCAACCCCAGGTAATTGAAAAGGTCCTGGGTTTGGACCTTATCTGGAGCAATCTGTAGTCCCAATCCATTAAGGGCTCTACTGAGTTCTGAAAAACATCGCTCAAGGGAGATGGGGTCAGGTGCAGTGAGGAGAAGGTCATCCATGTAATGTAAGATATATATCTGGGGCCAATTAAGTCTGACAGGGTCCACAGCCTGAGCCACGAATTTCTGGCAGAGAGTAGGACTGTTGGCCATGCCCTGGGGTAATACCTTCCATTGGTAGCGAAGCATGGGTCCCTGAAAATTGGGGTGGGGAAGGCTGAATGCAAAGTAGGCTCTGTCCTCGGGGTGCAAGGGAATAGTAAAGAAACAATCTTTAAGGTCAATGACCATCTTGTAAAATTTAGCAGGAATAGCCACAGACGAAGGCAATCCAGGCTGAAGTGCCCCCATAGGCCTCATTACCTTATTTACTGCCCTTAAGTCTCGAAGGAGCCTCCATTTTTCTGACTTCTTTTTGATAACAAATATAGGTGTATTCCAAGGGGAGTTGGAAGGCTCAATGTGGCCAGCCATAAGCTGCTCCTGTACAAGCATAGTGGTGGCCTGTAGCTTTCCTTGAGTAAGGGGCCACTGATCCACCCAGACAGGGGTCTGGGTCATCCAGGTAATTTTGTCTGCATGGGGTACAGGAGGGTCAGTGGCTGCTACTAAAAACCCGAATATCCCAGCCCATGTCTATCCTCCTTGGGAACAGGCTGAATTGGTTGGACTCTCCCCTGAGCTGCCTTGCCCAAGCCTGTGCCAGGGATATAATTCATCCATAGCATTTGTTGTGTGACTATAGAGTTTGGGCTATATAAGACTACTTGCATTTGTGAAAGTATGTCCCTTCCCCAAAGATTAACAGGCAGGCCCGGAACCACAAAAGGAGTGACAGTCCCCTGGTTTCCTTCCTCGTCCTTCCAGGAAAGTGTCCTTGAACTAATTAATGGATTATTAGACTGACCGATTCCTTTTGAATAGGTGAGGGATGGAACCAGTGGCCAAGCGGACAGCCAGTGAGACTGTGAAATGACGGTGGTATCTGCCCTGGTATCCAAGATACCCTGAAACTTCTTTCCCTCTATAGTAAGAGTGAGAGTAGGGCGATCCTGAGTAACAGACTGGACCCAGTAGGCATCTGAGGAGCCCAATCCAGCTGACCCGCGAGGGGTGTTTGTAATTGAGGGATTATCACAGACAGAGGAGGGTAGAGGAACTAGCTGTGCCAGATGAGTACCTTGAAGAATCGTGACCATGCCATTTATAGCAGTGGCCAGAATCTTAATTTCACCTGTGAAATCACTATCTATTATGCCAGGGTAGACCTGGACCCCTAGGAGGGCCGCAGAAGCACGGCCAAGGACAAGCGCGCAAACATTAGGAGGTAAGGGCCCTGTCACCCCTGTAGGGATGACCTGAGCCCCTTCAAGGGAGTTTAATACTGTTTTGGCGGTGGCACACAAGTCCAATCCGGAACTGCCTGGAGTTACTCTCTGGAGGGAGGAGAATGGAACTGGGGCGGGAGAATTTGTTGAGGCTGGGGAGGCAGGAGGTGAGCGGACCTCAAGGCCCCAGGGTGTGCTCTTGGAGGCATTGGGGCCAGTGGCTGGCCCCTTTGGAAGTTTCCGGGAACCCGAGGAGGAAGGGGCTGACCGAGATAATTGATTTTTGACCTGTATTCTGTAGCCCAATGATGGCCCTTGTTGCAGCGGGGGCAGAGAGTAGAAGGCAGGGGCCTCATAGAGGTGGCCTCCTGAGCGGCTGGGCTAAGGGCACGAGGCTGTGACCTTTCTGGGGACATTCCCTAGCGAAATGTCCAGGTTGTTTACAGAAATAACAGGTGCGAGCTCCAGGCTGTTGTGAAGCCCTGAGGGTGGCACCGATTGCTAATCCCATGGCATGGGTGGTGCCAACACCTGAACAGAGTCTCACATATTCAGACAGGTCCACTCTGTTTTTATGAGGGCAGAGGACTTCCTGGCAGGCAGGGTTTGCATTTTCAAAGGCCAAGTGTTTAACAAAGGTGCTTTCGTGTTCGTTTGGCCCAAAAAGTCTCTCAGCTGCATCATTTAAGCGAGAGACAAATTTACTAAAAGGTTCATCAGGGCCCTGATGAATCTTTGCTAATGAGGTGGTAGCCGAACCCTTTTGGGGCAGGCATTTCCAGGACCGAACCCCCATGTTTTGAATCTGGGCCAGGAGGCCAGGAGGGAATTTTACCTGTGCTGCATTTGTATCATAAGGGGGGTTCCTGAGGAGTTTCTTTAGTGTCCAAGTTTTTGAGGATGGCTGTAAATATTTTTTTGAGCAACTTCTCGACAATTTCCTGTAAATTCTGTTTTCCAGAGGACAAAGTCACCCCCAGAAAGAGCCGCAAGGGCAAGAAAATACCAGTCATCAGGGGTCAACCAATTTTCGCTCTGGTTTTCCACCAAGGCTAATGTAAAAGGAGTCGTAGGACCATACTGAGCACAGGCAGATTTCAGCTTTTCAACTAGGTGGAAATTTAATTTGTGATAAGTCTGTCCTGGCGGGGGGTCCTCTGGTGACGCCTCCTCCTCCTCCTCCTCCCCCTTCCCCTCTTCCCCCTCCTCATTTTGATCTTCCAAACCCCCTGAGGGGCCGCTCTGAGCAGCCGCCTCCGATGAGTCCCCAGAGGTCTGGCTCCTGGTAACAGGAAATGCCAGGACAGGCTGAGGCTTACTCTTCGATTTACTAGATTTTTGAGATGGTTTTAGCGGAACAGGAGCCACCACTTCAAGGGCAAGATCTTTAAGTTCTTGTCAAGAGTTTTCAATTCCCTTAAAAGCTCAACATGTTCCCTGTGAGCCTGGAGGGCCCATCTCAGTGAACCAAGATCTGGGACAGGGGGAGCCAACTCATCAAGAATAGGCCCGCAAAAATGGGAAGACGGAGAAACATAGGGAGGGGGCATTGCAGAAGGGGGAACTGCCAGAGATTTTTGAGGTGGTATAAAAGGGCCCAAGGACTCCTGTGTTAAGGGGAGATTTTTGCAGGGGTGGGGGCCAGTCTGGATTATGGTAATGGGCCACCCCTTTCTCTAGGGAAGCCTCCTCAGTGGGGTCTAGAGGGGAGTTAGAGATCAAATTAACAAAAGGATGAGGATGGGCAAAAGCGGACTCCTGGGGATTGTTAGGTTTAAAAGTCATGAGCATCCCCTCTTCCATAGAGCGCAGGTCGTGAACCGAGGGACAGACTGAAGGCGGACCAGAAAGCGCTTGGGGAGTCTTAGGGCAGGTAGAGGGGGAGCGGAAGGCTTCTTTGAAGATTTTTTTCTCCTATATTAATAAGCTCTTGTATGTCAGGGGAATATTTATAGACCATAAGAATGTCATTAATAATCAAAAAAAGGCTTTAAGATCTTTTTTCTTTACCCTAGTTCCTGTGTCTTGAGGGGCTCTTTAGGCCAGAAATAAATAAATCTCGTGACGAAGTTGCCTGTCCCATGGCTCATCACTTTCTTACCTGTGTTGTCTCCGCTCTCCTCTGGGATCGCGTCCTGAACCGGGCAATTTCAGGGGGATCCAACTTCACCAAGGCCTTGGTCTTCCTCCGGGAGATGATGTTCTGAATCCTCAAGAGGTGGTTTCATCCACGTTGGGCGCCAGTTTGCCCCGCCTGCAGGGCTTCAATGGGTACTCAACCACCCTAAGGACAGAATGATAGGGACAGGAGATACAAAGGAAATACACAAAGTCTAGATTCTGATCAAGGTGCAACTTTATTTTTCTCCAAGAGGGTTTATATAGTTCCTGCAGGGTGGGGGGAGCAAGAAGCTGTCATCTACATAAGGTGGGGCAAGCTAACAGGATGTTTGTATAGGATGTTTACAGGGTGAAAGGGTCAAGGGCTCTGCCTCAATGTCCTGTTGCTAGGCAACCTGACTGTAAGATGATCTAGTTGCCTGTCCTTAGAGATTCTGTCCTTGTCCCTTACATCTCCCCCTTCTTAGTAATAAATCTCAGGGCCAACATAATAAACAATGTCCATAATGTGTAGGGTCCATCTTCATCAGAGCTGCTTTGAACTTCCTTTCAAATTTAGCCTCATTTTTAAAAACATAAATGTTATATGAGCCTCTTCAACAACCTACTACAGTTTTTATCACTGAAGCTTCTCCTTCAAAATTATGCTCTAGGAAAATTCAGATTACAAGGAAAAAGGTCTTGCCCAGCAGTATACAGACAACACAAAACAAACCCAGTGGTGGTTTTGGAATTACTTTGTCTAACAATGCTTTGTCTGGGCAGTAAAATTTTCCCTTACTGGTATTTTGCATATATATTGTGGTTTCTGGTGTCATGTTTTTATAGGATTTCTGTATGTGAACATGTGTGTCTCTGTGTCTATATGTGTTTTGTTGTGCTTTTTCTTTGGTTCTCTCCCCTCTGTTCCTTTGTTTCTTCCTTTTCTGATTTGTTTGTTTTTATTTTATTTCATTTCATTTTATTATTATTTTTAGATGACTGTATGTATGCTAATTGGAGATCAAAGGAAAGATATAGATTTGGTGGGTGGGCAGTTTGGGAGGAATTGGAGAAGTGAAAACCATAATCAGAATATTTTGTTTGAAAAAAATCTATATTTCATAAAAAGGAAATGAAAAGAACATAAAATATAAAAAAGTAAAAGTAAAATTAAAGTAAAAAATGTCTTTTCCTCTCATATTGTGAATGTTTGTCTTATTTCCATGGTTGAGATTAATGAGTAATAAACTATATGCATCTGAAATTTTCATACACACACATACACACACACACACACACACACACACACACACACACACACACACACCCTAACACATATATAAGATTTGAGGGGTAGAGTCATGAATAGATATAGTAAGCAAGGTAAGCAAGATGGGTCTTTGATTTAGGGCAATATTTTGAAATGTCTATCTCCAAACAACATAATTCAGTCATGGGGTACTAAATGAAACTTTGACTGAAGTACCATGTTAAAAAAATTGAATGAATCATTTTTCTAAATGTAGCCGTTAAGAAAGTACAGGTGATAAGAATTTGTAGTGTGATTTCTAGTAAATAAAATTTTTGAGAAGGACGAATTTTGTTTAATTCCAACTAAATGAATGCCAGTGAAATTTTCTTTTTAAGTTTTTTCATATATATATATATGAAATATATATATATATATATATATATAAAATTAAGAGATTTTTCTATTCATTTTACATACCAACCACAGATTCCCTTGTCCTCCCTCCTCCCACCCTTGAGCCTTCCCCCCCAGCCCACCCCTCATTCCCACCTCCTCCAAGGAATCAGCAGAGCCTGGTACATTCAGTTGAGGCAGATCAAAGCCTCTTCTCTCTGCATTAAGGCTGCACAAAGTTTCTCACCATAGGCACTAGGTTCCAAAAAGCCAGCTCATACAGTAGGGACAGGTCCAGATCCTACTGCCTGGGAGCCCCTAAACAGTTCAAGCTAAAAAACTGTCTTGCTTTTCCAGAGGGACTAGTCCAGTACCCCGGGGCCTCCTCAGCTACACGGTCAATAAGACAAAACAAAAACCTACAGAATGGGAAAAGATCTTCACCAACTTCACAAATGACAGAGGGCTGATCTCCAGAATATATAAAGAACTCAAAAAACTAGGCGTAAAAAATACCTAACAGTCTAATTAAAAAATGAGCTACAGAGCTAAGCAGAGAAGTCTCAACAGAAGAAGCTCAAATGGCTGAAAGATATTTAAGGAATTGTTCAATATCCTTAGTCATCAGGGAAATGCAAATCAAAATGACTCTGAGATACCATCATACACCTGTCAGAATGGCTAAGATCAAAAACAGGGGAGACAGCTTATGTTGGAGAGGATGTGGAGCAAGGGGAACACTCCTACACTGTTGGTAAGAATCCAAACTTGTACAGCACTTTGGAAATCAGCATGGCGGTTTCTCAGAAAACTGACAATCAATCTTCCTCAAGACTGAGCTATATCAACCTTGTGCATATACCCAAGGTATGCTCAATCATATCACAAGGACACATGCTCAACTATGTTCATAGTAGCATTATTTGTAATGGTCAGAACCTGGAAACAACCTAGATGCCCCTCAACTGAAGAATGGATAAATAAAATGTGGTACATATACACAATGGAGTACTACTCAGCAGAGAAAAACAATGACATCATGAGGTTTGCAGGCAAATGGATGGAACTAGAAAATATCATCCTGAGTGAGGTAACCCAGACTAAAAACGACAAGCAAAACATGGTATGTACTCACTCATAAGTGGATACTAGATGTAAAGTAAAAGATAACTGGACTGCAACCCACAGCTCTCTGGAGGCTAACTAGTAAGGAGGACCCTAGGAAGGATGCATGCATTGCCCAGTGATGGAGAAATGGATGAGATTTGCATGAGCAAACTGGGGGGTGAGGGGGAGTAATGGAGGGCAAAGGACGGGGGATGAGAATTTAGGGGAGCAGGAGGTCCAAGCTGGAATGGGAACAGAGTGGGAGAGCAAGGAAAGAGATACCATGATAAATGAAGACACCATGGGAATAGGGAGAAGCAGAGATCTAGGGAGGTGCCCATCCACAAGGATGACTCCACCATAGACTACTGGCAGTAGTCGAGAGAGTGCCTGAGTTGGCCTACTCTGGTGATCAGGTGGCTGAATGCCCTGTCATCACAGAACCCTCATCCAGTGACTGATGGTAGCAGATGCAGAGATCCATAGCTGGGTCCTAGGCAGAGCTCCAGGAGCCCATGCGATGGGTGAGAGGAGGGATTCTGTGGGCAAGAGATATCAAGTCCAGTGAAATTTTGTTTAGCTATTTAGTAGCATAAGGAAAATTGTAACCCAGACAATTTCCAGGCAATGTGAATTCATAAAACAATAAGAGAAAGAGAAGTAGTTTTGTTTTTTGTAGTTAATTATATGTCTGAAGATGAGATGAAGACAATCTCCATTTTTGAAGAAATAGATTATGCAAACAATGTCAAGAAATACTCAACTATGAGCTTATTTGAGCAGTTCAGAAGATGGAAATACAAGGCCCTATCACTGACCTCTCTCATGCAAATACTACGTCTGAACACTTAAAGGAAAGTCAACCTAGAAAGCATCACCTCAAGATACTTAAGGGTGATTTATACAATTAACTGTGGCTCTTAAAACTATCTACAAAATATCTTCCCCAATAAAATTATCTACAGTTTTTCAAGTATGTAGAAACAAGAAAATGGAAAAAAAAATCTAACAAAACTACCACCATATATATCTTAAAATATTCCAGTTTAAGATGGAGAGGACTTTTTAATATCAAGTCAAATGTTAGGGAAAAAACAACATATTGTGACATTTAAAAGTATTACAACTTAAATCCATCACTTTTTTTTTTTAGGTTTGTGCTTCAAGGCCTTGATCTCAAAAAGCTTTGTGTAATTTATTTCTCTTAAAACATAACATTATAAAGGGTGCTGAGTATATCTTCAATGTTAACCTTATTTATTAGTTTCAATAGGAAACATAAAATGTCCCAAGGACATAAAGGATTTTTATATTCATGAAGCTTTAATGCTAATATGTTTAGCTTGCCCTGGGAAAATGTTTTGGTTTAGTTCAGTTTATCAAATTATGTTGGAATGTAGGTAACAGGAAAATCTAGCATTCACCCTGTATACATTACCCATATCTAGTCATGCCTCTGTGTAATGAGTGCATAACCAGTTTGAACTGATAAATAGGTGCGTTCTAAAAATGAATCATATAGTAGGTAAACTTTAAATCTTTCTTTGCAGTCCAACACCTAGGGAAATTCTCCTTGGTGTTCTTTTCTTGTATGAATGACAAGTATAAACAAATATAATTCCCAAACAATTTATGATGACTGGGGATTTTATGGATCACCAAAAATGGCCTTGTTAAAGGGAAAAATGTTGCTAAGATCGGGGTAAATGTTAACTTTTGGATAGGCAAGATTCAGTATTCTAAATATTTCAGGATTATTAATGAAGGCCAGAAATACAAAGAGATTTCAGGCTTGATTTTACAGCTTGACGCATGAAAGTCATAAAATATGTGGGTTTTGTCATGTACTTGAAAATGACCTATCATTTTTCTTGTTTTGCTGTTTAAAAAAAATAATGGAGGGAAAATTAGGTAAAATATTTTAAGAATTAAATACCAAAAGATTTTAAGGAGCATATTTAATACAATGAAACCATGAAGAATCTTGTGTTTTCCAAGTGAGTAAATTCCTATGTTCACTTTAAAATTTCATCCAATAAAAAAGTGTTCTATCACATTCATATTTCATGAGATTATAATTAGTCAATACCTATATTGAGATGTAGGTTTACAAAAATTTGTATCATATATGTTAAGCTTTACTTGCACAACTATGCTTGATATATTGTACACCCCAATAAACTTATCTGGGGGTCAGAGAACAGAACAGCCACTATATTAAACATACAGGTTAGACAGTGGTAGCACATGCCTTTAATGCTAGCATTTTGGAGGCAGAAATCCATCCAAATATATGTGAGTTCAAGGCCACACTGGAAACAGCCAGGCATGGTGACACTCACCTTTAGTCCCAGGGAGTGATGACAGGAAGCAAAAGGTATATAAGGTGTGAAGACCAGGAACTAGAAGCTTTTAAGCTTTTAGGCTTTCAGCAGCCATCCACCTGAGATCCATTCGGGTGATGATGCAGAGGCTTCCAGTTTGAGGAAACAGGATTGGCTGAGAAGTTGGCCAAGTGAGATTAGCTGTGGCTTTTTCTGCTTCTCTGATCTTTCAGAATTTACTCCAATATCTACCTCCTGGTGTGTTTTTATTAATAAGACCTTTTAAGATTCATGTTACACACAATATCTAGATAATAAACATGATACATAATGAAGTTGGAATTTTCTAAATTTGTATATGAAGTTTCACATCCTTTAACCTATTAATTTTCATAAGTGTTTACTGGATACTTACTACTATGATTCTCATTTTATAGATAATGGTAACTTTCATAGGGAAAATGAATTCTGTGTAGAATTTTAAAAATTATGTAACTAAAGTACAATTTATAATCATCTTCAAATGATAAATCTTTAGATACTATCAATAAATACTTACTTAAACCAAAACCTTTTGTTGAAAAGCTTCTTCCATCTCAATAGAAACATTCTCCTTCTTTATGGCCTGAGAATTATGTTCTAAAGCATGATTAACTACAAGGTCAAATCTGTAAGTCTTAAGTTAGCCTGACAAGAAATAGTGACCGAGTTCCATGGCTGCAATGAGCTTAAGAAATACAGGGTGCTAATTTCCCAACTTAGTCAAACATTAAAGGAGAGAGATTCATTATTTTACTTTTAGAGAGTTAATGACTATCAGAGGCAGTAGAATGCTCCCTGGAAGATTATAAGACATAGCCCATATCTCTCCTATAATAACAATAGCTTGCATCTTTCTAACTTGACATGTGAGCAGTCATCTACCACTACAAAGTGATATTTTAACTCTTACAGATTTATTTGAATTTACTATAGATAAACACTAGACTTTCCAGACAAAAACTCAACTATTGAAATCCCATTATTACAACATCAATTTATTACTATTTTTGAGCCTAAATCTCACCTTAGGACAGATTGGTGTAGAATTTATGACAATCCTCTTGCCTCAACCTAAAAAGTACTGGGATTAAAGGTATGAAACACCATGCATAATATATAATGTGTTTAGGCTTGTTTGATTATTGTTAGGTTTTCTTTTTGCACTAACTGAAAATGATTTGCAATTGTAATTTAATTAAAATTTCCCATTTTATTTCCTTCCCCCAAACCTTCCCATCTATTCCCCTTTCTCTTGAAATTCATGGTCTCTTTTTACAATAATTTTATATGCATATATATATTTCTATATAAGTATACATTCTTAAATATAATATGTTGAGTATGTAATGTTACTTACATGTATGTTTTCAGGGCTGACTGTTTGGCACTGGGCAAACAATGTCCATGCTCTTCCCTGGGGAGGACCACTTCTCTTGTTCCCAACTTTACTCAGCTCTCTGTACTTCTTTGTGTAGGGTTGAGGCCTCATCATTGGTGTCAAACTTGTTCTAGTCACATTTGGACAATCATATTGATGAGATTTTAAAGGTATCACTTCTGATTCTACTATTACATGGGTTAGTTTTTCTGTTTGTTTTGTTCGATTTTGAGACAAGATCTCAAGTATTGCAGGCATGCCTTGAACTTGTTTTATAATCAAGGAAAGTGTCAAATGTCTGAACCTGTTCTCTGTCTCTCTTGAGTGACATGATTTTGGAGGTGATCATCCATATTTGATTTATTTGGTTCTTGAAATTACACCAAGAACTTCAATCATATTAGGCAACTGCTTTATCAGTTGGAGCTCTATCTCTAGCTCCCGTAATCTTATTTTATTTTATTTTTTTATTATTTTTTTTTTTTTTGGTTTTTCGAGACAGGGTTTCTCTGTGTAGCTTTGCGCCTTTCCTGGAACTCACTTGGTAGTCCAGGCTGGCCTCGAACTCACAGAGATCCTCCTGGCTCTGCCTCCCGAGTGCTGGGATTAAAGGCGTGCGCCACCACCGCCCGGCCGTAATCTTATTTTAAACCTAAGAAGTTAACAAATAAAACTTGGCGTCTTGAATCTTTAATAAATACAAATTGGTTTCTGTCATATGGCTATGTGTCCACAGGCATGTTTTAGATTTTCTTTAACCTATGAGTGTGCAGCTTAATTGCTTCTCAGTTTGCCTAATAGCTCTATAAATAATCAAATAACGTAGTTGCAAACATAGCAACTAGAATTTAATAATTCTGATGTTTACTTAGTAAAAATAATCATCACTGTGGGAGACAGATGGCATGTGATAGTACAAATTTTAAGAAGGTAGAAACCTTCCTAATACTCAATAACTGCCCATGTAACATTATAACCTTAGTTTTGTTTTGTTTCCTGAAATAATATAAATTCGTGAAGAAACAGAAAATGGGCAATGGGCTTAACCTCGATGATTGTTATGTTATTTATTCAGTCTTTAGAAAAGAGATAGATAGCTGGGCGGTGGTGGTGCATGCCTTTAAACCCAGCACTTGGGAGGCAGAGCCTGGTGGATCTCTGTGAGTTCAAGGCCAGCCTGGGCTACAGAGTGAGTTCCAGGACAGCCAGGGCTACACAGAGAAACCCTGTCTCGAAAAACCAGAAAAAAAAGAAAAGAAATAGACAAAAGGAAAGTTTCTCTAAACATATATAATACTAAGTATCAAATCATTTTGATATACATTATGCTGGTTTTGCACAGGGTACAAGGATGTCTTAGGCGTCAGTAAAATTTGAAATACTACCATTCATTCCAGGACCCAATGATCAACTGTTAACTTAGGTTTCTTGAGTGTCACTCTCTATCAAAATGGATGTCTTTAACCTTAATTCTATGTTTGTGAATGTTGTCTTTATGTTTATATCTTTTATGGCTTTTGGTTATATTCCATTTGTTTCAAAGCAATTTCTCCTTAGATGAGAAAATGAACTTTGGTTCACCAAATCCTTTGATGTTTTGCTTTTTATTTCTTCTACAAAGCTGTGTTTTAAATTATGCTTTATCAATGAAAATGCTGGACCCATCAGGAAAACACAAACTGAAAAAAATGAGTGAAAATCATCCGGTGCTGCAATTTCATCTATATAGTACACTGATGAGTCATGTCAATCAACTGGAAAAGTGGTAAAGAACTTCCTAGGCAGATCGCCATTGAAGATTATTTACTATTATTATTATTAAGAAATTTTCTATTCATACCAACCACAGATAACCCTCCTCTCACTCCTTCCACCCCCCAGCCTTCCACCCCCAACCCACCCCCCATTCCCACCTCCTCTAAGGCAAGGCCTTCCATGAGGATTCAGCAGAGCCTGATACACACAGTTGAGGCAGGTCCAAGCCCCTCCCCCTGCACTAACACTGTAAAGTATCCTATCATAGACACTGGGCTCCAAAAAGCCCACTCATATAACAGGGATGGATTCTGATCCCACTGTCAGGGGGCCCCTTAAGCAAATCAAACTACACAATTGTCTAGCCTATGCACAGGGCCTAGTCCAGTACCATGGAGGATCCATAGCTATTGGTCCACAGTTCATGAATTCCCACTAGTTTGGTTTGGTTGTCTCTGTATATTTCCCATTGATGATCTTCATGCACCTTCCTCATAGAATCCCTCTTCACTCTCTTCAAATGGACTTCTGGAGATTGGCCTGGTACTTGGCTGTGGATCTCTGCATCTGCTTCCATCAGTTACTGGATGAAGGCTCTATGATGACAGTTAGGGGTGTTCACCAGTTTGATTACTGGGGTAGGCTAGTTCAGGCACCCTCTCCACTGTTTCTAGTAGCTTAAGATGGGGTCATCCTTGTGGATTTCTGGGAACTTTTGTAGCTCCTGGTTTCTTCCTATCCCCATGATGTCTCCCTCTGGTTTCTCTTTCATTGTTCAATCTACCTCAAGACCCAGCAATACCACTGTTGGGCATATACCCAAAGAACGCTCAATCATACAACAAGGACATATGCTCAGCTATGTTCATAGCAGCATTATTTGTAATAGCCAGAACCTGGAAACAAACCTAAATGTCCCTCAACCAAAGAATGGATAGAGAAAATGTGTACATTGACACAATGGAGTACTACTCAGCAGTTAAAAACAATGACATCATGAAATTTGCAGGCAAATGGATGGAACTAGAAAATATCATCCTGAGTGAGGTAACCCAGACTCAGAAGGACAAACATGGTATGTACTCACTCATAAGTGGATACTAGATGTAAGCAAAGGATAATCAGACTACAACCCACAACTCTAGAGAAGCTAGCTAACAAGGAGAGCCCCAAGAGGGATACATGCATCACACTGGTAAGGGGAAATAGATGAGATCTCCATGAGTAAACGGGGGTGAAGGGGGCAATGGAGGGTAGGAGATGGGAGATGAGAACATGAGGGAAATGGATGTTTGAGCTGGAACGGGGATGGAGTGGGAGAGCAAAGAAAGAGGATTGTTTATGAAGCACCAGAGTGATTAGATAAAGCCACAGTCTCTGTAAGGGTAATGAAATAGCAAGAAAATCTACCACACCCAGTCTTAAAGGAAATTTTCTTTACTTCTTTCAGACCAGAGAATGGAGCCGATTGTTCCATTTCCTCTTAGCATACTATGTTGTGAAATTACTTTTCTCTTAGCTCGTGAGCCACAGGATGATTGATAGTTTCAGGAACTGGAATTCTTTATGCTGTGCACTCAGCCAATAACCACAGCTCTTATTTATTTGTTATCCAAAAACAGCTTTATCTGTATGTTATACTCATGTATTTTAGAGGATACATATGCAAGTTACATTAGCATTATTCTGGCCTTTACTCAGTTACTATTTCCAAGGAGTGAATGAAGAACTAATACTTTGAAGTTTCTTTCCTTTTTCTTTTCCAATGAAAAGAGAAAATAAAAATAGTAAATGTTCCTATTTTATTTGTCAATGTTAGTTGAATATTCAATATTTTACTGAAATCACTTAGTATATAAAATCAACTTTAGAATTGATTTTATTTATTTAAATATATAAAATTCTTGTATAATCTTGGCAAATTTGTTATTGGGTAGCTTTAACTTTTCACCTATTCAATGGAAAAATATGTATAAGAAGACCTAAACATTATTAATTATTTGATGATATACCAACTGTAATATTTGGAACCTGCTTAGTAGTGGTTCAAGATTTAGTAGCAGTTACTTTGACATGGGACAGCAAGACTTTTATGATATTTTGATTGACTATAATCACCAAATGAATAAACATCCACTAAGCTAACTGTTCTTGGCAAATTACTAAGTTAGACATGGTTTATGACTGGCCACTAAAATTTTAAGCATGAGAAACTGGTACTGACATATTTGGTCACTGTTCTAGATAGCAAAAGCCCTCTCCATGGAAAATATGCCACGTGTGTTATATCTACTACACAAAAGACATAATTCATGTTGCTTTTATTTAAAATCCTCCCTTTCGTGTGTGAATAACATATGTGTTTATTTTACTGAGCCAAGAATTACAGTAAACTATTATGTTCACTTATTTATCAAAGCTGTCTACCTGACCCATTATCTCTTTGCTGATCTGGCTTCTTTTACTAACAAACTTAAGTCTTGTTTATTTCTAGTCTGGTATACTGGGTTTACTGTGAATACTGGAATATACAGACTGCAGATGGTCTTGGGTATTGTATTTCTTTCACTACAACATTCATGGATTAGATTTATCGTCATTTACCTCTACGTAAAACTGCATTATCCCCAGACATATATATATATATATATATATATATATATATATATATATATATATATATATATATATATATATATATATATATTTATAGTTATCTGCTTGATTTTTCTGTGAGTTTTTTGAGACAAGGTTTCTTTGTCTAACAGTCCTGAGTGTCCTGTTGTCTGCCGAAGCAGACAAGAGCAGCCTCAGACTCAGAGATCTGCCTGCCTCTGCTTCCTGAGTGCTGGGATTAAAACCTTGTAGTACTACAGCCTGCTTAATTTTAAGTCCAGTTTTAAAGGACCACATACTGAATAGTACATACATTATTATAAGCACATCTTTGCTTAAAACCAATTGCATTGTCTCATTCACTTGAAATGAAGCACCAAGAAAGATGAGATGTTGGTCACGATTTTCTTGTCCATACATAGCCAAGGAGAGAAACTTGTGATAAGCAAATTATTTGTAAATTACACTCAACTAAGGTTTAAGTCTTCATTTGTAGACAAAATTAGGCTGTTAAATTTGAAATTTAATAGAGAAGTAAAGTGGAAAATATGTAAGTGAACACCAAGGAAGATATTAATGTTTCTTCAATTATTGATTCGTATTCTCACTGTCTCATTTATTCTTCTACTCATGTAACAAAACACCATGACAATGGGCACTTATAGATTAAAAAAAAAACAACCTTTAATTAGGGACCCTGAGTTCCACAGAGCTAGCTAAAATTCATGATCACCACAGTGGGGAGTATGGTACCAGGCAGGCTTAGCACTGGGGCTGGAGAAGGAACTGAGAGAGAGATTACATGTTGAAACAAAAATCACTAGACAAAGGGAGAGAAACCTACCTGGGAATGAAGTAGGCTTTTGAAACCTCCACCCCTGCCTCCTGTTGCACACATTCTATTCCTCCAAGAAGACCACATGTTCTATTCCTTCCCAACTGGTGACCGCATATTCAAATATATGAGCCTATCAGGGCCATTCTCATTCAAATCACTCCACTTTCATTCCAGGAAATAAATAGGATTGCTTGGAATAGGAAATTGTTCAGAGGCTCATTACACACAAGAATAATCTTCAGTCCAGAGATAATATTAAATATTCCCAGATAAGGTGTTTAGATTTGTTCCCAATGTATCTTTTCCTTGATGTAAGAAAAATTATTCCCTTTA
Organism: Peromyscus californicus insignis; assembly: GCF_007827085.1. Lineage (NCBI taxonomy): Eukaryota > Metazoa > Chordata > Mammalia > Rodentia > Cricetidae > Peromyscus > Peromyscus californicus. The sequence goes on along the minus strand of NW_026294413.1, from coordinate 14,828,610 downwards.
TGGTTTTCCATCGTACGTTTATTTATAGATATTCAGAATCTAAAAGCAGTCAAATCCAAGTTATACAGTAAGTGTTGCAATATTATGGTACGGCAGTGTTCAAATCTAAAATAGACTCTCATAGAAATCCGGCATTGGCATCTCCATCAATCACTACTTATTAACTTACTCAATATATGGCAAAAAGATTTGACAGCATAAAGTAGTAAACTTATCTACTTTGATGAATAGAATTGTTGCTATTGAGAACATAGAAAATCCACCATGTGGACTGACAAGTGTTTTGTAGATGATTTATCCAAGCACAGAATTTCATTTGATCCAAGATATATACCCTAGGTTTATATTCCAATCTAAGTCCTCAGTGACTATTTGACTATCAAGCACTCAGAGCTGCCAATTTCCTAATGCTTGTTACTATGGTTACAATACTCAGACTCCAACTTATTCTTGTTGTATACAGTATAAATGTTTTAAAAACATTGTGTATAGCAAATATTAGGATTTGAAAAAGGAATGCCCTAATCAGTCATGTACTAAGAGGTTGATTGTCTGCTGATGGACTTTGGGAAGAGTCTGAATCATGTGGTCTCTACCCCTATACATAGATTAATCTCTTGAAAAAAGACAAAGTCAAACAGGAGTTAAGATGTGGTAGAACTTTGGAAGATGGGACTTGTTGCAGGAGGATGGGGGCTCATCTGAAAAAATGTAGGACCTAGTTGAAGTGCAGGAACCTTTATTTTGCTCTGGTTCTTTCTTTGTTGGATTCCAGTTGACCATAAAAAGAGGACCCTCTGTCATATCCTCTGTTTTATGATGTTCTGCAGAGTAATGTGCCAAGAATCAATGGAGCAAAATAGTTTGAAACAATGAGATGAAATGAACAGTTTTTACTTTTTGGCTATTCTCTAGGATATTTTAATAACAGCTCTCTAACAAAACATCGAGCCTACTGTGATGGAAAATCCCAGTGGACAACATCTAGATCTAGATTCACTTGGAAAAAATAGCTCTGGGCATGCCAATGGGGGATTATTCTCATTAGGGTAACAGAGGTGTGAAGATGCACCCAATACAGGTGGCACTATTCCTTGGCTGGAATCCTAGAGATTATATAAACAAAAAGGAGACTGGGCAGCATTGGGCATTTTCACTCTCTAGTAGTTGCAAGACCTTATCATCCACACTTCCCACCATGAATCCTATTAGATTGTGCTTTTAAACTAAGAATCACAATAAATGTTTTCTCCCTGAACTCTTGTTGTCATTTTCTGTTTGTTTTTATGCCAACTGGAAGAAAAGAAGTTAAAACTGCTATCTAGAACAGTATCTTAATTATATTAATAAGCCTTTAGAGAATATAATATATGTGCCTTATGTCACAAATTGTTCTGATATTAGTTTTTTCTTATATTACAGAGACTTAATATGTAACTCTCTTCATGCCAAAAATGTTCTAGCATCTGTGAATAGCTATCAAAAATGTACTAAATATGTACTATGTGGCATACACTTCAAGGGACACTTAAAAGCAACTCACAGTTACAAAGTCTTAGGAACTAAAAAGGATTATAAATTTTTCATGTGTGATGTTATTGCATTGAAGTTCAGGTATTGTGTTACATTTTTATTTATCATTTCAGAACTTGCAATACATCAATGTAGTCATTGAATGAAGAACAAAAGTCTGAAAATCTAGCATTTAATCAGATCAATATTTGTGATAATATCCTATTATAATTTGGGGGGATAATAGGTAACTATTCTATTCCTCTAAGACTTATAAGATATACCTGACAAGCTAGGATCATTTATAGTATAAAGTTAAATTTCCTTTAAGCAATATAAAATTTAACATACAAGCTATTATCTTTAATGTGACTAATTATATTAATAGTAATTTAGTTTCAACTATTTTGTTATTGAAAACTAAAATTTGTTCAATTTCTCAATAAAATTATTAGCAATTTTTTCATTTGCATGATAACTGGAAATGACAAGAGTTTTGAAACTGTGCCAATGTATTAGTATGCTAATACTGAATTATCATTTATACAATTATCAGGAAATTGGTTTTTAATTCTGTATTAAAAAGATAGTTTAAAATAGCAAAAGACTTAAAAATCTTATGTGCATTCTTCATCATCTTCTTCCTACAAAGGAGTATTTTATAAATATTGCATTCTCTGACAGATAATATTAACATTGTTTCATAAGTAAGAAAACTAATAATTGGTTTTATAAATTGAATACTCCTCTATGTGCATTCTCCTTGCTAATTTTACATTATAATTCTTGTATCTTTTGAAATTGGTGACAAAATATTCTCTCCATGTTTCCAACCTTATCAGAATTTTCTATGACATAAACTTGATTCAACTTATTTTTTATTATATGTATATATTAGTTTGGATGTATATATTTATGTGTGTATGTGTTCATACATGTGTGTGTGAGAGAGAGACAGAGAGACAGAGGCAGAGTCTTATCTGTGTGTATATGTGATGTATGTTTCTAGAGGGCTCTGCATTGGTTCCACCAGAAGCATGTGAAGATCTATGAACGAGTTTCTGGGACTGGTTCTCTACTTTCTCCTTATATTGTGTCCAGGGATTGAATTGATGTCATCAGGCTTCTGTAGTCACCTTACTAGTGTCTTACAAGAATTTTCACGCTAAATGCTTGAGAAAATGCACCCCAAATTGTTGTGGTATTTGTAAAATATGAGAAAATATTCAAAGTGAAGGACTTTGAAGTAAGAATAAAAGTTAAAAATACATTTAATTTTATCAACTTAGTAAGTCTAAAATAGCATATGATAGTACCAAGAGAGAATGAAGCAATAAATTAAAAGTGAAAACCTACATGGTACTTGCACATTACTTGTTCAGCAATACATCAATGAGAAAACTTACTAAAGAAAACATCTTTCAAATGCTTTTATGACTGGGTACAGATATATTATGTTCACATGCAAACTGCCATTTATAAATTTCATATTTATATACTGTTATGTACTTGACTCAAACATATATAGCCATGCATTACATTTTACCATTTTTGGTCTATTCCTACTTATTATTCAGTAAAAGATTTTACTTTGGGAATCTAGTAAGGAAATCAATTTCTCCAAAAATGTTTACTTAGTCTCTTTAGGGTATGCCAGTTAATAAAAGTTTTGATTGCCAGAATGGAGTATTTTATTATATAAAAACCACTTTGCCCACTCCTTTGGGTCAACTCTATAATGATGAACTGAGCTTTTCCTTAGACTCTTGATTGTCAAGTGGAGTGCAGTTAATTTGGGTCATAAGAAAAGAAGCAGGTACTTGTAAATGTGATATAAAATGTTTAATGGATTCCTGAAATGAAGTCAGTCTACAGATACTAAAGAAATAAGATTGAGAAGAACAAGAAGTAAAGTAGACTGGCAGGTGATTTAATCTGCCTTTTGGGGCAAGGTGGCCTGCTTTCAGACAAATTATTTCAATACTGAGTACAAGATGTTCCTTTGATATGTGCTGCTTCAAAACACTTCAGAAACTTGAAAAAATTAAAGTGTGTGAAAAAAATAAGTGTGAAGATCTTTTTTAATGATAATCCCATTTAAGAGTCTTTTGTCTCTGAAACTCTTCTACTTGAGAAAAAAATAAATAAATAAATTAAATCAAATAAAACGTATGTTTCAAAATTTGATGGCAATTTGTGCCTGAATATTTCAGTTTTTGTATTTAATGAATTTTGTCAAAAATATGAATTTGATAAGACCATTAAATTTAACACATTATTTTATTTTTTATTTTGCAATACAGTTCAGTTCTACATATCAGCCACAGATTCCCTTGTTCTCCCCGCTCCCGCCCCCCTCACCTTCCTCCCAGCCCACCCCCTATTCACACCTCGTCCAGGGCAAAGCCTCCCCCGAGGAATGAGACCAACCTGGTAGACTCAGTCCAGGCAGGTCCAGTCCCCTCCTCCCAGGCCGAGCCAAGCCACGCTGCATAGGCCCCAGGTTTCAAACAGCCAACTCATGCAATGAGCACAGGACCTGGTCCCACTGCCTGGATGCCTCCCAAACAGATCAAGCCTGCTAGAGTTTTCCTGCCTGGCCCACACTCAGGGCAAATCTCTCTCACCTGCCAGTCCCACAGCTGCTCAGACCCAACCAAGTAAACACAGAGACTTATATTGGTTACAAACTGTATGGCCATGGCAGGCTTCTTGCTAACTGTTCTTACAGCTTAAATGAATCCATTTCCATTAATCTATACCTTGCCACATGGCTCATGGCTTACCGGCATCTTCACATGCTGCTTGTCCTGGTGGCGGCTGGCCCGGCTAGCTCAGTTGGTAGAGCATGAGACTCTTAATCTCAGGGTCCTGGGTTCGTGCCCCACGTTGGGCGCCAGATATTGGTGAAATTATTAAGGCCACTCCACGTAGTTAAAAGGAGATTTATTTAATGGTGTAACTTACAAATTAAGGGATAGGTAGGTCGCGGGGTCTGGGGAAGGTGTATCACAGTCCAGCGGTGTTCTCTGGAGCTCTGCTTGGTCAACCTCCACTATCCAGGGTCCTGGAACAGAGAGAAAGCGCCCGCAGATCCAGATCTTGGGTCCCCAGGTGCCTCCCTTGGCCCTGCCTTGTAGGCGTGACAGTTGCCAAAGTCTCAATGGGGGTTGGAACTTTCAGATCAAAGCTGGAATGGCTACCCACTACATAAGCCAATCAACTGTCTCACCCATTCAGAGGGCCTGATCCAGTTGGGGACCCCTCAGCCATTTGTTCATAGTTCATGTGTTTCCATTCGTTTGGCTATTTGTCGCTGTGCTTTATCCAACCTTGGTCTCAACAATTCTTGCTCATATAAACCCTCCTCTTTCTCACTAATTGGACTCCCAGAGCTCCACCTGGGGCCTAGCAATGGATCTCTGCATCCAGATCCCTTAGTCGTTGGATGGGGTTTCTAGAACAACAATTAGGGTATTTGGCCATCCCATCACCAGAGTAGGTCAGTTCGGGCTGTCTCGACCATTGCTAGCAGTCTGTTGTGGGGGTATCTTTGTGGATTTCTGAGGGCCTCTCTAGCACTTTGCTTCTTCCTATTCTCATGTGGTCTTCATTTACCATGGTCTCCTAGTCCTTGTTCTCCCTCTCTGTTGTTGATCCAGCAGGAATCTCCTGCTCCCCCAAGCTCTCTTTCCCTCGACCCTCGCCCTTCATTAGATAGAATTATATCATGGCAATTTGAGTCTGAATTTAGAAGACTACGTGTGTTTATACCTTAGACCTGAATGATGGAATAGAATAATGCTTTTCAGACTGTCAGGAATGAGAGATTTAATCATACAATCGATCACAAATAGATAGAGATACCTGACAGCAACGGGGAAGATAATGAAATTTTGGTGACAAATTTGAAGTTTGAAATAAACCCATGAGATCAGGTGGCTGAGCTCTGTGGCTTGCACATATATATTTCTGTTCCAAGTCTTGGAAACCTCTTAGAACCCTTGCAGAGGTTTGAAACCACAATGACCCATTAGGAAACAGGGGCACTTCTGCCAGGAAAAGTGGAAAGTATACTTGAGTGAAAATATTTTTTGAAGTGAAGGTACCATGGGGTGCATTTGGTCCTGTCTTCTTTTAAAGAGAATTGTAGCATGCCTTAACCAGAGTCGCTGTCTACTTCGTCACTCTGGTTAAGAATATCCATATTCTTTCTCCTTTCTTTTCCTTTATCATGATGTTATCAATAATAAGGAAAATCGGTATATTCCTTTCTCTCACATTCTTCAATTTTTATGGATTTTTTTGTCCTCTAATATTGATATTGAAAGTTTTTGCAGTACTGTAAAAATCATCTTTCCTGGCCTCACATATTTTAAGGGCTTATTGATAAGATCATGAAAGTATTTAGTAACAGTAAAATAACAGTAACATTAAAATCAGTCTCAAGTAAATAATGAAAATCTAATATTACAAAAATGTAAATTTTAAGTGGAAAGCAAATCCATGCAATTAATGAAATTACAGAATAAACATTTATAAAATTGAGACCAAATGATCCACAATTTCAAAATATGTGAGAAGTAAAATTAAAAGAAGGATTTATTGTGCACAAAAGGGAAGGAATTAGAAAATATAGAGGAAGGGACGTTAATATAGAATGAAATGTGAAGAAAGCAGACATCAACCCTGATTTGAGGAAAATACAAATATATTCAGAAACCCATAGTTCTCATTTCAATGAAGAACAAAGCTCCACTGTGGTGGAAAGCTCTTTTTTTCTAAATATACTAAATAAATATACTAAATATACAAAACAAATATACTAAATATACTAAATAAACTTTTAAAACATTTTCCCACTTATTACTGGAGTAACTTAAGCTAGTGAAACCAGATTTCATATGGTGAGAAATATATTAAAAACATGAATTGTGAAGGTAGAATGAAACTGTTTTTACAAATAGTGACAGTGATTAAGGAAATTTCAAATCTGGAAAGATGAATGTCTCCAGGAAAAAATGTACAAAAATGTATTTGTTTTTTTTCTTTTGTCCAAGACTAATAAACATAATTAGATGATATATAGAAGCTGGTAGTAGTATTATAATGGTAGATTGTGTCATTTTATTTTCTGCATATTAAATATGTTCTGGAAAATCGGTGGCAGTCATATTTCAGGAATAGAACTTGATATTCAGGATTTCATTTCACCTGTACTGAATATGAAGAGAAAGATTGTTTGTGCCTACTGAGATGTATATCATAGTTTAAAAGTAGAAATGATAAGCAATTAGAGTTTATTAGATTCTTGTTTTTCTATTAGGTAAGAAAGGAATTTAAGACTGGGAGTGCTGTGAAATGACATCCCAGGAAATGTCATGCGCAGAAAGTGCTGTCTATGGACATATTGAGGAATTAGCAGCACAAACCAAATGATGTGAAATAATTGTGTCACTAAAATGCATGACTGTAGGTCTTTCTAAAGTTGTTCTTAACAACTGACAAAAGGTTCAAATGGCAAAACTGAATTGATTGAAGAAGAGTGCAGATCTGAACAAAACAATATGGTGGTAAAATATTGTCAGGAAAATTGTAGATGATCAACTGTTAATTAGATATGGAAGTAAGTATACTAATTAAAGGGACAAGACATTGTAAAGGGCAGAAAGGTATTTGTTCTTTGTAGCCTCTTCAGAAACATGAATAAACAAAAAGATTTTAATGATCCAAGTCCACCTTTGTAGTCCTGGAAATAGCTTTGGGCTAAGGTAGAGGAAAGTATGGGGTAAAGAGGCAACAATTTGTGGACTTAAGCAGTTCTGGTCTAGGTAGTGGCAGGCAGATGTGTGACTCAATTATAATTCTGTGATGTGGTCCTTGTCACTGTCATCTCTTAAAAAGATAGTCTGTGTTTCTCAGGAGATGATTGCTTTTGCCTTTGGGTACATCATCACCATTATAACTGCCCTCATTTGGACAGAGTTTTTCTGTCCTGATAGGTTGGTTACTCTAATTCCTGAATCCATGGTGACTGCAATTTTGTGAGAACGACTTCTCTCTGAGCTGTCAGCCCTGAAGGAAAAGAGGATAGATTAGACTGATGTTTCTTGGCTGATTTACACGACTACATGCAGATATGAGCAGGTGATGCAAAGCAAAGAAGATAGACTCAAACTGGGGAAAAAAACACAAGGGTTTATCCAGTGTTTTGTTACTTTGTGGGCTCATGTAAGAAGTCAATGCATTTTTAGAAGAAACAACTTCTGATAAAGATTCAAAGTAAATAAATGAGAATGGTGCTTTCCGAACAATGCTTTGCTCTGTGTGTAGCTGTTTTATTCCTGTTAGCAAAATCCTTGTCGCAGTCCATTTTCATTCTAGCACTTACGACAATTGTTTTTGAACTTGTACATTTCTGTAATAGTCTGTCTAATTTTCTTTTCATTCTTCAAATCTCAGCATTGGTATCACTATTTTCAGAGTCACTGTTCACTCATAAATCACCCAAGTAGAATTTTCTTTCTTTTTATACTTAACATAAATTTGCTATATCAATATTCTTCAAAGATAAATAAATTGACCACTCATGATAAAAGAAAAAAATATGATCAATATCTTACCACTGAGTACTAAACTTAGGATAATCACAAGCTCTACCATTGGTATCAGAGAAATACAACAAAATTATAAACTCACTTAGGTTTAAGAATTATTGATATGTTTCTGGAATGGAAAATGGGATGTGAAATAATGACAAGCTATAAAGGTATTTTGTAATATTACTGACTAGCCTTAGATTTTAAGTTCTATCATAGCAAACAATTATTCTTTATTGTAGGATATTATTGTAAAAAAGGATCTTAAAATTATAGTATTTGAAAGTATTTTCAATATATTCTAAAATTTTAAATATATTCTACCCCTAATGTACTTTAACAAGGTGTAGAATTAAAGTTTTTCTTAGGTGTTTTATGGCTCCAGAAATTAAAAACTGAGATTCATCCACCTTCTACTTTAATTTCCAGAAGAAAATCAATTACAATGTAAGTGAATTACTAGAAATTTAAAAATTGTAATTGAAAGTAATCATATTAATTATTTTTCTATTTAGCCCTTAGCAGTAAAATAATTTAAAATTTTGCAATCACAAAATCAGCTTTTTTGTCAACAAAATATACAAGTACAAAAAGGGATATTTGAACTCATTTAGTCAAGCCATGGAATCATATTAGTGCAAGTTTAGCAAATATGTAGATTATAGTATATGCCATTGTGTATGCATCTGTGCCTTGTATATGTGCTTATTCAAGTGTGATTGTGCGTATGCACATGTACATGCATGCATGTGGAGACTAAAGGTCATTGTTGGGTGTCTTCCTCTACTGCTCTCTAATCTGTTCCTGAGACACATTCTCAGACTGAAGATACAGCTCACCCTTTCAGCTACATTGGCTGACAGTGAGCATCAGGGATCTACTTACCTCAGCATTCAAGCCCTCCAATGTACAGTCCCTGCTATTAAAATGGTTGGGGTATCTGAATACAGGTCTACACCCTTGCACACACATTACCTTACCAACTGATTCGTCTCCCAGGCCTCTTAGTAACCTTCTGGCAAACTCAAATTTCTTAATTCAAGTTGACTACAACCCATATTTATAAAGGGTATTCTTTTCATATTAGTAAATCAGTAATTATTCTTACTCTGTGGGCTACTGTTAGTAAAAGCTTCAATATTAGAATAATGATCATGTTTTACTATAGATATGGCAAACTTATTTAAACTTAAAGTCTCAATTAATAAAAAATTCTATTGTTATACCTAAATCATAATCTTTAGAAGAGAATTTAATTCTGCTATAAAAAGTATACAAATATTCAATTACATGAAGAGAAATGAAAGATGGCAAAAGACAAATTGTAGTAACATGCAAACAAATTTCTAAATGGTGTTATTAAATAATAAACACAGAGCCAAATATAGGGGTGAAAACCTTAGAGATCAGGGAAATAGTGGGAGCCACCAGCTAACCTTACTAACTATGCTGCTTAGTTTCCCAATAGCTACTTCCTGTCTACCCAGGCTTTTATTGCCTTGCTGTTCTGCCCTCTCATTGGCTCTTAAGCCAGCTACCTCACTTCCATGTTACTTCCTGTCTGTACAGACCTCCAGGTCTCAGTGGTGGGTACTGAGATTAAAGATATGTGTCATCATGCTTGGCTGTTCCATAGTGTGTCCTTGAATACACAGAAACCCTGCCTACCAAGTGATCAGATTATGGGCATGTGCTACTACTCCTGACTTTTGTGTTAATTGCTTGCTATTACCTCTGATCTCCAGGCAAACTTTATTAACATACAAATAAAATATCACCACATTTCCCCTCTTATGTCTAATAAAAATAAAAAAAAACAAAAGTTATAACTAATATAAGAAAAACTATATACAATAAATACAATAATGATATACAATAAATATAAGCAGTAAATACATCAATAATGTGTAGTGCATTTGTACTTGACAAATTTAGAGAAAACATTCCATTATCTATCCTATTTTGGTGAGTCCAAAATGTAACTAATTCACTTTCTATCCTAATTTATATTACGAACAGAAAACTATCTTATAATGTCTTTGAAATCTATATACTTAACCCTTCCTTAGTGAGTTCCCTTTCTGAATTTCATAACAAGGAAAACTGTAACTACATGTTTTACTGTAACTGTAACTTCATGTTTTACTATAGACATGGCAAACTTATTTAAACTGAAAGGTTCAATTAATAAAAAATTCTATTGTTATACCTAAATCATAAATCTTTAGAAGAGAGTTTAGTTCTGTTAAACAATGTACAAGTATTCAATTATATGAAGAGAAATGAAAGAAGGCAAAAGACAAATTGCAGTAATATGTAGACGAATCTAATCTTCAACTCCCTCAGAGACCCAAGAAGGAAATAATATTACCTAGTAAAAGAGGAAGTCCAAAAAAATGTGAGTTAACAGAAACAGCCAGCTGCCTGGACAGTCACCCAAGTTTTCTCTGCAACGTTGGAGCATCATCTTCAGGCTAATATGGTTTGACCAAGGAAGATCCCCTAAAGGTCTCTGATGACATCATGGCCTAGATGATCCAACATCCAGAAAGGCTTCAAGGCAACTGGCTCAGACAGCGCAGCAGCCTCACAGACTATTACAATCAGGACTTGACCATAATTCTTAATGTTCTCAGAACCACCATAAGAATATAGCACCCTGTATAAGCAGAAAATAGCCTTGAAAACTATGCCCACATCCCCAAAAATGGATTATGGATGTTTGTCTTTGTTTAGATTGTTGGTTAAAAATTGTTATTGGTCATAGTCAATATCTTTCTAAAAGAAGAAAGGGGTATATGATATAGAAATAGGATATAGATATGATAGGATAAAAGGGTAGATTGTTGAACCTGCTTTTAAAGAGCAAATTGTTTAAAATGTTTGTTTGTTTGTTTTTCGAAATAGGGTTTCTTTGTGTAGCTTTGCGTCTTTCCTGGAACTCGCTTTGGAGACCAGGCTGGCCTCAAACTCACAGAGATCCGCCTACCTCTGCCTCCCAAGTGCTGGGATTAAAGGCTTGTGCCACCACCGCCGGGCTAAAATGTTTTACATTGGAATAGATTTTCAGTTTATTGATACCAATTTGAAGTTAATTTTGTTATACTGTATGTATATTTCTACTCTTTTTTAAGTTATTATGTTTTTGCAACTCATTTAAATTGTAATAGATAATTAAGAAATACAGATTAATAATTAGTCTTCTATGATAGACAAACTTATAGTCATGTTAAGTTTTCTAGGTATACATAAATATAATTTAATTAGGTAGAGAATCTTCAAAGACCTACAGAATATGGCATTTAAAATGTTTTAAATATTGAGACTTTCTGGACAGTGAGACATATCTGCTCCTGGCAGCACAGATTTACTTCAGAGAGGAGGATGGGCATCGAAGACACTCTATATGGAGTTTAGCTTCTTCTTGGCAAAAATAGCAATTTGGGCAAGAAACTGTTTTTGCCTGGACTGCTTGATTGACTGGACATGCAGGGCCCATAGGAAGGTGACTACTAAACTTTGCTTGGCAAAAGGGTCCTTCAGATTCCTGCTTCACAGAGGAAACTGCCAGACATTCTACAGAAAACAAAAAAAAAGTGACTGAGAGACTCTAGGCCTGTGGGCTGAAGACTGGCCTCGAACTCACAGAGATCTGCCTGGCTCTGCCTCCCAAGTGCTGGGATTAAAGGCATGTGCCACCACTACCCGGCAAAACCTTCCTTTTTGAAAAAAAGAAAAGGAGAAGTGCTGAGGATGTCTTTCTGTATGCTGTGAAGGTGTTGCTCTGATTGATTGATAAATAAATAAAATGCTGATTGGCCAGAAGACAGGCAGGAAGTATAGTATAGGCAGGATAAGCAGAGAAGTGAATTCTGGGAAGTGGAAGGCTAAGTCAGTGGAACTGTCAGCTGCCTCTGCCATGAGAAGTAAGATGTAAAGTACCGGTAAGCCACAAGTCATGTGGCTACTTATAGATTAATTGAAATGGTTTAATTTAAAATATTAGAACTAGATAGCAAGAAGCCTGCCACGGCCATACAGTTTATAAGTAATATAAGTCTCTGAGTATTTACTTGGGTCTGAGTGGTTGCGGGCCCCAGGGAGATGGGAGAAAACTCCAACTACACTACCTGTCCCTACCAGCCTACAGGACTTAAGCATCTTCATGGGTTCTTCTGTTGTTGTTGTTGTTTTGCATTTCAGAGAAAATTATTTTATTGGCCTTCTGGATAAAATTTATTTGCCAGGAAGGATGATCCCATCATACTTCTGCTGGAACCATCACATGGCCTCCTCTTTGCTGATTCTGTGCTTGGCTCCAACGTAACGTCTCCTGCGCTTCTTATCTGTGAAGCTCAAAGCTGGCCTACCCAGCACCACATAGAAGTGGTGGTGGTGCACACCTTTAATCCCAGCACTTGGGAGGCAGAGGCAGGTGGATCTTATTGAGTTCAAGGCCAGCCTGGTCTACAGAGTGAAATCCACTAAAGGCACAAAACTACACAGAGAAACCATGTCTCGAAAAAAAAAAAAAAAAAAAAAACAACAACAACAACAAAAAAAAGTCCAGGCTGTAGATCCCAATGCTTGGGTCATATTTGATGCCCAGATCAATGTGTTCTTGAATCCCAAAGCGAAAGTTTCCAGTATCTGAGAAATTATTTTTCCATAGCTCATACATTCACACTAAAAGATTCACCTCCAGAATCTCTTCTGCCTTGGCTCCATGGACAGTTCAGTGAACAGCAATCTTCTCATTTCTCTGGATACCAAAGGACCTGATGGTGTATCTAGCTTTGGAAAATACAGGTGTTAGACCTGTGAGCTGCTCCAACACTTTGGCCACCCAGGTCAGTCTATCTCCATTCTCCCCAACACAGATATTGAGGCAGAGCTTGCGGATGTGAAGTTCCCACATGGGTTACTCCTTTTCACCTTGATCTTGCACCATGTTGAAGAAAAAGAGAGAGAGACTCTACATGGGTTCTTAACCATGAATTCTACAGAAAGCATTTCCTTTAATGTTAGTAATTTGTAAATATCCCTCTGTCAAAACTCTTTTGGGAGTATCACATGAGTGATAATGACAATAACAAAAATACTCTTAGTCAATGTTGCGTTTGATTCCCTGAGGTTGATTATGTTCTCTTATCCTCATCACTTTATTCTATGCTGATTTGCTATACATTGTATGAATTTGAATAATGGGAAGTCGCTTTCCTTGAAGCTTTTAGAAACTCAAACCTTAAGAGAATAACATCAGAAGTGCAGAGATGGTACAGCAGTACACAGTGAATACATCTCTTGCAGAGGACCCACATTAGTCAGCCAAAACCTTAGTCATGATTATTTTGGCAGAAATTAACATAACCTAAAAGAAAATAGTATATTTTGAAACATATTGGAATAAGATAGGAATTGTGGATTTAATCTTAAAGAACAATAGAAATGTTATACATTGACATAATCTCTCCTTTTCCCTTTCCCTTTTCCCTCTCCTCTTCATCAACCTTCCCCCCTGTGTTCTCATTTATGTTTCTACATGTTCTCATAGTTTGTTTTTGCCCCCAGGGCCCAGCTTTAAAATTATCCCTGCCTACTCTGAGTGAACACATGAGTTCTGTAGCTAACTCACACACACCAATGTCATCACATAAAAAATTCATGAAAGAATAAAGGATCTCAGTGGGAACTACCATGAGGAAGATATAGATACAGAAGATTGTGTGAGAATACAATTTCCAGGAAGGAAAAGTTCCCATTGACATCCTCTAAGAAAATTTGTTATGTACCAAAATGATGTTATATTAAAAAGCCTTGGTTATACTCAGGTAAAGGAAGAAAATCATTATTACTTTTGATGTACCTGAAATAATTTACAACCAATGAAAGCTACTACCTTCAGGCTTAGTTCTATACTATTTATCTCAGAAAATCTCAAAATTACTCAGAATTTTTTATAATGAATGTATTATGATGTTTTTCTTGGCTATTACTTGTGACATACTTGAGGTGCATTTCCCATTTTCCATTGTCAGTCACAGGGTGGATCATAAATTGATTGCCTGATGGAAAGTAGCTTTTACAATTCTATTCCTTCCTAGCTGGACTTTGGTATAATATTGTTTTATCTCTTGATGAATGGCCTGTCAAGATGAAAGTCACATTGTTTGTGATTTCTGTGTATGATAACATGAATCCTGTTTGTAACAAATGCAGATTTTCTGAGCAGTTATCTATGTGCACTGCTTTTCTAGGTGAGGGACAGTAGCTCATTCAACTGAGAGATAAATCTTCTTTCTGTTTAGTACAAAACTACCTTGAACTAAACCCCTGATGATAATAATGGGTGATGGAGAGATATAAATACTTCAATCAGCCTGTCTTCTTGTTTAGATATCTTTGTTTCAAGAACAGTAGTTATTTGAAAATGTAAACATTGTCTAGAAGCCTCCTCTTGCACACTAGCCTGTTCTGTGATATTTTGCTGATCTAATATGAAACACTGTGTTGTTTTATTATATTATGTTTCTTCAGAATCTTTTTATGTATAAAAATTGGAGGTAGCCTACAGCTTGAGTGTGCTACACATTTGAAAAAACACATGATAAAATTGAGATAATTTCTCTTTTTCTCTTTTCCCTCTTTTTCATCCTGCCTTCTTTTCTTTCTTTTTATTTGTGTTTCAGAATGTTAGTTACTACCCTCAAGATTGCAAAATAAATTTGTTATTCAATTAGTTATGTTTATTTTCTGATCTACTATATTTTCTACAAAGCTGTTTTTTCTTTCTTATATTTGTGGATCAAACTATACACAAATTTGAAAAATGCCCTGTTAAAATTCTGCCTTTAAATAAAGCATTAATATGATGAGGAAAACAGATTTTTTTATAACCTAGTTTTTAATAATTTCCAGCATTTGGGGAGTAAATATTGGCTAATGCCTGGAATGTTTCTTCTCACAGAAATTTTACTGTCCTTACTGTGTATGAATTCATTTTCCCATATTTGACTTAAGGGTACTACCACAAATACTTTACCTGTAATTTTAGCTTGCATTTTTTTCATGAGACAGGGTCACCTGTGTCCTAGGCTGACCTCTAACTAGCTACATAGTTGACAATTAACTTGAAGTTCTGGACTTCCTCTCACCTCTACTTCTTGAGTGCTAGGACTGCAGGGTTTTACACCTATACCCATTTTGTAGGTTTCTAAGCACGGAACCAGAAAATTTGTTGATAGTAGGCAAACACTCTGTCAATGTTTATCCAAACATTTTACCTGCATTATTTCACACTCCATTGGAATACATTTTTATGTGTCTTGTTCAGATTGTTTAGGGACCTTCTCAAAACCAACAAATGCATCTTGGACTTAGCATTAGTTTAGTATGAATGTTTGTCCTTGTTTAGGTTATTGATTACAAATTGTTATTGGTCATAAAATGTTTTACATTGGTGTCGATTTTAGTTTATTGATACCAATTTAAAGTTAATTTTGTTATACTGTATATATATTTCTACTCTTGTTTAAGGTATTACATTTGTGTAACTCATTTAAATTATAATCAATAATTAAGAAATTATGATTAATAATTAGTCTTCTATGATCATAAAACTTATAGACATGTTAAATTTTCTAGGTATACATAGATAGAATTCAGTTAGGTAGGTAATCTTCACACACTTCAAAGACCTACAGAATATGGCATTTAAAATGTTTTAAAAACTTAGACTTTCTGGACAATGAGACACATCTGCTTCTGGCAGCACTGATTTACTTCAAAGAGAAAGATGGGCTTTGAAGACACTCCATATGGAGTTTAGCTTCTTCTTGGCAAAAATAGCCCTTTGGGCAAGAAACTGTTCTTGCCTAGACTACTTGACAAAATGTTATATCGGCTGGATATGCAAGACCCATAGGAAGGTGACCACTGGATTTCCAAGATGAGATGGTTCTTCAGGTTCCTGCTTCGAGAGAAGAAACTGCCAGATATTCTACAGGACACAGAGAGAAGCAATTGAGAGACTCTAGGCTTGTTGGCTGAAGAATGGATGACCTAATATTACAGAAGACCTTTGTATAAGGGTCCAGGCAGGCAGCTATCTCTGTCATTCTGGATTTTTGGAAGTTTCTTACAATGCTCTTCCTGTTTACTTAGGTAGTAGTGTATGCTTCTGGGGTCTTTGATGTAGTAGAACACTAGCTAGTTATAATTTTCCTTGGTTATGATAAAAGATAAATCGGACATGAGACTTTAGACTCATAAATATAGGATAAATAGAATATTTTCTTTGAATTTGCCAAATATAAATAGACTGGATATTGTAACTAATTCTTGCTTGATAACTGTTTTATTATATGTAATTTTGCTATGTTGGAGTTGAAACCTTCCTTTTTGAGAAGAAGAAAGGGGGAAGTGCTGTGGATATAGCTCTGTATGCTGTGAATGTGTTGCTCTGATTGGTTGATAAATAAAACACTGATTGGCCAGTATCCAGGCAGGAAGTATAGGCAGGATAAACAGACAAGGATAATTCTGGGAAGAGGAAGGCTGAGTCAGGAGACACCAGTCTGCCGTCCAGGGAGCAGCATGTAATGGCACACAGGTAAAGCCACAGAACACGTTGCAACATATAGATTAAAAGAGATGGGCTGAGTTTAAGTGTAAGAGCTAGTTAGTGGTAGGCCTGAGCTAATAGCCATGCAGCTATAATTAATATAAGCCTCTGTGTGTTCACTTGAGTCTGAGCAGCGGTGGGACCATGAGGACGGAGGAGCTGGGTGGGCACAAGAAAACTTTCAGCTATAGTAATGATAAATGGATGCATTTGAAATACAAATTACTAGAGGATTTGGAAGCAGAAATACACCACGTGTGCGTGCGCGTACACACACACACACACAATACATACACAAGTTGTGTTTGCATGTCCACTTGTATATGATAGGCATATTTTTTTCCAGAGAAAACATGATTTCTTGCAAAAATAATTTGACATTTAACTTTCCAGTATAAGCTAGGAGACTTTCAGAATTTGTGAATATTCTCCTTTTGTACTAGAGCAAGAACTAAAGACTCTTGATTCTTACCTGAAAAATATAGAGTTGATTTGCACTTACAACATTAAAATTTTGGACTATCTGTTTATTTGCTCCCTGGGCTGTGGCTGTAGCAACCTTAAATTCCTCATCCCCTCTGAGTTGTCAAACCTTTCTTGCTGCATAGGTTTCCTTTGCATCTGCCCTAGTTGAGCCCTAATACGTGAATTTTTTATATATTTAAGGAATGTGTTATTTCTCACACAATGCTTCTGTCAAGCTTCCCAGGGATAATCACTATCCTCTTAATTATTGTCACTGAAAGGGGTTCCATGGGCCTCCATTTTCTTCATGTTGGTCTCTTAGAACCACCTCCAAAGATTGTAGCAGAAAGAATTTCTGTGACAGATTCTCCACAAGGTAATTAAAATAGTTAACATAATTATAATGTCAGTAATCACAAATTTGAATTCTTTTAAGATTTCACTCATGTTTGGGATGGCATGTTGGTGAGACTTTTGTGAATGCAATTTCTCCATTCCTAGGAGACACAATCTCACAGCAAACTCCCTGATACACTCTGCCTTTTACAGGTTTGGGGTTTTTTGTTGTTGTTGTTGTTGTTTTGTTTTGTTTTTGGTTTTTGGTTTTTGGGTTTTTTTTTTGTTTGTTTTTGTTATTGTTCTTGTTTTTCGAGACAGGGTTTCTCTGTGTAGCTTTGCGCCTTTCCTGAAACTTACTTGGTAGCCCAGGCTGGCCTTCAACTCACAGAGATCCGCCTGGCTCTGCCTCCTGAGTGCTGGGATTAAAGACGTGCGCCACCACCCAGCTTTTTTACAGGTTTTTGTCCACTCTTCCATAGTGTCAGCGGAGCCTGCACTTTATTTGGTTGTGGTTTTCTGTAATGGAAATTTTATTTGGCTGTGGTTTTCTGTAATGGTTTTCTGTTAAAAAGAGTAGTTTCCTTGAAGAGGGATGAAGACCAAGCTTATGTGTGGGTATAAGGACAAATATTTGTGGACTATTGTTAGTGTTATGGTGCTTAAGTAAATTAAGAGTTGAAAGTTCTCCCCCCCAAAACGATGATTTCATGAGTTTGAATAGTTAGGTAGGTTTCCAGTTCCCGCATGGTTTTCCTTTTGTTGAAAATTTTTAAAAGTTTTCATTTTTTTAAAAATCATTTAATAATGTCATTTTCTGAGTAAATTCAACCCCACTTTAAATTTGCATATTTTTTAAAAAGTTAAATAATAATCCATTATCAATAAATCTAAATGTATCAAATTTTGGGAGCTCAACAATGTGATTACCATTTAAAAATTTAAAAAGAAGCCCCTTGTTTGCATTTTTTTGAGTATTTAGATAAATAAAATACAGGATGAAAAAATAGAAACACAGAAAACCTACTTTATTTTGTCATAATTTTTAAAAGAAAGTAACTGGCCGGGCGGTGGTGGCGCACGCCTTTAATCCCAGCACTCGGGAGGCAGAGCCAGGCGGATCTCTGTGAGTTCGAGGCCAGCCTGGACTACCAAGTGAGTTCCAGGAAAGGCGCAAAGCTACACAGAGAAACCCTGTCTCGAAAAACCAAAAAAAAAAAAAAAACATGTTAAAAAAAAAAAAAGAAAGTAACTGATCAATTAGTGGTGTGATTTGGAAAGAAATTCATTATCCTATACTTCAGTTTTGCCATTTAAGAACCTGGGGATACTGGTTGTCTTTAAACATACTTTAATATAAATACTAATTCTGAAAAATGAGATGTGTGTTAGAAAGTTTAATTAACAGTTGGTTCCAGTCAGTACAGCTTAGGAGACATATTAAAATTTAGAGAAGAGAGAGAGGGTAACATTAATTGATGAGACGAAATCAGTAGCTGACATTAAAATACAAAAGAAACAATTTAATTAATGGTGTTAATATTTTCTCAAGATAAGATATTTTATATAATGGCCATATACTTATTACAGTGTCAATTCACACTCCAAAAAAAGTTAATCAAAATGTTTCTCAAACATCTTGAGTCCCATAAGAAATAAGGAAACTGATTCAGAGGCAAACAGTTTTTTATTGCTAATATGTTTAAATGATTCCTTGAAAATACATCATCTAACAAGGGCTATTTATCAATTAAATGCTTATGTTATGTTTTTGTGATTATGATATCAATATACAAATTGCTTATTCATTACAGGATTCTATTTTATTGTAGAAAAATCAGAACTTAAAAAAACACTTCATTCAGTATTTATATTAATTAAGGAAAATACATGTTACAGCAGCTTTAATGAGTTCAGATTTTTGTTCTTGTTCATGCTTATTGATAGTACTCACACTTGATCATAAAGTCTTTTGATATTTCTTCTTCCTGGAACAAATTCAATTTATTAATTTTGGAGGTGCTACACATCAAAAAGGTTTTTTAGTTGCCTATTTGTCCTAGGTGCTTGGTGCTAGAGCAGTGAGTAGTTCTCAACCTCCATAGTGCTAGGAATCTTTAGTATAATTATTCACGTTGTGATGACCCCAACCATAAAATTCATTACAAAATCATAACTGTTATATTTTTACTGTTATGAATCATAATGTAAATATCTGATATGTAGGATATCTGATATGTGATGCCCAAAGGGCTTGTGAACCACAGTTGAGAACCACTGTGGTAGGGTTCCAGATAGTTGTGATTTACCTAATGTGAGCTCCAGGAATAGAACTCAGATCATCTGGAAGAATAGACAGCCTTGTTAACTGCTAAGGCTTCTTCCAAATCTCTACGTTCATTATTATGTGTAACTTTTCATTTTAGAAAATAACTTCAAGTCACTTATTTTTTTTAATTAACAGTAGACCTGATTTTATTTCTCTTACTTGCCTCAGTTTTATTTTCACATTCTTCAATTTTAATGTGTAGAACGTAAGTCCATCTCCCGTGCAAACACTATTAGTTTAACTAGTAAGTGCTGAGGAATAATCTTTGTACATCCTGAATATGTATTGCTTGCTCTCATTGTTAATAAAAAGCTGATTGACCGATGGTTAGGCAGGATTTTGGGGGTGGAGAGAACACTGAGAAGGGTGGAGGCAGAGGAGTTGTCAGTCAGGTGGAAAGGAAATAAGACATGGAGGAGAGGTAAAAGCCATAGCCTCAGGGCAGCACATAAATCGATAAGAATGGGTTAGTTTAAGTTGTTAAATCTAGTTAGTAATAAGCCTGAGTCATTGTCCAAGCATTTGTTATTAATAATAAGTCTCTAAGTGATTATTGGGAAGTGGCTGGAAAAAAAAAAGATGACTGTGGTCCCGACAAAAAACCCTGCTTACAAGTAAAGGCTAGAAAATATTTAAGAATGACCCAGATTGTCATTATTATCTGAAGCTAATTTTAAATCTTAATAATCATTCATATTTTAAATGTAAATATTATTTTCAAAAATCCATGGAAACCTATCTAATAGGTTTTGTACTACAATGTAGATTGCATAATTCAGTAATTCAATGGGAAAAATAAATGATGTGAAAAAAGTACAAAAAGTCACTAAAGTTGTTATGATTGTAGGAGTCCAGAAATTTAAGTCAGTGGTTGGATAATGGGCTCTAAGATGAGAATCTTTGGCCAAGTTTTTTTTTAAAGGCTCATTTTGGTCATAAAACATTATTCCAATTGCCTATGCTAACATTTACTGAATCCTGTTAACATCGGTGTTAGTTTCATTTATATTGCCTAAAATCAATCCTCTTTATCATTTGGAAAATGGAAACCATCCTACCACTACTGTCTTGGCATTCTGTATCCTAAATATTGTCAGAGATCAGGTTCTAGAGTAATATTGGGATAGATTTAATCTAGATGTTAATATTAAACTTCTAAAGAATTGGTGATCCCACAATTAATTGATAGCTCCTTTTTTTCAGTCTTAACTAATCTCCCATTTAATTCAGAAAATACTTTTTTTAAAATCATTTTATTGAAAATATTTATGTGGATTTCAAATCCCTTATCAGTATTATATTTCATTTCAGAGGATCATACTTATGAGATAATTTGATTTTAGAAATATTCTTTGAAACATTTTAAATCAATTCTAGTAAGTACAACAATGGCCAGATATTTTCTTTGGCTATTTTACTTGGTCCTTGATTTGGTGTTGACTTTTCTGTGTGCTAGCAATGTTTTATGATATCCAAGCAACATGTGCTACTGATCAATTTTTAACTAAAGCTGGAATGCAAGCCTCTAAACATTGGGCCAATTTCCCTTTCACTCTTGACATCTCAGAATTTTTGTTCATAAACCAGGAAAATGAAAAGTGTTCTGGACTTGAACATCTTGTCCTTCTGAACTTTGTCTCTCATCAAGACTGAACAGGAAGTCTCTTGTGAGATTTTTGTCTTCTAGATATCTATGAAGTCTCAACAAATTTCTCAGAGAGTGAAAGGTAGTCTTTCCTAGAGATGAATTTCCAAATTCATTATGCAGTCCCTTGTTGTCAGCCCTATACCAAGTGTTCAGCCATAAAAGCATACAGAAACACACACAAACATATACATACATACATACATATATGAGCAGTAAATGAACTCAACAGGTTACATACTTATTATATATGTGTAATAGTAATAATTTTAAACAGCAAGTGTAGTTATATATTCATTCATTTATATAAATGTATATATAAAATATAGCAGAAATATTTTTTAAAAGAGGCTATAATCATGAGTTTGAAAGAGAGGAAGAATGGTTTATAAGAGGATTTTGAGGGAGGGAAAAGAGGAGGATTTAAATGATATAAACACTATATACATACTTGAAATTTAAACAATAATTTTAAAAATTAACACCAACAGTGTTCCTATGGCTCTGTCTTGTAATTCTTTGTATCTCTATTTTTTTTTTCGGTCCTGACCTTTCTCTGAAAATGTTTCATTTTTGTCTTACTACACTCTAATTTTTAAGTCTAAGTCCAGGTTTGCTGTAGACTAAGCTGTCTCATCCGACATAAAAACAGATTTCAGAAGCAACATCTATTGACATATATCTAATAATAGATTTTCTTTCTCAACATATGCACATGGATATTTAAACTGCATATGTAGTCTAGATGTATGGCATACTTCACTCAGAAAAATGATTTCTGCATTTTGAGGTATATGTCTCTAAAATATACTATGATAGAAAGTTTATTGATTTTTTCATGTTAATGATATTTGTTATTGACTTAAACACAGAAGTGAATCAAGAATTTAAAATGTCACTTTCGCTGGATTGTTTGAGGGTATTAGCTATAAATTAATTTGTTTCCATCAGACAAAAATTGTTCAGTTTCTTGTTTTTATACTCTAGATTGTTCATTTACTGGTTCAGGTTTCAGAAACTTGTGTTAATTCTTTTGATTTTTCTCATGTTTATTATGCTATTTATAACAAGCAGAAATTCTCACCATCTGTTACTGAATAAGAGCAACAGTTCTTTGCATTTTCCTGTTTGGCTTTTAGAAGGTAACAAATTCCTCTTTCAAAATACGGATTTGACACTATCAATAAAATGAGAGAGAGAGAGATTTATTACCACATTACCACATCCAAAAATCTTTGAAACAATAATCACACCCTAAGTTTATAGACCTCCAAGGAGAGTATGTCTTTTAAACTTTTCCTCATAACTGGAAACTAAAATAAGTGTTTGTATTTGGTCAAGTTATCTGAGCCATTAATGGAGAATTTAGTAACCAACATTACTACTTGGAAAGTAAAATGAATTTTCCAGTAAAAGCATCAATAAAACTGTACTGGATTTTTTTCCCTTTCACTGGCTTTTTATGAAAAAATGAAAAAAAAAAAACTAAAATATTCTATTATTAATCTTTCCTTTTTGCTGTTCCATATAATGCTGTCTTCTACTTTTTATTGCAAATTCACAACTTGTGTTTTTTTTTTAATTTATTCTTTGGGAATTTTACATCATGCACCCCAATCCCACTCATGTAATGTCCCCCCAAGGAAAGTTACAAAAGAATGTAAATAAGATAAAATAAATAATTTTTTATATAAAAAGGAAAGCACTTTACTCCTCCATCTTTCCAGCCTCTCCACTGCCTTTTCATTTTTCTTAGCGACATTGGGAGCTGCTGTGTATCATGCAGTACACTGTTTTGTCCAACCAGCATCACTTGCAAATGTTCATATTGTAAAGTGTTGTTAGTCAGGTTCAAGGCCTCTGGCTTTGGTACACCATCACAACTGGACCCCACCAACATTCCTCTCCAATGTCCTGCTGTTGCTGTTGCCCAGAGTTCATGGAGATTCTGTGGCTGCGGTTCTACAGGACCAGTCCCTTCAAATACTCCAACAGATCATAGATGGAGTAAATGTTGGGGTGTGCCAACTCCAAGTCCTGGATGTGTGCCTGCTTGGCAGCTGAGTTGGTTCCTCTGGGCTGCTGGGACCTTTCTCTCAGGTAAAGGGTGGGACATGCTCTTGCAGGCCCAAGGTAAGAGATGGGTAAGCTTTCCCAAGTGTGAGGGTGACAGCTCTTCTATTAAGGTGGCGCTAGCTTTCCCATGCAGGATCCAGACCCCACGCATCTTGTGTTGCCTTTGGTGGTCACCAGAGCCTCGGACATTAATGCAAACTCTGTGGTAGGGCCAGGGACCCAGACATTGCCCTAGGCACCATTTCTGCCTGATGACAACATGACCAGAGGGGGCAGTGCAGGCCACTGACATTGGCCTGGTTCCAGCAGCGACTTGTCTTTCAACATGGTCACAAGTGACGACCCAGAGGCAGGACGTTTTTATTATGGCCTTTGGTAGCAACGTGGGCCATAGACATCACCACAGAGCCAGGGTGCTGCAGAACTACTGATTTAGTCGTGATTCTTTGTGACATCTTTGGCCCATCATGGTCTCAGAGGGCTGGACTTACAAGTCAGATTGGCATTGCCCCGGCTTCAGTGTGGCCATTTGACAACAGCATGACTCCAGGTGGCAGCCCAGCTCTCCAGCATGTGCTCAGGCTTCAATGGTTCCAAGAGCCATGGATATGAACACAGACCATGGCTGCAGCAGGACCACAGACCTGGAAATGGCCCCAGGCTGCAGTTCAGGTCTGGGTGTCAATCATAGCCTGAGTTGTTGCACAGGGTTCTCAAATCTGCAAGGACAATGGCCACAAGATTTTGGACATGATCATGGCTTCAGGTTTTAATCCAGAACCCAGGTTTCTACACTGCCTTTATGGTAATAAGAGCCATGGACAGTACCTGGCTGAGGAAAAGTCATGGACTCCCACATGGCCCTCAGCTGCAGCCCTGGCCCAGACGTCTCCATGGGTCACAGTGCTGTCCACCCTGATCTGTGTGGCACTGGTGGCAGCATGGTCCTCAGGCACCAAAATGGCCTCAAATGTTGTGCCATACACAACCTTCAGTGGTAATAAGAGCCATTGACATCATGCACACCTTGGTGTAGTGAGGCCATGAAGACTTGTGATTTCTGCTTTCTTCCTCTTCATTGTCAACCAGTACAGAAGAAGCACATTTCAAACTGAAATTAACAATGTACTTTAATGGTTGTGATAGTTGGCTGCATCAAGTTAACACTATCTAGAATCAGTAGAGTGGAGTTTTAATGAGGGATTATCTTGCTGGGTTGAGCAGCAGGTATGTCATTAGGGAGCTGTCATAATTGAATTAATTGATGGGAAGTGCTCTTGTACACTAATGATTGCATCATTCATGAATCAGGAGGTCCATGTCTTCATAGAATGGAACACAAAAAAAAAATAAGGAAAGAAGGATCTCCACATTTATTTCTTCTGCTCCTTACTGTGCATATGATATGACTATATGCTTCAAGGTCTTGCCACTGTCAATAGCAAGACTACAATGATGAGTTTCTCCTGCAATTATCCTTTTTGAAGAGGATTATTCATGTCAATGTGAATTATGGTTCTATCACTGGCCATATATAAGTCTAACAGATTGACCTTTTAAATAACATCATACTTGACTATTTTTTAACAGAGCAAACAGACAGTTTCAGTCAGGAAACCTTATATCCTCCAGTTTAAGAAAGCACTTAATTTAGCAAAATATTGCCAACCTGAAATGTCTTATCTCATTCTCTGTAATATAATGTAGCAGAAGTGAGTCACCCCTTATCATATTGCCTAGTTTCGTTGCCATTAAGAAACTGTACAATAAATCAAAACATCAATTTGTCATATGAAATCATATAAAGATGAGTAAGCTTTACTGACTGTTCTTTATAGCTCACTTCCAGTTTGACCATAATGGAATATTTTAGCAAGTCTTCCAAGAATACTTAACCTAAACAAAATGTCTTTTTAGTATTGATTTAAATATGACTACCTACTAAAATGTATTTCAATAAATGATTTCTGAGTATATTTCTTATGTGCTACTTTATTTTTGTGAAATTGATGTAACCAGACATATATGGGAAGAGGAAATCTCAATTGAGGAAGTGTCAGCATCAGGTTGGCCTGGGTGTGTATATATCTATGTGCATTTCCTTCATTAATGACTGTTTTGGGAATTCCCCACCCACTGTACACAGTGTCCTCCTGAGGAAGTTGTCTTGGGTTATATAAAAAATCAAGGTGAATAACTCACAAGGGGCAAGCAAGGGAGCAGCATTCCACCATGATCTCTGTTTCTGTTCATGTCTCCAAGTTCCTTCCTTGAGTTATTGCCATGTGTTCACTTAATGATATATTGTTATTTGTAAATGTAAAATGAAATAAATCCATTACTTCCCAGGTTGATTTGATCAGTGTTTTATCACAGCTACTGAGAAGCAAAACTAGGAAATTTTATGAATTGATGGGCATTTAAGGTAATAGAATCCTAGTTCAGGGGAAACCTCTTAAAATATTTGAAGGTAATCCTAATGAAGTCTGCAAATAAAGGGGAAGATGGAGTACAAATTGGCCATCTCTTGTTAACAAAACAAGCTTCTAGTACCAGGACTGCATTATATCCAATTGAGTTATTTTCCAAAAGGGTCCCATGGAAACCTCCGAACAAACCAGTACATTGTCAAGATAATAGTTTGCTACTTGCAAACTGATAACAAGGCCCCATTGCTGAAAACAAATACCACACAACTCCTTGAACATGGAAAGGTCAACCTGGTACCTATACGCAACGTTCACCACTACATCCTAGTGTCTTTGGTACAGAAAGGTATTCTGCAGGCTACCAAAATTGGAATGAAAATCCCAACCTAGCCACAAAACTTTTCATGTACAATTCCTTCAAAACATGCTAGGGCAATGGTTGTATAAAGCTTGTGGTAGTAACCAAACAATGTCTGATTTGACTTAAGGCCCATTGCACAAGATGGAACTCACACCTGACACTGTTTGTGTGACCAAGTACCAGACAGAGAGCCCAGAGACATAGGGTAAAACCAAATACTACTAGTAAATAAAAAAAGAGGTAGTATTAAATGACTCTTAATGATATTCTGCCATACTAATAGATCAATGCCTTATTCTGGCATTGTCAGAGAAGCTTCCTCCTGCAACTGATGGGAATGAACACAGAGGACTACATGCATGTGCAAGCATGGTTGGGTGGGTATGGGGGAGACACAACCCTACATGGGATATCTCCATCAAATCCCTTCCATAAGAGGCCAGGGTATTCTGTGGAAATGGAGGCAAAGAGACTGTAAGAGGCAGAGCAAATGGAAGACACCAGGAAAACAAGGCCCTCTAAGTCAACTGAGTCAAGCTCACGTGAACTGGAAAAGACTGAAGCAGTAGCCATAGGATCTGCATAAGTCTGCTCCAGATCCTCTGTGTATATATTATAGCTTTAAGTTAAGCATTTTGGGGGACTCCTGAGTGTGTGAATGATTGTGTCTCTGATTCTGGTACATTCTCTTGGGCTCTTTTACATCTGTCGATTTGCCTTGTCCTACGGTGTTTTTTTTATTTTGTCTTGTTACAGTCTGTTATGTTTTGTTATCTCTTAGAAGCCTGTTTTTTTCTAATGAGAGACAAAAAAGGAGTAGATCCAGATGGGTGAGATAGGGTGGAACTGGGAGAAGAAGAGGTAGAGAAAACTTTAATCAGAATATATTGTATGACAAAAGAACCTTTTTTCAATAAAGGGGGAATGTTTTTTAAGTGAGGAACAAAGATATTGAACAGTATTTGAAAAGAAATATTTAGAATTATCATTTTTAGAATATTCTCTAGCAGCAACAGTTATTTAGCTTGATAGAGCCATTGTGACTCATTGGAAAACAGACTGTGATTTATTTTATATTCCTTTTTAAAAATCTATGTGTACAAATGTATGTATGGCAGCATACAACTTTAAGCCCAGCAGTTGGGAGGCAGAGAAAGACTTAATTTCTGAGTTTGAAGCCAGACTGGTCTACTGGACAATTTCCATAATACCCAGGACTATATAGAGATATCATATCTCAAAAATGGTATGTATTCAAGTGTGTTTCTGCATAAGTTTATATACTCAAGATACAAGATGGTGCCCACAAAGGCCAGAGCTTATCATATCCCTCAGAAGTGGAGATACATGTAGTTATGGAGTCATCCAATGTAGGCACAGGGAAATGAATTCAGGCATACTTCCAGAGCCTTCTGGCTCCTTGTCCATCTTAGAAGTTAATTTTATTTATTCTTAAAAAGATAAATTAGCAGCATGTAGAAATATTTGTTTAATTGGTTTTTAATCTGTGATATACAAGGCATGCACATAACAGCAGGACAGTTTGTTTTTGATATGTGTACTGTGTCATATGTTGCCAAGAAGGGTAACATTGCATAGTAAAAAATAAATGAAATTAAATATATGATTGGATAATAGATAAATGATGTTACTGACAAAGCATAGTTATCAGTGTGACAACAATGATTTCAATATGATTATGAGTGGCATACTAGAGTATAATGACTTAGAAGGCAACTGGGAAAATATTACTACATAAACAAATAGGGACATTCTTATGAATTAAAATGAGTACACGTTAATCTGCTTAACAATTTAATAGACACAAAATCATTGTACTTAGCTGATAAAATTCTACTACTGACAGAAAGTAACACTGATTAAAATTAAAAGTAGATTTTTTAAAAACTGACATATAATATCCATATGTATGTGACTTCATTCTACATTTCTAAAAGTTATCAAAATTACTAAGTTCATAAGGAATATGAGGTAAATGTCTCTTTTGGTTATGAGAGATTGAAAAGAAGCAGGGAAAACTTTCAACCATTTCTCTGCTTTCTGTTGAATTATAAAAGAACACTCAAGTATAACTTTAAAATGTCATCCTGAATTTACACATCTAAGAATCTATGGCTGTATTCTTCAGATTCTTGACAGTTGTTACCTCAAGTGGACTTATCAAGGAGTTTGAAGTAGCAAATCACTTTATCTTGAGCATTTGGATGAGTTCCATATGAAATCGGCCCATAAAAGTGTCAAAGACATTGAAGTAATTAATGTAAAAAGCATTTGAACTGGTCACGATATTTTTGATTAAATTTATTTCACAATATTTTTTATTAAAACAATTATGAGGTAGGAAATGTGTGTTGTTACTTAGTTTCTATCAAAACAAGGTTCTCTTCCCTCACTTTAATAAGATCGGGATGTATTGCCAAGAAAGGCTGTGCTATTACCTCAATGGTCTGAGCTGAACATTTTAGGCTATTGAATACTCCTCTGCTCCACTTAAAACTCATATTTTCCCTAGCTGACTCCTAACCATACCCAAATATTTTCTGAAGAGTTATTTATGCATGACTCATTAACAATAAAGCAATAACTACAGGTACATATCTTTGCCTTGCATCATATCTAAGACGCATTTTGTCTTCTCCCAGATTATACTGAGAATTTTTTTTCTTCTCTAAGACTAATACCACATGTGTCTTTTAATCTTATTCTCTCACAGGGCAATTCTCTCCAGCAGCTCCTGAAACATCTACCTCTCCAAATGTAAGGGACAGTCATTTCATAAGTGATACACATTTCCTATCTGATACACAGTTGATGGGGATGTTCTGTATGTTATGAATATGTGTTGCTCTGGTTGATAAATAAAGCTGCTTGGCCAATGGTGAGGCAGAATAAGGTTATGCAGTACATTCTAACTAGAGAGACAGGAAGAAGGCAGAGACGTCAGCCAGTCGCCCAAGGAGCAACATGAAATGGGACGCAGGTAAAGCCCCAGAAAACATGGTAAAGCATAGATTAATAGGAATGGGTTAACTTAAGATATAAGGTCTAGCTAACAGGAAGCCTGCATGGCCATAGCTTAAAATTAATAATAGCCTCTGTGTGTTTACTTGGGTCTGAGCAGGCTGTGGACCAGGAGGGACACATGAAAACTTCAGCTACACACAGTCATCTGTCTCTGTGCTCTGTGAAAACTCAACTACTATATTATTTATATGCTCATTCCCATGGTATGTTTTCCAAGTCACAAAAGAGCGTATGTGTTACATGGGAGAGTGGGCAGGGTACCTCGCCTGGGCAGCACACTAGAGCTGACCCTGTTGGCAGGAGCACAGGTGAGCTGGGCCTGTGGACATGAGAGCCGGAGAGCTGCCCCCATCCTCTCCTTTGTATGCCATGGGAGAGCAAGGGTAAGGGAAATATGCCCTTCCCCCAACCCTTGCAACCTGTGACAAGCAGGAGATCCAACCTCGGGAGCATGAGAACTGAAGAGCTGGTCCTGTCCCTCACCAACTGTAGCAATCCAAAGAGCAGGCCCTGCATCTCTCCTGGGCAAAACAGTAGAACAGGCTCTGATGATTTGAGTGTTGGTGAGTTCTACTGAAGCACATCAGAGCAGGAGAACTGGCCCAGAGCTAGCTGCGGCAGTGCTAGAGAGATTGCCTGGGTGGGGATAATGAGGGAAAGCTGGCAGGCTGATCAACCCAGCTACCACCCAGGCCCAGAACCAGGATTATGAGATAGCCCACCCAATATCCACTTCATCTATGAACTGCTAAAGCATGTGAAAGGGCCAGACATGCAGATCCAAAGCGACAGGAACTCCAGGACACAAGCAACAGTAGGATATCCCAGAGGAGTCGCAGTGAGTTCCCACTACTGAGAGTGCAGCAGGATCCAGAGGCTGTGAACCAGACCAATGACTCATTGTAATAAACACTTACAAATAAAGATGTATGGACTAAAGGGTGTACTGTGTGACTCACTGGGCCACACTACAGATTCCTCACTGAGACTTTTGTTTGCTTGTTTGTGATTTTTTGGGGGGACGTTGAGGGGATTACTTTTAAATTTTGTTTTGAGGAAGAGGTTGCAAGGGCAGAAGGTAGAAACCAGGGGATGAGGAGGTGAGTGCAATCTGGAATCAGGATACATGACATGAAATCCACAAAAAATCAATAAGAAGTTAAAATCATGTGCAAAACTGCCCTTATGTATGTACTTAATGTGCATTCATTCCCATTTTTTTTATTTTTTTCATTGACCTACATTAATTATGCAGTATTATTAATATATTTTATGGAAATGCAAAATTGGGGCTATAGGTGAAGTGTTTTTAGTTCATTCTCCTGCCTCTCCAGAGAAATTTTCACAACTGAATACCAGTGAACTTAACATTATATACTAACAGAATTTCCAAAATTTGAAAATAAATAGAAAAGAGAATGAACCTGAACCATTGTCACATTCCACCTCAAATTGATATTGATTTTTGTAAGTACTCCAGAATACAAAATGATGAGATTTCCCATTTAGCTTAATTTTGACTCATTAGTCGACATTGCTTATTGGATTTTATTATACATTCAGAGCATATAGTAGCTATGTTCATAAAAATTATTGTGTATTTCTTGCTTACTTCACCACTAAGAGACAATATTCATTTAAATGACAAATCTTATATTTTGTGGTGAGGAAACCACTTCAAAAACTTTTGTTTCTCTCTGAATTATGTTTACTACAATTATCTTTTTCAGATTTCTAAATAAATTTTGTAATTTGTTATCACCTACACTACTCTGTTTTCCTCATTCAGTTTTTCCAGTTTCTCCATTCATTTCATGGTTCCAAGATATATAGTAAAGAGTTACTTATTCCTCATCTTAGTGTTAAATTTTTAAGTTAAATTTTCTCTGTGTTGCTAAATAGACTATATGATTTGCACTTGCAACATTTTTGTTCAAAATTTTTCTAAATAATTGAACAAATATTTTAAAGAAATAATGTTTTTAGAGCAAAATGACCAAAACAGTATGAAAATTATGCCAAACAATTTATTACTACTTCTATGTGTTTTTTTTAAATAGAAATTGCCTGACAGTAAGCAGATTAAAAATAGCGTATTCATAAATATTTCTTATATGTGATTATATTACTGACTAGACTCATACTAATTGTAGTTTCAGTGAGAAATGTTGCCCTTAAAATCATGTGTTTGAATCCTTGGTCCCCGAATGGTGCTATTTGGGGAGGTTATGGACCTGTGAGTATGTGGAGCCTTGCTGGAGGAAGCATTCCAATTGGGGCTGACTTTAAATTTTTATAGCCTCATTCCCCTTACTGTGCACTACTGAGGCATGAGCTACCAGCTTCTTCTTCCCACTACCATGCCTGCCTGTTGCTGATCAACTACCGTCATCATGGATGCTGGTTCTCTACAAAACCATCAACTAAAACAAACATTCTTTTTAGTTGACTTTCAGCATGGTATCTTATCACAACAACAGACATGTAACTCTACACTAGTTTGGGTAATTTTTATTTCCCTTTCAATATTTGATAACATCTGAGATGGTTGTTTAATTATGTGAGTGTCTTTCTGTATGTATTGAAATGCCCTGAGTTCTAAAAGTAAAAGCTACTGAAAAGGTTCTTTGCCTAAGTCTTCTACTTCCTCCTATTTGTCATTTTTTGCCAAGTTTTCAAGACTTAATCATATGTTTGTGAATAATAAATATGAAGCCTATATATTACATTAGATCAATGGCAAATGAAAAGTATAATCCCATATTATGGGTGTCTGGTGGGAATTTTTTCATTCTTTTTTTTTTTATTCTTTTTTTTTTTAATTTATTTTAATTTATTTTGCAATACAATTCAGTTCTACATATCGGTCACGGATTCCCTTGTTCTCCCCCCTCCCGTCCCCCTCACCTTCCCCCCAACGCCCCCCCCCCCATTCCCATCTCCTCCAGGGCAAAGCCTTCCCCACAGACTGAGGTCAACCTGGTAGACTCAGTCCAGGTAGGTCTAGTCCCCTCCTCCCAGGCCAAGCCAAACAATCCTGCATAGGCCCCAGGTTTCAAACAGCCAACTCATGCAATGAGCACAAGATCTGGTCCCACTGCCTGGATGCCTCCCAAACAGATCAACCCAATCAACTGTCTCACCCATTCGGAGGGCCTGATCCAGTGTGGACCCCTCAGCCATTGGTTCATAGTTCATGTGTTTCCATTCATTTGGCTATTTGTCCCTGTGCTTTATCCAACCTTGGTCTCAACAATTCTCGCTCATATAAACCCTCCTCATTCTCGTTGATTGGACTCCCAGAGATCCACCCAGGGCCTAGTCATGGATCTCTGCATCCAGATCCCTCAGTAGTTGGATGAGGTTTCTAGCACAACAATTAGGGTGTTTGGCCATCCCATCACCAGAGTAGGTCAGTTCGGGCTGTCTCTCGACCATTGCCAGCAGTCTGTTGTGTGGGTATCTTTGTGGATTTCTGTGGGCCTCTCTAGCACTTTGCTTCTTCCTGTTCTCATGTGGTCTTCATTTACCATGGTCTCCTATTCCTTGTTCTCCCTCTCTGTTGTTGATCCAGCTGGGATCTCCTGCTCCCCCAAGCTTTCTTTCCCTCGACCCTCGCCTTTCATTACCCCCACTCATGTCCAGGCTGTTCATGTAGATCTCATTCCATTTCTCTGTCATTGGGCGATCCCTGTGTCTTTCTTGGGGTCCTGTTTTCCGGGTAGCCTCCCTGGTGATGTGAGTAGCAGACAATTCATCCTTGTTTCATATCTAGTATCCTGCTATGAGTGAGTACATACCATGTTTGTCTTTCTGAGTCTGGGTTACCTCACTCAGGATGATTTTTTCTAGATCCATCCATTTGTCTGCAAACCTCATGATGCCATTGTTTTTTTCTGCTGAGTAGTATTCCATTGTGTATATGTACCACATTTTGTTTATCCATTCTTCAGTTGAAGGGCATCTGGGTTGTTTCCATGTTCTGGCTATTACAAACAATGCTGATATGAACATAGCTGAACAAGTGCTCTTATGGTGTGGTTGAGCATTTCTTGGGTATATGCCCAAGAGTGGTATAGCTGGATCTTGGGGGAGATTGATTCCCAATTTTCTAAGAAAGCGCCATATTGATTTCCAAAGTGGTTGTACAAGCTTGCATTCCCACCAGCAGTGGAGGAGAGTTCCCCTAGCTCCACATCCTCTCCAGCATAAGGTGTCTTCAGTGTTTTTGATCTTAGCCATTCTGACAGGCGTAAGGTGGTATCTCAGAGTTGTTTTGATTTGCATTTCCCTGATGATTAGGGATGATGAGCAATTCCTTAAATGTCTTTCGGCCATTTGAGTTTCCTATGTTGAGAATTCTCTGTTTAGTTCTATAGCCCATTTCTTAATTGGACTGTTGGGCATTTTGATGTCTAATTTCTTGAGTTCCTTATATATTCTGGATATCAGTCCTCTGTCAGATGTGGGGTTGGTGAAGATCTTTTCCCATTCTGTAGGCTGTCGCTTTGCCTTGTTGACCGTATCCTTTGCTCTACAAAAGCTTCTCAGTTTCAAAAGGTCCCATTGATTGATTGTTTCTCTCAGAGTCTGTGCTACTGGTGTTCTATTTAGGAAGTAGTCTCCAATGCCAATGCGTTCAAGACTACTTCCTACTTTCTCTTCTAGCAGGTTCAGAGTAGCTGGATTTATGTTGAGGTCCTTGATCCACTTGGACTTAAGTTTTGTGCACGGTGATAGATATGGATCTATTTGCAGCCTTCTACATGTTGATATCCAGTTTTGCCAGCACCATTTGTTGAAGATGCTTTCTTTTTTCCATTGTGCATTTTTGGCTTCTTTGTCAAAAATTATATGTTCATAGGTGTGCGGATTAATGTCAGGGTCTTCAATTCGATTCCATTGGTCCACATGTCGGTTTCTATGCCAGTACCAAGCTGTTTTTATTACTGTAGCTCTATAGTAGAGCTTGAAGTCAGGGATCGTGATGCCTCCAGAAGTTGTGTTATTGTACAGGATTCCTTTGGCTATCCTGGGTTTTTTGTTTTTCCATATGAATTTGAGTATTATTCTTTCCAGGTCTGTGAAGAATTGTGTTGGTATTTTGATGGGGATTGCATTGAATCTGTAGATTGCTTTTGGTAAGATTGCCATTTTTACTATGTTAGTCCTGCCTATCCATGAGCATGGGAGATCTTTCCATTTTCTGACATCTTCTTCAATTTCTTTTTTAAGGGACTTAAAGTTCTTGTCATATAGGTCCTTCACTTGCTTGGTTAGTGTTACCCCAAGGTATTTTATGTCATTTGTGGCTATAGTAAAGGGTGATGTATCTCTGATTTCCTTCTCCACTTCTTTGTCCATTGTATATAGGAGGGCTACTGATTTTTTTGAGTTGATCTTGTATCCTGCTATGTTGCTGAAGGTGTTTATAAGCTGTATCAGTTCCTTGGTGGAATCTTTGGGGTCGCTCAAGTATACTATCATGTCATCTGCAAATAGGGAAAGCTTGACTTCTTCCTTTCCAATTTGTATCCCCTTAATCTCCTTATGTTGTCTTATTGCTCTGGCTAGAACTTCAAGTACTATATTGAATAAGTATGGGGAGAGTGGACAGCCTTGCCTCGTTCCTGATTTTAGTGGAATTGCTTTGAGTTTCTCTCCATTTAATTTGATGTTGGCTGTTGGCTTGCTGTAAATTGCCTTTATTATGTTTAGGTATGTTCCCTGTATTCCTGATCGCTCTAATACCTTTATCATGAAGGGGTGTTGGATTTTGTCAAATGCCTTTTCTGCATCCAGTGAGATGATCATATGGTTTTTTTCTTTGAGTTTGTTTATATGGTGTATTATATTGACGGACTTTCGTATGTTGAACCACCCTTGCATCCCTGGAATGAATCCTACTTGATCATGGTGGATAATTGTTTTGATGTGTTCTTGGAGTCTGTTTGCCAGTATTTTATTGAGTATTTTTGCATCAATGTTCATGAGGGAGATCGGTCTGTAGTTCTCTTTCTTTGTTGTATCCTTGTTTGGTTTAGGAATTAGGGTAATTGTAGCCTCGTAGAAGGAGTTTGGCAATGTTCCTTCTGTTTCTATTGTGTGGAACAATTTAGAGAGTATTGGTATTAACTCTTCTTTGAAGATCTGGTAGAATTCTGCGCTGAAACCATCTGGTCCTGGGCTTTTTTTGGTTGGGAGACTTTTAATGACTGTTTCTATTTCGTTAGGGGTTATTGGACTATTTAAATAGTTTATCTGGTCTTGATTTAACTTAGGTATGTGGTACCTATCCAGAAAGTTATCCATTTCTTTTAGGTTTTCCAGTTTTGTCGAATAGAGGTTTTTGAAGTATGACCTGATGATTCTCTGGATTTCCTCAATGTCTGTTGTTATGTCCCCCTTTTCATTTCTGATTTTGTTGATTTGGATGCTCTCTCTCTGTCTTTTGGTTAGTTTGGTTAAGGGCTTGTCTATCTTGTTGATTTTCTCAAAGAACCAACTCTTTGTTTCATTAATTTTTTGTATTGTTCTCTTTGTTTCTATTTTATTGATTTCAGCTCTCACTTTGATAATTTCCTGGCGTCTATTTTTCCTGGGAGACTGTGCTTCTTCTTGTTCTAGAGCTTTCAGGTATGCTGTTAAGTCTCTAGTGTGAGATTTCTCCAACTTATTTATGTGGGCATTTAGTGCTATGAATTTCCCTCTTAGTACTGCTTTCATAGTGTCCCATAAATTTGGATATGTGGTGTCTTCATTTTCATTGATCTCTAGGAAGTCTTTAATTTCTTTCTTTATTTCTTCCTTAACCCATTGGTGATTCAGTTGGGTATTATTCAGTTTCCATGAGATTGCAGGTTTTCTGTAGTTTTTGTTGTTTTTGAAATCCAACTTTAGACCATGGTGGTCTGATAGAACACAGGAGGTTATTCCAATTGTTTTGTATCTGTTTAGATTTGTTTTGTGGCCAAGTATGTGGTCAATTTTAGAGAAGGTTCCATGGGGTGCTGAGAAGAAGGTATATTCTTTTTTGTTAGGATGGAATGTTCTGTAGATATCGATTAAGTCCATTTGAGTCATGACATCAGTTAAGTCCTTTATTTCTCTGTTAAGTTTCAATTTGGGAGATCTGTCCAGTGGTGAAAGTGGGGTGTTGAGGTCTCCCACTATTAATGTGTGGGGTTTTATATGTGATTTAAGCTTTAGTAATGCTTCTTTTACATATGTGGGTGCCCTTGTGTTTGGGGCATAAATATTCAGAATTGAGACTTCATCTTGGTGAATCTTTCCTGTGATGAGTATGTAATGACCTTCTTGATCTCTTTTGATTGATTTTAGTTTGAAGTCTATTTTGCTGGATATCAGGATGGCTACACCCGCTTGTTTCTTAAGACCGTTTGATTGGAAAGTCTTTTCCCAGCCTTTTATTTTTAGGTAGTGTCTATCTTTGAATTTGAGATGTGTTTCTTGTATGCAGCAGAAAGATGGGTCCTGCTTTCGTATCCATTCTGTAAGCCTATGTCTTTTTATAGGTGAATTAAGTCCATTGATATTGAGGGAAATTAATGACCAGTGATTGTTCATTCCTGTTATTTTTTGGTGGTGATGTGTGGGTACTTCTATACGTTGGGGTTTACTGCTGTGGCTTTATCTGTTGCCTGTGTTTTCGAGGGTGTATCTGACTTCCTTAGGTTGGAATTTTCCTTCTAGTGCTTTCTGTAGGGCTGGGTTTGTGGATAAGTATTGTTTAAATCTGGCTTTGTCATGGAATGTCTTGTTCACTCCATCTATGGTGATTGAAAGTTTTGCTGGGTATATTAGTCTAGGCTGACATCCATGGTCTCTTAGTGTCTGCATTACATCTGTCCAGGTTCTTCTGGCTTTCAAAGTCTCCATTGAGAAATCGGGTGTTATTCTGATGGGTTTGCCTTTATATGTCACTTGGCCTTTTTCCTTTGCTGCTCTTAATATTCTTTCTTTATTCTGTACGTTTAGTTGTTTAACTATTATGTGGCGAGGGGACTTTTTTTGGGGGTCTAGTCTGTTTGGTGTTCTATAAGCTTCTTGTATCTTCATAGGCATTTCCTTCTTTAAGTTGGGAAAGTTTTCTTCTATGATCTTGTTGAATATATTTTCTGTGCCCTTGAGTTGGTATTCTTCTTCTTCGACCCCTATTATTCTTAGGTTTGGTCTTTTCATGGTGTCCCAAATTTCTTGGACATTTTGGTTCATGACTTTGTTGGCTTTAGTGTTTTCTTTGACTGATGAATGTATTTCTTCTACTGTATCTTCAACGCTAGAGATCCTCTCTTCCATCTCTTGCATTCTGTTGATTATACTTGCATCTGAAGTTCCCAATCGTTTTCTCAGATTTTCTATTTCCAGCATTCCCTCTGTTTGTGTCTTCTTCATTTTTTCTATTTCCCTTTTCAGGTCTTGGACTGTTTCCTTCATTTGTTTCATTGATTTTTCTTGATTTTCTCTCAGTATTTTATTGTTTTCTTCCAGGACTTTATTGATTTCTTCTAATTTGTTTGCCCTTTCCTCTAGTTGTTTACAGCGTTCTTCACATTTTTTTTGTCTTTTCCTCTACACAAGCCTCTAGCTTCTTCATGATGTCATTCATAAGGCTGTTTTCTTCTGCTTCTTCCAATTTCTGATGTTCAGGTCTAGGTGTTGGAGGAGGGCTAGGGCCTGGTGATGCTGTATTGCTATTCATTTTGTTGTATATGTTTCTGCCTTGACGTCTGCCCATCTCCTTGTGCTTCGTTACTGGCCTTATCCGCACACTTGGTTCAGCCAGACCAGTGTTCCAAAAGGGAAGTCCGGAGCAAGATGGGAGCTGGGGGCCAGCCTCTAAGTCTCAGGAAGAGGCTTGGGGCTCAAGCGGATGGGCGTGGGGGCAGGGCGTGGAGCCTGCAGGGCCTGCCAGGGGTCTTGGAGAAGGGGATCCTTCCTGGTGGGGCTAGCAGGGAACCTGCCCGGTGGCCAGAACCTGGGGCCAAGTTGGGCAGGTCTTCCCTGGAGTGGCTGGTGCCCAGGGATGGGGTCTGGGGCAAGGAAGGGTACTCACCAGTTTTCCAAAAGGGAAGTCCCGAGCAAGATGGGAGCTGGGGGCCGGCCTCTAAGTCTCAGGAAGAGGCTTGGGGCTCAGGGGGATGGGAGTGGGGGCAGGGCGTGGAGACTGCAGGGTCTGCCAGGGGTCTTGGAGAAGGGGATCCTTCCCGGTGGGGCTAGCAGGGAACCTGCCCGGTGGCCAGAACCTGGGGCCAAGTTGGGCAGGTCTTCCCTGGAGTGGCTGGTGCCCAGGGATGGGGTCTGGGGCAAGGAAGGGTACTCACCAGTTTTCCAAAAGGGAAGTCCGGAGCAAGATGGGAGCTGGGGGCCGGCCTCTAAGTCTCAGGAAGAGGCTTGGGGCTCAGGCGGATGGGCGAGGGGGCAGGGCGTGGAGACTGCAGGGTCTGCCAGGGGTCTTGGAGAAGGGGATCCTTCCTGGTGGGGCTAGCAGGGAACCTGCCCGGTGGCCAGAACCTGGGACCAAGTTGGGCAGGTCTTCCCTGGAGTGGCTGGTGCCCAGGGATGGGGTCCGGGGCAAGGAAGGGCACTCACCAGTGTTCCTAAAGGGAAGTCCGGAGCAAAAATCGAATTTTTTCATTCTTTCCTGGCTTTCGTGACCACTACATTAAAGCCACTTTTGATTAAAATAACTGTTTGATTTGGTTTTTCGAGACAGGGTTTCTCTGTGTAGCTTTGCGCCTTTCCTGGAACTCACTTGGTAGTCCAGGCTGGCCTCGAACTCACAGAGATCCACCTGGCTCTGCCTCCCGAGTGCTGGGATTAAAGGCGTGCGCCACCACCGCCCGGCTGTTTGAAAAATTTAAAAGCATTGTTCTGGGAATGGATGAAGAGATGCCTCAGTTGTTAGGAGCACAGATTGCTTGTGCCTAGGACCTGAGTCTGTTTCCAAGCTGCCACAGTGTGCTCACAAGTACCTGTAGCTCTAAGTCAGGGGATCTGACGCCCTGTTCTTGCCATCACCAGACCTCCTTGGATGTGGTAAACACAAACTGACCAAGTGCATATCCATACACATCATGTAAGTCAAAATAAGTCAATATTTAAAGGATGTTCCTGCTAATATATTTGTGGAACATATTTTTTTCACATACCCCTAAAGAATACAAAGTTCTTCCATGATGTCTGCAACCATCCCTTCATTTATTTTCGTCTTTGTCCATGGTTTTTATACATACTTTTGTGTCTACCTTGTACTTCAGTCTTGACAGTGGAGAAATTTCTTGTATGTGATACTATTTTGTCGACTTGACACAAGCTAGATCTGGAAAGACAAACCTCAATTAAGAAAATGTCTCCCTCAGATTGTCTGTACCGAAGTCTGTAGAACTGTTTCTTGATTAATGATTGATGAAGGATTTCCCAGATAACTGGGAGTGGTGATAGCCCTGGGCGTCTGTCCTGGATGTCTGTGGGAGGCCTGATCTTTTCTCAAGTGAAACATGAGAAGGAGTTGATCTGGGGAGATGGGAGGTGATGGGGAACTGGAAGGAATGAAATGAGGGGAAGCTGCGGTTGGGATGTCATATATGATAGACTACTACTACTACTACTACTACTACTACTACTACTACTACTGAGCAGGGCATGGGGGTACATGCCATTAACCCCAGCACTGGGGAAACAGAGGTAGGTAGATCTCTGAGTTTGAGGCCAAAAAGTGAGTTGGTCTAAAAAGTGAGTTCCAGGACAGCCAGGGCTGTTACATAGAAAAACCTTGTCTCAAAAAAATGAAACAAAGACAAATGCAAAACAGTAATAATAATAATAACAGTAGCTATGTACACAAGTTATAAGGAGCAAGCCATTAGGCAGCATCCTTCCATAGCTTCTGCTTTAGTCTCTGCATCCAGGCCCCTACCTAGAGTGTCTGCTTTGGCTTCCTTCAGTGGTGAACTACCACTCCTAAATCCTTTCCTGAAATTCTAGTACCTAAAAAACAACTTTACTGAGCAAAATATTGGCAGTGGCAAGTATTCCACAAAGAATGTTGCTTTTATTTGATTTAAAATATTTTATGATACTAGTTTTCTTTTGGGAGTAATTCATTTTAGGAAATTCAAAGATTGCTCACTTCTACTTTTTTATTAGTTTATTTTTTCACATATTTCACATATTTCACATATTTCATTTTCACTATTTCACATATACATCCTTTATACACATAGTTTACTTTAAGCATATTCCCCTACATTTTCATATAATATCCCATTTCTCATCTTCTTTCCAATAAATCCTTCTTTAATGTGGTGTGTGTGTATGTGTTTGTATGGCCAACTTCATTAAAATAGTGTTTCCTGTTTGAATATACATAGGGGTTATTTATTTGAACACTTGAAGTTTTCCAGTGACTACAATACTGAGGATATGACTGTCCCACAAACAGTAATGTATTTTTGCCTAAAGTTCCTAAGAGATGAGTTGGCCTTGTGGGCCAGTCCTCCATCCATGTTGGAGTGTTGATAAGCCCAGTCTTGTGAAGCTTTTGTACAGGAAGCTAACTCTGCTATGAATTTATTGTTTAAAAGCCATGCCATGCCCTGTAGATCCCCTCCCTTCATTGAGCATTGACTTTATTTCTATCTGGCCTTGCAAGATCCTCCCTGGAGGTTGAAGTGAATGATAAATATGACCCCTTTAGGGCTGAGTATACAACAACCCCTTATTCCCAGCACTTTTACTAGTTCTGATCCTCTGCATTAAGTGTACATCCACTTACCCACTATATTTTAATTTGAAATAACTGAGCATACATTTATCACTTGTTATAATGTAGAATATATCTAAATCACACAAAATTGCAATGCAATATTAAATTCAAAATAGTTCTCATGACAACAAGAATTATCATGTTGCCTTTGTGCACACTCTCATTTCTCTAACCAATTTCTCCATGTTTTAGAGCATAGAATATCAAAACATAATCTGACCAATGTGAAAGTCAAGGTGAAGTCATCACCTTTGTGTTAGTAAACTTGTAAAATGTACTGTATGATGACTTGTGATTTTTATCATAATTTTATGAATTAATATGATAATTAAAGATGTCTCTGCCACTAATATTTTATGTTCATTGTTTATACAAATATGTATGACAATAGTTGGAAGAAAACTAATCGCTCTCACTTGTAGCAGACTAAGATTCAGGAATAATCTGTGTATAACAATAACCAGAATATGGAGAATGTTTGAACTGCTTCTGATAGAATAGCCATCACATAACTGGAATGACCACATTAATCAACATCATAGAAATAAAAAAAAAAAAACAGAATCAACTTCAATTGAAACTTTTAAAAGTAGCTATATATTCCCCTTTAATTAAATATCTATTTTATTAGGAATACAAATAGTTTTATCCTATTTCTAACAACAAGGTTCAACAACATTTTATTCTCTCTGAGATTGCAAGCTAAGATCTACCTTATAACTGATGTCTAAGCTGTGACTTGCGGAGATCAGTAGTTAATCAAAAGGAACTTGTCAAATATAACTACTCTTTCTAACAAAATATTTTGCTTAGTATAGGTACTTTTATGTAATCCTCTTCCAAGCATGGATCATTTCAAGAGATCATGTTTTGCTTACATGATTAGGTCTCCATATGGAATCATGATATATATTAAGGGATGGCCATAGATGACATGCATGAATCAAGGAAGAATTTGTTGCTTTGCTGAAGGATAGTATAGTATGTTGAATGATCACAGCTTTTAGATATATCTG
Organism: Peromyscus californicus insignis; assembly: GCF_007827085.1. Taxonomy (NCBI): domain Eukaryota; kingdom Metazoa; phylum Chordata; class Mammalia; order Rodentia; family Cricetidae; genus Peromyscus; species Peromyscus californicus. Next base: position 14,786,386 of record NW_026294413.1, on the reverse strand, counting down.
CCACTCACTGTACTGTTTGTAGAAAAAAATGGCTTAACATCTCCAATTATTAGTCATTTTGTCTGTAAAATAATAATAGTGTATATTTGAACAGACAATGTTTATTCTTTTGAAGTAAGTAACAACAAGAATATTTAAGAGGGGACCACTGTGCTTTAAGGAATCAGTGAAGCATAAAAACAAAACATGAAATCCAAGGAGTATTGAACTAAGCTTTTCATATTTCAAAGACTTCAGAGAACTAGTTCTTAGTGAAAATAAAATACTTTATGCTGTCTGAACTGACTTGCTGATTCAAGAACTTTCCCCGTCAAACCAATTTTATTTTTTAAAACTGCATTTATGTTCCAAGACAATTAGAAGCTGAAAATGCATTAAATGCTGAACATCATTCCATCTTCTTTGAAACTGTCATCAAGCCAAGGCTTGTTGGCTTAGTTAGGGAGAAACAATTCCAACTACCAAGAATAGGTTTCCTTTTGTATTTTTGGTTGTGAGCCTAGCCTTTAATGGATGAGCCATCTCTCCAGCCCTAGGTTTCCTTTTTAAAACTTTAAGCCTATTTTGAATCTTGGAGCATTTTACATATTTCTATAGATTGCCTCTATAAATTAATCCTTGCTTATACAAATTAAAATTGATATTACATGCAGAAAAAGCCTTTCAGGATACATTAGCAAATTTTGCAGAGTTTTATAAGTCCTTTAAGTCTGGTAGAAGATGTATGTACCAAGTTGAACTTCAAATTTCATATTGTGCTGAGCGCTGTTTCAAAGGGAATAGTTCTCAGTATACAAGTAATAAACTGTGAAAAGACTTTTTCTGTCATTTTTATGAGCTTTCCAATCATCTTGGCATATAGTGATATATAGAATAAGCACACAGAATAAGAGAAAGCATGATATTGATTAAAGCAAAGTGTTGATTTGCCTTAGCTGATAAGTACATTTTTTTTTTATCAAAATGAAAGGGCTGTTCATTGCTGAACTAGTTCCTGTCAAGTAATTCAAATACACATTACAGAAAAGACTTTAACAGTTTTTTTGTGCCAGAGGATTTCCTACAGGGCTTTGATCAGCATCAGGGGTTGCCTGTAAGTAACCCACTGCTCACCATTTTAATTCTCATACAACACATTCCAAATGCAGCCCTCCTCCCTCCTTGCTCTCCTCCCATCTCTGCTCTCCCCCAGATCCACTTCCCTCCATCTCCCTTTAGAAAGGAGCAAGCCTCCAAGTGATACCAACCAAACGCAGCACAACATGATGCAATAAGACTAGGCACTGTCCTTCATGTCAAGGTGGGACAAGACAACCCAGGAGGAGGGAAAGGGTCTGAAGAACAGGTAAAAGACTCAGTGATATTCCCAAATCCCATTGTTAGTAGTCCCACAAAATCCACAAGCTAAACAACCATGTTGCACAGGACCTAACACAGATCCATGATGCCTTCAAGATTGCCTCTTCAGTCTTTGTGAGTCTCTTAGCCCTGCTTGGTTGATTCTGTGGGCCTTTTTCTCCTGGAGTCCTTAAACACTCTGGTTCCTAGCAGCCTTCCTCCCCAAATTCTATGGGGTTCCCTGAGCTTTGCCTAAGTGTTTATGTGTGGGTCTCTGTATCTGGTCCCATGAGCTGTCAAAGGAAGCCTCTCTGGTGAAGTCTGGGATAGGCACTGATCTATGTATATAGCAGAATATCATCAGGAATAATTTCATTGATTTTTTTTTTGATCAATAGGTCTTGGTTGTACTCTAGGTCTCTGTACCGTCCAGCTTCTGGTTCCTGACCTTCCAGGCAGAGTTGGGCATTGACACCCTCTAGAAGCTTGGGCCTCAAATTAGACTAGTCATTGGTTGGCCACTCCCACAAGGTCTGAGCAATCATTGCCCCAGCATATCTTTCTGGCAGGCAGGACAGGTTGTGGGTGGAGGTAATCATTTTCACTCAGCTTTGTGTGTGTGGATGGTTTGTGTGTGTGTGTGTGTGTGTGTGTGTGTGTGTGTGTGTGTGTGTGTGTGTACAAGCACATGTGTGGTATACTTGTTATGTGTTTGTATGTGAATGTGAGCCAGAGGTTAGTATCAGGTGTCTCTCAATCTCTTTCCCATTTAGTCTTTACAGAAGGTTTATTATTGAACCTGGAGCTCACTGGTTGTAGAGAGTCTACCTGGCCAGCAAGCCCCAGGAATCCTCCTGCTTGACCAGAAGTGCTGGGATTACTGAGACTTCTGGTTGCACTTGTCTTTCACACTGTTGCTCAGGTCCCACACTCAGGTCGTCATACTTGAGCTGAAAGCACTATTGTGACTGAGTAATCTCCGCAAACATCATTTGCTATTCCATTTGTATTCACATGCTTTGTTTTTATACTTCTGAGAGTACATCATTGTACTGATGTTCCTTCAACATTGGGACCTCTTCTTGCTTCATCCACTATACTTTATCACATTGGTGTGATTGTTTGCTATTTAGTTTGTAAGTTTAACCAGCTCGAGGAACTATGGCTTTTTGTCTTTTAGTCACTGTATTACAAAACAATTATCCAGCCATCTAGACCTTGTAACTTTTATTCTTCTAAATTCAATTATGTAATTATAATAAAATTTAATTTTATCTGCAACGTATCATGCCTATTTATATGTATTCACCATAACTTCATTTTCTATGTCCCTTTTTACAGCTCAAAATTCTCCCTTTATATTTGGCTACTCCATCATTAAATACATCTGCAATGTTTCTAGTTTAATTCTATTTTAATTTCACATTCAGTGATGCTTTTATTCTTTCCTTGTTTTATCTTCCTTTCCTTGATTTCATTTTCAATTTCTTTATTTTGGGGAGGAATCACTTTTTTTAAGATTGCAATTGAATAACAATGTTTTTCCCTTGTCTTTCCTACCTCCAAACTCTCCATTAAACCCCTGTCTGGCGTTCTTCAAATTCATGGCTTCTGTTTTTTATTAATTTTCATTTCAACTTATATTTACCAAAATATATATAATATTTTTTTCTGAGTACGTTAGCATATTAAATAACTGATATTGCAAAGCTGTGTCTACTCGACTACATTTTCTGCTTCTTATTTAACATTTTGGTTTTGTTCAGTCTATTCACTTATTTTAGTTTGTATGATAAATACTTTAAGTGACAAATTCTCACTTTAAGATAAGATAGTGTTTAAACTGATATAAATTTAGATTTGAAATATTACCTTCAGCATGAAAATCACATTTTCTGTTCTCAACACTGATATATACAAAGATCTTGAATGAAGAAGTCCAGCCCAACTTGCAGCATTCCCTACTCAATTTAAAATTTCTTTCTTTTGGGATGAATAATGTCTTTCCCAGGTCTTATGTTTGGATGAGACACCTACTGGATCAGAGGAAAAGTCCAGCCACTATAGTAAACATAGAAGTCAGACAATAGTAACACATGCCTTTAATCCTATCACTTGGGAGGTAGGGATCTCTCTGAATCTCTGTGAGTTCAAGGCCACACTGGGAACAGAGCCAGGCATGGTGACTCACGCCTTTAATCCCAGCACTAACCACAGAGGTCTGGAGGTCTGAACAGACAGACAGGAAGTGACAGAGATAGGCAGGAAGAGGAAGTGATGTAGCTGGACAGAGAGCAAATGAGATAGCAGAACAAAAAGGCATATAGGTGTGGATATACAGGAAGCTATCTTTGGAGACTGAGGTATCAGTGAGGTGAGGTTAGCTTGTGGATTTTCCTATTTCCCTGACATCCCAGTTAAATTTTGTTGGGGGACACAGTATATTGAGGGACACAATATATCACCACAACCTATGTTATGTTACTTTACATAGGGCTTGTGAGGGGCCATTTGTCCTCAGAATGACAGATGATCCAACAGAGAAAGTCCCTCCTACCATCTAAATGGCACAGGAAGGATCCTTGGTCTATGAACTAGGCAACGTATCCTCACCAGATGATGACTGCTGGATCTTTGTTTTGGGATTACCCTTCCTCCAGAACCATGAAAAATAAATGTCATCTGGTTATAAAAAGTCAATGGCATTTTTACGATAGCAAAATAGACTAATATATTTTGAATTCAATTTTCTTTATTTTTATGCTCTCAATTTTATTCATGGTTTTTGCTCCTGTCATTTAAATTATTCCTAGTTAGAGTGTAAAAGCTATTCTTTCCTGCTAAAATCATGTGATAATAAAATCAAAATAAAATTTATTTACTACTTAGAAGTTTATTTATATTTGTAAATGTATGACCTCTCAAGTGTAGTGAAAGCATGTTAGAAAATAAGATATTATATCATTATCTCTTGTCAGTGAATACCACATATCATGTACATTTGAGAGTTTTATTTAAATAGTTTTATATGAACTTCTGAACTAATTACTCCTCTGAAAAAGCTACTGTTTTACCCAGACTTTTTCTCATTATTCTCTTGATATTGGCACTTTGAGACAGTTTGAACATTTGAACTGGTCCTAAGGTTTTATACTTTTACAGAATCTTTTGTATTAGAATCTTTTTTTATTATTAAAAAGATAAACAAAACTGGGAAGTCAAGATAATTCACAACTCAGTGGGTGGAGATACTTACCCAAGTGTCCTCCCCAGGACCCAAGTGACAAAGGGAGAGAGTAATTCTTGCAGATTGTCCTCCAATGTCTATGGGAACGTTTTGGCATGTGTGTACCTATGCCTAACTGAGGTACATGCAAGCAGAGGCACTCATGCGTATCCACACAGACAAACACACAAATACACACAGGCACATATACACACACACAAAGGCCCACAGGTCCACATGCACACAGACACACACACATACACACACACTCACACACATGCACACACACTGGCACAAACACACACATACATACACACTCACACACATGCACACACACTGGCACAAACACACACACACACAGGTATACACACACACACACACACTGGCACACACACACACACACACACACACTGGCACGCGTGCGCGTGCACACACACACACACACACACACACACACACACACACAAACCATGTTTGTAAAATATAAGCATAAAGTCAACTTAAATTCTCTTTTATTAATATTTCCACTTAAGTGGTTCTCACATATTGGAATGCCTAAGGTTGAAGTTATTCCTTCAAAGAATAAATCATCTCAATTTTACACAAAAGCATATTATTATATTTCGAATGCTTTGTGATTTATCTCAAATCATGTTGAAATGAAAGATAGCAAGACAGGTCCTGGAGTAAGAATCAGGGAACTTGAGAATGGAAATTGATTACAAAATATGCTCTAAGTTTTATAATGCTTGAAGCTGTTCTGTCCAAATTAATGAATATTTCTGTGGATATTATTTTCCTTTTCAAAGCTATATTGAATTAATGGTATAATTAGCGGTCCAAAGTTTAATTAAAAAAGAAGAAAGAAAACCTGAGTTTACTGAAAAATAAATTATGTATCCCCAAACTTTAATTTATTGAAGATTGAAATGTTTAACAGCTCAGTTGGTAACTCCACACACAGCTCTTGGAAAGGAATCCAAGTTTGATTTCCAGAGTCCACCTTTGGTGGTTCACGAACCACCTTTGCCTCTAGTTCCAGGGAATCTGATGACTTCTTCTGTATGCACATCTGTGTGTGTATGCATGAATGTGGGTATGTATGTGTGCTTTGTGTGTGTGTGTGTGTATGTGTACCTTTGTGTGTATATGTGTATATGTTTATGTGTATATATTTGTTTGTGTGTGCATGTATGTGTTTATGTGTGTATATATCTGTGTGTATGTATTTGTGTGTATATATGTATATTTGTTTGTGTGTTTGTGTGTGTATGTGTATTTGTATAATGCATGCATGTGGAAAAATATAGATGTGCTTGGGGGAAAACATACACATGCAACAAAATCAATTAGTCATTAAACTAGATAAATCTTAAAACACTGTAACAATTTATTCTGTGCATTCATTAGAAACAATGTATATATGTTATCAAAGCATCTGATTCCTCCAAAGAAACATTGCATAGTTGAGAATATAATAACAATACTTATCAGCTAGTGTGTATTTCCTACTGGTATCTTGCTGTGGAATAATGCTCTTGTACACTGGTTTGATAAGACTCTGATTGGCCAGTAGACAGGCAGGAAGTATAGGTGGAGCAAGCAGATGAGGAGAATTCTGGCAAGAGAAAGGGCTGAGTCAGGAGTCACCAACCAGACACAGGGGAAGCAAGATGTCAAGGCAGAACTCAGAAAAGGTACCAAGCCACATGGCTAAACATAGATAAGAATTATGGGTTAATTTAAGTGTAAGAGCTAGTCAGTAATAAGTCTGAGCTAAGGGCCAAGCAGTTATAATTAATATAAGCTTCTGAGTGATTATTTTATAAGGGCTGCGGGACTGTGGGTGAGAAATTTGTCCCTACTGCGGTTCAGGCAGGACACAGGAAATCTTCTGACTACAGCATCTAAATTTATTAAACTATTGTTGTGTACGATGTGTCTCTGAGGATGCAAATATGACACAGCATGTATGTGGATATTAGAGGGGAAATTTTGATGTTTTGTTATCTCCTTCTACTGTGGGTTCTGGGTATCAGACAGAGACCACCTGTTTTGCCCAGCAAGTATTCCTACATCCTACACTATCAGGCCCATTTATCTCACATATACAGTTGAAGACAGTTATTCAGAAAATTAATTTTGTTCATGCCCACATATCTTTGAATTGTCTGAATCGACATTCCTGCAAATTTCTAATTCAGGATTTCTCACTTAATTCTCTGCTTTGAAATAATGTGGGTCAAAGTTCAAATATAACTGTGGCTTGTTTTTGAGTCCTCACACAGTGCAAAGAGCTCTTGAGTCAAGGTGACCCAGGAAACCTGTTAATGGCATTAGTTTGAAAGGCTTTCCTGTGAAATAAATATTCAGGAGAAATTTTTATCTCCATTACTCATAGCCTACCTCTAAGCAACCATTTAGTAAAACCCTCATCATTTCTATATATACATGCATTGTGATTGCAATGGTTTTCCCCTGAAATCTTTTATAGAGCCATGCAAAGACACTTTATATTTTCAAAACCATGGCAAATGTTTATTGTTCTTTAAGGTGCCCTAATGTAATATTTACTGCAGAATATGAATTTATTTAATTACATTTGTGAAAGACAACCATTTGTCTCCTGTGGTTGTTGTACAAGTTAGCTTTATTTATTGACTTTGATATTTGTGCAGCTATATCAAAGTATTTGGTTAACTATATTATCAGAATCCTATGAATTGTGTTTCTGCCCCTAATGGGCTGAAAAATATTTTAAACTATTAGTGATATTGTTTTCTTTCTGAAAATAGGATATTAACATCATGATTCTCTTCACAAAGGTATAAAAAAATAAGCGTGGATGGTGTAGTGATTTTCCTTTAAAATTCCAGCTGTGTTGAAAGTTGAAAAGGGAGTCCACATATCCCATGCCATCCTGTGAAACTTAGTGAGAACTTGTCTCAGTATTTAAAAGAGAGAAAAGAAAAAGAAAATAAAGGTTGAGGATGTACCTTAGCAGATGAAGTATTTCGTGCAGATTGGATGAAAGGTCCCCAGCACCCACATGCTGGGAGAATGGAGGGATGAGGGATGGGTGTCAGGCTTGTATTTCCAGAAGTCAAGAGGCAGAAACAAAGAGGAATTCTCCAACGAATGGGAGCACAGGCTGGCTATCTAGAGTAGCTAAATTATGAACTTTGGATTCAGCCAGAGAATCTGCTTAGTCAATAAAGCCATGAGCAGTGAAGGAAGACAACTGATGTCAGACTTTGGCTTTACCATACCTATATGCACACATGCACCTACATCATATAAACTAGACATATAACCTACAAAAAGCAGAAAAAACAAGGAAAACATGAAAGAGTGCAGAAGTAACTCCTTGGTACAATTCTTGCATAGAGTTTTGTTTGAAAGGCATGGCTTCAATCGCTAACATTGGAGAGATATAAAGATAGAGTATATCCTTGCATATAAAATTATCAAGTGTGTAAGCTTTAATTTGTGATAGCACGTTAGTTCACAGTTTGATGTTATTTATTGCACAAACTTAGCTGTACATACAGCAGAATCTAAATGTGACCAAGACATTAACAACTATAATTACAGATACAGGCATTGAACTATAGATAATTTCCAAGTTCAGAACCAGTAATGTCCATGCCATTAATAAAGGAGACAAAAACTTCTCAAAAATGGCATACATCCTTTTCTTTTCCTCTTTTTCTAAGATAGAGTGACTTAAATTCGCAATCCTCCTGCCTTGGCCTTCTGATTTCTGAGATTATAGGCATTTGTCACTATTCCTTGTATCAAATATGAAGTTTAAAAGCCATATATTTCAAAAAGCAATTCAAGATGATATTCGGAGAATCTGGAATGAAGTCTTACATAGGAATACAACCAACATATCCACATAGACAATTAGAAGTAGTCTGGATGGAGAGTTGAGACCTTAGGTCATGAAGGATTTTCTGCTGTTCTTAGGAGTTTCTAATTGCTTCAGAACAGATTCTATGTCTTCTATATATCCTTTGAGAACAATGGCAATGTTAATCTCTTGTTCTGTAACCATATACAAACTTACATTTGTCAATAGTTCTACATACACCAGGAAACTCTAGAATGGACTTTATGTAACCATAGAACCTAAAATTGAATGAAGTCAGCGGGAGTCTCCTTGTCTCTAAGAGAAGAGGGCATGTGTCTATATTTGTAAAGAAAATTAAAGCTTTATCTGGAAAGGAAAAAATAAATGTGGAAAATAAAATATAGAAAACTAACATATTTATTTACTAATTGTATAAATTTATATAATAAAGTTTTCTGCAGATGCCTAAAGAAATTAAAACCATAATTCCTGAATACCTGATCATCTATTTATTAAGCAGTGTGTTTCTGAAGAAGCAGAAAATCTGGAACACGATTTTCATCATTCTAAGTAAGCCAAAGTGAATCAGAGCCATCCTAAGCATAGGCATATTGGTAATATTCAGCGACCCACAAAAGATTGGTAAACAGCATGTGGTAGGAACAAAAACATACCCAGTCTCTCTAATCGAGTCAGAGTAAAAATAAGTACATAAAATGAATCTGTATTCAAGTATTATGCCAAGCTTCCAGCCAAATGAAAGAATATTTTAGAAAACACGACAAAATCTGTTGATTCAAATGAAGAATTATTTAAACCAACCTTCAGTCAGAGGGAAAGTAATTAACAGAGTGCAATCCTTATTCCATTTTGTAGTTAGATATATGTGAAAGTTAACTGTCAAGCAATGAAAGATAAATAGTTTGGTATTATATTATTATATCAAGAGACATGGAGGCTTGGTGTTATGAATCCAAAGGAAGGAGGAATCTTTATAGTTTTAAACTTCAAAGAAGCCACAATGAAACGAAATCTGTGGATCCATGGACGCATTATAAAAAAGTAGGGCATTATGAGTATAAAGCTCTCATGAGAAACAATGATTACATTTTCCTCAATGGCTTTCAAGGTTTAATATAATGATTCAGCAAAGTCCTTTCTTTTCACTGTCTGTACTACACAAAAGGTTTAGTTTGGGTTATTTAGTTCTCAGAATCAAATAGACTGGATACAGACCACTGCAACCCTTAATAGAGTTGACACTAGATACCTGACTCTAATCAGGGCATCCTATTTCCAAAGGGAGAGAAGAGGGCTGGGTCAGTGTTTTTGGTGTCAGCAATTTAGTTGTCTGGCTGGCGAGGCTACAGAAAGAGTAGTTGAAGAAAATGGATGCTTTGATGAAGTCTTTACATAAAGACCTTTTATTCTAGCTATCTAGAAGCTAAAGCCTTTCTAGTGAGGTCTGTGCCTGGGAGAAGAAAGAGAAATAACTCAGCCTCAAGCATTTAATATCAATTCCACCTGAAGAGTAGCATTTTCTGGTAGGAGTGAACTCTCTACCAAGAATTAATGACCTAAATGTTTGTAAGTAAAATTTGTTATGCAAATAGACTACTTTAAAGTATTGTGAAAAATTCTACTTACCATAGTTTCCACATGAAATGAGCTCCACTGTTCAAAGATGAAATACCCTACCTATTTTCAGTTTTTCTCAGAAGCAGTGGAAATGAGTAGTGAGTAGAAAACACATGCATTTGTCTATAATTTTCTTTGTGTATCCACTGTGGGAAATTCATTCTCTCTCCAGCAGGAAAGTGTATTCTACTTGAAGAGAAAAAAAAATCTATTAAATTAAAAATAAAGCACTAAGTAATGGACAAAAAGAATGAGCTAGTGGTTCCTTCTAGAATTATATGTGGGCACTGAGCTTAGACCGCTCATGACCGTGTTGATGAGTCGATGCTTAATGATATGGTAGTCGTTATGCCCTCATGCTCTCTTTATTAAGGACTTGGCAAGTATTAATATAAACAAGATAAATGCAAATTCATGATAAAAATAAAACACTAAAACTTGATGTATTCATCTAGAAAAATAAGATGTTCATCTATAAGATAATTCATTATTTTAGATAAGTTAAAGAAACAAGACTATTTTACTTGCACTCAATAAAATAGTATATAAAGTTTACTTTAACAGAGAATTAATCCACTTGTCCCCATAAATTCATTTAAAACATTGTTATATAAAAACAACATGTAAATTTAAAGTGGTGGCCATTTCCTGCTCACATTTTATGAAGCAACTTTCTTAAATCTTTTATGTGAACCCCAGACATCGCTGTCTAGCCATCACAGCAGCCTCTTTATGAGTCATCTAGCAGAGCTTTCTAAAACACATCATCTTTCCTTCTCTCTGTTCTCTGAAATACAGCTTTTTAAAAATTCTGTGTGATACGATCACTGGAAGTTTTACCTCAAGCTATCAAATTGGAAGTTCTATTTCTGTCACTTGCTTTACCCCACCCCCAGTCACACAGGAGGTAAATGTTTGGCCTGCATAATACTTCCATCAATGAGTTTTCAAAAGTTATCTTTGATTCTGCCAGTTAAGTTATCATCCAGTCCCAGCACTTATGCTGTCCTAAATGGAAAGCTATTGATGTATCATAAAATCATTTGTCTTTTTATTTAAAGTCCTGTAAAAATGAACTCTAAAATGACCTAAGATCATGTCTATGTGCTTTTTTAAAAAATCTTTTGCATGGTTCTGAGGTATTAATTGAAGAAATAGTAAATAATAAATATCTCTTATTCTCATGCCTAGAAAGGGAAATCTCCCCTTAAGTTGTGATTTGTGTAAAGTCCAAAAACCCCCAATGCCATATATACCCTTGCAATTTACGTTCATCATTTCCTAGAACTTGAGATCGTAAAACTATTTATGAAGATACTATGTACTTTGGACACAGGATTTTGAAGAATTGAGCTGGTACAACCCTCAATGCTTAATTACTGTAGTCTAGTTTTCAGAGTATCAGAGACAGTGGGCAAGCTGCCAAAGGAAAAAGTAACCAATAATCTTACCCACACGTTTAACCTACAGACTACAACTATGACCATCAAGGCAAGATGTCATGACGGGTTCAGAAGTGAAACTCTTGATGGTAAGTAAAATCCATCTAACTGTACTTAAGGCACATTAGGAAACTCAACACTGGTGTTGCAAACCTGGAGCCCATGGGTGGAGAAATCATAGACCTTAGAAAATGAATGACTACTACCATTTTCCTAAATCAATCTATCTTGTAACTGTGTTCTAAAGCAAGTGTAACTCTTACTCCTCATCAAAGGTGTTTCCTTTTCTCTGCACACAGAGGCTACTACAGAGATCTACAGCAGGTGAAATGCAGAAAGTGTCTGTGGGTGACCAATCCCAAAGGTACACGAACAAACAATCCCTGTACCTAAAGTGCTGGAAACAAAGCAGACAAGTGGGTAAAACAATTGAAAGAGCCAGAGGAACAGAATGCCAGCAACAGATAATGTCTTCTAGACATGCCATGGACACTGAACCCACAGAATCTCAACAAGACTTGCATAAGGATTAGAATAGTCTACATACTAACACAGATGGGTGAAATTTCACAAAACCCCATTCCTACATGAAGAATTGCAGGAGACCAAGGTCTGCTGAGGAAAGTTGGAAATTGATTCAGTTTTATGCAAGGATGAGCTTCATGATGTTATCAATTCCCAAGTGGTCAGCATTAAACACATGTACAAATGAGCAACAGTAAATCAACTTATTGGTGTGTGTGTATGTGTGTGTGTGTGTGTGTGTGTGTGTGTGTGTGTGTGTGTGTGTGCACTTGTGTGTGAGCAGGTATTTAATAATGATAAAAGGAGTTGATGAGATTAATCTGAGAGGGATAAAGGTAAGATTTTAAGGGAGGGGAGGAAGGAATAGAAATGCTGTAAATACATCATATCTCTAAAACAGATATATGCATGTATGAATATATATACAAAAAAGAAATGTGTCCTGTACTATAAAAATATGTTTTCAAGACATTCAGAGTGCATTATATTTCTGTCTATATGTTCCAGTGTTAGCAATATATCAGAAAGGACTGGGTCTGGTGCATTGCTCAGGGGAAGCAATTCTTTCCTGGAATCTTGGCATATAAGCCTGAGAAATCCAACCTGAGGAACAAATACTGAGAGATACGATGACGCATAATTCGATAGAAAACTGTAAATGGGTTTGTGAAGATGCAGCATCAGGTTCCAGAGGGAGGAACTACGTGAGAGAAGCAGAGTGGGGCAGGTAACTCAAAGAGGGATTAGTGAATCATGCAAAGTAGACTTTGCTTCACTCTCACACAATGGGGAATCCCAAAAGGATTTACACAAAGAAGTAACATGAGCATGTTTGAGTGATAGCTGGAAAGAAGGGAGCAATTTAGAACTGTAGACACAGGATTAACTAGAAATAATCCACATGAAACATTGTGGTGGGTTGCAATCAGTGTGATAGTAAGGAAAGGGAGTTGGAGAAAAAAGGATTTATATTTTAAAGTATTTTGGTTTGGATAATATGATATGTATCTAAAATAATGGATCCTGAGGTTAAAGAACTCTACTAATTAAACATTTTGTGATTTTCTTATTCACTTCCCAATCATTGATAAAATGGCAATATTAATAATGATATCAAGATGTGTAATGGGAAATCAAGTAACTCCTTGGGAGACTGTGTTAAAAAAATCAGGCAAAATTAGTGAAACTCTTTGTCATTTGATAATTATTAGATTCCTGAAACAGTATCTTTTCAAAAGACTCTTAAGTATATTCTAATTTGCAATTTTATCATTAAAAAAAGTATTTCATGAATTATATCTAAATCTCACCAAGGCCCTAAAAAGTAGGGGTGGAAAAATTGTTAGATACAGAGGATGGAAGGAGTCCTGTGTAACATTATCTTCCGCATGCTGTATAGATGAAAGGATGAAAATATAGCAGCTCTGGTTACACACACACACACACACACACCATGGTAGCAGAAGGAAACTATCTGGGGAGTGAAAGTTAGTCTGCACAAGTGGTATAGGGTACAAGAGGGAAGCCAGGGCTAAATATGATCATGGAGTATGTGTGCATGTAAAAATTTACAAGAAATGAAAAGGAAAAAGGTAGAATATTCTCATTATATTTTCATGATTCGTTAGCATTCATTTGAAATTCTATTTGCACTGGTAGTTTTTACTTATCAGCTAAGCTGTAACCTCCTCAGTTACAGGCTAGAAAAATTTTAGAGTTTTTAAAAGCATGTTGTCTCAGAACATCAGGAACATTGATTGTCATGATTAATATTTGTCCTGCACTTTATTGCTGCCTCTGTCTTCACTTTCTATGCCACAGGAAGCAGATGTCATAAACAAAGAAAAGCGGTGGCAATCACAGTTCTGGCAATGTTCTAAACTGGACATCAAACGCCTGACATCTCCGAACATGACCTTGCCATCTATTCAAGCACTTTATTTTTACCTCATTTGGATCATAAGAGTTATAGGAGGGGAAATTTCCTGCACCAAGATTGCCTGATTTTTCCATTGGATGGGCCAAACTTTGTGTTATGTACAACTGAATATGTAAAAGGAAGATTAAATGGCCTTTACCTGTCTGGCTTAAAAATATGATGTAGTGGGTAGCTGTTCTATCTATGACCTTGAAGCACTGGCCCTAGTGAGGCAGCAGGTAACTGCTATATCTGCCTATGACCTTGAAATACATGCCACTGGAGTGTGGCCTCTTGGGACCCTTAAGACCTGGGATGCATGTACACTGTGCTCCCTTTGCTCCCTCATGGTTTGGATGCTGGGATGGACCAGTTTCATCTGGGAAGACTACCAGCATAGGCCATAGCTTGACTTTCATGGACCCGACGATAAATCTTCTGTGCTGTAATTTGTTCACCCCCTAATAAATTCTTTTGCTCATTAAATAGACTCTGCGGATTTCTCGTATAATCATACTTCCTTTGAAAATCCTTTAAGACAACCAAAGCATCTTTAAAAATCTCTTCCAACATATGATTCTGGTGTACATTCTAGTTAGATACAAGAGAATGTCAATAGCAAAACAGCCATACTTCATGTTATCAAAATCAATTATCATGCCTATTGCAATCAAACTCCTATAAGAGGTGGAGTCCTGGTCTTCTTACTATTTTTTTGTCCCTAGTTTTCTATCTACTCTGCTTTCTGTACTTCAATTGCATAGCCCACAAAGCCAGGGTATCATTGGTCCAGTATTATGTCTTCTAAGTGAAATAACAACAAGTTCAATATTAATTTTATTTTATTTTTAGAGGACTCAAACATACACTGCCATCATAATATCACCCATTACCACTGCATCCAACTTAAATTTGTGTATCACGAAAACTTAAAGCTTGTTCTCACAATAAAATAACTAATTCAAGTAACAGCGCTAATCACTAACAGAAATAGATTGTCAAATTTTAGGGCTTAGAAATGCTTTTTAGATTTGTTTAGTAAGCCATTCACATTTCCTGAAGCAAAGGTTATTAGATTGTAAAGAATGGAATATGTTTGAAAAAAAATGAAGACACTCTTGAAATACTGTTAACAATCAAAAAATACCATATTTCCTGGCTATTATGAATGATGTTGTTATGAACATAGTTGATCAAGTGTTATTGTGGTATGATTGAGCATTCTTTGGTTTTATGCCTAAGATTGGTATAGCTGGATCTTGAGGTAGATCAACTGACAATTTTCTGAGAAACCACCATATTGATTTTCCAAAGTGACTGTACAAGTTTGGACTCCCACCAGCAGTGGAGAAGTGTTCCCCTTATTCCACATCCTCACCAACAGAAGGTAGCTACCATTAGTGTCTTTGATCTTAGCCATTCTGACTGATATAAGATGGTTTATGGTACATTTACACAATGGAGTATTACACAGCTATAAAAAAAGCAATGACATCATGAAATTTGCATGTAAACAGATTGGAATAGAAAAAAATCATCCTGAGTGAGGTTACTCAGACCCAGAAAGGCAAACACAACATGGACTCACTCATAAGTGGATATTAGGTGGAGAGTAAAGGATAACCACACTACAATTCACAACCCCAGAGAGGCTAGATAACAAGAAGGGCCCAAAGAGGGATGCATAGATTTCCCTGGGAAAGGGACATAGAAGAGATCTCTTGGGTAAACTGGGGGCAGGTGAGGGGTGGAATTGGGGGATGGGAACATGAGGGATGGGTTGGGTGGATTGGGGCCAGTAAGGAGGAGAGTAAAGAAAGCAATGTCTAGTGGAGGGCGGGCATTTCAGGGTTAGGGGTAAAACTGGTCCCAGAGAAACTCCCTGGAATCCACAAAGATGACCCCAGCTAAGACTCCCAGCAATAATGCAGAGGGTGCCTGAACTGGCCTTCTCTTGAATCAGATTGGTGACTACCCTAATTGCTGTCAGAGAGCCTTCATCCAGTATCTGATAAAAACAGATGCAGAGACCCACAGCCAAGCACTGGGCCAAGCTCTGGATGTCCTCCTAAAGAAAGGAGAGGGGATTGCATGAGCCAGGGGGATCAGGTCATGACAGGGAACCCAGAGAGACAGCTGACCTGAACTTATGGAAGCTCATGGACTCCAACAGTTAGGGAGCCTGCATGGGACTGACCTAGGCCCTCTGAATGTGTGTGACAGTTGTGTAGCTTGGTCTGTTTGTGGGGCTCCTAGCAGTGGGAGTAGGACCTGTCCGTGGTGCTTTATCTGACTTTTGAGAGCCTATTCCCCAGGCTGGATTGCCTTGATCAGCCTTGATGCAGGGGGAGGAGCTCCGTCCTGCCTCAACTTGATGTGCCAGGCCTTCTGATGCCCATGGGAGGCCTGCTCTTTTCTGAACAGAGACAGAGGAGGAGAGAGAGGAGGGAGGGAAAACTGCAGTCAGGATGTAAATTAAATGAAAAAAAATTAATAAAAAATATGATATTTTTTGAGAGACTATAAGAAAGAAAGACATATGTAAATTGGGTCAACAATCATTCTCTGGGTTTCGGATATATTTCAAAGAGAGAGTGCTTGCCTAGCATGTGTGATGCGCTGGGTTCAAACTCCAACACTGAAGAATGAACGAGAAGCAACCAGTTGGCCTTTGATAAAAGATAATGCTTGATTGAAACATCATGATAGTTCACAACACCACAGTGAACACAAATAGCAGTGATAGTCCTGAAATCTGAATAAAATAAAAAGATTAATCATCTAAGGCAACAAACAAACAAGTCAAAATATAAGGAAACAAGAATCCAGCTACTTGAATTAATGATTAATAACCACAGTTGTGTACCCTGTTAACAACAGTCATGATTTATAAGAAAATAAGCACAGTTTATACAGTTTATTCCCATCTTGAGTCAAATACACAAGGGATTTTTGTTGTTATTCTTTGTTTGTTTGTTTTATGAAAATTGTTTTTTTTTTTTCATTGAGTACTGCATTCAAACATTTCCTGGGTTGACTTCTGCTCTGGAAGTCACAATATCACAACTGACTGGACTATGTGAACAAAGCCCCAAACCAGAGCTTTCAGGAACAGCAAAAAAAGAAACTGCAAACCCAACCTCCTCTCCTTTTACTTAGGAGGGACTGGGACTGGAGATCACAGGGTCCAATCCCACCCTACAGTTATAGACACCTTGCAGTCTGAACTGCAAATGCGGCAACTTTCTTGCAAGTTCATTTTTTTTTTTTCAATTTGTTATACTCCTAAGTGAAGCTGATCTAAGGAATGTACCTTTATGTATAGTTCCCCAAATTTAGCAGTTCTAGGTTTAAATTCATGTGAATTAGAAAAAATAAAACCTATCACTTATAAATGAGAGGGTTTCATTAGAATCCTCTTGAGCATAATTCTCAGAAGTTCTCCGTAGTTTTCATGTGAGTATAAATACATTTTACCTGCATTTCCTAGTACCTGTGATTGTCAAATAACTTCTAAATTATAATGCCAAGTTTGACCTCATTACACCACACTGAAGTTTGATCTCATTTGCCATGCGACACTATTTGTATGCAATTCACATTTCTCCTCGGCATTCACTTTGGTTTTTATATACAGGCTGTGTCAGCTACATTTTAGTGCTACATAGTAGGTGAAACTCACCTGCCTCCAGCATTCCTCAACCCTTCCCACGTTTTCAAAATGTTCTTTAGTGTGCTTTTCACTATGCTTGTACCATTCTTGAAACATTAAACATTTAAATATGAATGCTCTTGCTGGGCCTCATCTTCATATAACCTAATTCTAAGTAATGATTCTGTTTCCATTTATCCTTTGGGTAGTAAATGAAAATATGAGGAATCTCTGTATTTTCTGATTTTAACAAATTATTCTCTTACATTTTTACTATTAGATAATTTTATTCTAAATATAAAATAAAACAAATCATAGAAGTATTTGAAAAATTGCATAGCACCATCTGTCTAATTATCTTGGGAAAATGAGGGAGGAAGCTATGGCCTGGAGAGGTCTCAAGATAGACAAGTTCAATGTTAGAAACCAACTTAAAATGGAAAGATTAGAACAAATGGTACATTTCTGTTACAGCCACATTCTTACAAAGAGAGCCTTATGTATAATATCATTAAGGATGTAACTTTAAAATATGAGATGGCCCATATATATTCTTAGCAACTAACATCAAATCAGGAACATTTCATTAATATTATATATAAATTTATAACTAGAGGAATTACAACATATGCAATTATTTATAAAATTTAATGTAAGCATCCAGAATATTATGTGATATAAATATTTGACAAATTGATGCATGTTGAAATCAAGTCACTCAAGTTGAAGTAGGTATTAGGTAAATACAGTTAGTCCTGAAACAAATCAAAACAAAATATACCCTCTTACTGGAAAATAAACAAATGTTCTAAGAAAATGAGAAAACATTAATGAAAATATAATTTAAGTGCTGAGACCTTGAAAACTGATTTTCATGTCAGTTCCCTCAAATTTTATGCAAAGCAACAGAAAGTCGTTTGTTTTTCAAAAGCATTTAAAAGGTGAGCTATGAAAACATTTTCCAGATGTCTAGTGGAAAATAAACAGAACATATTTGGCAAATGAGTATCTGTAACTTTGCAGAAATACAATTTCCATTCAATTTTCCTATGTTGACGTTTTTGTTTATGAACATTTCTTTTAATTCAATGTTTAAGTCTTTTATGCAAACACTTCGAGGCAAATGAGAGACCGATATACAGTATAACATCATGCCTAAAGTTAATGAATCATACACATTGTCAATGGCATTCACTTAATTATTTGTATTTTCTGGCAAATTTTAAGGAGTGCATGTGTTTGTTTCTGTGTTTGACTACCACCATATTGTTTGTCAAAAAGAGAGAATGTTTCAGATTTGTAGGAAGCCATGAAAACAGAAAAGCCAACAACAACAAAGCCATAAAAATTATTGAAGTTCTATTTGAACCTGGAATGGGGAATTTCTTTGAAGATGTTCATATTTGTCTAAATTTGGTTTTAAGACAGAGTTCTGACTTTGTAATCTCTCATTAATGATTAATGCCAGCTATAATGTTAAAATTGAAGTTTGCTAAGGCAGTCTAAATATTTTATTCAGTTACTAAGTAGTACTTACTTGAAATGTTTTGTTTGTAAGTATTAAGAGTAATATATATATACTCTTATATATATAATCTTACATAAAGTCTCAAAAAATCCTCATGTGAATTGAAATGAATTGTTCATTGGAAATATCTTAATTCATAAACACATGAAACAGCTCCAGTGAGAAGTGACAGAAGGTGGTAGAAAAAGTTAACCATGAGTAATGTTAACTCTATTTGTATGTTTAAAAAATCATGATAATTATGAATATTGACATGTTCTAGACTGAATTAAGATATTACTAACATAATGACTATTAAGAAAGAAACATAAGACAAATAAAAGAGATTATTAGAGAAAACTACTAGCAGCTACATGTAGAAATGTATGCTTATACCCACTACACACATCTCACAAACAATATAAACATGTTTATTATCATTTCATTAGCATATAATATAATCAATTTAAACAAGATTAGCTATGAACACATTTAACTGGATCAAAGTGTGAATGATAAGTTATTCATATGGCATCAGGTCCAACACCAAGATGTTACTTGCTAATACACAGGGAAAACACACCTTCAGAGAAGAGAGATCCAGGTGTTCACACCATCTGAGAAACTTAATTTATAATCAGCAACTGGAAAATGTATTAAGTGAGAAGCACCTACCGACCTGTGTAAAAATGAACATTTACATGCTTGTAAAAGTGAATCACTCTTCAATTTTCTCTGAAGATTCTATAGGCCCCAAGTAGTTAAAGTAGCAGGCATTTAACCAAAATCAATTTTTTGGTAGAAAGTTAAGTAATTAGACGTTCTATATTGTAAGTAACTTTTCTTTCACCCTCTTTCCTACTCCATTTTCTTTTTCAACAGTAGTATGAACTGAACGCAGGTTTTCATCACTGGAAGCCACCCACATATTGAGTACAAGTCCTACCACTGACCTAATGTCTTCTTAAACACTGTAGAATTTTTTTTTTGCTATAATTATGAAGCAACCAAATTACAAAAATTTAGAGGAATATACTCAATCTAGAGGAATATATATCAATCTAGACATTTGATTACTATAGTGACATATTTGTTCAATTTATTACTACAATTGATTTAATGATACCTCTAACCACCCAAAAAGTATGAAATTAAAAAGGGATCATTAAAGTTAGTGAAAGTAGCTACAAGTCCAGAGTAAAAGACGATGGAGGGACAATATTGCTCTTATGCCATCTCTTGACAAGGTACCGAGCTTTTCTTTGGTATTAAGCGTTTCTTTTTATCTTCACAAATCTCCTAGAAAGTTTCCTGATGCCATAGTTCATTCTTTTTAAAATTTCTGTACTTATTTCCTTAGTAATAATCTCCCAGCATATAATTATCAAACTCATAGCTGAAAGTGATTGCCAATGAACTATTACATGCTTTCCTGTTTTTTCAGAAATATTAGCTTGACAGATGAATTCAAGCTCCAGGTAAATCCAAATACTCAGGAGATTGAGTGAGAAGGATTGTCTAGATTGCAAAGCCATCTACAAAGTAATAGCATGTCAGAGAGAGAGAGAGAGAGAGCAAGTGAGAGAGAGGGAGAGAGAAACAGAGAGGCAGAAACAGAGAGAGAGAGATGGAAAAGAGAAGGAAAAAGACATAGATGCTGACTCCATGATTTTGACCTTGTTTTTATTTAGCAAGTCTAGTTCTCCCAATTTTGTGAAGAGCTCAGATTCTTTACAGAGCTCATGACCTGTAATTATTTGAAACATACTATTTAACTTACTATTGTTAGTCTCAGTCATATGTGTGCTACCAGAATGCTTATGATTTAATTCAGAAAACCATTATTTAGTTTTATAAATAAAAGAATATGATCAGTTTCACCAGTTTTCCTCATTGATTATAAATTCAGGAAAACACTCACTCCCTTTGTTCTAACTCCATTTGGTATATATTTCATTTACAATTTGAATTATTACATATTACACATATACTTTTTAGACTGGAAATTTCCAAAAATAACTACTAATTTTACTGTTTACTATTTATTGTTAGCATTGGAAAAAATGCTTTCTACATAGACTTAAAACTAAAATAACATTAGTCACTGTGTAATAATATTTCACAAAAATCACAGTAACTATTTATATGCTGATATTGCTTCAAATGAGAGGATTTTTTGCTATGGTAGCCATTGCAAAGAAATAGAGCAAAATTTAGCTTCCTATTCGTGAGTAGAATTAGAAAAGATCATTGTTTTCAAAAATAACATTATATCACAATGTGTTATGACTGAGCAGTGTCATTCCCAAACAGAACTACATGCAGTAAATTTCTTTGTCAAATGAAGAGATGAGTTTTTCACTGTGTATAGTACAATCACCATTCATTTATGAAGATATTAAGATTCTGTGATGCTCACATTTTTTATAACTTCAAAGTCTCACTTTGTTTTGCACATTTTGTAATAATCTTGGTCTCCTTTCTAAATCTGTGTGAAGTTGTGTTTATAGCCCAACAAGTATTTATGTTTTCCTACATGTGTGTCCCTCAAGTGCCCCCAAAGGGGTAAATTTTAAACCTCTAATCCAAATTATGTAAAATATATAAAGCTTCCATTCCTAAATAGCCCATTAATTCTTTGAAAGAAGAGGTTTGCTTTACTGGCACAGTATTTGGCTTTCTGTGAAAATTAATTACCTGTCTCAGATGGAATTTTACTTTCCAAATTATTTGGCTTAATTTACACCGATACATTTTGTCACAGGCACTTTGCAAGTCCAGCAGTAATTGCATTGGTATTTATTAGAGCATGTCTGCTGGAGCTTTCATTTTTCTTCTTTTATAGACCATACTTAGTCTCAAGAAATATTTTAACTAAATATCTTGTCCACTGGCTTGGCATTAACATTTTGAACTCTTTGCTGTAATTCTGTCATATTACTTTGTACTATATTTAGGGAAAAAAACTATTGATTCTCACATGTTAAAATACAGCAAAATCAGTTCTGATTATAAAAAATGGAAAACCAACTATCTTGAAATAATTACTTCACTTGAAAAAATATAATATTTGGTAACATATATCTTAACTATAAACTTAGTTATAAGTTTATAACTGTGATGCTTTTTCTTTTTTTTTCATTTTAAAAATCACTTTGTGTGACCCATTAATGCTTTTATTATTTATTTTTAAGTGATGTTTTCATTCCCTGAAAGTATCATTTATTGTATTTTGGACACCGGCACTCCCCTCCCCCAATTGCTTCTATTTTGTCTTTTCTAAGGTCCCTCCCTTCTGATCAAATTTTGAAAGTTTGTTTCTTTTTTCTCAGTTGATTCCACTTTATGTTTTTGCCCAGCTAGCATTGATGGTGGGGCTTGCCCTGACATATGACTTTGGTGTTTCTTAATCCAATCGTATTAATTGAAAGTAATAACCACATGTCCATCTCTTGTCAACTTAGCACCCAAACAGTAATTTTTAAATCACAGCATTCCATCCCTGGCTGCCCTCAGCTGAAGGTCATCTTATGCAAAAATCCATTTAGTTCAAACTGAGAAATTCCAACAATCTTCAAAACTTCAAAGTTTAAAGTCTCTTCTGAGACTTTAATAAATAAATAAAGACAGCTGTTATCACTCATATTATCTAAAAAGAAACTATGACTTTTAATGTGAATGTCACAAAATAAACATTCCCATCCATAAGGAATTCTTATGCATATGGCAGAAAATACTGGAGTAAGGCAAGATTGTAGTACTTCGAAGAAAACAATACACTCTGAATTCCCATGTATGGAAGCTGGTAATCATGTTTTTTCATATTTTTTACTTAATTTTTTTTATTCATTTTACATACCAACCACAGATACCCTCTCATCACTCCTCCCACTTTCCTAGTCTCCCTCCTCACAACCCATCCCCTATTCCCTTCTCCAAAAGGGTAAGGTCTCCCATTGGGGAGTCAGCAAAGCCAGGTACATACAGATGACCCAGGACCAAGGCCCTCCCCCTGCATCAAGGCTGAGCAAGGCATCCAACCATAGGTAATGGCTCCAAAAAGCCGGCTGATGCACCAGGAAGAGATCCTGATCCTGCTGACAGGGGCCCCTCAAACAGACCAAGCTATACAATTGTCTCGCTTATGCAGAGGGCCTAGTCTGGTCCCATGCAGGTAACATAGCTTTCAGTCAAAAGCTTGTGAGTTCCTATGAGCTTGGTTCAGTTGTCTCTGTACATTTCCCCATCCTGACCCTTCTTCCTTATATAATCCCTCTTCCCTCTTTTTGACTGGACTCCTGGAGCTCAGCCTGGTGCATGGTTGTGAATCTCTTCATCTGCTTCCATCAGTTACTGGATGAAGGCTCTATGATGACAAGCTTTTCACCAATCTGATCACTGGGTTTGGCCAGAACATGAACCCTCTGCACTATTGCTAGTAGTCTAATCTGGGATCATCCTTGTGGATTCTTGGGAATTTCCCTAGTACCAGGTTTCTCCCTTACCCCATGATGTCTCTCTCTATCAAGAAATCTCTTTTGTTGCTCTCCCAGTCTGTCCCTCCCCCAGCGTGATCATCCTGTTCCCTCCTATTCTCGTCCCTCATCCCCTCTCCTCTATTGTACCCCCTCCTTGTCCCCAGTTTACTCATAGAGATCTCATCTATTTCCTTCGCTTTCCCAAGGTAATCCATGCATCCATCTGAGAGTCCTCCTTGTTTCCTAGATTCTATGGACCTGTGAATTATAGTCTGATTATCCTTTGCTTTATACCTGATATCCACTTATGAGTGAGTACATATCATGTTTGTCTTTCTGAGTCTGGGTTACCTCACTCAGGATGATCAACTAGGCCTATTTGAAATATTCTACATGTTGACATCCAATTATGCCAGCACCATTTGTTGAAGATGCTTTCTGTTTTCCATGAGCTTCTTTGTCAAATGAAAATGAGCAATTCCTCAAATGTCTTTCAGTCATTTGAGACCTATGAACACCTGATTTTTGACAAAGAAGCTCATGGAAAACAGAAAGCATCTTCAACAAATGGTGCTGGCATAATTGGATGTCAACATGTAGAATATTTCAAATAGGCCTATATCTATCACCATGCACAAAACTCAAGTCCATGTGGAACAAACACCTCAGTGTAAATCCAGCTACACTGAACCTGAGAGAAGAAAAAGTAGTAAGTAGCCTTGAACACACTGGCACAGGAGATCACTTCCTAAATACAATACCAGTAGAACAGACACTGAGATCAACAATTAATAAATGGGACCTCCTGAAACTGAGAAGCTTTTGTAGGGCAAAGGACATGGTCAATATGACAAAGCAACAGCATACAGAATGGGAAAAGATCTTTACCAACTCACATCTGACAGAGGGCTGATCTCCAAAATATATTAAAATAAAAATCAAGAAAATAGACATCAAAATACCAAACAATGCAATTAAAAAAATGGGCTACAGGGCTAAACAGAGAAGTCTCAACAGTAGAATCTCAAATGACTGAAAGACATTTGAGGAATTGCTCAACATCCTTAGTCATTAGGGAAATGCAAATCAAAATGGCTTTGAGATACCATCTTACACCTGTCAGAATCGATATGATCAAAAACACTGATTACAGCTTATGTTGGAGAGGATGCAGAGCAAGGGGAATACTCCTCCACTGTTGGTGGGAGTGAAAATTTTTACAGCCACTTTGGAAAATGATGATTTTGATGTTATCAGCTAGTCTCTGGGGATCTTGGAAATCCCAACGCTACAGTTTTATTGCCTGAATATCACATTGCCTCTGTCTTGAGTAGATTCTACTAAGTATTTCCTGTTTCTGACCTCATCAACATCCCATGGTTTTTACTGCAGCTCATGTCTCTCAGCTCCACAGCTTCTCATCCTAGTTTCTCAAGTGCTCTAGAAATGACATACCCAAATCCTTTACTCTTTTATACTTTTTATTTTAATTAATTACTTATTTATTTATTTCTTCTTCCTTTGTGTTTTCCAATTCAGAGTGAATTGTAAAAGGAAATGGCTATACTTTAGTTTACATAAGAAACTGAAGTTTCAAGTAAACAATTACTTTCTGAAGGAACAAAGTCACTTTATTGCTATGTTCCTTTAGTAGCAGATACTTTATATAAAGGACCCATCCACACCTCTACATTATAGAGTTATTTATACTTGGCATCTTGACCTGTTAACTACTATCTACTGAGAGAAAGAAAAGCATCTCCAAACAAAGTTGAAAAAAACAGAAATCAATTATATGTTTACATACATTTGTTTTCAGGGGTATTATTTTTGTAAAAGAGATGATTCTAGAGCTACTTGTAAATATTGTTTACAAAATTCTTCAGCCCATGTCATTTTCCCTGAATCTACTAAAATAATTCCTATTATCAAAGATAGATCCTGTAAACCTTAAAATATCTGAACCCCTTCATAGATTTTAGATACTGGCCATTAAAAACAACCCAGAGCTTGTTTCTGCTCCTGTTTGCTGGAACACTCCTAATCTTCTCCAGTTATGCCAATGAACTTCACTCTGGGCAGTAGAAGTAAGTCTGCCCTCCGGTTTGCAAGTTCAGTAAATTCCCTTTCATGTGGATCTCCCACGTGTTCAGCATGTTTTAACTACTGTTTTTGTATTCCATTTGATTTCGTGCTATCACACTTTGGTTCTTTATGTTTGTTTTTAGCTGTGTTTGGCTAACTCTCTGGCTTTTTCTTCTAAGTCTCTTAAGAAGATTTTTCATGATTTATGAATGCCCCCCTTTTAGAGCTGTATCTTATTAGCTAATAAGCTTTCCTGAATATATCATGGGATACTAAGCTTTCCCTAACTTACAATTTTATTCTGAAAATTTCTACATTTTTTTCTTAGTGTGGATATTATATTTTATTTCTATGGCCACATTTTCAAATGTGAAGGACATTTGAAATACTTACATATTTCTT
Source organism: Peromyscus californicus insignis (assembly GCF_007827085.1). Lineage (NCBI taxonomy): Eukaryota > Metazoa > Chordata > Mammalia > Rodentia > Cricetidae > Peromyscus > Peromyscus californicus. The sequence continues at coordinate 14,760,319 of NW_026294413.1, read as the reverse complement.
CCATTTACTAAATAATAACTTATTCCTACTCCTGAACATGCCTCTTCTTATAGTTGTCTTTCAGGTAGATGGCACATTTATTGATGTTGCTACCGATGACAGAAACCTTGCTTACTAAGAATGGCAAATTAAGTCAATAACAAGACCCTATTATGGCAGGCACTACAGTTTATCTCATTTTTTTCTAGTTTTCTTTTCCACTAGACTATTTGCTGATTCTAAATGCACTACTATTTATTGGTGAAATTATTAAGGCCACTTCACATAGATAAAAGGGAGATTTATTTAGTGGCGTAACTTACAAATGAAGGGATAGGTAGGTTGCGGGTTCTGGGTAAGACACAGCGCAGTCCGGCGGTGTTCTCTGGAGAACTCTCCTCGGTCTGCCTCTAGCGTCCAGGGGCCAGGAAACAAGAGAGCACAGCGCATCCTGATCTTGGTCTTCAGGGCCCTCTCTTGGCCCTGCCTTGTAAGTATGATAGTTACCGAAGCCTCAATAGGGGTTGAACATCCAGACCAAAGCTGGATTGGCTACCCACTACAACTATTCATCTGGATAGTGAGATTTGGACTGTGGGGATATTATGTTATCACTTCACATTGGTAGAAGAACAAGTATTCACATTACACAAACAAGAATGCAAAGATAGCTGTTAAGATTATCAGAATCTAAAGGTCAAAGATAGGTCCCCTGTATGCTGAAAAAGAAGAGAGGCACTACTCATTTCTTACTGGCACATTAGGATCTCAGAGGACAAGCATTCATATCTTGAACTCAAGTACCCGGAAGTGAGTCAGTCCCTGGGCAATGCTGGATCATCTGAAAAGTCAGATGGGGACAGTGTCTAGGACTGGCATGTTTATCATACAGAGGATAATATTTACCTTTTCTTAGATTGTAGCCATTACAGAAAGCTGCTAGTTAAAGTGAAAGAGATGTGGTTTAACTCAGTCCATTAGAACAATTTGCAAACTTCTTAGCATAGAATTCCTTAATGACTGCCATTTCTTTTTCTTATACCATTCTTTTCATTAGTTAGTATGGTTGAAATAGACAAATCTTTGTCTATTCTTGTAAATTACAGAAAATTTCTTGATACTAATGTGAATCTCCTTAGTATTTTCTCAAAATAAATTATATTCTTATTTCTGCCATGTAAAATGCCACATATAAAAAATTACTTTTCATGACTCTTTAATCTAAATGAGACTCTATTTTATCACAATACAGCATATCTTATGCAATGGTAAGTTATTTCCCCCTCACATTCATGGCTATATTGTATCACATTCATTAAATTAATTTTTTCCTCTTAATGTAATTATTCTAGTACAGGTCCTTGTTTGTTCCAACTTGATCTCTGGAATCAGAGCCTAGGACCTTATTGCTGAAGACACCTTCATTGCAAGCAAAACATGTAGAAACCACAATAGATCTAAACTGGGATTTCCTCTCTGATGGCTATGCAGGTTGATTTCCCAAAAGACGTTATGCAGGCTTTCTGGGCTAGGGGGTAGGGGTGGAGTACCATTGTCCTCAACTAGGTATGAACCTCATGTATGTAAAAAGAAAAGAAAAGAACACTTACTACATTTGGATATATTAAATTAATAAAAGATATTTTTTCTCATACTGAGATTTAAACTGAGATAATTTCATAAATTACCAATGTGGCAGTTTTTATGAGGAAGTCTATAATGACAAGTCTGAACTAAATATGTGATTGTAACATTTTAAAAATTAAAAGCCATTAATAACTCTAAGACCTGATGGGATTTGAAATCCATTAGTCAGATGAAATCGAGGTGTATTTAGAAGGCAGCAGGGAAGAAAATGTATTGTTAGATTGATACCAACCCTGAAAAGAGAGTCAAAAGTTGTGTTTTGTTGCAGCTGAGCCCAGTGAGTCATGTTTGTTGCCTATGGAAAATTGGTAATTAGAATTGCAGGTGAATGCTCTTCTGGTTCTTCAGTGTTTTATTATTTAATTTTTATATTTTGCAAACATCCTAGTAAGCTTAAACTAATACTTTCTAAGTTATTCTAAAAGTCCCTGGATTTAAAGCCTGGAAAACCTTTGTTTTCTAATTAAAAGGAATAAATGAAAATAAGCACTGGGATTAATTGTAGGCAAGCATTATATAAGGAGACACCTGAGATTGATGGTATGAATTGCTAGAGTTTGAACATATTAATGATCTAATCAGAGGTATAAATGAAGTTGTTGGAATCATTCTGTACTCTTAAGTATGCTACTGGAACTTGTAACTGAATAACAGAACAGCTGCCAAAGGGTCTCTGGCATTCAGTCAGCTACTGGTAAGTTCCTAATGTTTTTGCTGCAGGGTATGAGCATTAAAAGCTTGCCTTTGTGACTTGCTGGTATTATCTTTTGGTAGATCAAAGCAATATGCAATATATTGGTAATATGTCAAGCATAAGTATGAAAAAAGCTGAGATTCACATGGCTTTGGAACAAATCCATACACTCTTCTTGCAGTAAGAATCAAGGAAGCAGGTTGTCTTGTGACTGAGTAGTAACAGAGGCTGAATATCTGTACTTGAGATAGCATATAACTTTGAATCCTCCTCAGGAATTTCTAAAAAAACAGATTTTATCTCATATACTTACAGATTATTTTTTCCACAGGACAGCAGAACACAAATAATTTTTTCTGTAAATGTGAGATCAGACTCAGTATGAGAGGGTGACGCATTTCTCAGTACATCTCCTCTTTTACTGAATAATCATTGCCTTTCTTCACTTCACAATAATAGCTGAGGGTTTATCCTCAATATCCATACTGATAATTAAAATATAACATATTAAAATTTTAAAGACATTTATGTGTTATATGCACTGAGCATATAGATTATAGCTTAATGTAGGTTGCACCAAGGACTTAATCCAATATTTCATTTCTAATAAAACCTCTATTTTATGAATTGAAGTTGCTCTATTGAATTGGATTTACTCATAATGTTACATATAATCGTTTGCCTTTGCAAGAAAAAAGATAAACACTCATGTCAATAATAGATGTCCTATACTTACCTACAAATCCTTTGCCAGAATTGCTATTGTATGGTATATTAGTTATTTTTGTTTGTTTATTTTTCTTGGTGTTTTTAGTTTTTCAAGATAGGACTTCCTTGTGTAGCCTTGGTCCCCCTCAACTTGCTCTGTAGAATAGACTGTTCTTGAGATCCACTTGCCTCTGCCTACAAAGTGCTCTGATTAAAGGCTTGTGCCACCACAAAGCTGGTTACTTTTCTTATTGTTATGACAGAATTCCTGAAAGGTCAGTTATTCTAGGATAAACAATGTTAGTATAAAATGTGAGGTTATAATTTTCAACTTGATTGAGTAAAGAAACACAAAGGTTTCTTTAATCAGGAACATCTGTGAGTGTAAGAGAAAGAAAACAGAACTGTCATCATGGAAGGGGTAGAGTGATAAATTGTTATTTAATGGGAGAGTAATTTCAGTTTTCAGAATGAAAGAAATTCTGGTGCTGGTTTTTGCAAATCAATGTGCAAATAGTCAATGTATAATATAGAACCATTTCTGCAGTGGTTAATCGTCACTGTCAACTTGATTAAATTTAGAATCACCATGGAAACACGCTAAGTCTGTATCTATGATGGTGTGCTTAAAAAGGTTTAGCAGAAGAGGAAAAATACACACTGGGCGTGGTAGCACCACCCTATAAACTGGAGACCCAGATTGAAGAAAAGAAAAAAGTAAGTTGAGGATAGAACTCATTCCTGACTGAGGATTCCATGTACCCAGCTATTTCTGCTCCTATTACTGTGACTTTTCCATAACGAAATCAATACCCGAACTGTGAACCAATATAATCCCTTCTCTCTTAAGTTGTTTCAACAAGTATTTTGAAACAGTAATGGAAAACGTCACCAATACACATCTAACTGACTAAATCTTGATTTTTATACAATTAATATTTTTGCAATAGTGAAAAGAAAACAAGTTTCTATTGGTGAAATTATTAAGGCCACTCCACGTAGATAAAAGGAGATTTATTTAATGGCGTAACTTACAAATTAAGGGATAGGTAGGTAGCGGAGTCTGGGGAAGGTGTATCGCAGTCCAGCGGTGTTCTCTGGAGCTCTGCTTGGTCCACCTCCACCGTTCAGGGTCCCGCAACAGAGAGAGAGCCCGCCGATCCAGATCTCAGGTCCCCAGGCGCCTCCTTTCGCCCTGCCTTGTAGGCGTGACAGTTGCCGAAGTCTCAATGGGGGTTGGAACTTCCAGATCAAAGCTGGAATGGCTACCCACTACAAGTTTCTCTTAGGTTTTCAGAAAGGAAGTGAGATTTTTAAAGGACTCAAAAAGGTCCAATAAGCCACTATTTCTTTAAATAGTGAAAAGTCATAACAATTAACTAAAATTATTTAGCCAAATACAGGAAAGAATAACAAGAACAGAAAAGAACTCAGGAAAGGATTACACTCAAGCAAGTATGGCAGAAACAAAACTATAAACATAAGTAAAACATCCAAGAACATTGAAATAAGGTCAAAAGAATGAAAAAAATCCAGTGAGTATAAGAAGTTGAGATAACTTTGAATTAATACAGAGCTTATCCAAGGACAATATGTCAGGATAAAGAAACAAATCTAGAACAAGCTAACTCCAAAGAAGTGTGTAGCAATAAATAATTAATATCATAAACTAAAAAAACTAAAGATAAAATAAAAGCATAGATGGTTTTAAAATGTTATTTTAAAAGATTGATAATAGTAATAGTTACTGGTGAAAATAATCAAAAGAAAGAGAGAGAATACCCAAATAGACAAAATCAGCAATAAAAAAAAGAAGGTTACAAAGGATTCCAAAGAAATCCAGAGGGCTGTTATAGTACACTGAAAACTTGTGCTCTAAAAAAAGCATAACATCAACAGAAAACTTTAAAATATAGAAGAACAAATAACTTCCTAGTCATATATGATCTACCAGATTACTAAAGATAAAAGAAAAAAGAAGTAGATCCATTGCAATGAGATTATCTGGAAATGGCAGGTTAGATAGATACAATGAAGAATTTCCCAATACTTGAAAAAATGCAGTAAAGTCTCACCAACATGACCACCCAAACATGAGCTGAACAATAACAATTCCAACCAGCATACCGTACTGGATGGAGAAATGCCCATGGGGCCTCAACACCACACAAAGGAGTATAGGGAACTGAGGAAAACTCAGCCCTGAACATAAATGCAATTAAACATCATATAGACTGAGCAGGCTCTATTTAGAAATAAATATGTGTATACAAATACATATATTTATGAAATAGCAATAATGAGAAAGAGTCTATGAATTTGAAGTAGAATGGGGAGAGATAAATAGAGTTTGGAGGGAGGAGAGGGAAGGAAGAAGTATAGTAATTCTATTATAATCTAAAAAATGAAGGATATGTAACACCTTATTCCTAATCCTATTTTCCAAAATATAAGCAAAACAATAATATACTTTTTCCACAAAGCTGGTACTGTCCTGATACAAATAATGGATAAGAACATCAAAAGAAAGAAAACTGTAACCCCACATTCAGGTTAGCTCTTTCTTATCCTCCAGTAAGATCATCATTAATGACTTCAGTATTTCTACGTGCTATTCACTACACATGTCCACTTTATCTCTCTATTGCTGTCTCTCTAGATTTAGAAGGAATTTCAGCATACAACTGCGGTTCTCTAAACATTCTGAAAATCACAGATTTCCAGTTTGCCCAGTGAGAAGGTTTCTGAAGGTGTCAGACAGAGGAGAGAACCACAAAGAAATGGGAAAGAAAACTCAGTTCAGATTGACTTCACCAACAAAGAGTCTGATGTCAGGCAATTTATTTTTTACAAAGTTAAACACCATATGATTTGGAAAGGAAGTTTCCTGGTATAACACAATGCCTGGCATATATGGAAGCATAATTATATTGATACTCAACTCTGGGTACATGTCATTTCTTTCTAGAAGATTAGTTTTAGAGATAGCCTACCTGTACTAGTTTAAGGGCCTCAAGATCAGGCCTGGCCTCTACAGATAATGTAGAGATCATTTGGTTATTAGCAACCTCTGGTGCTGGTTGTCGGAGTTTAGCAGAGCAGGTGGCTATAAGGCTCATTTAGATTACTAGCTACTTCCAGTATTGTTTGTAGGAACTTGATATGGCCTGGCCCAACAAATAGTGTAGATCACCAGGCTATTAACCACTTCCAATTCTCAACTTTCTGGAAAAACAGGTTATATGTCCTTGCTTTTGAAAGAATAATCATGGGTGCTTAATATTCCTAGATACCCTGGAGATCTGTGGGCACTTCATGCTCCCAACAGCCCAGCCTTTACTTGCTATAAGGGTTGAAATATTGACCACAAGTTCTTTACCTGTCAAAATATCTCCTACAAAATTCTTTCTGTTCTTCAAAGTATTCACTATATAACTGTTGGATATTGAAATCATATTATTTTATTAGAAAACTACATAAAAAGTTGTTATGTGATATTTTCTGGTATGACATGTTTATGACACTCAGGAATTCACAACAGCTATGGTTACCTGTAGCTAGAGTTTTCCTGCCTGGTCCACAGTCAGGATAAATCTCTCTTACCTGCCAGTCCCACAGCCATCAGACCCAACCAAGTAAACACAGAGACTTATATTGGTTACAAACTGTATGGCCGTGGCAGGCTTCTTGCTAACTGTTCTTACAGCTTAAATTAATCCATTTCCATTAATCTATACCTTGCCACATGGCTTGTGGCTTACCGGCATCTTCACATGCTTTTTGTCATCGTGGCGGCTGGCAGTGTCTCTCTGACTCAGCCTTCCACTTCCCAGCTTTATTCTCCTCCTTGTCCCGCCTATACTTCCTGCCTAGCCAATGGCCAATCAGTGTTTTATTTATTGACTAATCAGCAACACATTTGCCATACAGAACATCCCACAGCAGTTACCTACATAGGACTTGTACAAGATCAATCCACAGTATTAGTTGGGAAGATGTTCATGAGTTCTCATATATAACTGAAAAGGTATTGACAGTTGATAGTTGCTAGAGGTAATCAAATAATCATTGTTCTTTATGAGTGTGGATACTGGAATGTTGATCATGTACCAGTAGTTGCTGGATGGGGAACAGGTGAAGGGAAAGTAACCAGGAAGATTTGAACGTGTTATAGAGACAGTGAATATTAAATTATCAAATAAATTTAAAAATAATTATGGTAGTTACTTCTTCAAAGAACATCAAAATGTAGTTAACACCAGGTTCAGTGGGATAGCCCAGAGGACAAGGCCCAGGATTAGGAGACCAAAGAGGCTTCCTGGGAGACTTATTGTTCTCAGGCTACAGCCAAGCAGAGACCACAGGAATCATGAAACCAAACCTTAGGCAAGGAGTGAATCCCTTTCAACATGTTGACTCACTTGGTAAAAGTTATTAAGATTAAGTCTCTAGAAGAAATCTGTCTATTTCCTGGTTCATCTACCAAACTAAGACAAACTTTTTCTTGGTAGCATCATTTAAGGATGAGAATTGGAGACAAAAATCAGTGCAAAAGTGAAGTGAAGATGGCCAACATCTCAGACAGGAGGTTTTTTTTTTCCTATTAGGGACTATGATCATAGTGTCAGTCTTGGTGTCATGTGATCCAAAAAAGTATCCTTTGCAATCTGAGGGGACATTATCTTGACCAAACTTTCCATTATCCTCATGAAAAAGGATACTGGGAAATAAGATCAGTAATCCCCTGCTATCCTATTCATGGTTACAAGACTTTGCATCTATGTGCTGGTATGCTGTATTCCTTTCCACAAATGCTTTGGAATCATCTCTGTTCCTGAGGACAAAAACTACTACTGATGTCTGTTACATTTGAGCCAGAAGCTTCACTATCACCCTGGGCAACCTCAATAGGGCTATCCTTGATGCCATTTTTGTAACCTATAGTCATCTGACCCCTGACCTGTAAATACCAAGTTTCCCTAGCAGGAATTCAGCAGACACCCAATATGACCTCTGATGTCCATGAATCTACACATACACGCACATATGCATCTACAAACACATGTATGTTAGCAAGTTAGCATGCACATATGCACACAAAATATATGTTCTTTTGATTCTCATTGTTTTTCATAGATACCCTTTGAAACAAAATATTTATGATATTCAAGACTCCCATTTTATTCATGTCATGGCTATGATCACTCTGATCTTTTGAAACTTTTACTCTCACAAAGGAAGGACCATAATTTTATACCTTCTCCATCTGTATTGCTTATCTCCTAAAACAAATTGTTACTTTCAGATCTCTTCCTTTACAGGGCGAACCACGCCAGATGTCTATATCACTAAAGGTCAAGATGATCTAGATTTAATTTCAGACATCATGACTGTCACATTGCCTTTCCAGCAGGACAGAACTGCACTAGCCATATTTTTTCACAATAGCAGCTTCATGGGACTTATCATAGGCTTCACATGGCTTTTTCTTCTCACTGCTTGTGGAAAATTTACAGATGGCCAAGGGTTTCCAATTAGGAAACCATGTGACTTTCAATTGCAATAGTTTATTCAGTCATTTATTCATTATTATTCTTTCTGCATCACAAGAACACAAAATTAAATAAAACATATTGTTTGATAGTCTGTTTAATTTCTTTATATTTGACTACAAAGAAATGGAAAACAAAATGAGGAACTTTCTTATTTATGGGAGCATATAAATAAAATAGAATCAATACTTCTTCAAATAAGTTATTTACTGAAAAATTGTTTTTCATTGAAGCCAATATCAAGTAATATTATAGCAAAGTGTTAAAATTCGTGTTATAAGATGAAATTATGAACTTGTTGTATAAACTTTCCATGATTGATATGTTAATTCAGCATAATAAAATAATGGCATCAGCACATTGACCAATGCTTCTCATTTTATGAACTAGTTACAAAATTTCCATTTCACAACGTGGTATTTGTAATGATTTTTCTGTCATAGTTATGTATCACATTGTTTTTAATATTCAATGGAGAACATGGGTATTTGACCCTTGAATTAATTCAGACTGTTGCTGTCTAGTTTTCCATATAAAGAAGGAGAGGATCTTTTGATCTTGTATGGAAACAGTTTTCTTCCTCATACACAAAACACTTCATTCTTTGCAAAGATCCAATTATTACTAATTTACTGTGCTTGAGGGGAAGGAAGCTGTTTCAAGCTAGTTGGCATGCAACTCCAGAACACCGAGCCAGAACATAAAACACGGAGGAAAAGTGTCAAGTGAACTGATTGAGAAGTCAAATATAAAGAATCTAACTTTTCCAAGTCCTAAGAGTTGATTTTTTCTTTATCCATTTTATTTGCTAAAATATTCATTAAATTATCTTAATGTTAAGAGACTGAAAACAGAGACAACAAATCTGCCCAATTCAGCAGCTGTTGCTCTTACTGTGTGCTTCTAAGTTCCTCATATACTTCTTCAGAGACTTGTTAGATTGTATGAGAATCTTGGGCAACAAAAGTAAGCCAACATCTGCTTTTAGTTGTGATGAGTTTTTAAATGGGTCAATCTCTTAGATGTATAAAGTGCCTAATCTACGAGAGGTTACCATTTCTTATTTCATACACATTTCATCAAATGCAGAACAAGTAAATATGGTGCTTTTGAATTTGCTATATGGTTGCAAATGGATTTTCATGCATGCTAATGGGCTAAGGAAACACTATTCTGAGAGTTAAATCTCATTAAAAAAACAGAAAAACTACTTTTCAAAAATAAGTCGGTGGGTCTCTCATCTTGAGAAAAATACTCTTTATCATCTTCTAGGGAGTTATATTACAATAATTGTAAAACTCCTGGGAAGTTTTTGTAATTATAACATCTTCAGACCTATTTTTAGCAAAGAATCTGCATTCTCAGGAAATTCAAATATATTCCTTCCTGTTAGTTTTGTGGCAGGGATTCATTTGGATGAATCTTCTCAAAGGAAGAAATTAGAAACAGGCTCTAGGTTTCATGGCTCATTTTGAGCAGGAAGGCTCTGGTCCTATGATCCACCATGAAAAAGATAAAGTCGGGTTTCTGTGATTTGATTGAGGGCAAAGGATAAGTTGGGAGAGAAGGACAAGAGAAGGTCAGAGAGACTTAATTTGAAGACTCTTTCTTCATCTTCAGTTCCAAATACAAAGCATGTCAATGTGCCACACTCTGAGTTATCAAGTTGTGAGTCACACACAGGAGGAAGACAGGCTTGTCAAAACAGGAAGTGACTTGTTTATGATTAGAGGAGTATCTAGATGTCGACTTTGTTTTTCTTTCAGAATGGGACGTTAAATAAGGATGTAGTTTTACTACGTTTTATGTATCTATTAACTCAATATTCTTAACTTTACATAGCTTGTAAATGTCAAAATATTTTAAACGACAAAAATCAAATAAGCATAAATTTATATAATGTCTAAAAACATAAATTGCTTTAAACTCGTTGTAATCCATTCAGCCTCTGAATTATCATGGTAAAATTATGGTAAGCATTTAATATTAGCTGTTATCAAAATAGAGGTTTTGATGCCATGTGGGAATAACTTAACATATCACAGTTTCTAGTCAATATTGCCTTTTTGGTGGATTAGTGGCTTGCTCTTGTAAAGCACCTGTCTAAAACTTAGATATATGCCTCTTACATAGTAATAATGATATTGCTCATGCAGTTGGAAATGAGGCTTCAGTGAGGTAAAAGAAAAAAAAAGAAAAAAAACCGTGAAAACCTAGGCTTAAGGTCCAAGAGAAAGTCTATTATCACAATCATGAAATTTCAGGACTGGCATGCTTTTATTGCAATCTAATTTGATCCTTTTATTTGACAAGTGTGGAAACTATTAAAAGGCTGGGGTGATTAAGATAACAAAGTAAATGCATCATTTGCTTTCCTGGTTTTCTTTGTCAGTTATTCCCAGCGTTTATTTGTGCATAATGCTTAGTCTGTATTCCAAGCACAAATGCGAAGTTCTTGGAGCAAAGAAGCTTTTACTAATAAGAAAAGCAAATTTGAGTTGTGGAATAGGTGACACAGCCAAATATGATTGGTTTTTACAATATGCATTTATCATTTCTCCATCAATACCAGTCCAGAGCATACATTAATCAGGAAGGAAGGAGCAATCACTTCTATAACATAAAAGAATCTATGTTGCCATTGTCTGTCATCCAAGTACAAAATACTACACTAACAGAATAATTTTGAAAGTTTTGGCTCATTGTTATAAGACACTGTAAGTACTTTTTTTGGGGGATAAATAGTTGGATTTTCTGATATTGGAAAAAATAAAATGTGTAATACATCAGGTTGAAGAGATAAAACTTGTAAAATTGAATTAGATCTTTAGGGCTTCTGCCTACTTCATTTTTCTGATCTGGTGTTAATAATGCCAACCCTTACAAATAAGTAACCAGTCTAGTATGATTAAAAAAAAAACAAACTTTAAGCCTTTGAAGAAATAAACTAAAAAAGATTCAGAAGATGGCACAGTAATTTAAACTTAAATCATGACTTCATCCCTCATAATTCTACCAAAAGCAAACAGCAGATTTAATGAAATTGCCACTAAAATTCAGAGTTTTATAAACATTGAAAGGACAATTCTCAACTTCATATGAAAAATTTGCATAGACTTTTTTTTTCTTTCAAGCTAGTTGTAGGGTGTCTCTGTAAACACCATGACCAGCATAGTGTGGATCTGTGAGGAGCAAGAAAGAAGTCTATTTAAACTCACCTCAGTAGCCAGTATTATTTCATACTTTGAGAGTCTAATACTAGGTCATTTGTTTTAGACATATGAAACACAGCACAATTTGGGAAAAAAGTTTCCTGGTGGGAATTAATTCAATTTTTGAGTACACAATAAAGCTTAAGATATGACTGTATTGAAACTCTTTTTGAAGTACATGTGACATCTTCCATCAAGATGAGTTTAACTAGATTGATTAGATATGACATCTTAGGAACATGTAGGAACATCTGGTGTGGTCTCAGCCACACAAATAGCAGGCTATTAACCACCTGCTCTTCCAGCTTTCAGGGAGGGATATAGGTTATACATCTCTCCCTTTCAAGAGACAATTCTGTGGTTTAACATTTCTGGTTTCTCTAGTGCTTGTAAGGAGCTCAAAAGCCTCTGTGTCTCCTACAGCTATTATCAGTAGAAAGTGTCAATATTCAAAACACCAAGGTTAAAAAGGTAAGACTTTTATAAGCTTTGGTTTTGTACGTTAAGAATAGTGTCTATGTTTACTTTAAGGAGAAAAAGAGGAATTGTGAATGAGATGCCATTCCATTTAAGCCTTGGTTCCAAAAAGCCATTGATGGCCAAGACAATGAGCTTGTTTTCTTCCTTATGACTTCTGATTTCTTGTCCTTGTCTCTGTGAGCCTATTTATCATAAGTTCTATACGAACATTTTAATTATATGTTTTGTCTGTAACAGAGGAGCAAACATAAAGAGTGAATTTTGAGCTTAGTAATGTATATTAACTTTTCAAAACTTCTGGAAGTTATCCTTGAGCTTATGAAAAGTCTTTCTTTTTCATGGCTGTGACAGTTTATGTAGGTCAGCATTTCTAAAATTCATTTGACATGAAGGCATTGCTGTATACAGTTATAGTGGCAAAGCAAAACAAAAATGATGTTTGAACTCTCAAGTAGGTCAGGACTATTAGTAAGCAAAAATAATAGAGAGGATTTCATTCCATTTGATAGAAAAGATGATGTCCATTACAGATAAGATCATAAAAGTTAAATTTAATGTACTATATTGGGAAAGTAATGAGAGTGTAATGTATAATAATAAAAATAATTATAAGGAAACACAAATAATGATTATGTTGACAAAATCTCATGGTACACAGGTTGATAAAAATATTTATTAGCATTCTATTGCATAGTTCATAGTACTCTTTCAACTATAAATGTATAGTTTTTTAACACAATGTATCAATTTTGTTTCAGTGTATGTGTATTCTACTAGTGGACATGCATGAGCATCATATTTTCTTTACATTTTAAAACTGATAAAATATTCTTTGGGGATTGAGTTGTTTTGATTGTTTTTATATCTTTATTTCATGCAGGTCTTATTCTGTGTGTTGCTATTTACAATAGCTTTATCATATCCAGAAAATTATATTTCACAGCATTCCTGCCCATCCTCCAAATCTCTCTGCTCCCTCTTTCCCAAAATTCCCTGAGCTTGAGAGTGAGTCTTATAGATGATATATTTAGAACTGGACCAAGTAGTTACTTTTTTTAAGCACTTTGTCCAGATGTGAGATTTTCATTGGCTTAACGTTTGTGATATACATACTTTAAAAAAAAAATAGAATATCTCACACATTTCTTTTCTGAAAGAAATTGTGCTGTGGCATAAAATTTGATCTTATTTATTGGCTATATTCATCCAAGTGCATATACCTGTATCAACTCCCTTGAAAATGGTTTGTAATTAATTATGTCACCATATAATGGAGCTTTTGTTTTCCTAGTTTCTTACTGCTTCCTGGGTAGATCTTTATATTTTCAGAAAATGACAATCACCAGAATTAGTTGTGTGGAACAACAAATATTACGGAAAGCCTAACCATTAAACAGCTTCTAAAGCAAACACGAGAATGTTATGCAGTATGTCCATGTACAAAGCACAGATGGTGACCGAGTGCCAAATATTTAACTGATCCTTTTCAATGGAACATGCATAATTTAGTATGTCAGTCAATCGAGGTTAAATAGAAGACAGAAAACTTGTGGGAGGTAATTGAAAACAAACTTCTTGGAGCCAGTGTTAACAATAAATAGACTACAAAACAGCAGGCAGAAAATACAGCTGGCTTAGTGTTCTGTATTTAGATTTATGCTTGAAAATTCTGTGTTATGTTCCTATTCCCAAGTGATCTAGGATGCAAATACTGTGGTTTCATTCATTTTGATAAACAGTATCTTTGTGATACAAAAAAAACTTTTATAATACAAGCTATGTAATGGAAATGGGAGTCTATAAATTTGCCTAATTATTTAAGTAAGCATATAATCCATTTGTTGGTGATATTTAGAAATGTTTGTGAATTAAAAAAGGAAATCTGTATATTTTAAAATGTCATTGCATTTGGGCAATTATACAAGCAGAGTTTTGTCCCTAGCCTACTTTTTATTTTTTAATCACCTGATGTTTTAAAACTATTATATAATACATCAAAAATTATGATAATATAATATGATTATGATTTATAATCTATAGCTATAGATTATAGCTATAATAGCTGAGCCAAATCCCTAGCCTGCTTTTTATTTTTAGTCACCTGATGTTATACTTTCACTGTTGGAGCATTGATCACTGAAATGACAGAAATACTATAACAGTGCTTTAACTTTGTTTTGTGTTGCTTTTGTTTGTTTGCTTGTTTTTTTTTTTTCATACTGATGGAGACAAGGCTTAGCAGTTAAGAGCACTGGTTGCTTTTCCAGAGGACTCTGTGGTGATATTGTGTTCCCCAATATATTGTGCACCCTAATAAACTTATCTGGTATCAGAGAACAGAACAGCCACTAGATAGACATAGAGGCTAGAAAATGGTGGCACACACACACTTAATCCTAGCATTCAAGAGGCAGAAATACATCTGGGTCTCTGTGAGTTCAAAGACATATGGGAAACAGCCAGGTGACACATGCCTTTAATCCCAGGAAGAGATAGCAGGAAGCAGAAAGGTATATAAGGTGTGAGGACCAGGAACTAGAGTCTATTTTAAGCTTTTAGGCTCTTAGCAGCAGTTCAGCTGAGATCTATTTGGATGAGGACTCAGAGGCTTCCAGTCTGAGGAAACAGGATCAGCTGAGGATTTGGCCAGTGAGGTTAGCTGTGGCTTGTTCTGTTTCTCTGATCTTTCAGTGTTTACCCCAATATCTGGCTCCCATGTTTTTTTTATAAATAAGACCATTTATAGGACCCAGGTTTAATCCCAGCATCCACCTTATGTGAGCTCAAAACCATCTCTCACCTCAGTCTCAGGACACGTAGCACCCTATTCTTTGAAGACACCAGGCATATGTGTGATACAAGACATAAATGAAGACAAAACAACAATATACATAAAGTAAATTAAAACTTGACATACTCAGTGAGGATATTTAATTCAGTGAAGAATAGAAAGAACAGAAGGGCCATTAAATGTTATCAAGATTGAGTAAAATGTACAGATAGAAAAAATAAAATTAGTTTTCTTCATTGTTTCTAGTCCTTTTTCATTTACTTGTAATTTTGGCTAACACTGTATATTCTCTGTAATCTGATCATAGTGACTGTTGGCTATAAAGATACATTCATATGAACTGGTCTTGTCTATTTATTTAGAAACAAAAATAGTGATCTTTCTTTCCCAGTGAAGTTTTTCTTGCAACTTTGCTATATAAAACATTATGGCCAAAAAAAAAAAAAAAAAAAAAAAAAAAACCAAAAACAAACAAACAAAAAAAAACATTATGGCCATGGTGCCTCAATGTATTTCATTAAAAGTAATTGAATACATTAGTGGTCAAGTGAAGACTAGTTCTATGGATAATTTACCAGTAGGGATCAGTTGCTTCTAGTATCTCCTAACAAAAGTAACACATGTTACAGGGTGCACAATATGTTGGGGAACACAATATCACCACAGGATCCCCTGGAAAAGCAACCAGTGCTCTTAACTGCTAAGCCATTTCTTCATCAGTATGAAAAACAAACAACAACAACAACAACAAAGCAAACAAACAAAAGCAACACAAAACAGAGTTAAAGTTTATTATTAAAGTTAAAAGAGAAGAATAAGATTATACATGAAAACCTTATACCAGCTAAGTTGCTTCTATATGCATATCCTGTTTTCATTAAAAGGGATTGAAGAACTTTGTTGATAGACATCATCAGAGTCTCAATTTCATTCTTAAATATGCCCATTCTTTTCAACAAGAAACATGGAGGCTCCTGTATGAAAGGTTTAAATTCAGTGGAAACTTTTAACAGGAAAAAAAAAAAGTGTCCGTCAGGCTTGGGTAAGTGTCCCCTTGGATGGGGATTTGCTTCTATGATTCTAAGTAGTAATAATTCAATCAGTGACTAAAATTACAGCACTCTATCTGGTGATAGATTATAACTTTCTTATTGGCCAAAGCAGAAATTAAACCATCATTTATTTATTACACATGAACCAAAAACAGAATTCTTTGTCCAACTCAAATTACTGACAAACAGCTTGTCATAAATTGACCTTGCATCTTCTGAGGAAAATTATGAGCACTGCCTAGATGAAGAAGGAGACTCAGAGGATTTGTTGTTAATTAGCTCTGACAGCATTTTCCAGTATCATTCCAAGAAACAAATAGTATGCAATATGCTTCCAAGGAGGCTTTTATGGTTAAATACATTTGGGAAATCCTGCATGGCATCTAAAATTCAGAAAGTCCGTTAGCATCTCACTGATCTTCTAAGTCCACCTTTAAGTTTACTGGGTGAATTTTGTGAATGAGAATTTATCATTAAAATTATTTCTTTGTTGAATTCCTTGTTCTTGTATTGTTTCTAATATCTTGAGCTCCAGACTTTTTTTTTTAACATTGTGTAGGAATAAAACTCTGGCAAAATCTTCCAGAGGAATACAATTGTAAATTCTGCAAGCAATGACAACACAAATATGGTTCATTGAAATACAAGAGATGTAACGGGGCCATAGTCTATGAATCCCAATGTCGGCCAACTCTTGCCTACTTGAGGAGAACCCAGAAAGCTAGTGACCTAACGACATAGATTATAGTTATGGAAGTTATCAGTATATGATCCTGCTATGGCTTAGAACACAATATTCTCCCTCATGTTCGATAAATAATGTGAAATCTTTTCTGAATAACCTTTGGCACAATTTTAAGATCTTAAGTTACTTGTTTTGTCTGTTGAGACTATCTCTTGCTGATTTTTTTTAATTTTATAATTAATTTAATTTTACATATCAGCCACGGATTCCCCTGTCTTCCCTCCCCTCTCCCCCGCTCCCCCCAGTCCACCCCCATTTCCATCTCCTTCAGGGCAAGGACTCCCCTGGGGATTCAGTCCAGACTGGTAGATTCAGTGGAGGCAAGTCCAGTCCACTCCTCCCTTCACCTAGGCTAAGCAAAGCGTCCCAGCATTAAAACTTTCACTCGATATATTGAGGTCAATTTATTTCATGTGGGAAATTGGAATGAATAATATTGGCTGTGCACAAGTATATTTATGGAGACTCAAGACAAGAACAAGATAAACCTGTTGAATGGTAACATGGTTATTTATTGACTTAATTTTGTTTTCACAAAAGAATTAAGATTTAGATGCCAAGAAGGGACAGAACACAGTGAGGAAACTAATCACAAGAACTGATAGACTTAGTTACTTTTTTTCCTAAAAATATTACTCTTCACAGGAGATAGCATGAATACCACCTTAAAATGCCAGTAGGTTTTATTGAGTTGTTTATGGACAATAAGATGTTTCCTCAAAAGAGAGAAGCACACAGATTCTACAATATATTAAGAAAGCACATATGGAATGTATAACACTTCTTTTATCAACTAATAATGACAATTCCTAATCATGGAAACAGACAGTGATAAAGAACCCATAATAACATATTTAAATAAAAGAACAATGACTGTTCCATGTATTATAGACTGTAATATACAGACATTATTTACTTTAATCCTACCTATGTTTATAAAATCAATTTGAAACAAAAATGACCTACAGCAAAAAAAAGAGAGTACTTTGACAAAAATAAATAATAGTGATATTGGGCCAGTTCTACTGTAAAAAATTAATATCATATTTTCCTTATTTTGAGAGAGTAAATACTTGTTATTTGTTAAGGAATAAATAGAGTAAAAGTGTTCTAAGTCCTATAAGGTGCTCTGTTTTCCTTCAGCAGCCTATGTTCTTTTGAAGCTCAATAATCCCTGCGCAACAGTGCCTTAGTAAAGGCACAATTTTAGGACTTCTTTAGTTAAAGAAGACATTCTGTGGAGACATTCTAGGGCATATATTATCCATTATTAAGAAGATTCCAAACCAGTAATGTTGGATAGTTGAAGAGTCTAAGCTAAAATTGATCAGGAGAGTATTAGTTTAACGAAATGCCAAGAAGTTCAAGAGCTCATAAATGAGCTGGCGACTAGAGTGAGCACATCCTTGGCACAGCAACAGACAGCATATTGTCCTTTTGCTTCTAGCTCATACTTTCTCCTTAAAATCGAATTCTCAGAAAATTCCTCAGTTGTGATACACTCTGAACCCGGGAACAATGGAGTCCCAGGCCTTACAATTCAGCTTTATGGAACCGGCCTGGACAAAAGGGTGATTGACAACAGGCCAAACCACATACTGACGCTAAGTTGAAGCTGAGTGATCACAAACAAGTCAAGCAGAGGAAACATCACAAAACCCCATTATTTGGCAAGATGAAGCTCTGTGAGATGCTGTTGATGGCTGAGAAGTGACAGCAGGGGAAGGGGGGGAAGAAACCCACAATAGCGTGTAAGCCACTGAAAAGGGAAAGCTCAATTTGTGCAAAAATGTCATATAGTCTTTGGGTCAGAGGCAAAATCCTGCAAGATGACAGGTCCTGCAAACTGTGGTCACAGCAAGTGAATAACAAACAATTTAGAAATGTCCTCCATGGCTTGACTTGTGAGTAACCTGTATTTTTATCTAAGCTTCTAGAAAAACATTGCCATAATCTTTTGAAACCTAGGTATCTGAAATTGTTTTTTTTTTTTTTTTTTTTTTTTTTTTTTTTTGCTGAGTCACGTATACTACCAAGGCATTATAGAGTACTCATTTTAATTTTTAAGTGACAGATAATTTAGTATAATCATTGGATTGTAGTTATGCTTAATTCATAAAATTTATCACTTTTAACTGTTAAAGTGAATAAATGGGTTTTATTCAATTTTTGCCAAGATGTCCTATTAGGAAAGCTACCAAAAGAGCTGTAAAATGAAAGAAGAAAATGAATCCCTTCAAAACCTTTGCTGACATCACTTTGCTTTTTTTTCTGTCACTGCAATTTATAGCAACAACAACACAGAATTTCTATCATGGAAAACTATTTTTAACAACTTCCCAGGGTGAGTTTCTCTGTTACCTGTCTCTAAAAATTCCCCTATAGCACACTGCTGATTCACTGATTCATTTAGGAAATAGATCCCAAAGAGCATACTAAATAACAGCAGCTGGGGCAGAGGGGATGTATGCAGAAAATTCCAAGAAACAGTGTTTAGATCAACATCTAAATTGTGAATCCAAATGTAGATGTAGAATTACTGTCAGACATCATTTCAAATCTAAAGTACCAGGGGCTGGTTTCCCTCAAACCCCAGCAAGCTATGATAGACAGTATAAGATTTACAAAGGAGTTTGATAGCTTCTGCATCTGTATGTTGCTGTGTGCTATGTGATACTACTTTCCACAGTCTAAATCACTGTGAAGTACTGAGTTAAACACTTTACACACAATTCATCAGACTTTCTGTTTTAATGTCCAATACATGTCTCTAAGAAGTAGTTAAAGCACACAGCATCATAATTTGTTTTACATCTACTTGACTACAAATGTTCCCCACAGCATATTTGACAAACTAAACTTTCATTGAAATTGGTTAAGTCAACTTGTTATGATACGTTGGAATTTTCACTTGTTTGAATCTGTTTCCTCTTTTGCAAGTACCAGTAGACTTTTTATTTTTATGGGATGGGCACACAATTTCGCAGTATCTGTATTGGTAGTGCCTTGTAGAATTATTTGTTTATTAGCATTGCAATATATGTTTATAAATTTAATAAATGATGATGGTTGGGCTATAATATCTCTAATTTATTAGAAAATGCCTTTCAGAAATGATGTTGATATCTAAGAGTCTGTGTTTATTGAGAATACTTTTATACATCTTAGAAACAGCAGCAAGAAAGGAAAAGTAATGAAAGTAATATATGGTATTTTCTGAAATTTATAATTTGCTTTATACTCTAATTATGACTTAAAGATTATTTTTTGTATTAACTATAACTAATTACAATGGCTATGCAATGTCAAATAAAGTTGCTATATAAATTACAGAATATTCAATTTGATAGAAATCCTTAATTGACCTCAAAAGTGATACCCTTGTGTAATTCCCTGAAATTGCATGTGAACAGACACTGTTCTCTGTCTCAATACAAGAAAATCATGTTCAAAGTAAAAGGATACCTAACTACTGATTGTGTTACTTCGAAGAGGAAGGGATTTTGATGATGTAATTAAGGACTTTAATAGAGCAGTGTTGGATCAATCAAAAAGGAAATTATCTAAGATATTAATATCTGAAAATTATGAGCTCCTTGAAACAGAAACCCAGTATTTATGAAGGCACAACTCCAGGCCACAGAGATTCTTACTGAAGATTGTGAGCTTTGGAGAAGCAATTCTATCAACAACCTGAAGTAACTGAAATGTGGATCTTTCTGTATCTCATTTCCAAGGAAAAGTCATGCCAGCTGATGACTTGATTTCAGCCCTGGGTAACCCTGAGTAGAGAAACTAATAAAAAATCCAAAGTCTTTTGATATCTAACCTGCATCAATTGTAAGGACATTAAAAGATTTTAAAATCTTAAATTGAATTATTTGTTATATAGCATAAAAAGCAATGTTCTCTTTTATGCCAGGGGTAGTGGAATATTTCTGTAATTCCAATGCATAAGGGGCAGTAGAAGTATGGTAGATGTAAATCTGAGACTAGCCTGTTCTACAAACCTC
This sequence comes from Peromyscus californicus insignis, assembly GCF_007827085.1. NCBI lineage: Eukaryota > Metazoa > Chordata > Mammalia > Rodentia > Cricetidae > Peromyscus > Peromyscus californicus. Next base: position 14,739,446 of record NW_026294413.1, on the reverse strand, counting down.
CAGAACAGTCAGAGCTATGGAAGAGGGCCCTGTTTCACTACTCCCATCCCCTCCTCAAAAAAATAAACAGAAGGAAGAAAACTTTTCATTTATGGACAGTTAAATTTTAGGGTAATAATATTATTTCATGCAAGTATTGCCGCAGAGGTACATAGCATCAATATTAATTTCTGATTTTAAATTTTAATTTATTGAGTATCAAGATGTTTTATAATGTATTTTCTTATTGATTTGTTTATTTGTTATTTCTAAATCCAATCATTGCTCCTAGGAAAATGTCCTCACCTTTTTCACCTCACTAAATTTCCAGGTAGTTTTCTTGAATTTTTATATAAGAGCCTATTTGAAAAGTGTGATGCACTCTTACAAGTATGATTCTGGGAAGAAATGTGGTCACAATGTAAGGACGGTTTAAATGTATACATTACAGAAAGCCTGTGTGATGTGGTGAGCTGTATTATACCCTAGGTCCCATGTAAAGCAATACAAGTAGTCCCACACAAGCAGAAAGCATGTGAAGAGGAAAGAGAGAGAAAGACACACCGAGAGCAGACAGGAGGAAGAGCGAGATATTCAGACTTACTTCCGAAGCCTCGTGCTCTTCAGTAGCTTATTATATTTGTCTAAAGAATGTATTGCTGAATTTATTTTATACTCAAAACCAGAAAAATCAAACCGTTCTTATAAATCTATTTACATTTGGTCTCAGATATTTACTCATGTCACAAGAATCTGGGTAAATGAGTTGTAAAATAAATAATGCCTAATGTTTGTTATTAAAATCACAATGTCCAAGCAGGTTATGTTCAATGAAAACACTTAGAACTTGGGAGGATTTTCTGGTAATGAGGCTACTTTGTTAGATTTTGGGTGTAAAACATAGTCATAAAAAGGGGATTATCTTTTGAAGACACTGAGATGCTAGTTTCCTTCATTGTCAATGAAGGAAATCATTTATTAACTTTTAATTAACAATCATTTATTAACTCTTCCTTTAATCAAGCACTTCAGTATTCCTGTTTCACCTTCCTTTTGTGTACAACGGGGAACATGGTATGTGCTAAGTTCGATGATGTGACAAATACTCTTAATTGTAATTTAATGTTTTTAAAAATACAAACTTGATTTTTAAAGTAATTTTTTGATGTTTTGTTATTATATTAAAATAAAATACATATTACATTTATTGTAATTAATGTTTCATTATGACATTTTTCATTCACTCATATAACATTTGATTATGTTCATCTTACTCCCCTGTCTTGTTCCCTTCACACTCCCCTAATCCCCTCCTCTTCTCTGTTAAGACCTCGCATGTTTTCATAGTATTTTATTTTATGTCTTGTGACCCAGTGAGCTTCTTCGCAGTTGCTCACTTGGGTGTTTGCACAAGTGGTTTATGAGGTAGGACTATATACACTCTAACAGCACCTACATCATTGAAGAAAATCTCTCTTATATTATTATCCATGAACTACTTTTATATATAAGAAAATTGAGGCTCAGAAACATTAACTTTTTAAAAATCATACAATATATGCCCATATCAGATGTGCTTTTCAACATGATCTTCTAATGTTGTTCTAACTAATAATCTAAATAATAATATACCTAACCTCAGAAGTTTATGTGAGACATCTGGCAATATAAACATGGTTAATAGGAAATGGAAAATAATATCTGACATAGTGAGTTAACCAGGTTGTCTGAAAAGAGGGACTTCCTTGTAGACTGAACGTAGCACAAATCAAAACAAAGAGTCATCTGTGTGGGATAGGGATTTGTATAAGGAGGGTCCACATGATGAAAGAAAGAGAGAGGAAATGTTCATTGATTTGCCTCTATGTGTGTACATGTATGTACACACACAAATATATACATACATACATATGTACAGAATATATGTATTTTACAAAGTCTTTTTCTTTCTAAAAGGCCATTTAAGGAGAAAAAAGTAAAAGACAAAAAGACTGCGTAATATTTCTTGTCCACAACATTTAGTGGATAATAACAATCCAAGGGAGAATCTCCTTAGGCATCTACACAGTCCTACCCCAAATGGTGTAGCAACTGGAGTCCTTTTCTGAATTCAAAAAAGTGTTTTGAGGCGGGGGCGGGGGAGAGCTGCAATAGAAAACAGTGTCCTTTACTTCACTTTGGAATGAGTTCTGCTCTTGGTTTGTTTTGCTTATTCCTTCTTTGTGACTTGAATGGGTGGCCACAGATAACCCAGTGCTAACAGAGGAAGTGAGAAGGAGCCAGGGATCACATCACCTATTTAAGAAGAGCCTATTGAAACAATTTCAGTGTCTGGGTAGCTCCCTCTTTGATGTGTAAATCACTCCTCAGTTACTATGACTGCAGAGAGATTTGTCTTACCAAGTGTAACCTTTCCATTCATACCCTGGATGAATGCACACAGACTCTCTTTTTAATGGCATTGTCACAGGGATGTTCACATGAGATAGGCAAAAGCACTTTACAAATGAGGAAATCATTACTGCCGCTTAACAGTGATAATACTACTTTGTTTTTCAAAAGCACGGCACGTCTTTAAATGCTACAAATGGTTTTTATATAATTAATCTATTTATTTATTGTTATTGTTATATTTATTGTTATATTCTTTATTATTAAATATTCCAATAAGGTTCCATGGATTACAGAGGTCATATCAGTAACTTAAATGAAAAATAAATTGCTGTCCAATCACTCCTGAGTTTCCTTTATACACAGTGAGTACTATTCGAATTATGGTATGTACTATATGGTAGTTTGGAAAATATTTCTTAATTTTAGACCTGACAAAAAATGTAAAAAATATTTAATAGACTAAATATCTGGGTTTACATTTTATTATAAGACTTTTGCATTCAACATGTGGCATCACTAATTCAGTAAATGTCATCAGTTCTCTGAGACGTAACCAAAATTCCAGTGCAAATGTTACTGATGTTTAAACTATATTAAACTTCAGATGAGTTTTAGACATTTTTTCTAAACTTTTTTTTGCTTATCACAATGATCTTTTTAGTTATATTTTCTTTAGTAAATTCTTTCTTTGCATTTTGAGTATGTTTCAATTACTTCTGATTCTGAAAGAAATTCCTGATATGAAGTTCTAATTGTGAGACAAATAATAAGTTTTTCATTTGAAGTGTGAATACCATAGAAATAAATTAATATTAACATCACTGAAAAAAATAAATTTTATATATATATATATATATATATACATATATATCAGTTAATCTCTTTTTATATAGATTCTCCATTTTGGATGATAATCATAGATCATCTATTTTACCAAGATAATAGATTTTTCTCATCAGAATATTTAAATTGCTCTTGTGTAGAGTAAAATTTATTTGAACTTATTAAAATTATATTTTCAATGACACTGAATTGATCACTGTACAGGGATGTGTGCAATTATGCTGAATTTTCTGAGGAAGACTTTTAACTTAGGTATTTTTTTTTTTTTTTTTTTTTGGTTTTTCGAGACAGGGTTTCTCTGTGTAGCTTTGCGCCTTTCCTAGAACTCACTTGGTAGCCCAGGCTGGCCTCGAACTTAGGTATTTTTTAAAATAAAGAATGATATAAGTAATCACTTTAAAAACATTAGTACATAAAATACAGTTTGAATTTAATCTTGAATAAAATATTAATACATTTAACAAATTGAATGGCTCTGTGACAGGATATGAATAGGTGTATGCAACTTGAAGACTACGTTGAGTAGAACGTCAATGGTGAGATACGAATGCTGTCTCATAGACTCCACCCCATAATTTCCATGTTTCTTTTTTTGAGAAAAGTCTTTCTATTTTGTCCTAAGCAAAGAAAATGAAATCACAAAAAATATTTCCAATCATAAAGTGCTATTAAACACAGAATGCCCAGTTTGTGTGTATGTGTGTATGAATGAGAGAGAGAGAGAGAAGAGAGAGATAGGGAGAGAGACAAGGAGAGAGAGAGAAAGAGAAAGGGTTAAAGGGACAGGAGAGAGAGAGACAGACAGACAGACAGACAGAGGCAGACAGAGACAGAGAATGAGCACGCTGAAAGCTGAGTCTTATCCAATCCAGGGCCTTGAGCATGGTGGCGAAAACTCTGCCACTGAGCCCAAGCAGGACTCACCCATGCCACCCTCCTGACTCAGCCTCTCCAATATTTTGTATTATAGGCCTGTGATACCAGGTCCTCCTTAAATTTCAATTTCAAAGAAACAATAAGTAATTAATATTAAAAACCAGAATATTTACACTGTATAATCTTTTGAAAATCACTATTTGCATTATGTCACTACTCTTCTATCAAGGTTTTATTCCTTCATATGTTTGAGACAGAAATATTCACTGTAGTGGAGACAGGCTGTTGTACTTTAGTCCTAGTCTGGATGTAAAATTTCTTGGGTTGAAGTCTTGGACCCATGAGGATGATGTTAGCAGGTCATGTGACTTTTAAATAGTGGGGACTGGCGAGTGGCTGTTAGGTCATTAGAACACAATGCTCTACAAAATGACTGATAGAATTCTTATAAAAGATACAATTGTTGAAAGAACAAATTGTCTCAAATAGAAGGCCAGGCCTCTCGCTTGTCTCTATGTCCCTGTGTTTCTGTGTGACCTATCCTTTCGTCAGCTGATAATATCAAAACGCCATGAATTGTGTGTTGCAGCAGGGAAGGACCTCACCGGAGCTTCGTAGATATGAGTACCGTGTTCTTGAACCTAAACACTTTTCTCTTCTTTAGGTTGCTCCTACCTGTTTCGTGATGGCAATGGGAAAGAGATGCACATGCTAAGGCTAAGCCACTCATCACTTTTCTGTGATGAACATGAACTTTTTGTGCTGGACAAAGGTGCTGTCTCCAGATCAGAGTCAGTGTGTAAAGCTGTCCCGAAGCCGATAGGCTACACTTGGAGCTAAGGAGAGGAAACAGTGCAGTAAGGGATTTCCAGCTCTTTTTCTCTGCCTTTGCAAAGCTTAGCCTCACACTTTCATGGACACTTAAGTTTGCTGTCATTGGATGTGTGCTCTCAGCAATTTTCAACAGCTCTGATATTTGTTTCTGTGTTTGTCCAAATAACAATGTCAAGAGATGACCTTTTAGAATTTAATTTGCTTTTTGTTTTTTAATCAGAAAATACAAAATGTCAAGAAAGGTCACTTAAATATTAAAATAAGTTAACTCGGAAATGCATCTGTAAAACACGCCTACTGCCACCCAAGGTCTGGAAGGGAAGGCTTCCTATTATGGGAGTTCTAAATCGAGATTCTCTGAGTACACAAGGTCACATGGCTAACACCTTCAAACAGAAGAGGCTTAATCTAAACTGGAATGCCTTTCTTCACTATAGTAGAAGGCACCAAAATGCTCTTTATGACTTTTAGGAGTGTATATGTATGTATGAGGTTATACACAATATATAAATGTATATATTCTGTGTAGTTTGTATTAAATAACTTTTAAACATACATAGGAAGTAAATTGTTTGATAATTATTTCCCATAATGGAATATTTGGCTGTTTCTGGAATCTTTATCATGTGATATCCACATATAAGAAATGATTTTTTTTCAGAACTGACAGAATTTGAAATAAACCCGTACAACCTCAGAATGTCCATAGTGCAGGATGGAATCTTTGTGATTCACCATTTTGCATGTGTGTGGCATGCTGTATCTTATTACTGATGACAGTTCTTTAATAGCTATTTTATCTAATGAGACCATCTGTGACCAGTTAACTAAACCTACACTACTTCTGCAAGTGTTAAAAAAAAAAAGTACTTAAAATTCCATTTCCTTTTTACTGCTCAGAGCTTGATCCATTAAAACTAGGAATTTCAGAAGTTTGACCTAGTTTATAAAATTCTTCCGGAGTATAAATTTTTTTACTATCTCTTTTTGAGTTCACATCACTATCGTATTTGGTAGAGTTTTGTGAACTTTGACATCAATGGAATGCTTTTCTTATATTGAAATGAAATTCTAGGCACTAAATTAAAACCAGTTTCATTTAGACCCTTAACCCAGTTAGAGAGCTTGAGATTAAGCAAGGCATTTATAGCAGTCGAACGCCTTCAAATCATTGATTGCATTTTTGCCTGATTAAATTTTCCAAGAGCTAACTGATAGTTTACTAATTTCTGTATTACAATAATAACATTTTCTTTAGCGTTATCATTAGTTTAGAAGGAATTATATGTTATTTACAAAAGATTTAGTGCATTTTTTCCTTAATATCATTATGTTTTCTTATTTAGCATCTCAAGAAAGGAAGATAAAATCAGACTATAAATCCAAGTCACGATTGCCAAACTAAAAGAAAATTTTCTTTTTCAAAAGGAATAAAAAATCATCAAACTGAGACAAAAAAGAGCCATTTTGTTTGAACTAGAAGGATTGTTTTCACAGATGTCATTAACATAAAGGTAATGTACATTAAATTCTGATACCGATAAACATTTCTCTATTAAAATTAAGATTCTGTCCAATGTTATAAAACTCTTCAGCCTATTCATGGTAATTACTAAGGAAAATATTTCATATACCCAAATGACTCTGTCTGTACACCCTGGATAACAAAGGTTGCCAAGGATTTTGGGCTAAGAGCCAATGTATATTTAACTTGAATTTTGAGAAACTGCTGGAAACTAGGCCATTCTCATGTCATATGTATTAGTAGTTGTTTCCCACAGAGGACCATAGGATAAGATTGTTCCCATGAGTTACACTTACAAATATTTCCCACATGCAAACTTACATAGCTTATCAAATAAACAGTTTTGACAACAATATATAAATAATATCATTGTAAAAGGTATTTGATAAATCTGGGGAATTATTCTGCTAACCTCTAGAAAAATATATTTTCACTGAAATTATAGGGTTCTTAGCAATTAGAATTTAGAATCCAATAACTTATATTTCTTTAAAGAAAAGCACATAAGTATATGAAAAAGTATGTAAGCCCACAATCACATGATTTTAAAATATAGAGTATGTTATTTCTTTATGAAAATTCTACTTATGCCAACTTTATATGAATTTGTTTAGAATTATTTTAATCATCGATCATAAATTGGTTGTCTTAGTTTATATTGTTGTATATTTCACTCTTTGCTATATCTCTTGTTTACTTTTATGATGAAGTACTTCTGAGGTTTTGGTATTATTTTTATAACTTTAGTGCTAATATGTAGTTTGTTACCTTCATAAATGTGTGTTTTCTCTGCCTTTTCATTGGTGTTCTTTCAAGTTACAACTCTAGTTTAACTTTGCTAGATTCTGTATTTCAGTTTTATATTGAAATAAGAACTATACAATTACCAACTCTAGAATTATTTGTTATTGTATTAACTAAATAGAAGGCAACGTTCTTTAAGCCACTTTGTATACTTGGTATTTTTTTTAATTCTAAAGTATTATTTCATGTCCAAAGGATTTTACACAAAAAAGCAAAGATACAATTTATAGCATAAACAGAAAGTTTCAAAGGCATAAATATTAATTACTACTTGATTTTATGTATATTCCCATGTTAGTATTTATTATTAGTTACATTTTAAAAATTAGATATTCATTAGCCATTTATTATTTTACTAAGTATCTTTACAGTCTGCCACACTTATGTGTTTATGAGATTAACACTGAACAGTACAATCCAGATAAAAAAGTATTAAAATCAATGTCTATTTTTCATGTCTAAAGTAAGAATATATGTCAATTCATCAGTTTATAGTCATTTCAATAAATGTAATGTATAGTGATATATATTCGAATTCTAAAGAAATTTATTAGAGAAACACTAAAAAATTGACAGCCTTCTAGAAGCCAGGCATAAGATGGCTCAGTGGTTAAGAGCACTGACTGCTCTTCCAGAGGTCCTGAGATCAATTCCCAGCACCCACATGGCAGCTCACAACTGTTTGTAACTCCAAGATCTGACACCTTCACACAGACATATATGCAGGCAAAACATCAATACACATAAAATAAAAAAAAAGAAAGAAAATTAAAAAAAATGGAGCTGTTGGTCCAGTGACATAAGGCAAGAGTAAACAGAGGGCAGATAAAGGGAATGGGTCCTTGGGCAAAGATTTAGTGAAAGGAATGTACAAAGACTCTATATAATATGCAAGGTAGCAACTGAGTTACTGCCGACCAGAATTATATGCCTTACGAAGTCTAAGTTCAATACATATTATCTTATTCAATGTTCACAGGCAAGCTCAATATTTAGCATATATGATCTAATACTCTTGAATGGGGTGCTAAATTTCAAATGGCATTATGTCACCACATACTCCATTTCACCTTGGACACCTGTTGCTCTTCTTTGAAGTTTTCTATGTTGCCACATTCTACAAACTAAAACACCAGAAGTGGAAGAATCATGGTTCGTTCAAAGATGGTACTCCTGCACCCTGGCAGCTGTAGTGGTTGCTGCAAAAAGCTGAGTTACACATCACTAAGTTCATTTGATAAATGTGTTAATTGTGGTACTGAAAGATGAAGTGACTTGCCCAAGACAATAGATTTTAACACAAACTGTTTAATACAGAAGTGAATTCTGTTGAAGAAATTATGTTGGTAACAAAGTTTTCTTTTTTGGGGGGTGGGTGTTGAGGTAGGGTTTCTCTGTGTAACTTTGGTGCCTTTCATGGAACTCACTCTGTAGCCCAGGCTGGCCGCGAACTCAAAGAGATCCACCTGCATCTACTTCCCGAGTGCTGGGATTAAAGGCATGGGCCACCACCACCCGGCCAAAGTTTTCTTACTCACATCTTGGTAAAAAAAATTCTGGTGGCCTATTATAAAATGATATAGACTTCTTATATTCTATATCATCCTAAACTTATATATAAATAAACTATAAATATAAATATTATAAGTATATATGTACATATATCAGGATAAGTGGCATTTAAAGTAAGATATTTTATATGACCTCCTATTCTTTAATATAATATTAACACTATGACAAATAGAAATTTTCAACCACCAAGATATTAGAGGATAAATACTTTTAAATACTAATTGGATATCTAAGTCAGTTTTGGCAGCATTCATGCATTGCTTGATTTTTTTTTTTCTCAAGGAAAACACCTCGGTGAGGGTGCAACACTAACCTGCTGTCTCAGTTGGTTTGACCACTTCTTTGCTGGGTCTGAGAGTCCCTGCGTCACTGGAGGTTAGCGATCATTGTCTTCATATAAGCAGGACTACTGCAGATGTGACCTTTCCGTCTCCCTCAATTTATATCATTTGCTAGTGATGAGAAAAGGGATTATGATGGGATTGGCCTCCAGAGAGAGGGCCATCTTTATCTGCTGGCCAGACAACTACCATTTGTAGAGATCATTACCCAACAAGACAGAGTTGAAAGATCTAGAGGCATGTAAAAACAAATCATCCTGTAAAACTCTTACCTGTGCAATCAAAAGCAGAAAAGACATTGCAGGAAGTTCTGCATAGTTTAATTACTTAAAGAAGAAGCCAGAGCTGAAAATAAGAAACTAGAAAAATATTGGAACATGGATTTCTTTTATATTATTTATTTTTAAAATTGTATAAATAACATAGTTTTTGTTCGTGTTACAGCAAGCAAGAGTCCTAGTGAACCAGTATCACCTTGAACAAAATGAAAGGTCTCGTACATACAATATCAAAACAAGCATTGTTTTGTTTCTTCAATGGAATCATGAATGCATAAAGAATGTCTAAATAATTCTATGAAGATAAAAGTACCTTTGTCATTTCTTGTAATCATTTTATGTTAACCTCAAAGTATAAAGATATGTCCACAAATTTTAATGTGAAATTAAATTTTCAGCACACATGTAATATGTTTAAATGAAATACAGGAAGCAATCATGAATCTAATATAATTCCCATTATCGCTAAGGTGTTCTGCATATTTATATTTATTAATTTAATGGAATAATGAATTGATATCACATCAAAATATATTTACATTTAGAATTAACCCTTCTAACTGTCTCATAAATATCATTCAATTTAATAACTTGCATTCTCCATGTCAACAGCCTTGTGAACAGAGCTACTTTTGAATTGTTTGTCAGTTTTGTGGTGCATGTCTTGTCCCCTTCATCTAAATTTTTATAATTAAAACATTTGCTTAAAAATTATGCATAATGTATCATGTACACTATCTTTTATTGGATGAAGAATACTTACATAAAAAAATAGTTTCTTGTAAGTTTCCAGAAACCAACTGGAATGTCCTGCTACTTACTGGTCTTAAGAGTTTTGTTTTCAGCAATTTAAAAGTCATCTATCACAAGAATAATAAGACTTGTGTCAAATGTCCTTGTCTCTTGTTTATTCAGTTCACTCAGTGACCTCTGCCAATGATAAAAACTGACTGACACTGATTGAGGTTAATTTCTATCATTCAAAAGCAGTAATGTATAATTCACAGTAGAACAGAACAGAAATCATCATTTACTGGATTGCTCCCTATAGGGAATTGGCAAGCATCCAAGTTGTCAAAAGACTCAAGATTTATAAATCCAGGCCAGTGTTAATAAGCTGGGTTATTTAAGTGAAGAATATTAATAGCCAAATAAGTGTGCACACATTTAATATGTGCATAAAATTTACATATGATTAATTGCACTATTTAATAAAATTTACATGTGATTAATTATCATATTTAATAACAATATTTAATTTTTTACTTGTTGCACATGCCATAAATTATTAAGGGCATAAAAACTGATCAAATTTAAAAGTCTGGAAAGCCTAGAATTGTTTTGTGGCTTCTTCAGACTGAGTGTCTGTGGCCTCCTTAAGTTGAAATTTAGTACTCAAAGTGAGTGTTAGGAGCCCTTAGACATTAATAAAACATGAGGGTGTATCCCTTATACATAGAAGACACTTTTTAAAGTCATCTTTTAATGCCTTTTAAAGACACCATGGAAAATGCCTCATCTTTCCAATATATAAAGATTAGGTGAGATAGTACCATCTATAAAACAGAAAGCAAGTCCATTCAGACACTGAATTGGTTATAAATTTCATCTTGGTGATTCCATCCTCTTGATAAATAAATTATTGCTTTATAAGCTATTTACTCAGGGTATTGGAGGGAAACTGATTGATAAATTCACTCTAGCTGTTTTACCAAGATCTCTTTTTTTTTTTTTTTTTGAGGGCCATGAAGTCACTGTTCTTCACTCTGCCTAGCACATTCCTAAATCTAGCCTTTATCATTGTCCCCCCTGTAAATCTTTACCTAGATCATCACAATAACTTTTATTTTTCCTTTCACATGTCTTTGTCTTGAGATCCTCTCATATGTTCTGATTCACTGCAATAATCATATATAGTCATTTCAAGAGGAACATATCGGTTACTAGAGAAAGTGACATTTTCTTCCATTTTATCTTTTGCTTATAAAATGTGAACAAAAGGTGTATTGTTCTCTCTCTCTCTCTCTCTCTCTCTCTCTCTCTCTCTCTCTCTCTCTCTCTCTTTCTCCCCACCAATTGCTCTGGTTACCACCCAGTTCAGTTCATCCATGTGCATTAATAATCCTGGGCCCACCACTAGTGATTACTGAGGTAACAGGCTTGCAACATTATGTCCAGCTTTCACTTAGAACTTCGTCAGTACCATGCCTGACACTTAGAAAATTGTTTCTCTCCAGTTCCCCTCACCTTAGCTTAGGAGTTCATGAAGGTTGAGAAGAAAACATGAGAAGGAGACGACATTACAAGGTGGCAAATCAAGGACTAAGAAAGAACTGAGGAGAATCATTACAAAATATGTAACATTGGGGAAATAAAATATTTAAGATAAAATCCACATTTTAATCATATACTTTTGAGAGTACTATATCCAGTGAAATTTGTAGTCACCATAGATGGAGTAAACAAGATTTTCCATGACAAAAGCAGATTTAAACAATACCTATCTACAAATTCAGGACCACAGAAAGCACTAGAAGGAAAACTCCAACCCAACAAGTTAGGTGTATCCATGAAAACAAAGGCAATAGATAATCTTACAGCATAAAATCCCAAAGAAGGGAAACACACACACACTACCATCAAAAAATAGTAGGAATTAATAATCACTGGTCATTAATATCCCTCAATAGCAATGAATTCAATTCACCTATAAAAAGATACAGGCTAAGAGAATGGATACAAAAACAGGATCCATCCTGCTGCAACATACAAGAAACACACCTCAACTTCAAAGACAGCTATTATCTCAGAGTAAGGGTAGAGAAAAGGGTTTATAATCAAATGGAATTAAGAAGCAAGCTGGTGTATCTATCCTAATATCTAACAAAACAGACTTCAAACTAAAATTAATAAAAGAGATGGAGAAGGACATTTCATATTCATCACAGGAAAAATACATCAAGTCTCAATCCTGAACATTTTTGCCCCAAATACAAGGGCACCCACATATGTAAATGAAACATTATTAAAGCTTAAGCAAACATCAAATGCCACATACCAATAGTGGGAGATCTCAACACCCCATTCTCACAAATGGATGGGTCTGCTAAACAGAAACCTAACTGAGAAAAAAGGGAACTAGCAGATGTTATGACTCAAATGGGCTTAACAGACATCTATAGAACATTCCACCAAAACACAAAAGAATATAACTTCTTCTCAGCACCTCATGGAATTTTCTCTAAAATTGACCCCATACTAAGTCACAAAGCAAATCTCAATAGATACAAAAAAAAAAAAAAAAAAATGGAATACCCCCCTGTATCTTATAGGATCACAATGACTTAAAGTCAGATTTTAAAATAGTACAAAATACAAAAATCCTACAAATTCATGGAAACTCAACAATGTACAACAGAATCACCATGGGTTAAGGAAGAAATAAAGAAAGAAATTAAAGACTACCTAGAATTCATTGAAAATGAATGTAAAACATACCCAAACTTATGGGACACTATGAAAGCAGTGCTAAGAGGAGAGTTCATAGCATTAAATGCCTACATAAAAAGTTGGAGAAATCTCACACTAGTGACTTAACAGCATACCTGAAAGCTCTGGAACAAAAAGAAGCAAACTCATCCAGGAGGAACAGATGCCAGGAAATAATCTTGTTGAAGGCTCAAGTCAATAAAATAGAAACAAAGAAAACAGTATAAATAATCAAAGAAACAAAGAGTTGGTTCTTTGAGAAAATCAACAAGATAGGCAAACTCTTATCCAAACTAACCAAAAGGCAGAGAGAGAATATGCAAATTATTAAAATCAGAAAGGAAAAGGGAGACATAACAGATAACAGGAAATCAAGAGAATCATCAGATCATACTTCAAAACCTGTACTCCACCAAATTAGAAAATCTAAAACAAATTGAAAATGTTCTGTATACATACCACATACCCAAATTAAATCAAGACCAGATAAACAATTAAAATTCACCTATAACACTTAAGGAAATAGAAGCCATCATTAAAATCTCTCAACAACAACAAATCCCAGGGCCATATGGTTTCAGTACAGAATTCTACCAGAATTTCAAAGAAGACTTATTACCAATACTCTTCAAATTCTTCCACACAATAAAAACAGAAGGAACATTGTCAAACTCCTTTTATGAGGCTACAGTTACCTGGGTACACAAACCACAAAAAGATCCAACAAAGAAGAATTACAGATCAATCTCCCTCCTGAACATTGGTGCAAAAATATGCAATAAAACACTGGCAAATGAAATCCAAGAAAATATTTAAAAAATCATACACCATGATCAAGTAGACTTCATCCCAGAGATGTAGTGATGGTTCAACATAATGAAAATCTGTAATCCACCATATAAACAAATTGAAAGAAAAAAAAAACACATGATCATCTCATTAGATACTGAAAAAGCCTTTGACAAAATCCAGCACCCCTTCACAATAAATATCTTGGAAAGATGAGGGATATAAGGAATATATCTAAACATAATAAAGGCAATTTATAGCAAGTCAACAGCCAACATCAAATTAGATAGCGAGAAACTAAAACCGATTCCACTAAAATCATGAACAAGACAAGGCTGTCCATGTCTATTCAGTATAGTACTAGAAGTTCTAGCTAGAGCATTAAGATAACAAAAGGAGATCAAGAAGATACAAATTGGAAAGGAAGAAGTAAAACTTTTGCTATTTGCAGATGATAAGATAGTGTATATAAGTGACCCCAAGAATTCTACCAGAGAACTCCTACAGCTGATAAGCACCTTCAGTAATGTGGCAAGATACAAGATTAACTAAAAAAAAAATCAGTAGGCTTCCTATATACAAATGATAAATGGGCCAAGAAAGAAATCAGAGAAATATCACTCTTTACAATAGCCACAAACAATATACAATACATTGGGTAACTCTAACTGAACAAGTGAAAGACCTCTATGACAAGAACCTTAAGTCCTTAAAGAAAGAAATAGATGAAGACATCAGAAAATGGAAAGATCTCCCATGTTCATGGATAGGTAGAACCAACATAATAAAAGTGGCAATCTTACCAAAAGCATTCTACAGATTCAATATAATTATCATCAAAATCCCAGCACAATACTTCATAGACCTGGAAAGAATAATACTAACTTCATATAGAAAAAAAAAAAAGGATAGCTAAAACAATCATGTACCATAAAGCAACTTCTATAGTCATCACCATCCCTGACTTTAAGTTCTATTATAGAGCTGTAGTAGTAAAAACAACTTGGTATTGACATAAAAACCTAGATGTGGAACAATGGAATTAAATTGAAGACCCTGACATTAATCCACATACCTATGAACACCTGATTTTTGACAAAGAAGCCAAAACTGTACAATGGAAAACAGCATCCTCAACAAATGCTGCTGGCATAATTGGATGTCAACATGTAGAAGATTGCAAATAGATCCATATCTATCACCATGCACAAAACTCAAGTCCAAGTGGATCAAAGATGTCAACATAAATCCAGTTACACTGAACCTGATAGAAGAGAAAGTAGCAAGTAGCCTTGAATGCATTGGCACAGGAGACTACTTCTTAAGTATAACACCAGTAGCACAGACATTAAGAGCAACAATCAATAACTGGGACCTCCTGAAACTGTAAAGCTTCTCTAAGGCAAAGGATATGGTAAATAAAACAAAATGACAGCCTACAGAATTGGAAAATATCTCTACCAACCCCACATCTGACAGAGGGCTTATCTTCAAAATACATAAAGAACTCAAGAAACTAGACATCAAAATACTAAATAATCCAATTAAAAATGAGATAAAGATCTAAAAAAAAAGAATTCTCAACAAAAGAATCTCAAATGGCCAAAAGTCATTTAAGGAATTGCTCAACATCCTTAGTCATCAGGGAACTGCAAATCAAAACGACCCTGATACCATTTTACACCTGTCAGAATGGCTAAGATTAAAAACACTGAGGACAGTTTTTATTGGAGAGGATGTGGATAAGGGAACACTCCTCCACTGCTGGTGAAAGTGAAAACTTGTATAGCCACTTTGGAATTCAGTATGGAGGTTTCTCAGGAAATTAGGAATCAATCTACCTACCCCAAGACCCAGCTACACCACTCTTAGGCATATACTCAAAGAATGCTCAATCGTATCACAAGGACACTTGCTCAACTATGTTCATAGCAGCATTATTTGTAATAGTCAGTATCTGGAAACAATCTAGATGCCTCTCAACCAAAGAATAGGTAAAGAAAATGTGGTACATTTACACAATGGAGTATTATTCAGCTATAAAAAACAATGACATCATGAAATTTACAGGCAAATGGATGGAATTAAAAAATATTGTCCTAAGTGAAGTAACCCAGACTCAGAAAGACAAACATGGTATGTAATTACTCATAAGTGGATACTAGATGTAAAGCAAAAGATAACCAGACTACAACCCACAGCTCCAGAGAACCTAGGTAACAAGGAGGACCCTAAGAGGGATGTATAGATTAACCTGGGGAAGTGAAATAGATGAGATCTCCTAGGTAAACTAGGGACGAGGAGGGGTGGAAGACGGGAGAAGATGGGTGATAAGAACATGAGGGAATTGGATGGTCAAGCTGGGGGAGCCAAGAAGTGGAGGGCAAGGAAAGAGATATCTTGATAAGGGGAGCCATTGTGGGTTAGGGAGAAACCTGGTGCTAGGGAAATTTTCAAGAATCCACAAGGACTACCCTGTGGTGGTATTGTGTTCCCCCAAAATATTATGCAAGCTAATAAACTTATCCTGGGTCAGAGAACAGAACAGCCACAATATTAAACATAGAGGATAGGCAGTGGCACACACGCCTTTAATCCTAGCATTCCAGAGGCAGAAATCTCTCTGAATCTCTGTGAGTTCAAGGCCACATTGGAAACAAGCAGGCATGGTGACACGTGCCTTTAATCCCAAGAAGTAAGCCTTTAATCCCAGGGAGTGATGGCTGAAAGCAGAAAGATATATAAGGCGTGAAGACCAGAAACTAGAAGCTTTTGGCTGGTTAAGCTTTTGGACTTTCAAGCAACAGTTCAGCTGAGATTCATTCTGGATGAGGATTCAGAGGCTTCCAGTCTGAGGAAACAGGATCAGCTGAGGAACTGGCAAGGTGATGTAGCTATGGTTTGTTCTGCTTCTCTGATCTTCCAGTGTTCACCCCAATACCTGGCTCAGGTTTGATGTTATTAACAAGAACTTGTAAGATTCATGTTACACTACCCCAGCTAAGACTACTAGCAATAGTGGAGAGGGTGCCTGAACTGGCCTTCCCTTGTAATCATATTGGTGAATACCCTGTCATCATAGAGCCTTTATCCAGGAACTGATGGAAGCAGATGTAGAGATCCATAGCCAAGCACCATGCTGAGCTCTGGGAGTTAAGTTGAAAAGAGGGCAGAGGGATTATATGAGCAGGGGGGAAAAGGGGGTGGTATCAAGATCACCATGGGGAAATCTACAGAGGCAACTGAACCAAGCTCTTGGGAATTCAGGATCTCTAGCCCAACAGCTGTGGAATCTTCATGGGACCAGACTAGGCCCTCTGCATATGGAAGACAGTTGTGTAACTTGTTCTGTCCTAGGGGCCCCTGGCAGTAGGACCAGGATCTATCCTTAGTGCATGAGCTGTCTTTTTGGAGCCCATTCCCTATGGTGGAATGCCTTGCTCAAACTTGATGCAGGGGTGAGGGGCTTGATCCTGACTCAAATGAATGTACTATTCTTTGTTGACTCCCCATGGGAGGCTTTACCCTTTAGGAGGAGTAAATGGAAGGTGGTGGTGGAGGGTTTGGGGAGAGGGGAGGCAGAAATGGTGAGGGATAACAGGAGCAGGGTTGTGTGGGGGAACTGTGGTTGGTATGTAAAAAGAAAAAATAAGTAAATAAATAATATTAAAATATATATTTTCTAGACCAAAAAACAAAAAAATATACTTTTGATTACAAAAGAAAGAACTATGGAATTATAATTCCAAGGTTCTTTGTTTGTTTGATATTCACATACTTTTGTCAAATGATGCTAAGGCTCTGAAATACATATGCTACATTTTTATTGAAAAATATTTTATGTATAGCAATACAATTTATATATTCAATGACAGACAATACAATGGAATTATTTGATATAATTTTAAACAGAATGAAAATGCAGAAAATTTGGGTGATGTGTGTCTTAAGCAGTATGCAATACACAACAGACTCCTCTTACATCACATGTCATTTGGAGAACTCGTTGGACAGATATATCAATTCATGCAAATTAACTTGAAAAATGAACAATTTGGAAATTCAGGCGGGTGTATCAGAGCTGCTTTCTTTTCACTGGCTCTGTACCATAAGACATCATTACAGCATGCTCTAGGTACAACAGCTTCAAAATTTGCAGTTCTTTAATAGTAAGATAACATCCCTACTGAATAGAGACATAATTCTGGAAGAATTTTGCAGCACAGGTTAAAAATGATGCAGAGTAGAAGACAGGATTTGTTAATGATTTAATTCCTTGGCTGCATTCATAGAAATTGATAGCATAAGACAGAGCAAATAGGGAGTATGTGCTTTGACCCTCCAAGGTTCTTTTAAATCCTGAAGGCGTTCCCCATTTTTGATGGGCTTGAATTCACAGCAATTTGACATGTTTCTATGATGATTAAAACTGCAGTAGTTAGCTAGAAAGCAGCAGAGAAAACTTTCAGATTAATAAGCAGGAAAATGCTGCTTAAAGCAAAATTTAGAGGTTGCTTCTCACTTCATTTGACAACTATACCTCAGAGACCATTTACTTTAACTATGCTTACATTGAAGTTTGGGACAATCCCCAAGATCATCTTAATTTTGAGCACCCTTACCTAGACTGAATTTTCATTATTCATCATTATATCTACTATAGGCTTGAGTTATTTCTCCTTTCCAAAATATAGGGCACATTTTCATCCTATTTGGTAAGATAAGATACCCCCGACCACACACACATACACACAAACATACACACACACACACACACACACACACACACACACACACACACAGAGAGAGAGAGAGAGAGAGAGAGAGAGAGAGAGAGAGAGAGAGAGATCTAGTACAGTACTTGAGAGCTTTAGGGAAAAATAAACTACATCCTGTCTCCAATGTGAAGTGTGAAACTACTAAATATATAAGCTAACCCATTACACACTAAAAAAACCTTAAATGCTCATATATTCACTCCAATAAAATCATTACATTATTGATTCAGGAAAACAAATTATAATGAGATCAAATGGTCATATATTTCTTTTGTCTGAAGTCTAATAATAGATTCACTTGTGAAGAAAATTATGTAAAATATATGGGTATATACTTGTTAAGCAATAGCATAATTTTAGATACAACTTTAAATATTAGTGTTGTGTATTACAATTGATCAAAATGACATGATCATAATGCATGAATTAATGTCCTGAGTTAGTAAATTATGTAAACTGAGTCACATACTCAGAGTTGTTCCTAGTTTTATGTCAGAATCTGATCTACCATCTTATATGATTTTTTTTCCATGTGTGGCTACATCCTTGGTGTTGACCATGACTAAAGTTATTCATGCCAGAGGACTTAAAAACCAATCAAAATTTCCCTGTTTATAAGCATTTTCAAAGGTCATCATAATAAGAAAAGCAAACTATTATCTCAGGAAAGAAGGAAGAAAATAAGAAAGAAACACAGCTACAGAATATGTAAAGCATTTGTTTTGTTTTGTTTTAGTCTTTAATGAGTGACTCAAGAGAAGTTACTTAAAGTCCTTTAAAGTAACTTTTGCAAAATCTGGATATTCAATTAAATTTACCTTGTAGGCTGTTACAAAACATGGAAACAAAAGATTGTCCAATATACACAACATAAAAAAGTCCATAATATAAGCTATTACATGTACACTACTTATTATCATTGTTAGGAAAGAAAATACAATATTACACATTATTAAATACAGTGCCAAGTATGATAATAATAGTAGTTGTCAATAAAATATTACAGACTGAGGCAAAACATTGAAAACATTTTATAATATATGTAACATATACATGTGCAAAATATAGCTTTAACTTGCACTATCTATTTTCAATATTAGCAAAGGAAATAAAATCTTAAATAACATTGGCATATAGTATATACTTCAACAAGTAATGACACTGAAAAATGAATAACTTCAGATTGTATAAATTAGCATACCCAAATATCGTATTGCCTTGTTATATTATTAAATATAGTTAACAGTAGGAGAACTATAAAAGTTTATGTTTAAGTCCTGTCAAATCTTAGAGGATTCATAGAAGAGAAGACCAAAAGGATAAAGGAAGTGGATGATGGGGAGGAGTGTTGTGAATTCTCCTCTGGACAAGACATGGCTAACACGCTATTGCACTCACAGCAACTGTGGTTACTGCAAAATGTAGCATGCTCAAAATAGCCAAAATTCTGGCACCGATGGCCTCAATGCTCTTCCTGTACTGAGGAGTTAATAATTGATGAGAGTCATTTGTTGTTGTTGTTGTTGTTGTTGTTGTTGTTTTAAGATATAGGAACTAATAGAATTCTCATACTCTTGTGACTAGCTTCACAATTATTCACATAAAAATAACATTAACTATACTCAGTGAATTATAACAAGACTTGAAGTTAGAATAAGATTTGATATGGGGACTATAGAGGGTGTTGGAAGCTAGAAATAAAAGGAAGATATGATCATATTCCATTATATTCCTGTATGAAACTTTCACTAATAAAAATATTTCAAAGTTAATGAACTACACTAGACACACTAAACATGATGATTGGCAATTCAGTCTTTTTTATAAATATTTTTATTTTATAATTAATGTAATTTTACATATCAGCCACGGAGTCTTTTCATAATGAGTATATTAATTGAGTACATGATTGTGAACGCATAGCTACACTATAAGTATCCAAGTGTGCTGCCTACTCTTCATTTCCTGTGCATTAGGAATATTATACAGATGATAGGCTCAGATAAAAAGGGTTGCTGACAAGGTAGTTTTCACCATCATCGATAGGAAAGCACTCTCATGGTTTTTTAGAAGTTCTTAGAGATAAGCAGGTATCTCGTGTTTTCTTGTAGAGTGTTCCCTGGTTAGGCCCTAAATCAAGAGCCAACAAGGGCAGGGCATCAGTGCGGACCAGGCCTAGGACATACCTTCTCTCCATCCTCTAACCAGCTGTCTTCCCCTGGGATTTCTCTTTTTCGTTTTATTCCCAAATCTCCTTAATTAAGGATGAAGAGTCCCCACTGTTAGTATTAACTGACACTCCACTTTACATTACTGGGCAGAAACCCAGAAAAATAACCTTCAGAGTTAAGTCTTAAACACAAATGTGACAGTAAAACCTTACTTCTAGAGAGATGACCAGCAAAGGAGTTCTCCTGCTGAGGGATGTGTCGTCTTAAGAGAGCTCTCTCACTGACAGCATTGTAGTGGGAACGAGGTCTAGGGAATACATCACACCAGCCAAGAAGCATTTAACACAAGAATGAGGGAGCGTCTTGGCAGACATATGCTACCTTTTCCCTCAATTCACTGGACAGGTGGGGGCAGAGATAACTTAATTGAGAGCAGAACTGCAAAGGCTGCCTTAGGCGGTTTACAACGTTTCTAAGCACTTGAAATCATAGCAGAGGAAGGCTTGATTGATTTAATTATCACCCAAGTGTGGAAAGTTTGGGGCCCACAGGCATAATCCAGGCATGCACAAGTACCACCTGTTAAATAGAATGTACACCCTTGAGGAGGAGTAAAATTGGGGGGTTGGGAGGCCAAAACAATACCCTAAAGAAGAGGCAGGCATTCTTCCTGTTTCGGTATTTATGCAAAACCAAATGCTATGGTGGAATCATTTTTTGTTTAGCTTTCACCCTTCTTAGTACCATAAGATAAGACAACATTTCCCATACCACAAGATGCATAATAGCCTGTGTCTTCCCAGTTGATAATAAGTAAATATCCTTAGAGTATCCCCAGTGATTATGTTCCCAACAATTGCTTGGAATTATAATTGATTTTATTAACAGGTAGTTCTTATTATAATTACAAGTCTACTATTGGCACTTTTATGATCAACACTTTTCAGAAAAAGGAAAACATACTTTACATTTAGCAAGGAGAGAAGCCAGAATTGAAACCGAGAAGTCTGGTTATTGAGTTCTTATTCTTAACCAATTTACTATACTTCTCCTCAATTACAGCACAGCAAGTAGAGAATGATAGCTGCCGTAACAAAAAAATGCTGTGTAAGTAACGCTCATGGCAAAGTCCTACATGGCGAAAACTATCTATTTATACCAAAAGACTCCTAGAATGGCATAAACTAAGCACAATTCTTTCTAACCTGATTATTGTTTTGTCATTTACAATTTGACTTCATGAATGGAATACCACTAGATTGCTTTCCTAGCATAAAGTCTGTAGGAATCTATTCCAGCCTGTTTACATGGCAACTGGGGACTCACATACGTATGAGTGAATAAAAAAGAACAACACACTCTTTTCATAGCAATATATATATATATATATATATATATATAAAAGAAGAAGTAAAATTCATTAATCAAATATTCCTTGGAAAAGATTAAATCCATAAGGATTCGTATATTTAAAATCTCAACTCATGGGCTAGGGTAAAATCACATTTTTCATAGGTTAGAATATTTTATAGATTATAATATTTCAGGACAAAAATATTTATTCAAAATGTGAGGTATATTTGGAATAACCTCCACTTCATTGGAAAACCCAAGATATATGACATGTGATAAGTTTAATCATAGGACTAAGTGAATTAACAGTATGAGTGCTGCTGCCTCAGTAACAAATTACAGTTGGTGTTATGAAAGAAATTTAAATTTAGGACACCTGATAAGCCATAGTAAACATCACAGAAAGCACTGTGTAATGAGAGATATAAATACATCTAGAGAAGTAAGACCAATTGTCAGCATCATGTGCCAGTGTGATTGTCTATATAATCGAGCAGGTGATCAAACCTTTAAGTACTTACTTGAGTGAATAAACAGTTGTTAACACCCATTGAATGTTGTATCTTAAAGCATTAGACTGTGGGAAAATTAGCATCTGTCTTCTTCTCAATCAGTGATCTGCCACTGGGTATTAACTGCTCTTGGATGGGAATATTTAATTCAGTGAATGATTGCTTAGAGTTGAGTCATCTCCTTTCATTTCTTAGTACAAGATAGTAAAACTTTGAAAATATTGCTTTATTTTCAAATAGAACAAAAGACAAGATGTATACTTCAAGACACAAAAACAATCTGAATATCATATAAATTTTACTGGCTCATAAATTTCTCTCTCTCTCTCTTTTTCTCTTTGTATGTCTGTCTTTAAAATGAATATCATTCAATAAAATAATTAAAAAGAAATATGTCCAAATTTGGAAAATAGAACCAAAGGCAACCCCTGAAATTTCCCTAACTAAAGCCAATAGTTGCTCTCCCATTATACTGAGTAACAATTCAGCATTGTTTAACCTGATGAAAAAGTAGAGTCAATGCTTTATAATAAATGTTAATATATTAACATCTTGATGCAATATAATAGATTATGCCTACTAATAGCAATGATCATAAAGAATCCCAGTGTTCTGTGAGCTACATGGTGAGATTAGCATAAAGATTATTCTCTGTTAATTAAATAACTATTGCCAAAACCAATTGGAATGCATTCTACCATGTCTTCACTGTGTTTCTAGAAAAATCTCAAATTACCTAAGTGTTATTAGAAAATGCAAAGTGCTATAGAAGAGAGGAAACTTGAAATGTCCCAGGATGTCAACATCTTGCATGTCACTGCAGTGATGGTGTCCTTCTATGGGACTCTATAAAGGAAAGCAATCCAACTCTCAGTATAAATCATGGGAGTCTCCAAAGCTGAAGCACTGTTGAACATGTCTTCCACCCATTTCTGCAATACTGAGATAAAATAATGAAAATTATATATTTAAACACACAGAAATATATCTCAATAGTGCTGAATTGGAAAAAAAATTCAAGGCTAAAAAAAACAAAAAATATAAAAATATTTTGCTGAACAATTTTAGAATTACCCCATGCAACATGACCTAAAGGAATCTGCTGTGGGATGTTCTGTATGTCAAATGTGTTGCTGATTAGTCAATAATTAAAACACTGATTGGCCATTGGCTAGGCAGGAAGTGTAGGCGGGACAAGGAGGAGAATAAAGCTGGGAAGTGGAAGGCTGAGTCAGAGAGACACTGCCAGCCACCATGATGACAAACAGCATGTGAAGATGCTGGTAAGCCACGAGCCATGTGGCAAGGCATAGATTTATAGAAATGGATTAATTTAAGCTGTAAGAACAGTTAGCAAGAAGCCTGCCACGGCCATACAGTTTGTAACCAATACAAGTCTCTGTGTTTACTTGGTTGGGTCTGAGTGGCTGTGGGACTGGCAGGTGAGAGAGATTTGTCCTGACTGTGGGCCAGGCAGGAAAACTCTACCTACAAATGGCGTCCAACGTGGTGGCAAGAGTTTCCACCTAAAAACTGAGAAAAAAAAGATTCTAAAACGGAGCTAAAAACAGCTTCCTAATTGTCTCTCTCAAATGAGCGGCAGCTGCCAGTTTGAGCTACTTGTGGGTTTCTGTTGTGCGTGCTCGACCTGCAGTTTGGCGGGAATGAGGCCTCTGCAAGTGGCACATTAAGCTTCATGGTGGATTTAGCCTTTGCAGGTACAAAACAAAAAAAAGAGGTTTCTGGGCTACACGCTGCTTGGATAAAAGCATAGAGACCCACGATAGCTCCCAGAGCTGGTGGAAAATGCCATGTTGGGAAGCTAAGGTGGGTGGAGCCAGCAGCTACAGCTGCTGCAGTTTAAGGCAACAGATTCACAATAAGACAGATTCAGATGTAATAGTTTACAATGTGTGTAAAATATACGTAGGCTTAAAAGAGACAAAAAAGGTGATATATAGCGTTATAGAAACAAATACATAGTTTTAAAAAATAAAGTCTTTAAAGAGACAGTAAAGGTAGTATAAAAAATAAGCCACGTAAAAATGGATATTACACAGAGAATCTGCATTGTGTTGTCTTTGGGACTTTTAACTGCAGAAAAACATTTCATTGTAAAAGCTGTTGAGTTACGCCAAAATGTATATTTTAAAGGTATCTTGACTTCAAAATTTGAATATAAGGATATGTTACTTTGGAAAGGAGACTCTGCTTTTGTTCCCACAGAAAGCCAGAGGCTATGGATTTGTTCCAGATCAAGATACATCAGGTTTGACCAGCCAAGACCCCCTGAAAGGTCTCCGATGACACCATGGCCCAGATGATCCAACATCCACAATGGTTTGAAGGCAACTGGCTCAGACGATACACCCTCATGGACTTTTCCATGATCCTAAAATTTTCTTTGTTTCCCCATAAGATACAGCGCCCCCCTCCAGCAGGAAGTAGTAAGAGAAGCTACGCCCAAATTCCCAAATTATATGTAATTTTACTTTGTTAAGGTTAAAACCTTCCTTTTTTTTAAAAAAAAAAGGGGGGGGAAGTGCTGTGGGATGTTCTGTATGTCAAATGTGTTGCTGATTAGTCAATAATTAAAACACTGATTGGCCATTGGCTAGGCAGGAAGTGTAGGCGGGACAAGGAGGAGAATAAAGCTGGGAAGTGGAAGGCTGAGTCAGAGAGACACTGCCAGCCACCATGATGACAAACAGCATGTGAAGATGCCGGTAAGCCACGAGCCATGTGGCAAGGCATAGATTTATAGAAATGGATTAATTTAAGCTGTAAGAACAGTTAGCAAGAAGCCTGCCACGGCCATACAGTTTGTAACCAATACAAGTCTCTGTGTTTACTTGGTTGGGTCTGAGTGGCTGTGGGACTGGCAGGTGAGAGAGATTTGTCCTGACTGTGGAAAACCTGGAGGCCTATACAGACAGGCTGTGAGGAGGCGGTCATGTGGTTGGGTTTACAACCAATGAGAAGGCAGGACAGGAACTCTATATAAAGACTTTAACACAGGGGTAGCTCTGGTTCGGAGAGGTAGGACCACCGCAGGAGGAAGGGTAAGGTTTTAGCTCTTAGCTCTGACCTCTTGGCTTTCTTCTTTGCATTGGTTCTGTGTTTATTATTTAATAAGAAGGTTGGATACATCTACAGGAATCACTGCTTCCTCACCTCATAGTAGTGCCTATATTCCTCATCTTGAAACATGCCTTAAAATCAATTTTAGCTTAAGAAAAAAGCCAAGTCCTGTAACACAAATTTCCAAATGGTCTTATTAATAAAAAACCTGGAGCCAGATACTGGGGTAAAACCTGATAGATCAGAAAAGCAGAAAGAAGTCAGCCACTTGGAAATTCTCAGCCAAAGAGACCTACTTCCAGTATACCCACACTTATATGCCTTGCAGTTCTGCATCTCACTTCCTCTCTCTGTCCAGCTACATTACTTCCTGTCTGTCTGTATAGACCTCCAGACCTCTAGGGTTAGTGCTGGGATTAAAGGCATGTGTCACCATGCCTGACTCTGTTCCCCAGTGTGGCCTTGAACTCACAGAGATCTGGATGGATCTCTGCCTCCTGAATGCTATGATTTAAGGCGTATACTACTATTGCCTGAATTCTATGTTTAATATAGTGGCTGGCTTTGTCCTCTGATTCTCAGATAAACTTTATTAGGGTGCAAAATGTTTTGGATGACACAATATGTCACCATAAAGTCCAACTCCTGAAATGAACTCAAGAAGTATGGATCACACAGTCCTCAGGAAATTAAAGCACTAATGTGTCATCCCCAAACTCAAATTCACTGTCCTGTGAAGATCCCAGGTTAGTACCCACTTTCTCCTTTTTGTTTCTCATGAATTTTCTATTATTCTCATCAGTGACAAAGCTGATCCGAGGGGAATAAAAATATTTACAAGTAATTATATCCTAGAAGCCACTGAACTGCAAATGAGGATGAATGTTGTCACCTAAACTTCAGAAACAAAGGCATTGGCATTGCTATTATAAGAAGGCCCTTCTCACTATATCAGCCGAGA
The DNA here is from genome assembly GCF_007827085.1 of Peromyscus californicus insignis. NCBI lineage: Eukaryota > Metazoa > Chordata > Mammalia > Rodentia > Cricetidae > Peromyscus > Peromyscus californicus. The sequence continues at coordinate 14,712,866 of NW_026294413.1, read as the reverse complement.
TGTTTATTTTCTAGTTCACTCTAAAATTTGCCTCATTGCTTGTTGTTGTTATACTAAGTTAGAGACAGTTCCATTGTCAAAATCCTCAACAATGTGTTGGAATCATCTTTAAAAAAACTTGAAATTATGATACCCAAATAAGTATATCATGTATACACTTGCTTCTCTGATTCTAATATCTCTGACCATTTGGGCTTTAGAAAATATGGAACAAATAATTGTGTAGTAATCATGGCTAATGGACAATCTCTCCCAAATAAAGAACATCAAATATAACCTAGAGTATATTAGTAAAACCTACCTAACCATATAAGCCAGATGCTTAAAACACTTTCCATGGAGCTAGCAGAATGGATTCTCAAAATGGTTGGTTTGTTTATTTGTGGTGTGAATCTGTTGGGGTAAGATGGTAATAGAACAAATACATCCCAACATGTGATGTGCAGATGCTTACCAAACAAAGAGCAATTTTCCCTGTCCAAATTCCAAAACAGATTCTGTTACATGGGGTTGAAGCCTAGCACCATATTTAAACAAAATTTGAGCAAACCAGTGCTGTTTTACTGGAAAACCAAGAATAAACAATCACTCTAGGCAAGCCAAACTCGTTCATAACCACAGTCTCATAAAATCTGAAGACTATACAGTATCTTCACAAACACTGATAAGAACGTTGACCGCACTGAATTTCTTTCCTTTGATATGAGATCATTCTTGAAGCAAGAATGACAATCCAAATCCTCATCGAAGACACTGCATATTACCTCATTGTCCAAACTAAAACCACCAGTGACCAAGAGAATACTCTTAACGCTATAGTTATTTGGGACTAGATGCAGAGTTTTAATGATGCCTAGAATGCCCATTTGTCCAATGAAAAGCAAACTGTGAAGCAGACTCTCAGTCATTCATGTGAAAATTCCCTTTGCAGTCCTAACTATATGTATATAGCTAAAGCAACGTACAGTACTGATGGAATAAAATGTATATCATTTATTTGATGTCTCTTTAAGGATGTCTATGAGAATTCAGGTATAAGCAAGGAATTAAATGTAATGAAACCCAGCTAGACAGAGTTTTCTCAGACCAGTAGACAATGTCATAGGTGTATTAGGGGATATATATATATATATATATATATATATATATATATATATATGTGTGTGTGTGTGTGTGTGTGTAATTTACATGTATTTGTGTATATTCAAATGAAATTTTCTAACTCTAAACACACCCTCAGCTCCTTCTAAAATTCCCAATAAAGATTCAGGACTTCCCCTTTCTTCTAAAATAATATTAGAAACAAAGTGATTCACAAGTCTGTAAAATATTCCATTATCACTGAAAGACCATATTACCAGTGGCACGTACTATGCTCCTTGTGCTACTTTAATGCTATTTATTTTTATTTTTATTTTTATTTTGCAATACAATTCAGTTCTACATATCAGCCACGGATTCCCTTGTTCTCCCCCCTCCCGCCCCCCTCACCTTCCTCCCAGCCAACCCCCTATTCCCACCTCCTCCAGGGCAAAGCCTCCCCCGCGGAATGAGATCAACCTGGTAGACTCAGTCCAGGTAGGTTCAGTCCCCTCCTCCCAGGCCGAGCCAAGCGATCCTGCATAGACCCCAGGTTTCAAACAGCCAACACATGCAATGAGCACAGGACCCGGTCCCACTGCCTGGATGCCTCTCAAACAGATCAAGCCAATCAACTGCCTCACCCATTCGGAGGGCCTGATCCAGTTGGTGACCCCTCAGCCATTGGTTCATAGTTCATGTGTTTCCATTCGTTTGGCTATTTGTCCCTGTGCTTTATCCAACCTTGGTCTCAACAATTCTCACTCATATAAACCCTCCTCATTCTCACTAATTGGACTCCCAGAGATCCACCTGGGGCCTAGCCATGGATCTCTGCATCCAGATCCCTCAGTAGTTGGATGAGGTTTCTAGTACGACAATTAGGGTGTTTGGCCATCCCATCACCAGAGTAGGTCAGTTCGGGCTGTCTCTCGACCATTGCCAGCAGTCTGTTGTGGGGGTATCTTTGTGGATTTCTGTGGGCCTCTCTAGCACTTTGCTTCTTCCTATTTTCATGTGGTCTTCATTTACCATGGTCTCCTATTCCTTGTTCTCTCTCTCTGTTGTTGATCCAGCTGGGATCTCCCGCTCCCCCAAGCTCTCTTTCCCTCGACCCTCGCCCTTCACTACCCCCACTCATGTCCAGGCTGTTCATATAGATCTCATTCCATTTCTCTGTCATTGGGCGATCCCCGTGTCTTTCTTGGGGTCCTGTGTTCCAGGTAGCCTCCCTGGTGATGTGAGTAGCAGTCCAGTCATCCTTGTTCCACATTTAGTATCCTCCTATGAGTGAGTACATACCATGTTTGTCTTTCTGAGTCTGGGTTACCTCACTCAGGATGATTTTTTCTATTTTTTAAGTAATTCATTCACTAGAGGAGCCAAAATTGCTCACAACTGAGCTATACATGACATAAATTACTCTGTCTAGGACGTAAAGTTTACAAGCTCTCTGAAAATAGTGGGAATTGAAATGTATAGTGGCTATTTGTTCACAAACATAAAAAATATTAGTAAGAAAACTATAAAAAAGCAGGCGACTTTCCAGTAGGAAATACATGGAATTTATGATTTTTCAATACTGAAACACTTGGCTTTGAATTTCTTCTTGTTAAAATGAAGTATTTATGTTCCTGTTGAAGATATCATCTGATGCATATAAAAATCATGCAGTGATTTGGGAAAACTATTTTACAGTAGACAGGTTCCTCAGAAACTGCCCTTTAAATAGGACAACCTGACTTGGAAGTGACTGACAGTAACTAACATACATTGCATATTTTCAGAAACACGCTTCATTTACTGATAATAGAATAGTGGAGAAATTATTCTTCAACTAGCATTATCATGTTTTTCAACAGTTGTAAAGAACCACTACATATTTCATATTGCTCTTGGTTATTGTTATTTTTAAGTAACAGTAGGAGGCCACTGCAGTTTACAACCAGAATTCAGAATGTGGCATACATTAAACCTTCATGCCCAGCTCTCCTGGCATTTTTGGTTTCATGCATATAAACAAAGCATCATTTTAGAATTTTGTTGTGTGTGTGCTTGCATGATAAATGGCCATCATCTTAAGACAGCAGAATAGTGTAGCAAATGGAGTCTCATATATTGTATTTTATCCAAGACCTAGATTAAAATATTAATGTTTATTAAAGGTGGATGCACCAGGGTGTGATGTGGCATCCCAACTAAGATTTTTCCTTCAGAAGACCTGTGTCATCCATGTGAGAATCTTATGAAAACATATTTGATACTGATACCAAGATAACTAAAGTAAACCTCTTACTAATATCGAATATTGGATTCTGGAATACCTGGCTGGTGAAATGTCATTTAGACATTGAGCTGGTTTTAGGGTAATTCACTTTAATCTGTCAACATGCTCATTCTCATCAAACTTAAATACTAAATTGTGAAGAACTCAGTGGTATAATACAAATTGTCATTCTTTGCAGCCTACGGTTTTGAATAATTTACTTCCACAGTTGCCTAAAATTAAATATGTCAAAGTTGCATTGTTTAACATATGACAAGTGTGTCTACCAAGGAGTGTCTTATATGTTTTGGTAAGAACATTTTTGAATGTAAAATAATAATAATATCCAGTTAAATTTCAGTGTCCATGTGGTCTTTTCTCTACCTTATTCAATGAGCTATTGTATCAATTCTTAATTTTTTAATAAATTGCTGAGGAAATAACAAAGACCAACCATAAAACAAGGCAAACATTCAGCAATTAGGATATATTTTGATCTCCAGTCCTGGGTTTTGAGTTGCTTATTCTGTTTTTTGAGATTATATAATTGCATCATTTTCTCCTTCTGTTTCTTCTTCCAAACCATCTCAAATAAACCTCTTGCTCTCTTTCAAATCCATGACGTATTTTTTATATCACTGTGGCTTCAGTGTATATGTTATAGCATATAAGTAAATATATACATTTACAATTCTGATTATATAAAATTGTTATATATGATTTTATGTGATCATATATTGTATGATAGAATATGATATATGATGGTATATATGATTTTGTATTTATGATTTATAGTTATAAATTACATATATAAAATTATATCTATTATAATTATATAAGTATTACATAAAGTAGTACATTTTTAGTACATTTGTTAAAATAATGCACATTATATGACATTTAATAAATATAACATAAATAATATTATAATTATATTATTATGTATGTGTTATAGGTAGATACATACATACATACATACATACACTTGTAATTTGGAGATATGGTATCACAAAATTTTTCAGCCTATCCAACTGCTTACTGTATAGCTCAAGATACCCTTGAATTTCTGAATGCTGTCTCATTCTCACGAGTAATTAGGATTATAAGGCTGGATGAATAGGTGTAGTCACTTATCCTAAGTTATACATCCTAAATTACTCTTGAATTAACCTCAAACTCTGCCTATAATGATGATTTAATTACTTGCACCTGTACTTGTTTTATGCAGTATTTTATATTCCCAAATATTTAACTCTAGCTCCTTTAATTCCACAGTGGATGATTTGCCATATTAAAATATTTCTTAAATTTTAAGGTCTGGACATTGATGATCTCATTCATCTGCTATTACACAGCATCCACTTCATAGTGTTGTTATTTTCTGAGCAGGTAAACTGGGTGGAACATCAAGGAGCTTGACCAGATTTCTGTGACTCCTCAAGGTCCCGGTCAGCAAAACTATTTTAGAATCATTGATTGAATAAGAAGAGCAACTGTGCTACTTAGGCAGAAATGTTTTATCTCACAAGAAATGGTTACACAACAGCAGGGAAACAAGGAAAATCAAAGGAAAGGCCTGGGACTCAACATCCGCCCCATGGAGAGAACTTTCACAGTGTAGGTCCTACGTTCTAACATTTCCACCACTTAACAGTTAGCGCCATGAGGTGAGGACCAGACCTTTAAGAAATGAGCTTTGTAGAGTCAGCAAGCATCACGTTTGAGCTTTTTTAATGTAGTAGTAAGGACAAGCACTGTTAGACTGGCAGAAAACACTCAAAATGGTCTGTTGAGTTTAGGCAATGGAAATCCATCAAGCCTGCTTTTATACTCAAGAATAAGCTTTCTTCTTAGAAGCTTGGGCCAAATATGCTTATACTAGTATAAAAACAAAAGTTTACTGAATAACGTGAAATCTTAAAATACAAGCTCAAATAGCTCTCCTGAAATTGGTGAATGATGGAAATTGAATACCCCTGTTTTTTTTTTTTTAATTTGATTGGACCTTAAAAAGCAATAACAACAACAAAAAATTGTGGTTGTCTTTCTGGGTGGTGGTATATCTGAATCTCATGACATAAACAGCACCCAGAAAACACATGATATTCATCAAAAAACAAGAAAGTGCAAATACTCTGAAACTTGATAGATTCATTTTCTGAGGTCTCTCATATTGGAAAAAAAAATAAAAGAATGTTCTAAATATTTTTGTCTTGTACTTCAGAACATATCTGTTTTACTATAAAATTGTCTCCTTTGAAAAGTGTTGAAACATGTCAAATACAGTTTGGAACTTACTTTGGAAAATGTAAAAGCCAGTACAAGTAAACATATAAAATAGAGCCATGTCATTCTTTCAGACAGAATTAATAACAGCATCATTGTTATTTCTGCTACTTGTTTTGACCTCAAGAGTTGAAGATCCAAATAATAAGTCAGTGAATTCAGGCATTTGGAATGAACTTTGGAAAAATCAAGCACTTCACATTCTTCGGCATAGAAATAGAATGGCTTGACGCTGTCTTCTGTGGCTGAGCTAATGCTCCTGTAAGGGGATGTTACTGCAGGCTGCCACAAATGACTGGAAAGAGCAAAACAGTAAAACTTTTAGAGCAGTGTGCCTGGTCACAAGATAACTACTGTAAGGAAATGGCCAAGTGTTACTGATTAAAAATTTTCAATGGAATATTAGTAGTAGTAGATTTTTGGACACTTGTTTATTATGGTAATGATTTAGCTCAGTCTCAAATTAAAACCACGGACAGCATATATAGATTATTTGCTCTGTCAGAGTATTCTTTTTTTTTCCTTTTCTTTTTTAGAAGAAATAGTGAGAAGATTAAACATTTAAACAGAATGCTTATTTAATAATGAATTATGAACATACTCTATTAATGGATACAATAGAAGTATAAAATAAAATTTAGAGAAATAAAAGTAAATGTATGGAAAAATAGCAAACTAACAAACATAAATACAAATTACATCACAGAAATTTTATAAAGAAAGGCAAATCATTTCTCAAAAAAGACCATAACTCCTTAATTAGTAAATTCAGAAATCCAATGAGGTGTAAAATACCATATGAAGACTTCAAAATTTGCTAGCAAAAAGTCAATGATCTCAAAGATAAGTAATTGATAAATCAATTTATAACATGGATGATGAAGCCAGCAAAACACACATGTGCACACACACACACACACACACACACACACACACACACACACACACTCACACACACAAATGTAGACCAAGTTATAAGAAATACACTGTAGATGAAAACATTATCAGAAAGAGATAAAGCTTTAAAAAGGAAAATAAGATTTGTTAAAAAATTGAAATGATGGAAAGAAATACTTAAAGAAACAAAGAACACCAGTATTTTCTATCCAGCAGAAGGAGAAACACCTGAGAAGGATCAGAATGTTGACTACTATGCCAAAGTCTCAATAAGAGATACATATATAAGTAATTATGATGTGATATCTGAGTAATCTGTGATACTACCAAGATAACGTGCCTAAGAGTACAAACAATAGGGAAAGGAGTTGATATAAAAATCTGAATTCATGTAAATGATATACACTGGACATGGTAGCAGAACATTTCTCAAATTGGAAGAAATAGATGTCCAAAGCAAGAAATGTTTAGAAACACAAAGACTCATCCTGAGAGTAGGATCTCTCCAAAACCCCAGTGCATGGCCCTATGTTCATGGGAATGTATGCAGCACTAATGAGATTAAAGAGGTTATTAGTAACAATAACTGTAAGAGGACATGAGTTCAGAGAGATAAACATTGTAAGATGCCCAAACTCGTGTGAATAATTTTTCATTGATGCACCTATAGCAAACATAATGAAACTCTTTAGATGACCGAATTAAAAAATAAACCAACATTGAAGTAGAATGGGGATTGCTGTGAATAGGAGTAGGTCAGATATGTGGGACCAGGATGTTGACAAAGCGGGTAATCAGGATAAATACCATCAAAATACATTATGTTATTCATGGAGATGTCATCAAGAAAACCATCACTATCCATAATTCTTACACGATACAAGAAAACTTTTTCCTTAAAATGTTACATTTTAGTGTTTATTTTCAGTATAGCTGACAGTAAAAAGCTCTTCTCTCCAATGGAAAAAAAATAGAATGCACCCTAATTTTTGGAAACAAACAGACAATTGAGGAAAGAGAACAGCTAAGTCTGAATTATTTCTTATTATTTGTTAGTACAATTTACTTGTGAAAAACAGCATCTTCTGCTTCTTGGAGTCTAGAGTGAGAATGTGTGACTCGGTATTTTCCCTAACGAAGCAGTCCTGTAATAGCATACCTTAAGAGGATCGACATATGTCTTAAAAGTCAGTGCAGATTATGGTTTCCCTTTCTACTTTTTAAAATTACTTCAATTATTTTTTGAAATTATAATTACGTGATTTAGCTTTCCATTTTCTCCCTCTAAACCTTCCTATGTACTCCTCTTTGCTCACTTTCCAATTAACGGTCTCTTTCTTTGTTCATTGTTTTTACATACATGTATGTATTCCAAACTGTATTTGTAAATACATAAATGAGACTTGGTTGTTCTGTGTATTGATACTTGCATGCATGTTATCTGGGCTGACCATTTGGTATTGGATGACTGGTTTGTGTGTCTCACCTGAGATGGTCTCTTTCTCCTGCTATCTGAATTGCTTAGTTCTCTGCAGTTCTATGTACCATGCTGAGTTCTAAACTGGGCCTGAGGCCTGGACAGACAGTTCTAATGGCTAAGAAATGTCTTAAATAAGTTCATCATCCAAGCAATTTGGGAAATTCAAATAGAAACAACTTTCAGATTGCATTTTACCCCAGTCAGATGCCAATGATTTAAAAACAAACAAAAAAAAGAACAACAACAACGACCACAAAACAGCTCAAAACAAATACAGGAGCAGACTTGGGGAAAAGGGAACCCTCATTCACCATTGGTGGGATTGCAAACTGGGCCAGCAGATCTGGAAATTAATGTGGAAAATTCTCAAAAACTAAATAAATCCACCACGTGTCCAAGCTATGCCATTCTTTGACATATCCCCAAAGACTCCAATTTCCTGATCTATAATTAGTCATGTTAATTGTGGCCTTATTAATAATAACTAGTAAAAGGAAGCAATCTAAATGACTTTTAGCCAACAAATGGATGATGAAAATGTGGTGCATGTATGTTGTATAATATGTATGTATTCATGTTAATTAGTCATGTTAATTGTGGCCATATTAATAATAACTAGTAAAAGGAAGCAATCTAAATGACTTTTACCCAACAAATGGATGAGGAAAATGTGGTGCATGTATGTTATATAACATGTATGTATTCATCTGTAAAGTAAAAATGAAATAATGAGCTCCAGGGGTAAATTTTTAGTACTAGAAAAGATCATATTGGGTGAGTACATATTTTGAAGTACCTGCAGAACCAAGAAACGTAAAATGGGACTACTGTAAGATCGCAGTGGTGGGAAGCAATAGAGATTGAAATATCAGGGTACAAGTGATCTGAAAGGAGAAATAGGAAAAACATGGGTATGTCTCCAGTTTTGGAGGAGAGAGATAAATACAAAAGAAGAGAGGAGGGTAAAATTACAGTAAAGATTCCTTGATAATCATAAGGAATCATACTAGAACTATCTACATAAAATGACTATTCTATATATGTGTATACATATATATATATATATATATATATGTCAGTGTATAATTATACATATATTGTTTAAATGAAAATTTTCCCAGCTGTGATGAAAAAATTAAAAAAAAAATAGGCATAAGAAGCCCTCTTTTGAGTTGTTGGTCAGAATTGTCCAAGAGACTCCCAAAACCTTATGGGTTATTGCTATTGACCTTGGAACGCAAGTCCCTGTTGCTGCAGACACCATGCATTTCAGACCCGGGGCCTAGAGGCCCCTGTGCTAGAAGTGAACTGAAAGCCTTTCCTCTGAGGAGTAGCTTTCATTGCATGAGAAGGCCCCATGCAAGCTTCCAAAAGATGGAAGCAATACTCAGTCCCATCATGGTATGACGCCTATGAACCAAAACAATGACCAGCAATGACATTGATCATGGAAGAGAACCAAAAACCACCACTTTACTAAGCAAGCATAATCCCTAATGACATTCTAAATATTTGTCCTTAGACCCACTTGTAAGTGTAGTCTTCATCCCTTAACAAGGAAACTTCTCTTTGTAACAGACAGAAACCATAACAAAAAGGCAAAACCAATCAAAATGCAGACTTGTGGAGCCCATTCCCCATAGAAACATCTAAAGAACAACTCTCATACCTATGAGATTGTGTCTACTAGGAATGTCAGAAGCTACACCCATAAAGTATCATCAACATGGTTAGATATACATGAGCTGAACAAGAAAAACAATAATATTTGTGTAATAAATCCTTTTAAGAACATGATAGGTATAGGGAAAGAAAAATGATCAAATTGAGAGATCTGATAACAGATTGGGAATGGTTAAAAAGAGAGACAGAGAGAAAAAAAAAAAAAAAACAAAGTAAATGAGGACCAGTTCTTTGGCTTAAGAAAAACATGATGAATATGATTTTGTCATTTGAAGAAAATGGGATTGCAGCAAGTTTGGCACTTTGGTGGTGGGAAAGGAAGAGTACTGAATTTCACATGTGGATAATGAAGGCTGTATTTCAAGAAACAGGATATCTTTGTCTGTTTGTATTTAGACAGTATGAAAAATAGAGAAGATGTTAAACAGCCATTAATTGCTAAATTTCTTCTTTATTCTACACAGAGATACAGGTAGTGTGATAGAATATAAACATGTAAACATATGTATATACTCCTGGGTGCTTCACTTGTAGAAAGTGATATTCATGCCAAGTTATCTTGGATCTTTGAGAGAAAGAAAATTGGCTCATCACATTTATTATTTTTATGGTAATTACATGATTTATTGGTAACATATTTAAACTTATATTTCTGGGTAGTCTTTAAATTCATGGATGATATTGTCTTAATATGTAGCTTCATTTATGCAATAGGAGAAACAAAGTTTTCTTCATTTGCAAATTGATGTAAATATTAAGCGTTTATCCTCCAGCTGAAATAATTATGGATAATTTTTAATTTTTGTGCAGTATCCTAGAATTTTCACATGAATTTACTTATTTCTAAAACATAAATAAGTTTTGAATTTTATGTGCCTAAATAATGAAACTCGTTCTTCTTCCCTAGTGTGCATATTATTTTCTCTTTAGAACTGTAAGCCAAATGGGTATTTATTGTTACCTGTTGTGTCATAATCTTTTTGTGCAGTATGAAGATGTGTCACTCAGACTGGCTTAATAAAAAGCTGAATAGCAAACAGCTAAACAGATTTTCAGGGCAGAGAGGATGCTGGATATAAGGTGGGTGGCCATACGGGGAAATACCAGGATTCAGAGCAAGCAGCATGGGCATTACAAAGTAAAGGTAACCCAGTCACATAAAAGAAGTAGTTTAAAAGAAATGGGTTAATTTAAGTTATAAGTGCTAGTTAGAAACAGCCTAAACTATCAGATGAGCTTTCATAATTAATATTAAGTCTCCATGTCGTGATTTGTGAGCTGGCAGGTGGGACAGATAAAGATTCCCTACAGATACCTATTAGTTCTGATTTGTTTTTAAAACTTCTTACTTTTAATGTAAATAAAATTAGATACAGGAATACTGAATTTTTAAAACAAATCACCAAATTGCCAAGCTATTTGTCTTTAATCAATAAGTTTCTTTGAAAATGAATATACATGTTAATACAAATATGAATATGTGTATTTATATTTATATGTGTAACTATACTCCTGATTACTAATATTTATGAATTTTATACTCATGAATCATTGATTCACTGTAATTTGTAAATGAAGAATAAATATATTTGACAAAACAAGACAAGAAAGTAGTGATGTGTCTTATAGAATAAATGTTCATTTATGAGTTCAATATAAATAATTCCATAATATACAATTTAATGTGTCTTTATTATAAACACATATAATGAGGATTTTTAAACTTGTGAAAATATAAATCTAAATTTTATTTATTTCCTGATTAGAAATACACTTTAATCCTTGTTCAAAGTAATTTTATGGAACATAAGTACCACACTTGTGTGAGTTACTGTGAATAGTTCCTTGTTCAAAGTAGTTTTATGGGACATAAGTACCACACATACATTACACAAGAGCTTTGTACAGTTGCAAGAAAGTATTGGCAGAAATAAGAATGATGCCTACCTAAATCAGGTCTATGTCTTAATGAATAGAACTTGTAAATGTTAGTAGTAATGATACTGTCTTTGCAGTGTTATTAACATAAAGACCTTGAGATTAGGGTATCATCCTGCATTAGCTAGGATATTCTGACATACTCTAGGATATTATTCTTCCTTAAAAACCTTTCAAAGAACAGTCTTTAGTTATATTTTGATCAACACAATGGCAATTATTGCAATAGGCATTTTGAGCTAGGAGGGCAACCTGTGAATTCTGATTTCTTTATTATGCTGTTTAAACTCATCTGGAGTTTCTCATGAAGACGTTGTTCCTAAAATAAAACTTTTACAATTAAATTGTCTTGTCTCTAAGTTGTTTTATTTTTGTTGCTGTTCAATTTGTATTTTGAAGAAGGCTTTCATGTAGCCAAGTTGGTCCAGAAAATTACTGGTTCACCTTTATTTCTGGATACACCTTCCTTAACTTTGGTAAGTGATACCTATCCAGAAAGTTATTCATTTTTTTAGATTTTCCAATTTAGTGGAGTACATGTTTTTAAGTATATCCTTATGGTTTTCTGGATTTCATTGGTATTTATTATGTCCATTTTATCATTTTTGGTTTTGAAAATTTGTACATTTTTCTCTTTCTTTTAATTAATTTGCATAAGGATTTGTGTATCTTATTGATTTTTCTCAGAGAACCGACTCTTTAAGTTGTGATTTGTATTTTTCTCTTTCTTTTTCATTGATTTCAGCCCTCAGTTACATAATTCCCTGCCATCTTCTCATCATGGGTGTGTTTGTTTCTCTTTATTCTAGAGATTTCAGGTGTGCTGTTAGGTCACTAGTATGAGATCATTCCAAATTCTTATGAAAGCACTTAATGTTACGAACTTTCTTCTTAGCACTACTTTAATTGTGCCCCATAAGTTTGTGTATTGTGATATGCTTTCATTTTCACTGAATTCTTGGAAGTCTTTAATTTCTTTCTTATTTCTTCATTGACCCAGTGGTAATTAAGTAGGAATTTATTCAGTTGATAAACTTTCTCTTGTTTCTGTTGTTGGTATCCATCTTTAATCTGCATTGGTCTGGTAGAATGCAAGGAGTTATTTAAATTTTCTTGTATCTGTTAAGACTTGCTTTGTGTGCCAGTATGTGCTCAGTTTTGGAGAATGCTCCATGAGGTGCAGGGTAGAAGGTATATTCTTTTGTGTTTTGGTGAAATGTTCTGTAAATATCTGTTAGACACATTTGGTTCATTGTTAGCTTCAGCATTGATGTGTTTAATTTTGACTTGATGACTTATATATTGGTGAGAGTGGTGTATTGAATTCTCCCCTATGAATATGGAAATTTGAGCTGTAGCAGTATTTCTTTTGCAGTCTCAGGTGTTCTCGTGTTTGGGGCATAGATATTAAGAATTGAAATGTCATCTTGGTTGATTTTTCCTCTAATAAGTAAGAAGTGTCCTTCCTCATCTCTTTTGATTAGCTTTGGTTTGGTTCGAAGTCAATTTTTGTTAGATATTAAAATGGCTACACCAGCATGCTTTCTATGTCTATTGGCTTGGGATATGTTTTTCCAACTCTTTACCCTGGGGTAATGTGAATTCTCCATGCTGAAGTATGTTTCTTGAATAAAGCAGAAGGATGGATTCTGTTTTCACATTCATTTTGTTAGTCTGTGTTTTTTTTTGTTTTTTTGTTTTTAAATTGGGGAATTGAGACCACAGTTATTGAGAGGTATCAATGACTGATAATTATTGATTGCTGTTATTTTGTTGTTGCTGTTGCTGTTGGTGGTGGTCTTGTGATGGTGGTGGTGTGTATGAGTGCATGTGTGTGTGTGTGTGTGTGTGTGTTTGTGTGTGTGTATGTGTGTTTCCATTTTTTTATTTTGCTAACATGGGATTATTTATTTACTGTGTTTTAATATATATATTTCACCTTAGATAGTAGTTTATGTTTTAGCACCTTATATAGGGCTGGATTTATAGTTGCATATTATTTAAAATTGATTTTATCATGGAATATCTTGTTTTCTCCAATATGATAATTGAAAGTTTTACTGGTACAGTCATCTGTACTGGCATCTCTGCTCTATAAGAGTCGGCAGTACACCTATTTAGACCTTTCTGGCGTTGTCTCCATTGAGTCTCCATTGAGGAGTCAGATGTAAACTAATAGGTCTGCTTTGATCTTTATCCCATGCAGCTTTCAATATTATTTATTACTTCTGTATGTTTAGTGTTTTAATTAATATATGGTAAAGTGACTTTCTTTTCTGGTCCAGTTTCTTTGGTGTTCTGTATGTTCTTCTGTGCCTTTATAGGCATCTCCTTCATTAAGTTAAGAAAATTTTCATTTATGATTTTGGTGAAAACATTTTTGAGTCTTTGAGCTAGGTTTCTTCTCCTTCCTCTATACCTATCATTTTTCAGTTTGATCTTTTCATAGTGTACCAGATTTGCTAGATGTTTTGTGTCAGAATTTTTTTGGTGATTTGAAACTTTCTGTGACTAATATAACTGTTAAGTAAGGATCCCCAGTTGCTGGTTCTTCTGCTGCCAATTCATTAAGCGAAATCAAACTGAATTAATAAATCCAGGTTTAAAAAACAGGGAAATGTAAAGCAGAGCTCTCCCAGGTGGTTCTCAGGAAGGCAAGGGACAGAACACAAGGGCATGCATGATAGATCTATGGGCCAGGTCTTAAACAGCCAGTAGGTGGGGTCCCGAGTATCTTGGAAGAGGAGCCACCATGTTGAGCTTTCAGGAATGGGACAGAGTTTGGGGACAGTGAGATTGGGGAGGGGGATTGAGAAGGAGCTTCCATCAAAACATTTCAGACTCTTTGGGTATATGGATGCCAGGGGTTGGGGTGGAGCTTCCACCAGAACAGTAACCATTTCTTCTATCATGTCTTCTATGCCTGAGATCCTTCCATCTCTTGTATTCTGCTCGTGAAGCTAGTTGCTGCAGTTACTGATTGATTTAAGGTTTTCATTTACAGAATTCCCTCAATTTGAGTCTTCTTTATTGATTCTATTTCCAATTTCATGTCTTGAATAGTTTTATATATTTTTCTACACTATATTTTACTGAATTTCCTTAAGGGATTCATTCATTTCCTATTTCATGACCTCTATCATATTCCTCAAAGCTATTTTAAGGTCTTTTTGGGCTTCAAGTATGTTGGAATTTCTGTGCTTGCTGTGGTTGGTCTTTGTGCTATAAGAGAGACATATTGCTCTGGGTATTGCTGAGTATGTTTTTATGAAGATGTGGCAGCATCTGGATTTGGGATGATTCTAAATCTAGGTGCTGATCTCTGGATATTTTTTAGTGGGTTTTTGTTCCTTGGTTTCTGTTTCCTTTCTGGATTTTCAGAGAGTATGAATACTGGTATGCTGCCTGTTTCCCTGTTCCACTCAGCTGGTGTGTTTAACGGAAATGCCTGAAGGTGCTGGAGGCTGGGTAACTAGGATAAGTTGCTGGAAGGGAGGTCAGAAGAAAAGGTAATAGTGAACCATTGGAGATGGTGTTAGAAAGGATAGGGAGACCACAGTGGATTTCCAGCTACAGAGGTGGGAATGAGATTGGAAGAAAGAGGTCTCAGGAGCAGTAGGAGAGACAGAGTCTAACTTCAACCTACTTGTTTCCTTGGGATTTGAGCACTTGGGTTAGCAGGGCATGACTACTGTAATTTCGTCTGGGACAAAGTAAATAGTGTGTGGGGGCGTTAAGAGTGGATTAATTTGGGATCCACCAGCAATTTGGGGAGGAGTGAGGGAAGGTGTCAGCTGGTATTCTAGGGACTAGACAGGGAGATTAAGCTTGGGGGAAGAGAGAGAGAAGATAAGATCTTTTGGCAGACTACTTGGTTTTCTGACAGACATGGCCTGTGACATGTATATTAGTTTTAAAAAATAGAGTTTTATAAAAAGTTCATGGAGACTAATTAGGTAGGTATTTTTCAAGTACTTTAAGAATGGAATTTGAAAATCTCTAATATTTGCATAGTGTTTTGTACCTGGAGAAGAAAAGGAATCAGAGTAGTCCTTTTTAGAGATTATACTTTTTTGGCATATGTTGGCTTTGACATAGCAATAAAAAAATTTAAAATAGAAATGCTTAGCCAGGCAGTGGTGGAACATGCCTTTAATCCCAGCACTCAGGAAGCAGAGGCAGGCAGATCTCTGTGAGTTCCACGCCAGTCTTGTCTACAGAGTGAATTCCAGGACAGCCAGGGCTACACAGATAAACCATGTGTGGGTTGGGGTGGTGGTGGTCACCAACACAACTAAAAAACAAAATAAAACAAAAAGATATTTAAGAAAAGAAATGCTTGCCATATTTGCAACTGGCTTTAAGATAGATAGCATTCAATATATTTGGGTGATCTGAAAAATGTTTCCCACATGGTTAGGTCACTTATGTCAAAGTTACACAAATATTGTCAAAGTTATACAAATATTATCAATAATTGTAGATGTAACCAACCGTCTTATTAAATAAGAAATACAGAGCCGATTCAGAGAAGAAAGCCAAGAGGTCAGAGCTAAGAGCCTCACCCTTCCTGCTTCAACGATACTCTTCAGTCAAGAGAGCTCTCCGAAAGGGACCTACTTCCTGTGTGTATGTCTTTATATAGTCTAGCTGTTCTGCCTTCTCATTGGTTGTAAACCCAAACACGTGACTGCCTCATCACTGCCTGTATGTATAGCCCTCCAGGTCCTCTATGGTATTGAGATTAAAGGCGTGCGCCACCGCCGCCATGCACTTGCTATGGCTCTAATAGCTCGGACCCCTGGGCAACTTTATTTATTAACATACAATTAAAATAACATTTCAGTACAGGTAAAATACCACCACAAATAATTGCTTGGAATTCAGGCCAAATCTGTGTGATCAAATGACTATGCCCTGACTAACCTATAAAGAAATATGTACATAATTACAATTATTAAATCAAGAATAATTGAGAGCAGTGAGCCAAGATGGAGAGTGCTCCCTGTAATTCTGAAAACTCGAACATTTTGAGGTTCAGAGTAATATTCCTGATTGATTATTGGTGGACAGGGCCCATCTCACTGTGGGTTTGCCCTTGCTGCACTGGTAGTCCCAAATACTATGAAGAAACCACACTGAGAAAGTGCGGAGAGCAATCCAGCAAACAGCTGTTTTCCGTACTTGTTTCAGTTTCTGCCTCCAAATTCCTGTCTTGCGTTCTTGCCCCTTTTCCCTTTGGGGCAATGATGTGCAACTGTAACTTGAATTAAACTCTTTCCTCCACATGTTGCCTTAGATCATGGTATTTTATCACAGACTATAATATAATTATTACATTTCTCCTTTCCCTTCCCTTCCTCCAAAATCTCCCTGATACACTTCCCTACTCCTTATAAAATTCATGTCTCTCTTTTCATTTAAGATCATTAAATTTCAAAAATCCTCCTGTTTTAAAACAAGTACTAAAGACATATAATGCTTTTCATTGCTACATTATTTTGTATTTGCATTTGTGTGTGTGTGTGTGTGTGTGTGTGTGTGTGTGTGTGTGTGTGTGTGTGTGTTTTAAAGTAAGGAACTGTAGAGCAATTTGTTGATTAGTCATGGGAACACAGTATACTGTATCCAGGCAAATAATTATTCACCAGGCTTGGAGATTAGTTCTTTGACCTAATTATATATTTTTAATTACACAAGTGCATTCTGTGCTTCTACTAAACTGTAAATATTTTTAAATATAGTAGAAGCATTGGATTTGCTTCAAATTTTAAGATTATAAAATAAGTGAACTAAAAAATATAGGGTTTTTGTGTTAAGCATTCCATATGTCATATCATACTAATCAGAACATGCCACAAAGTGAAGTTTGACCCCATCTAAAGTTGAGCAGTATAAAGATAATCTAATTCTGGCCATCAGGAGCACATTTCAAAACTAAGGACATGTATAGTTTCTGTAGTCTTTACTCTATGCTGCTATGCTTTGCTTTTTTTGGTGGTTGTGCTTTTCCTTAAGCTACCTTCTTTGCTCTGGAAGTTTGATTTTCTTTCATTTCATTTAAATTATATTTTCACTGAAATGAATTCATGGTACATTATATGGCTTTTAGTAAGGGCTGTAGTTGGAAGGTTTCTCTGGTCCTGCCCTGCCTGCCTTCAGGACGAATCTCTTCCTAACATGTCCTGCAGCTGCTTATAAAATAATCACTCAGAGGCTTAATATTATTTATAAACTTATGGCCATGGCCTACGGCTCAAGCTTCTTGATAGCTAGCTCTTATAACTAAACTCAGTCCATTTCTATTAGTCTATATGTCACCACATGTTCCGTGACTTTACCTGAGTGCCATTACATGCTGATCTCTGGATGGTGGGATGGCGTCTCTCCTGCCTCTTTTCTCCTTTCCTAGCTCTCTGCTTGGATTTCTGCCTGCCTCTAAGCTGCCTTGCCATAGGCCAATGCAGCTTTATTTATCAACCAACCAGAGCAAAACATATTCACAGCATACAGAAAGACATCCCACAGCAAAGGACAGCTCATACAAGCATAGAGTATACTTGAACATGTCACCTGTACCTAGCTACTGCCACATTCCACCCCTCCTTCACCCGTTTGGTTCTTGTTGATTTCATAGACATTTATCCATTTTCCTATTATACAAGTTTATGATTTTAGCCACCTATCTGTCTTCATTTAAATGTAAAAACACTGTTGGCTTTATGGGTCTGGTTTAGTGCCTAATATGACTATCTCCAGTTGCATTCATTTTCCTGGAGTTTGATTTTCTTACTTGGTGTTAATTACCTTTCTTTGCATACCATCTGGTGGAACTGATATTCAAAGTACCTCTCTGTGTGTGATGTAAAATATAGGAAGAATGATGAAAGGGAATATTTTGCATATTTAGTTATTTTCATAGCAGGTCAGGAATCAGTCTCTGGAGACTATATATTCCAAAAGGAAACCCTAGAACTATGTGGCTTCTGTTATAAATAAATCAATTTATTTATATTTTGATTTATATTCTTCCCAATAAATTATGTGAGTTCCAACAAATCTTCATTTCCTCTAAGTAAGCTAAAGGTAGTCTTTGGCATACCTCTGAAAACCATCACCATAAAGTAATTGGTTTCAGAACTTGTTTCCACATAACAGATTCCAGTTAAATCTAGTGTACTTGCAATTAATCCCTAGGGAAGATGAAACAAAGAATATTGCAGCTCATTGCTCAGCTGCTGGAGCTAGAATCTAAAATCCCTTTACCTATTGATGAAAGAGCTAATTATGGTGTTGCTTGTGATCATATGATCAAAGTACCCCTTGAAGGCATGGCCCTGTGGAGACAGTTGGTGCTGTCAGTTAAAAATAAGAAAAATAAAACAATATTTAAAAAATATTTTAAAGATATTATATAACTTTTAAAAAAGCTTCATCTCCTGAGTTCTGACTCTAAAATGAATCTGAAAAACCAAAAATGTATGACCCAGATGAGTTAGTCTTCATTATTAGTTAATTGAATAATATTCCTAAATATAACACTGATGTGATGGTATTGATCCACCTTTAATAAAATTCTTAGCTTTCTTTGGTCTTCCTGGATTCTTTCTTTGTGTGTTTGGTTTTTTGAACAGGTTCTGAATATAATCATGTTGGCCTCACACACGTTGCAAGCCTCTTGTCTTATTTTCCTAGGAACTGGAATTTCAGGTGAGCTCCATCCTGCTTAGCTACTTAAGCTTTATTTTCAAGTTCATGTCTTAGGTGTAGAAACTTCCTCACAATGAATTATGGCTGCACGAAGGACTCAGAGTCCTTAGAACTCTAAAGTTTTTAAAGTGATTTTCCACTTCAAATCCTTGCTTCAAAAATGGTCACTCCTTTCACCTATAGAAGAAAGTCATCCTTAATCTTAGGTACATGTAATACTTAATGTGTTATCTCTGTCATTCTACTCCTTTAAGTGGTTTTACTGCCATTTTTGGAGATGCATAGTTGAAATATACAAGTCAATTGAAATCATCAAATAGGAAAATAATTTTGAGTAAATATCTCATAAGCATGTTCAAGCAGAAAATTCATAATCTTATTGCCTTCTAAATCTTTTATGTTAATTTTATTTTCTTTGAACTCAGAGACCTTTGTAATATATCTGTGACATTGCTACTTGGAAATAAAATAAACACCTCAACATTATTTCCTGAACATGGTAGATTATATTTCCAAAAGGGTGCTCTGTAGTCTACACTGCACAAATAAGGTCAAGTAGCATTGTCTACTCTTCATCAAGGAGAACTTTATGTTCCCCTCCCGTTGATTCTGGAGTAATCTATGTGGCAGTTAATAGGTCACAAGACTTCTGCTTTGCTCTCTTTTGATACATCAAGGTTCAGGATTCCTGAATAACCTTATATCCCCACTATAGTCACTCAAGTTGCTAATTTCAATGCCAGTTTATAGTGTAATTTGCAACCTGTATGTAGCAAGTAAAATGCCATCATCACAAAAGAATTACTCACTCCTTCTTATATCTGTTCATAGTGACTAAATACCTTTAATTATGGAACTTGAATAGGAATTTAAATTCTTAATTGATAGTTGTTCAAATCACATCACTTTATTAGCAATTATATATATAAGTATATGTGTGTGTGTGTGTGTGTGTGTGTGTGTGTGTGTGTGTGCTTGAATTTAAAACTAAATCTAAAACTCCTCTACTTGATACTCCTGTTGCTTCCATCTCATTCATGTCTATATCATTGCTAAGTCTTTTAATTTCTTACCTTTAGTTATACCTTTTCTTCAAACCTATATTAAATAAAATGGTTATAATCCTGAGAATATATTTATTATGTGCATAAATAAACAAGAGTATAAATCCATGATAAAGTTAAAGACAAAGGGAAGTGGGATCATATAGGAACCAAGCCTAGTTAGAGATGCAGTTTTGGAAGAATTCTGAAAGCCATCAGAGCTCAGAGGGTTCTAATGTGAGTTGTTTAGATGTTAGATGTAAGATGCTAGTATTAGCACAGAGATTGCCTTATAGGGAAAAAGTGTTAAAAAAAAAACTTAACTCTCTAGAGAGAAGCTTATCTGTAATATCCTTTTGGTGTTCAGCTGCTGCTCTTTTCCAAAGGAGCCTTATGGAGAAGGCCACACATATCAGTGGTCATAACTAGCACCGTGTCTTCTACAGTGTGAGTTCAGTTGGACAGTGACTGATTAGATGAGGGTTCTAGATGAAAGAGAGCAAATGCATTAACAATGCTACTTTATTAAAACATCAACGATTTTGTTGCTCATTATATCCTTCCTGACTAACTGTTTTTCTCAAACTTTAAATTTACTTAAATAATATTTAACACAGATATAGTGAATCCACCATGAGGCCAGCCTGGTCTACAGAGCAAGATCTGGACAGGCACAAAAACTACATGGAGAAACCCTGTCTCGATAAATAAAAAAAAAAAAAAAAAAAAAAAAAAAAAAAAAAAAAAAAAAAAAAAAAAACCCAAAACAAAACAAAAACCAAAGAAGAAGAAGAAGAAGAAAAAGAAAGAAATATCAAAACAGATAGTACCCAACGGTAACTAACTCCAGCAATCACATGAAATTCTTCCACAGACTATGTACAGAAGTGTAGCTAGAGTTTTCCTGCCTGGCTCACAGTCAGGACAAATCTCTGTCACCTGCCAGTCCTACAGCCGCTCAGATCCAACCAAGTAAACACAGAGACTTATATTGCTTACAAACTGTATGGCCGTATCAGGCTTCTTGCTAACTGTTCTTACAGCTTAAATTAATCCATTTCCATAAATCTATACCTTGCCACGTGCCTCATGGCTTACCAGCATCTTCACATGCTGCTTGTCATGGTGGCGACTGGCAGTGTCTCCTTCCTCTGCCTTCCACTTCCCAGAATTCTCCTCTCTCCTTGTCCCACCTATACTTCCTGCCTGGCCACTGGCCAATCAGTGTTTTATTTATACAGAACTATATCGAGAGCACAGAAGTTCCAGACTCCTGTACTGGAAGCTCTCAACAGGATTACTAAAGCACTGAGAAACATGTATTAACTGGATACACACATCCCAAAGCCACCCTAATTTTGGCATTTTCCAAAATAGCCATATATAATTAATTCTGCTAAGCCTTAGAAACAGGATGTTTTGTTATTACTCTAAGAGGTTCTCATTTGACATTTATTTGAGTAAACTTCCCACCGTTTTGACTCATGCTCCTTCTCCCTGGAACGCATGCATCCTTCACTTCTTTATACTAGTACAGACCCTCTAGAATGCAAACGAAACAATTTCTTCAACATTGCTCTTTTCCTAGATTTCCTTATGAAAATTATGTCTACAATTCAAACACGGATGGACCAGGAGATCTAATATGAATATCTGTCTGGCCTGGCATGATATATGACATATATGTTTAAAAGTGATTCTTATCATCTTTCAGTTAATTTTCCCATATCATGAAATGGCATATTTATAATCAAGTTTAACATGATTTATTGAAGAACTAAATGATATAGTGAAAAGGATTAAATTCTCTTCTCTGGTGAATTACATGCTTAAATGGATAAAAGTGATTTTAGTATGTATGCTGAAATTTTACTAACTCGATAAAGCTAAATACATTTTCATCAACACAACGTATTACATTCTGTCTTTTAAAAATTCTAGGCTATATATATATATATATGTATATTTAAATTAAGGAGAATTATATGTTTTGCTTCTCTATTTGATTGATTTTCACACATTAATGTTTATGAAACTGAACAAGTCAGAATATGTACAAAAACATAAAATCAAAATTCTATTTTTCTCTTTATTGGAATTAAGACAGTTTTGGAATTCAACATAGTTAGCTCATTTGAGTTAATTTAATTTCAATGTCCTAATCTCTAAATCAGCTACTAGTTCTATCTTCTATTCTAAAAAAATAATTCACATACTGCCTAAGAAAAATGTGAATATGTTTCAATGAATTTCATAATGACAAAACTATTTTATCCTCCACACCAAAAGTTTTTCAACTGACAACACAATGTAAGCATGTGATAAGCACGGAACTCCATGAAAAACGTTGAATTGTCTGTATTTAGATTCACTAAGTTTTTATTTTTCTACAAGTAACTTGATGTCAATTATAGAGTAGCAACCTGTAGAGAAGCAGGAGTGTGTGTGTGTGTGTGTGTGTGTGTGTGTGTGTGTGTGTGTGTGTGTGCGCGTGTGTGTGAGAGAGAGAGAGACAGAGAGAGAGAGAGAGAGAGAGAGAGAGAGAGAGAGAGAGAGAGATTTTACAAGCAACATACCTGAATTACCTGAATCTGTTTACATTGTAATTTCAAGTGCCTGAATCAAATATTAGCATGATTCATGTGAATAAACTTTGTCTATAACTGAGTATGGTAAACCTCCCCATAGTTTTTCTATAGCTCTCAAAGTTAATACACTCTAGGGAACCGATTGAAAAAAATCAACAGAACAGACTACAGGGGATAAAGGCCAAAGTTTTGTACAAATTCTTATGGGAACTTCATTTTTCTGAGACCAGAATGGAAAGTATCTCCCACTGATTTTTTTAATAAAAATTCCAGTGTTTCTAAGGGAAAAAAAAATTCAGCTTTGTTTAACATCCAATGCATAAATATCTAATTTCAAGTTTTGCATATCAGAATTAAAGAGGGAGATCAGTTCTGATTTTTTTTTTAATTCTTTGCTGAAAGTAGAGCAGTTGTCATGAATTAGAGTTCTTTTGATTGGTAAGTTTTTTTTATTGTGATACAATAAATGCCTTTGTGTCTGCTTATTTCAATAAAAAATATTTAAACATACATCTTGAAGCAAATTTTCTGCACAAGTATTTTGTACTTTACAACAAAGACAAGTGTGTTGTTGGTGAACCCAATAAACACATTTTGTTTCCTACTCTTTGCCTTTCAAACATTAATATTTCCATAAAGATTTTGTTTCTTCTTTTTCTCTTGAAAACAACACTGATTTTCATTTTTTGTTTTATATTGCACACAAAGTGATGTGTTACATTATGACATCATGAATATGTACAATTATATTTTGATCTCATTCATAGAGATTATAGATCAGTGATAAAGAATTTTTCTAATGCTCACAGATCACTACATTCAATCCTCATTCTTACAAAAATAATAAGAATGCCATTAATTTTTAATCAGATTTCAAAGAAAAAAATTGACATATGATATTTATCATATTAAAAGTGAACATCTATTCTTTCTTGGAAAAGTGGATACAATATCATATGATAGAAAAATGAACATGTAAACGAGCCTGAGAAAAGACACTTCATTACTTACAAAATTAGAAGGAATTGAAATTCCTCCCGGATCATCTAAAAATATGACAAACTCTTCCTGACCTTCCATTTATTTTAACATCCCTTTAGAAAGCGTCCAAGTGCGAATTCGGCCTCCTCCTGATCCGAGTGTGACTTCTTGCACACTCTAGCCAATTTTACCAACAGGAGCATCATTCTTGAGTACATCAACATGATTCCTTGAAGTGTATTCACAAAAATCTACCATCCTTGTCTCTCAGCCTTGCTAGGAAGCTAACAACAAATGTAAAAGGACAGTGCTCAGGAAACTCGCCTGAGCTAATGCTATTGGTCAGTCTCCTCCATTGCCTGTCAGATGAGGGAAAGATAAAGAAGACAGAAGAGGAAAAGAGACACCGAAAGAGGAGCAGGAGGGGAACAGAGACGTCAGGACACATTGCATCAAATGAAGTTATTGAAAGAACAAATAATATAATTTTTAAACTATTTTTCTGTCTGCATGGATTTTTTTTTGCATTTCTGAGTGCACATGTTTAAATCATCTTGACCTGGACGTAGATTTTCAGTGCTTAGTTCAGTTTGGATATAGGTGACAAGCACATCCATTTTTGAGCTAGGGGACAAACATGCAAAGATGAGGGCCAGAAATAAATTGGACATAGGAAGTTGGACCTGGAATTATTTACTTCTCTAAATATCTAAGTGATATCTTTGCATAAGAGATATACAACAATATACTGAAATATTTTGCATACTCACTTACATATTTTAATAGTATTAACTAGCAAGAGTATCCTTTGGCCCATTTAAGTCTACAGAGACAACATACCCAAGCTCGTAGGAACTCACAAACTTTAGACTGACAGCTATGGAACCTGCATGGGAACGGACTAGGCCCTCTATGTTATGTAGAAAGTTGTGTAGCAGTCTGTTTGAGGGGCCCATGGCAGTGGGATCAGGATCAACCCTGGTGCATGAGCTGGCTTTTTGGAGCTCATTACCTATGGTGGGGCACCTTGCTCAGCCTTAATGCAGGGGGAAGTGGCTTGGTCCTTCCTCAACTGAATGTACCAGACTTTACTGACCCCCACCCCGACATGGGAGGCTTTACTCTTTTGGAGGGGGAGTAGGGAGTGGAGTGGGTAGAGGGAAAGGCTGGAGAGGAGTGGGAGGAGGGATGAGATGGGGATCTGTGGTTGGTATGTAAAATGAATAAAAACTTTTTTAAAGAAAAATATTCAAATGTTATTTCACTAACCAAAACATCTGGTATAAAAATGGGCAATGTAATAGGGCACTTTTCTAGCCCTTGAGAGCCTCTAAAATCTATCCCTAACAACAAAAACAGAAACAAAAAGTGAAAACAATGCACAATAAAATACTAAGACGAGCTGTAAACTCTCAAATCATTCAAGAGATTTGCTGCTCATTTCCTCCAGGTGAGTCAGAGAGTTCAAACAGGAAGCTGGGCTAATCAAAGCCTCAAACATAAAATGAGACTCCAGAACAAGAATGGACAAGAGAAGAAGTGTCTTGCTCAATAGAAAACCAAAGCCGGCTGAAGCTTGTTCTTTCCTTAGGAAAAAGAATCAGAGCAAAGCTCCTTTACTCACAGAATACTAAACTACAAAGGACTGAAATGAAACCCCAAAACTCTAAAAGCCAGGAAGTTAGTAGTAACTGCAAGGATTTGAACTGCTGATTCATTCATGGGACTTTCTTTTTTTTTTTTAATGATGTGAAGTTCTGTGTGTAGAACATTTCTCTTACGATTAATTGTTGGGGTTTTAATTTATGTTGTCTGCATGTATCTTAAAACCAGTGATAAATATATTTTATCTCAGCTGCATTTCAATGATTTTAGGAGAGTTTCTGTCTCATGTCATGAACTCAAAACTCCATTAAGTGGTCATTATATAGCAAACAAAGTTTTACTATTTTAGGTTTTTGATTAGTGAAATACCTACATTATCCTTTTCCTTATCTGATGAACTTGGAAGTTTTATATACAAATGTTCCATATATATAGAATTTCTATAAAGTCTTTGAGAAATTGAACAATTATTTCTATGATTCTGATATTCTTTCTATTTCTGAGCTCAACTCTGCCTTGCATGTCTGTTCAAGCATCAGATAACTGGTAAGTTTCAAGTGTGTTTACAAGCTCCCAGTTGAAAACATTAGAAGTAGTCATGGTAGCCCCACTTTGAAAAAGTACTATTTATTTATTAATTAATTTGGATCATTACATTTACTATCTCAAAAACGTGTCTGGAAGAAGTAGGAAATGTAAGGTTAGAGAAGCAATGCAGTAAAGAAGATAATACAGTAATTTAGATGAATATCGATTTATATGGTTCTTCTGAGAATTAATGTCCTTAAAAGTCACCTAGGGATTTTAAAAAACATAAATTATGGCTCAGAAAGTTAAGGAAGACCTGAGATTTGTGTGCCACCATGCTCCGGTGATGCCCTGATGGTAACCTATAGAGATAAGAGATTTTTGAGCTAATAAATTCTGGATAACAATGGCTACACTATTGCAGGTACCAAAATAAAGACCTAGATGGTGAAGGCAAAATAATCAGAAGTTCAGGCCATTCTGAAAGCATCGGTGAATGTAAGTTCAGTTGGGGACACATGAGACCATTCCCTGCCCACAAAAAAAAAGAAAAGAAAATAATGGAAATTCAGTTTGGGGGAATTGACTTAGTCAGTAAAATACCTGTGTATAGTTTGAAGACCTGAGTTCAGATCCAAGTACCAATGTTAAAAGATGAGTGCAGCAGTGTGCATCTTCCCTACCAGAATCAGTCAGGAGTGGACAGAAGCATCATAATGCTTGATGGACAGCACTTGAGCAAAATGTGGGAAAGAAGAAAAGGACAAGGAGAAAAATTGAGGAAGACATCTATGTCCAGTTCTGCTGTGGATGTTCTCTATGTTAAATGTGTTGCTCTGATTGGTTAATAAATAAAACACTGATTGGTCAGTAGTCAGGCAGGAAGTATAGGCAGGGCAAGGAGAGAGGAGAATTCTGGGAAGTGGAAGGCTGAGGCAGAGAGACTCTGCCAGCCGCTGCCATGATAAGCAACATATAAGATACCAGTAAGCCACGAGCCATGTGGCAAGGTATAGACTAATAGAAATGGGTTAATTTAAGATATAAGAACAGTTAGCAAGAAGCCTGTTATGGCCATACAGTTTATAAATAATATAAGCGTCTGTGTGTTTATTTTATAAGTGGGATGTGAGACTGTTGGAGCTTGGTGGGACCTGGAGAGAATACTCCAGCTACACAGTTCTGTATTCCATATACAGAGAACATTGGGGAAGACATCTATGTCCAGTTCTGTATTCCATATTCAGATAAACACACTTACATGTAAACATCTCTACACCCACACACATGTGCACACACTACACAAACATGTCCATGTTCTGAATACACAAAAAGAAAAAAATAAGTTGTATTCCTTGTATTTTTAATAATAGAAATCAAACATTCATGAGGCTGATTAAATTACTAAAACCTCTTCATATTCTCAGAAGTAAAATTCGTAAGTGTTCATAAATTATAATATGCATTAATCTGATTTTGGTGTCACCTTTTTCTTAAATAACACATTATAAAGGATCACTTCTTTTTTAATTTTATTTTATAATTTAATTTAATTTTACATATCAGCCATGGATCCTTGTCCTCTCCACTCCCGCCCCACCTACTGCCTTCCCCCCAGCTCACCCCCCATTCCCATCTCCTCCAGGGCAAAGATTCCCCTGGGGATTGAGTTCAACCTGGTAGATTCAGTTCAGGCAGGTCCAGTCACCTCCGCCCAGGCTGAGCTAAGTGTCCCTGCATAAGTCCCAGGTTCCAAACAGCCAGCTCATGCACTGAGGACAGGTCCCATTCCCACTGCCTGCATGCCTCCCAAACAGTTCAAGCTAATCAACTGTCTCACTTATCCCGAGGGCCTGATCCAGTTAGGGGCTCCTCAGCTATTGGTTCATAGTTCATGTGTTTCCATTCGTTTGGCTATTTGTCACTGTGCTTTTTCCAATCTTGGTCTCAACGATTCTCACTCATACAAACCCACCTCTTTCTCACCAACTGGACTCCTGGAGCTCCACCTGGAGCCTGGCCGTGGATCTCTGCATCCAGTTCCCTCAGTCATTGGATGTGATCAAGAACAGAGAGGGAGAACAAGAAATAAGAGACTATGATAAATGAAGACCACCTGAGAATAGGAAGAAGCAAAGTGCTAGAGAGGTCCACAGAAATCCACAAAGATACCTCCACAATAGACTACTGGCAGTGGTTGAGAGACAGCCCAAAGTGACCTACTCTGGTGATAGGATGGCTAAACACCCTAATGGTGTAGAAAGGATCACTTCTTATTACCTCAAGTACAGCAAGGTCTCCAGAACAATATTGGTAAGTGACCTTGTAGCACAAATCTTAAAAAGGTCTTTTTAATAAAAACAAACCTGGAGTCAGTTACTCAGGTGAACACTGAAAGATCAGAGAGACAGAACAAGCCACAGCTTCCTCACCTTGTCAATTCTTCAGCTGATCCTGTTTCCTCAGACTGGATGCCTCTCAGCTGAACAGTGCTGCTCAAAAGCCTAAAAGCTTAACCAGCTCTAGTTCCTGGTCCTCACGCCTTAAATACCTTTCTGCCTCCTGCCATTACTTCCTGGGATTAAAGGCATGAGTCACCATGCTTGGCTGTTTCCAGTGTGGCCTTGAACTCACAGAGATCCAGGCGGATCTCTGCCTCTGGAATGCTAGGATTAAAGGCATGTGCTACCATTGCCTAACCTCTATGTTTAATATTGTGGCTGTTCTGTTCTCTGACCCCAGATAAGTTTATTAGAGTATACAACATTTTGGGGAACACAATACCACCACACGATCTGATGAATTTGTCTGAGTCTCATGCATGAACAGCCATGCAAGATTAGTTGTTGCCAAACTAAACTTCAAGAGCCAAATACAGATTGTTGTGTTTCTTCAGTGTTGGGTTAATAAACTAAGAATTATTTTTCTACTTTAAAATAATATTAAACTAAAGACTAGTAATTAAAAATAGTATAAATTTAAATGTTGGTGCAATGTGTCCACATGTCTCTGGAAGTTGGAGGACAACATTCTGGAATTGGTCCTCTTATTGACAGACGGTCTGTTTCTTTGTGCTGTTGGGTTGTATACTCCATCATGGCCCTTAGTATTTCTGGCAATTCTCTCTCTTCCTTATTTTACTCAATAGGAGTATTGGGATTACCAATGTAGATCATCATGTGAGGTATATAAGACTGGGATTTAACTTAGGTCCTCAGGTTTTTGCAGTGTGTTTTTGTACTCATTGAACCAATTCCCTTGCCTCAACTCTGCCATTTCTGGCATGCAAAATTCAAATAAGTTAAACTTAAGTATTCATAAAAGAGTATTGAAATATAGCTATTCTGGACATTTACATATCACAGTGACTACTGTATTACACAACAGTAGTGGTGAATACTTGAGTTGGTTGGCCACACAAAGATTGAAATATGTTTTCTTTAACTTTTTGTTGAAAAAAAATATTGATGTTCTCACACTGCTATATGTAAGTACAGCTCCATTAGTAAATATGCTTGTTATAACACTGGGTATCTCTATCTAGCCACTTCACGGACTGGTACTTTACAAAACTTGAAAAGAATTCTTAATCACTGGTGGGAAAGTAGTCCCAAAGATTTAACTATAAGGCAGGTATTGCAAGGGACACTTGTCCCATTTCTCAATTCTTGTTTTTCATTTATTAGTAATATATAGATTCAATTCTCAGTGGCAAAGTAATTATAATTTTCCTAGGGAAACAGAAAAGTTAAAGGCATTTTCCAGATATTTCATAAAAACTGGAAGCACAATGAACTCCTGGTTTTGAAATATTTTGTCGTACATGTAACAGCAAGCAGTTACCCCTCCCTAAAACCCAGGAACACATTCATTGTGAAACACTGTTTAAAGTATGAAAAAAATAAAAAACTTTTATTGTATATCCTTCAAGATACAATCAAAACAGAACAATGCCTATCTGGCTCGACCACAGCATACCACAAGTAACATAATGCCAGCATGACAAGTGTCCAAGACGCTAGGAATGTACAGCTTTCTGGCTCCCTTGTGCAAACAACTTTAAGTTGTTTACTATTTCTCTAAGCTTAGTTTAAATTTTAAAAAAGTTTCCTTGTCTCCATTATATGTAAGTCATAAAATATTAAAATTTATTCCATTTTAATTCAACACAGTTAGAGATAATCTCCCATGTATGTCAAAGGGAAGTTAGAATTTTTCTGTTTTGTTCTTTTTTTCTATATTTCCTTGAGATGAACCAGGTTTCCTCAATGCTCAGTACGTCCACAACCCTTTAGATTTTAGACATTATGAAGGTATTGATAAACTGTTAATGGACCTAATTAATATATTATTCAACTTCAGAACTGACTAATAATTTCCTATCCTTAGCAAAGTAGTACTGTATTATTCCATTGACATCCAGAAATTGTGCCAGATACACAGAACAAGTAATGAAAAGATCACCAGGACCCATAAGCTGATTTGATAGAACTAGTTCACAATGAATTAAGGTATGGCATTATTTGGGTATAATTTACAACATCCTGTTTTCCTGAGTCAATCCTAGAACCTGGCATACAGTGCAGGTTTTGGATTGCCAATTCACCATTAATAATCAGTCTTTTAAACACATGTCAAGATACAGTGATTCAGTTTTAATAATACATTTTCCTTTCCCAAAGTTGTAAAAGCAGGTTTTATTATTCCTTTTTTTTTTTTTTTCGAGACAGGGTTTCTCTGTGTAGCTTTGCGCCGTTCCTGGATCTCGCTCTGTAGACCAGGCTTCCTATGGCAAACTAGCATCAGTTCTTTGGGAACAGCCAGATTTTAGGAAACCCTTCCTAAGTAGAAAACCGAAGTGATTTATTTAGGCTAAAGTGCTTTAAGGATTATGAGTGGAAATCAGGGAACCTGGCCCATCCCAACAGCACATTGCTTGTTTCCTGTTAAAACTCCTCATGGCTGCGTCCTGTCCATTTCAATAAATGCCTCCATAACACAGCAGCATTAAAGTCTGTAAAGAATTCAAGAAATGTGTGATACTTTTTACAAAACCAAACTTCTCTTAGAACATTTTTCTACCATGAGATTTAGAGATTAACCTATTGTTACCTGTCTGTAATAAGATGATTTAGTGCCTTCAAGGATAGCAAATAAACACCATTCCTGGGTATTTGGGCTTGATATCTGATAGGATCACATAGTATTATTCTCATTTTAACATAGACTTCTATCACAACCTCTACCCAATGTATACCCCACATTTGTACCTAATGTGAAATTATGACATTTGCCTTGAGGGGTTGTCTACACTAAGTTTGCGTTGTGAATAATTTCTTATGTTAGACTATGTATTTTCATGGGTCATGAACATTTTACTTTTAATTTGTGAATCATCTGTTATTCACAGGAAATTGCTCATACAAATCCTGACTTGAAGACCTAATGATTCAGGTATCAAGCACCCACCAAAATAGTATTATGACTGTACCTGTGGCAGGATTCATGATACCTGTGAAATATTGGTACTTTTCAGTGCCTTTATTTCTGTACAATAAAACTATGTGCCCATATCCCCATTTACATAGTCTTAAATGAGGCAACCAGGAATAGAACATTTGAAAGCAACTATTATCCTTTAATAAGAAAAAGTTGAGTACAAGTCTGTGAAATTCTCATCAGCTCTAAAGTCTTAGAACAAAGCTATTGAGATAATTCTACAGGAATCCTACAGTGTTGCATTTCCATGGTAGAAATGGCTCTTTGTTGAAATTCTACATTATAGCCACAGTTCAAAAAAGAAAGAATATTTTTATGATGTAAGATACTATATTACACTATCTATAGCTATCCCTGGGAGGGTAGCTTTATATGTATCTATGCCTACTTATAGAAACAAAATAATAACCTTTATAGATAGAAAGGGGAGACTGGTTATAAATAAAAATCTTCAGTTTCAGTTTGGAAACTCAGTTACTACCATTTTCAATGTACCATTCTCTAGCACAACTGAAAAATCCTGTGTACAGTTTTATTGTCAAGAAGAGAGATACCAATAGAGCTACATTGTGATCTAGATAGTAAGCGCCCCTAAAAAATGTATACTTTCAGAATTGTCTATGTATTCCTGAAATAAAAGAGATTTATGCAAACTCATAAGATATTTCAGTTGTGATTAATGTTATCCATTTTAATGCCCAAGTGTATTGTTTGTTCTCTTCTGAAACAAACACACTGATTTATTTTTTGTTGTCTGTGTAAAATAAATGAACCCCTTAAAATAATTTATGAGAAGAAATAATTGATTTTTGTCTCATTGAATAAGCCATTCCTTTTCAAATATTAAATAAAGAGAGAAGTTACGAGCTTCTCTTACCTTTGTTTTAAATAAGATTATCTTCATGCAACCTAAACAACAGAGTCTACAAATAATGTGTTGTGTTCAGTTTCTCGAGATGACGTCTTGATTTTCATGTTTTACCATAAATATTAACATCAATATTTTATAGGTCATTGTGAAGAACCAAGAATATAAATTTCTTTCTCTATGCAATACTAACAATCTCCTGTAGGTGACAAAGTACTATTCTTTAAACAGTAACTGTAGACATTTGCAACAGAGGGCTGATAAACAGAAGCTACATTCAAGAACTACCTCACTGAATCCATAGCTCTAATACCACCTATCTTAATTTTCTCAAAGAGTCAGAAAGTATTCAGGAACACCTGTCTGTTTTAGAGTGTTGATGAATTAAAAGAAGTGTCCGAACATATTATCATCTAGTTTCTCTGCTCTCCAGTCATACTTGCAACTTTACTTGTCCAGATGGCAAATAACTGAGAATCAAAGAAATAACTTAATGAAGAATTGAGTTCTGTAATTGCCAATTTGTGTGTTCTGTTATCACCGCACCTTTTGCCTTTAGAAGGTAAATGATTTTCAATTGTGAAGGCGGTTCTAAAAGTATATCTGAAAATATATTTGTCATCTGAGCTCAAGTTATGGTGTTAGAACAACTCATCAATCTGATTATTTTCAGTATTCTAATAGTGGGGAGACTGTGCAATAGACATGAAAACAAGATTGCTCTTTTTTCTGTCAGTCAACACATAAAAACAGGAGGAAATGTGATTTTGTACAATCTAGTATTCCAATTAACAATGACAAACTGCAGCTAGTGGAAATATAAGGGGAAGGAAAGACTGGCTTCTCACCCTCTAGTCCCCAAATGTTCAACAAGCTCTTAGGACAGGTAATTACATTGAGGTTTGCAAGGGAATAAAGCAGAGTCAACGTGCCTGGCAAGAAATAATTCCTAAAAATTTTATCTCTACTACTATTCTAATTATAAATCTTTGCTTCTTTGGGAAGTTGACTTCTTAGTATGTTATAAATATACGCAGAAGAAAAGCCTGAGCAACTCACTTCTCTCACTCACAGAATGATATAAGGCCACATTTATATGCTTGAATTTCTTAACCAAGTCTATATACAACATGGTATTCTATTTTTGTAACTTTTGATGTTACATTCTATTTAGCTGTTAAATATTTTGGTTCTAACATCTTTATAGAGTACATAATGGTAATTCTACAAATGAAATTAATCAAATAAAGTCTGAAATCATTTATATCTCTTAAAACATTAGTCATATATATATGTGTGTATATATATATATATATTCATGCTCTTTTTTCAAGTCAGCTCTGACAATGTCCGACATGTACACAATGCATTGACATCATATTTAGCATTGTAATTATCTTCCAATTTCTCTATCACTGATGCACTGCTGATAAACTCTTCCTTTTGAAATTCTTTTAAACATTAGTTTGGCAGTCTATACATGCACAGTTTGGTATCCTTTGGGATTTTTTTCAGGTATCTGTGGGTATCTTGACCTATAGGCACTCAAGTACCTCATAAAATAGAGCTTATTACTTGTAAATGTCCTGTATTAACCCTCCCATATATTTTAAATAAACTATAAATTACATGTAATAATTTATATAATATAATTCTATATAAATTTTTTATATTTTCAAAATTATAAAATCCAGATAAAAACTGCACAAATGTGAATTTTAAAGTATTTTCAATCATCTGTATGTTGAATCTGTGTATTTGTAGCTAACAGTTACAAACTGAAGAAAGAAATCAAAGTTGACAACAGAATTTGATCTTATCTTAAATTCAGTCACAAAATATTCATGTATTATAATGAGAATTCCTCTCTCTATTTAGAAATGAGTCACATTCTCATAAACAGGAGGTGATTTGGGGGAAGTAATAAAAAATCATTTGGTCTTAAAATAGAATTCTTTGAAATGGGAATTTTGTATATCTTGTATTAGAAAAGATAAGAGATGTAGTAATGATATCAAATGCTAGTCATACATCATTCGAGTATATTTTCCTGTTCAAATCATCAACATTGCATGATACATTTATTTATCATACTCAGGTTATTTCAGAAGCCCCTATAAAGATGGCGTTTAGAATTTGAATTATCTGTTTTCTTCCATGTCCTTACCACACATGAGAAAATTCAATTAAGATAGGTGATTAGACAAATGCTACAGGTCAAATTGCAATGAAGATCTGATAAAAAAAAAATCTTACCAAAGAAGGGGAATATATTGAAACAAATTTGTTTTCTGAAACAGGTCAAACAAGGCACAGATATAATTTTGCCTTTTTGGTTCCTAGAAATCTATCAGAAAGCTCACTGGGGACATTTGGCTGGTTCCATGGTTTTCAATCCACAGAAATCAAATTTGGAATAGTTCTATGATTATGGGGGCGATTCAACACTGGTTGCATGCTATGCTCCCAAACTCTCAGTGTACTCACTGAGTTCTGAGACACAATGAAAAAGACAAGAATTCTTGGGATACACAAAGTAGAAAGTGTCAAGGTCTTGTGAGGGGTGCAGAGCTTGATAATATATTGAGGAACTGATAATATCTCTTCTCTGAGAAAAGCAAGAAATCAAGAGTGCAAGGCTTTGAGGGATCTAAGAACTAAAGGTGTAATTTACTGTACAGATTTTTTAAAGCTGGGGAAACATTCCTTTTTCAATGTGAAATTTTAACAGCTAAACTTGGTAATATTAATTTCATCAACATTTTGATCAATAATTCAAAAGATATTTTTATAAAATAGATGTTTAAAGGTTGACAATGAAAAATATATAATCTGATATGTTGTAGCTTCATTTATTGTATATTACATCCTACTCAGTAGATAATGTTAAGCCATATTCATTCCCACTCTTTAAAATGACTAGAAAATGCAAACAATATAAATGCCCTTCAACTGAGGAATGGATAATGGAAATATGTGCATGTGTAAAATGGAATTTTATTCAATTATAAAGTAAAATAAAATCATTAAAGTTTCTTGCAAAGGGATTAAACTAGAAAATATTGTACTCAGCAAAGAAATTAGATCCAGAAAATCAGGGGCCACATGTTCTCTCTTATTTGTGGATCCTAGCTTTGAGTCTTTAGATATGAGTCTATAAGCTGTGGTAACGGCAAAAATGAGGGAGTTAAAAGCAACTATGAGGAATAAACGGAGACTGAAGAGGATAGCAGGACACAGGTGTTATGGAACAGGAAATGTGAAAAACTAAGGTGTTAGTAGGGAAGGGTAGAGAGGAAGGGGAGAGGAAGAAACAAGTGATAATTAACATACATGGAGCTAAAAAGCCATAATGACACAGCATTTTGACTTATTTTAAAATGCATACACTATACATGTGTTCATGTGTAATGCTTCCAGAAAGATCTATAGATCATCTAACAAAAACCCCATGCCAGATATGAAGAGTATTTCTTCTATAAGTTTGTCAGGAAGACAACGAAACTAGTCAAATAATACATGTCATTATTGCAACTTTCTTGTCTCCCAGAACTTGAAGTTAAGACCCTATTGCTGAAGATACTTCATGGTTCAGACACAGGACTTGGAGGAAGTAACTGACCTGGAAGTTACCTCCATGAGGAAAAGCTCTTGCAGTGTCTGAAAAGCAATGTAAGTTACCAGAGACCTACACAATAACATCACCAGTAGACCCAACCCTGGAAACAGGATTCTTCAGGGATGAAAAACAAATAGATTATCTAGTTCCAAGGGGTCAACTCTAAACAGATATGAATACGAGCAACACTAAATATATTAAACATGATATATTGTGTGTGTGTGTAAAATATTAAAATAGTAATTAAATATGACAAAGTCATTAAATTAAAGGGTGAAACAGAATAATAGGAGTTTCAAGGGAGAGGGAGGGATAAAAATATTATAAATCCATAGGTAGTGGGCTCCAGAAAGCCAGCTCATGCACTAGGGATAGGTTCTGATCCCACTGCCAGGGACCCCTCAAACAGACAGTGGATCTGAGGAAGAGGGTACTTGGAGGGAGGAGGTAGAAAGTTAGGGATGGAGTAGAGGCTGCAGATAGTGTGTATTGTATAAGAGAAAAATAAATAGTAAAATGAATGAATGTATTTTCACAATAAAATATTTCAAAAATGTTCTTTTACATTGATAATGTATTAAAGTTCATATTTTTGAGAAAAAATATAGAAATACCTGCCCATCTTTGTGGTTTTATTTAAGAATAATGGTAAGTTTCAATATTTCTTCTTAAGAGAGGAAAAAAAGTGCAATGGGCCCTAGATGGATGCTTTTTTGAAAATAAAAAACAAAAGCCACATGTATTTATGCTTTCATTAAATGCTACCATCTGTAACTGCAGCTTGTACCAAATCTAGGAAAAGAGATTCATAATGAACTTCATTGAGATGCCCAGACTGTTTTCCCTATTAGTAGAGAATAGATAGCTTCAGAATTTGCTGAGTTAAATTAAGTTCTGAAAAGATACCACATAGCAAAGCTTTGTTCTTGAGAAAGGAATCAAGGCAACGGGAACATTCTTTCCTCGTGATTTATTAATCTTTGCAAGCCCTCACACATGAAGAGAAATAAATTATTTTCCTCACATAGGTTGGAATTTTATTTACTTAATAATGAAAATACCTGACAGCTGCACAAAGAGTATAAAGAGGGTTATTCTCCAAAATCTTACCAAGTTTTAAGAGATGTGTATGATATTGTAACCAATTTAAATTGTCTGCCCACATTTTATCAACCCAGTATCAAATTAGAGATGTGTCATCATTAATATAGAAATACAACCTATTATACAAGCATAATTTAAAAATGAGTTATGATATTTAAATCTCAATAACTTCCTACTTGCCCATTGTCACTTGTATATTTTTTGTGTTGTTTGTGAAAATAATTGGAAAATAAAAGGAACTAGATTATACGAAACATCTCACTATCAAGTTATTATTAGTCTCATTTGTACAAAAGGAGAACATTGGGCTCCAGGATGCCACAGTTTTGTATCTAGTGAAAATGATACACTAATGAATCAGGTCAAGTCTTGTTTGGCTGCAAGATCTAAGATGAAAGATCCAGAGATTCAAGACCTAGTTTGGTTGCGTTCTCTTTGCTTCTTGTTGGGTAGCTTACTAAGGCCTTTATTGCTATGCATCGTTCCTGCTCAAAATTTGTGGACATTATTTTTTTATATTTTATTAAAGTTGTTAATTGTACATACAAACTGGATTTGGTGCAGTTTTTCTGAATGTGTATACAATATATATTAATCAAATCAATTTTTTAAAATTTCTATTCTATAACCTGCACCCCATTGCATCTAAAGAAACCTCCTTATTTTCTGTGATCCACATCTGTTTTCTTAAGAGAAGTTCACACTTGCTGAAGCCATGTCATTGTTAGCAATTCTTACTGTGTCTCTTCTGGATTACAAAATTTTTGAAAAACAGAACGTCATTCTACATATGTTTTTCCAATTCTTAAAGTAACCCTGGCATAAATTAATTTATTATAAGATATCTTTATTTTGAATACAGGAAATATTGTTTGTCTGTAGATGTAACCAACAATCTTATTAAATAAGAAACACAGAGCCGATTCAGAGAAGAAAGCCAAGAGGTCAGAGCTAAGAGCCTCACCCTTCCTGCTTCAACGATACTCTTCAGTCAAGAGAGCTCTCCGAAAAGGACCTACTTCCTGTGTGTATGTCTTTATATAGTCTAGCTGTTCTGCCTCCTCATTGGTTGTAAACCCAAACACGTGACTGCCTCGTCACTGCCTGTATGTACCACCCTCCAGGTCCTTAAAGGCATGCGCCACCACTGCCACACACTTGCTATGGCTCTAATAGCTCTGACTCCTGGGCAACTTTATTTATTAACATACAGTTAAAATCACATTTCAGTACAAGTAAAATACCACCACAGTTTGTCTTAATTTTGAAATCCCCCCAAAAACAGACTGGCATGTATTTTTTGCCTTTAAAATGTACTAAAGCATGAGTTATATTCATATACTACTATTTATTACTAATGTGTTTGGAGATAACATTTTAATTACTATTTTCACTTTAGTGGATATTTATGTAAAATCAAAAGAGAATGCATAATTATTCTAATGTGGAATAAATGCCAAACCTGTGACTGTGTAAATCTGAAACTCCACCTGATTTACATCCTGCAAAAGGAGGCCATTTATTTGACTAAACCACAGCACAAAGCATTTCAAACTGATTATAAATATTTATGTATGAAAATGATGTTGTGGAACACTGTTTTTTTAATATATAAATTATGATGTTTGAAAGGAGATTGATATATATATATATATATATATATGACAACAGACTTCATTGACGTGGATTAAATGATGAGCAGGTTATAGTTTCTCATAAATATAACTCAACAAATGACTTCAGAACAGAAGCTTTTCTTCTCATTCAGAATTTTGTTTGTGATTAAAACATTTGGACAGAAAGATTTCTAATTCTAATCAACTTGACTTTTGCAACAAATTCAGTATGAGATTATTCTATTAATATGAGGTTATGAGTGAAAGTCAGTACATACTGCCCTAGCACTACTCTTAATAGATACAGTAAAGATGAATGAAAATCCTAAGGAATGACTTCAAGCATTTCTAGATTTTGTTTTCAAAGGAGATTTCTGAATGATATTCAGAAAATGAATACCATATTAAAATTACTGATTTGTGTGCATGAAATGACTAATGCCATGTCACTCATTGAAAAGCTGATATTAACATATAGAACTGTATTTATTAATTTTAAATTATGGTGATGATTTTCAATATTTATAATCGGATTGCTTGCTTGCTTGAAATAATAATTCCGATTTCCCTGCTTTTATAGCTTTGCAAAGCTACTAATTATGTCTGTCCCTAAGTTTTATCACTATTAATAATGTACAAAATTATAATGACCTATGAAATGAACAGTTATATAATAAATATTAGCACATATAACTACAAATAGGATAAGGGAGTTAATGTAATGAAACTTTCCATGTGCTGTGATTTATTATTAAAATAATCAGGTATTAAATTTTAGCATCTCATCTCAAATGCCTGTTATGGACCAAAATAGTGTGCAATATATAAAATAATACAAAGATAAGAATCCTATGTTGTGGGATGGTCTGTATGTCAAATGTGTTGCTGATTGGTCAATAAATAAATCACTGGTTGGCCAGTGGCCAGGCAGGAAGTATAGGCAGGACAAGGAGGAGAATAAAGCTGGGAAGTGGAATGCTGAGGCAGAGAGACACTGCCAGCTGCCACGATGAGAAACAGCATGTGAAGATGCCAGTAAGCCATGAGCCACATGGCAAGGTATAGATTAATAGAAATGGATTAATTTAAGCTGTAAGAACAGTTATCAAGAAGCCTGCCACAGCCATACAGTTTGTAACCAATATATGTCTCTGTGTTTACTTGGTCGGGTCTGAGCGGCAGGTGAGAGAGATTTGTCCTGACTGTGGGCCAGGCAGGAAAACTCTAGCTATAATCCTATGCTTGTTATTTCCAAAAAAATACATGTGATCAATGGAAGAAATAAATATGGCCAGACAT
This sequence comes from Peromyscus californicus insignis, assembly GCF_007827085.1. NCBI lineage: Eukaryota > Metazoa > Chordata > Mammalia > Rodentia > Cricetidae > Peromyscus > Peromyscus californicus. Next base: position 14,672,776 of record NW_026294413.1, on the reverse strand, counting down.
TGTAGTGTGCGCCTTTAATCCCCTCACTCAGTGCAGTTAGAGGTTTATCTCTGTGATTTTCAGGCACTCTGCAGAATAAAGATGGCTGTGTGTGTGAGTGTGTGTGTGTGTGTGTGTGTGTGTGTGTGTGTGTGTGTGTGTGTGTGTGTGTGTTTGTGTGTGTGGTGTGTAGTGTGTGGGGGTGTGTGTGTATGTGGTATGTGTTGTGTGTGTGGTATGTGTGGTTTGTCTGGTTGTGTGTGTGTGTGTGATGTATGGTGTGTGTGTGTGTGTGTGTGTGTGTGTGTGTGTGTGTGTGTGTATGTATGTGTGTGTGATGTGTATGTTTATAGAGGAGTAAATTTTGTTTACATTCCAGAAAATTGCAAATACTGCTGTAAGGATGTGTGACTGAGTATGTAAACATGCGCAACTCTGAATCATGAGCTTTGTAGAGCTGGAGTCTAGGATGAGAATGGAAGTATTGATGAGTTTTATAAATGGAATGTCTATAACCCCATAACTTAGGAATTATGGTGATATTTTGTTTGTGATCTAACAAATAAAGCTTGCTTGAAGATCAGAGTACAGAGCTAAGGCACTAGTTAGCCATAGAGGCCAAGCAGTAGTGGTTCACACCTTTAACCCCAACACTTGGGAGGCAGAGGCAGATAGATCTCTTTGAGTTCAAGGCCACGCTGGGCTACACAAGATTGATCCATTCTAAAAGAGAAACAGAGCTGGTGGTGATGGCCCTCACCTTTAATCCCAGCACTTGGGATTGCACACCTTTAATCCCAGAAATAGGAGTGGGGACAGGAAGTTATATGGCTGGGCAGAGAGAGGAATATAAGGTGGGAGGAGGCAGCTCAATCTCTTTTAGGCTGTGGAGTTGGCAAGGAAGAGATGGTGGCTGTAGCTTGCTCCTTTGTCCCTCTGATCTTTCAGCATTTACCCCTATATCTAACTTTGAGTTTTACTATGAAGACCAATTAGGATTCGTGCAACGAGAAATCTAGGACAGGACGGTTGAATCAAAATGAAGTAACCTGGTCTGCATAGCAATCCCATGCTAGTCCAAGCTCTGTAGAAAGAACTTGTACATAATCTACATTCGATATTTATTGTCTGAAGTTTTTCATTTGTTTGTTCCTCAAAAAAAATTATTCCTTTCTTTCTATACATTTTATTTAATATACTTTTAGTTACTATGTATAGTTTTTACAATGTTATCTTAAGCTACAGGCTGTCAAGCTAACTTAAGGGCAAATGACGTTTTATTGTCAATGATGATTTATTGTTATTATTTTGTGTGTTTTTTTCTGATAATAGCCTTACATTAAAATTACTTTTAAAATCTCTATTTCTACATGGCCCAATAGCACACATCTTCAATACTCCCATTCTCATCCTAAACTCCAGCTCTCTGAAGTGATGACATGATGTTGTAAAGGGGACCATTATACAGAGTACAAATAGTACACTGTGTGTTCCTTCTTTATTATTTTAAATAACAGGTTTCTATTGTGTGTCCTCTCTGTAACATTTGGAGGCATCATTTATTTTCTTAGAATAGGGTGCAGGTACTCATTATTAGACCTTTGGTAGAAAAGTATGATCTCAGAGGTTGTTGAAAAGGGTCTATTTCTTCCTTGATAAGTTTAAGTATCTCAAATTTTAATAGAAAAACATTATCTTTCTTCTTTTTTGATTTACTTTGCTAAGTATATTCAGTGATGATTTCATACATATATATTATGTATACAGAATTCACTCCACCCACTGCTTCTCATTATCTTTAAAACCATAATTTGAATCTACATTTCATCAGCTACTTAGTTGCCAATACTTATAGAAAAGGTAGTAACTGGATCACAGATTGAAAGAAATCCTAAAAGCCTTGTAAAATATTTGAGAAATGTTATAGAGACATCTCACGTAAAACAGACTCATTAGCCATATTTTAATACATGTTATTTATACATAATATAATTACTAGAATACAGCATGTTTATAACCACATGAACATTTCTCATCATTATGTACTAGAACATAAGCCCTTGATTTGACCACTGTTCAGAGTAACTCTGTAAAATATACCCTGGTGCAACAAGTGGCAGCTTAGGAAGCTGGTAAGCTTACATCAAAGCTATAGTACAAGTGGGAGCTGTGACTAGTTTCAGGCATGTGTATTTACAATGTCTGGGGTTGTAGGTATAAGAAGCAGCATACAAAATGCCTGAAATGCCTTGGATGTTGCTGTAAGAAACAAATCTTACTAGAAAATCTTGATATTGTATAACATAGAGAATAAATCTAAGGTGTCCATGAGTTCCATTTATGAAAATATTAAATGGCAAGAGATAAAAGAGGCAAATTTAATTCAATTTACTGCACAGCCTGGAGTTATTAACCTGCTGCTGGCTCCCATTCTGCAGGTTTTAAATTGTTCTTTTTTCATATTTAAATATATTATTAAACCTAACTTTTACTCCTGACCACATCTCTGCTGGTATAATACTTCATTATTATTTTGTTTAAAGCAACTCACTTTCCCCTTTTTTATTTCCAGTTACATTTTTAGTAATGCTGTAGCTAGGCAGGCCTGGAAATTGTGGTCCTCCTGCCTCAAATTTCTGAGTAGGTACAATTACATGATTACACTGTCATCCTCAACTTAAACTCTATATAAGAATTTGGTTCTTGCAATATCTATTGATTTGTTACCACATCTCAGCTGTTGTGATAGATTAACAGTTAGGCAAACAGTTGGAAAATAGCAGAAGAACTAAGGCAATGACAGAGATGTGCTGTGGGTGATCTAAAGTGTTTGAATTGGGGCTCCTTCTCAAAGGTGACAGATTCAATCGTGAACCTAAAACACTATTCTGCAATTTCGCTTTCAGAAACAGTCATGAGAACTGATTTTAAAATTCTCTATGCACTAGAGTTAGAGAGCAGAAAGCACAAACTCCCTAAAAGAAAACAGCTGGACAATTTATAACTTTTTTGATTTCAAGAGAAAACTTAAATTCACATTGAAATTTACTCTGCTTTGTACTTGGCTGATCAGTCAGTGTGAAATTGCATTTGGATGTTTAAGCTTTGAAATTATTCTAAACATAACCATTATCTATTGTCAGTCAGGTTGTGTGTTGTTTTACTTGAAGAGAGCCATCTGAAATGTCATGTTCTGCTGCAAGCCGATGACTCGTGGAATCTCCCATTTGTGGCATAAGCAAGCGACAGGCAATGGCTCTCTCAGTGCCATTATCTTTCCCCATGAAGGCTACGATTACTGCTGACACAGCAATTAGAAAGGCACAGTTAGGGAACCAGAACTGAAGAGACTCCAATCAGAACATCTGTTTGGTGAAAATGACAACTCTGTTTAAACAAGGACTAAGGGTCTAAACAAGCGCACACTGGATACATCAAAACAGAGTTTCTATCTTAAGCTAGTTGACTATTTTCAGATAAGGAATACGGCATTTTCATTTCTACCTCTATATTTCACATGATTTCTCTTTCCATTATCAGTATGCCAATTTTATGTTTACATGAACCTGAAAGTTCTGTTTCTATGATAAAATAACAAAGAGCTAGTTTTTAGGAATCATTTAATATAGGAATATTTTTAACAGCATGCCTGAAACAAATCTTTGGCTTGCTTTATGGTAGAGTTCAGAATTAAGTGGCAAATTTAAATTTTGCATGGTCTGTGGTTTAACTTTCTCATGCATTTAAGATAGTTAATAGTTCTAGATTTCTATTAAGGAAATAAGTGTAATTTGGCAAGTAAAATTAATCTATATTGTTCTTTTGCAAGCATGGGAGTTAATGCCATAGGCATCCTGTACAGGCATACTAGAACTTTACAGAATGAGACAGTGAAATACACATCCTTTTGTTCACTGTATTGCTCACAGTGTAGTTGATGCTATTGAAATTGTAAGAAAAAGCCAATGAATTTATTTCTTAAACACCCAAATTTTTTTTACTGAAAAAGGAAACACTTTTTAAGAAGCTAAAAATTCCATCACATTTGATTTTCTGTTGAAGCAAATTAATTTGGGGAAAAAAAGTGATAGTTATAGTTACCTAATGTAGGGATTGTTGATGGCACACAGAATAAATCTTCTAAGCATTTTGGATATAAAGTCTTCACTACTGGTCTTATTAAAGGTAACAGTGTATTTGAAAGGTGTTATATGCAATATATACATGAGTGGTGCAGCTATACACCAATAAAATTTGTGAACTAAGGCCTAGAAAGTGCTGTTTCCTCATATGCTGGAAATAACTAACAATTCTCCTCAGCAATAATCTAGCCGAGGGAAGAGTATACCACTGACTTTATTGTTAGTTTCTTCTGAGGAAAAAATATAGAATCCAGAAACATTTTACATATGTGTGTTTTTTTTTATTTTTACAAATTTTACATGTTATGCCTTAGAAGGAAAACTTAAAAAAAAACAACTCTATTCAAAAAATTAACTAATGCAAAATATTGAAGATCACCTGCAATGTAACTTTAGAATGGACTTTTAAGAATGGCATTTCTGAAGACTTACTGTTTAAGGGCGATCTGACTGGCAGGATCACAGAATAGATGGCAAGCTCACTTGATATGGAGATCAAGAGATGAGATTTGCAAGTAAACGAAGTATTTGAGCAAAGCTGATATTGCCAGAGCATGCTTGACATGTTCATAGAACAAAGACTAGGTTACTACCTACGTTAAGCATCTCTGCACAATCCACACCTCTTAGTATTTTTAGTCTATATTTTTTTCTCCTTGTTCAAAGTTTCAGGTATTAATAATATAGGAAGAAATGGAAACAAATATGAGATAAATGTCAGAAGAGCTGTGGATGCAAAGACCATTTTAGTCCCGAATTTTTGTTCTTAGAAAGTACGTTTGAAGCACAAAATATATGCATAGTAATAGGAGTGAAAGAACTATATTTGCCCAAATAAGAATAGATGGATTTTGAATTCAGTTGCTATTAGAAGCAGTCTATTATAGTAGTAGATTATACAACGGGTGACATTGTCAAATTTTTATGTGTTTTATAAAAATATTCACAGCATTTTCTGAAGAATTTATTGTGGATAAAACAAAGAAATGAATCACATAGTTGCTTGGATGTATTGTACATTTGTTCGTGCCTATGTTGAGATGGAAAAAAAACATTTGCCTGCAGTGGAGTTAGTAAGTGTCCTGTTTGACTTAATTATTTGTGAAACAGCAATTAGATATCACATAGACATGTTAAATAGACAACAGAAGACCAAGTTTGATGCTCTAGGGTAGTACCTAGACAGTTAAAAAAGGAGAGAATCATGTGAATACTGGTTATTAAAAACAAGAGAATACATGAAGTCCTATGGAAAGAGCATATTCATGGTACACACTGCTTACATATTAGAGCAAAAGAAATTCCTCAACATTTGAGACTTTGATCATAACACTAGCCAGCAATGCTGGTGAACAAGAAGAGCTATGCATTGAACTGGGAGAAAAGGAAAGAGAAAGACAATTGTCAGAGCCTTCTCTTTCATAAAAACCCAGTGTCCAGTTAATCACATGTTTCAATGATGACAAACAAGAGAAGAACCTGTAGGTGATTAATTTATCACATTACATATCTTCTGACTTGTACTCTTACAAGCATATCTCTATGAAATAAAAGCTCTACAAAGGTAGACTGAGGAGAAAATGTAAATGACATTTTGGAAATAACACTCACATATGTTTCTGGAAGTTTTGTTCTGATAATGGAGCAGGAAAATTGGATGATTATCTGGAGAGTTTTTCTGGATTTAGAAAAGATTTTTGTTTTGTTTTGTGCTAAAAGACGTAACTATGGTCTGGGAAGATGACTCGGTAAAGAAGAACCCTTTCTCTTTGAGTATGAGGAGCTGGCTTCTTATGTCTGCCACAATAAAACAAGGCACGGCTGTGTGTGCCTGTAACCACAGCACTGATAAGGCAGACAGGTTTGCAAAGAGCTTGCTGGCCAGCTATTCTTATCAAAATGTTGAGCCTCTGCTTCCATGGGAGATTCTGTTTCAAGACAATAAGGCAGAGAACATTAGAGTAACACTCAAGCTTTTTTGCTTTGGCCGACATCTTGGTGCACCTGTACACTTCTGCATGTATGAAACATATAAAATACACACACACACGTGCACACACACACACACACACACACACACACACGTGCACACACACACACACACACACACACACACGTGCACACACACACACACACACACACACACACACACACCACTAGAAATGTAAACATGCACACATACAATACACATAAGTTAGTGAAAATGCAGCCCAGGTTTCCTGTTGGAGAGAGGCTCCGTAAAACTGGTTTAAAAATACACAATTTATAAAGGCAGAAGGCATTCAGAGCTCTATTGTACAACATGATGAATGCAGCTAGTATCAGCTCCTTTCATTTTCCCAAGTTACTTAAGTAATATATCTTATAAATTTTCTTTTATAATAATAAACCAGTCTAGGGGTTGGTCAGCAGTTAAGGGTGTTTGCTGCTCTTACAAAGGACCCAGGTTCAATTCCCAGCACCCACGCTGAAACTTACAACTATCAGTGACTGTAGTCCCAGGTGACCAGTCTCCCCTTTCTGGCCTTCTTTAGCTACACACACATACACACACACACACACACACACACACACACACACACACACACACACGGAGACAAAACATTTATACATACAAAATTTCAATGAAAGTATAGGAAGTAATGTATTTGAAGAGCTTGATTTTGAGACAAAGAGAGAGAGAGAGATTGTATTTGTGAATTATAAATTAAAATAAAAGATAATAAAATGAATACTTTAAATTAAATTAAATTAAAAATAGGAAAGATAAGAAATAATATGTTTGTTTAGTGAAGTAGTGGTTGTATATTCTTCTGAAATATCTATGACGTCCCTAGCACTGAGCAGTTTCCTAGGATTCCAGTACCTGCATGATTTCCCTCTTGATGAGTTGGTCTTAATCCCAGTTAGAGAGCACTTAGGTAATACCAAAGTATGCATGCCACTATTGTACCCTTAGGATTGTTATGCCATACTGGCCATTGATGTGTTAATAGGCATCATAGCTAGGTTGAACTATTAGTTACCTCCCTCTGGGGGGAAAAAAAAGGGAGAACAAGGAGAGGTATGTGGGAGGGTGAAGAGCAGGGAAAGGGGAGGAATACATGTAATTATATCTCCAAAAGAAAAAATATGCAATTTTGATGAGACCCTTGGTCATACGATCCATAATTGGAACCTATAACTACAGCAATGCTGAGGAGAAGGATGCTTACAGAAACTGTTGAGTGATAAAGATATCGAACAAACAAAGGAAGTGACTCCAGAAGAGGCCTGAGTCATAAGATCTTTACAATGTGAGGTAAGTTCATAGAGGTAGATGCACCTGAGCAAGGACTACCGAGGTGTTGGAGAGAAAGGAGGCAGAGATGTAACTAGAGTTTTCCTGCCTGGCCCACAGTCAGGACAAATCTTTCTCACCTGCCAGTCCTGCAGCCGCTCAGACCCAACCAAGTAAACACAGAGACTTATATTGCTTACAAACTGTATGGCCATGGCAGGCTTCTTGCTAACTGTTCTTATAGCTTAAATTAATCCATTTCTATAAATCTATACCTTGCCACATGGCTCGTGGCTTACCTGCATCTTCACATGCTGCTTGTCCTGGTGGCGGCTGGCAGTGACTCCTTCTGCCTTCCTGTTCTTTCTTTTCTCCTCTCTGTTAGTCCCGCCTATACTTCCTGCCTAGTCACTGGCCAATCAGTGTTTTATTATTGACCAATCAGCAACACATTTGCCATACAGAACATCCCACAGCACAGAGAGCTCTTTCATATCTATGTGACATAAAGTCATCATGTGTAGGAAGGAGAGTAAGGTTAAGAAAGTGAGCCAATTTAGAAAGCTAGTTTAGACAGCAATACATACACACATGCATACATATATACATACATACATACATACATACATACATATATAAATGAGTATGTGCGATAATTATACTGAAAAATTCAAGGAATAATTGATATGCCTTGAGACTGGGTCCATTTGGACTTAATTAACACACAGTTATAGTAACACACTATTGTTATTGTTTCTGTCATTGCAAATGTGTATTACAGAGAAAAAATTTTCTACTTAATCAATTTATCTTTGTTTATAGTTCATCATGCTGTGTTTCGCAAATCCTGTAAAAAAAAAAAATCGAGCATATCAGTTCATCACTTAAGACTCCTTAGTGATGCCTGTAAAATTGTCAGAATAAAATCTATACTTACTATTTTTCTTTGAATTTTACTTTTCCTCTGTCCAGAATTCGCTTCCAATGGAATTGGGGAGGGGGGGTGACAAATAGCAATTGTTTCAGATGCTATAAATTCTACAGACTCCATGTAATTCTCATAATACTTTCTTCCTTTTAATATAGTATGTTCTTTATACAAATTCATCCTCCAAACATCTGCTTTCTTTATTCTACTCTTTCTTCTACATTTTCTAGATATTGTTACTAAACCTTTATGCAAGTTTTCAAAGTGCTCAGTTGGTTCCCATTTTGAATGTTTTTTTTTATTGATTAAATTTGGAACAGGGATCCAGAAAGTGTAATTCAAAAACTCTAAAGAGAAATTGAAGTATATCACCAAAGTGAAGAAATGTCACCTGAATATTCTTTATGTGCTGTCTTATTTAATCCCAGAATCTATATATTTGACTCATTTAATTACCCTGTATATAACCCACTTACCAAAAGAAACCTTAAAAAAGTATATTATTGTGTATTGGGTGAAGAGCAAAAATGAATGATGATGTCCTCATACCAATGATAATTAAATCAGATGCTAAATATCCATTGAGGATGACACTAAACTGGTGTCTCAGCCTTATTGCTGTCCAATTGAGATTATCAAATGAGAAAAACCATAGCAGAACAGTACAAACAGAATAGAAATATCACAAAAACATTTTTCTGGTTTCAACTTCTGAAAACCTCAAAATAGAATACTTCTGGCCTAATTTTTTTTTTTTGAATTGACACCAAGATTAGGAAACAAACCAGTAAAATATGACCCCATAGCATTGTGTTTACAAAACCAGAGGTAACCAGTTGCTTTGTGAAACCAAAAGAACGTTAATGTGCTGCTGTGTGTCACAAACTCTGGCGCCAGTTTTCAACATGTTTACATTTATAACCCACCCTTAGTAAACAAAGAACTTGAGAAACTTGGCAGAAAGTTAAACAGCCTACAGATGCACATAGTCATTTCTAAAAGTCTCTGGGAATGTAGATTCTTCATCAGCTTTTTCGTTATAGATTTTGTCCTAGGTATTTATGGATTTCATAGGCACATCTAATATCTCCCACATATGTCCAAATGGCATATTGAATTGTACTAAAGTTGGAAATGCCATGAATGTGTCTTGATTATTTTCTGTAATCATAGTAAAGATGACAGTTATTTTTAATAATATTTCACCAGTTGAAGTTTAAATTTATTATTAGAATAAATTATTTAGTTTAATTAATATTTATATTCTAGAAAAGAAACATTTTATCCATTTAACATCATCATATATTGTCTGTCAAGTGTTGGAAGATACATATATTATTAAATCAGGGATAAATTATTAAACTGCCACATATCCATGGATAAGCTATGTAAGTTTAAATGAGTATTGGGCTGTATCTATAAAATGCACCTTGAGTAGATGACATAAAGAAGTCAAGTGTGTGTGTGTGTGTGTGTGTGTGTGTGTGTGTGTGTGTGTGTGTGTATGAAATTGAAATAGTTATAGCGTGTGAACTTTTTTCTTAGCTATCCAAGTCACTGTTTGCTTTAGCAATAAATTGCCTTCAAAATTGAAAAACCTTTCTTAGCCTTTAATGGCCCATTCGTATCAGGCTCTGTTACTGAATATCATGTTCTAGGCATGTGAAATGGTTATGATCATCCACTAATATGTTTTAAAAACAAACTTTGAAATAGTTTTTGAAAGGTCAACAGGGAATTCATTCATGAACTTGCTCTTGATTCATTAGTAATAAAATTCTGATTTTTCTGTGGATCTTGCCTTTCTCATCCAAGTCAAGAAGTGAATTATTAATGAAAGCAATGAATACAATGAACCTGACTGGGAGAAAGTGGAATGTAGAATTTTCCTTTAGATTTGGAGTTCTTAGCTAGTGTGCTATGTGTGAAAGATTTAGATGGTCTTTTGTGGGTCAGGGTAGGATGAGTAGTTTATAAGAAGGTTCAATAGGTTTATGCAAGTTTTCAAAGTGCTCAGTTGGTTCCTATTATAAACACTTAATTTACAAAATAATTCACTTGTGTTTATATTTATCACAAATATAGTATTTCAGAGTAATTAATTTCTTGTGTGTTACAAATGTTTCATGGTAACTAACTGAATACACATTGATAAAATATAATGTGGAAATACAGTTAAGATTAACTATGTATGGCCATGTAAAACTTGATGGCTTTTTGAGTGCAAATACTTTAGCCACATTACATACCTTCTTTTTCATTCTTTTCAAAATATGTGTGTTTGATGTGCTTGGTATGCATATTCACATACATCTAGTATCCAAAGACTTATGTGAGGTGTCTCACTAGACATCAGGTATCTTTTCTCACTGGATCTCAGGTGTCTTCCTACTGTAGCTGGAGTTTTCTCCAGTCCACCTGGCTTCTGCAGCCACTTAGACCGAAGTAAACACACAGAGACTTATGTTACTTATAAACTATATGGGTATGGAAGGCTTCTTGTTAGCTAGATCTTACATATTAAATTAACCCATTTCTATTAATTTATAAGTTGCCACATGGCTTGTGGATTACTGGTATCTTTACATCTTACTTCTCATGGCAGAGGCAGCATCTCCTGACTCAGCCTTCCACTTCCCAGGATTCTCTTCTCTGCTTATCCTGCCTATACTATACTTCTTGCCTGGCTACTGGCCAATCAGTGTTTTATTTATCAATCAATCAGAGCAACACATTCAGAGCATGCAGAGCAATATCCACAGCATCCTACACTAAAGGTTTCAGTCCAAACCTGAAGTTCACCAAGTCATATAGTCTAATTAGCAACCTTCACTTGGGAATACCCTATCTCAGCCTCCCTAGGTGGAAACAAAAGTTCCCCTTCTCTGGCATTTTGTGGATTCTGGGGATCTGATCTCTAATCTTCAAGGTTGTATACCAGCATGATATTCACTAAGTCATCTCTCCAACTTTTATTTGTCTTTTCCTCTATATAAAACCTTATTAGATAAGACAAAATCTTTATAGAGGGAAGCCATCCTATGTGTAAATAAACAGAATTCTGTTCCTGATAAAGTTGTCAATATCATACTTTGGTCATTGACTATTCATTTGGCCTAACTGTTAAATAGCCTTAAAAATGTGATCATTTTATTACCTAGTTTCTATCCAGTTTCTGAATATCTTGTATATGCATGCTTTATGGTTTAATGATTTTAAATGTGTGTATAATTGATTATATATGCGATTAGGAAACTTACTCAACATTGTTGTTGTTGTTTTCATTGTGAAATATATTATGTTTTACAATGATTTCACATTATAAATGATAAATTGATATCAAAATTTTGGTAAGTTTATTTGTTTAAGCAATAATAATGTCAGATACAATTCACTGAAAATTTGAGTTGGAGATTATCATGCATTCTCTCTCATATCTACAATGACATTTGAGTTTTATCATTTTGAGTTTGTTATTTTTAAATTTCATTAATTCTTAGGAATAGTTATGCTTGATTTTGGAAAAGAGTCTTATTGTATGTATATGCTTATAGATTAAATATTTGAGTGTTTGGGATATCCATGACACAACAAACTAAAAATATAGCAAGCAGTTTTCAGCACATTAATTTCTCCATTATTATAACAAAAATCATCTGTTATCTGTCCATATGTCACATTCCAGCCCTGTTTAATCTTCAGCAATTTAAGTTCATGTTAACAGTTTTTAAAGTGAGGTGCTAATGAGATGGAATAATAAATTCACTTGATATAAGTTTTTATTAGACAGTGTTTTGTGTATAACTTAATTATTTATATTTTTAGAATTTGCAATAATTGAGTACATGAAATTATATGTTGTATGGATGAGTAATTTATACATTTATGCACTATTTCCAAGGAAAGCCAATGATATGAATGCAGTTTTATGTTTACTTTAAAGCAAATAATATAATGTGAAAGGGGACATCCTTCTTGATTGTTTATCTACTGATCTCTAGCTGATGACACATTTGTCTTACCAGTGTTGTAACAAATTATATGTAGTGGCATCTTAAGGACAAACTCATTGTTTTACAGCTCTGGCATTAGGAATCATAGAATTAACATCAGGATAAAATCAACATTTTGGAATGTTTGTGAGCAGAGTGTGTTTTCTTTTCTTTACTAAAACATGTGACTTTATCCTGTGCCTTTCTAAGTGTTTGCGGACTATTTGCATTGATTGCTTTATGACTCTTTGACTATCTTCAAAGTCAACAATGACTTGAGTCTTTACACACTCCCCTTAATCCTGTCTCTAGTCTTGTAAATCAGATAACACATATTAAGATTTCTGATAGTATAACATAAACATTTTTCGAGGCATAATTTCTACTTAACACTAATGTGTGTAGATGTATCCAACCTTCTTATTAAATAAGAAACAAAGAACCAATGCAAAGAAGAAAGCCAAGAGGTCAGTGCTAAGAGCTAAAACCTTACCCTTCCTCCTGCGGTGGTCCTACCTCTCCGAACCAGAGCTACCCCTGTGTTAAAGTCTTTATATAGAGTTCCTGTCCTGCCTTCTCATTGGTTGTAAACCCAACCACATGACCGCCTCCTCACGGCCTGTCTGTATAGGCCTCCAGGTTTTCCATGATTGGTATTAAGATTAAAGGCATGTGTATCCAATAATGGCTGTATCCCTGAACACACAGAGACTTACCCAGCTCTGCCTACCAAGTGCTGGAATTACAAGTGTACGCCACCACTGCTCTGCTTTCCTATGGCTTGCTAATAGCTCTGACCCCCGGGCAACTTTATTTATTAACATACAAATAACATTTTAATACAAATAAAATATCACCATAAATGTGTGATAGGAAGATTAGTAATTACAATTTTGTATATAGTTCTCTTTTTGTCTGAATATTATTTGATTCATTAGATACATATACCACTGACTCACGGACTGTTATATTTTCGATTACTTATATATTTTATTTGCCACTATGAGAAGAATTTTAGATATCAAGAAAACATAGCTATTATAATTGTGGACAAATTTTACTTTACCTAAAGAATTCTTAGCCTACGACTGGAAATTCTATAGATAACTGAAAGTATTGTCATGAGAAAATGACACCTAGCAAAGAAGAGAAAAGGCAAATGGTGTGGACTTAATATGGAATTATGTGTTCCAATTACTTTATCTTTGTATGATTTTTATAGTCTGTTAATATACATGTTGGAGTTTTCCCATTATAACAGTGAATTACATATAATTGTGTGTATTTAGAAAATGAATTTTCTTGTATTTGGACTAGAGACCTCTGAAGCATGCTATTAAAAGTTTGAATTAAGTATAGGGAATAAAGGAAAATAATGTGATTCAAGTGACTAAGAAAAGAGGGACTAAAATGAACAGAAAGATGACTTTTTCAATTTTAGCGTCCACATTTTTTAGTACTATTGCTTTTTACAGGACAAAAAAAGATATGAAATGTGTGTTACTTTTTGCCTTATTTATTCATTGTATAATTTCCAATGTCTTTCAAGCTCTTGTGATGAGTTTCTTAGAGAAACATTACTTCTAAAGAATGGACCTGTGTTTTAAGAATACATAAAGAGCAGATGTGGAACATGAAGCAACCTGTGAGAGAAGAGATACTCTGATAACACATTAAAACATTTCAAGTGTGGATCATAACCTGAATCACAACCCCGTTTCTCTTCCACTGTACAGTACCTTAGACTAGACATAGGACAAGCAGTAATTCTTCAGGACTCTTGGTTCTAAGAGCTGAAAAGCCTAAGAGCAGTGCAGTAGACTCTAGTGAAACCTTTTCTGTTTTGTCACAGCATGGCAGGCAAACGAATGAGTGTGCTGGAGACAGAGACTGAGGGTGGGAGTGCTGTGTAAGGCTATCAGAGCTCAGAACCCTCTTCCTTTCATAAAGGTGCTAACACCAACTGTATCCCAAAAGCCTTCCTCCAAATACAATTGAGAGATGACTTAGTATTTAGCTTCCACTACATGACCTGGTATGTTAACAAATCTTAAATAATAAGTATTGGCCAGATGGTTGACATCAATATTATGATTCTTGACTACTAAATATTAAGTGCCGATAAGCAGTGTATATATGAATTGCACATATGTACAGACATATAGATGAGAATTTACACTTAGGTATTTCTGGTTTACTTTAGGTATACTCCTAAGTTTTAACTACACTCTTTAAAACATCTGTATTCGTGCTGTCCTCTGATGGAGAGTTACTGATGGATTCACTGCTCTTGGAACATGGCAATAGACAGTCATAGCCCTCCACTGCTTTGAGTATAAGTGATTGATTTAAATGATGCATATATAATAAAATTCTATGGGACCATGTCCAATTGTGGTTAGACATGCCATTTTTTTGGTATGTTACTTAATGAGGTTATAAATAAAATTTTCTTTTATATTAAATATTCAAATTACAGGACAATAATGGTACTATAGGCAAATGAAGAGCAACTGGGGTTACAATTAAAAGAAAGCAAAAAGCAGAGAGAATAAAGGATAATCAGAGAAAAGAAAAAGAAATCCATGTGACATGATTAAGGGTTGGCCGCACTTATCAATTCCCAAAATATAAATCATGTTATCATTGTTCAATAGCCAGTGAATTTCCTTGTGTAAACAATTAATAAGTGCTATGATAGCCTTTTAAGTCACTTCAAAAATATTTGATTGTATAGAACTTGTCATTAGGAATCATGTGTTGTATTTTTTCGTTTGTTTCAAAGGGCACAAGGGCTGGTTAAATTTTTGTCAATGTCACACAATTTAGAGGCATCTAGTAAGTTCGGCTCACTTGAGAAAATGCCTGCATTGGCCTATCAGCAAGTCTGTGGAGTAATTTTCTTGATTGATGTTTAATGTGTGTGATGGCCCAGTCCACTGTGGAAAGTGCCAACTGTAGGCAGGTGGTTCTGTGTTGTATTAAAAACAATCTGACTTAAACCATGAAAAAAAAATCCAGGAAGCAGAGTTTCTCCATTTTTTCTGCTTCATTTCCTGACTCCAGGTTGTGCCTGGAGTTTCTGTGTTGACATCCCTGAATGATGAACTGTGTGGCCTGTAAATCAAATAAGCACTTTTCTTCTCAAATTTGGTTTTGGTTAGTGTTTTACAACAACAATAAAAAGCAAACTAAGAGTTCAGTAGCTAAATTAAAATCATGAAAATTTTGAGAGTTATGCTCATCCATGCAAAATATTTCAACTATTGCAAAACAGCTAGTTATTATTATCAATTTTATTCCAAAGGATGGGGTGTATACTTATCAAATCTGCAGCCCTAGCTAGTGAGTTTTAAAAATATAAATTAAATAAAAAAACTAAGACATAGGAAAGCATAACTTTAATCCTGTGACTCACTAGCAGAGAAAGGAAGAGCTCTGTGAGTTCCAAGGCAGCCTGGTCTACATTGTAAAATCCAGGAAAGGAAGGGCAAAAAAAAAAAAAAAAGTAAAAAATTTCATTTTTATTGATTGTGTCTTGAGACGTATAAACAAAGAAATTATGAAATCTAAATAGAGAATGATACTGCCCATTTGAAGGCAGAAGAATAACTAACACATAACCATGCAGTAAAGTCATTCCTCTTACAGTCAGCCACTGTAAGGTACTTACAGCCACTTACTTATAGGCACTGTAAGCCAGGACAGGTATGGTTCAAAGTTTCATTTGCTTTCTGTAATGACTGGGAACTTAATATGTTGTAAAATTAAGGGCGTCTATGTGGACGCCTTTTTCAAGAATACAAAGGTAAAATTCTGAGTGTTGAGAATAGCTTTCCATGGAGAACTCAGCCAGAAATAAGACATCTGTATCATTTCCACGGCCTTGCCTGAGGGGCCATCTGAGAAAAGGGGCCAGGTGTGTTGTAAGAGCAAGAGCTTAGGTAGGAATCGAGCAAACAATGTATCTGTGACATGATAAGAGCTCTGTGCTTCTGAACTCACACATCTAGGGTTGCCTGCAACAACCTGCACAAGATTTAGCCAGTTAACATTCTAGCATTGAGTGGGGAAAGTCCCACGAGTCTGGTGTCTTACTGAGAGATATTAACAATGGTTCCCTTCCTCAGAAGGAGAGTCTCTAGAGAGTCTATTTGCTTTAAGGATGTGTCCTGTGGAATGTCAACCATGCTCCAGTGGAGAGTCTCACATCTGGGTGTTAATCGTCAGGACAAAATGGACTTTGAGCATTATTAAAACATTAACAAGTGAATAAGTATTTGGGAAAGAGTGGCCATCAAGGGCCATAGACCTGAGAAGAGTTAGGGAAGGAGAGAAGATATGAAAATGGTCAAAATACCTTCTGTGAAAATTTCAAAGGACTTTTAAAAATCTTATATTAAAACTCTGTAGTAAACTTAATAAATTGTCTTATGGCTCCTAGAAATAAGTAAAAGGTTATCCAAACATTTTAAAACTGAAAACTATAATTTTATACCCAAAAGATAGTCATGAAAGAATATGTACTCTGAAAGGCATGACATAGATACATCCTGTTGTAAAGAGTGACTCAATAGGATGTGACTTTTTGAGTCAGAAGCTAGGAGTGACTTAGAAAATTAGTTCTGTTGAGAGTTACTGTAGAGTGGTGGTTATCAACCTGTGGATTATGGCCTTTTCGGGGCTGAACAACCCCATGACAGGGATCACCTAAGACCTTTGAAAACACAGATATTTATATTTTGATTCATAACAGTAGCAAAATTACAGTTATGAAGTAACAACAAAATAATTTGACAGTTGGAGGTCACCATAAAATGCAGAACTGTACTAAAGGGTCATGGTGTTAGGGAGGCTGAGAACCACTGCTCTGGACAAAGAAGTAGCCACTGAATTGAGAGCAAGAGAGAGGGAAGAGCATGAAGGCTTATTTTCCAGAGGCATACACCAAAGTCAGGTCTCTAATTTTAAAGATGTGAAATTGCCAGAAGCATACTAAATTGGCTCTCTACAATGTGCCTAGAAATTAAAAATGTGAGTCAATGTACAAGTTTTAATGACTAATAAAATTCTTGAACCAGAAATCAAGTTCTTATAATTTGAATGCTACTTATATCACTGTAAAGGATGTAAAATCAAGAAAAAGGAATTTCCTCCAAAGAGCACTCCTTCTCTTCAATCCTTACAGATAGATCCACAAGCAATACAGAAGCAGGAACCCAAGATCACAGAGTAGGCAATTAATCACCAGTGATTTTTTTTTTTTGGACTTTCTAGGGCCATGACTAGAAGAGACAAGCATGACACGCTTACAAACACACGAGGATGGCATACACATTCTAGTTCAATATTCTTTCGTTTTACATTGTCAACTGGTACACATAATCCTCAATACAGCCAAATTAGCTACTTGGGATACTGAACTAATTTATGAATTTAATATTGACACATTATTTGCAATACATTCAGTTACTAGTATTGTTGACAAGACATTTTTATGGCACTAATATAGCACTATATTTTGCTTAAGAATGCTTTGATATGATAAAAATATTACTAAGTTTTAAATATAGCATTGTTATTTGGCTATGAATAGTACTAGAAATTGCCCTAATATCTAATAGCCCTCTTTTGATGTTGCTTAATTAATTTTAAAATGATACTTTTAGATAACACCTGTCTGCTTTACAGACTATATATCCATATAGATACGAAGACAGTCGTGCTAGGATGGGATTTTTCCTACTCTCAAGTAGTTCCAATAATGTGAAGTGGTTTAAATGAATTTTTTCTAATCCAATGGGAAAAAATAGAAAAAAACATAAAGGAAAAAGGAAGTAGCTATTTGAATTACAATTGTTTCTCAGCTGTTAAAGAAAAAGTATAAGGAGATAATTGGTACTGACATTTTCCTTCAATTCAGTATTCATTATTTTAAAGTGTTCCCTTGATGACAAGGAATGATAAGAAATCATGAATAAAATTATTTCCTCATATGTAATTATATTCTCACAATACCACTCATCTGTTCTTTAGTTCACCATGGAGCTTTAATGCTTGAGGAATATGTGATAAATGACCCCAAAGCCCCTTTTATATTTTGTTCAGTAAAGAAATGTGCATTTTAAAGAGGGCTGTGATTGTGTTTGAATTCTGAATAGAATTCTGCAAGATGAGACAAGATCCTGGGAACAAAATTTGTGGTGACAGAAATTAAAATAAACATGGTTATAAACTCAAGTTCCATGATTTTCAAAGGACATTTTCTAATTATTTCATATTACTGATTTTTATCTTTTCTTGAAATTTCTGTCAAATTGGATGTTCACATTAATATAAATTTTTATTTATCAATAAATTTGCATCTTTATTTTACCCCACATAGTTAATTGTAAGTCCTCTTGAGAATAAATCATCTTTTAAACTTTTATGCTTTCATCATTCAGCTGTCACCAAGGTTGATGTGAATCGCTTAATCTTTTAGAGTGAGATAATTTGTCAAATAATGAATAGGTAATAAAGAGTACAGAATTCTTTTTATGAAGTAATATCAATCAAGAATTTCAAACCATGAGTTTTTAATGTATGTGTGTATATGTGTATGGATATATTGAGAATCATATGTATGCAGGTACAAGAACACACTGGTGCACCAGTCGTGGATGCTAGAGGACATGCCAGGTATCTTTCCTCGGGAGCTATCAACCTGGATTTTGAGACTGGAGTGTAGCCTCAGTAGCCTGGAACTTTCCTAGTAGGACAGATGTGCTCTGCAGAAAAACTCTGTGATCTGCTCCTTTCTACCTCTCTCTCACCTGGATAAACAAAGGGTGCCATATCACCTACTATTTTGTGTGGGTTCTAGGGATCAACCTCAGGCCATCAAGATCGTTTGGTAAGCGCTTTTTCCTGCTGACCAATCTTGTACCCCATTTACTTGCCACTTCTTAACTCACAAATGATGGGATCACATGCCTCATAGATGTGTCTGAGTTCTTCAGTCCTTACAAAGCAGAAACATAGGGGAAAATAAAGCATTTGGCAGAAGATGTATTTCTCAATGACTTCAGCAGGATTTGTCTAAAATACATTGTAACCATTTATTTCACATGTCTATTTTACAAAGCAAGTACCTTTGACTTTTGCTTTGTTTCTAAGATATGGAGAACCTTGAAGAAACAATACATTTCATGCAGAGTGGAGTCTGTAAATCAAATATTAACTACAGTGAATGAATGCTTTGATTTCAAAATGTAAGGACACAGGCCATTGCAGAATATCTTGATTATATGCTGTGTTTTACCCTGTGCAGTAAAGTTAAAAGAGTATTTGTCTTGACAAATAATTTTAGTAGTACATGTAAGAAGTAGTTATTTTTCTAATATTTCATAAATCATGGAACCCCCACCCATCAATTATACAAACGCACAAGTAATGCTAGTAATTAAATGAAAACAAAAATAAAAATAAAAAGGCATGTTTGTTTTAAACGACCATTGCTAATCCCTTTCCTGCCAATATTCCACTCCCAACTTTGTTTCCTCTCCATTTTAAATTTAACAGCCCACTTAGTACAATTAGTGTCCCTGTAAGTACCTCAGTATGATGTTAACCACTGAAGCAGAAAGCCATCATGGGCCAGTCACCTGAAGAAAAATGACTGTCCCACCTCAGTCATCAACTACCAATCGCTCCTCAGTTAGATATGACACCTCCTAAGCCCTCCCGATTTCCATGCTGAATGTTGATTGACTTAGTCAAGTACAAATCTTGTGCTGGCAGCCATAGCTGCTGTGAGTTAATGGATAAATCGGTTGTTTTGTCCAAAGGACACTATTGTGTAGTTCTTCAGTACCTGATGCTGACAACCATACTGTTCCCTCTACCCTGAAAGTCTCTAAACCTTGCAGGGAGCAGATATGATACATAGGTCCCATTTATCATAAATTTAGTTCTCCACAGACACTTATTCTCCATAATTCTACAAGTTGTTAATTTATATGCTGTCATCCACTGCCAAAAAAATTTTCTGATGAGTGATGAAAGATACATTGGATATATGTGTAAATATTTAGGAGGCTGTTTTTATACTATGTCCATTTCATAAAATAATAGTAGTAGGTGTTAGCTATGGTCTATGACATGTCAACCATGGGTCCTTGGCAAGATTTACAGTGCTAGGCATTAGTTCTCTCCTCTGTTATGGACACTAAACCCAATTGGAAAGTTGGTGGTCACCTCTATAACAATCATGACTCTGTGGCATCATTAGGCATAATTTACTGGTTATGCTGGTTATTAGATATTGTAAAACTCACAGCTAGATGAGTCTGTTGATGACTTTTTCCCAAAAAAACATACAAATTACTTACCTACCAGGGAGGAAGCTTCCATGTCAGTAACAACCTGTTCTCTTCATATACTTTTAGGATATTGTGTGGTGTATTCAGCAATACAGTATAACTATTAAGTCCTGGAAGGCAACTAAGATCATCCACAATAGCCTATATTGTTTTGGAAGTCTATTGGATTGGCTAACCAGCAACTTGAAGGGAAATATCCCAAAGCTGACTGAGGGATTTTTTTTTTTTTTTGATAAGCTATACATTTTGGAAGAAGCAGTGTCTATTTGTTACAAAAAAAAGAACATAAAAATAACATAGTACCCAGGCATGGTGCCTTTCTTTAATCCCAACTGTTAAGAGGCAGAGGCAGATAGATTTGTATTATATTGAATCCAGTCCAGTCTTGTGCACAAAGAGTACCAGGACAGCCAGAGCTACATGGAGAAGTCTTGTCTCAAAAACTAAAAAATAAAAATAAAAACAATACACAGAATTGATTAAGCTATAATCTTCTCAAAATTAGTAACTGTGTTATTTGTGCTTATAATTATGAACTTTTTAAAACATAATAAGAGGGGCTGGGGTAAAGATGGTGCAGAAATTGTGGGAATGATCAACTAATGACTGGCATAGCTGGAGATCTATAATATGAGAGGGAGCTCATCCCTAAGGGCCAAGACTCAGAGGCTGCATACTCCAGAGACCTAGGATAGAAACAAATACGAATGGAAAAAAAAACACCAAAACAGAAAAAAAGTCAATGGAATGATTCCTAATGATAGTCTGCTATACTCATAGATTGAACCCTACTCCAATTGTCAACTGTCATCAAAGAGGCTTCACCCAGCAACTGGTGGAAACAGGTCCAGAGACAAACAGCCAAACATTAGGCAGAGCTCAGGGAAACCTGAGGAAGAGGGGGAAGAAGGATTGTAGAACCCAGTCGTCTTAGGGCACAACAAGGAAACTCACAAAATCAACTAACCTGTGCTCAGAGGGATCACAGAGACTGAACCCGCAATCAGAGAGCCTCCATGGAACTGACCTATGCTCTCTGCATATATGTTACAGTTGTGTAACTTGGTCTTCATGTAAGACTCCTAACAGTGGGAGCAGGGGCTGTCTCTGAATCTGTTACCTGCATTTGGGACTCTTTCCTCCTACTGGATTGCCTCATTCAGCCTTAGTAGAAGAGTAGAAGAGGAGGTGCCTAGTCTCACTGCCACTTGATGTACCATGGCTGGCTATATTCATCAGAGTCCTGCCTGTATCTGGAAAGAAACAGTAGATGAGGATTGGATGCAGCAGGAGGTCAGGGAGTGAGGAGGAAGAACTGGGAAGAAGGGAGGAAGGGGAAACTGGATGGAAAAAATATAAATAAATAAAAGATATTTGTTTCAAAAATAGTAACCAAGATATTTGTGATTACAATTAAAAATTTTTTAAAAAACATAATAAAGCATGAAATTAGAATCTGTGCCCCTTTATAATTCATATACTGAAACCTTAAGCTAAGCCTTACTGTGTTTGGAAATGAGGCCTCTAGATAGATGATATGAATAAAAAAGAGATTACCAGGGTGGAGAGCTGATATCATAGGTCAGGTGAGAAGAAAAAGTGGTAAGTTCATTGTCTCTCTTATCCATGAAAGACTGCTGGGTAAAAACCAGAGTTGAATTCATCAACTCTTGATCATGGGCATCCTAGTGTCCAGAATTATTAGTAAAAGTTGCAAATTAATGCAGTTAGGCTAAATTGAAAACAAGAATATAAAACAAAGAGTTCTTACTCCTCATTTTGATGTGACTGAGCTGAGTCACCAGGAGAGCACTTCTCCAGAACCCTCTTTCTCTGTAGACCCATTTGACCACAATTGACACAGTGTGTCAGTGATTCCCATTTAAAGCAAGGACAATTAGATAATAAACCAATGACCACCTATCATCATCCATTTGTTTTTATAGTTTTATTTTCTTTATGGAATTTGGCATTCTTTGAAATACGTTCATTGTAAGCTCTCATCTTTTCTTCTCCACGTCTGCCTGTAGAATTACACACTACACAGACAGGGGTTGTTCTATTCCTGTTTATCTTGAGTCCACCGTTTCAAGGCCTGACATAGTCAGCAATAAATTACTAGGACTTGTTACACAGATGAATGCTTTCAGGAGCAAATGTAATGGAAAATCTTCAGGTGGTTTTATCTCATAACTAATTATAGATACCAATATGGATCACTTTCTATACTTAGAGAGTCTAAGGATAGCATACATTGTAAATTACGGCTAATACATTTAATACCACTCATTTGGTATTCACATATCTATTATTTTTTATTTTCTTCCTTTTCTCACTTTTCTAATATCTATGAGAATTCAAGGCAACAATTTGAATTCTGGCAAGGATTGATTCTGATGAGCGAATCACATGCTTTGAACAAGCACTCTATTATTTATTCATAAAATTGGGTGACAATGTATTTACTTGAGTCTAGACAGAGTAATTACTCAGTTTTGACTTACTGTTTTTTTTCTCCAAATGGTTTCTCAAAAATAATAATTTTATTTAAACGCAAAGGGAGCAAATGATATTAAATAATTTTAAATCATAATATTTTTAATAATAGGAAGTATATTAACCTTAGCAGCCAACTTATTTGAGTTACTTACTATTCATGAAGAAAATATAAAACACTTAAAGATATAATTTCTCATGTTGTGCCATGTTTATGTGATCTCCGAGGAATTCCACTTCAAAGAGTCAAAGAATTCTTTGTACATAGAGGCAGGCCGGTCACTTCATTATCAGGACATTACATCAACACATCAGGATTCCTTCTGAATGAAGACTATTGAAACAGCATTCTGTCTACTTTTCTGTTGGCCATTGCAGACTCTCCACTGAAGTCTGCAGTTTTTATCATCATTTCACAATACAGTCTATTAATCAATTAATATTTTCAAATACTACAAAATCAAATATCATCTATCTTTATAGGCAAATTATCTCATGCATGAACGCCAAAACACGTTTTTTAATTTGATCAGGTACCATTGAAAATTATCTTTCTATCATTGCAATATTATTATAACTTTTCTAATATACATACATTATATATATATTACAGAGTTACATAAACATATATGTAATGTGTATCCTTTTCAGATGAATAAAATGCATTGCTTTTAGTTTATTTTTGAAATAGGGGCAAAGGAATGGACAGACAGACTCCATACCATAGCAGGTATAATAAGTTCTAGCAGGAAGAGACTGATTACATTTTCTCAGGTACTGTTAGAGTCTTATATCCAAAATTCCTTTTTCTACTCTTTAACATTTTGAGTATTTATTCATTCATAGATTAGGGGTGTGTGTGTGTGTGTGTGTGTGTGTGTGTGTGTGTGTGTGTGTGTGTATGTGTATGTGTGTATGTGTGTAGGTATGCACATACCAGGTATGCTTATGTAAGTTAGTGGAGAATCTAAGTAGTTGTCTCTAGCCTTCTCTCTTATATAAAATTCTAGAAACAGAAATGTTTAAGATTTCAGATATTTTGAAATTTGTACACTTTCCATATGCATATTGAATATTTCTTCCTGAAAGTAGGAAATCTAAAATGCTGTACAGGGCTATAAAGAAAATGGTGTCTGTCCATTTACACCTTATTTTTTCTTGAAAATAGAAAACAGGAAAAGTTAGCAAAAAAGGGAAAATTACATTTCAACTGTAAATTTTGGATTGTTAACATAAGAGTGTGTATTTTCCTTTTTTGTTTACCTTTCAATTGTTACAAAGGGGCAATATCTTCTATGTGTTGAAGGCTAATTAGACTGTTTCCAAATCTTAGCTACTGTGAATATAACAGCAAAAAGTATGGACACACAATTATCTCTGTGGAGAAAGCAGTTAGAGTCCTTGGTGAAAGTCTTTAGGAGTGGTTCATTAGGTTTGTATCTGTAGTTCTGTCTGTAGACCAAATTGTTCTATTTGCAGTTTTCTTGGGAAAACTACAGTGGTTTGCCAGTTTATATTTCTACAGTGGTGATGTATCCTATAGCCCTTAATTATGTATGTATAATTTGTCATATGTTTTCACATATTCTTATTTTTTATTTCTTTTACTTTTTTATCCTGAAAATAAGATTTAAAATGTGCATTGTTGTAAATGTTGTTATTATTCTGCATGTAGACATTGCCTTATATTCCCTGTGGAAAAGTGAAGAATTACTTCTTCAATTTGTATAATTGAAAAACCATTTTAAAAACACATTCTTTTTTTTTTAAAACACATTCTTAATAGCATACAATAAATTGTTCCCTACTTGCAGATGTGGTATTCAAATCCATATTATACAAAGTAAGTAAGAAAATTTGCAATAAAAGACTCCACTGAGGTATCACAGAAATGAAAAACAAAAATGTACAGACTAATGGTGAAATTTTAGTTTCAGCTGTGTAAAAAGAAGTGTGGCTACATGATATGAATTTGCCTATTTTGGTATTACTGAGAGATATATCATCCTTTCAAATAGCATGAGAGAATATATAGCAAAGATTCATGTGAGATTTTCCACTAAAAATAGAGCCATGGAGCTTAATAGGTGTCTCAGAGACTAAAGGGGCTTTCTACTACTCTAGAGGAACAAAGTTAGGGTCTCAACACCCAGTGTCTGATGGATGTATTTTCATCACTAAAAGACTAGAACTAACAGAACTAACAGCTTTATTAGACTGACTCGCATTTAATGGGCTGAGTATTCCCCCCCCAAAAAAAAAATGTCTGCATGCACACCAGAGCAGCTAAAAAGCCAGTAACTGCCCAATCTACAATATTGGATTCTTATGCAGTCCAATCAGGCCCTAAAACTCTGGATAATTATTAGAGAATGGCTGGCCTTTACTACATTAGAAGGCCAGAGAAAGTGGGTACATGTCAAAGAAGAATGGCAGCAGCAGTTGCGGAATCAGACACAGTCTGTGCACTCATCAGTAGGGAGTGAAGGCAGACATGCCAAAAGAACTCTGCTTCTCCCTCAGATATCCTTTACCTGGGCCAATAAAAGAAGGTGCTGCCACTCTGGGGATCATATTCTTTCCTCAAGAAACCCTTCTAGAGAATCTCAAATGGCTGAAAGACATTTAAAGAATTGCTCAACATCCTCAGTCATCAGGGAAATGCAAATCAAAACAACTCTGAGATACCATCTTACACCTGTCAGAATGGCTAAGATCAAAAACAGGGAAGACAGGTCGTGTTGGAGAGGATGTGGAGCAAGGGGAACACTCCTACACTGTTGATGGGAAAGAAAAACTTGTACAGCCACTTTGGAAATCAGTACGGTGGTTTCTCAGAAAATTGGGAATCAATCTCCCTAAAGACCCAGCTATACCACTCTTGGGTATATACCCAAGGAATGCTCAATCATACCACAAGAACACATGCTCAACTATGTTCATAGCAGCATTATTTGTAATAGCCAGAAACTGGAAACAATTTAGATGCCCCTCAACTGTAGAATGGATAAAGAAAATGTGGTACATATACACAATGGAGGACTACTCAGCAGAAAAAAAAACAATGACATCATGAAGTTTGCAGGTAAATGGATGGAACTAGAAAATATCATCCTTGGTAAGGTAACCCAGACTCAGAAGGACAAACATGGTATGTACTCACTCATAAGTGGATACTAGATGTAAAGCAAAGGATAACCAGACTGCAACCCACAGCTCCATGGAGGCTAGCTAGTAAGGAGGACCCTAGGAAGGATGCATGGATCGCCCAGCGAAGGAGAAATAGATGAAATCTACAGTAGGTGAGGGGGGTAATATAGGGCAAGGGGAAGGGGAATGAGAACTTAGGGGAACGGGAGGTTTGAGCTGGAACAGGGACAGAGTGGGAGATCAAAGAAAGAGATACCATGATAAATGAAGACTCCATGGGAATAGGGAGAGGCAGAGTGCTAGGGAAGTTCTAAAGAATGCACAAGGATGATTCACTCCACCATAGACTACTGGCAATAGTCAAGAGGGTGCCTGAACTGGCCTACTCTGGTGATCAAATGGCTGAATACCATAACTGTCGTCATAGAACCTTCATCCAGTAATTGATGGAAGCAGATGCAAAGATCCATGGCTAGGTCCCAGGCTGAGCTCCAGGAGTCCAATCCATGAGACAGAGGAGGGATTCAATGTTCAAGGGACATCGAGACCATGATTGGAAAATGTACAGAGACAACTAGCCAAACTAGTGGAAACACATGGACCAATAATAGCTGAGGAGCCCCCATGGTACTGGACTAGGCCCTCTGGATAAGTGAGACACTTGTTTAGGGAGTCCCCAGGCAGTGGGATCAGGACCTGTCCCTAGGGCATGAGCCAGCTTTTTGGAGCCTATTACCTATGGTGGGACATCTAGCACAGCCTTGGTGCAGGGAATAGGGACTTGGACCTGCCTCAACTGAATGTACCAGGCTCTGCTGAATCCCCATGGGAGATTTTGCCTTGGAGGAGGTGGGAATGGGAGGTGGGTTGTGTGGGAAGGCTTGGGGGTGGGAGGAGGGAGGACAGGGGAATCTGTGGTTGGTATGTAAAATGAATAGAAAATCTTGTAATAAAAAAAGAAAGAATCCCTTCTAGGATATTTTCTCCTTTCCTTAAGATCTTGTCCACCCATGAGTTTTTTATTTTGCTGTATTCAAGAAAATGAAAGATACAAAGTTTTCTTGCTACTGAACAGTATAGTTTTCTATTAAACAATTATATATATATATATATATATATATATATATATATGTTTAAATATACTTGAATTGGAATATTCTGGTAAATTTTTTTAATGTCTGTAAGTTATTGATTTTAAAAGAAAATTATGATTTTTATCATTAACAACAAAAATTTCAATACACAGGGAGATTCACAAAATTTATTTATTAAAAGATATTATTATTCTTTATAAGAATAAATTAGTTGCATAGAATTTTAACTAAAAGTTGAAGCATCTTTTCTGATTTCATTCTAAGATAAATGTTGCTAAGGAGAAGTCCAACTGGGCACATTGTTCTTAACAGAAGTTGTGAATGCTAAACTTGAAGCTGCAGTTCTCTTCAAAGCTGTCCCTTACTGATAATGGGCATTCTAAATTTAAATTAATTCCCGAGAGTTTAAAAAACTATTTTGAACAATATAATCATCAAAATTCCTGTTTATGTATTATAAGCCTGATCCCACATAAATATAATGAGCTTTTAAATTCATATTATCGTAATTTATTTATAATTCTTGGTAATGTTAGCCGTGTCTTTTCCAGGAATTCAATAGGAACAGTAGTAGAAAGGCCACACATGTCTCTGTGTTAAGTTAAATGGTTCTCAGTTCCTAGCAGTCAGGAAGTAATCTGCTTAGTTCCCAACTAACATGTTACTGTTACTGTTGAATATGAGTTTGTAAAATTGAATTTATATGAAATTAGCTATGACCAAATTTCCTCTGTGTAAAATGATGTGTATTCACAAATATGTAAGAGGGGAATCAGTGAAACTATCCATATGAAAAGGATATCCATATGAAGATGTAATAGGCTTATTACTCTATGAAAACAGAACCAATTTGATATGAATAGTCATTTTGTTTTATTTCCTGGAGGAAAAGAGCATACAAGCAGAGACATACAATCTCATTTGTAACCGAATCTGCTTTATTTTATACAGCCTCATTGGAATATAGTTTCCAAAAATGTCACCATCATCACACCCAAGAACTCAATGTCTATATAGTTCTTACTGCTGATTGCATTTCAAATTATTTACAAGGAAAGAAAGAACCAAAGTTAACTCCCCAACAGATTGTGCTAAAATTTATGTTATTTTGCAAAATATCTTCTATTTATTTTTAAATCATGTGAATTTAAACTGCAATCTAGTCTTCATGTAATTACAAATATAACTCAGCCCTACAGGTAAAGACTAACTTTCTCTCTAAAAGTGGTGCATATTTGATTCAATGTAAAAACCATGAGTTTTACAAATGATAGTACGTATCTAATTTTTATTGCAACTATCTGCCTTAAAGTGGATAGGAGAGAAATTATTTGTCCATTGGATAAGTATGAAAGGACAATGCTAGAATAATCTACATACTCATTTGTTTTCAGTTCATATTATATTTCTTTAAATTTCACTCTTTTCAATTCAACAGTCTCCAAATAAGAGGCATGAAGAACACAAACAGAGAATATCCAAAGGTTTGAATTAAAAATCATGATCTCTACCCATAAAATTTAAGCAGGATGCACACACATCAAGATTCATAATCAGGTGTGACTATTTTTCTTCTTTCAATAGAAATTTTTATATTTTTTGATACATCAACTATCAAATGTCTATTTCTTTGTCTTGTTGTCAGCAATTTTTTTTAGTATCTATTCTAGTCCAGTAATGTATTAGTGCTTTGGCATATACTAATGAAACACAATTATCATACCCATAGTGAATTTACATGCTTTCTCTCAATGAACAATAACTCAAAAGCACAGCTTGAAAAGATTCTTAATCAGGTAAGTTTAGAGTTGGTATCCATCATGACTATGTGTTTAATGTTTTTGGATTCTTTTGACATAAATTTACTCTTTGGTATCGCGGGATTTTGTTTTTCTCATACTTTGGATTATGTGAATCTACACTTTGTAGACCTTAATTACATGAATGTAGAAAATGAGTAGATAGTTTGATCTAGTACTAGAATTTCATACATAAAATAAGCATTCAACATCATTATATAATACCTTGGTAATGGCTGGAATTGTGGCTTAGGGAAAGTGCTTGCCAAGCATATATGAAACATTCAGTCAAACAAAGTTCTGCAAAAAAAAAAAAATGCATTATAACTATAAAGTCTTTTTATCTTGACACATCTAAGTCTTGGGAGACAGAATATAATTAATATAATCAAGACCATTGTATTGTTGCATCTGTAATTTCTTATTTCATCACTTAGATTTGGGAAAATTCCCTGATTAGTGAACTAAATACCATTTATGAAACATTCAGTCAAACAATATCGCTGCAAAAATAATGCATTATTGTTACAAAGATTTTTGTATTGATACATCTAAGACTTGAGAGACAAGATATAATTAATACCATTGTATTATTTCATCTGTACTTTCTTTTTTCATATACGTATATATATATATATATATATATATATATATATATATATATATATATATAAAGAGATTTTCTATTCATTTTACATACCAACCACAGATTCCCCTGTCCTCCCTCCTCCCACCCCCAAGCCTTCCCACACAACCCACCTCCCATTCCCACCTCCTCCAAGGCAAGATCTCCCATGGGGAGTCAGCAGAGCCTGGTACATTCCGTTGAGGCAGGTTGAAGCCCCTCCTCCCTGCACCAAGGCTGAGCAAAGTGTCTCACCATAGGCACTAGGCTCCAAAAAGCTGGCTCATGCCCTAGGGACAGGTCCTGATCCCACTTCCTGGGGGCCCCCTAAACAGTTCAAGCTAAACAAGTGTCTCACTTATCCAGAGGACCATGAGGGCTTCTTAGCTATTGGTTCATGTGTTTCCACTAGTTTGGCTAGTTGTCTTTGTACTTCTTTCAGTCATGGTGTGGATATCTCTTGCTCCTAGAATCCCTCCTCTCTCTCATGGATTGGACTCCTGGAGCTCTGCCTGGGACCTGGCCATGGATCTCCACATCTGCTTCCATCAGTTGCTGGATGATGGTTCTATCACAACAGTTAGGGTGTTTGGCCATCCAATCATTTGAGTAGGCCAGTTCAGGCACCCTCTTGACTATTGCCAGTAGTCTATGGTGGAGTCATCTTTGTGGATTCCTGGGAACCTCCCTAGCACTCTGTTTCTCCCTATTCCCATGGTGTCTTCATTTATCATGGTATCTCTTTCCTTGATCTCCCACTCTGTTCCCATTCCAGCTTGGACCTCCTGCTCCTCTATTACCCCTCCACACCCCCAGTTTGCTCATGTATATCTCATCCATTTCTCCATCACTGGGCAATCCATGAATCCTTCCTAGGGTCCTCCTTACTAGCTAGCCTCCCTGGAGTTGTGAGTTGCAGTCTGGTTTTCCTTTGTTTTACATCTAGTATCCACTTATGAGTGAGTACATACCATGTTTGTCCTTCTGAGTCTGGGTTACCTCACTCAGGATGATATTTTCTAGTTCCATCCATTTGCCTGCAAACCTCATGATGTCATTGTTTTTCTTATTTCATCACAGCTTTTGACACACTCCTTGATTAGTGAGTTTAGTATATATATACACACATACATACTTGTGTATGTAAGTATAAATCTCTACTGACTCATTTCCCAGTTGAACATTGTGAAGACATTGATTGTTTATTGCAAAAATTTGATTTCCAATTATTAATAAGTTATTTATTGTTGCATTCATTCTTTTCTTTATACAATGCTGTAATTTGATATGTTTGAAAATTCCTAGACGTTTGTCTAGACAAATGTCTTTTTAAACTTTATTCATATATATGTATATGAATGTTGTATATATTTTTTCTGACTAAAATGAAATAAAATAATTTAAGTTAGATAATATATAATATTTTAGGAAATAATTAGGAAAATGTGAATTAGAAATCTCAAATGATTATGACAGGTTATTAGAAAGCTTTACCTATAAACTTTCAGACTAAAATGTAAATAAATCAAGAGTCCAAATTCCTAGGGATATCATGAAACTAAATCTAATGTAAGGTTTGAAAGTTATGATAACTACATGCCAGATTAAAATTAGAAAAAGATGTTGTAACAAGATATCCAAATCTAAACCAACTCCATATGGATTTCATACTATTCTGAGACTTTCAGTAAATATAATACACCAAAAGGTTTAGTAAAAATTAAAATTGTCCAAACCAAAACAAAGTGGAATCTTCAGTTAAAATAATGTTAAAATTCCTAGTTGTACTCAACATTAATTTATGTTGATGAATCAACTCCTTCCCTATTAAATTCATAGCCTGCACACAGGTTGTACATAATGAATTTTATAATGAATATTTTTACAGAGACAAAGAACAGGCAATAACTATATCCCTAATGATTTTGATATATGAAAGGGAGAGTCAGACAATCTCAAATAACTTGAAAACAATATAGTGAGAAGCAAATGAACTTCCTAGGCTTCAGGACTCCATTCGCAGTAGATAGCAGTCCATAGAAATGTGCTTGAATGGTCAAAATGTTGACTGAGACTTTACTCCTGGTACTATAAATCATGTTAAAAGATCATGGCTAGGGAGGTTGTAGATTTTAGAGTAGAAGTTGCTATTGCTATTTTAATATCTTGTGTTTTAATTTATTTTACATTAATGACAGGAAAAACATAGTACTAATAATCACCTTAAAATTATAGGAGTTAGGGGTGGGGGGTGGGTGTCAGGGACATCTAAGGAAAATCCAAAGAAACAGCTAGCTTTGCTCATGGGAACTCACAGAGTCTGAACCAACAACCAAGGAGCATGCATAGATCTAGGCCCTCAGTTTATATATAACAGTTCTGTAGCTTGGTCTATTTGTGGGACTCCTGGTAATGGGAACAGGGCTGTCCCTGGTGTTTTGGCTGGCGCTTGGGAACCTATTCCTCATTCTTGACTGCCTAGCCAAACCTGAATATAGGGTGAGGTGTCTGGTCTTAGGAAAGTTTGATATGCCATGCTTTGCTGATACCCATGGGAGGCCTGACTTTTCCTGGGCAAATACAGAGAAAGGGTGGATGGGGGAGGGGGCAGAGAGGATTTGGGGGAGGAAGGGGAAGGAGAGGAGGGAGGGGACTGTGGTCAAGATGTAATAAATTAATTAATAAAAAATCATCTTAAAGTAAGAAAGATGAAAGCCAAGCATAGTTGGCTTTTAAACATTGAATTTGAAAATTATGTTTTGCATATTTATGTTAGTCAGCAATTTGTAATTTCATTTTGATTTCTTCTTTCTCATATTACCCTCGTCTGTCTTAACACAGTTACACGATCTTATTGCCTGAGTTAGGCAATAATCTTTATTTTTCCATAAAAATTGTTTCTGAAAACCATCTCTGGAACAAATTCCATAAGAAAGAAAAAATGATTTTTGACAGAACATAGAACTTGTTAAGAAAAACCATGTGGTTCCAGTATTTACTTTGGGAAAAGATTTTAAACTGCTACTTCAATATATTGAAGTTTAGTATAATGATATATGTACCTTTTGTACTCTTTTTGCTCTCTCTTTCTTTTGGCAGATTTGGTATGTTAATTTTTCAAGAATGTGCTCATTTCTAATTCACTGAAGTTAGGGCTCCCTCCCTCCAATCGTCGTTTTCTTAAAATACATCTCTGACCTCTGCCTTCCTCCTGTCAAGACTATTCACAGACATGTTCTTGTTATTGTCGTTACTGTTCATTCTTTTCCTTCTTTTTGTGACAGGGTCTTGTGTGGTGCTCTGAATGAGAAATGTTCCCAACAAGCTCAGTAATTTAATCTTCAGTTGGTAATGGTTTCTGGGGAGGTTAGTGAAGCGTCCATGGAGAAGGTTCACCACTGAGAGCTGAATTTGAGATTACATAGCCCTTTCCACTTCCTGTGTATTTACTTTCTCTGTCTCTTTCTCTGTCTCTGCCTCTATCTCTTTCTCTGTGTCTCTGTCTCTGTCTCTCTCTCTCTCTGCTTCCAGCTTTTACAAGAAATGTGATTTCTCAGCTTCCTGTTCTTGCTGTCATGCAGGTGGCTTGCTCTCATAACTCCCTTGAATGATGTACTCAAACCTCTGGAATCATAGGTTCAAAATACTTTTCTGTAAGATACTTTGATAATGATATTTTATTACAACAACAAAATTCACTAACTTTGGCTTTGATTTCTATGAACTCATTTTTACAATCCTTTGAATTTTTTATATATAAATAATTTTTTAAATCACAATTTTCTTCAAACTACATAGTAAGAAACTCTAAATATCTGCATCTAGCATACCATCCCAACACATATGAATACACTTAAATATGTTTAATATGTTTAGCATCTTCATGGTGGAACATATTAATAAACTCTTGTAATTCAAGACCTCAAATCATGGATGCAGGATTATGAATTTAAGGACAACATGAGCTATAAAGTGGGGTTATTTTTCAAAGAAATCAATAATCAGAGACATTTTATCATGATAGATGGTAGAATATTGCTTAGCAGGGATAAGCCCCTCAGTCTAATTGCCAATACACAAAGTAAAAAGGATTACACAAGGACCCCATAAACAGTAAAATCATATGTCATACAACGCATTTGGTATAGATACCAAGACCAAGGAATATATGTGCTTCATCTCAAATATGATAAGTCTAAGACATGAATGAATATAATTAGTATCTACAAAACAAGAAAATACACAATACTTCCTGTCTTAAATTAAGAAGATTGTAGTTATCCCAGATAACTAACAATTGAAACTAACAACTGAGTTAAGTTTGGTACTAGCAATAGATGCTTGTCAAATAAACACAATGAGAAAATAAAACGCTCTTGCAGAGTGATAAACTTTATGTCATATGCACAATGGAGCAGGCTATTGTCATTATCAGGAGGAGTCAATAACTCAGTGTTGATATTGCCCCCAGGGTACAGTTCAAGACACACACACACACATATATAGTATATATGTATATATGTGTGTGTGTGTTTATGTATATGTATGTATTCATATCTATGCATATAAACATATATACATGAAAACACATCCACATACTCATATTTCATTAATTGGACATATTTATCATGTGTAATATTTTTGTGACATATAATCATTGTTGAATAGATGAATTGAGACAATTAATGTGTATTAACATATTTATCAAAGTGATCAAATCCCTACAAACATATATTCAGCAATTTTTCAAGGACATTGTCATTATATAGATTCACTACATGGTACCATAGATTACTTGAACTTATCCCACTTTTTTATTGAACTATACCATCTGAACATCATTTCTAACTCTATATCCTACCCAGCTCTCACCACAATTCAACCGTGTCTTCCTATGAAATATAAGCAATGTCATAGGGAGTTTGTCTTGCTCTGTGTGGCTTCCTTTATTTCAGAATCTCCTCAAGGCTTTTCTGAAATTATTAAACATAATAACATAATTGAGCCAAAATTAATAATATAAAAAGGCTCACATGTAAAGCTGACCCCTTGGTTTAATCTTCAAACTAATGAATACATTACTAAAGCATTGTAAGATGGTAAACAGTACATTCTTTGATGATTATTATTTTGGAAAATTTTGCTAGTTGTGTGAATATGTAAAAAATGAGGAGCATGAACAATTTTATCTAAATTTGTTGATAAACATAGACTACAAGAAGGTTAAAAGAGAAACAACTTGCAAACTGTTCAAATTTTGGTAGGCAAAATGTTAATAATAATCTTGAATTGAGTGATTACAGAAGAAAGGAAAGATTGATTCAAAGTAGTGTGGGTTCATGGTGGGTGATAAAATGATATAAAGCTAGAATCATGTTTGTTCTAGATATAGAAATCAAGTACCCTAAGTTATGTAAGAACTGACTGATGTCACCAAAACGGATGAATGAGAATATTTCATAAAAAGCTGAACAGAATTCAGATTTTACTCAATTTACTTTGAGATGTACATGAATAAGGACTTGAACCAATATATACTCTAGAGTTTATGGATGGAAAGTCATACTTTTGTGGACTGAGGAGTAAATATGACTATATTTTAGCAAATAAAGCCATGAGTCACTTCTCAGTAATTAGTAGACATATATAACATACATTTATTTCATCGTTGCATGATTTACCTTGAAAAACTATTTTCAATACAATGCAATGATAGGATACAAATGGTTTCTGAACAAAATTGGAATCAGATCATTATTCTGCTGTAGTCAAGAATTTGGCTTTTTATTCCACTCTTAGGTACTTTGCATTAGGGAAGTTATTGCATTTCTAAGGCGTACTTTCTTGTGCCAAAAATAGAAATCATATCTGTGACTAGGTCATACTTTATTGTAAAATTGTAAATGGCATGGGATTTTGCACATGACCATGGTTCTGTCTAAGGCCTGGTGAATTCTATACAGCATGTATGGATGTCAGTGTCTGTGGTTCCTAATCATATGGCCAATGCTATACTGAAGGATCAAATCAGTTTTGTTTCTTTATTTCTTTATTCCAAGATGGCTTGTGGAGGAATAATTTCCTGAAGCCACACTATGAAAGTAATTTCTCAGTGTTTCTGCAAATTTTTCCTATAGGTTCACTGCTGTGGCATGTTCTGTATGGCAAATGTGTTACTCTGATTGGTTAGTAAATAAAACACTGATTGGCCAGTAGTCAGGCAGGAGGAAGTATAGGCGGGACAAGGAGGAGAAGAATTCTGGGAAGTGGAAGGCTGAGTCAGAGACACTGCCAGCCACCGCCATGACAAACAGCATGTGAAGATGTCGGTAAGCCACAAGCCATGTGGCAAGGTATAGATTTATAGAAATGGATTAATTTAAGATACAAGAACAGTTAGCAAGAAGCCTGCCATGGCCATACAGTTTGTAAGCAATATAAGTCTCTGTGTTTACTTGATTGGGTCTGAGCCGCTGTGGGACTGGCAGGTAAGAGAGATTTGTCCTGACTGTGGGCCAGGCAGGAAAACTCTAGCTACAGTTCACTCTATAATATATTACTTAATTCCTTACAATATAATTACTCACTTTTCTACTAAATATTTTAGAATCTATATTCATATTTTATATTATATTACACTTAAATTTACTTTCTTTTATTCATTATTCCTGCACTTAAAGCTAATTTTCCCTACTTGGATAATTCCTTTATTTTGCTACCTGTTAGCATTCTCCTTGGGTGTATACACACACACACACACACACACACACACACACACACACACACACACACACACACCATAAAAAGCATTAATCGAAGTCAGGTGGTTGTGGTGATATTTTATTTGTGCTGAAATGTGATATTTTATTTGTATGTTAATAAACAAAGTTTGCCTGGAGATGAGAGGTCATAGTCAGCCATAAACAAAAGTCAGGCGGTGGTAGCACATGCCCTTAATCGGATCACATGGCAGGCAGAGTCTCTGTGTGTTCAAGGACACAGCCAAGTGTGGTGATGCACACCTTTAATCCCAGTACCAATCATAGAGACCTGGAGGTCTGTATAGACAGGTAGTGATGAGAAAGTGATGTGGCTGGGCTTAGAGCCAATGAGAAGACAGAACAGGAAGGCAATAAAGGTGCAGGTTAGACAGGAAGAGGCTCTCTTGGGAAGTTAGAGCAGGAGTGGTGAGCTAAGGTTAGTTGGTGGCTATTGCTCTAATCTCTATGGTTTGCATCTCTGTATTTGGCTCTGTGTTTCTTATTTAGAAAGACTGTTTAGGAAATTGTCTGCAGGCAGTGTTGGTGCACACCTTTAATCCTAGCACTCAGGAGGCAGAGCCAGGTGGATCTCTATGAGTCTGAGGACAGTCTGATCTACAGAGTGAGATCCAGGACAGGCACCTAAACTGCACATAGAAACCCTGTCTTGAAAAAACAAAATACACAAAACAAAACAAACAAACAAACAAATAAAACATAAAAAATTAATCAAAGTTAATGTCATAGACACTTTGTTTTGTTTTGTTTTTTGGGTTGTTCTAATTACTTTCTAATCTAAGAAATAAATGCTCAGAATTGGTCTACTAGCTATATAACCAATTTGTATGTTTCCATCCAAAAAAACAGAAACCAATATAGGTGGAAATATTTAGCCCTGTGTGTTTATGGTATAGTTTCAGAATCTAGATCACCAGCTTTCAAATAATAGGGTACTCAAAAAAATTATTTATTAAACAAATTACTTTTACCCTTCCTGCCTGCTAATGAACCCACATCTCACTAAGAATGAATCACCTCGTGATTTTCATTTCCAAAATGTCCCCAAAATATTTATTTATAAGAACAAATAACATACAGTGTTCCCACTAAAACCTGCTTATGAACCCACATCTCAGCAAGAATGAAACACCTGGTGGTTTTCATCTCTAAATTGTCCAATTTGCTGCACTACTTTGCGACATCTGACCTCATGTCTATATTGCTGAGTGTGCTACAGCATCACTGCCTTCACTCGTAATTAGATAAACCAAATGAATTGGGCTTTTGTAATTAGTATATTAATGGAGGTTATGCCTTCTCAATTTTTCCCTGTCTTCTCAGCTTTTAATATTTTGTTTTTCCTAGACGACATTACGTTACTATATGCCTTTACATCTATAAGGAGCAATCGAGTGAGAAGTAGTCTGATTTTGAAAAAGGTATCCTAACTGAAAGTAAACGCATATTGCATACTATTCTCATCCTACATAAGCATATGGATCTGCTCAGAAAGGCTTGGAACCAGTGTCTAGGGCAATATTTTCTTTGAAAATTCAGACAATATATCACAAATATACTTTTGCTTTGTGAAATGCCAAAGGAAGAACCATTTGATAATTGCCAGAACCTTTTTCTGAAAGCTTACCAGGGCCATGAGTCATTGTTTAGGTGACAAAGTGTCAGGATGTGACAAGATACCCCTGTTATATAACGTGACAAGGAACTTAACTTGGTTCCAATGCTGAAAAATTCAAGCCAAAGTAAAAATAAAAATAAAATAGGTCTTCCCTACTGTATTTGATGAAAAGATATCAAAGAACTTTATAAAGTGCTTCTATTTTTCAAAATGTAAGAACTCAAAATCTGAGCCAAGGTGTAGGAGCCTTTAGAAAGTAAGACTCAAATGTTCCGATCGTATTTTATACACCATCTTCTAAAGCCCTGGAAAAAGAGCACAGGTCTGTCAGAGTGCCATATAAAGCTTGAGGAAAGCAGTTTTATTAAAAACAGAAGTACTTTATTAAATAAGAATTAAAATGTTGAGGAATATCATTCTTTTGTAGATTTAATGCAACTCTTTACTTAAGATTGTGTGGCTTTAGGCATATTGTGTAGTCATGAGGAAAATAAGGCTTTTTATAGAAGTTGAAATATATAGAATGAAAAATAAACATTTGTACATTTAAAACTAAATGGAACAGCATATAACTGCAGATGGATCTAGTAATTAGTTAAACTAACTGGGTCATTTATAAAAGTTGATGAAATTAATTTATTAATTCATTTTAAAAAAGAAAAGAAATGTGAGAGATGCTATTGACTGAAATTTTCAGGAATATGAAAAGCATACAATTCATTGTTTTAATGAATTATCAGTTGAGAGGTACTATCTGGCCATAACCTTGATTATTCTGTGTAACTGTCACAATTATCTAATAAGGTAATTGAACGTATAATACAATTTTGGGTTATTATACTACAACTATGGAAAAGACAACTTGAGGACTTCAGTTCAGTTCTCTCCTTTCAACAAATGAGTCGCAGGGATGAAAATCTGTCCCTTAGCCTTCTAAGTAAGTGTCCTCATTTGCTAAGCCATCACCCGACCCTAAATTGTTCAATTTTGAATTCAATCAGAATTTAGAAATTTAGTCATGGATTATTTATGAAACAAATAAGTGGCTTTGGACAAACTGGTGTTAATGTTATTTCTGACATCCTTATATTAAGGGACTACAAGTAAGTAAATTTCAGCATTTACTAGCTTTGAATATTCATTAAAGCCTAAAAATCAATAGTGGTAGTACATAAATAATAATAATTTTATTATTTATTTATTTATCTAACTTTATTAAGCAATGCTCATATCATAACTGAAATGGATTTTTCCATGATTCTGTTTTTTTTCAGTTTTTATAATTAATTCTTTTTCTATCTTTATAATTGTTAATATTATAGATCTCAATCTTTTAAAAACACTTTTTATATTGTGAGTCTATGCTATTCATTTTGAAGATTTTGTCATTTCTGTTTCAGATTGAACATTACTCCTTTGTATGCACATATGCATGCACGTGTGTGTGCGTATGTGTGTGTGTGCACATATGCATGCGTGTGTGTGTGTGTGTATGTGTGTGTGCGTGTGTGTGTGTGAGTGTGTGTGTGTCTTGTACTAGAGTGGATGTGTGCTATTATATATGTGGGTGGTCCTGCCTGTCTGTCCATGTATGCAGACCAGAGGCCACTGCTGGGTGTCACCTTTCAATTGCTATTCTCTTTCATTCTTTGAGACAGGGCCCCTCACTTAAGAAATTCCCCTACATACTATTAGAATGACTGGATATATCAATTAGTTGTGGGTTTTGTAGTGACATCCATCGGTGAAAAAGCAAAGTTTCTTTGATAAGGATGAGGAGTACACTTATCTATAGATATAAGAACAACTTTACAGATTGCTGTCCTGCCTGTCTGTCCACATATGCAGACCAGAGGCCACTGTTGGGTGTTACCCTTCAATTGCTATTTTCTTTCATTTTTTGAGACAGAATCCCTCACTTAAGAGATTCACCTAGATAGTATTAGATTGAATGGATTTATTTTTAGTTGTGGGCCTTTGTAGTGATATCGTTCTGTGAAAAAAGTTTGAGGAGGGTGAAGACTACACTTAGCTATGGGTGTAAGAACAACATTACGGATTGCTGTTAGGGATTATTCTGGCTTCATAATTAGGTGGTCATAGCTTTTTCTACCAGTAACCATGATTTCACTAGAAGTTATTAACTTACTAGGTTTTCAGTTGTAGTTGGGATATTAGCCTTGTTGAACCATTCTTAAGTCCATTTAGAGAGATTTGGTTACCACAAAGTTATGGGTTCCACTACTGCACCTTTAGGGTTTCATGCCATGCTCATTTTTGCTGTGGTTCCCAGGCATAAGTAGGTGGAATAGTTGCTTTCCTTTTTCTTTGGAAGCTTTCATAGGGCCATCTGATAAAATGAAAGTTAGTCATCATGAAGAGGGCATGTGAAGTATACGTTGTCTTCAGAAATAGGGATTTACTGTCCCCCTCTGAGGGGATAACTAAAGACAAAAGTAACAGACTGTATGTTTGAGAAGTCTCTTAGACAGTCCTGGTCAACAACTCAAAGGAGATTAGCTATATCTGTAAAATCTCACTGTCAAGCCTGCCCAAATGTGAGCTGAACCACAACAAGAATTCACAGCTGCACAGAGGAAAGCTCATGAGGCCTCAACCCTACACAAACACCTACAAACAATGGAGTAGAGCTGGAAGCAAGAGAGTTAGTCCTCTCCATGGAAGATCATACCAATAAGTTGTACTGTGGCAGATCATCAGCACTCAAATCATACATTATATGGACTCAATAGGTAATTCTCTGAAATACATATATGTAAAATTACATATATACCACAAATAACAGTTTATGAAAAAAGAGACCATCGATTTGAAGGAGACTGGAGAAGGGTTTGTAGGAAGCTTCAGAAGGACAAAAGAGAAGGGAGAGATGCTATAATTAAAATATAGATAAAAATGGAGTGAATGTACAATGTGCTTCAGAAATCTATCTTTATTCAACTCTGTAATGTTACATATGTACAATGGACTCAGCAATTTCCCCAAACCTATCAAATTTAACTTCATGCTTGTTTGAATCTAGGATATTGACATTTATAAAGTACATGTTTCAGTGGGAGGTCATGCAGGAAATCAAGTATCACCATCTATGATACAAGAAAGTGCTTAGTATACTGTTTGGGTTAAAAACAAAGCTAGAGAACATAAAGGATAAAGCACTGAGTTAAGTTTCCAATACAGTCAGGAGATTTGACATTGTTGATCATAATTAAAGCATTCCTATGTGCTTCTCAGCAACTAGTTAGTGAGGTTTTGTTTTTCTGTTACTGTTTTTATTGTATCACAATTTCCACTTACATTGCTAATAGAATTATTTTGTCAGATAATATCTCCTGGTTATTGTTTCTCCACTCTCTACTCCCCACAGTTCCTTCCCACTTTGCCTCCCATCCTTACCTTTCATTAGAAAGGATACAGGCTGATATGTATCCTTTCTCTCAGAAAGGATACAGGCTGATAAGGGATAATAAAATAAAAACCAATAAACTAAAACAAAAATTAAGACATCAGAATAGCATAAAATCAAAAATGGAATAAAAGGGGCTGAAGAGGAGATGCAAGACAGATATATAGACTCAGAGATCCACTTGTCCACACACTGAGAAATTCTATAAAAGCATTAAGCTGAAAGTCATAATATATATCTATACTACATATAGATATACATAAGGAAATTGTAGAGTAAAAAGAGAGAAGAAAAATATATAAATAAAATAAAAATAACTAGGATAAAAATTTTTAAAAAGGAAAATCCATAACATGATATTATGAGACAAGGAACATCCAAAGATTCTATTGTGATCATTTTGTGATGGCCACCTAATGTGGATCATGCAGACTATCCTTAAGAGTGGAGTGTTTGAAATCAGGGATGGTGATACCTCTAGAAGTTCTTTTATTATATTGGAATGTTTTACCTATCCTGGATTTTTATTTTTCTACCTGAAGTCGACTATTTTCTTTCAAGGTTTGTAAAGAACTATGTTGAAAATTAGAATTGCATTGAATCTGTAGATTGCTTTTCATATAATGGCCATTTTAACTGATAGTCCTACAATCCATTCACATGGGAAATCTTTCCATCTTCTGATATCTTCTTTAATTTTTTTTCTTTCTTCTTCTTCTTCTTCTTCTTCTTCTTCTTCTTCTTCTTCTTCTTCTTCTTCTTCTTCTTCTTCTTATTCTTATTCTTATTCTTATTCTTTTTGGTTTTTCAAAACAGGGTTTCTGTTTGTTACAACTCTGGCTGTCCTGGAACTCACTTTGTAGACCAAGCTGGCCTCAAACTCACAGAGATCTTCCTGCCTCTGCCTCTCAAGTCCTGGATTAAAGGCATGCACCACCACTGCCTGACTCAATTTCTTTTTTCAAAGATTTGAAGTTATTGTCATACAGGTCTTTTGCTTGCTTGGTTGGAATTACCCCATGATATATTACTTGTGGCTCTTGTGAATGGTACTGTTTTCCTGATTTGTCAAATCTCAGCCCATTTGTCATTTGTATATAGGAAGACTTCTAATTGTTTGAGTTAATCTTGTATCTAGCCATGTTGCTGAAGGTGTTTATCAGCTGTAGTAGTTTTAGGAGTCACTTATGCATATTATTATATAGCTTTCAAATAGTGATAATTTGACTTCTTCCTTTCCAATTTCTATTACCCTGATCTCCTTTAACTGTCTTATTGCTTTAGCTAGAAATTCATGTACTATATCGAATAGATGTGGAGATAGTGGACAGCCTTGTTCGTCCCTGATTTTAGTGAAATTGCTTTGTTTTTCTTCATTTACTATGATGTTGACTATAGGCTTTATTATGTGTAGGTATGTCCCAGTATCCCTGATCTTTCCAATACTTTTATCATGAAAAGGTGTTATATTTGTCAAAGGCTTTTTAGGTATCTAATGAGATGATCATGTGTTTCTTTTTCTTTTTTCTTTCAGTTTGTTTATATGGTAGAATATATAGATAGATTTTCTTATGTTGAACCATCCCTGCAAAATTATATGCCATGTTTGGTTAATATCCATGGAAGACATGCCTTTTTCATGATGGAGAAGGATAAGGAGTGGATCTGGTGGAGAGGGAACATGAGAGGGAAGGACAGTGAAGGAAAACTGCAGTCAGGGTGTAATATATGAGAGAAGAAAAAAAACCAGAGAGAATAGTTTGTTTTCCAATGTGAGTCTTCCTTGGAGAAAACTAATTTTATTTTGCAAGTGGTTATCAACTAGAGATTGCTTCTGTGTTAGGAATGGGGCAATGTGTTCACTTATCCTACGACTCTAGGACTCCATCCAGACCTGTGCCGGGCCTGTTCTTGCTGCCTCGGTCTCTTTGATTTCATGTGAGTAACTGTCATGCTTATTTACAGAGCCGTGGTCCCTTGATGTCCTCCATCCACTCTGGCTCTTACACTCTTTATACCTACTCTCCCTAGGCCATTGGGCTATCTTGTCTCAGGTTCTTGGTCATGAAGTAGTGTCCGGTTTGGGTTTCATCTCATGGAGTGGGGCTTAAGTCAAATTAGAAACTGGTTTGTTATGCCCACAAACTTTGCACCACCATTGCACTATCACATTTTGCAGGCAGAACACCGTGTAGATCAAAGGGTTCATGGCTGGGTTGGTGTTAGGCTCTTCCTGTGTATCTAACTTATGCGGTACTATAAATTATAGCTTGGTTTTCATTGATTTAACATCTAATATTGTCATATGATTGAATACATATCACATTTGACTTTCTGGGTCTGTGTTACTTCACTCAAAGTTTTCAGTTTTGTGTAGAGTAATAAGTATAGAACCATTTGTATTCTTTTGCATGCCAACATCCAATTTGACTAACACCTTTTGTTGTAGATTCTGTCTTTTTCCAGTTGGTATTTCTGGCTTCTTTGTAAAAAAAAATCAAATGTCCACAGGTGTTCTGACTAATGTCTGTGTCTTTAATTCAGTCCCACAGATCAACATGTCTGTTTTGTGCCAATACCATACTATTTTTATCACTAAAGCCCTATCATATGATTGTGGTCAGGGATGCTGATTACCTTTAGCAGTTCTTTTATAGTTCAGTATTTTTTAGCTATCATATGTTTTATTTGTTTCTATATGAAGCTGCAAGTTATCCTTTCAAGGTTTGTAAAGAATTGGAATAAAATTTTGATAGGGATTTCATTGAATCTATACATTGATTTTGGTAGGATGACAATTTTTACTATACAAATTCTACTAATCCATGAGCATAAGAGATCTTTCAGTCTTCTATTATCTTGACTTCAATGTCTTCAAGTTTTTATCATATAAATT
The DNA here is from genome assembly GCF_007827085.1 of Peromyscus californicus insignis. Lineage (NCBI taxonomy): Eukaryota > Metazoa > Chordata > Mammalia > Rodentia > Cricetidae > Peromyscus > Peromyscus californicus. The sequence continues at coordinate 14,628,208 of NW_026294413.1, read as the reverse complement.
TGTTACTTGCTTGGTTAGAATTATCTTAGAATCTTTTATATTAATTGAGGCTATTGTCAAATGTGTTGTTTCCCTGATTTCTTATTCATACAATGTGTCATTTGTATAAAGGGGGGCTACTGATTTTTGTGAGTTAATTTTATATTCAGGTTTGATGCTGAAAGTGTTTATCAATTGTAGAAGTTTCCAGTGGAATTTTTGGGAGCACGTATATACTATCAAATTATCTGTAAATAAAGATACTTTGACTTTTTCCTTTCCAATTTGTATCCTCTTGATTTCGTTCAGTTGTCTAACAGTTTTAGGTAAGACTACAATTAATATACTGAATAGGTATGGAAAGTAGACAACTGTATACTGTTCCTTATTTTACTGGAACTGGTTTGCATTTTTTTCTAATAAGTTGATGTTGACTATTAATTTGCTGTCATCTGTCTTTATTATAACTGAGGCATGTTCCTTGTCTCCTTAATCTCTCCAGTACTTTATGCTGTGGGATGTTCTGTATGGCAAATGTGTTGCTGATTAGTCAATAAATAAAACACTGATTGGCCATTGGCTAGGCAGGAAGTGTAGGCGGGACAAGGAGGAGAATAAAGCTGGGAAGTGGAAGGCTGAGTCAGAGAGACACTGCCAGCCTCCACGATGACAAACAGCATGTGAAGATGCCGGTAAGCCACGAGCCATGTGGCAAGGTATAGATTAATGGAAATGGATTAATTTAAGCTGTAAGAACAGTTAGCAAGAAGCCTGCCACGGCCATACAGTTTGTAACCAATATAAGTCTCTGTGTTTACTTGGTTGGGTCTGAGGGGCTGTGGGACTGGCAGGTGAGAGAGATTTGTCCTGACTGTGGGCCAGACAGGAAAACTTAAGCTACAACTTTTATCATGAAGGGGTGTTGTGTAAGACAAATCTTGAAAGGTCTTATAATAAAAGCCCAGAGTGAGATATTTGGGTGAAAGCTGAAAGATCAGAGAAACAAAACAAGTCACAGCCAACCTCAACTCACCAACTCCTCAGCTGATCCTGTTTCCATGAATCTTCAGACTGAAAGCCTCTGAGTCCTCACCCCTGAGGGTCTCAGTTGAACTGTTGCTTAGTTCCTGTCTCCTCAGGCCTTATATACCATTCTCCACCCAGCCATGTCACTTCCTGGGATTAAAGGTGTGTGTGCTTTCCAAGCAAAGGCATGAGAACTCAAGTGCTAGGATTAAAGGCATGTGTGCCACCACTGCCTGACTCTGCCCAGTGTGGCCTTAAATTCACAGAGATCCAGATGGACCTCTGCCTCCAAGTGATAAGCAAAAGGGTGTGTGCCACCACAGTCTGGCCTCTGTCTAATCTAGTGGCTGCCTCTGTCCTCTGATCGCCAGATAAGTTTATTAGGGTACACAATATATTGGGGTACACAATGTATCACCATAGTGCTGGATTTTATCAAAACTCTTTTCTGTATCCATAGGTGGTTATGTGTTTTTTGTCTTTATTATTGTTATTATTGTTGTTGTTGTTACTATGAATTATATATTCATTTATATATCTTGAACCTGCATCTGTGGGATGAGTCTACTTGATCATGGTGGATGATTTGTTTGATGTGTTCTTGAATTCAGTTTCCAATTATTTTATTGAAAATTATTCATATATGTTAATAAGGGAGATTGATTTATAATTTTCTTTCTTTTGGAGGGTCTTACATGGTTTGAGTATTACAGTAACTATTCCTCATAAAACAAATTGGACATTGTTTCTTACGTTTCATTTTTATGAAATAATTTGAGGAATATTGGCAGTAAATCTTTGAAATATTGGTAGAATTCTGAACAAATTTTTTTGTGTTTTTGATTGCTTCTGTTTCATTAGGATTATGTCTGTTTAAATTGCTGATCTGGTATTTATTTAACTTTGGTAAGAGGCATTATCAACAAGTTACCTATTTCTTTTAGATTTTCCAATTTGATGGTATACAGGGTTTGAAATAAATCCTTAGTCCTTAGGATAATCTGGATTTCCTCCAAGTCTGTTGGCATGTTCCCTATTAATTTCTAACACTTGTCAATCTTATTGATTTTTCTCAAAGAACCAACTCATTATTTCAATGAATATTTGCATTGTTTTTGTCTGTTTCTATTTTATTGATATAGGGCCTGTGTTTGAGTATTTCTTACCATCTACTCCTTTGGGGTATTATTTCTTTTTCTTCTAGATCTTTTAGGTGTGCTTTTAAGTTACTAGTATGAAATCTCTCTGATTATTTTATTTAGATACCCAGTACTATGAATTTGCCTCTTAGAACAGACATCATTATATTCCATAAGTTTGGGTCTGCTTAGACCCTGGCAATGGGGGCGGGGTAGAGATTGAAGAGTGAACACAACAGATGGTCTGTTAATGAACTCAGGATAAGACTGGGGGATTTCATTTGGAAGAGAGGAGGTCAAATGAACATGTGAAGCTAGTCGACCTGCTCCACAGATCTTGCTTATCTGGCAGGCTTGGAGGGTGGTATCTCAGGGAATTCCTGTTGAAGTTTGGGGACAGAACAGCAGGATGAATGGGGAGAAAGTTTGAAGATGGGGCCAGAGAGGAGGGGAAGGCCACAGAAAATTGTCTTTTTAAACATTGGTGGTGAGTTTAGTGGATTGGATTTAGAAGAAAGGAGGGAGTGGTAAAGGTCAACAGTTAGTCTACCTGCTTCCCTGACTGCAGTGTCTTGTGAGTCCCCAAGGACTGCCTCCTGGTGGATGAGATTGAACAATGAGTGGGGCAGGTGTTTGGAAAGGAAGATCTCTGAGATGAACTGGAAATGTGGGATTGGAAGGATGGGAAGCTGCACTAAGTTGTCTTCTCCAGAGATGTAGAAGAGACTGGAGTATTGGATTTGTTGATCACTTGAATATTGTTAGGTATGGGTTCTGTCTCATGGTGTGCCTTAAGTTAAACTTTGGTTGGCTTCTTCCACAAGTTCCATGCCACTATTGCCTCTACATATCTTGTAGGGAGGACAGATTGTAGGTAAAATGTTTTGTGGCTTGATTGACATTTATGCTTTACCTTTGTTGCTCTACAGAGTGTCTCCCCAAACAAAAGACACTAGAACTTAGGGGTGAGGGCTCCACATAGGCATCAGCTAGAATTCTTTATGCTCAAATTAGATGTGTGGGTGTTTGTTGTTCTCAGCAATGGGGAGCAGGGGATGCTATCAGTTCTCTGAGAGGATATAATTGTCTTAGCAACAGCCTGGGTTGTTTGAGGATTTCCATTGGACCCCTTAGACCAACAGCTCAATTGAATGTAACCCTATAACACTAATTGCTAAATAGTCTTATCAATAAAAAAACTCAGAGCCAGATGTTGGGGTGAAAGTTGAAAGATCAGAGAAACAGAAAAAGCTACAGCCAATCTCACCTTACCAACTCTTCAGCCTCCGGAGAATGAGTTCCTGTTTCCTCAGACCTTATTCTGTGTCTTGCCATATTACTTCCTGGCATTAAAGGCATGTGTTCCTCCCAAGCAAAGACATGAGATCTCAAGTGCTGGGATTAAAGGTGTGTACCACCATGCCTGGCTCAGTTCCTAGTGTGTCCTAGAACTCACAGAGATCCAGGCATATCTCTACCTCCAAGTGATAAGACTAAAGGCATATGCCACCCCTGCCTGACTTCTATGTCTAATTTAGTGACTGGCTCTGTCCTCTGATCCCCAGATAAGTTTATTTGTTAGAGCACAAATAAAATATCACCACATAACCCAATATATTTACCAGAATCCTTTGATGAGAACAGATGGCCAGTTGGAACTTTGTCTCCTTCACCATTAAGAGACCTCATTAGGGTTGCCTTAATATATTTTATGAAGTGTAGATGCTCTAGATTTCTACATTATGCTTCAAATGCCCCCCAATTCCATCTGTCTCTTCCCACATTTCTACCCTCAACACTAGTCTCCCCTCCCCTACCTTTGCTGATCCTCCCATATTCTTCCTCACCTGCTCCTAGTATGCTAGTAAGATCTATTCTATTTCCCCGCCCAAGGAGATCTTTGTGGCTACCTATCCCCTTCTTCTATACCTACCCTATCTAGGTTAACAGACTGTAAGTTGGTTATCATTCATTTCATAACTAATATCTACATATAAGTGCATACATACCATACTTTTTTTTCTAAGCCTGGGTTACCTCACTCAGGATGACTTTTCTCTAGTTCCATCCATTTGACATGATATTTCATGATTATTTTTAACAGCTAAGTAATACTCCATTGTGTAAATGTACATATTTTTTTTACTCATTCCTAGGTGGAGGACATCCTGAACCGCAGTGAGTATGACGGGAATGAACACCTGGTAGACTGTGTAGTAGACAGTTTGTTTATTTGGAGGGGGCAAGGGACAGTTATACCCTAGGAAGAATCCTAGTTGGGTCTATGTGGCAGGATATCATTAGCTGGGTCCAGAACATCAAGGGTGCTTCATTTGGATATTCCAAAGCAGTAGAAGTCAAGGCAAGGCACCATATAAGATCATATAGAAATGAAAGAAAGTCCAGCCCCATATGTTTCAGTGATCAGATAATCAGCAACCAGTCCCTTGGAGACTATGAGCTTGTCAGTTGCCACATGTCCACATTCAGGGAAGTCTACTTGCTGGGTTCTACTGGTGCCTGAGCAAGGCAGGGAGCAGCCAAACTTCTGCCACTCTTGGCATGAGAAAATCCAGGGTTTTAGGCATGCTTCAATCCCTTCTTAACTTCAGGTCAGTCCCACCAATAGATATTGTTTAAATTTGTCTGTTCAAGGAATAGTTTATTTTTTTTATCTTTGATGATTTGAAGCTTTGCTGGTATTAGTCATCTATTGGAGCTCCAGCTGTAGTACTCTAGGCTGGCATCTGTGGTAACTTAGATTCTGTAACACACCTCTCCAGGCCCTTCTGCCTTTCAGACTCTCTACTGAGAAGTCAAGTCTAATTCTAGTAGTTCTGATTTAATATGCTACTTCGTCTTTATCCCTTGTAGCTTTTAATATTCTTTATTTGATATGTACATTTAGTATTTTGGTTATTGTGATAGGTGCCTTTCTTTTCTGGTCTAATCTGCTTGGTGTTCTGTATATTTCTTGGACCTTTATAAGCATCTTCTTTAGGTTGGGAAAATTTTCTTCTATGATTTTGTTGAAAATATTTTCTGCGATTTGTTTATCTGAGATTATTCTTCTTTGTCTCTTTCTGTGATTCTTAGGTTTGTTCCTTTCATAGTCTCCTTGTTTATCTGGATGTTTTCTGTCAGGAGTTTTTTTTAGATTTAACATTTTCTTTCACAAATGTATCCATTTCTTCTATTGTATCTTCAATGTCCAAGATTCTCTCATCCATCTTTTGTATTCTATTGGTGAGGTTTGCTTCTGTAGTTTGTTTGAATTCCTAAATTTTTCATTTCCAGAATTCACTCAGTTTCTGTTTCCTTTATTGCTTCTATTGCTATTTTCTTTTGACTGGTGTGTGTGTGTGTGTGTGCGTGTGTGTGTGTGTGTGTGTGTGTGTGTGTGTGTGTGTGTGTGTCTGTGTGTGTATGTGGTGTTGTTTGTTTGTTTAGAGTTCTTTAAGGGATTTAGTCATTTCCTCTTTATGGACTTCTATTATCCTTTAGTTGGTTTTAAGGTCTTTTTCTTATTGTTCAGCTATGTTGAAATATTCAGGACCTGCTGTGATAGGATAGCTGGGAGACATAATGCACTGGCTGTTATTGATTGTGTTTTTTCTCTGGTAGCTAAGCCTCTGGATTAGAGGTGATTATAGGTCTAGGTGTTGATTTTTGGATTTGTCTTTTTTTCAGTTGATGTCTTGTTCCATGGTTTCTCTTTTCTCTATGGATTTTTGGAGAGATTGATGGTTGTGCGTTGTCATTTTCCTGGGCTGCACACCTGGTGAGTTAAAAGGTAGTGTCTGCTAGTATTGGAGGCTAAAGTACTGGGTAGAGTTGTGGTAACAAAGGTTGGAGGAGGTCTTTGTCATCCACTGGAGATGGGGTCAGAGAGCAAAGGAAGATTGGAGCAGGTTTTTTGCTACAGAGCTGGGGATAAGATTGGGCATATTAGAATTGGCACAGCAAAAGGAAAGGGGCAGGTCTGCCTTCAGCCTGCTTGTTGACCTGAGAGGAGTGGCCCTTAAATGTACCATGGTTGCCATAGGTATTCTGAAACAGAGCAATGGATGAGAGTTGGGGTTGGATCTGGGGGAACAGAGGGAGAAAAAAATATATCTACAGGCACTCTACCTGGTTTTCTGGCAGGTAAGGCATTGAGTTAGCAGCTGTTGCCTGTTGGATTGACTGAGATAAAGCAATGAATGGGGGTGGTGATGTCAAAGTGGGAAGATCAATCGGTTCCACAGGAGATGTGATTAGGGGAGCAGGGAAGGCTGCTACAGGCATTCTGCTGCAGAGCTAGAGAAAAAAACTGCACCACTGGACAGGAGAGAACAGAAGAAAAAGAGAAAATCTGCAGACAGGGTACCTGGTTTTCAGGCAGGTGGGCTTGGCTGGGGTACCTGCTGGATTTGGAGGCTGCAATAAAGAGAAGAGTGGGAGGATGGAGGTAAGGAGAGGTTGACCTGTGGGATCAACAGGAGATGTGGGCAGAGAGGAAGGAAGGTTGTAGCTCCTGTTTTGTTGGAGCACAAGGGATGAGACTGGGGGATTAGATTTGTGGAGGAGATGGGAGTGGTAAAGGTCTTTAGTTGGCATGGCTGTTTCCCGGTCCTTCTCAGCTGATGTGTCCCCAGTGAAGGCCTGCTGGTTTTAGAAGCTGAGATGATGAGTTAGGTAATGGAAGGAGGTGGGGGAAGATATTTGTAACACATTTGCTTTCTTCTACAGAGCTGTGGATGAGACTTGTCAGATTGGAAGTGAAGTGGCAAAAGGAGGTTGTGGATCTGCCTTCAGCATACTTGTTGCTCAGGGAGAAGTAGCCTTTGGGTTAGCACGGGGCGTCTGATGGGGTTGGGGGCTGGGACAAAGCAGTGAGTGGAATGAAGGAGGTTAGATGGGGAAGGTTTGTGGCATGCATAGGAGATGGGCACAGTGGGATAGAGAAGGCCTCCAGAGATGTTCTTCTGCAGAACTGGGGGTGAGACAGGGGGATTGGATCTGGGGCAACAGAGAGTCACACATATTTTTAAATAAATAAATACATGAATGAAATGAAAATCATGTTGATGGATTTTAAGTCTGCACTATGCTTTCTTCTATCTGGCCCATTTGCCTTCCTACCTTAACAAATTGCTCATTTTTGCTGATACAACACAAATTCAAAACTGTTTCCTTAGCTACCATACCAATTCTCATTCTCTCTCTCTCTCTCTATCCTTCCCTCCCCCCCCCCCCCCCCCCCCGCCTTCCTACCTCTCTACCTTTGTTGTTTTGCTTCTGAAAAATCAGATAATCCGACATTTCTGAGATCACTCCCCTATGTAGTGGGTAGCTGTTCCAGCTTTGACCTTGAAGCACCACCCCAGTGAGGCAGCTGGTAACTGCCACACCTACCTAAGACCTGCCCCTGGGGCATGGCTGGGACAGGAGCCCTTAAGACTGGAGATCTTGGTTCCTTGTGATCCTGGATGCTGGATGGCAGACCAAGTCAGAGGTCTCCAGAGAACCTCCCTGGACTGCACCTCACCTCTCCTAGATCCTGTAACCAACCCCTTTACTGGCTGTAAGTTACCCCAAAATTTTAACTACATGGAGTTGCCTTGTTAAGTCCCCACAGTACCCCTACATGTTTTATTTTATTTATTTTGCATTTCTAATATAATTACATTTCTCCTATCCTTTCCCTCACTTCAAACCGTTCCATGTACCCTTCCCTAACCCCTTCAAATCCAGGGCCTCTTTTTTTCATCAGTTGCTATTGATTGCCTATCTGTACGCATCTATATCTCAAAGTATAACTTGTTCATGCCATGTAATATTACCTGTTTCAGGGCTGACCAACCCACACTGATCAACTAGCTCCTGTGCTCTTCCCTGGAAAGCTCGTTTCCCTTCCTCCCAACTTTCCTCAGTTTCCTGTAGTTTTTTTTGGTTAAGCTTGAGGCCTTCTGAATATATCCCCATTCACTTGGTCATGCCCATTGTCATTGTTAGTAAAATGCAAAAACTCTGGGTTTGGTATCCCAGGTTTCAGCACCAAAATGTTAGTAAATTGCATGTTTTGCAACTCTGTGGGTTTGGTGTCCTGGGTTTCCGCAACAAAATGTTAGTAAATTGATGGCTGAAACTGCAAGGAGACAGTTCAGCCCTGGAGGGTGAGGTATCCTGGACACCTAGAACTGCTTAGAACAAGAGCTCTGCCCTGAAGGTGTCCCAGACACCTGGAGCTGTGTAGCACAACTCTGATGGCTGAACTGGTGACAGTTCAACCCTGGAGGGTGAGGTATCCAGACAACTCAATGCTAGAATAGAGCTCTGCCCTGAAGGCGTCCCAGACACCTGAAGCTGTTTAGCACAGCTGTGATGGCTGAACTGGAGAAAGTTCAGCCCTAGAGGGTGAGGTATCCTGGACACCTCGAGCTACTTAGAACAAGAGCTCTGCCCTGAAGGTGTCCTGGACACCTGGAGCTGTTTAACACAGCTCTGATGGCTGGGACTGCAAAGAAACAGCCCAACCTTGGAAAGGAAGGTTTTCTGACTTCTCAGGAGAGTCAGGCTTGGAACTGCTTCAGCAAGGAAGGGTATCCTGACTCTTCGGGAAAGTCAGGGTATCCTGACACTTTGGGAAAGTCAGGGTATACCTGGTGTGATGGGGGGTGGTCTCCCTGCAGGACACAGCAATCTTGCTCCCCTCCTGGAGAGCCACAATATCCAGCTCAGTGTTACCAGCTCTCTCTTGCTCAGTCCACTGTGGGATGTCTTAGCAAGGTTCTTCTGTTCAGCTCCCCCTCCTCAGTTCACTATGGGACATTTTAGCAAGGTTCTTCTGTTCAGCTCCCCCTTGCTCAGTCCACTGTGGGATGTCTTAGCAAGGTTCTTCTGTTCAGCTCCCCCTTGCTCAATCCACTAAGGGACATCTTAGCAAGGTTCTTCTGTGCATCAGTGAATGAAGGTCTTCACCCAAAACTCTTTTGAGAAAGAAGTTTATTTGGGAAGGAGGAGTCTAGGAGAGCAGCTGCCTCTACCAGGGTGGAGAGAACAGCTCACAACTGACCAGGCAGGACGGTTTACATGGGATGTCTAGGGAGCGGAGTCAACTGTGATTGGTTAGTTTTTTTTCTGCCCAGGGATTGGCCAGTTTTGTGAGCAAGGGGCAGAGATGGCCCTGATTTCAAGGCCAAACTGTGTTTCTTTCACTGCACTGGCCTTTCTTGGCTTTTTGACACTACCTTTAAGGCCAGGGCACATTTCTTTCACTGACTCTGATTCTAGGGGCCAAGAGTGTTATTTTGGTACTAGCTTCAGAGGCAGAGCATATTTTCTGGGTTCTCGGTTTGGGGCTAAAGTGTTCATTTCTCTGGCTCAGGTCCCAAACACAGGCTGTGTTTCTTTCCCTGGTCCTAGGCTCTAGGGCCAGGATTCTGCTGCCCTGCTCTGTGATTGGTTGGTTTCCCAAGTCAGTTGGACAGGGGCAGAGTTGACTCTGATCTGAACTAAATTGTGTTTCTCTCACTGGCCTTATCTGAGCCATCCTTTCCTAATTCTGGGCTCCATGGTCTGGGTGGGTTTCTTTAGCCAGCCCCTTTTTCCTACAGTCATCATGCATCATCGTTCATCTCATGTTTGGGCCATCATGTGGGTAAGATATTATGGATGGAGCTTCTGATATTACTAAAAGACACAATCTCACAATAAACTCCCTGTTCCCCTAATTCTTACAATCTTTCTGTCACCTGCATGTTGAAAAGTTTTCTTTGAACATTTTCTACAGAACTGATGATTCATGTTCAGGAAAAATAACTGGAAAACTTATGAGTATACTCTAATCAGTAAATTTTCCAAAGTTCTCCAAATGGGTACATTTAAGTATTTGCATAGCTATTTATAAGTTATTTGGACTGACTATTGGACTTTTTTCAGGGTCTTATTACTTGGCAAGGAATTCCAAAGAAAGGAAATTAAAAAAAATAAGTTAAACAAATTATATTTTGCAGGGTTTTTTAGAGGTAAAAGTAATTAATAAACATGGAAATTTTCCAAACCAAAATTAGTTCAGAAACATCCACTCAGCAGCATATGCAATGGAGCTTAAAAGGAATTCACAAAGAGAACCTGATTTGCTATAGCTAATGTTATACTTGGGCATGGCAAGAAGAGAATTTTCATTTGCTCATAGTTTTATACAATGAGAAGTTTGTGATTGATTGACTTTTTGTAAATGACTAAAGCAACTATTTCTTACAGAAACAGACTGAAATTAAATATTGATCTGAGTTTACAATATCTCATGCTATATTTTATTACATAGAAATGCAAAATTTGAGTACAACCTAAGGCTAATACTTGATTTTTGCTTACTTGATTTTTTAATGTGTCATCAAAGTAAAATCTTAGGATAACAGCAATAACCAAGAAGAATTACTAGATTGCTTCCCCAATATTGATTATCCATTATAATAATTGAGTATATTGTTCTGCTTCTCCATTTTTTGTAATTGTAGTGACCTAAATTAATTTAATAATTATTTAAGGTGATAAAGAAAGGAGATAGCTACCTAAATTATAAAATGATGAAAAACTAGACATAGACCCATAACTCTAAGAATGAAGCTGTGAGGGATGAATGTCTTTTTCTCCAGTTTTCTATAATACTCTTCTGTGATTAAAAAAAAATAGTCAGCTCTTTTTAAATATAGTCTAGTCTTTTTAAATGTTCATAATGTTTGTCTCTAAGATCTATTTACTGAAAGAATGAAGCTCATAGACATTGGGTAATTACACCTGGGTCCTCTGCATCACATCTATGTACTTTCTTACTGAGTCCCATCTCCCTTTTTCATATCTCTAAACTTCCATTCTACTGTTTTCACAATAGCCTTGGCTCAAGTCCCATTCTTCTTCTGGCTCTGGCTTGTGTCTTGCATTCTTCCTGGCTCTAAGCCCTGTTCCCACCATCTCAACCCTTCCAACTTCTGCAACTTTAGCAATTCTCACTATATTCCATCCTACCTCTTGTTCCAAATTTACATTCTAGTTGGAGAGTCTCCACAATATCTTAGCCAGTCCCAACTGTCTAATATATACTGTGATTTAAATCAGTGAAACTTTTCAAAGATTATTTCAAATCCACATAGATTAAATTAGTTTTATTCCTGGAACTATTTTTAAATATCATTTGACTTCCAAATATTAACTTCTTTGGACCACCCACCCAAAATCACAAAAGAAGAGAAAAGAGAAGAAAACTTAGCTTCTATGTCCTTCTTTTCTCACATGATAATTCCTTTAAAAAAGAAAACTCAATTATTTCTTGACTTAGATAATTCTAATTAAAATCAGCACTATATTCTAAAACTTCTCAGTTATGGGGGGAGGGGGAAATCTATATTCCCAAGTCAAAAAGAATTCTTCTCAAGATGTATCTGGCCCAAATAGGAACTCATTTCTTTTTATGTTTAATTTGCAAGCCATAATACCACATTTTCCCTTACTGATCTCTTCGCTTGTCCCAAAGGCATTCTTGAGATCATGGTAACTCTTTCTCATTGCACATACTCAGTTGTTGATTTCCTTTGAACTGTTCAAGGAAAGAAATCATTCATTGTCTTTCTTTGGTTTCCCTAGCTTTCACTACTATAATTTCAGCCTATTATTCCCTCAGTGAAGGCTCAGTTTACACACACACACACACACACACACACACACACACACACACACACACACACACACACACACAGAGCCCTACAGTGAGATTCATATAATTCTTACTCATCCAACTCATATATGTATAGATGAGCTTACAAGAAACAATATACTGGAATAGATTAGGGAATTTTGAGTTTTCAGTTGTCTCTCAAATGTGGAACCAGTTCAGGAGTTCTTCTCATAGGATGTAAGGACCCTAGGTAAGTAATCCTTATTTCAGAATAAGGAGAAGATTGTCCCTGTGGATACTGTCCCACTGTAGAGATCTGACCTTTCAAAGGCAAGGAGAAGGAATTTGAAAATGGCCAAATACTAAGAGTCATTGATGACACACCCATCAGATCCTTCACCTCCTATGTGGACAGCATGAAATTTGCTTATTGCCTCACAGAAAAATCTCCTGAGTCTAAGTTTCCATGCCCTACCCAGAAGTAATTGTGCCATTGAAGCTTTCTGTGCTAATTCTCTTTTCCTTTCATATTTACTAAATTTCAGTATCAACTAGCTACAATAACATCATTGCCTCTAATGAGTCCTGAATTCCAAATAGAAAAGTGTTTTCTAAGTGCATTGGACTAGCATAAGTCTCCATACACATTCAAGGCACCCTTGAAAAGTAGGGTCTGAAAATCATAATTGCACTAGAATTTCTTATATAAGTAAATATGCACACTAAAACCATAAATATCATTATTGTTCCTTTTATGTTTGTAATCAACCAGTCTTTTTTCCATGGTGCTTATTTGTGAGAAATAATTGATGAACATATTTAGTTCACATTAACATTTGGCAATTTGTTTATAATCACTTAAGTCAAGATCTCCCACACTTGATAAATATTTATGCATATAGGAATCTTGATATTAAGTCAATATGAATAATTGAGTAATTAAAATGACCCAGTGTATATTCTGAGGAATTTGTGTATTTATGTGTTTGATACTAAAATATTAACATGTAATATGTATTTCTATTATTCCTGGTTTTACAGAATGGTCAGAAATAAACATAATTAATAACATGACAACAAGCTCAATAAATATCACTGTCAGGAATCAACAGTACTACAAGTCCCTGCCATGCTCAGTAGTGTTGTTTAAAATGCTGTATTTAACAATATTCTGCAAAAAAATAAAACATTTTCAATACAATGAGTGGTGCTGTATAGAATAATAACCATCATGATAATATGATATTTAGCAGCATAATAAACTAGCAAAGAAGAGGAAATCTTTAGAGACATGACATTTATGTATTCCAATTAGGGAATACTGATGAGACATATATGACCACTAAATTCGCTTTCTTTTTGCTAGTTTATTATGCTGCTCATCCTGAGTGAGGTAACCCAGACTCAGAAAGACAAACATGGTATGTACTCACTCATAGCAGGATACTAGACATGAAACAAGGATGACTTGTCTGCTACTCACATCACCAGGGAGGCTACCTGGAAAACAGGACCCCAAGAAAGACACAGGGATCGCCCAATGACAGAGAAATGGAATGAGATCTACATGAACAGCCTGGTCATGAGTGGGGGTAATGAAAGGCGAGGGTTGAGGGAAAGAGAGCTTGGGGGAGCGGGAGATCCCAGCTGGATCAACAACAGAGAGGGAGAACAAGGAATAGGAGACCATGGTAAATGAAGACCACATGAGAATAGGAAGAAGCAAAGTGCTAGAGAGGCCCAGAGAAATCCACAAAGATACCCACACAACAGACTGCTGGCAGTGGTCGAGAGACAGCCCGAACTGACCTACTCTGGTGATGGGATGGCCAAACATCCTAATTGTTGTGCTAGAAACCTCATCCAACTACTGAGGGATCTGGATGCAGAGATCCATGACTAGGCCCCGGGTGGATCTCTGGGAGTCCAATTAGCGAGAATGAGGAGGGTATATATGAGCGAGAATTGTTGAGACCAAGGTTGGATAAAGCACAGGGACAAATAGCCAAATGAATGGAAACACATGAACTATGAACCAATGGCTGAGGGGTCCCCACTGGATCAGGCCCTCCGAATGGGTGAGACAGTTGATTGGCTTGATCTGTTTGGGAGGCATCCAGGCAGTGGGACCAGATCTTGTGCTCATTGCATGAGTTGGCTGTTTGAAACCTGGGGCCTATGCAGGATTGTTTGGCTCGGCCTGGAAGGAGGGGACTAGACCTACCTGGACTGAGTCTACCAGGTTGACCTCAGTCTGTGGGGAAGGCTTTGCCCTGGAGGAGATGGGAATGGGGGGGGGGGGGGGGTTGGGGGGAAGGTGAGGGGGACGGGAGGAGGGAGAACAAGGGAATCCGTGGCTGATATGTAGAACTGAATTGTATTGCAAAATAAATTAAAAAAAGAGAAACAAAAAAAGATTTCCTCATTTCTTTCTATTTAGTAGTATCTTAATATGATACAGAGAAACATTACAAAGGGTGCAGCATTGATATTGTAAAAGCCTATTCATGACACTCTCTAGACTTGCAACACTGAATCTTTATCATTTTCCTAGAGGAATTGCCCTTATTTCATACTGTCTCTTTTTTTAATACCCATCCCTATTATTTCTTCATGATATTGTGCTCTTGAACCTTCCTATGAGCCAGAAGGACAGGCAATAATTAAAAAAGTAAATTGTTGATGATTACTTTATTTCTAGTAGTGTCACCTTCCAGAACTATGTGAGTTAGCTGGTAGAGATAAATGTCCATGACTGACAGTTGAATTTTTCACATTCTGTCATTCAACTGTGTGCTATTATCAGCAGTAAGGCTTTACTACCAAGTTCTAAAAGGTAACCAAGAGTAATGGCAATAACTTTTAATGTTTGGGGATCTATGGAACCTCCCTGGATACTAACTACAAAAGAGGTAGTTCACTCCTGACAATTGTATGTATATTTGTTAGTGGTGTCTGCTGGAAGTAAGCAATAAATTTCAGAGTGAACTTAAAGACCACTCCATAGGATAGAACTCATTCCTTGTACATTAATCAACAGTGAGATATTGTGGCTAGAAAAGTCATAGGCCCTATGGAAAAAAAATATGGCTATCATTCTGACAAATGGGCATAGTTTTAAGTCAACTCCAAATGAGTTATCATACCCATAGGTCAGTCTGTCCTTTAATCCTCTCAGAGAAACATTTTTTTTTCTGTAATAACTAGTAACTAACACAATGACTTACAGTAGGTCATGATGTAGCGAAAAAGAGATTATGGAATGATGCTTAATGCTAATTGAGCCATCTATTTTACACCACTCCTTCCAAGGCTCAAGTACCATCATGGAAGAAAGGAAAAAGTGTAGCTATAGTTTTCCATTTTTATTAATCTATAAGTTGCCACCATGGCTTACCAGTATCTTAACATCTTTTCATGGTGGAGGCTGGCAGCATCTCTCTGCCTCAGCCTTCCACTTCGCAGAATTTTCTTCTCTGTTTGTCCCACCTACACTTCCTACGTGGCTACTGGCCAATCAACATTTTATTTATACAGAGCAATATCCACAGCACTTCCCCTTTTTTTCTTTTTTTAAAAGGCAGGTTTTAACTTTCACATAGTAAAATTACATATAACAAAATAATTATCAAGCAAGAATTACAGTTACATGTCTAGTCTATTTATAACATCTAGTCTATTTGTATTTTGCAAAATTAAAGAAAATATTTTATCTATCTTATATTTGTGAGTCTAAGGTTTCATATCTAACTTATCTCTTATCAGAACTAAGGAAATTATAACTATCTAGTCTTCAACTACATTAAAGACCTCAGAAGGATATAATATTACCTGAGAAATGGGAGAAGGGCACAAAGGGAAAAGAAGAAATGGAATGGATAGGTATAAGGTATTATGGTAGATTATTGTATGTACTAGTAAACAAATTTAGTAAAATAGCAGCCTTAGATAATTTGTACTGTAATTTGCAGTTATGAATTCTTATATGTTGATATAAATGTAAACTACTTTTATATTCCTGTTTAAGATAATTTGTATATTGATACAAATACAGAACTATCTTTGTTATAATGTACACATATTTTTACTCTTATTTGAAATATTTGTATATTGATACAAATGTAAATTTATATCTGTCATACTGTATGTATGTTCTACTTCTGTTTAAGATATTCTGTATACTGATATATATTTAAGATTATAGTCATATTGCATATTGCACTATACATTCCTACTTCTGTTATAAATATCTTATGTATTGTCACAATTTTAAAATCATCATCCTTTACCTTACATTTGCTTATAGACTGTTTACCTTGTTTACATGAAGCCTTAGTCCTTAGGTTATTTAGGTAGATAAGACTTATAGATTTTTTGTCACCTATGCTTGTCATCTCTATAGTTACGTTAGTTAGGTTATCCAGATTTACAGATACATAGGTCAGATGGATAGGTAATCTTCAAACACTTCATAGACCTAGAGAATATGGCATTTAAATAACTTAGAATTCTGTTGATGTGAGACATAATTGTTCCTGGCAGCACCAATTTGATCCCGAGAGAACATTGGGCTTCTAAGCATTTCCATTTGGAAGTTTGTCTTCTTGGCACAAAATGGCCTATTGGGCAAAGAACTGCCCTTGTCTCAACTGCTGACAATACAAGCACTGTGCTTCTGGACAAGCGGGACACAAGGAAAAGTGATTTCTGAACTCTGCCAAGACAGGGTAAGATGGTCTTTCAGAATTCCTGCTTCTGAAAATGGTCTGTCAGATACTCTAGGCCTGTAGCCAATTTAAATGCACCAAGAATGCTGAGAAACATTAGGTGACTGTCCAGGCTGCCAGCTGTCTCTGTCTACTCTTGTAAGATTCCTGAAAGTTGCTTGCATCCATCTTCCATTTCTCAGATATCATTATATTCCTTCTCAGGTCTTTGATGGGATTGAAGACTAGCAGTTATAGTTACAACTTAGTATATGTATGTGTGTGTATATATATATATATATATATATATATATATATATATATATATATATATTATCTTAGATAGAACATATTAAGTATTAGATTCAGGTTCTTTAGGATAGGACACCTTTTGGAATGATCTTTGTAACATGCCATTTACCTACACTCTATACTTCTCTGGATTTTAGTATGTGTTTCTTGCTTGATATTGTTTGCATTTGGTTGTAATTCCATCTTATCTAAGTCATTATCTCTCATTACAACCAGGACAATATTTGATAACCATTCCTTTGTATATAGTCTTGTATTAGGTTAGAACCTTCTTATTTAGACAAAAGGGGAAGGTGTAGTGGGTAGCCATTCCAGATCCGGATGTGCGGGCTCTCTTGGTTCCTGGACCCTGGATGCTGGAGGTAAACCAAGCAGAGTTCTCCAGAGAACACCGCCGGACTGCACCATACCTTTCCCAGACCCTGTTCCCTATCCCTTCACTTGTAAGTTACCCCACAAAATAAACCTCCCTTTTAACTATGTGGAGTGGCCTTAATAATTTCACCAATAAAAAAGATTCTAAGATCTAGAGGATCTGGACATCTGCTGTAAGGTGGTATCTTCTATATAAGACAGGAAAACTGCACGTGTAAAATCTCAAGATCATGGTCACTTAAAATATAGCTGAATAATAACACTACTAGTTGGCATACCAATGTGGATGGAAACAGAATCTCACATGGCTTCATCTTTAGATGAAGAACTACAGGCTGCGAATTGCTGCTGAGGGAGGGAAAATCAGTCTTCTCTAGGGAAAAGCCCTTGAGAGTTTATCCAATCCCAAATGGTCAGCTCTGAAAATGTACACATAAGAACAACAACAACTGGATTCAGCGGGATATACATGTGCGTGCATGCTTGTGTGTTTGTCTGTGTAGATTTTAATAAATACATAAAATAAAAATATGCAGTTAACGAAGAGATCATGGATTTGGGAGGGCATGGGGGTAACATGTAACATGGAAGGAGGAAGAGGGGTGTATATAATATAGATAGAGTACTTAGGTATATAATTCTGAGAAAGCATTAGAACACATAGCTGCATATGTTGCATATGTAGGGAGGTTGAAAGGATATCTGGGAGGAGATGGGGGGAGAGTGCTCAATATTTCAAGCACATTTTCAGAGATTCTAAAAAGAAATGAATAACAATAATTTTAAAATTAATTATTCCTTATAAATTTGTTAAATCAAGAAAATAAATAAAGTAAGTGGTATAAAATGTACTCAGTAGATATATCTCAAAGCAATTGAACATGTAAAAGGTTCCTGTGGATTTCTTGGCTTAAAAGTGCATCTGCCTTTTTATATATACTGCAACCAGCAGAGGAGTGCTGTTATTGCTGGGTTATTGTGAATATGAGTCCTGTGTGTCAGTTATATAAGTACAAAGATTCCATCTATAAGTGTCATGTTTATGCTACAGTCTAGATGGTTAGTGAATAAAAAATACTATCATGCTGTTCTTGAGGCAAGAGTAAATACCAGAGTATCAAACAGGACATATAAACATGTGAATATTCTTTGTTCAGGAAAGCATTGTACAGTTAAAATTGGGTTCCTTTTCACAGGTCGTGGAAAGACCAACCTTACAGTTTGGGTTATGGTATTTTAAAATGTCCTAATTTTTTAAAACTGACATTAACTAGCACAATATATATTGTTATTGTACAAATAATGAATTTATCAGTATAAATTAACTGGAAAATGAGGATTATAGTGTGTGTTAAATAATATTTTGTATTACTTTTGCAACAGGGAAAAAAATCTTACCTTCAGCCTATGTTTTATGGATTTACTGTGTTCTTAACAATTTTAAATGTATTTGACTAGGCTATGATATCATTTTTATATTATTAAAAGAATTCCAAGCATTCTAATAGAAATTAATGATAATCTAACTTATAAATTGCTTTTGAATTAGATTACTACATTTCCAATTTCCTACAAGCCATGTGGCTTCTTAAAAGTTTTCTTGTATGTGGAAAGCTTTTCAATACTTAATTTCCCCCCATTCATCTCACACATGCCTTCTGTATTCTATAATCAACATTCTATGCATTCTTGTTCTATTGAAAAAAGTTTTCTCACAGTAGAATCTATGATGGTACAGAAAGCTATTGCCTTTTGATATTTTCTTTTATATCTTGCTATGAACAATAGCTACAATTCTCTTTGTGTGAAAACACAAGATTCCAAAGTATATTTGTGACTCTTTTTTCCCTTCATGTGCCTTGGGTCCACACTCTCACATAAGACATTCTATTAGTGCATTAAATTCTAGCTGATAATGAATAGGACCTACTACATGGATCCTTACCAAATTTTACATCAGTTATCTTTTGAAAAAATAAGTATTTAGGGCTAGTAACAATATTTAATTCAATAGCTAAAGTAAAAAGAAAAAACATTGAATTAAAAAATTTACAGATTGTTACGCCAGGCGGTGGTGGCGCACGCCTTTAATCCCAGCACTTGGGAGGCAGAGCCAGGTGGATCTCTGTGAGCAAGATCCAGGACAGGCACCAAAGCTACACAGAGAAACCCTGCCTCAAAAAATCAAAAAAAAAAATTACAGATTGTTAACCCTGCTGACTTTGTTTTGTTGACTTCAGGAGGATTATATATAGTAAAAACATGTACTGTCTGCATAGAATATATCAATACAAATTTCTATCAGATGACATTTGTAACTTTTAATTTTTGCTACTTAGTGATTGGTATATATTTTTTTCAAATAATATTTTGATAAAAATGAATAAATCTTGAAAATATCAAATAAAAAACAGATTTGCATAATAAGGATTTTGTGTAATTTTTTCTATTTATTTCAATCAACATTTTAATATTGAAAAGTGGTTTAACATTTTTTATATTTTATTAAGTAAATTTTATTCATTTTACATACCAACCACAGATCTCTCTCTCTTCCCTCTTCACACCTCCTAGCCTTCCCCTCCTACCCATCACCCATTCCCTCCTCCAACAAGGTAAGGCCTCCTATGGGGAGGCAGCAGAACAAAGTACATTCAGTTGAGGTAGGTCCAAGCCCCTCCCCTTCATTGTTGTCAATATTCAGTTTCTTACTTAAAAGTATGATTAAAAGAACTCCTAAGAGTACTGTTATTTCCTGAGCATCTAAAATTTGAAGAAACCATGACAATAGTATAAACATTTTTGTATAACACTATACAGATATATAATATATTTTTCAGGGAAAGAATATGCCATTGGTTAAATAATATGGTAATATTAATACAATATACAATTTTAAATTAAAATCTCCCAAATATTGGCAGTTCAAGATGTGAGCTCTCATCATCTAGTTCCTTTCACCATGCCTAGGGTTTGCTGTTACGCTCCCAACAATGATGGATGCTCAGTCCTCTGGAACTCTTAGCAAAATAGACCTGCCCTTCTGTAAGTTGCTTTGGACATGGTGTCTTATCAAAGCAACAAAAAAGTAACTTATGCCCTCTTTCTTGTATTTCTTCACCTCAACCTATATTTAATATTAATTACAATTTACTGTCTTGTTCTTCCCTTACATTTACCTGATTAGTGAAGTTCATTCTAATGTCCTGCAAAGGCAAACTCATGTAAGCTAATTTGTAGTCTTTCCAGTGCAAATCAATCTTTGCTTCATCTTTTTTCTCACAATCAATGGAAACCTGCAGGAAGACATATCTCATTCTGTGTGAGTCTTTCTCTCTCTCCCCTTTCTTTCTTTCTTTCTTTCTTTCTTTCTTTCTTTCTTTCTTTCTTTCTTTCTTTCAATATAAATGCAGTACTTCTGTTAGTTACCTACAGTGTTTTTTGGGAGACTTTATGTTGATTTTATTGATGTAAAATCTTTTTATACATGTGACCAGGCCTTACTAATAATTCCTACTTTAATCCCTAACTAAATCAATAAATAAATGAAAAGCAAAACCAAAGCACACACAACAGGCTTTCTTTTCCATTAGACACTCTGCAGTTCAGACACTTTCCTGTCTTCACTGATGCTGGAATGTAATATGTCAAGCCAACCAGGCTCAGATTAATGGTGTGGGGAGACAGGCATGCCACAGTGCAGATCTCCCTGGAATCTCTTTATGGATATGAACACTAACTTTTATTTTTGTTTGAATTCACCTGAAAAATGTTCATTTTTAATCTCTTAAGTCCCTACTAGATTCATATTTCTGTTTTTCTTTAATGTATTTTTTGCTCCATTTTCCACATTAAATTCACTATACATATTTCACTATATGGTACTCTTGGTCATAACTTAGTTTCTCAGATTTTCCTTAGTTTTGATGATTTTATAATTTTGAGGCAATTTGTAGGACTCTCTTCAGTTACATATTTTTGTCTCATGGCGACCTAATCTAACTAGATGTTTCTTCATGAGCTATTGGTTAAGACTATCAATAAAATTTAACTTGAGATGATTACAAAACATCGTGATTCTCAAGTTGATAAATAGTGCAGAGTACTGTGTTTACTCTTTTGTCTCTTCCCTCAGTAACTGCCTTTCTGAGCATGCACTTCAATATTGTCCCCATAAGCCAGCAGGCTGTTAGAAATGCTTTTCTTATTACATCACATTTTTGCTCAGAGATGCTGCATGCTAGACAGACAACAAGAGGATTTAGCTCAAATCAAAATGCTTGCAGAGTCTTTGTGCCTGAAATCCTACTGATTTGGGGGTTAAATTAATGGTTCTTGTTTTACTCACAAACCTATTTTTTATTGTAACCAATTCATGTTCTTTAGCAGAAATCCTTAGCCCTACACTATTATTCAGCCTTAGGCTATACGAATGTTGTGTTATCTATTTGACATAGCTTTCACGAATGCTTCATCTAGTTGGTGTTTTAGATTAGACTACTAGATTACTGAACAATGTGTAATTACTTTATCAAATTAATTAGCCTATTCATATCATAATTACATGTAAATGACAGGAAATATCTATATATATATTATATATATGTAATTAACTTTCTTTGTATGCAGAATAATATATAATTAAAAATATATGTATGATTTCTCATTCAAATAATATTCTTTATATTTTGTTTTAACAAATATAATACACTAATAATTTTATTTATGATAATGTAGTATATAAAATACTAAAGCAATGGTTTGAACACATTATTTTGGACTGGTTGGAAAAATTGTGAACAAAAGAAATGAATGTGGAAATAATTCTTATTTTGATAAAAAAAATACTGAAAGCATCTGTTGAAATTAAGTTGAATTTTGAAGAAGCCTGCTTACCACCAGGGAACATTTTAAATTTGATAGATTAGAATATTAATAGTCAGGGACAAATTCTCTTGTTCATTAGGCATTGCACCTGAGTAGAAGCTTAAGATCACCTGTACAAAATGAGATTAATCATCCTAAGATTTTCAAGACGCCTATGGAGAAATGACAGCAGGAACTAATCAGCTTGAAGAAAATCATCCTAATGAGCTTTCGGAGTGTTGTTTTCTTCTTTCCTGCTTTCTGCCTTGATAGAGTCCTATTAATTGTACTAAATATTCTCTGTATCTGAATGTCTTAGATTTCTTACATTTTATGCTTTTCTGTTCACGTTCTTAGGACGATAACCATATGTAAAAGGCCCCAGAACTTGGCACAACTGATGCCATGATGCAAATATCATTCAGGTCATGAAACTCAGCATGCAGCCAGCCACCACCTGACAAAATAAGAATAAAGACCCAATCCATCAAAGTCCAAGGTTCTGGGAATGTCACTTAATATACCAACTTGCTTTTTGGCTTTTGTAGTTATACTTCTAACTAACTGCTCTCTCTGACTGAGTGTGTCAACCAAGGATGTGGAGTTTCTGCTTGAAAGCTCAACCTAACGAAGGCTCAGGATGGCTCTGGGGTCCTAAACACCCTGTGTAGTTTCTAGCTGGCTAAGAAAGACTTTCTATTGGCTTGAACCTGTTTCTGAGTAGTCTTCTCTGGTGGATACCTCACAACTTAAACTATAATGTGTAGCTTGAGTTTTCCTGTCTGTTTGTAGCTTGAGTTTTCCTGCCTGGCCCACAGTCAGGGCAAATCTCTCTCACCTGCCAGTCCCACAGCCGCTCAGACCAGACCAAGTAAACACAGAGACTTATATTGTTTACAAACTGTATGGCTGTGGCAGGCTTCTTGCTAACTGTTCTTACAGCTTTAATTAATCCATTTCCAATAATGGGTAAGTATATAAATCACAGTCTCATACAAGGTCATAAATATGTGAGGGAAATAGAGAGATAATAAACACCCAGGAATGAAACAACTTACAAATAGTGTATCCACTAAAAAAAAAAGATCAAAATATCTGTAGTTAAATACAGTTTATGGAAAGGAAAGTAGTGAGACCTCTGAGTACATTCTTTACAGATGGAGAATGTGCAAGGGAAAATCCTGCAGTGCAAGATGTGAGCAGGTTGATAATAAAAACAGTGGTTGTAGAAACTCATCAACAAGGGCCAGAGAAAAACAGTGTAGTGGTTTAAATAAAAAATGAGGCTCACATATTTAAATGCTGGATCACCAAGGAGTGACACTATTTGACAGGATTAGGAGGCATGGCTTTGGTGGAGGAAGTGTGTCACTAGTGGTGGGCTTTGGGTTTCAAAAGGCGGTGCCAAATCCAGAGTCCACACTTCCCTCTTTCTGGCTGCAGATCAGGATGTAGCCCTCAGCAACTCTCCAGCATAGTTTCTGAGTGTGGGCCACCATGCATTCCACTATGATGGTAATGAACTAACCCTCTAAAACTGTAAGCAGTTAAATGGTTTCTTTCATAAAAGTTGCCTTGTCCATGGTGTCTCTTCATAGCAACAGAGCACTAAGACAAACAGTAAGAGTTCGGCAAAAGGTACAAGAGAACTTTATAGTGATGCACCATCATACAGAATCCCATTAACATACACAACTAATTACAAATAATCACAAATTAAGTAATAATAAGTTTGAGAATGTAATTCAGTGATAAAAGATGGCCATAGCCCTGGGTTAATCTGCACTACCACTTAATAAACAAATAGTAAAAAAGCTAAATTGGCTATTGATCCGCTAAAGGGATTAAGCAAATTTTGGCAGTTTTGCTATATGTAAGGAATGATGTCTGGGAGAATGGTCACATAGTGGCTGAACTAAACGGTGGTATTTTATGAGGAACATACGAAAAACTTCATTGGAAGGTATTAATGTAAATATGGAAAAAGAGAATTGAAAGAGATGAGGAGAATCTTGGAAGAACTAAACAAGAGAAATGTCAAACAGGTTGCTAGTTGAGATAAGAAATGGCTGAAAGGGGGGGATTAGAGAGCTCAGCCCACTGCTGCTACCTGCGACACGTTAAAATACACTGGTGTATTTTATAAAAATAATTTCTGTTGTCCCGAGGAAGTTGAGAGGTACAAGTTCAAGAGAAAATTCGAAGACAGAAAGCAGAAACCTAAGCATAACATGATTATCAATTAATCAGTATTTGAAATGGCATACAAAGTTCAACCAAATGGAAAGTAAGTGCCCATTAACAGAGTTGAATCCACTTCCATCCATCAAACTATCATTCCTTTCTCCTCTTCACCCAGATACTCACTGTGAAACTTTTAATTGTAATGTCCAGGCTAATATACTTTCCCTGGGTAGCCCTGACATCTTTAGAAATCCTGATCTCTCTTTGTTCAGATAGCAGAAGAGATAAGTAAAATGCAGAAGATGCCTTGCCTATTAAACTTACTATAAAGTGACATATCATTTCAGTTCACATTTCTTAGTTATACTTAAGCCCATGGTACATTATATTAATGGAATCTTGGGGGAGTAAGTATTAAGCCTGGCATATTGGAAGATCCAGTATATTCTGACATTGAACATAATACATTCAATTTCTGCCTATTGGCAAGTGTTTGTGGATGTGTAATTGGGACTTGTTTTAAATTCAAATTGATCTGAAAAGTTTGTCAAAAAATAATCTACTTATTCAAATTGTAGTAACTGGGGACTGGAGAGATGGCTTAGTGGTTAAGAGCACTGACTGTATTACAGAAGACCCAGGTTCAACTCCCAGCACCCAAATGATAGCCCACACCTGTCTAATTCCAGATCCAGGGGATCTGGCATCCTCATACAGATATGCCGGGAAAACACCAATGCGTATAAAATAAAACTAAAGTTTAAAAAAATCCAGAGTAACTGAGTTTTTATTCGTTTTATGCGGATTCATGTTCATGTGTACAGAAAAAAATATAAGCATTGAAATAATGAAAATAATGATGTTTTTCCTAGTCATGAGCAGATACAAGCAGAGAAAATACCATAAGCCCCTTGTCTCTTCTGTTTATCTGCATTTGTGTCCATGTAGCTCTTCGTGTCTTGTGTACATTTACAAAAAATCCATGCATTCACATTAATATTATGTATAAGTACTACTTAAAGGAGTTATGTGTGATCTAAAACATTACCCCAATCCAAAAACCTAGCTTTAAATTAAATAAGCTTTTGTATTTACAAAGAGCCTTTTAAGTGATAGTAAAAGGAAAACATATGGTTTCCTTGACTTCTGGATACCCTGTGCCTATTTAGAACATGTGCTTTATGAATGAGATTTCTATTTCTACACTCTTTATAAGCTTATCTTTTCTACAGACACTCATAATAAAAGGCTTGGAAACTGTATATGAATAAAATAAAACAGACTAAACTTATACAACTAGAATAGATCAAGGTCATGAGAGCTTTTGCTTTGGGCCACTTGATTGCACCTGGCATTAATCATTTTTAAATCTTAACCACAGTCAAGCAAATGAAATTTGAGGTCATATGAAGTTTATTGTTTCATCATGGATACAATTCCTTTATTCAAAAAATAATTTTTTTTGCAAAAACATATAAATATATGAGAATAAAAATCAATTGGGATTGCTTATGAAGTTAAAGCTTCACTGACTAATACTTAATAATTCATAAATAAGGTATTTACGTAAGTAGTTGATTTTTGTGTCCTTCCTTTAGAGTTATTTTATTATAGCAATGGAAGTAGAAGTGTAGCTCCATGGTAAGATGTGCTTAGCTTGCTCCAAACACTGAGGTCATTCCTGGTAACACTACTCACTCAAAGCAAAATACAATTTTTCTACAGTGGAAGTAAATTAAAAGTATATATGGCTCGAAGAAGGAACTGAATTAATATCCTGCTTCCATTTAAGAACAATAAAAATATAGTTTGCGAAATATACAGATTTCAAATAACAGGGAATATTCTTTAAACTATCAAAATCATCATATAATATACCCATCATATATCAATGTCATTAATTAGTACATTTACAATTGTTCCTGTGCATTTGAAGAGAACCATATACATATAGCATTATTTACAAGATAAGTGTAGCTTTCACAATCATGAAGATAAAAAGTTTTAAAGTTCTAAATAATTATACAACACCATTTTTGGTTACTCTGGTAATTTGAATAATAATGGCCCGCATAGATTCATATTTTTGAATGCTAATCATCAGATAGTGGGACTACTTGAGAAGGATAGGATGTAACTTGCTGGAGGAAGTGTATTACTGGGGGACAGGAGACACTTGGAGGTTTCAAAGCCTAAGCCAGGCCAAGGCTCATTCTCTCTCTCTCTCTCTCTCTCTCTCTCTCTCTCTCTCTCTCTCTCTCTCTGCCTAAGGATCATAATATAGCTCTCCTCTACTGCTCCCGTTATTTCGTACAAGCTACCCTGCTCTTCACCATGATGATAAACTTCTGAAACTGTAAGCAAGCCCCCCAACTAATGCTTTTGTCCATAATAGTTGCCTTGGTCATGGTGTCTCTTTACAGCAATAGGACAAGAAGGAAAAAAAAATGAACACTCTATGACAAATATTATTGAGATAGCCTAAATTTATGTTTCCGTTAAATTGATCAGCAGTATATTAGGCTTTGAGTAGCCTAATCTCAGTTATATTTACAATTTGTACAACTTAATTTGCTTTAAACAAAATGAAAAAAGAAAACACTATCAACCTGATTTTAAATATTTAGTTCAACAAGCACAATTATTCTTCCACCATAAACAATAATGAGCATATGACCTTCCATCTGAAGGTGTAAAGCACTTTCATAGATTGCATATGACCCCTGGTTCAAGTTCAACACTAAAAATATGAAGTCACTGTAGGAGTAACTAAAAATATCCTCTTCCTCCTTCCTCTATTCCCCCCACTTCCCTCCTCTTCCTCTTCTTGTGCCTTGTTCTTTTCCTTATCATTTTTTTAAAACGTGCATCATATGTTCTTTGTTTAGCAGATTAGGCACCTCCAGAATGTACCTAGTTGTTCTTACTTTGAATTCTTTCTCATTTCACTGACCCCCAGTTTAAAAGGAGAGTTTATATATTCTTTAAATAGCATTGCAGTGATTGATGTTTAGTCCAACTGTGTTTGGATTTTTCTACCTAGCCACATGCTATGGTAGGATAGCTTTCTGAGATAAGAAAAATATGTAACACTTCAATACCTGGCTTACATTACATGACACAGATGATTTCTGCTTCTCCTGGGCATGCCCTCAGACTTGAAGTTGTCTTCTGTTTGATTCCAAACTCTGGAGTTCATTTTACTTTTCTGCTCATGGGCATGGAGAAAAGCCAGAGAATACAAAAAGAAGGAAGTTCAAAGACTTAGTAGACTGGGGCCAAGCACTCTGTTACCCAAACAACACATCACATTCTGTTCAGCAGTGACAACAATCTGCAGGATCAGTACTCTAGATCAGTTAATTCTGAGACTAGCAGCATCTGTCCATATCCTGGGTTTCACTGTCCCACCATGATTCAGTACAGAGGATCTTAACAGGTTTATGCTTCCCTTTACTTGCTTTATATAACTAATCACAGAAGAATCAAAACAAAGAAATTGTGCTTCCAAAACCGGATAAATGATTTTAGCACAATTTCAAATTTGTGTTTGAACACTGACTAATTTTCCAGGTTTTAAAATCATCTCACATAAATGGGAATTTAAAAGTTTGCTGTTGTAAATATTATTTCAAAAGCAGAATTTTTCACCTTTCAAAAATAGAAATACTGAAATAAAAGCAGAGCAAGCCTGTATAGTGGTTGTGAAGGCATTTCTAATTCAAATACTCACTTTCTGATTAAAGAAGTTATTTTTTTCTAAGTATAAGGGGATTGGATGACATGCAGTAAAATCTTTAATCTTAACAGCTGAGTCACACGATTAAATGTATTAGCTAGATATTTTATTGTATAATACAGATTGTGTTTGTCACCAGGGAAAGTTGATATAACACAGCATCAAATTATGTGAAAACTGTTCCTCAGTCCTCAGGACTTTGAAGCCGCCTTCTATAGGGAAACCCGGGGATTTATGTCTGCTGAAGGATGGAAATTTCATATTTATTGTTCATTGTTCCCCATAAAGGTCTTCATTTGTCAGACTGTTCTATCATTAATATGTGGAGAGAAGACATTAAAGTGACAATTCTGTGTTTTGTCTAGAAATAATTTTATTGAAAAATGGCATGCATATGGAGAGTTGCGCAGATCTGGTTGAAACCAGCACATGAACAGCACAAGCAGTATCCAGGAACAGTGACCAGACAGCTCACTGAGCCCGAGATACTTCATCATGTTGACCATGCCTTTTACCCCCAGGGCAGCGGAGACAAAGGCCCTACAGTGCTTAGTTAAAATGTGGATTAATGAGACATCTTTCAGATGAACTAAATTCATTTCATTTTTTTTTTGAGTAATAGTGATGTGTTTTTCAATAATTCAAATTTAATTGGATTCTTTAAAATTATTGGCCATTTCTTTGATTTATATTTTGTAGTAAATAAAAGAATTACCTACAATAAAATCAGATATATGAATTCAGATAAATCTTCTAAATGTCTAGTTTAGGAAAAAGAATCAGAAGGTGGCTTCTTTCTCTGTCTAAAAGAGAACACAAATATTCTCTTCATGCACTTGGAACCCTCTTGTTCCCCATTTCTGTATTCTGTGACCCCTGACCAACACATATTCTCAACAGGTCCTTGAGGTACAACTTTAAAAATATTCATCTTATGATATATTTTATGATATAATAGTATTCAATAACAAAAATCATATATCATTGGAGACATAGAAGATGCATTATTCAAAAGAAATAATACTTTCCTGAATGAGATATTTTTTCATGTGAAATTTAGAATACTAGTAGGGTTTGCTTCTGGCCTCCCAAGGAATTGTGTTAGAATTATCTACTTAGTCATTTGGTATCATTTGCATAAACTTGAACAGCAATGATGTAGTATAAAAAGTCAGGACTCCATTTAGCATCTGTCCTCCTCATTTCAACTCCATGAATGTGATATAGTGTGGTCATAAATGACTGTTTCATTGTGAAACATGAGAGTTTCAGGAGGGCATGTCGTTCTCTGAATTCTTACTTTACTCAATTTAAATAAGCAATTTAAATGTCATGTCAGTAAATAGACCTAATTAAAAACCACTTTAATCCTAATATATGTAAGATGAAAATAATTATCTTCTGTAATGCAGTTATTATTCTATTTCAAATTTGTATTCATTTTGGTAGCCTCAAAATATTCACTGCTAGCCATAAAGAACTGCTAATGTCAGTGCAGATTCCTCATTCTCTCTAACATACAAGCAGCAAATTGACCATCGATTGCAATTGCTCAGAATCATTTGTAGTTATGAGGGCTTATTCCCCTTTCACCAACTATGTCCTTTATTCTGAGCATAATCATGCATAGTATACATGTCATTATAATTTTCAAATGTTCATTGATTACTGGTCTATGCACTCTAAATAGACCTTGACTGCAGTTTATCTCATATATTACAGATCATTTTATGCAGTTATGTATATGGTAAGATGAATTGCTAAATGGTCTTATTAATAAAAAACCCACAGTCAGATATTGGAGTGAATTCTGAAAGATTAGAAAAGCAGTGCAAGCCACAGCCAACCTCACCTCGATAACTCTTCATCCGATCCTATTTCCATGAATCCTTAGAATAAAAGCCTCTGAGTTCTCACCCGAATGGATCTCAGCTGAACTGCTTAAAAGCCTCTGGTTCCTGGTCCTCATGCCTTATATACCTTTCTGCTTCCTTCCATCACTTCCTGGGATTAAAGTTGTGTGTCCTTTCCAAGCAAAGACATGAGATCTCAAGTGCTGGGATTAAAGGTGTATGCCGCCACTCCTGGCTCTGTTCCTGGTGTGTCCTTGAACTCCGAGATCCAAATGGATCTCTGTCTCCCTAGTGATAACATTAAAGGTGTGTGCCACACTGCCTGGCCTCTATTAGGCTTAATCTAGTGGCTGTTCTGTTCTCTGATCTTCAAGCAAGTTTTATTTGTTAAAGCACAAATAAAGTATCACTATATAAATAAATTTACTTTATATTTTAAATATATAGTTAAATTATATATATGTATAATTTAAAAGAGATACACTGAGTGTAACTAAATTAACTGTTTTGAAACAGCAATGTTGTCTGACTTTTTTATGTGGTTCTTAACAACTAACAGAACTATATCTCATCTAATTCTTCAGCAAATAACTTCTATTAAGGTTCTTACTTAAATCTCCATCTAAGAAAGTTCCTGGCTTTATCTGGTCATTTCTCCTTATAAACAGTGATTTATAAAAGAGGAACTCCTTTCCATTTTACAGTATACTTTATTATCATATTTTCATAAAAAGAGAGTATTATTCAAGTCTGGTAAAATTTGCATATGGTAGCTCTTCTTTGTGATTTAAAATTTTTATTAATGAATAAATTTTCTTCCAGCCTGATCACAGTTTCTCCTCCCTCCCTCCTATCCTCCCAGTGCCTCCCAGCATCAAGCCTCTTCTCCCAGGCCCATCCACTCCTTCTCCTTTCCCTTCAGAAAAGGGCAATCTGGCATGTACATCAGCCAGCCATGACATATCAAGTTGTAGTAAAATTAGGCACCTCCTTTCTTATTAAGGCTGGACACTGGATGAGGTAATCCATTAGGAAGAAAGGGTCTCAAAAGCAGGTGACAGAGTCAGAGACAGCCCCTGCTGCCACGGTTAGGAGTCCCATAAGAAAACCAAGTTACACAACTGTAACATACATACAGAGGGCCTAGGTCAGTCCCATGCAAGCTCTCTGGTTGGTGATTCATTCTCTATGAGCCAAGTTTTCTTGATTGCATGGGTTACTTGAGGTGTCCTTGGCCCCTCTGGCTCCATAATGCTTCTTCACCCTTTGTCACAGGATTCCCTGAGCCCTGTCTAATGTTTAGCTGTGAGTCTCTGCAGAGGCTGCCATCATTTTCTGGATGAAGCCTTTCTGATGACAATTGTGCTAGGCAACAATCTATGAGTGTAGCAGAATATCTTTAGGAATCATTTCATTAACTTTTTTTGCCAGTCATGTTTTAATGTATATAGTAAATTAATTGTGACAAATTCATCTTTGATTGTACACAATGAATTCTTATTTTTATGGTGGATATTGTTTACTTTCTTGAAAACAATGTCTAGCTCCTTAGAAGGTCAGAAATGAAGGAAATAACTAATTGTGTGATATGATATTTTATTTGTGCTGAAATGTGATTTTATTTGTATGTTAATAAATAAAGTTACCTGGGGGTCAGAGCTAATAGCAAGCCATAGCAGAAGTCTGGCAGTGGTAGCACACGCCCTTAATCCCAATCACATGACAGGCAGATCTCTGTGTGTTCAAGGACACCACTGTCATGGAGACACATGCCTTTAATCTCAATACCAACCAAAGAAAACCTGGAGGTCTGTATAGATAGGCAGTGACGAGGAAGTCATGTGGTTGGGTTTACAACCAATAAGAAGGCAGAACAGAAAGTCAGTAAAATGACAGATACACAGGAAGTAGGTCTCTTTGGGAGGGGAAGGACGGCAGCAGGTGGTAAGAAGACGGTTTCAGTCTCAGCTCTTAGCTACTGCTCTGACCTCTTGGGCTTTTAACTCTGCATTTGGCTCTGTGTTTCTTATTTAATAAGACCGTTATATCTACAGTGTGACTCAATGGTACAGCATTTGTCCGGATGTAAATTTTAAATTTTATCTTAGGCACCACACACACACACACACACACACACACACACACACACACACACACACACACACACACAAAATAGGGTCTTATTCTAGCCATTAAGTAAATGCTTACTGAGCAAGTCATAAAAGCAAACTACTTTTTTAACTTCTTTCATACGAGAAATTTTGGTGAGCTCCTTTAGAGTATGTGCATATTAACTGGGAAAATCAGCTCTATCTTGGGGTTCTTAGTCACTATAATAGATTTTAAGAATTGTCTCAAAAAAGGATAGCTTCAGCAGCAGGCATGGTGATGCACACTTTTTGTTTCAACACAAAGGAGGCAGCTGCAGGCAGATCTCTGTGAGTTCAAAGAGTTCAAGGACACTCTGTTGTAGATAGTAGTTCCAGGCCAGGGATAAATAGTGAGATTGTCTCAAAAAAATGGAAATTCAAAAACAATTGTATTAGACTATGGCATATATAGTCTATAAAGCTCAGAGGAGAAGGGAAATGGAGAAGAAGATAGAAAACCATGTTGCTTGTAAGCAACAACATAAAAAGAGAGGCTGGAAACCATAAAAAGCATGCTCAGGTTCTGGCCAGCATCTGGAAGGAAAAAGAAGAAAAAGGAAAATTAAACCTTCCTGAGTTGTGAATCAGTCGCAATTCAGAAGGGAAACCTTCTAATAGAGCCTAACAATTGCTCCACAGTGACTGCGCAGAGGGTAGGAATTATTGAAAGAAAGGTTATTGTCTTATTAAAGTGATAATTATTCCTCCCATCCCTTTTTTGTATGGCTTAAGTTGTACCCACCTTCCTGAGCATTGGTCCCTTAGAAAATATATCAACCTGTCCAACAGGAATGTCAGATCTCCACTAGAACAGATTCCATTCTCTGTACCAGAAAGAAATAATTTTTCCTAAATGAGTCTTTGCTGAAACAGTAACAATGTGATGGACTAGACTGCTGTGGGATGTTCTGTATGGCAAATGTGTTGCTGATTAGTCAATAAATAAAACACTGATTGCCCATTGGCTAGGCAGGAAGTGTAGGTGGGACAAGGAGGAGAATAAAGCTGGGAAGTGGAAGGCTGAGTCAGAGAGGCACTGCCAGCCGCCACGAGGACAAACAGCATGTGAAGATGCCGGTAAGCCACGAGCCATGTGGCAAGGTATAGATTAATGGAAATGGATTAATTTAAGCTGTAAGAACAGTTAGCAAGAAGCCTGCCACGGCCATACAGTTTGTAAGCAATATAAGTCTCTGTGTTTACTTGGTCGGGTCTGAGGGGCTGTGGGACTGGCAGGTGAGAGAGTTTGTCCTGACTGTGGGCCAGGCAGGAAAACTCTAGCTACACTAGACCAACTCAGTTTTCTGAGTTCACATTACACTTTATGAGCAGGGAACAAGTGCACAAATGTGTAACACATTAGTGAAGACATTGAATTCACTTGCCTTTTCTCTACTGTCTCCCCACTCTCTGGGTATTTCCTTATTTCCTCTGAACGCCAAGCTTCTAAGCTCTGATCTCAGTGGATTGTATAATGGACAATGCATCTGTTGAATAACTGAATGACCTTTCCTGGAACCTTGGGGACAAAACTATTTCTTTCTCACCACGGTTTACAGAGTTAAAAGGATTATACATGTTTTCCTGTTGAAGCATATTGAACGCTGCTCCCTGGCATATATTTTCTTTTCTTTTTTCTATCTAAAGGTCTGGGAAGAGGGAAGTAATTTTCTATTCAGCTGAGAATACTGGTAGGCTTCCAAAGCCAACATTGCTTTGGTCACTGAATTTCCATAGCATGTGAGTTCCAGTATCAGCAAAATGAAGAGCCGGCACCACAGGCGTTGACTGGAATTGCCAGTTGACCCTAACTAAACCTGAATGAGTATTGTGATACTAAAGATTGCCTAAGAGGTTTACACTATTTACATTGTATGATTAAATCTTAAATCAAGTCGGGCCATATTCATTTGATTCCTTGTGGCTTTATAAGGTGTATTTTCCTGCTGCTCTTTTGAAAAGACAGATTTTATGCACAATAATTCAGTATCCACCAGTTATTGTAAAGCTGTTTTTGAGGATGTTATATATTACTTAATTGAGTGTTCTCTTATACAAACTTTGTGACTTTACTTTACAGCATTTTGCAATTTTTCAAAATAGTGTTGTATTCTGTAAAGCCTGGTTTACTTTCTCCTTCATTATCAAATGAATCCTATAAGTAGTAAGAGTTCATATAAGTTCCTCTTTCCACTAAGACCAAAGACAAATGCGAACTACGGCACAGTAACTTTTCCTTTTCTCCTGATTTACTGCTTCTAGTTATACTTTACTATCCAAATGAATGCACTTTTGCTTCAAATTATCTCAAAGGTTTTTCATAATAAATTGGAGTACAATACACATGCACACAAGTGTATATGTATTATTTCAAATTGCTCTTTCACACAGCAACTTAAAACTTGTGCCTCATTTTTCTCATTACATTTAATTTACTTCTTGAAATATTATGGAATTCCTATAATATATTAGAAATACAATTTTGGCCATATGTACTTTACTTTACATGTATATCAATATAAAGTGATAATTTTAAATATTTTAACATTGCACAAGATGATAATTTTAGTAATTTTTAAAGAATCCATTAATGAATTACGCTGTTATGTATTTATTCTAAACAAATACAACTTATTTTTAAAACAAAGAGTATTATTTTTGAAGTATTAAAATTCTGATTAAACCTAAAATAGCATCATTAGATGCTGGAGAATACAGAAGGTTAGAAACAGCATGCTTAGGTTATAGAATAGTAATGAAAAAAAATAAAACAAAATTCAATACAGATCCAGTTACATTTTTGATCAGTGGTAATATACAGAATTAGTTAATTATATGACAATAATATATTGCACTATTGGGAACACAAAGTTCCTTGAGCTCACAGATAAGTACTAGGGAAGTCAGGAATGTTAAGCACGAAGGATTATCTCTTCATCAAAAGAGATGTACAACCTGTTTTCCAGGAGGTGGCTAATTGCTTAGGTGACCTTTGTGTTGTGTAGGGCCTGGCCATACCTAACTCACCCAACTCTCACAAGCAAGACAAGAGGTGGCCAATTGTCTGGAAGATATCTGCCCTATCTGTGTGGTCAGGTTCTCTCCAAGGCTCCTGCAAGCACAACAAGAGATAGCTAATAGTCTAGGTCACTTCTACACTATCTGTATGATCAAGACCTCACCAGATCCTTCCCATAGACCATTAAGATAATACAAGTAGCCTATCTTTAGGAAGGAATGTAGCATATCCTCATGGAAGTTGTGACATGTACTTTTGAAAAGAGTTTCAATGTAATTACGCCTCCATGTACACAAAGGATTATGTTACACCAGGAAACTTATTTTTCCAAATTGCACTGTACTTAAATATGTATAAAATAAGCTGTGTGGATTCAGATGTTGGAAGTTCGAACCAATACTGGCTAATGAGTCTTTTTGGACCAGATTTGCAGAGACTCCTCCACATTGCATTATATAAAATGGATTTATAGGTGGTTCTAGTAGCTAAGGACATGGACTTCAGTGCTTAGAAAAGCTGAATTTGAAGTCAGGCTTTCCCACTTACACTATAGGATGGAACAAATGGATTTAATCTTATCTCTGTATTAGAGATACTTCCATTTGTATTACATGTTTATTTTAATGATTGTATGAGCTAATACATATTATGTTTGTAAGGGTCCCCAAATAAGTTGTGCAGAAAATAGATCACCCTAGATTTTTTGTTTGTTGCTTTGTTTGGGGATTGTGTGTGTGTGTGTGAACAAATTAATGAATAAGCATAAATAAATAATTAATTAAAACCTTGGCACTACCGATGATCTTCACAAAGTCCAATAAAGAGAGTATTAGATTCTTAGAGTTGTATTTTAGGCTCCATATGTGGGCACATCTATAAAAATCTAAACAAAATGACTAGTACAAGTCCTTCAGCTCTTACTCTCACCTCTGTTATTGTTGCCTTTTTACAGGAAAGCTGCTTGTAGGGGCCACTAAAACTTGTAATAGTTAGCTACAAATCACCCTAAAGGAAGCACGGTTTTGAGTGAGGTGGTTTCTTTCTTCCAGATGCAACACCAACAGAAAACTGTCAGCATGGGGGTTGTTTGTGACAGCTATTTTCTTCTCTTGGGAAAAAGATACTCATTTATAAATTTGGATTTAGGCAATGTGTTATAGAATTTGTCCATCACCATAAATGTCACACAACCTGAATGTGACAGAAAGTGACATGTTTTATAGTATAAGAGTGAATAAAATCTTAAAAGAGCTGATGGACACTGCTATTTTGAATTTTGACTATGTCCGTACCCACCATTTATTAGCTCTTTTGTGTAAGGTATGAGATGTGAAATCCATGGATTTGTCAGAGTGTAAGAGGATGTTTTGGACTTTCTAGCTACTTTCCAACTTCCAGTGTGTCAATCCAACCTGCAGCTCTTACATTGCATGTGGCTGAAGATGGTTATAAATCCTAAAAATTACTTAAAACATTTTGAGATATTTTTGGCATGTGATCATACAGTTTTTAAGTATTAACTTTGTATAAAACATCTTGTCACAGTGTATAAAGATTGGACAAGACAGCTAGTTCATACACTTTATTTTTCATGGGATTATTTAGTTGAAATAGAAGTTTGGACATTCATAGACCTCCTGTTTGACATTGTCTACATAGTGTGTTTCATGGAGATGGAAAGCACATCTTAACCCTCATCAAAATCTTTAGGTCCTTTTCCCTCTCCTTTACTCACCCCTCCCCCATCCCAGTTTAACCTCTTATTTCTGTTCCATTATTTTCTTTTATTCCATTATATTAATGCATTCTGAGAGGGATTAAATAGCACTAAAGGTAAAAAAAAAATGGAAACTAACTTTAAAAGTGCCCCCCCTCTTTCTCTCTCTCTCTCCCTACATCCCACCCTCCCTACTCCTCCCCACACACATGAGTTACAATGGAGCTAATCAATAACAGGACAACAGTGCTCCTACTACACACCAGAGTCGAACTAATAAAAAGCCTAGTGTCAAGAACGGATTACTTCTTTGGGTATTGGTGTGGTTGACCACTGAGATTTCATGGACCCCCAACATTACAGGGTAGTAATCATCAACATTATGGGAGTAAACAACTACTTTCTGAATGGATTTAAATCATAGACCTACAAGATTAACCCACACCTGAAATCATAACAATGTTAAAAATCTGCTGCTAGACAGGTCATGAGACTAAAAGGAGAGCCTATTGCTATTTTTCTAAATGATGTAAAGCAACATGGTATTAAAGCAACTTCTAATGATTTATTATCATACCCATAGATCAATATATTTCCAACCCTTATCTGAAAAGCTTCTATTTGCAATAGATGGTGATTAATACATCGAACCAATGTAGGCAATGTACAGACAATTAAAGACTACATAATTCTTACTACTAAAAGGAATATATATATGTGTGTATATATATATATGTATATATATACATATATATACATATATATATCCCTGCATATTTTAATTTAGTCCATTCTAACAAAAACTAGAAAAACTTATATATTAGCCTCTGTTCCATGAATCAGAGAATAACACAAATGCTTTCAAAAAGACCACATTATTTAAGAAACAAATTCAGAGAGTATAATAAGGATCTAGAGTAGAAAATGGGAAAGAGACTGTCTGTATAAATATGTGGCCTTTATTTGACCATTAAAGTGAATGACTGAGGCTGGATCGTGACAGAATCTAAGGGATTTATATAGCATACCCTTGAATTGGATGGCTACAGGGGAAAAACATTTAGCATTTGTTACTCTCTGTCTTTTGAACAATGGATTTTCAAAGACAGTTTCTGGGTCATTTGCAAGTTTCAGAAGAACTATTATAGAAAAGTCCTCGTGCTATCCAGTCTCAAGATCAGAGAGACCTCCAGGCAGTGGTGTCCTCTACAGAAGTACTGTTTGATTTTTAGCTGTAAAGGGCACATGGAAACGGTGTTGATTTTGTTGTTGTTACTGCTGCTGGAGAGAGATTGAGCATAGGATTTTTGAAGTGGTCCATGAAATTTTTTGATACATATACCTTCTCCATTCTTAAAATGTATCACAAGTAAAAACCAAGTCTGTAATGGAGTAGTTGTTACTGGATAGATTTATTGTATGGGAGACTACAGAACACACACTCACACAAACACACACACACAGAGAGAGAGAGAGAGAGAGAGAGAGAGAGAGAGAGAGAGAGAGAGAGAGAGAGAGAGAAAGGAGAACTGTTTCTTATATACATTAAAATAAAATACATAAAACTTTAGCATAAAGGAACTGATTAAAATATAATTATTTTCTACATGAGAAGATACATGTTAAACGATATTGGAATAAGCTGCATTCAAGAAACTGTGCTCAGTTTCTTGGTTGATGTTTTGATTTAACCTAAATTTCAGCACTATTGTTTCTATATCCATTATATTCTCTGACTTAAGAATATACTTCCTTTTGCAAAGCAAGTTAGTGCAAGGAAAAAATTTTCTCAAACTCAGGTGTTTAATTAAAGCTCCGTTGTTCATATACACATGCTTACAAACTTGTATTTCCAAAGTGACTCCCCAGAAATGAAGAAATGAGGTGGGTGCTATAACACACTGTGAACCCCTTGGCAGGGTTTAAGAGCTGACATCAGTGATGGTTTTCACACAATTGTTTCTACTTCACAGACTGGTTTCAATAATAATATATAGGTACATATTTTTTCAAGAATAAGGTATCCCTTCTTATTCTAGTATGCTTCTATTTATTCTTTGAGAAATTCATAAATTCATAAAATGTATCAAGATTATATACCACTCCTCCCACTACACCACAACTCACCTGGATAGCATTCACCTTGGTCCTCTCCCAACTATTTACCTATTATTTACTCATTTTATAACCAATTGAGTCCAATAATTTAGCTGTATTAGTTAGGGTGCTCTAGAGTCATAGAACTTATGGAATTTATATATATATATATATATAAAATGAATAGGGGGTGTGGGTGTGATTTGTGTGTGTGCGTGTGTGAGTTTATGTGAATGGGAATTTCTTAGAATGACTTACAGGCTGCAGTCCGACAATGGCTAGCTCTGAATGCAAAGTCCAAGAATCTAGCAGTTGCTCAGTCCCACGAGGCTGGATGTATCAGCTGGTCTTCTATATATGCTGGAATCTGGAAGAAGTAGGCTCCATACCAGTGAAGGAATGAAGGTGCTGACAAGGCGAGGGCAAGCAGGTGAAGAATCCTTCCTTCTCCCACTGTCCTTAAAGGGCTTCCAGCAGAGAAATGTGGGCCAGATTAGAAGTGTGTCCTCTCAGGTCAAGATCTGGATTAAAAATGCATGTGTCTTCTAAATAAAGGGCATCCTGTATCCTTGCCTTAAGATCTGATCACAAGTATATACTCTATTTCTGGATTATAGTTCATTCCAGATATAGTAAGTTGACAACCAAGAATAGCCATCACAGTACCCATATACACATATAAATGAGAGGACTCTATTGGAGCAACCAACTTAAAGGAACCATTGCCTGTGACGAAAACTGGTGATCCCTCCCCTAGCAGCCATCAACTGTCACTATCTCCTTAGATATTCACCCTTAGAGTTTCTCAGCTCTGCAGCCATGGGTTCTTGAACACAAACAGGACCAGGCATAAATTTCCCCCTGTGAAGCAGGCCTTAAATTCAATCTGAAAGTGGTTGGTTTCCCTGTAACATCCTTGCCACTACTGTAATTTGGGTATATTTTGTTGGACAGGTCACTGTTGTAACTTACAGAATGTAGTGCTGGGTAAGATTTTTCTCCACAGTAACCTACATCATATCTTCTGATTCTGTGCACATGAGCTATCAATGTGAAAGCACTGAAGCTTTGAGACTTCTACAACAAAGAGTTAGGGGTGTGTTTCAGGCTCATATACAGACTTTATGAATAGGATCCCAGCTGCACAAGAATGATGGCCAACAATCATCAACATATCAGACACTCACATTAGGGAGCTCACCACCACCTGTAACTCTAGCTCCAGGGGTTTCTATGCCCTATCCTGGGCTCCTTGGACATTTGAAATCGCAGACACATGCCCACACAAGGCACATACTCTTACACAAAATTAAATAATTTTTAAAAGGTATAAACTATTTAATCAGAGTAGTTTTAAAAGGGCCATAATAATTTTTTTTATTTAACTGTTTTGAGGAGGGACATATAATTGTAAAGATATATACTGAATTGATAAGCACTCATTTGTAAAATATATACTAAATAGTATATGGCCAGATTTTTAGATAATGTTTCTTGTTTTAATATTAAAATATGCATTTCCCCTAAGAATGGAAAATCGTATATAAATGTTTCCCACCTTCATTAATAAAGAAATTGATCCTCTTAGTTCTGAAATGTTTAACCTTCTAGCATGAAAAAAATAATAATCTAGTGATATCCGTGACCTGATGAAAAATACTTGTGGATACTTTTCTTTTCATGACAGAAGAGTCCCTGTAAATGTGATGATGGAAAAAGGATGGTAGGGAGGAAGAAATGATGGTTAAGAAGGTGAGGACAAAACTTTAAATTCTTGTAGATTGTGCAGAGGGTCAGTATATCACAAGGGTCTTCTAAGGAAAGGAGGAATTAACAGTGTAAGGAGAAAGGAGAATAGGGGCATGGGTTGGGTGGCAGAGGGTTAGAAGCCATGGCATGGATCAGAGTTCAGAACACAAAAACAGTGGAGTCTTGCCCACCCAGTTTACAATTGGCATCCAGAACTAAGAAAAGAAACGGTGTTCCTATTGGTTGAAATGTTTGTGAAAATGTGTCACCATAGCAACAGAAAACTAATCAATACCTACTCTAAGATTGTTTGAAATATCCTGATTGCTCTGCCAGAAGTGACAAAGTTGATTTCAACTCTTTCAACCTCCATCTTGTGGGTTTCAGTTGAGCATCTGTAGTATCAATGATATTTTTTATTATACACAAGAATGTCTGTAAGTTAGTGATGCATCACAGACTTGTTATGATTTCAACATCCAAACATGTCACAGAACACAATTCAATGATTATGCTACCTCAGCCTCCATTTTGTCCCATTGAACATCTGTCCCCCTTCCCTTTTACTAGATATGATTGCACATTTCCCCTGCCATTGTCTGCACAAACGTGATATACTTTGATGTATATGATTTATCTCATGACAAAAGTGTGAAAGAACACTCTTTGCTGAGTTTGTACTAACATGTTTGATGTCACATAGAAAAAATACACACACACATACACACATATGTATGTGTGTATGTATGTATGAATGATGTAGCTACTGAGAGAAATCTCTATACCTTTTGCTGTAAATCCACTTCCACACAGCACAGTTTCTCTTGGAGCATGTTTTATTTTCTTTTTACTTTTAATGTGAAATAATTAAAAAATAACACAGGTAATGTGAGGATTTAACAAGGCAACTCCACATAGTTAAAAGGAGGTTTATTTGGGTGTAACTTACACCCAGTAAAGGGGTTGGTTGCAGGATCCAGACAGGTGAGGTGCAGTCCAGCGGGGTTCTCTGGAGAACTCTGACTTGGTCTGCCATCCAGCATCCAGGATCACCAGGAGCCAAGAGGGTCTACACAGAGGGATCTTGGGTTTTAAGGGCTCCTGTCTCGGCCACTCCCCAGGAGCAGGTCATAGGTAGGCATGGCAGTTACCAGCTGCCTCTTTGGGGTGGTGCTTCAAGGTCAAAGCTGGAACAGCTACCCACTACACACTGATATATCTTGAAACACACAGAAAATGCTCTCACCTGCATTCAGTTGATTCTTCTGAAGATGTTACCTGACAAACATTCAGAGTTCTGTTCTGAGATGTGGATGATGAAATCATAAAATAAATAATCCCTGCAGTTTTCTATAAATATTCAGAGGAATATATATATACAATATATAATTTATAATTTTATATTTTAAGTATTTTCCCTTTTCTTCTCATTTGCAAGTGTATATTGTATACCAAGAATGTATCTGAGACCATTTTTCTCCTTTTTTTTTATGAAGAAACCATATCTCCTTAAGCTTCTAATTGTTTTCTTTCTGACATAACCAATTAGATATAGAATTGTTAACTAAGTGGGAGTGGCATTTAATATTATTTTTAACTTTCTTTATATCTGAGGTCTATAAATTAAATGTTTAAATCATCAATTAGATATTAAATGAATTAAATTACCAGTTTACTTTGAATCAAGATTATTAATTATGATTAAGCAAAATTTTAACTACTTGCAATACTAGATGCTGATACATTCATAGTTATTTCCTAAGTTAACTATAGTATTCATCAATATATCTGAACAAGTATAAATATAAAAGTTTATATAACTATGAATTTATTGATATTAGTAGGATAATTGCTAAAAATCTGATAATTTCAGATTGTTATTTTCACCCATTAAGTGATTTACTTGAATTAAAAATAAATATTGAGGTGTGTAGTTGGAGTTTTCCTGCCTGGCCCACAGTCAGGACAAATCTCTCACCCACCAGTCCCACAGCCTCTCAGACCCGACCAAGTAAACACAGAGACTTATATTGGTAACAAACTGTATGGCCGTGGCAGGCTTCTTGCTAATTGTTCTTATAGCTTAAATTAATCCATTTCCATTAATCTATACCTTGCCACATGGCTCGTGGCTTACCAGTATCTTCACATGCTGTTTGTCATCGTGGCGGCTGGCAGTGTCTCTCTGACTCAGCCTTCCACTTCCCAGCTTTATTCTCCTTGTCCCGCCTACACTTCCTGCCTAGCCAATGGCCAATCAGTGTTTTATTTATTGACTAATTAGCAACACATTTGCCATACAGAACATCCCACAGCACTTCCCTTTTTTTTTTTTTTCAAAAAGGAAGGTTTTAACCTTAAAGTAAAATTACATATAATTTGGGAATTTGGGCGTAGCTTCTCTTACTACTTCCTGCTGGAGGGGGGCGCTGTATCTTATGGGGAAACAAAGAAAATTTTAGGATCATGGAAAAGTCCATGAGGGTGTATCGTCTAAGCCAGTTGCCTTCAAACCATTCTGGATGTTGGATCATCTGGGCCATGGTGTCATCGGAGACTTTTCAGGGGGTCTTGGCTGGTCAAACCTGATGTATCTTAATCTTGAACAAATCCATAGCCTCTGGCTTTCTGTGGAAACAAAAGAGACTCTTTTCCAAAGCAACATATCCTTATATCCAAATTTTGAAGTCAAGGTACCTTTAAAGTATACATTTTGACATAACTCAACAGCTTTTACAATCAAATGTTTTTCTGCAGTTAAAAGTCCCAAAGACAACACAATCCAGATTCTCTGTGTAATACTCATCTTTACGTGGCTTATTTTTTATATTAATATTACTGTCTCTTTAAAGACTTTATTTTTAAAACTATGTATTTGTTTATATAACTTTATATATCACCTTTTTTGTCTCTTTCAAGCCTACGTATATTTTACACACACTGTAAACTATTACATCTGAATCTGTCTTATTGTGAATCTATTGCCTTAAACTGCAGCAGCTGTGGCTGCTGGATCCACCCACCTCAGCTTCCCAACATGGCCATGGTTTACCGCCAGCTCTGGGAGCTATCGGGGGTCTATGCTTTTAGCCAAGCAGCGTGTAGCCCAGAAACCTTTTTTTTGTTTTGTTTTGTTTTGTTTTGTTTTGTATTAGCAAAGTCTAAATCCACCATGCAGC
This sequence comes from Peromyscus californicus insignis, assembly GCF_007827085.1. NCBI lineage: Eukaryota > Metazoa > Chordata > Mammalia > Rodentia > Cricetidae > Peromyscus > Peromyscus californicus. The sequence goes on along the minus strand of NW_026294413.1, from coordinate 14,584,460 downwards.
TTAATGTGCTACTTGCAGAGGCCTTATTCCTGCCATACAGCATGTCGAGCATGCACACCAGGAACCCACAAGTAGCTCAAACCAGCAGCTGCCGCTCATTTGAGAGAGACAATTAGGAACTGATTTTAGCTCCGTTTTAGAATCTTTTCTCAGGTTTTAGGTGGAAACTCTTGCCCCACGTTGGGCGCCATTTGTAGTTGGAGTTTTCCTGCCTGGCCCACAGTCAGGACAAATCTCTCACCCACCAGTCCCACAGCCTCTCAGACCCGACCAAGTAAACACAGAGACTTATATTGGTAACAAACTGTATGGCCGTGGCAGGCTTCTTGCTAATTGTTCTTATAGCTTAAATTAATCCATTTCCATTAATCTATACCTTGCCACATGGCTCGTGGCTTACCAGTATCTTCACATGCTGTTTGTCATCGTGGCGGCTGGCAGTGTCTCTCTGACTCAGCCTTCCACTTCCCAGCTTTATTCTCCTTGTCCCGCCTACACTTCCTGCCTAGCCAATGGCCAATCAGTGTTTTATTTATTGACTAATTAGCAACACATTTGCCATACAGAACATCCCACAGCAGAGGTGGTATGGGTTCTTAATGGGATACTTTTAGCATTGTGGGGGAAAATGAGAAATTCAAGGAATTTAAGAGAAATCAAGCAGTTCCAGACCAGCATTCCTAGTTGCAGGGGAGAGAGCTGAGAGCAGGGATTGACAGGGTGTGCTGTTGTGTAAACAGACCAATGCATATGCAGACATGCTGCACAACACACAGTGTAAGAAGAGGTGGACCTGGTGATACTATTCAAGATTCCTGAGATTTAAACAGGAGATAAAACAGAATAAATTAGTTCATAACTCCAGAGAAACAAGAGACTGTTGACATTTAAAACCTTGAAGAAGAAAAAGAAAGACAAGGAAAAAAAAGACTTAAAATGTTTACTCTTTGTTTTGAGAAAAGAAAGTTGTTAAATACCACAGAGACATTTTCAAGGAGGCATAAAGATAGGATACTAAGTAAATTGTCTGTAATCCCCAAGTCATTTCTAGTGAAGGAGACTACAGATCGCTGTATGTCTTCTAAGAATAGGGTAAAGACTTACAGGCATGCAGTCTACAAGTGATTAAATGTATATAATGCATTTGTGAAGTATGACTGTCATGTACAATAAAGAACAATGTAGCTGCACAATATGTCAACTTCTACAAATGAACAATGATTGTATAAATGTGGAAATAAATGTATTTGTAAAATTAAATATTCATAGTAAGACTCAGGGTGATGTATAATATAGGATGTTACTTTAGCTAAATTTAAATTTTCCATGTGTCTTGGATATGTTTCTGTTTTATCATCTTCTCTTAGTTAATTAAATATTCTATAGAAATAAATATATTAAAATTTCTTAGCATTCTTCAAACAGGAATATTTGTTTCACTACAATAATAACAAAACTTAGCTTATGATTCTACAGAAGAATCAGGCTTTTAAAATACTATTTTTAATTACTTATTTCATTTTTGAGATGATAATATATTTATATCAATTCTTTCTTCCATTTCCTCCCTCCAAATTCTGCCATATCCTCAACTTGTACTCTTTCAAATTCATGACATTTTACCAGTTGCTATTGCATACACACACACACACACACACACACACACACACACACACACACACACACTTACACAAACACATACATACATTCCTAAATACAACCTGTTCATCCTGTAAGATCTTATCTGTATATATGAATTATTTAAGGGCTGGAGATATGGTTTGCTTGTTAAAGGCACTTGCTCTTCTTGCAGAGGGTTTGAAATTGGTTCCCAGCACCCACACTTGGCAGCATAAAATTCCTGTAACTCCAGGCACATAGGAGCCAATGTACTTTACTGACCAACTTATGAGCATACCTGCAGGCATACACATACACGTGCAAATGTGTAAATACAGACACACATACATAAAATTAAATATATTTCTAAATATGTATTTTACAAATTATTACCATTCATATATGCACATGTGATTATATACTCTAGTATGACAATTTCATGCATGTGTACCATAAACATTGGTCATATTTAGCCCTCTTTACATACTCTCCCCCCTCATCCTACAGCTGATCTTTCTATCAACAAGTTCTGCCCCTTGGAATTTCTCATGTTTGTTTGTTAATTAGCTTACAGGGTAAAAAGTTTCATTAAAGTAAATAAAATTAAAATATTAGAATATAATACTGTAGTATATGTTATACTACAAAATAATACAACTAGCATTTTTTAAGTAAAAAAAAATTGAAAACAAACATGTTTTTCTCCTTGAGTTTAGTTCAGTGTGGTTATTGGAACTTAAAGATGTTTTTTTAATTCAAAATTTTCCCATGCATAGCATGAAGCCTGAAGGACATGTAATTTTTCAGTAGTCTTGTAGACAATTATGCCATAAACCAAATCTGACCTAACCAGAAACAAATCATAAAGAGACATTTGCCAGCGAAGCTACTTCCTAAAGGCATGGAGGATAAATAGCTCTATTGAACAGCAGTTTAGCATCCTGACAACATGGATCTGGGGATGGTCAGAGAGACTGGGATGCCGAGGCTATGAGATATAAAAGCAAGGGATGCTAGGCTGCAGCAAAATAAATGATGCACTCAAGAAAGGACGGAGGCAGGAGGCATAGAGCCAGTGACTGCATGAGAAGTAGAATCGGAGAAGCAGGGACAAAGGACTTCTGAGTCACTATGGCAACCAAGAAGGTAGCTGGACTGGGAACAGTGTGTTGTGCTCTATCCGTCAGGCATCAAGAAGAGAGATCACTGGGCTAGAAGCCTGTAAATGTGGCTATGCCCTGAAAGAGAGCTGTTTTGGATTGAAATGCCATCTGTGACTTCTCTGAAGTATTACCTGGGTTAGAAGACACACCCTGTTTTTGCTTTCTGTTTTCATATGCTTTGTGACCTGACAAAATCAAGCTGTGTCTTGATTTTTTTTTTTGTCTAAAAGATTCTAATATAATCCATTTTGCTTATTTGTGGTCCATATGAGTGCTCAGATGGCAAAATAAAAGTTTCATCCAGAGTAATTCAGAAGCAAATAAATTAAAATGGAAGTGTCAAAAATCAAGATATGGTGAGCCACACTTTTAGTAAAGACCAATTTCATATCTAAAGGTAAGGATTATTTTAAAATCTAAATTCTTGTGAGCAGAGTAAATGAAAGACATCTGATAGAGTAAGAAATATAATTCTTATTTCTTTGGAAAATGAACTATACTTCCTTTTCAAAAAAGTTATCTCTTTTGCTCATAGAAATATGTCAGGTGCAAAATGATCTTAACTGAACAGAATTAAATAAAAGTTATGTGATATATTTAGCAAGAAGTTTATGAGCAATACAGATTTTTTTAAATATATTCTTTTCTTCTGATCACTCATTATAAAAGAGAATAAAAGACTGTTAAGTCTACATAGTCTGTTTTATATTCACTCTGCATTTTGAACTCCAATTATTATTTTTTTTTTTGGTTTTTCAAGACAGGGTCTCTCTGTGTAGCTTTGCGCCTTTGCTGGATCTCGCTCTGTAGACCAGGCTGGCCTCGAACTCACAAAGATTCGCCTGCCTCTGCCTCCCAAGTGCTGGGGTTAAAGGCATGTACCACCACCGCCCGGCTCAATTATATACTGTTTTTAAAAAGTATTTTGGCTCCCCCTTACACCTATTGCCTCCAGCACACCACTAATGCCTGAGGCAGGTGGAAGACCTGGCCCCAACTTCATAAGAGTGGGAGAGCTGGCCCTGCCCCTTGACTGCTGCAGCTCTGGGGTAAGAGCAGGCCCATGCACCTGGACAACACAGTAGAGCTGGTCCTGAAGGTGTAGGTATGGGACATAGGACCTTGAGGACAGGAAGGCCTGCCCCCTGCTCATTGGGGTGCAAGGGGTGAACTCACTAGGGCAACAGAGGAGAGCTCACCCTGTTGGGGAGGACAAGGGAGAGCAGGCAGGTTAACCAACTCTTCAACTACCCAGGCCCAGAACAATGGTTATGGGTTGTCCCACCCCATCTGTGATCTCCTGGACCATGACACAGGGCAACAGCAGGATAACTAAGAGGAGTTCCAGTGAGGGCCCAACATCTAAAGTGTAGTAGAAACCAGGGACCTCAAACTGTACTCTTTGAAATGAACACTTGAAAGTAAAGATATATGGACAAAAGGATTTATTGCATGGCTCACTATGCTATACTATAGCTTCCATAACAAGATTCCCCCCCCCTCCTTTTCTTTTTCCTTTCTTTTTTCTTTTACATTTTAGCTGGGGGAGGTGTTGCAAGGGCAGAGCGTGGATTCACAGGGAAATGAATTGGGTAGAGATGAATGATGTGAATGGCACAAAGAATAAATAAAAAAGCTTAAAAATAAAAAAAAAATGTATTTTGGAACACAAAGTGTTTTCCACATTTAAATGTTGAATATAGTCATGTCTGGGATTCCTATGGCTCTACTTCCCTGTCTTGGATACATGCGACCCAGCAAGGTCGACATGTCCTCATGACTCATGCATCCATTCCCCTGCCTTCCCCAGAGATTTATCTTCCAACACATTTCTCACCAAGTCCAACATCTCAGTTCTCCCTCCTTTCATTATCTAGATCTGTAGCTGAAATTTTCCTGTGTCCTGCCTGGTCCACAACCACTCAGATCCAAGTAAACACACAGTGGCTTATATCACTTATAAACTGTATGGCTATGGCACAAGCCTTTTGCTAGCTAGCTCTTATATCTTAAATTAGCCCATAACTATTAATTTATGCGTTGTCATGTGTTCCATGGCTTTACCTGTGTGCCATTACATGCTATTCCCTGGACTGTGGGCTGGTGTCTACTGTCCTTCTTCCTGTCTGTCTCTTTGAATTTCCCACCTGCCTCTAAGCTGCCTTGCCATAGGCCAAACAGCTTTATTTATCAACCAATAAGAGCAACACATATTCACAGCATACAAAAAGACATTCCCCCATCACTTCCCATTTTCTGTCTAAACAAAAGGAAGGTTTTAACTTTAACATAGTGAAATTACACATAGCAAAACAATTATCAAAGTAAGTATTACAGTTACAATATCTAGTCTATGTATAATATCTAGTCTATTTGTATTTGGCAAAATTAAAGAAGATATCCTAAGTATCTTATATTTGTGACTCTAAGGATTCATATTTAACTTATCTTTTATCATAACTAAGAAGATTATAACTATCTAGTCTTCAACTACATCAAAGACCTCAGAAGGATATAATATTACCTGAGAATTGGGAAAAGGACACAAGCAACTTTCAGGAGTCTTGCGAGAGTAGACAGAGACAGCTGTCAGTCTGGACAGTCATCCAAAGTTCCTCTGTAAAGCTGGGGCATCTGTCTTCAGCCCACAGGCCTAGAGTCTCTCAGTTACTGCTCTCTGTGTCCTGTAGAATGTCTGGCAGTTTCCTCTGAGAAGCAGGAACCTAAAGGACCATTTTGCCAAGCAAACTTCAATAGTCACCTTCCTATGGGTCCTGCATGTCCAGTGGATCAAGCAGTCCAGGCAAGAACAGTTTCTTGCCCAAATGGCTATTTTTGCCAAGAAGAAGATAAACTCCATATAGAGTGTCTTCAATGCCCATCCTCCTCTTTGAAGTAAATCTGGTGCTGCCAGGAGCAGATTTGTCTCACTGTCCAGAAAGTCTAAATTTTTAAAATATTTTAAATGCCATATTCTGCAGGTCTTTGAAGTGTTTGAAGATTACCTACTTAATTGATTTATATCTATGTATACCTAGAAAACTTAACATGACTGTAAGTTTGACTATCATAGAAGACTAATTATTAATCTGTATTGTTTAATTATTCATTGCAATCTAAATGAGTTACATAAACACAATACCTCAAATGAGAGCAGAAATAAATATACAGAATAACAAAATTAAGGTTAAATTTGTATCAATAAACTAAAATTCATAGCAATGTAAAACATTTTGAAACAAGTTGTTGCTCTTTAAAAGTAGGTTCATTAATCTACCCTTTCATCCTATTATATCTATATAGATCCATCTCCCTTTGAAGACACTGTCCAAAAAAAAGAAAGAAAAAAGAAAAGAAGAAAGAGAAAGAAAAAAGAAAAAAAAGCACTACAAATTGAACAATTTAAATTCTCCAACAACTCAAAGCTCAAATGTGAAATAATAAAAGTAATATAATATAAAAATAAATTAATTGAAATATTAAAGGAAAAGGAAACATTCTAATAGACCTTGGAAAATGTCCTAGTACTGGCGATTTTGTGAATTCCAACAACAGAATATCAGAGTATATTTCAAAAATGGTCACAAAATTTTTATCTTACATTTAAGACTATAATCTAATGATAGACAGTGAAAAAGTTTTTGTTTCTGAATATGCCACAAATTGGACCAAGATCAAACCTCCACCATTAGCAGAAAACTGTCAATTTCTACATTATCATGTGCTTCTAAACACTCTTACTATTTAGTTTATCTGTAAAAGTCAGTTTTAGGATATAAATTTCATGATATTTGATGTATAACATAAGCCATGAGCATGATCATTAAATTTGATTGTCAATGAATAAGAGGAAACCCAGACAAAGTTATTTCAGTTCATCTCTGTGAGGGCATTTTCAAGAGATTGACATGTGAGTCAGGGGTTTAAATTATGGAGACTCACCTTCACTCACGTGGGGATGGCCCCAACAGAGATGACTTAGTGGAATGTCCTTTAGTGGAGGCTTGACTATAGGACCATGACAGAGGGTCCTCACTGTTGCAAAAAGCCAGAGTAGCTCTAAGGAGAGGTTGGTCCTGAGACTTCAGATCAATAGAATCACCATGGTTTAATTATATCCTGGGATAATCACAGGCATTCAGCCTTTAGGCAAGTTCCTGAAACCTGATGTATGAGCTGCTGAGTATACTGGGCTCCATTCCAACATAACTACAGCAGAGAATAAAAGATTATTCTCAAGCCCTAAAATTTAATGTTGGCCTTTTAGGTGTTTTGGACTTATTTGCTGGCTATTATTCATTTCCTCCCGCTGTTCCCTTCCCCCATTTGGAGTGATAATTTCTATCCTAGATGTTTCTCACAGTTGTATTTTGAAGAATATATATATATATATTCTTTTAGTTTCAAAGGTATGCAGTTATAGGCTAATGCAGATGAATTTCTAAATGGTCTTATTAAATAAAAAACATGGAGCCAAATATAGAGGTGAGAGCCTTAGAGAGATTAGGGAAATAGGGAAAGCCACCAGTCAACCTTACCTCACTAGCTCTGCAGCTTCCAAAAGCTGTGACTTCCTGTTTACCCAAGCCTATATGCCTTGCTGTTCTGCCATCTGATTTGTTCTCTCTGTTCAGCTACATCACTTCCACTTCCTGCCCAGCTCTGTCACTTCCTGTCTCTCTGTACAGACTCCAGACCTCCATGGTTAACTAGTTTTGGAATTTAAGGCATGTGCCACCACACCTGGCTGTTTCCAGTGTGGCTTTGAACACACAGAGATCCTGCCTGCCCAGTGATAAGATTAAGGGCATGTGCTGCAGTTGCCCAACTTCTTTGTTTTCTTAAAATGGCTTGCTATTTCCTCTGATCTTTAGGGAAGCTTTATTTATTAAAGCACAAATAAAATATCACCACATTTTAGCACAAATAAAATATCACTGCAGAGTAACTTCTATAGTTGAACTGTTCTTTTAATCACACAAATGTCTGAGCTAGCTGATATTTGATGAAAACCTAGATTCTAGTTGATCTTGGAAGGAATTAATACTTGAGGACTATTAAGACTGAATCCATCTATAATTCATGTGAATGGAACATACATATGTTTGGGAATTACATGAGCAGAATTCTCTATATTGCATGTGTCTATGTCAATTTTATTATTTAATATTAAACTCTGAAATAATGCTATCAAATGTATAGTGTGGAAATGCAATCTGTCATGGAAGTACTACCATCACAAATGAGATATATGTAATTACAAGAGTTCTGAAGGACAGGTCTGTCCTTTTCATTCTATGTAGACACATATAAGCAAAGAGCTAACACTTCCATATTAGAAATTCTAGAATAGTTAACTAGGGTCTGGAAAAATGCTATTGTTTATAATTATTCCATCTAATATATGTTTTGTCAAAAATCAAACATAATTTAGATAGTAAAAATTAGTGTCAAAGGTGTGGTGGATTTAGACAACTAATTATTCTTCTGCTGTTGTAAGCAAGCTGGGAAAGAGACTCATGATGCAGTGTCGACAGACAGCTTAAAAAGTAGTGTACATAAAGAAAAAGCAGGATGGAAATTGAAATATATCACTTAAAATTCCAAATGCAATGCATAAAGATAGGAAGGAAGAGCTTTGCTTTTGAAACCTCAATAAAATTAAATGCTACAGACTCACCTACTGACAGATTATTGCCATAATCAAGTGATATCTGATATCTTTCTCATATTTTCAAACATAATATGCCTAGTTGTTTTACAATAATTATGTTATATTCTTAGAGAAATTAATAAAATTTATAAAAGATATCTCATTAATATGATACCATGGACTGAGACTATTAAGTATTTTGGGGCCACAATGTCTTTGAAACACACAAATTTTAGCTTTTTACAGTCTTAAAAATATTGTTTCACTCACTACTTCATTCCAAGATGATGCTGTCAAGTGTAGTAAAAAAAATAACCTAGAGATGACAGAAAGAAAAAAATTAAGCACAGAAATTATTAATCACACTTAGTAAATAAGACAATAACACAGTATTTTTCTTTTAAAATAAACTTTTCTTTTGCTGTAGTTCTGATTTGATTTTCTTCAGCTCTTTTCATAGTTTAGTAATTGATCTTTTCTTATTTCTCTGCCCTTTTATGTTCCATATTAAAGAAGTACCCATGGACAAGTGAGTTTTGAGAATATGTTATGAATTTAAGCAAACACATGGATTCCCTTCTTGCAAATTCAACTCAATATTGAAATATTTTCAAGTGATTTATATGTAATTTTCAGATTTCAAATGAGTGTTGCAGTATAATATGTAACTTTCTGGATAGTTCCCTCAATGATGTCACATTCTAAATTACTCAAGATACATTCCTGGCATGAAAAAAATGAAGAAAAAAGTATAATTGTGACAGACGTTGTTCAGCACATGTTTAACCTCTTCTTCCTTGCACTTAGATAGTAGCCATTTGAGTGGCTACAGATCTGTAAATGAAAGTTGCCTACTTTGTCCTGAAGATCAGAATAGACTTAAAATGTATACAAATTGGGATCTGTAATTGGTATGTAAAATGAATAAAAAATTTCTTAATAAAAAATTATCTACATTCTCTCTTTTGTCAACATAGTAAATTTAAGCCTCATTTTGAGACACCCATATTATTAAATGTTAAAGAATTCAGAAGGCTAGAACATAAGAAATACAAGGAAAAGAAATGTTCTTTTAATCTCATTGAAAGCAAGAGTAAAAGAAGAAATTTTAATATACTGAACATACTTACATATTAATTTTCTATTAATTAAATTTAAATTGTAGAGAAAAGAAGCATATTTATTTATAATTTAAATATTTTTATCTTACTGTATAATGAACTAACCTATAACTGCACATATCCAAGATGTAAATATAAACAATTAAAAATCTTCTGCATTTAGTTATACATTTTTGATTAATTAATCAATTAATTATTTTTTTCTCAGCCTAATCAGAGATTCCCCTTCCTCCCACTTCTCTTCCCAGGCCCTTCTCCCCATCCCCTCCCTTTCCCTACTCTTCGGAAAAGCCCAGGCCTTCCATGTACATTAGCCAGTTATGGAATATCACATTGCACCAAGACTAGGCACCTTCGGAGGAACTCAGCAGGAGGAAAGGGTCCCAAGGACAGGCAACAAAGCCCGAGACAGCCCCCGCTCCCTCTGTCAGGAGTCCCACTTACTATATTAGTTTTTATTTATTTATTTATTTTTTAAAGAAACTAATGATAAAAACAGAAAGATAAGCCGGGCAGTGGTGGCGCATGCCTTTAATCCCAGCACTCGGGAGGCAGAGCCAGGAGGATCTCTGTGAGTTCGAGGCCAGCCTGGGCTACCAAGTGAGTTCCAGGAAAGTCGCAAAGATGCACAGAGAAACCCTGTCTCGAAAAACAAAACAAAAAAAAAACACACAAAAAAACCCAGAAAGATAAAATAAAGCTTTAAAAATCCATAGAACCTTGTCACTGCTGTTATTCATGTAAATCTACAGAGACGAAATTTTTATGAAAAATTTAAAAAATCAAATTTTGGTACACTGATTTATGCTGAAAACTAGAAAAGGGCTTATAAAGAGATGATATGGTTTGTGACAATGCATCCAACCTTTACTTCTACTTTTAGTGGAGATTTTTTAAGTGACATCATACATCAAGTGAGATTAATATTTAACTGAAGAATGTTAAACCAAAAACCATATAATACACATTCTGCTCTGCAGCTCATGAAAGCTTCCCTAAAATTTGATACACAAACTTTAATGTATTTAGAAAAATTGAAATAATTCCATCAATCCTATCTGCCCCATGTAATAAAATGAATCTTGATCCACAGAGCTCCCTGTTAAGATGTACCAGGATAAGATCTAATGCAGTCCTCCAGATGATGTGAGCGGATGTTCTTAGGGCTTCTTCTGTTCCAGGAGAGCCAGATGGGTGTGTATCTACCACATCAGGGACTGTGGAGCTTAACCACCAGGTTAAGGAGAGTCATGGGGAAAACCTACATTCATCAGCACAAGACAGACCTACTTTACACTCATTCTTCCCTGTATTTGTTCTTCGATTTGTTGTACTTCCCAATACTAAAGCCATTAGCAAAACTTCCTTAGTTTTATTTCCAACAGAGATTTGATATCTCTTAATATAATGTATGTTTTGAATAATGCCTAACATTAACATTATGTACATGTACAAAGAAATGCTAATTAAAGTAGAGAAATATTTGAAGACTATGTTTGTTTTAAACTAAATATTACAGTACGTATATAAAATAATATGTTGAATATATCTCAATTACAATTAATTAGTATCATCATTTTGCCTTTAAATTTGAAAAAAAATGTAAAAAGAATAATCATTCAGGTTTGGTTATAACAAGAAACAATGTTTACTAAGCTAAATGACAGTGAGGTTGACTTTTGATTTTGCTTATTGTAGAAGTGAATATAATCAAGTTCAGCATGTTCCAGACTGTGAAGTGATGCCAAAGATTGTGGGATCAAGACATTTATATCACCCTCCTGTGAAGCTCAGGGAGCATCATGGAAGAGGAGGCTGAAAGAGCAGAGTCAAAATAGAGAGAAGGGCTGCACAATGCCCTTTCTCAGCATGGCACAGTGAATACAGTCTTGGACTCACAGAAACTGCAGGTACTCCATGTCCCCAATCAGCTATGGATGGAGACACGGCTAGTGGGACCTGTCTCTCCACAACGAACTCTGGCTTCTCCCTGAGTCATCTTCATTAGTCAGGTAAAATGGGTGAGTACATTCAGCTCCAGTGCATGGTACCAATAATGATCACACAGACGGCTTGTTTAAACTTGGCAGATCACAAAACACATCAAAAATCACATAAATGTGGGAAGACACTTTTGAAGAGTGTGTTTTGACAGAGATGGGAAGTGAGAGCAATTATGTTTTTTATACATGAATGAAAATATCAAAGAACAAATTTAATTAGTAATTATTTTAATTGTATTTTTATTTTGAAATGCATTTACCTTATTATTAAAAATATACTAATAAAAACATCACACATCCAAATTAAACAGACACAAAGTCTGTACATATCAATGAACCTCTATACAATTTGAATAATTACTTAGAACAAAGGTTGTATAGAGTCACACTAAATTTTAAACTTTTTGTATTGAATATATTTTATATATTTATATACTTTTTGAAATATAATTCTTATTAACAAAAACTATAATTATGTTTTATTAGTAGTTAAACATAAAAAAACAAAAAACTAAGAAAATTTAGAAATACTTCAACTGAAAAAAAATTCCTTTAATGAGAAATGCTAAGTAAACTAACATCATAGTAAGGATTATCATGGGTTGTTAAGGAACCTGTAAGGCAGGATTTTTTTCTTTTTTTGGTGTTGATGTATTTAACAAGATGATACTAGTGCAAACAGATTCTCTATTCTTATCACAATAATTGGCAGAGAAAGAAAGGGAATGAGAGAGAGAGACAGAGACAGAGAATCAAGAATACACAATTAATACTTAAAATGCATAAAATTTCAAAGCAAACAAGTGTTATGGGATGGTCTGTATGTCAAATGCTCTGATTGGTCAATAAATAAAACACTGATTGGCCAGTGGCCAGCAGGAAGTATAGGCAGGACTAACTGAGAGGAGAATTGAGAGAACAGGAAGGTGGGAAGAGACACTGCCAGCCACCGCCATGACAAGCAGCATGTGAAAATGCCGGTAAGCCATGAGCCACGTGGCAAGGTAAAGATTTATGGAAATGGATTAATTTAAGATCTAAGAACAGTTAGCAAGAAGCCTGCCACAGCCATACAGTTTGTAAGCAATATAAGTCTCTGTGTTTACTTGGTCGGGTCTGAGCAGCTGTGGGACTGGCGGGTGACAGAGATTTGTCCTGACTGTGGGCCAGGCAGGAAAACTCTAGCTATAAACAAGAAGAATAAACTATAGATTGGAATAGTAATTAATATCCACATAGCTGCTAGAAAGGGATTGAATGAATGAGGACCCACTTGTGGTTGAGGAGGCAAGACAAAATCAAATCATGAGAGGAAACATAAGATTCTTTAGACTGATTTTCACTCTGGCTTTTCCTAAAGATTGCTTCATTCTTCTTCTTTGTAGTGATGTAAAGCATTAGGACTAAGAACAGTATGCTATGATGTAATTTATATTAACTTACCATGTACATTTCAGTAATACTTTATTGTTGGTCATATTTTGAACTGGGAAATATATTTTAGAATTAAAAGAGTTAACAATAATTGTATTTCAAGGTCAGATACTATGGGAATTTTCCAAATAACCAAGATCTCATTTCATCTTTTAAAACCAACTGTAACACAGGTGATGACAGATTCAATATTTTTGGTAATGTAAGACAATTGAGTCTGTAGAAAAGTAAACAAATAAATTACTTTATAAATTTATTTGCAACTTAGAGTCAAATAGCACTGAAAGATCATTTGTAAAAGTGACTTTAAATTGTCACTAAGTAAAATTATGTTGTAGGGAAAAGTTTCATAAACATAATTGGTAGATTTATCTTTATTATGAAAGACTGATCACACCCTTTTGTGTCATCGATGGTTGAAAGTTGCCTAATATGTGGTTATTTCCCTGTTTCTCTGTTAAGACAGAGAACAATTGAACCCAATGCACCCTTCCTGCATTAGGCAATAATTTCATAAGGAAATAGAAAGGTATGTGTGTATGAGTCTATTCATTTTTGTACTCATATGTATATTGATGTATTATAACGAGCTTCCAAGTTATCAGTGTTTAATAAGGCAATATAAGTAGTGTTATGTACACTACAAAGACCTTGTATAGGGACATTATCTAAGCCCATGTCAAATAATTTTTAAACAAAATTAACAAAGTTTTTACTGGATACTTTTAATAAAATTCAAATTGATTTTATCTATTAAGACTAAACTGAGCCATGCAATCTAAAAATACAGAGAATTTTGATGCTTATATTTAAAAATTAATAACTTGTGAAATTTGTAATTCTTTTTCAGATAGCCTCTTTCTCTAAATCTTTCAAAATTGATAAGTAAAACCTAAGTTCAGCTTGTATTAGATATACCAGACACATCTATATTAAGAATCACCTTTGTTTCACAGAGAAAATTTTTTCAGTGCACATGAAATGGCTAAACATTTCTGCCACTGAATTTGAGTCAATAAAGTTGAAGGTATTTATTGAAATCCATAATCTTCTGGTTATTATTCCCAGAGCTTCAAGTCATTCCAAAAAAGCCATAACTAAGGGGGTCATACTCAATTTAATATGAGTCTGAACTTTCAATAAATATCATCTACTGAAAGCATAAGTAAGTGTAGTTCTTATCTTTGCAACACTCCATATAATTAAATTCAAAACTCAGAACTGAATCTTTTAAAAGTATGTTAGAATTTTAACTTTAACAACTGTAAAAAAAAAAAAATGTCTCATTTCTTCTCCAGGCCTGTTGCTAAATGATGCAAAATTTCATGAAATTCTTTGTTATTGTTGTTTTTGGTTGTGAGAAATGAGCTGAATATTTCAAATCTAGTTCTCATTTTTCACTTTCTACTGGAGGCCTTAAAGTAAATTCATATGTCTAAATATGCCCCCAATTAAGAAAGTAAGAAAGTCACTACAGTTGGAGAAAGTGAATTGCATAATTATATGGTCTAGAGAAGATTTATGTTTCTTGCATTTGAAGAAAGGAGATTATTGTAAATCAAATCCAGAAACAATAAAACCAGTGGGTGATATTTTTGTATTCTCAAGGAAAATCATTTGATAAGAGCCTGGAGCAAATGTAGACAAACTACCAGTCATTGGCAAAATCTGCATGTTAATTTTTATAAAGGAAGTTTATATTTTTATATATAAGACATGATTAAACACAGCTGTGACTTTGTTTTTGTTACATTGTCTGTGCTTGATTTGTATTAGCAGAAGCTTTGATATTTGTATTGGAATCTATCTGGCCTTCACCACTGAAAATGTTTTCTATCTGGGTTTTTAAACAGAAGTACCATTAAATGCTAAGGTGCAAAGACTCAAAAAGAATGAGGATTAAACTATTTTGTCTCTTGATAATGTAAAGGTATTAAAATAACTTAATATCTGAAATTAATGGACAAATGTATGTGTTGGCTATAAAAAATGATTCCATATATGACCCAATTGAAAGCACTAGAAGGTTAATTTTTAGGATTTTCTTGAAGGACCATTCCAGGATTCTGTCTTATATTGTTTAACAGATTTTACTCTGCATTATGGCACACCTATTGGCCATCATAGATTGACTCTATGTCTCCCCATGAAAGATCATAATCAAAAGATGACAGCTTCCCAGCTTTATCTTATAGGCTCCACATTTTCTTCCGTTAAATTTTTTTGTAATTCACTCTTTTCATATTTTATCTTGTGTTAGTGAACAATGGACAAAATAAGTCCTTATAAGAGTGGACTGGGAATGTTAAATATAACTATTGGGACTGCATTTTATCTTTAAGCTGAAATTTTTTTCAAGAGGTGTAATTTGAAATCATTAAGGTAATAGTTCTTTTAGTTTAACACATATTCACTAGATCATACAGGATTATATGTTTCTTTCTTAACACTTTGACCAAATATGTATGGGGTATTTCTCTATGTCACATAGCGTTATAAGATCAAGCTCTACAGGGCATGGAGCCATTTTATTGACCAAGTTGGTATTCATTTGCTATGTAGTTTGCTAAATTTCTGTGGAGCAAGAAGTAGAAAAATTGGTGCTCGAAGCATAGTTGTGCTAGGATCTTCAAGTCCAATCTCCCAGTGACCTACTTCTTCCCAAGATGCCCCACTTGCTGAAGGTTCCACAACAATAAAGATGCCCACTATGGGATTTCTAAGATTGGTCAGCAGTTAAGAAGCCTTGTTTATCCTGCAGAAATCTTGAGCTCCTTTCCCTGAGCCTGCACGGTGTCCTGCAATTCTAATGACTAGAACTCCAGGTTGTCCAGTGTGCACTTCATGTCTCCATGCATTCCTGTACACATATGTTGTACATGCATACATGCAGGCACACACACATAAAATACAAGAAATAATAAATACTTGTAAAAGCTGTACATTGAATTCTATAATAACACTACTTCCTTGGGCTTCATAAAATTAAAATGAGGAAAACAGCATAAAATTAAATATTCAGTCCTTCAGTTGCTATGAGTTCTTGGTGAACACTCTCCACAGAGTACAAAGGGAACATGACTAACTGCTCAGAAACTGTTACTAGATCACTTTGAGTCAACTTAAAAAAGAGGATCCCACATCTCTCCAGTATAAACATAGCAGTATTTCAACACATAGCAAGTGCTGCATGAAAGATGGATTTAATGTGGTATAGGAAAATTATTTAACATTTCTTTCAATATATTTATTCAAAATAGAATAAAAAGCATACAAGTTTTGTTTAGTATCACAATACCAAAAGTTTTCACTGGAGGAGAAATTCAAGGTGTAAAGCAAACAGAATTACAGCTATTCTTGAGAATGCAAAACTGGAGTCGTTTATTTCATTGCACAACAGACAACAGCTATTAGAAGCCACTGACTTTAATCCAGTCCTGCTTGCCCGTGCTTTCAGAACAGAACACATCTGGTCAATTTGCTCTCTAAAAGATGCTAGAGTTTCATCATGCAGTATGTGCCGAATGTTGGTCTCGTCTTCTTATCACATGCAGAAAATGAAATTTCTGCTATCAGTCTCATCATGGTTAGTTTCTGGATTTCAGGAAATTGTGCTTGTTTAGCTATGTGCTATCTGAGCTAAACATAGATTTTTCCTGAAAACTGAATTAAAGAATAATTTCCTATGGAGAGAGGGATTCTGTCATATGGGAGCAGAATACATATTTTTAGGTCAAATTCTAGTGCAGAGATAAGGCCTAATTTTTCTGGGGTCAGCAACATTTGCCAAGTACAACAAAGTAAGGCTTTTAGTACACTGAAATAACTTTCTTCAATACCTTCATTTTAAGTCTACAAATTTACAAATATTATTGTAATTATACATATTATAATATGTTATAAAATATTCTAATTGGACAGAAAATGGAACTGTTAATATAACACATAATTTTAACATACCTGAACATTAAGAAAACCATAGAACTGTGACTTCTGTTTGTGCTTCTAAGAACTCACATTTAATAGATGTATTAAAAGAGAATAAGAATATTTTATTATATCTTCGTACCTTTGTGAAAAATAAATAGCCTGAAATAAAATGGGTGTGTTGATATCATGAAGTAAAGTCACCTTACTACATGTTATTGACATTATCTATGGGTAGTAGAAATTTCATTAAAAAAAAAGTGAAAAGTAAAAAACAAAAACAAAAACCTGTGTTGAATGGTTGCTTGGTATGGGAAAAGATAAAAAGATGATGATGGAAGATGCTCTAAACAAAAATTAATTCAAATATAGAGATTTTTGTTGTTGTTGCTGTACTATTTACACTGCTTTGACAAAGTCATTACAGAGAATAATGTCTTGCAGCCCCAGCTTGAATCTTGAAAACAAAGGTGCAGCCAGGTTCAGCTCCTGACAAGGGCTCTCTCCCTGCTTCTAAAATTGTCACTTACTGCTATATCCTCACATGACTCAAGGTAAAGGGACTCTGAACAAAATCTCTTCTGGTTAAATTTATTCACAAGAGAGATAAACATGGGAACATAATTACCTCTTAAATAGCTCACTTTTTGATAGCATCCCATGGATGCTATTTTTGACCACTTGACTAGAAGGAAATGAATTAAAATCATAGACATACTTATAAATATGATTATATAAAAATTAATTTCTTTATTTTTTTCTTTTATTGAAAATAGTTTTTTTTCATGCAATATGTTTTGATTATGGATTCCCCTCCCTACACTCCTCCCAATCTTCTCTCTATTGGTATCCAAACTCTTTCTTTAGAAAACAAACAGGCATCTAAGGAATAAGAATGAAAATAAAGTAAGATAAAACAAAACAACAAAAAACTGGGAATAGAACAAAACAACAGTAGAATTAGAGCCAAAGAAAAATCACTAGAAACACATAGACACTCAGAGGCAGACAAAAATCACACATACAGCAATCCCACAAAAGCTGAAAACTGAAAGTCATTATATTTATGCGACTTATCTGGGTCGTTAAAAATTTTTGACACAATCTCCCCCGTGGGATGAGATCAACCTGGTAGACTCAGTCCAGGCAGGTCCAGTCCCCTCCTCCCAGGCTGAGCCAAGCGACCCTGCATAGGCCCCAGGTTTCAAACAGCCAACTCATGCAATGAGCACAGGACCCGGTCCCACTGCCTGAATGCCTCTCAAACAGATCAAGCCAATCAACTGTCTCACCCATTCAGAGGGCCTGATCCAGTTGGGGACCCCTCACCCATTGGTTCATAGTTCATGTGTTTCCATTCGTTTGGTTATTTGTCCCTGTGCTTTATCCAACCTCGGTCTCAACAATTCTCGCTCATATAAACCCTCCTCTTTCTCACTAATTGGACTCCCAGAGCTCCACCCGGGGCCTAGTAATGGATCTCTGCATCCAGATCCCTCAGTAGTTGGATGGGGTTTCTAGCACGACAATTAGGGTGTTTGACCATCCCATCACCAGAGTAGGTCAGTTCGGGCTGTCTCTCGACCATTGCCAGCAGTCTGTTGTGGGGGTATCTTTGTGGATTTCTGTGGGCCTCTTGCCCTAGAGGAGGTGGGAATAGGGGGTGGGCTGGGGGGAAGGTGAGGGGGGCAGGAGGGGGGAGAACAAGGGAATCCGTGGCTGATATGTACAACTGAACTCTATTGCAAAATAAAAAAAAAAATTTTAAAAAAGCGAAAAAAAAAAGAAATGGGTTTCAGTGTCATTATGCTTAGAGGACTTATTCATCTATCATTCTTAATTATTATAGAGAAAGGGTAGTTTAACTTCTTTATAGTCTGTTGATGAAACAATTCTGATATTAATCAAATGTACAATTTAGCAACCAAATTGAATGGTATTTTCCAAGTTGTCTCAGTCCTCTTTCAGACTCAGCTACATAAGTGGTCAAGATTGTTGTTTTGAAAGCAAATAAAACTCAGTTTGGGGAAAAAAAAAATTGACACAACATTATGAGACAAAGTACCTCCAAAGATCAAAGATACTCTTGAGTTCATCTTGGATTGGCAGACTACAACTGCTGGGCAAGGGGCCTACCCTTAGAGAGTGTTTTGTTTCCCCAGTGAGACTCCCTTGGAGCAAAATAATTTCTCATTTCAAGTGGCTATCAACTAGAGGTAGCTTCTGGGTTAAAGATGAAAGAATGTGTCTATTTCTCCTCTTATCTTTAGACTTAATCAATGTAGGCCATGTGGGCTCTATACATGCTGCGAGAGTCCTTGTAAGTTCATATGTGCAACAGTCCTCACGTGTTTAGGAGGCCCTGTTTCCCTAGTGTCCTCAATCCACTCTGGCTTCATACTCTTTCCCCCTCCTCTTCCTGAGGGTTCCCTAAGCCCTGAGTGTGGAGGATTTAATGAAGACATCCAATTTAGGGCTGAGTGTCCCAAGGTCCTTCATTCTTCTGTCATTTTCATACTTTATTTCTGTGTATTTGCCCCCATCTGCTGCAGGAGGAAGTTTTTCTGATAAGGCTTGAGGAAGATTCTGAGCTATTAGTATAGCAGAATGTTATTAACAGTAGTTTAATTGCTAAGTTCCTTTAGTAAAACAATAATATTTGGGTTTCCCCTAAGTCACTGAGCCACCTAGTCTCAGGTTCTTGGTCATCAGAGCAGTGCCGGGTATGAGTTACGTGTCATAGATATCAAATGTGATATGGGCTGGTTGTTATTTCCACACACTTTTGGCCTCTATTGCACCAGTGGATCTTGTAAGCAGGCCACCATTGTAGACGAAGGATTTGTAGCTGGGTTAGGATTTACTCTTCTCCTTTGGTAGCCTTTTCCAGTACCATGAATACTAGTCCTTAGGAATGAAGGCTCTAGATAGGACCAGTATGACTTCTCCACATTCAATCTGTTGTGTAGGTTTTTTTTTCCAGCAATAGGGCATTATCATCCATTTGTGAAGAGCAACCAATAGCCTCTGCAATAGCATGGTTTGTTTAGTGGGTTCCCATAGGACTCCTTTGGCCAACGAACCAATCAAAGGTAAACCAATCCCAGTACAACAAGCTTTATTTACTGAGGAAGAAGACAAGATGGGGCTCTGTGTCCCCTACTACTTGAAAATTTCATTTAGATTACATTCATATATATATATATACAGAGAGAGAGAGAGAGAGAGAGAGAGAGAGAGAGAGAGAGAGAGAGAGAGAGAGAGAGAGAGGCTTCTACAGTACTACATATCCATAATGACCCCTCAAATGCCTCCATAACTTTAGCTGTCTCTCCCTGTATTCCTTATACTGTCCCCCTCTTCAATTATCTTTACATTTGATCATCACATTCCAGTCCCTCCACACCCCATCCATTCATAATTATCTAGTCTGTGTCCTCTGGCATGGGAGAGCCACCCCTCATCCTTAGGCACTTACTCTATAGTTAAACCCTGTGTTTATACAGATTGTCACTTGCTTATCAATGACCTAACAGCTAACAGCCCCATATAAGGAAATACAAACCATATTTGTTTTGATGAGTGGGGGTGACCTCACTCAGGTTGATTTTTTTCTAACTCCTTCCATTTTGGTAAATTTTATGATTCCATTTTAAACAACTGAGTAATAGTCCATTGCATAATACACCACATTTTCTTCATCCTTCCATCCTTTGATGGATTGCTGGATTGTTTCCAATTTCTGATAATGAACGTGGCTGAGAAAGCATTTCTGTGGAAGGATGAAGCATCCTGTGAGTATATTTACAAAGGTAGATTGGATCTTAAGGTAGATTCACATCTTCCCGAGGAACCACCACTATGGATCAATGTACCCCATACTCCACATTTTCACTTGCTTGTTATGTCACTTTCTTCATTAATCTTGGCCATTCTCCTTTCTCTAATATAATATTTGTATCGGTTATGTGAGAATTTCACAGAATGCATCTCAATCACATTCACTTTCGAGTCCTTCTGGCTCTACCCTTCATTCTTGTAACCTTCCCCAAGAAAAAGAACAGAAAAATAAATAAATAAATGAATAAATAATAACGAGTCCAATTTGTTTGCCCTTACACCCACTGGAGAATGGGCAAACTCCCAGGGGACAGCCCCTTAAAAAAACTGAATTTTTCCACATCCCCACCTCCACCAGAAGCCAACCACTGCAAAGAGCTACACTTTAGGAAATGTCCTTCCTTCCTTCCTTCCTTCCTTCCTTCCTTCCTTCCTTCCTTCCTTCCTTCCTCCCTCCCTCTCTCTCTTTCTTTCTTTTTTCCTCACTCTTGCTCCCTCGCTCTTGCTCTCTCTCTATTTTGTTTTTACATCTCAATTAAAGTTTCCCCTCCCTCCTCTCTTCCCAGTTCCTCCCCTAACCCCTCCTCTCAACACACCTACTACCTACCCGTCCCTCCTGCCCCATCCACTCCCCCTCTGCTGTTCTCTTCAGATACAGGCAGGACTCCCATGGATATCAGCCCTCACTGTTTCTTAGGAGTGTGTCATGGCTTTGGCTTGACTATGGGAAGTACTTCTGAAATCCTAACAGGTTTGGCCACTGCTGGTCCCCAGTAAAGTGTGTTTCTAGGTATTGGGTGCAGACACTTAGCAGTGAGGATGGGTGAGTAGGGTTTGACAGGGGCTGAGGGGGTCCACAGGAAAAGGCATATAGGATCTTTGTAGAGGAACGAAAGGAGAGAGGAAAGAGATCTTATACAAGACGATCTGCTGCAGAAGTGGGGATAAAACTAGAGACTGTATTTGGAGGAAATTAGAGAAAGCATTTCTACACCTTGAAAAGCTTACGGAGAAACATGAGAAAATGAATTGAGACATAGAAACAAGCTCAAGTACATCTTTATGATAGACAAAGACTGTTTCTTTACTGTAAATATAGATCACCTACTTGATTCTGTGACTGGCGTGGTCACCACTTTCCAGGGAATCCATTGTTTTTTATCTTATGCACATTCGTAAGTTACAGACAAATATGTGTACTGACAGTCTTCTTTTTTGAAAATAAAACAACAGTGTATTATATATGGATATATGTTTATATATTTATATACATGTATATGTATGATTTTTCATTGTGAATTGATATAATTTATCTTTGTTCTAATAATTTATATGGTTTTTTGATTTTGAATTACTCCAAGTGGTGAATTATAGAAGACAGAAATCTCTTATTTCAAGTTAATGTGTACTTGATATAGTGTTTTAGAAAGATATTTTACTTAGAATAGTTGCAAAATGGAACATAGTTCTGTAATTTTCTTTGAATTTCAATCTCTCACCAGATCTCTCAGTTGTAGGGGAGATAACACTTTGCAGCTATTTCAATAATTTTTTTATGATATAACATACTCTTTGAAAGTTTTATAAAGAAGCAAAATAAGTATCATATTTGAAAAAAATCTCCAACTTGATGGCATAAATAATTTTCAAGGTTTCTTTACTGTAAATATAATATGTTTTTAAAGCATTAATAAAATATAATTTTACTAAGTTGACTCAAGGTAATATTTTAAAAAATATATTATCCTCTTTTCCATTATAAAATGAACCAGTATAATGATTTATCTACACCTTGAAATGCTTACGGAGAAACATGAGAAAGTGCATTGAGACATAGAAACCAGCTCAAGTACATCTTTATGATAGACAAAGACTGTTCTAGCTTCTTTTCCAGTATATCTGAAAATTAATCTCATATACCATCATCCACATACAAAAAGGCTGGGTCAGTAAAATACTTCTATTAATGTTTTGAAATGTTAAATCTCAGTAGTGTGGAACATTTATTCTCTATGTCTCGTCTCTGAGTTGTTACTATCTATGTTGTCAATGAAATACACCATATATAAAATTCCTTTTAAGATATCTAGAAAAATGTGAATAAATTCTACACAATTTACCAATGAATGTTTTACTGATGGTAAAGTAAATTGAATGCATGATTCATGCTTGACTCTATCAAAAATATCCCCTCAGGTCAAATTCTCCCTGACTTACACAGTATCCTTGGCTTGTAGCAATGATAACAAATGGAATCAATCAAAAAGTATTTGGTTCAGCCACTATAGTGGAAGACAAAGAAGAACAGTGGAGCCATATTGATGGATGGCGTAAATGATTCGTTAAGTCACTTCTCTCCATCTATAGGAAGAGCGGAATCAAATGTGTGGTTTTTTTTTTTTTTTTTTTTTTTTGCTAAATATAACTGTTACTAGAAAATTAAGTCAGGTTATTAGCACCCCAGGAAAGAGTATGAATGAAGATAGGAAACTGTTTCCTGCCCTAGTCAAGACCAAATTCTTGTTGTATGAAAATCTCCTTTTCCTGAACTTTATCACTGATGACAACACTGATTATATATTTTGCTGAAGAATTTCTTATGGCCTATGTCTTTCAAATCAGGAGAAAACTTAAGAAAAGCACAACTAATATTCTGCAGTATATAATAAATACAAGGAAATATGAGTTGCAGTCAAGTTTAAAAACTGAATTTAGAAACACAAGAGGAAAGTTATTGAAAGAATTAACTGACAGTGAATTAGCCACTTAAAAATGCAAGTCAAAACAGATAAATATTTTGTAAGAGATTAAGTCTCTGGAATGTGTCCACAGGGACTGGTTACTATCAAACAGAAAAATGTCAAATGGCTAAGATTAACTGGCACCATTAGTGTTGTCTTTTCTTTCGCATGTTTTCATCTGTCAGTGTTTATCTTCTGCATGCTCAGCCTACTTAATTCCCTCCAAAGGACTGGAGAAATCTTGTAACAGATAATTAGTACGTGTACAGACTCATAGTTCAACCAAGCCTGGGTGACAATTCTGAGCTTTGATAATAGTCCTAAAAAACACAAAAACTATGGTTATTGTTTGTAGTATTTTTTGTGAGACATATTTGTAAGTATCTGATCGATTTCACTTTAATCTTATCATGTAAATTGCTATTCTTCCTTCCCAGAATCAGCTATTGATATTGTTGAAAAAAAAAAAGGCTAAAGATATTTTAGGTTAACAAAAGGTAATGTGATGATTTAATTACTCAGTGTATATTTCTGATATCTGAAAATATTGTGGTGAGATTTGCTTTTCTAAATATAAAAAACTACTAGAATCAATATTTTCCTTTTGTTAATCTGTAAAAAATAAAGTGTTGAAGCAAAATTGTAGATGTGAGTTAACAAATCCAAACTGTTGCTACCAGTAACATGTTTGACAGAGCCAGAGGAGAAAATGCTTAGCATAATGCAGTGTTATAATATTATCTGGTGACTTAATTCCCAAAGCATTAGCAGAATTCTGTGCCTATTATATTAGTTTATAATATAATTTCTACAAATGTTACTACAACAAATGTGTTACTGCAAAGTAATGTAAATTTTGAAACATAATATTTTAATAAATAGGTTGAGTATATCAGAATTAAATAGCTGAAGGCATTTTATATTTGTGGCAGTAGTATAAATTCAGGAATAGAACACATACTCCATTAAAATAAAAAAATGTTCTCTTTCTCATAATTGTATAGTTTATATTAAATGAGGTATATAGTCCGAAAAACCTGAATAAATGGCATTTTTTATGCTATTCTTAAAATCCTTATTCAAACAAGATAAAAACTATAAGCTTGGGTAAATTTATCTCACTACACTAATGTAGATGATGGTGATGAATCTGTCTTTTTAACTCAGGTATAAGAGCTAAATTTTAAATAAATATATATGTATGAACCCACAAAACAAGGCATTCTTTTTGTACTATTATGTAAGACGTTTAAAGTCACTGTTGTTTTCCTTTTATGATGTTGGAGGTTTCACTCATGCTTTACCTGGAGTGAAGGAAATGCATCCATACAAAGCAACCTTGTACAGTGTTGGGAGAGCTGAAAAGAGTGGTGCCAGTCTGACATTTACAGAAATGTATTCCAGTGTCTCAGTGTCTGTCTTGGTGCCCAGTAGCTTCAGGTCCTGTTGCCCCAGGCCCCTACTGCCTGAAGATGCAGGGAAGCTTTTTAGCACCTCACTTCAAAGAAATAAAAAGTGACAAAGTGGGAGCATTTCACTGAAGAAGCTGGCATTGTCTTCTTTCACTCTCCAGCATTTGGGTATATACATCTAAAGCTCCATCTCACTTCCTGAAAAGTATTGCTTTATTTCAAGTTTGTACCGAAGGTTCTGATCTGCCCGAATCTCAATAAGCTATAGAATTCACCAGCAAGAGGAAAAAGAAGGTTTTATTACAGTCAAATCATTAGAGTAAGGCAAAGTGGGTAAGAGAGGGTTTTTAAACACAACTTGAAAAAAACCTCCGTAGGATTCAGATATAGTCAAGCTTTCAGGACATTTTTAAATTAGTGATTGATGCGGGAGGGCCCAGCCCATTCTGATGGTAGCACCCATCGGCCAGTGCTCCTGGGAGCCCTCAGAAATCATGCTGAACAAGCCACAGCAACAAGTCAGTAAGAAGCATTCCTCCATGGTTTCTGCTTGAGTTCCTGCTGCTATGTTCCTTCTTGAGTTCCTGCCCTGACTTCCCTCAGTGATGAACTGTTACCTGGAGGTATTAGATGGACTAGACCCTGTCTTCCCAAGTGGCTTTTAGTTGGTCATGCACTTTATTATATTGATAGAAATCCTAACTAAGACAAAAACATCCCAAATTTCCTTCATCTGCTTATCTGTTGATTGGTACCTTAGATGTATTTGGACTACTGTGAAGAGTGCTGCAAGAAGCAGGGGTTTCGAGGTATTGCTGTAGGAAGAAAGCTTGGCTTTCCAAGAGGGGCAAGCTAGATCATCAGAAATCTCCATGTTTAATAAATTGAGGAAATTTCACACTGCTTTCCATAGTGGTTGGACTAATTTCTAACTTACATTTCCACCAGCAGTGAATTACAGTTCCTATAACACCCACTATGACTAGGGTGAATAGATTTTATCAGAGGTAGTTAAAAAGCTCATCCTTATATAGATAACCAGGATTGTTTGCCTGAGGGGAGAATTATTGTGACCCAACATACAAACTGACTCTATCTTTATATTCAAGTTTCAAGTTGAATGATGTTGAAATAAACTAAAACTTTATAACAAAACAGAAAACAAAGAAAGAGTAAAAACAAAACATTTCCTCCATAGCAGAAAAGGACACAAAAGAAAGACATTCCAGTACTCTTTTGCTTTTGAACTTTTCTTCTATTACAAACCCTGATGAAATTTGTGCAATAAAAGAACCCTAGTGCTCACACTAACCCTTCCTACTTAAGGAACCAACCTGAAATCCTGAAAAACTCCATAGACCCTTCAGCAGAAATACACAACCTGCAAAGGATCCCAGAACAAGAATGAGTCGCATTACATATAAAATGTATTTGTAGGATTATGTGTTGATTATTGGCTTCCAGTTGGTGGTGCAGGTCTGGGAGATGATGAAAATCACAGGAG
The DNA here is from genome assembly GCF_007827085.1 of Peromyscus californicus insignis. NCBI lineage: Eukaryota > Metazoa > Chordata > Mammalia > Rodentia > Cricetidae > Peromyscus > Peromyscus californicus. The sequence continues at coordinate 14,558,042 of NW_026294413.1, read as the reverse complement.
ATGGGGCCTAAATGGAGGAAAAGGTTTCTAAGATACATAAATTTGGAGGTTATACTTGGTCACCAGGCCTTTTTCCTTGCTTCCTGATGCCATGAAGTGAAGAATATCCTACATCACTCATTCCTGTCTCCATCTATAACTAGCAAAAATGTCACTGTCCATACACTTTAGTTGTAAATTTGTGGAATATGAACTCTTAAATCCTATTCTGAATAAGAACATTTATCTTATCTCCATGTATCACCCATTATCATCATTGGGCAAAGTGATAATTAAATAGGGAACTTTACACATCCCATAGAGACTACTCAGTGAACGTAAGGCTGACATCACTTCTCAGCCTTTTGGCTAAGATCAAGTGACAAGACAGTAAACTAAAAGATTATAGAGAAACTTAAAGAAATGTCAAATGAGTCTCAAGTTTAAAACATTGTTTCAGGTTCAATAAATCATATAAATTATGATGCATCCATTCATCATTTGTGAAATACTTGTAGACTCTTGTTTATTAGCCTTCCACAGATGGAAAACATATGGGGTATAAAAAAACAGAACAAGGGATATTTGCAAATTATTAAATATTAATTTTTTGTCTATGGGCCACAAATTGAATGAATTTTATATTTAAAACCTATGTATTATATGTCTGGTAAATAATGGATACTAGTGAGCTACTACATGCTGAATAAGTGAACTATAAATATATATCCTAGAATCCTTTCCCATACTTTTACATTAAATGGTATGTGAATAAACATATTACAACTAAATGACTGCTCTTACATTAAAATTTATGTTGTAAAGTGGCATTGCAAGACTCAGCAAATTCTGTGCTGCTTCTATAAAAATTACATAATAAGGGATAAGTCAATGTCTAGAAAATAAAATATTGCTATGGGTTGAATTGGGAATTGTGTGTATGTCCATATTGAGGAGGTTTCAAGCTTGCAGGGTTAGAGAACTCTGGGTTTCTCCCTGCATACACTGTAGCACTGTTATTGTAAAAGATCACTTGGAAGTTTGCTGCTTCTGGACAACAGAAATGGTTCGAATTTCTCTTAGTTAGACTGTTCATTGTGTCTCTGAGCCTCTGTTCATATTATTAAAGGTTTCACCAAAATGTCCCTGAAACTGTGGAGTTTTGTTCTTTCTTCTTTCTTTCATTCTTTTTTTTTTTTTTCCTTCAGGAATCCCATCTGTCCTGTGCAGCTCTCTGTTACATCCTTGGCTAATCTGGGAACTAACCTATTTTCTATGACAAAAGCAGAGAATCATTGACTATTATTATGTAGAACTAACCTGTAATTTAAACCCCTTCTTAAGAATTCTCCCAGGTATTTTCTCACCATCATCACTGAGGTGACTTGTTCTGTGTCTAGTTCATTGAAATTCCCAGACCCAGATGGTCTGATATCCTGATATTTTAGAATATTGCCCTTGTTTACTTTTATCTGTTAAGTGAAGCCCAGATTCGTTTCTCCCATCCTTTTGAGGAACTCATGAGTGTTTAAATGTGACAATAATTGCTTCGCATACTGAATGCCTTAGACGTAAAATGTTAAGAATTTCTAATTAATAGTGAGAATCCTAGTGAGCGGTGCTTATTCCAACCATTGAAAGAAAATGTTATGTGTCAGATTAAAATTTGAGAATATATATATTCAAATTAAGGGTCTGAGAATTTATGAGCTGCAGACTATTAACACCAGTCCCTATAAACAGTAAAGGTTGTTACTGATTGTCATGCCATGATTTCATTTTTTAAACTAAAATCTTCCCCATCATTTGAGATTTCATTTTATAGCCCTCTGAATGGCCAAGATAATTAAAACAAATGACAGGTAATGCTGGTAAGGATGTGGAATGGTAGGAACACTCATTTATTGCTGGTGAAACTGTGCACTTATACAGCCACTATAGATGTCAATGAGACTGGCCGTACATCAGGAAAATGAGAATCAATCTACCTTAAGACACAGCTTTACTACTCTTGGGTGTATAGCCAATGGAGGCTTCATCTTACCACAAAGAGAGTTGTTCAACCACGTTCATTGCTTTCTGCTGTTGGCTGGTTTTGCTCTTTTGGGTATCCCGCTACCCAGCTCCCAAATAAATCACACAAGGAGGTTTATTCTTAGTTATAAATGCCCATCCTTATCTTGGCTGGTTTCTAGTCAGCTTTCCTTAACTTAAATCATCCCATCTACCTTTTCCCGCTGGCTTTTTCCTTTTCTTGATTCTGTAGATCTTACTTTCACTCTTACTCTGTGGCTGGCTGTGTGACTGACTGGCTGATTTGTGGAGTCTCCTCCTCCTTTTCTTTCTCCTCCCACTCCCCCCTCCCCCGCAGATCTCTCCTATTATTTTTTTCTGCCTACCAGCCCTGCTTATCCTTTCTCATGCCTCGCTATTGGCCATTCAGCTCTTTATTAGACCATCGGGTGTTTTAGACGTGCAAAGAAACACAGCTACACAGTGTTAAACAAATGCAATATAAACAAAAGTAACACACCTTAAAATAATATTTTCCAATAGCTGTTCTATTCATAGTAACAAGAAATTTGATGTAATCTAGATATTCATCAAAAAATGAATGGATAAAGGAAATGTGGTATATTTATATAATGGAGAATTATTCAGCTATTTAAAAAAATAAATAATAAAATTCACAGGTAAATGAATGGAACTTAAAACAAGAAATCACTGCCAATGAGACAACCCAGACCAAGGAAGATTCATATGATATGTATTCACTTGTATATGAGTAGTAGCTGCTAAATTAATGATAACCAAAATGCAATCCATAGTACCGTAGAAGTTAAAGAACAAGGGACTTAGGGAGCAGATAGATCTCCCTAGGAAAGAGAAATAGAATAGATTAGCTAGGTATGGACAGAAGGGATTGGGTGGGAATGGATCAAGTGGGGAAGTGGGGGGATCTGGACAAAGGAGGAAATATGGGGAGAGTCATATAAAATTAATTATAATTTGAGACATAGTATAGAAACCTAATCCAATAGAAGCTACCTAAAATATATGTATAAATGAAGGTGAGCTAAATGAAATCACCAAATAAAATTGGAAACAGAACCCCAACTGGCCATTTGTTGTCACCAGATGAAGCTTCTATTACTGGACTGGGTTATATCTATTGAGTTGTTGACCAAAGGGATCCCACAGGAACCCCCAGGTAACCAAGACTGTTGCTAAAACTATAGACTGATCTCTACCAACGACCCACAGGACCCTATTGCTGAAGACCTATACACCTCATTGAACACAGAGATGTCGAGTTCATTCCTGTATAGATCCTTCACCCCTATATGCTAGCATCTTTAGTCCAGGAAGGTACACTACATACTATCAAAGTAGAAAAGCAAAACACCTACCGACCTACAAACCCTTCTGTCTGCAATGGTGTCCTACCAGCAAGATATGCCAGTGCAAGAGTGGCACCAAGCTTGTGGGAGTAACAAACATTAAGCCACACTCCATAAGAAGAAACCCAAAGTCAACATTGTTTGGGTGACCAAGAACATGACACTAGATAGCCCAGGGACCCCGAGTAAAATGGAATACTTCTGATCTACTAAAAGAATGTAGCAACGAAGTATCTCATAATGTCAACCTGATATACTCGTTGATAAGTGCCTTCCTCAGTCATCACCAGAGAAGCTTCGTCCTACAGAAGATGGGAACAAATACAGAGATCTACATATGCAGAGGGTCAGAGACCTTGGAATGCTCAGCACTAAACAGGATGTCTCCATCAAATCCCTCCCCTCAAGGCTCACAGAGCCCTCTGAAGAGGAGAGGAAAAGAATGGAACAATTAATAGAGACAACACCGAGGAAGCAACGCCCTCTAAGTGAACAGGTTCGAATAGCATAGGAACTTAGAACGAGGCAGCATGCACTGGGCTTGCATGGATCCGCCCCAGAGAGGGACAAGAGCTACAGAAGTGGCCACGTTTCCATCAGCTAGGCTTGCATGGATCTGCACCAGAGAGGGACAAGAGCTACAGAAGTGGCCACATTTCCATCCCTAAACCAGACGCTTTCTCCAACTGATTACCACTTGGAAATAGAAATTTAATTCTTCCAAGGGAGTTGATAACTGTGGAAACAGACTACTCTAAAGATAGATTGCATGCCCAGAAATAGATAGCTAACAGAAAACAAAGTCAACAGCATCTTTGGAGGTTTCTTGTGTCTTAATTTCACGTCAGGGCTTTAAAATTTTTCTCTTAGTTTTTTATTATATATATATATATTAATATAAGCATATTAATATGTATATAATTTGTATGGCTACATATGTATTAACTTCTTTCTCTCTTTTATCCAGAGGTATTTTGTGTATATATTATGGCTTCTAATTTAATCTTTTATGAGTTTCCTGAAAGTGTGAAGGAATGCGTCTCTGCATCTATAGTTGTTTTGTGTACCTTTTCTTGGACTTCTTTCTTTCTGCTTGTTTCATCCTATTCAAATGTGTTAGTTTATTATATTGTGTTTTTTATTATATTGTGTTTTTTAAAATTATTATTCCTTTAGAAGCTCACAGAATCATGCTTACCTACCTTTCATATAAGGCCGAGGAATGACTAATGCAGAAATGATGGAGCTCACAGTGGCTGGTCCTTATATAGCAACAATAAACAACAAAGAAAACAATCACCAACAGACCAGTATGATCTAGATTTTCTACAACTGAAATTTCTGTCTCAGGGAACTCTAGGGTGTGCCTGGTTGACAGTTAACATCACTAAGACAATGAACATGGTGTTTTGAATAAGACACTTCCCAGATTCTCCAGAATCAAAAATCTGAAATCCCAATTGTTGACACTGTCTGGGTAGGAATAGGAGCTAATGCCTCCTGAAATCATTCTCTAACAGTAAGCCTCAAATAAACAATCTTTTGGTAAATTGTTTTGATCATGGTGTTTATCACAAATCTAACTAGGAGAGTTACTAATGCCACAACAGTCATGGTAACTAAATTAAAGTTTCTGAAGTAGCTCTAGAACAGCTAATCATTTTGAACTAATGTTTTGTTTCTGTTTCTGTTTTTGTTTTTACTTCAGAAGATTGATGAATCTTCATTTGAGGTGTGCAACTCTTGCTTTCAATCTACACAGTGTTTCCACAACTCAGGTCTTTGCTATATTATTGCTGTTCTAACATAGGTCATTGCAGTCTCTTAATTAGCATCTTTAGGCAATAGTCATTTCAGTTTTCTAGTATTAGAATATTTTATATAAAACACTCTATGAATCTTCTGTTTTAAAGTATTTTGAAAATGTGTCATTGCAATGATTTGAATTTTAGTGTCTCAGAGTCTGGAGAGATAGCTCAACAGTTGAGAGAACTTGCTGGTTTTATAGGAATTCAAGAAAACCATTGTGCAAATCCCTGTGCTTTGGAACTCTTCCTTCTATTGAAATATTGATTTGAAGCAAATAATGAATTTTGAGTCCTTGAGGAAAAAAATACTAAAATCTTAAAACTCTGATAAAGAAAAAAAAAAGTGTCAAATGATTTTCACACTGTCACATTCATAAGAATGCCTTTGAATTCTAATTGTTGCCTAGGAAACTTCACCTACAAACCTGATTTTTAAATGTACTTTTGTTGCCATGTGGGGTTGTAAGGAAGGAGTTCAAACTCCCCACGTTAATCACGTTGTTTGTTGCCATGTAGCTGAAAACTTAATTGTTACATGACTTATAGATAATAAACACGGGATATATATATAACCCAAGAAAAAAATCCTCACTCTCAACATGAACTCAGAACATGCTCGGTCCAAATATATAATGAGCCAAATACTAGAAATGAAATTTTCATTTACACTTTTTTCCCCATTTTAGTTAACTGAAAAATGTCTTTTTCATACAATGTGTTCTGATTACAGTTTCCCCTCCTCCAAATCCTCTGAGGTCCTCCTCCCTCCCCTCCCGTCTGAATCTATACATTTCTGTCTCTTCTTTAAAAACCAATAGGCAACTAGAGATTAATAATAAAATGAGATGAAACAAAGGGACAAACCAAAGGAAAACAAACTAAATGTCAAGCAGAAACTAAAGACAAAGCTCAGCATATAGATGCTTCTTGACATGTTTGCAAACATAGTAACCCCATACAAACACAAAACCTGACACTATAATATATATGTAAAGGACTTGTAAGCTTGCAGAAAAATTCCCTCACAAAACATTACGATATTAAGATTCTGTAAAGATGCACTGAGCTCATTTGGTGCTGGCCATCTACTACTAAGCACGAGTCCTACCCTTAAGAACGATTTGTGTTTCCAGTGAGACTCTGTGGAAATTTTTTTTTTTCATTTGCAAATGGTTCTCAATGGGAGATAGCTTCTTGATTAGAGATTGGTGCTTGTGTCCATGTCTCCTCTCAATGCTGGGACCTCTTCTGCTCCAGACCTGTGCAGGCCCTGAGCATGCTGCCACGGTCTCTATGAGTTCATATGTGCCACAGTACTGCTTCATTTAGGAGGCTTTGTTATCTTCCTGTCCTCCATACCCTCTGGCTCTTACACTCTTTCTGCTTCCTTTTCCACAGAGTTCTCTGCTCCCTTAAAGGTGGAATTTGATACAGACATCTCATTTAGAACTAATGTTCCAAAGTATCTCACTTTTTGCCTATTGTCTGACTGTGTATCTTTGTATTTGTTTCCATCTACTGCAGAAGAAAACTTCTCTAATGATGACTGAGCAAGGCACTGACATATGAGTATAACAGAATGTCATTAGGAGTCATTTAATTGCTAAGTTCCTTTACCAGAACTTTCCTATTTATATTCCCCTAAGATCCCTGTCCTATACAATCTTTTATTCTTAGACACCCAGGAAGTGTCAAGGAAGGATTCCATTTTACAGAGTAGGCCTTGAATCCAATCAGACATTGCATTGTTACATCCATACTTTCATTTTAAAATTACTCCTACAAACATTTTAAAAAATAAACAAAATGATACCTTACAAGTCTTTTCACATGAATTGCTTGTTCCATAATAATTATGAACAAAGCATTTTATATACCTTCCCCTCTTAATAGTTAAAACTAATTGTCAAGGATTTTTTCAAAAGGGATACATTGCTTTGGAGGAACAAAGCAGTGCCAGGCAAGGAAACTCACCTAAATTAAGATGGTAAATGGATTCAGGAATGGAAATAGTTTTAATGACCTACTTCCAAAGCATATAGGGATACGTTTGAAGTGAGTGCATGTGCTTCTCTCTCTCTCTCTCTCTCTCTCTCTCTCTCTCTCTCTCTTCCTTTCTCTCTGCATGTGTGTGTTAATATTGTTACTTTAGCTACTTCTCATAGATGACTTTTTCAATGGGAAACTAAAACAAACACAATGAAAAACAAAAAACCTCTGTACATTTTGTCTTGGTCACTTTTCTATTACCATGACAAAGACCATGACTAAAGCAACTTATAGAAGAAAGAGTTTATTTGTGGCTTATGGTTTCAGAGGGTGAGTCCAAGTCCACCAGAGTGGGGAACATTGTAGCAGGTAGGCCACATTGTGTTGAAGCAGGCACTGAAGCTTAAGTCTTGAGACACAACTGGGAGGCAGAAAGTTAACTGGAAATGACAAGGCCTTTTGAAATCCAAAACTCACTCCCAGTGACATACTTCCTCCAATGAAGTTATACTCTTAATCTTACCCAAATAGTTCCAACAGCTGAGAACCAAGTATTCAAATACATGAGTCTAAGGAGGGGGAGCATTCACATTCAAACAATTACATGTTTCATCAGATGAGTTACCAAAAATTACTTAGGATGTTGCTAAGATAAGGGAGATGGCAAATTAGGACTGCCATTAGGACGAGCATTCAGAAGCTCAGGGATTGATGGGGAAGCCTTGGAGCTGATGAACTAATCATTCAACTTGAAATTTTTATCCGAGGGAGTAAACCTTAACTCTCTGAGGCCAGCAAAAGGGGCAAAACTTAACTCTCTAGGGCTGATGAAAAGGAGAAACCACACACACACACACACACACACACACACACACACACACACGCACGCACGCACGCACGCACACACACACACACACACACACACTTTAGGATCTCTCTCTCTTCATCTCTATTTCTTTTCTTCTATCAAGATCTATCTTTTCTGTCTGTTTCTTGATGTTTTCCTTCTAACTAACTTTAATTTTTTTCACTTACTGTTTTTATATCCCAGCAAATTCTTTCAAGCAGCATAAAATTATAATGTGGTTATATTATATTTTTAAGTGAAGGATTATAATAAATACAAGTAAAAAACAATATGTTTTTCATATCCCTCACATAATTAAACATTTTACAGAACACAGGTGAAAAACAGGTTGTCCCAAGAACCCACATACATTCATGTCCAAGCAACTTGTTATGGATAACTAGAGTGTAAACAAGCAAGGTATTTTTCTCAGCCTGTTCTTTTGCTGGCTGGCTGCATTATACGGTTACAATAAAAGGACCAATCATTTCATTACTTATCACAAAAGATTATCTTATAAGAAATCTGTCAAGAATCACAAATCTAAACTTTATATATGAAAAACAATCAGTCATCTCTACTTTAAATCCTCACGGTGCATACCCATTCATCAACAGTTTTTGATATCAAGAAGTAAAGGGCAGAAATGGGTACACGGAATTAATCATTGTCTTTGGTCATCAACCCACCCTAACAAGAAAGGTATGTCAGCCAGCACGAGACAGGCTACCATTGTTCTGCTCCTTGACCTCAATGAGTTCCTCACTCAGCTTTCAAAAGTATGCCTTTAAATTGTTTTGCAAGATTTTTTTTTACCTCAAAGCCATTAACAAAAGCATCTTCACCTAACCTTACATCACTATTTAAAGCTTTGTTTTAGCTTTGATGCACACCAAAACCTGTGAACACATCACCCAACATTAAGATTAAAATAACTTGAGCTGGTTGGGCTTCTGGGACTCAGTTGTTTCACTTAATCATTTGTCTAAGTCACAGTCTAGATGGCTCCTCAAGAGAAACTCAAAATTTTTACCTCCTTGTTCTTATTTTCTATCCTCTGCAGCCCCTGGTTTATCAAGGATAGGTGCAACACCATATCTTGCTTTTACCTACATTAGTTTTCCCACTAAACTAACCTCTGTCATAATCCCTTACTATATTTATTAAAAACCCTTAATCATCAAAATTCTATTCAATCTAACATTATTATTGTATACAATCATTGCTTCAGTTAAACAGTACAGCTTAAGAGAAAATCATCATCATAATAATCCACAGGTAAAAGTGACCAGTAGAACAGGATATTTCCATGAGACAATCACAGCACATGAAAGGCAGTGGCGACTCTCCCACACCCATTCAAATCATGCCACATACCAGAGAAAAATGGCAGCGGCCAACGTAATGACACGGCAGTAGCAAGAGACATTCTGGAACTGAAGCCCTCAGGGCCTTGCCTATCTGAGTTTCATCCGTCAGTGCTTTGCTTCCTGGTAGACCTGACTTTCCCAAACTTCACTTGCCACTTGCTGCTCCTCTGACATGGCCATCGGCTCTAAACCATGCTTCTCAGCTCCTTAAACAATTATAATTTAGTGTTCTCCTGGACACTCTTGTTCTAAGTCATATCATTCACTGTTACTCAGTATTGAAACAGTAATTTCAATGACTTTTAAAAACATTTAAGCTCTATCCAAGCAATTATGTCCTGCTCACTACAGTAGAATTTACAAATAGCAAATACCAGTTGATCAATGAGTGCTTGTTCTTTAGACCGTAAACTAATAAATGTAGAAATGACTAATAAAATGTCTCCTCTGAAGAACAGTATGTTATCATGCAATTAAAAATGGTATTATTATTTCAAGGACTTTTCCTTCCTGACTTTTTTATATCATATGACCCATGGAGTAAACCTAACAGAATTAGTAGTCTGAGATGCGATTAACCAGAACCTACAAGAATGTTTATTTTCTTGTGGCTTAATTATTAATGTGGTTCCAAAATCATGACTAAAATGGTTTGGAGGAATGAATATCAGGTGTATCAACATGTAAGATATGTAGCCATTGCATCCAGTGTGTACCTGTCAATCCTTCTGATCCCAAACCAATGATCTTATCCTCACATTAACCCTTATTTCACTGGCAATTAAACTACAGACCCTTCTGATATACCACTAAAAATGTACCCCACAGTACTTACCTGAATAAAGAAATGGGAAACTATCTATTCAATAGCCCCATCAAATATTTATCTAGAACAACACCTTGGAATTTAAGATGCTCACACATCCAAGTTGCCGAGGTATGTAAATAAATTTTCAATGGTAACCTTCATGTCTCTGTTACACAAGTTATGAGTATGTACGGATTTTGCCAGCCAGAGAATGATCACTGTCCATTTGCACCTAGACAGATAAGATTAACATTAGGAGTTTGTGATAAGTAGATAATATGTTACATAAAGGAAAAGGAATGAGTTCTCAAGTTTACATTGTTCATAACCTTTTGTTTTGCCTAGAGGTTTTCTAATTTTCACAAAACCCAATCAGTTTTGTGACTATCATAATATCCAATAAGACTTAATGTAGAATGGCAAAATGGTTAATGGGCAAGCAATGCTCCCTGTTTATTACTATAAGTTTTCCTCAGGCTTTTACTCATTCATTAAATACCAGCACCAGCACAAGATGAAACAGCCCATTGACTCTGCTTGTTCTCAGGCTTTGTTTTGGTGGCCCTCTTCACTAGCCTATTTGGGTAACCTAGACATACACACAAAGGATTTCTGGGAACTTAGTTACCCTATCTGTGTGAGTCGGGAGTTTCTACTGTGGCTCACAATTATCAATTGTCACAGATGTATGAGGACAACCCAGCAAATGTCTTTCCTTTTGCCATACCACAATGAAATGAAACCAGGACTATGTGAAATTCATGACAACATGGCTATAACTTCTACATTTATGTGAAGTAGTTATAGAATCAGTGTAAGAGAACACTAGCTGTGTCACCCTAATTAATTGACTGGAGGAGATTTTCATATTCGTGTATCCATGCTACATAAGCAAATTTATTCTATAATAAAGTAATGAAGGAAAAATATCTGGCTGACACAAACTAAGCAAATTTTAGTGTCTACCTGAGTTTCACATGCCCCAATTTTTAATATTTTGTAGTAGATGTTACTATACATAAAGTCTGTAGAAATTCCCATACCTATTTCTCTAAAATTCTTTCTTATTACCTAATATTCCTGCATCTAGAAACCTGAATTGCTCAGGAGTTCATGTATATGTATGCTAGAGGTCAAAATTCCCTTCCTGTGGCAGTAACAGCAAAGCATTTTACTCAAGTTTAGCCCATTGGGTTGATATCTTTATCATTGCTCTGGGTTCTGCCACAGAAATATTATAATCACAGTTAGCATCAACAATGCGTTATGTTGTCCTTTTTTTCTGAATTAGCTGTGATGTCTTCATTCTTATTAAGGCATCAAGAGCAATGTCCTCAGAATATCTATGTATGATCGGAAAGAGAAGCATTTGTCCACAAGGAATATTCTTTTCTTTTTTTTAGAAGCATAAATATTTATTTATTTACCTTTTTAAACAAACATTTATAATCATCGTTTTATACAGATATAGATATGTAAATATTTTTCAAGAAACAAATACCAAATCACATGTAATTTGCCTGTGATTTTTGGAACTGACTCAGCACAGTTATATAGGCATTGTTTTCAAGGGTTCAAGGACTCTCTGGTTATGTAGTCACTCAGTTTTCTCAGATTCATCCCCTCCTATGTTAACTCTTATGCTAGGAAGTATATTTTCAACATGAAACTAGGCATCTGCTTTGTATAGATATACTTTCTTCTTTATATATTCACAGAGTTCTAGGATACACAGAGACCACGGTGATTTGCCAGGATGATGTTCACATCACTGGATAACAGGTGATAAAACCTGTACCATGGACCAATTACAAAAAGATTTCTTGTTCTTAAGCATATAAAATTAATTAAAATCATGATTTAATATTATGATATGATTGTTACAGTTATTTTTAAAATATTTGATATTTGATAAACAGCTGTACTTATGAAAAGCTCCTCTTTTTCTTTTTTTCTTTTCTTTTTGTAGTTCTTATTGTCCCACATGATTATGAAAGATTCAGGGATGTCATAGCAACTCTGGCTTGCTCTGCTGTAGAGCAGGTAAAAATTTTCCGCTTGAAAGCTCTTTAAACAAAGGCTTTCAGTCCAAAGGTTAAGGAAGCAGTGGCAGGGTACTGGCAGGTATCAGGTTTGTTTACTCTAAATATACATGAGAGGAGAGACATGAATAAAGGGAAGAACCTCAGCTACTGTCCAGAAAATAAACGTAATTTTGAAATCTATTTTTTTAAGTTACACTTCTTTTTTTTTCTTTTTTCATTCCTTTTTCCTTCTTTTAAATCTATTTTTAATACAATATATTCCGACTGCAGTTGTCCCTCCCTGTACTCCTCCCATTCCCCCCTCCCTCCCCTCTCCCCAGAACCACAGCTCCTCCTTCCCCTTCAGAAAAGAGCAGGCCTTCCAGGGATATTAACTGATCACAGTATAACAACATGCACACAACCTCATGTCAAGGCTGCATGTAGCAACCCAGTAGGAGGAAATAGGTCCCACGATGAGGCTAAAGAGTCAGAGACACGCTTCACTCGCACTCTTAGGAGTCCCACAAAATCCTGAAGTTAAACAATCATAACATCTATGCAGAGGACCTAGCACAGACCCACGCAGGTCCGTGATTGCAGCTTCAGTCTCTGTGGGTCCCTATGAGTCCTGCTTAATTGATTCTGTGGGCCATGCTCTCCTGGTGCCCTGGAACCCTATGTATGGCTCCTACAACTCTTTCTCACTGTGTTCTCCGCAGTTCCCAGAGCTGTGCCTAATGTCTGTCTGTGGGACTCTTTATCTGTTCCCATTAACTGCTGGAAGAAGCCTCTCTGATGACAATTGGGCTAGGCAATGATATATAAATATAGCAGAATATCATTAGGAACTGGAAGCTAGATGGCCCAGAGACCTAGGGTAGAACCAAACATTATCGGCCAAATAAAAATATATATATTCAATGAAATGATTCCTAAAAGCCAGACATTTAATTAGTGACATTGAACTTCAAATAGATTTTCTGTTAATAATGTCTACTTTGACCATATATCTGAAATTTCAAAGAAACATAAGAACACCCTGAGAATTTTTAGATGTGTGGTCATAAAAGACATCAATAAAATAAACATCACATGGATTTGATAAACAAGTCACTTAGAAGCAAGAAGCAAGATGAGAACAATGTGCTTAATATGTGTTGCTGTTTCCTCCTTTACAAAGTTGCTACCCTTTCTTTCCTATTCTCTCTCTCTCTCTCTCTCTCTCTCTCTCTCTCTCTCTCTCTCTCTCCTCTCTCATGTGTGTAGGTCAAATATCAATCGCAAAAGCCAAAGCCATTACTCAATAATTTTTCAACTAGTGTGTTGATTTTTGTTCGTTTTGAGACAAGGACTCTCACTGTCCTAGAGCTTGTTGATTATGCACACATTAAAAAAACTTGTAATTTATGTCATAAAACAGTGTATCTGTCATTGATTCTTGTGTTTTGGACTTTAATAAATGCCAATGGAACTAAAAGTAATGTAATGGTCTATCTTCATTGAAAATCACATATAATAATTTCACTGAATAGACTTTGAAGAGATCAGATTTAAATGTAATTTGTTCTTCAGCAAAACAAAAATCAAGCTAGTAGTTAATTTCTGAAATACAAAAAAAAAATTTCCTGAAGTGTTAAATATTTATTGTGATGATATTTGAAAGTGGTAGCTGGGCTGGGAATGGAGTTTAGTAATACATTGCCTGACTAGTATGAAAAAAACAATGTTTGAGCCCCCACCAAAGAAAACAGAGTTCAGTAAATATAGACAAAATTAGAAACCGAATATTTGGACCACCTGATAGCAGTTTGTCACTGTGCAAACACTAGTGAAATTTAGTTCTATTTAGAAGCAGAGTTCACTGCTGGAAGGCAACACACACACACACACACACACACACACACACACACACACACACACACACACACACGGAGACACTCAGCTGCCAAGACAGGAAAATCACCAGCAGGAGGGCTCAGCATGTAGAAGTGATTGCCAGACAGGCAGACTGCAAGAAGTATTACTGATAATACTATTTTTAACTTTAGAATTAGATCTATTTACTGAATTTTTCCTCAGTAACAAAATAACTTTTTTAATTGATCACATATATCAATTGGCATAGAGAACTGCATGAACATATTTATTCTAATCATTTCTGTAATTTAAAACTTTAATACGGGAACTCATAATTTTTGAGACAGCACAGTAACTATTAATCATAGTTAATTCAGCATCTTTTTCAGTTTATTTTTTCATGTAGTGCATGTTTTGCCTACAACATATCTGTGCTACACTTCTTGTACGCAGTGCTCTGTAGGTTAGAAGAGGGCATAGAAGCCTCTGTGCCTAGAGTTACCTGTAATGTGAGCTACCATATGGTGTCGGGAATTGAATGCAGGTCTGGTGGAAGCACCACCAGCACTCTTCAACTCTAAGCCATCGCTTTAGCAATCAATATCGGATTTTGTAAAATATTTACAAAAAAAAAAAAAAGCCCGGTTAGTTACTTGTCTACTGCTGGTAAGAGACACCATGACTGGGGCAACTTATAAAAAAAAAAAAAATAGCATTTCTTAGGGCTCCTAGTTCAGAAGTGTTAAGATCGCCACAGGAGAGGCATGGCAGCAGCAGGCAGGATTGGAACTACAGCTTTTTCTAAGAGCTTACATCTGATCAACAGGCACGGGACAGAAAGGGAGAGCTAAATGGGAATGGTGCCGGTTTTTTACAGCTAAAAGCCCACCCCAAGTGGCACAACTTCTCCAAAAAGACCACATGTCTTACTCCTTCAAAAACTCCTCCCCAACTGGGACCAAGCAAATATATGAGCATATGGGGCTGTTCTCAGTTCTCATTCAAATCACCAGAGACACCATGGAGAAAACAATGGCAATTACAAACTGTTTAATTGTATTCCTGAGAAATGTTAATACAAATCAGAAGATAACAATGTAATGCAATCTTCAGCCCAAGATAACAATGTAATGCAATCTTCAGCCCCTCAGGGACAATACTGGCTCAGAAATGGGGAACTTTCTATTTGCCAAATGATAGAAAAAGAAATCTCAACATAATTTTAATACACAATTCTTTCAAATTAATCTGTGAATTAAAAAAAGATAAAATAAATGACAATATGTGTTTATATAGTGAGCTTTGAATTGACATGTGTGTAGTGCCTTAGCTTATAAGTCAAAGCTTAATTGAACAGATCAGCTTTCACCAATATTTTAATGGCATAAATTTTCTTCATGTTATGCAAGAATGCTCACTTCCCTCAGATAGTTTATAAACCTAAATTTATAGCATAAATGACAGTATTATTTTGTCTCATTGTTCTGAAAGAACACAATCAAGTTCTTCCAACACAGACCTTTGATACACTGAATGAGTAGTAAGTCATATAGTACATGTGTGTGGTCCATTGAGGTCTTCCCTTTGGATAATGTCTTGAGAACGGGTGACCACTTTCCCTTTGTTTAAGTTATAAACTATCTTGAACAGTTAAGTAATTACACAGGACCTCATGGACTACTTTTTCCTGATAATCGTATGCTACACTCAAAATTAATAGATACTAAGAAGTGTTTTATGTTTATTAAAGTCAATGAAAAAGAACATTGAAATTTTAGATTTTTAACATTATTTCAGAAACATTTTCTATGAAAGAAACTTGTTTATTTTAAGGGTTATTGCAGCATGTGACATTTGTTGTGGAAAATACTAAGATCTAATGCTTTCTAACTAATTGACTTTTCATTCAGAGACAAAGGAATAAAATTGACTGTAGGAAAACATGGTTTTATTTCATGGAAACTGCCTTCAATAATCCAACTTACTTTGATGGCTCTTTTAAAAATCATTTAATTTTCTAAATTAAATACTTCTTAAATAAATACTTCCGAGTTAGCCCTAAGACCCTAAAGTACCTCAGAGGTTCACAATGCACTGCTTCGGGACACTGCAATACAGAAACACATCTGCTATATTTAGACAATGATTGTATTTTCCTTTTTCATCTTCTCTTTATTGGGTTCTCAAAAACTTGAGGATTAGCAAGATTCAATCTTCCTAAAATCCGTTGGCATGCTGTGTATTCCAAAAGCTGTCAGGCATCACTCCACTATAACTGAATTTGTCATATGGCTGTAGTTAATGGGCTGCATGCCAAACTATTACCAATACTTCACCTAGGTCTCTGGCCTAACGTGGTTTTCTTTATTAAAACCTTATGTTTAATAAAGCATTAATGGTTATCACTCACTGAAATTAGTTGCCTTGCCCAGGTTGTCATTAACACTTTCATCACTTCTTTTAATGTATATAATATTATTTTCAAGTAATTCTTCCTACAAATGTATACCAAGAAAAGAACTGTTTAAGCTGCTTTGTTTCTTATTTAGAGGGGAGGCTTTGTTGTTTAAACCACAGACATTAAGTAATTTTTTTTTGTTTTTCTTCTGTCTTCTAAAGAAAAAAAGATGCCTATTGATCAATATCAGGGTCAATTAAAAAGCTTTTCCTCTAAAGACAGAGAACTCGCATATCTGCACACAGAAAGGCTTGCCCCAGAAAAAGCTCTGCTACAAGCAGCTTAGTAAACTCATCAATAATTTGGATGCAGCCTAAAGGCTCTCCATACGTGGATGTTAGAAAGTGCTGACATATCGAAAAATCAACGCATTCTACTCTAACATACTCCCAAAGCCTCAGCTTCAAAGTCAGGGTATGTGGAGGAGACAAACTCCTTTCCAGTCTCCCAGTACGGTCTTTACCTTTCCAGGCTGGCAAAGCTTGGAAAATAATACACAATTTACCATTTAAAAGAAAGATATCTTTTGTCTTCTGTTTTAAGATCTGTCTCTGTCTCCCTGTTCTCTCTCTCTCTCTCTCTCTCTCTCTCTCTCTCTCTCTCTCTCTCTCTCTCTCTCTCTCTCTCTCTCCTTCTGTCTCTTCACATAGGAAAAACTTCTGATGTGCTCATTGTTTCATGAGATAAAAATAGAATTCAATCTCTACAAGATGGTAAAAGCTAATTCTATGCTGTTTCACTGACCCAAATGCTGAAAGACATTTAATAGAAAAGCTACATTTGATACAATTCAGATAAAAAAAAAAAAGTACTGCACTAGAATCCAGATAGCGAGGCTACATATTTTATCCTTTATTTCGTGTTTCCCAGATCATTTCTAAATGGACTCTAAATGCATTGAAAACAAGTGGCATAGTTCTTTGTCTGCAAATACCAGGTTTGAGTTTGGTAAACATTGACCATACTTCCTCAGGAAGGTCAATTAACATAATAATATTTATGTATTGTTTGTGTAATTGGATGTGATGTCCTGCTCCTACGTGATTTACTTAAAGTTGTGTTGAAAACTTCAGAGTCAATGTGATGAGATTGGAAAGGGGTCTGGGCTGTAATTATGTCATGAAGGAGGGCCTGTGTGGAATTAGTGCACTTTAAAGAGACCACAGAGAACTCCTGTCCTTCCCACCAGGGAGAGAAGACAGATGTCTATACACAGAAAACATCCATTTTCCCAGTTTCTGAACTATCTGCTTCTGGGTCTTGGACTGGCTCCAGAGTCCTGAGGGTAGTTGTATTTTCCTTATAATTCGCTCCGTCTGTGATTGGTTGCTATAGCAGCCTGAATGTACTAAGCCATTAATAGTATTTGTAAGACTTCAGCAAGCAGTGTCCTTCCTAGGCAAAGTTTGTGGTCTGCAAAATTTTCTTCCTTTGATATAACAAATTACCTAGACTCACTTTCAGAATAATTAAAATCATTCACATTTTGAGAATAATATCAGTCAAATTCTGTCTATAATAGGATGAAAAACAATATAGAATTGTCCAGAAAGCGTTTCTAAATTTACCATTTTATGTCTTTTCCTTTGCTGGTATTTTTACATCTGGAAGAATTATCCTGATATATAGCAAGTATCTAAATGATAGTAACCTGAATATATAGACACAATTATATAATAAAGATAACAGCATTCTGTGTCACCAATTCATATCTCATTAGTAAAACTACAATTTATTTCTAGGTTATTAGTAACTCTTGCTGTGGAGAAAAATTTTAATAAAACACAAATTTGGGTTGATTTCTGAAAAATAAAGTATTTTTTTTTTAAATAAGATGACATTTTCGTATAATGTACCTCTGAAAATTCTATCAATAAATGTTATACATCATTCTTCTGAGAAACGTCATGGAATAAACAGTTGTAGGTCATCATTCTCAGTTGAAGTTAAGTGTGAGTGGAAAGAGGGGGCAAGCAGGTGCCTGGATGCCTACATTATCCGAGTGACTCGTGACTCACAGGTAATGATACGTAACACTTTCAAAACAGGAGGCTAATCATTAAATACATTGGCCTTGAGCTGTTCCCATGTTTATCTCCTTTTGTTGTACGGCTAATTGCTCTAATAACTCAGAGCACAAAGCTTTGGAGAATAAAAGCAGCTAGGGAGAAAAAGTGTTCCACTCATTAGCAAAAATAAAATAGTGATACTTAGAAGAAGCAAGTTTGTAGAAGGCAATTTATAACATTTAAGTATATATATGATATATAAGGTAATTTATAACATACATAATATATAAGGCAATTTATAGAGAGACAATTTGTATTGTGATGATTAATTTATTTCTATAAATATTAGATATATTATAAACTACCTAGGACACATATAGAGAATGTAATTAATTTGCTATATTTTTAATTTCAGTTCAAATTTCAAAAGAAACTGGTGTCTAAGTAGAGAATATGACAACTCACTCACACACACACACACACACACACACACACACATACACACACACCCATGACCTAATTATCCAGAATAACAAACATCAACACATTTTGATTTAAAAAGTCTCAGACCCTCTCTTCTTTCTGGAATTCACACCAATTCCCTTCAGCATGAGTAATATGAGAGGTTGCTGTGTTTGGCTCTTTCTTTACCTGTTTTAAACATAGATTGTTGTCTGTATTATTCTAACTCATGTTATCACTTAATAAAATCAAGACTAGAAAATTTTGAATATTTTCAAGAATAGAAATATAACAAACAGAAATTACTTATATTTATGGTATAATCTTATATAACGTTATAGGGCTTACATTCTTGGAAATACGTGGTAATAAATGCAGTTTTTAATGTATCAATTGAAAATAGGATGTAAGAAGTTGATGCTATGCAAATATATGTAAAATGATTTTAAATGTATCAAAAAATTATAGCAATGAAACAGAAATAGAATATATTTGTTTTTAGTGCTTTTATAATATGAATTCAGTTAGTTTAGTTTCTAATATTACATCATTTATTTACAGCTGTCATAAAGTTTGTCAGAAAGCATCCACTTAAAATTACCACTTACTATTTAATATAAAATTTTAATTTTTTTATAAGGGAAATTGTATACTTGATCTTGGCTAAAAATCTCAGAAGCATTTACAGAGGTGATTTTGACACAAATTCTAAACATACTTACTAAGTAAAAAATTTTGAGTATAAAATACAAAATGTTTTGATTAGGTGACTACCAAAAAATTAATCTATTTAATATCTATAATTTGAGTAATTCTGTCCTATTAGGTAATATTATTGAGAACTTAGAGTATGCTCCAAAGTATTTTCACAATTTATATTTTCAAATTATTTAATTAAAGATCTGCAGCAATAGCTAATTATTTATTTCTTTTCTGTACTTTGGACAAAGAAAAACATAATTAAAATTTTCTGATCAAATCTGATGTTTTTAAATTTTTCAGACCATGTAAAAAAATGACTCACGTAATTAAGAAGCTAAAATCTTTAGTGTTCACACTGCTGCAGGAATGTTCTACGGATCCCTGTAATCATTCTTTTCACTTGTACCAACCTCAAACCCACAATTCCATATAAAAAGAGCCATTTTTTTTATTTTATTTATTTATTTTTTTAAATTTATTTTGCAATACAATTCAGTTCTACATATCAGCCACGGATTCCCTTGTTCTCCCCCCTCCCGTCCCCCTCACCTTCCCCCCAACCCCCCCCCCATTCCCATCTCCTCCAGGGCAAAGCCTTCCCCACAGACTGAGGTCAACCTGGTAGACTCAGTCCAGGTAGGTCTAGTCCCCTCCTCCCAGGCCGAGCCAAACAATCCTGCATAGGCCCCAGGTTTCAAACAGCCAACTCATGCAATGAGCACAAGATCTGGTCCCACTGCCTGGATGCCTCCCAAACAGATCAAGCCAATCAACTGTCTCACCCATTCAGAGGGCCTGATCCAGTTGGGGACCCCTCAGCCATTGGTTCATAGTTCATGTGTTTCCATTCATTTGGCTATTTGTCCCTGTGCTTTATCCAACCTTGGTCTCAACAATTCTCGCTCATATAAACCCTCCTCATTCTCGCTAATTGGACTCCCAGAGCTCCACCCGGGGCCTAGCCATGGATCTCTGCATCCAGTTCCCTCAGTAGTTGGATGAGGTTTCTAGTACGACAATTAGGGTGTTTGGCCATCCCATCACCAGAGTAGGTCAGTTCGGGCTGTCTCTCGACCATTGCCAGCAGTCTGTTGTGTGGGTATCTTTGTGGATTTCTGTGGGCCTCTCTAGCACTTTGCTTCTTCCTATTCTCATGTGGTCTTCATTTACCATGGTCTCCTATTCCTTGTTCTCCCTCTCTGTTGTTGATCCAGCTGGGATCTCCCGCTCCCCCAAGCTCTCTTTCCCTCAACCCTCGCCTTTCATTACCCCCACTCATGTCCAGGCTGTTCATGTAGATCTCATTCCATTTCTCTGTCATTGGGCGATCCCTGTGTCTTTCTTGGGGTCCTGTTTTCCAGGTAGCCTCCCTGGTGATGTGAGTAGCAGACAAGTCATCCTTGTTTCATGTCTAGTATCCTGCTATGAGTGAGTACATACCATGTTTGTCTTTCTGAGTCTGGGTTACCTCACTCAGGATGATTTTTTCTAGATCCATCCATTTGTCTGTAAACCTCATGATGCCATTGTTTTTCTCTGCTGAGTAGTATTCCATTGTGTATATGTACCACATTTTGTTTATCCATTCTTCAGTTGAAGGGCATCTGGGTTGTTTCCATGTTCTGGCTATTACAAACAATGCTGATATGAACATAGCTGAACAAGTGCTCTTATGGTGTGGTTGAGCATTTCTTGGGTATATGCCCAAGAGTGGTATAGCTGGATCTTGGGGGAGATTGATTCCCAATTTAAAAGAGCCATTTTTTACTTATTTTATATTTAGTTCATTTTCAGCATTGCTTCCAAACAATGAAACATAAAAATTTACATTTCACCCAAGCTATTTTCCATCGGCAATAGTATGTCATTTTTCTTCTTAGTTTCTTAGGCAATGAGTTAAAATGCAGTCCGCTGCTGAATCTGTTACTGGTATGTATATGGCTCCTTGTAACAACAATAATCAAAAAGGGGCCATAAATTCCAGAGTATTTGTAAGTAATAAGTAGTAAGGGGAGGGATGGTTGGAGGGGAAGGACAAGCAGGGGTGAGAGTTATGAAAGGGAAGGGAAAATGACCTAAGTATATTTTAATTAAAATGTTTAAAAGGATTTTCACTGTCATGAAGTTTGACACCTTTAAAAATGTGGGAAACCGGATATGTGCACAAGACAGGGGGAAGGAAAGAGAGGAGAGAGACAGAGGGAGGGGTAGGGAGGGAGACAGTAAGGCCAGGCATTGTTTTATTGTCTGGTGTTTTAGACACTCTCTACTTTAGAGACAGGGTCTCTCATTGACCGAAGGTTTCAGCAATTTAATTACACTGGCTGGGTAGCAAGTCCCCCGGGATCATATTGTCTCTGCCTCCCCGGAGCTGGCATTGCTAACTTGCCACCATGACCTTGTTTTCCTGTGAGTTCTGGGGAATCAAATTCAAGTCCTGAAGCTTATGCAGCTAGGCGTTTGCTCTCTGAGCCTTCCCCACAGACCTGTTTTTTGGAAGGTACATGCAATTACTTAACACTTACACATTATTTATTGCATTTGTATAATAATTCTTCATTGATTTGTAATTAATAGAATATTTTGAAAGGTCAGTTTTTAGTTTATTCTTGATTTGCATTTAGCATTTTTATAAATCAAGGTATATTTACTGTATTTTTGCTTTTTCTTGGTATTATTAATCAGAGTATATCTGCTTCCAAGAAAGCTGAATACAGCAGGTAACGATTCCACATTATAGAGTGAAAACATGAAGAAGGGGATCCTTCTCCACAAAGTGTTTTTGTTCTCTCTCTCTCTCTCTCTCTCTCTCTCTCTCTCTCTCTCTCTCTCTCTCCTTAAAGACATCCCTCTCTGAATTTGTTGCTGTTGTAGTACTAAGGGAGTCTGGTAACATGTCAAAGTTTGTGATACATTTAAGAGCATTTGAGACTTCATCTATGGGCAGATGAGAAGCTAATGGGAAAGAAATCCAGTGCCTTAAAGTATCTAAGCTTTAGAGAGAGAAAGTTTTGAGGCTGGTTCAAACAAAAGTCAGGGAAAGTTGACTTAAATAGCTCACATTCTGGACTAACCACTTTGTTACTGACAGTAATGACCTTTGCTAATGGTAAACCATTAAATGATAAAGAAAAAGCAAGTCCTTAGCAGAGTGCCCCAGGCACTTAGTAAACTTCAGCTGCCTCCCTTAGGTTTCAGTTTGCTTCTTTATTTAAACACTTCCAGATTTAGAATCCTCTAGGCAACTTAATTACATTTAGTGTGTGCATGTTATCCTTTCAACTGTGTTCTTTGATTGCCCAGAACTGCTCTAAGACAAAAGTGATTTGGTATTCTGATATCTGTTACAACGGAGATGTTTCTGTCAGTCTCTAATAGTTCAGTAGTATTTTGGGTCAATAGCAATATTTCATAATGAATATGTTTGTTTACTGTTGAATACATTAAAACAAGTATATTTATTATCTAATGTGAAGAATCCCTGACTGCCAACATGTCATTTGGTTCCTCTTCTATAATATTCAAATGGTAATTGTTAGCTCTGGATAATCCTCTTTAGGTAATTGCCTGATACGGGAGGATATTTAAAATTAGTAAAAGTGTATTTTTTATCTTAGCTTTCTTTATTAAGTTGAACTTGTTAAATTGAACCTTTTATCTAAATGGTATTTGCCACATTAATTACTATTGAATTTTGATTATCAACAAAAAACACAGAAGGTATAGGAAATTTCTATTTTATTTATTTATTTATTTTTTATTTATTTTGGATTTTTACCTATGTATTATATGTAATATACTTGTGCATTTATTCATGTATTTAGATGAATATATTAATAAGAAATAAGAACATCTCTTGTTCATTAAGTTGTAATGACAAGGAAAACAACAATATTGAATCAGAATCTAATTCACTAAATGCACTTTAAATCTGACTAAAAATAGATTGAGAAAGATGGATACTAATAAATGACAAAGGTTCATGTTACTGTTGCTATAGTTTTCTAAACATATTTTATTTTTCTGGTTCTGCTTTGTTTTCTAATTCTGATGCTGCTTTTCTTCACTAAGAGATAGCGAGAAACTTTGACTAGACCTTTCTATTCCAGACAATGAAGTTCACAACCAAAAGAAAAAGTAATTTGGCCCACACTTATTTTATAAATTAGTTCAACTTTCATTGCTGCTATAATTTAATTTTCTTTTTATATTTATATGAACTCAAAATTTCAGAAAATTGAAGATAAATGCATAAGATATATATAGGACAGGAAAGAATAGTCTATATTATATTTGATTATACTTCATCATGAGACTAGATGTGAAATTTAGTAAATGACAAATCTTCATAATTTAACTGGAGAATTTGAACATCTTAAAATAGAAACAAGAGCAAAATTTTGTTTATTTATTAAAGGGTACAGAATAATACATTGTACTTGGTTGTAGACATTATTAACTCATATATATATGTATATATATACATATATGTATATGCATGTATATGATATAGAGAATTTGGGGTCCATATAATACTATTTTAAATACATTTAATTGTTATTATTGATATTTTAATTAGCCAAGTCCAATAGTGTAGCTAGAGGTTTTCTCTCCAGGTCCCACCCAACCCCGGCAGTCCCATAGCCCACTTATAAAATAAACATAACAGACGCTTATATTATTTAAACTGCTTGGCCATTAGCTCAGGCCTACCATTGACTAGCTCTTTCTCAGCCCATTTCTGTTAATCTATATGTTGCCATGTGTTCTGTGGCTTTACCTGCTGCCTTTATATGATGCTCCCTGGACGGCAGGTTGGCTTCTCCTCCAGACTTCCACCTCCCCGCCTCTCCTCTCTGTTTGTACCACCTATCCCAAACTTCATGCCTGACTACTGGCCAATCAGCGTTTTATTTATTCACAACATACAGAACATCCCACAGCACTTCCCCTTTTTTGTTTTGTTTTGTTTTGTTTCTTTTAAAGGGATATTTTAACTATAACATAGTAAAATTACATATAACAAAGCAGTTATTTAACAAGAATTGCAGTTACAATATCTAGTCTATTTATAATATCTAGTCTGTTTGTATTTGGCAAAATTAAAGAAGATATCCTATCTACCTTATATTTGTGGGTCTAAGGTTTTATATCTAATTTATCTCTTATCCTAACTAAGGAAATTATAACTATCTACTCTTGACCTACATCAAAGATCTCAGGATATAATATTATCTGAGAAACAGGGAGAAGGACACAAGCAACTTTCAGGAGTCTTGTGAGAGTAGACAGAGACAGTTGGCAGCCTTGACAGTCATCCAAAGTTCTTTTGTAAAGTTGGGGCATTTGGCTGGGTGGTGGTGGCGCACGCCTTTAATCCCAGCACTCGGGAGGCAGAGCCAGGCAGATCTCTGTGAGTTCGAGGCCAGCCTGGACTACCAAGTGAGTCCCAGGAAAGGCGCAAAGCTACACAGAGAAACCCTGTCTCAAAAAAAAAAAAAAAAAAGTTGGGGCATTTGTCTTTAGCCCACAGGCCTAGAGTCTCTCAGCCATTTCTCTCTGTGTCCTGTAGAATGTCTGGCAGTTTCCTTTGCGAAGCAGGAACCTGAAGGACCATTTTGTCAAGCAAATTTCAGTGATCACCTTTCTATGGGTACTTCATGTCCAGTTGATCAAGCAGTCCAGGCAAGAACAGTTTCTTGCCAAAATGGCTATTTTTGCCAAGGTGAAGATAAACTCTATATAGAGTGTCTTCAATGCCCATCCTCCTCTCTGAAGTAAATTGGTGCTGCCAAGAGCAGACTTGTCTCACTGTCCAGAAAGTCTAAATTTTTAAAACATTTTAAGTTCCATGTTCTGTAGATCTTTGAAGTGTTTGAAGATTACCTATCTATCTGAAATATATCTATGAATACCTAGAAAACTTTAATAACATGCTACAAGTTTGACTATCATAGAAGACTAATTATTAATCTGTTTTTCTTAATTATCCATTACAATCTAAATGAGTTACATAAACATAATACCTCAAATGAGAGTAGAAATATGTATACAGTATAGCAAAGTTAAGTTTAAACTTGTGTCAATAAACTAAAATCTATAGCAATTTAAAACATTTTAAACAAGTTGTTACTCTTTCAAAGTAGGTTCATTAATCTACCCTTTCATCCTATCATATCTAAACTATCCTCTTTTCTTCTTTAGAAAGAGATTGCATTTATAATCAACCTTTTTTAAATAAAAATATTGGTTTTTCTCTGTCCTATATCAGAAGGCTCTACTGATATGGGACACAGAATCTCTTAACCTTTAGAAATATGCTTGGGTTTAGAGAAGGAGTAAGCCAATTCGATCTCCAAAGCCAGCTTGGTATATTTGGGAATCTTGGCGTAGCTTCTCTTACTACTTCCTGCTGGAGGGGGTCACTGTATCTTATGGATATGCAACGAAAATTTTAGGATTATGGAGTAGTCCATGAGGGTGTATTGGTGAGCCAGTTGCCTTAAAACCGTTCTGGATGTACGATCATCTGGGCCATGTTGTCATTGGAGACCTTTCAGGGGGGCTTGCCTGGCCAAACCTGATGTATCTTAATCTGGAACTAATCCATAGCCTCTGGCTTTCTGTGGAAACAAAAGCAGAGCCTCCTTTCCAAAGCAACATATCCTTACATCCAAATTTTGAAGTCAAGGTACCTTTAAAATATATATATTGGCTTAACTCAACAGCTTTTACAATCAAATGTTTTTTCTGCAGTTAAAAATGCCGAGGACAACACAATTCAGATTCTCTGTGTAATATTCATCTTTATATGGCTTACTTTTTATAATACTTTTATAGTCTCTTTAAAGACTTTATTTTTAAAAACTATCTATTTCTTTATATAGCTGTATATATTCCTTTTTCTCTCTCTTCCAAGCCTATATATATTTTTACACACATTGTAAAGCATTTAAAGTCTTGTTTCATCTGAATCTGTCTTATTGTGAATCTATTGTTTTAAACTGCAGAATTCCTAGGGCTAAAAAAGCAGCTTTGGCTGGTGGCTCTGCCCACTTCAGCTTCCCCACATGGTGGTGGTAGTCCAGAAACCTCTTTTTTTTTTTTTTTTTTTTTTTTTTTTTGTACTAGCAAAGGCTAAATCCACCACACAGCAGCAGCATAATGTGAGGCTTAGAGACACTTCCTTCCCTCCATACTGCTGGTCAAATGGTCAAAGGTGCATGCCAGGAACCCGCCATAGTAGCTCAAACCTGCAGGCTGTCACTAACTTGAGAGAGACAACTAGGAAACTGTTTTTAGCTCCGTTTTAGAATCTTTTTTTTTCCTCAGGTTTTAAGTGGAAACTGTTCCCAACCCGCTGGGTGCCATTTGTAGCTAGAGATTTTTCTCTCTGGGTCCCACCCAGCCCTAGGAGTTCCGTAGCCCACTTATAAAATAAACATAACAGGCACTTATATTATTTAAACTGCTCAGGCCTACCATTGTCTAGCTCTTACTCTTATACTCAGCCCATTTCTGTTAATCTATAAGTTGCCATGTGTTCTGTGGCTTTACCTGCTGCCTTTACATGCTGCTCCCTGGACAGCAGGCTGGTGTCTCCCCCAGACTCCCACCTCCCAGCCTCTCCTCTCTGTTTGTCCCGCCTATCCTATACTTCCTGCCTGGCTACTGGTCAATCAGCTTTTTATTTATTCACAACATACAGGACATCCCACAGCACAATAGTTTATTTTAGAGACCTGATACTATTTCTAAGGGTAATAAGATAGCATAAACCACAAAATTTTTGTAGTATGATGAGGCCTAGTAAGAATTTTATTATAGGTTTCACAAAATGTAACAAGCTTTATTTTATGGCTCTCATCTGTATAAAGATTTTGTTCGTTTTTCTCAAACCATGGCACCACATGTGTGTATAAAGTTCCATTAACTTTGTGGTCCTGGAACATAAAATTGCCCACCAAAAGTTAGTTTCAGTACAAAGCATCCGTGTTAGGGGTGTGTGTGTGTGTGTGTGTGTGTGTGTGTGTGTGTGTGTGTGCATGTGTGTGTGTGTGTGTGTGTGTGTGTGTTGTGGGCCACAAGAATATATTATAGAGATTCAGCTGGATATTAAAACTATACCTAGAAATTTTAAGGTATTTTTCTAGAGAAAGCCATTTATCCTGTAATATTTGGTGTTACTCAGTTTGTAATATTTCAGCTGTCTTCTGCTATGAAATTCTTGTGTGCCCAAATAATACTAGACCATTTTGGCAAACAGTTAATCTTCTCAGGTACTAATCCACTAGATAACTAATACCCCTACAGTGCCGCATAGCTTTGTTCCTTGTGCAAATGAAGCTGAGACCATCTCTTGCCTTCAGGCCTAATTTCATTCCCAGAGCAATTAACTCAGAACAAAGAACATTTTTGCATTTCCAGGTGGAGTAAAAGGCAGAATAAGATTCCTGGCCAGATAGAATCATGGAGAGAAAGAACAAGACAGTTTTTCTGTAGAGGGTAGACAGAGCCGCATGACCAGAGAGAAGAAAGGCAGAGATTCTGTAGATGGTGAGGCAGATTTTTTGTAGAGTTTATCAGGGGCAGGGGTAAGGAGCTAGGAAGGATAGATGGAGGATGAAGGAACAGAGGATGAAGCTGAGACCAAAAGCATAAGGCTTAATTATTACTAGGGTCATGAGGGGACAGAAAAAGGTTGTAGAGAGAGGAACTGAGACTGTTTTAGATTATGTGCTGAAGAAATTGTATGTGTGTGTGTGTGTGTGTGTGTGTGTGTATGTGTATTTGTGTGTATGTTTGCATACAGAGAGTTAAGCAGAATCTTGAATGCTTAGGAAAAATACTTAATTTTGAAAGAGAAAATGATCTTGTCAAGCAAAAAACTACATTCAAAATCATGAAGGTAAAATATTAGATGAAGCAGACATGATTTGGTATAGATTTTCAAGGTAAAATAAACAAATAAATGAATGAATCAGTGAAGAGTCAGGTCACATTGTCTTCTTTGTACATGAGCTTATTTTCATTGTAAAGAAACTTTTTCATAGAATTCTGTTAAACAAAATTGGTAATATATTTTACTTTGCAACAAAGCCAATTTAAATATTAATATATTGAGCTATGGTAATGCTGGATTAGATTTAAGTAAAGGATTTGCATGAGTCATTGCCAATTGTCATAATCTCTGACTAGATAATAAGGCTTGTATATACATGTGAAGAAAAGCGGTACAGAAGAACTAAAAATCAATCTGATCTTTTGGGGGTGTGGTTTCTCCACTAAGACATAAAGCAAGGTTTAGTAACAAGTGACATATAAAGTAAAAGAATGATTGAAAAATGGTTTCCATCTGAATAGAGTATTAAAATGGTGGTACTAGCTATGTTTACAAAGATTTAGAGCAGAGGCCTAGAAGTCAGTAGTTTGTGATTGCCATATCAATTATTTTCTTAAATAGAGAAGTGTGATGACATTGTGCTCCCCAATATATTGTGTACCCTAATAAACTTATCTGAAGTCAGAGAACAGAACAGCCACTATATAGACATAGAGGCCAGAAAATGGTGGCACACATACCTTTAATCCTATCACTTGGGAGGCAGAGTTCCATCTGGATTTCTGTGAGTTCAAAGTCACATTGGAAATAGCCAGGCATGGTGACACATGCCTTTAATCCCAGGAAGTGATGGCAGGAAGCAGAAAGGTGTATAAGGCGTGAGGAGGTCTTTTTAATCTTTTAGTTAGTTATGCTTTTAGGCTTTTAGCAGCAGTTCAGTTGAGATCCATTCAGATGAGGACTCAGAGGCTTCCAGTTTGAGGAAAAAAGATCAGCTGAGGAATTGACAAGGTAAGGTTAGCTGTAGCTTATTCTGTCTCTGATCTTTCAGCCAATTTCACAATATCTGGCTCCTGTGTTTTTTTTATTAATAAGACCCTTTAAGATTCGTGCTACAGAGAAGTCTACTAGGAGTTGATTTGGCTGGATTAGTCCTATAGAGATATTCATGTTCTCAAGGCAGGGTTGAACTCTAGCAATATGTACTTGCTACATTAAGGTCTTAAGACTAATCAGATCATCAAGCATGTAAATGTACACAGAGAAGGAAATGAAAACTAATTTTTGGATATTAAAATATTTAAATGTAGCCAGAAGTTTCTCCGGTCCTACCAGGCCCCATGATCAGGACTAATCTCTCCCACCTGCATCCCTCAGCCACTTGGTTCCAAGTAAACACACAGAGGCTTCTATTATTTACAAACTGTATGGCACAATGGCTCAGGCTTCTCCCGAGCTAGCTCTTACAACTTAAGTCAACCCATTTCTATTAATCTATGCATTGCCACGTGGCTTTGTGACTTACCGGTATTTTCAAATCTTGGTTCTCCTGGTGGAGGATTGCAGCTTCTCCCCACTCTCCTTTATTTCTCCTCTCTGTCTAGTTTCAATGTACTGCCTCACCTTATTAAGCCTCACCATTGACCGAACAGCTTTATTTATCAACCAATCAGAGCAACACATGGACACAGGATACAGAAGGACACTCCACAATGTTTAAAGATGAAGAAGATTAAGCGGAGATGAGTAACTAGTGTGAGGGTTAGAAAGTGACAGCTCTGCGGCTGTCTAACTGCTTAGTGAAAACATTCCCAAGAGAATATCTTCCACTCTGTCCTAAATTGATGAATAGTGTAGAGAAGAATGGTTATCATAGACACTGAATTTTAATATTCTAAAGGAACGATAGTTTGAGTGTTCTCAAAATCTGTTTAAGAGAGCAGTACAATAGAATGGAATAGAGAAGTTGTAAACAAAATCCAACATATGAAGATTTGCTAAGAAAATGTAGTAGAAATTTTGTTGTCACTGGGCTCATTATGATTTGTATCTTAAATGTTCCTGAAATGCTCGTGTGTTCAAAACTTGATTTGTTTGGGGAACACCCAGATAAGGGAATGGGGATCCATCCCTGGTGCATGGGCAGACTTTTGGGAATCTGGTGCCTGTGGTGTGGCACCTTGCCAATGGAGAATAACCAATAACCAATGGAGAATAAAGTACTACCTCAAGAATTATTTGTTCAATTAAAGCCATCTTATTTTTAGCGCTGTTAGACACTGACACATGCCATCCCATCTAGTTACTTCTTTGCAATCTTAAATCAGTAGTAAATAAGAGACAGAAAAAGGATAACTCAACTTTTTAAAAATAACTTTAATCCTTTGTAAATCAATGTGTAAATCTCACTCACTTCTACCACTTTTTCAACTACTATTTCAAAATACTTTTGCAGCAAAGGACCTTCACAAAACATGTAATCTCGCCGGGCGGTGGTGGCACACGCCTTTAATCCCAGCTCTCGGGAGGCAGAGCCAGGCGGATCTCTGTGAGTTCGAGGCCAGCCTGGTCTCCAAAGCGAGTTCCAGGAAAGGCGCAAAGCTACACAGAGAAACCCTGTCTCGAAAAACCAAAAAAAAAAAAAAAAAAAAAAAAAAAAAAAAAAAAAAAAAAAACATGTAATCTCAAAATGTGTTCTGTGTTATTTGGTTTTTCTTCCTTGATTTTGTTTTTATGATTCTTTTTTCTCAAGGTCTAACTGTTTAGTTCTGATGATCAGCCACACTGTCAGTGTGCTATCCAATATAATTGTGAATAATTCATCTTCCTGTCTTATTCCCCACAGTATTGTGATGTGTCACCACACCTCACTCAGAATGTATTCAGTGTATAAGTAATGGATGAACTCAGTAAAGTTGGGTTTTGTTGCTTATGTAATTATTTTGCTTTTGTTATACTTCATGTTTGTTTTAAAGGAACAAGTTCTGTACTAAATTTTATTTAATTGCATTATGGTGAGGAATCATATAGCCTTCATTATATGTTGAAAATGTATCAGAGTAGAATTTAGGTAAATAATCATTGCTCAGTTATCCATATGTGGATATTGTAGCTTAAAGAAGATACAGAAAATACAGTGCCTGGATGGAGACAGAGTTTAATAGGGAATGGAGTCCAGAATCTTCATATAGGGAAGGATAGCATAAAAAGAGAATTATATACAGATAAAGTTTGATAGGTAATACAATTCAGTTATGTCAAGTCATGAAGGATGTTTTACACAAATTTCTAAACAGTCTTATTAAATAAGAAACACAAAGCCAAATACAGGGGTGAAAGCCATAGAGATCAGAGAAATACTGAGAGCTACCAGATAACCTTAGCTCACCAAGCCGCCATAGCTTCCCAAACGAGAGCTTCTTCGTGTCTAACCTGCACCTTTATTGCCTTGCTGTTCTGCCTTCTCATTGGCTTTTAGTCCAGCTACCTCACTTCCTTGTGACTGTGTGTCTGTACAGACCTCCAGGTCTCTATAGCTGGTACTGGAATTAGAGGCGTGTGTCACCACACTTGGTTGTTCCCTAGTGTGTCCTTGAACACACAGAGACTCTGCTTGCCATGGGATTGGATTAAAGGCATGTGCTACCATTGCCTGACTTTTGTTTATGGCTGGCTATGTCCTCTGATCTCCAGGTAAACTTTATTTATTAACATACAAATAAAATATCACCACATTTCAGCACAAATAGAATATCACCACAGGATGTCATAAAAAGGGAATTATATCCTAAGAATAAAATCAAGAATGATAGTACTGTAAATACCATTTTCTTTTTCATGTGCTATTTTGAACCCGAAGCTCTTTCCAACAAAGTTATGACATAATATGCATGTAGGTTACATTTATGTTATCTGTAGTACTGTTGCTGAATTTTGTGTGAGGCCTCTGAAGTGATGAATTAGTGTCATAGATGATGGGTGGTTAAGGAATATTGAGAGTAGAACTAAACAGAAGATAAGGAGTCCATTGGAACACAAGAATACCTGCTCTTGTCAGCACGTGTACATGCACACACAAACACCCACAGCCAGAGAAGCACGCACAGTCATGTCAGTGGAGAAGGGCACATTCACTAGGTGAAGTAACTACTAGGTCAGTAAACAATCACATATGTAAATATTTTCTTTTCTCCATATAACAAAATAATCCTTGTTACATCAAGAGTATTCCCAGTAGCTATGAAAATGAAAAAAAAATGGAAAATTTCTAAATACTTTTTATGTGAAATAAATATTTATTTAAATAATCTAATTTTAAAATGACAAGCAGAATTTTTTTTACAGAATGCAGTAGAGTAACAAGTTCAAACATGCCAAATATACAGCGTGTTCTGTAGTATCTGATGAAATAATTTATATTTCACTGGCTTATCTCAAAATAGGTATTGTACTTTCAAATATGGTTTGTTGTGAAATATTGATTTATATTTTGAAGATGTGTCACTGTGATTGGTTTAATAAAGAGCTGAATGGCCAATAGCTAGGCAGGAGAGGATAAGCAGGATTTCAGGGAAGAGAGGAAGAAAGAGGAGACATCTAGGCACATGGATTTTGCCAGTGGACTCTGAAAAAGTCTGATGTACTGAGGAGAGTTAACTGAGCCACACATCAGAATGTAGATTTAAAAATTTAGGTTAATTAGGTTATAAGAGCTAGTTGGAAGTAAGCCTAAGCTAAAAGCTAAACTCTCATAATTAATAAGTCTCTGTGTCATTATTTGGGGGATGACAATCCAACTGTTTTATCAACCGTTCTGTCTTTTTCTAAGCATTTTAGACTCTCATATTCTCCTTGAACTAGCACTACATCATATTGAGTCTCACCGACTAATATGCTAGAATTTGTGATGCATGGTCAATTTATATTAGTCATAGTGTGGTTTGACTGTCTTAGGTGAATATTTTAACACTTTTCAACCTTTTCTGTATTCTCTATGTTGAGATTTCACCATCCCATATTCCTTTGCTTATATTCTATCATTTTGAAGCAATATCTTTATTATAAAAGTCATTATATTTTTCCCCAAAGTTTTAACTTAGAATATGTGAACTATCCAGCAAAAGAGTACAAGTTATTTCCAAATTATCCATCAGGCAAGTGAGGCTTCACTTATAAAATATATCTTTTATTTTTGCCTATTTTAAACCGATCAGCAGATTGCAGAAAAGACAGAATCTCAGGGAATGGGAACAGAGGAAATTTCACATCTTGACAATGCCGACCTCCTGGGGATATTATTTGTGTTCAGATTCACTTCACCATGAGCCACTATTTTTTGAATGTAGATAATTCATTTTCTTTCTTCCTCTCACCTGACAGCAGTCTTTTTCTTCCCTAAAGCTAAATACAGGAAATCATTCAGAAAATACAATCATACCCGTGCTTTCCATTTTCTAGCACAGCAAGGCATTCAGTGTGTGTGCATGGTGTGTCTATGTTTGTGTGTCTATTTGAGAATCTAGATATCAGCTACTGTTCCATTGCACATCAGAGGCCATCGGCCCACTGCCTGTTCAGCTGCCTTCGAAGAAAAGGGCACTGTACCTTTTTCGAATTGCGAAGGCCACTTCAGGGATGGTGCCATATTGTCCTGGCCTCTGAAGATGCCTTTTGATAAAGCCATGACCACACTTGTTTTGGCAAGAATCAGTAATCCTTTGTTTTATGTCCTGTCTGTCCATTTTGTCCTGTTGATTCGAGGATACTTTGTTGTCCAGTGGCTAACTTTTGCCACAATGAAAGTTAACTCCATATGCAGTTTCTTCAATGCCCATTTTTTCTCTGAAGTAGATTGGTACTGCCAGGAGCCGACATGTCTCATAGTCATAACAAAAAAGAAAAATTTTCTAAGTTATTAAAACATTTTAAATGCCATATTCTGTAGATCTCTGAAGGGTTTGAAGATAACCTGTCTATCTAAAATATATCTACTCAATCTTGAAAACATACCTAATATAACTACAAGTTCTATTATAATATCTAACTACTAACTTTCATTTCTTTATATCCTAATAGTTGGTAATAACATTCAAGGATCAGAAAATTGCATTACATTGTTAGATGAACGGTACAATTAGAAAAATATATATAACATTTTCTAACAATATCAATTTCAATATATATAATTTGTATACAATATAAAACAATCCAATCCAATGTAAAGTATTTACATTTTTCTTTTCTTTCTTTCTTTTTTTTTTTAATAAGAACCTTAAATCTAATCTCCTTTGCTTAGCCTTTTTCCTAACCCTTGACAACAATTTGTAACCAACCCCCCTAATCAATGAAAATTATCCCAGACCCAAAACCCATTAAAAGACCAAAAAAACCAACCGCCCCACACCACCTCTTTGGGAATGTGGGCGTCGTATTCTTGAAATTGCTTCCTGCTGGGTATGGGCGAAGGTATCTTTATCCTGAAAGAAAAATTTTAGGTTAATTGTCAAATTCTAGGAAAGGTAAATATATCCTTCGTTATCCAGTCTGTGTATAATGCCAAAATTCAGGGTTTATCTCAAATCCTTATTCAAGTAGTCTTTGAGACTGGATCATCTCAGCTAGCTCTTCTCAAAATTGCTCTGAGCACTTTGTAGTTCAAAGCTGATCTGTAGATGATGTTTGTCAGCTTAGTGATGTTATTATTGTCCACGTGGAATTGTTGTTGTTGTGGGGCCCCATCTTCTTCCTGGAGACTTCAGTTGATGTTAGGCCTAACCGTGATTTCCTGCAAAAAACTGATAAGAGACTCGAACACAAGGACTATATATGCGACTTTTTAGAATTAGTTAGTACTGTAAGTTGTTGTAAACGCAATTGAATTTAAAATTACCTAGTAGGTTGAAATACAATCCTCTCTGTCTCTCTGTCTCTCTTTGTCTCTGTCTCTGTCTCTCTTTCCGTGTGTGTGTGTGTGTGTGTGTGTGTGTGTTGAGGAGGAGGAAAGATCTGTCCTTCAATGCTGGTGACACTATTTCATGGATGGAAAGACTAAATAAAAGAGGAAAAGAGGAAAAGGGACCAAGAGCTGACCTTCCCCTGCTTCTGCATTATAACCCACAAGTATGATGACTGACTGCTCAGTCATTCCTTTCCTGGTATGATAGACAGAATTATGATTAGTATCTATCAAACTGACCTTAGTCCTTGTGTGTATTAGTCACTAATCTCCAGAGAAACAGAAGCTAATTTGGGATGGCTCAAAAATTATTTTGTTTTCAAATTTCCTGTATTAGGAAAGCAACATTCACATTCATGGGAAAGTACACTTCAAATTTTGAATTTTGACGTTTATTTACTGAGTATATAATTTATAATGCAGCATTTGCATGTCAAACATAGTCATGCAGTTATGAGAACTAGCCAATGCCCCTCTAAGGTGCAGCATGCTGCTAAGCTGACAGCAACACAAATTTGGGTTTATTTATGAACTTACAACTTATATTTCCAATCTACAACAGGCTTATTAGAATGCTGTTTGTAAGTTGTAAAAATGGAGTAAAAGGGGAAATAAAATATTCACAAGCTACTAAGCTAAGGTGTTTTAAAAATATTTTTATTATTCAAATTAATTTTTAAACTTAAAT
This sequence comes from Peromyscus californicus insignis, assembly GCF_007827085.1. Classification (NCBI taxonomy): domain Eukaryota; kingdom Metazoa; phylum Chordata; class Mammalia; order Rodentia; family Cricetidae; genus Peromyscus; species Peromyscus californicus. The sequence goes on along the minus strand of NW_026294413.1, from coordinate 14,521,840 downwards.
ATATTTTCATGATATTCTCCTCCTCCCCCAAGTTTTCCAGGTCATCCCCTTCTCCTTACCCACCCAACTTTAACTTCTTTCCCCAAAAGAAACCAAACACCCAGTACAACAACAAAATGCACAAAATCTAGAAAATAAAATACAACACTTCCAAAACAAAAATAGAAACAACAACAATAAAAACACCAAACTAAAATCAGAGAAACACACACACACACACACACACACACACACACACACACACACACACACACACACACACACAGAGCTTACAGTAAGTACATCATTTCTTGGTCAGCTGCTCCTGAAGATGAGATCTGCCCTGGAATGATTGATATACCCAGTGCCATTCCACTGGAGAAAACTGATTTTCTCTCTCCCATCAGGTATAAATGAAAGTTTCATTATTAGTCTTTATCCAAGTGGCTATGTTTACAATCCTTCATATTTTTAAAAAATACAACGAAATAAAATATATAACAGAAAAAAAAAAACCTATCACATTGAAATCAGACAAGACAGACCAACATAAGTAAAAGAGCTCCAGAGAGGAGCCAGAGTCAGAAACCTACTCATTTACACACTCAATGACACTAAACTGAAATTGGAATCCAATAACACTAACCTGAAACTCACAGCATCAGTGCGGAGAACCTGGTGCAGTCTGGCGCATGCCCTCTGCATGCTGCTTCAGTCGCTCTGAGTCCATATGATCTTTGCTAACGCTAATTTGGAAGGCCTTGATTTCTAGTTTGTTCTCCATCCCCTCTGGCTTTTACACTCCTCTGCCTCCTCTTCTGTTGAGTCCCCTGAGCTTTCGGGGGTGGGGGTAGGGGTGGGATTTGATGGCGACATCTCATTTAGGACTGAGTGTTCCAAGGACTCTCACTCTGGCTGTGTATCTCTGTATCTGTTCCAGTCTGATGTGGTAGAAGAAGGCACTGCTTCCCTGTCCAGAGTCTGGGTTATATTTCATATTTTAACCCAGCAAATGATGTAAAGCCATTAGAATATACCTGCATGTGGGGAAATGAGAGGAGAGGAAGAGGCTGGAGTGAATGGAGGCGGAAGAAAGGGAAGAGGGGGACATTTTAAGAAACTCTCTAGCAAAATTTAAGGAATGGAAATTTATAGATTGTAGAGCAACCCAGAAGGCTAAAAAAAATGAGGCAAGAGTTGATTGTATTGTTTATGTTCCGTTCTAGAATCTGAAGTCTGCAAGTTGGAAATGTATCCATGGTTTCTACATCATGGATTTGATGGAGAAACCTCAGTTGTTGTTCTTAAAGGCTGTGCAACATACACACATATGTGCATGCACTTAAAAGCACACACACATATGCATACAAAATTTGCTTTATTTATGTTTTATTTTACTGATGGATTTATTCAAAATGTCTAAAGTATGATTATATCAATCTTTAAATTAGTACTTTGCCAAACCATTCTGTCCAACTAAATTACTTATTAACAACCTGTTTTATATCGTTTTATATCGTTTTGACACAAGCTAAAGTCGTTTTCTAAGGGAACCTCAATTGAGAAAATACCCTCAACAGGTTAGTGTGTTCTCAAACCCATGGTGCATTTTCTTGACTTATCATTGATTCGAGAGGGTTTGGCTCACTGTAGGCAACGCCACCCAGCTTGGTTGTTCTGGTGCTAAAAAAGCAGAATGAGAAAGCGACTGGAGAAAGCCAGTAAGCAGCATTCGTCTATGGCGTCTGCAAGAGATCTTGCCACCAGTCTTCCTCCTGGAGTTCCTGTTTTGGACTTCCCAGGATGATGTAAGATGAAGTAAATCCTTTTCTCCAAACGTTGCTTTTGGTCATGGTGTTTATCACAGCAATACAAATCTACACAAGACACCATCATAATGATGTGTATTTTTAAATCAATGTGTTAAACAATCAGTTCAAGAGCTATAATTAATTTTCACATGAGAGCATCTAGGCTATGGAATTTAAACTTGAAATGTTCTCCTATGTTTAAATATGTGCTTATTAAATTGATTTGTGATTGACTTTATTTAATTATGTGTGAGCAAGGAACCAGAAATTGCATCCATGTCTTGACTCACCCTCAATATATTTTGTCAACAATTTGTCTCATCAGTAACATTATTTATGACTTTATAATGCTTTCAATTTCATAGTATCAACAATTTATCTTGATGGTGAGCACTTATGACTTGTCTTGAATATAGGCAAGTGCTATGAAATTATTATCTATGGTTGATGTATCATCTAATGAGTTCTCAGTGCATTCCTCTAAACTTCATTTTGGGTATACTAAAAAATATTATTTTATGAATTTTAGTTGAAAGAAACCATCAGGATCTTAAAGGGTACATGTTCTAACAAATATTATTGTGTAACTTTTTAGAATAAATGCAGTAACTTCCTCTAAAGTTCTTGTATCTTCATAAATGTATTTTCTCTGGAGTATACAGCTTTAAAATAAATTAATTCATATTAAGTTAACTGGTATTGAGAAGAAAGTTTCTTAACAGTTTTGATTTATGAATCTCCTATATTAATACTCGTACTATGAGTAGCATATTAACCTTTTTATTTGCAAAGAAAATATGTTCATATGCATGGATTTGCAATCATATTATTACATTAGAAAAAATCTATGAAGTTATTTAAAATGTAACTATTTTAAAAGTCTACTGATTCACCAGAAGATTAACTTTTATTTTTAAAATTTGTGCAAATAATGTTTATCAAATAAATGTTTGCATATCTCATAGAAATAAAAGTATAGCACAATATTTGTAGTTTGACTTATCTCTGTATGTGACTGCTTGGGTCTATAAATGAATGAACTTTTAAAATGATTTATTACATCATAAGATGAATTGACTAAAAATTGCTGAATATTTTTCAATATTTGTACTTTGACTTATATCTGTATGTGACTGCTTGGGTCTATAAATGAATGAAATTTTAAAATGATTTATTACATCATGAGATGAATTGATTCAAAATGTGTTGAATATTTTTCTATCAAATAAAATGTTCATGAATAAACATGACAAAATACGCTTGCCCTTATTGAGCTATATTTCTATAAGATAGATAAAGATGGGTTACATAAATTTTCAGGAAAAAAGTTATGCAGAAAGAAAAATAGTTAATATTAACATCATAAACATCTATGGACTATTTAGAATTTAGGAACAAGAAGTTTCAAAGAAGGAGACGCTTCATGAAAGAGTTGACATTTGAAGAAACATTTGAAGGAGTTGAGCGACATAATTTGGCAGCAAACAAGAGAATAGTCTTCCTGGTAGAAGCACACACCCACAAGAACCAAGAGTTTAGTATATGTTAAGACTACTGTGACTGTCTTGAGTATTGAGAAACAAAGAGCAGAAGGGTTCATTATGTGTAAATGGAGAGCATAAAGACTTCATGGATCACAGTATAAATTTTACTATTTCCTTTGTTTCAGAAGACACCCTGGCCAAAAAAAAAAAAAAAAAAAAAAAAAGTAACAGAATTGAAACAAAATACAAAGCCTACCCATAACTTTAAAGAAGTAACTCATGCACATATGTTTTAACTTTAATATCAACACTACTTAGATAATACGGGAAGAATGTCTTAATGAGCAATTATTTCTATTAGGTTGGCCTGAGAACTGGTCTCTCGTAGATTGTCTAGATTGTGAGTTGATTTAGAAGATACACTCCTCTGTGGGTATAATAATTTTCCAAGCAGGAGATTCAGGATAATATTAAAAAGGAGAAAGCAGGATAAAATTAGAGAAGAAGGGAACATCCAGGACATTTGTTTCTCTTGGCTCTTGATAGTGGATGTGGTACAAGCAGCTGTCTAAGCTCCTGCCTCACTGAGTTCTTAGCAATGGCAACTAGGAACTGGAAGATAAAATAAACTATTTCTTCCCTAAGTTGCTTTTATTGAGGGCATTTTTTGCTACAGTTGCAGAAATGGAATGCATCTCTTACATTTAATGTAGTTTTCTTGTAATAAGTTTTATGTCTATGTATTAGTATGTCCTTTATCTAAGATTATCTACTCAGTGTTTGATCATCTTTAATATACATTCAACTTTTGTAAGTTAAAAACAGCATTCCCCCAAAATTATTGTCTGAAACAATATAGATCATATAAGTACAACTAAAATTTATTTCAGAATTAATTGTTAAATATTCTAATAAAGAAAACCAAAACAATCAGTCATAATAATTGTTGATAATGAAACATAGTGACAAATGAATAGCATGTTTACTTTCTTGAAGAATTATGAAACTAGAAGAATTAGTAGCATTTATTTTTGTATAAATAAAATTATGAGTAAACATTTGCCTTGAGTGACAGCAAAAATAAGATTGAATGGGGACATTGACATGCTTCCTGATGGGTCAAATGACATGAGGAAAGTACTTATAATGAAAATAGTTACTAACTGGCATTGTCTTAGTTACTTTTCTATTTCTGTGAAGAGACATCATGATCAAGGCCACTTATAAAATAAAGTATTTACTTGGAATTTGACTCACAGTTTGAGAGGATGAATCCATGACTGTCACACTAGGGAGAATGGCAGCACACAGGCAGGTATAGGAGAAACTGATGAAAAGTCTATTATTCTATGTGTTATAACCCCCTCCACACACACACGCACACCTTATCTCACTTCATAACAGAAGAGAGGCAGTGCTGTGATAATGCAATTATCTTGTGATACAATCAAACTGTTCAAGGAAAGGTCTACTGTAGATGGAAGTTTCTGTCCCGCTCCATCCCACAGCCATTCACTCCCAAATAAATACACAGAGGCTTATATTAATTATAAACTAGTTGGCCTATTGCACAGGCTTATAACTAGCTCTTATGCTTTAATTAACCCATAATTCTTGTCTGTATTTATCCACGTGGCTTGGTACCTTTTCTCAGGCCAGCATTCGCATCTCACTTCTTCTTCTTCTGGCTGGTGACTCCCTCTCTGCCTTTCCTCTTCCCAGTCTTCTCCTCATCTGGTCACCCCACCTACACTTCCTGCCTGGCTACCAGCCAATCAGTGTTTTATTAAACCAATAGGAGTGACAAATCTTTACAGTGTACAAGAGTATTATTCCACAGCAATCTACAAAGTTTGTTTTCTGTAACTTTTCTTAATTTTATTCTTACAGGATATTTATATTCTATAAAGATACAGGGAATTTTAGAGTTGTTTCTTCAGTTTAGTATTGTGGAAAACTTGCCAGATGTGAGTTGTTTTTTTTTTTATCTGACACCAAATGTTTTAATGTTCATGGTGTTATTAGTTTAGATCTTTCTTCAATTTTATTAGAAGCAAATGTTCAAAGTTTTATTTAGGACTCATATAAATTAATTACACATACATTTACCAAATATTTAAGCACAATTACAATTTCTCTTGAACTTTAGAGAAATGACACTTTATTATGTAAGAAATTGCTATTAGTGTTATTGGTTTCATTTTTCTTATTACTGAAAATGAAATAGAGCAGTAATTTGAATCTCAAAAATGAAAGTATTTTGCTACAATTCTGAGTTTGACTATTTTCCAAATGCTATGTGGTAATAGCTTGATCTGTCAGGGTAGTTCTATAGGGAAATGAGAAGATGAGTTAGAACATTCTAGAAGATATTATGTCATCTGACATAAGCATATGATAGAATACAAAGTCATGGCTCAGTATTCTTCCTGTTTCTTCCTAAAAATTAGTCAAATGATTTTGCCAGTCCTTGTTTCCAATCTGTGAGAAGAGGTTTGGCTGTATCATAAGGTAGTTCTAATTTAGGTTTTGATGAGTTTCCATACTCATTTCAAAGGGATAAAATCTGCCCATACTTAGATTTTTAAGGATATATTGGATTTTACTTTTATGAAATAAAACTGAAAACATTAAACTGTACACTGTAACGTGGTTAGTATTTCCAAAAGGCTACATCAAATCTAAGGAAATAGGTTCCTGACATGAAATATGTTCTGAAAAAAATTATACAACTCCAGAAATTCAAGAATTTTGGTTTTATTTACCCATTCTATATCAATTATTTAATAAAAAAAAGTTCAATAGGTTGACTGTCTATAGCAACATAAATAGGTAACATGCTAATAACTTAAAAATTAGAAGTGACTTTATCAAAATCAGATAATCACACTAAAAGCCTATACTTCAGACTGAAAACGTAAGATTTTAAAATTATTTTAAATAATTAAAAATAATAATTTAAAAAAAATTAAAAGCTTTTATTACTCTTGACAGAAATTCTTCTATAAATATTATTCATAGTTTTTTTCTATACAAAAACAGTGCAATTATTCCCTCATTGTGTGTTTGCTAGTAACAATATACTAAAAGATAAAGGGAAATTATGGTCTTTCAAATGTGTGTACCATGATTAGAACATTAATAAAATTGTTTATTGCCATAGCCTACAATTCCTTATGTTTTCTCACACTATTTGAACAACTGACTTGTTATGATCTGGTTATCACTCTTTTGACCCATGGCTTACAACTCTAAGAAATATTAGAATGTCTGAGACCCATCCAGACATCATTGTATCTTCTACTTCAAGTTCTGCTTATGTGCAGAAAACACTATGTACCATTCTTCATGAATCAGGGAAACACAAGATCCTGCACTCCAGATTTTTATCAGTAACAAAAGCCTTAACTTGGTATTGCCTAACTGTTATCTAAATTTTATTGCAGAGAAGTGATTTTGATGGGGTTCCTGAAAATCTGCATTTGGACATTACTTTCAATAATTTATGCATGCCCATGATTATCAACACCCTGATAGTAAGACAACAGCATTAGTACTACTTTGACAGAAATTGTTATGCCAGGTGATTTCTACCAGATACAATATGAAAATCAGCCATAAATTTGTCTATATTTATATAAGAATATAAAGAAAGAACCGTTAACAAAATCTTATCGTGATTAATGGCTCAACATTCTTTCATGTCTCTGGTGTTTTACATGAAATTTATTGACTTTACTTAATGGAAACCTCCATTTTCTTTCTCATGTTATTTTTTTAAGTCCTTTGGTAAGCAGTTCATGAAGACTTTCTCCATTTCTTGTTTTCTTTTGCAAGCAATCCATTTGGTTATGTTGTAAAATACTTTTAAAAGACATTATATTACCATATCTACCTTCAGATTATAACTCAACATATGTCTTCCTAGGCAACTCAAACAGTTCTTAACAGTTCTTTTCAGTTTCTAGTTTTTTATCTCTTATGGATCATTTTCTACTTAACAATGTGGTCTCTTTAAACTGAAATCCAGAACATGAAGGGCTCTGACATCAAATCATGTACTTACCTTTTTTGAACTTTGAACAAATGGCAAAGCATGTCCTATAAATAGCTATGTCCTATATCCTGTAGCTCCTACCTACCTGTCTTTTTAACCATGCCCTAGTGTTCAAAATATACTCAGGTCCTTCAGTCTCTCTCTTTCCTTTAATGTGAGAATGTCTGTGTTGCTATTTCTGATATTTTTCCTTCATCACATAGCTACATTTCATGATTATTTCAGTTACTAATGATGCCACATCAGAGAATTTTCTAACCTCACCAATGTGTTCACTTCCTACCACCCGACCTTTATTTCTTGCTTTAGTGATCTGTAAAGTCAAAGTCTATATTGTATATCAGCATGAATTTGAGAACACACTTAATTGTTGCTGTGTTTTTCCAATTCAGAAAACACTTTCCTTAAAATTCTACTTCATTTCCTTGTCACTTACTACTCTAATTATTCTTGAAACCTTTCTTCTCTATAGATAAAAATGACCTAATCTTTAGTGGGTGCTTAAAAAGTTTTCCTTCCATCTGGTTATGCCTGTTACTGTTTCTTAATTAGTTTTTATATAGTTGATTTTTCAAATTGATATTTTAAACTCACAATTTATTGATCAATTATAAATCAATATATCACTGATAAAATAACAAGAATGAGGCATGGCGGCATGTGTCCATAATCCTAGAATTCTTGAAGAGGAGGGGAAAATATTGATTTACTACTTCAAGAATCAGCATTTCCTATAAAATGAGACTCTATTACAAACATTATATAACTCAGATCATAGACATAGTAATAAAATGATACATTATGACTGCAATACTTATATATCAGGATACTTTTAACCCCCATCAGCAATGTTTCTACAGTGAGTTTATATAACAATACTAAAAACATTAACCTTTCATTTTGTTTTGTTTTTTTTTTTTGAAGTCAGGGTTTCTCTGTGTAGCCCTGGATGTCCTGGAACTTGCCCTGTACACTGGGCTGGGCTCTAATTCAGAGATCCACCTGCCTCTGCCTCCCAACTGCTGCAACTAAGGTCATGCAACATCATTGCCTGGCTAACATTATCCTTTTAAAATCAGTTATTCTAATACATTGATATATAGAGATCATCTCCTTATAGCTTTCATTTCCCTTCCCTGACAATGGAATTCTGATTTTTTTCTTTTACCACCATTGCCTGGAAAACTCTTATTGGATCACTTGAATTGCGATAAATGGAGTATAAATCTGTTTATTTGTCTCTAGAGTCATTGTTCTAATTGTAACGATTAGGCTAAACCGTTAAATTTCTATCACTTGAGCCACTGTAAATATTAAATTTAATTAAGTTTTACTAGTCATAAATAAAAACATTTACTTCAAAAATTTGACTTGTATGACATCTGTCATTACATTACTTTTTCTTGCTAGTAGTAATTAATTATATTATTAGAATAATTGAAAACTATAAATAATTTTATAATGCTTACTGACCTTGTGTACCAAAAATTACACAATTTTCTGCAAATCCTACCTGTATATTCCAGCTGTAAATAATCTTCATCATTTTTCTCATGTTTTATGAATGTGGGATACTATAAATTCATTCATACAAAAATGATAATTCATTTGGCTAATTCAAGAAAAACTAGTACTACTCAGACTGGTGGCTTATGCACCAATCATGTGCTCTTATTCAATACGGATCTCTATTATGAAAAGAAATGGTTATAATTCTTATACTCCCACATCAGTGAACCTATACTGTGGTGATATTGTGTCCCACAATATATTGTGCACCCTAATAAACTTATCTGGGATCAGAGAACAGAACAGCCACTAGACAGACATGGAGGCCAGAAAATGGTGGCACACATGCCTTTAATTCTATCAGTTGGGAGGCAGAGATCCATCCAGATTTCTGTGAGGTCAAGGCCACACTGGAAACTGCCAGGCATGGTGACATACACCTTTAATCTCAGGAAGTGATGGCAGGAAGCAGAAAGGTTTATAAGGCATGAGTATCAGGAAGTAAATTTGTTAAGCTATTAGGCAATTAGGAGCACTTCAGCTGAGATCCATTCAGATGAGGACACAGAGACTTTCAGTTTGAGGAAACAAGATCAGCTGAGGAATTGGCAAGGTGAGATTAGATGTGGCTTATTCTGCTTCTCTGGTCTTTCAGAATTTACCCCAATTGCTGGCATTGAGCTTTTTTATTAATAAGACTATTTAAGATTTGTGTTATACTACACTGCTAGAGAGAGTAAGAACTGACAAATATGCACATTCAAATACATTTTTAGACAGATATTGTTGGATATTTGAAGTCACAGATTTGTTGACACTGTCAAGCAAATAGAAACCAGCCATTTAGATCAAACGTTGTTTTGGTAAAACCACAGCATTTTAGTTTGGGTATTTGAAAAACAAAATACAGGATTTATTTTGTACATATAGGAACAGTTACGTGCAGTAATTTGTTGGGGATGACTTTCTATATGCTGTGAATGTGTTGCTCTGATTGATTGATAAATAAAATGCTGATTGGCCAGTAGCCAGACAGGAAGTATAGTATAGGTGGGAATAGCAGAGAGGAGAATTCTGGGAAGTGGAAGGCTGAGTCAGAAAACGCTGCCAGCTGCCACCATAAGAAGCAAGATTGAAGGCAGAGCTGGGGAAAGGTACCAAGCTGTGTGACAAAACATAAATAAGAATTATGGGGTAGTCTAAATGTAAGAGCTAGTCAGTGGTAAGCCTGAGCTAATGGCTGAACAGTTTTAATTAATATAAGTCTCTGTGTGTTTACTTGGAGGACACTAGTGGGAGAGATTTGTCCCTACTGCTGGCAGTCCATGACACAGGAAACCTTCAGTTACAGTAATTCAAGGTTATTTTCTCTGTAATAAATAAGACTGAATCTCATAGGCTTTTTCTTCTCTTTCTGAATGACGTAAGTAAGTAGGAGCTCCTGCTATTACTAATTAAAAGTAAGATTATTCATTTACAAACTTTTATGTGTACACATGTATGCTTACATAGATATATTAGTGATTCCACTGTTTACTTCTTGACAAAAGTGACAAAGAGTTGGAGCAAATTAATTTAACTAAAGAGGAAATGTTTCTGCAGCAGAGACACCTACCCTTTAATGAAATATTCACTCATAATTCCAACACAGCTGAGGAGAATTCATCTATTCTGTCTGTTCCACCAAAATCGTGTTAACAACACATGCTCACTGTGGATTACAGATTATTGGTGCTAAGCATTAATAGGATGGTGGAGAGAATATTCTCAATATATGGTATTTGTGTTTTGATTTGAATTTGAGAGAGTTAGAAGCCGTTATACAGCTATGTTTCCTTATGCCTAGAAATGTTTTATATGTGATCAAAAATTAAAACTATACATTGATCTATCTATCTCTAATATATCATTTATTTTAGCAAATATAGTTATAGGATAGCTGAGAGAATTGGTCTCAGATGGCAATAGAGTCACATAGAGAACATATTGAACATTTTAGAAAAAAATGCAGAGTTTGAAATTTATTCGACAGTTTGAGGAATTCAAAATTATAGAAGTTAAATGAGAAGGAGTTTATAGGACAGAGTGGGTTTACATGAGTAGCCAATCTCCACTCTTAATGTAATTGTAATTTCAGGAGTGTTATGATTAAAATTGAATGTCTAAAATTTTATCTTTAATGGATTAATTGAATGCTATTTGATTTTTAGGCATTAGGATGGTTTAGCATAGAAAATCACTTCTTTTTAACTTTTTTATTTTATAATTTAATATAATTTTATATATCAGCCTCGGATTCCTCTGTCAACCCTCCCCCCAGCCCACCCCCATTCACATTTCCTTCAGGGCAAGGACTCCCCTGGGGATTCAGCTCAGCCTGGTAGATTCAGTTGAGGCAGGTCCAGTCCCCTCCTCCCTTCACCCAGGCTGAGCAAAGTGTCCCTGCATGGGCCCCAGGCTCCAAACAGCCAGCTCATGCACTAAGGACAGGTCCTGGTCTCACTGCCTGGGGGCCTCCCAAACAGTTTAAGCTAATCAACTGTCTCACTTATCCAGAGGGCCTGATCCAGTTGGGCGCCCCTCAGCTATTGGTTCATAGTTCATGTGTTTCCATTAATTTGGCTATTTGTCCCTGTGCTTTTTCCAATCATGGTCTCAACAATTCTTGCTTATACAATCCCTCCTCTTTCTCCCTGATTGGACTCCTGGAGTTCCACCTGGGGCCTGGCCATGGATCTCTGCATCCACTTCCATCAGTCATTGGATGAGAGTTCTACCACTACAGTTAGGGTGTTTGGCCATCTGAACACCAGAGTAGGTCAGTTTGGGATTTCTCTTGACCATTGGCAGTATCTATTGTGGAGGTGTCTTTGTAGATTTCTGGGGACCTCTCTAGCACTTTGCTTCTTCCTCTTCCCATGGGGTCTTCATTTATCATGGTCTCTTTTTCCTTGTTCTCCCTCTCTGTTCTTAGGATCCCCCGGTCCCCGAAGGTCTCTTTCCCTCAACCCTTGTCCTTCATTATCCCCCATCATGTCCAGTTTGCTCATGTAGATCCCATCCATTTCTCTGTCGCTGGGCAATCCATGTGTCTTTCTTAGGGTCCTCTTTTTTAGGTAGCTTCCCTGGAGTTTTGAGTAGCAGTCTAGTCATCCTTTGTTTTACATCTAGTATCTACCTATGAGTGAGTACATACCATGTTTGTCTTTCTGAGTCTGGTTTACCTCACTCAAGATGTTTTTTTTCTAGATCCATCCATTTGCCTGCAAACCTCATGATGTCATTGTTTTTCTCTGCAGAGTAGTACTCCATTGTGTATCTGTACCACATTTTATTTATCCATTCTTCAGTTGAAGGGCATCTAGGTTGTTTCCAGGTTCTGGCTATTACAAATAATGCTGATATGAACATAGCTGAGCATGTGCTCTTGTGGCATGATTGAGTATTCCTTGGGAGTCTACCCAAGAGTGGTATGTATAGGTGGGTCTTGGGGGAGATTGAGTCCCAATTTTCTAAGAAAGCACCATAATGATTTCCAAAGTGACTGTACAAGCTTGCATTCCCACCAACAGTGGAGGAGAGTTCCCCTAGCTCCACATCCTCTCCAGCATAAGCTGTCTTCAGTGTTTTTGATCTTAGCCATTCTGACGGGTGTAATGTGGTATCACAGAGTCATTTTGATTTGCATTTCCCTGATGATTAGGGATGTTAAGAAATTCCTTAAATGTCTTTCAGACATTTGAGCTTCCTCTGTTTAGCTAAACAGAGAATTCTCAACAGAGAAATTCACTTTTCAATATTTTCAAATAGTATGCACATATTTCTTGAAAGTCTCAAGTTATTTTTAAATATTGGCATTATTATTATTATTTTCAATGGAAGATTAAGTTTCTTAATCACAGATTTGAAATTATATTAGGCCTAACCTGAAAATCTTCAGATGTTCCTTTACTGTATTTTAAAACTAATCAAAATTATAAAAGTTGCATGTGAGAAAATACCTGTAATTACAGCAGAGGTATCTCTGTGAGTTCTAGCCCAACCTAATCTATACATTGAGAACTGATCAGAAAAAAATATACAGAATTAAAATTTCTTATAATTTCCAATTTTAATTAGTAATTGTCATCTACAAGCCATCTTGAGTCATGGCTATATATCCTGCTGCTTAAGAACAAGATTGTGGTTGATCTCAGTCTGCAGGGAAGGCTTTGCCCTGGAGGAGATGGGAATGGGGGGCAGGCTGGGGGGAAGGTGAGGGGGGCAGGAAGGAGGGAGAACAAGGGTATCCGTGGCTGATATGTAGAACTGAATTGTATTGCAAAATTAAAAAAAAAAGAAGTAAATCTTAAAAGCAGTTGGATAAAAATAACAGACAGTTCCTCATATTGTACTTTAGATGTACTTGGAAATTTCAACCTATATTTATAATTGCAAAGATTAAAATGGCATTTAACAATAATAAAAAAAACAAGATCGTTTCTTTGGTTATTCACTGCTACAAAGCACTTGATTTTAAAAGCCTTCTGTGAACTTCATTAGAAAACTTGGGATTAGTCTTTGCAACAGTTGGTTCAGCTTGGTAATTACACTATGAAACCTTTTGCCTTGATAGTTATGTGATAATTAAACAGTTTAAAGCTTATACATTTGCTTATATTAGCATAGCTAAAGAAAGACATTAAAGTTTCATGTGACTCTACAATGCATTTATTTTCTTTACTAAGGTCATAGTTATACAAACATTTCAAAATATTTATATAAAAATTTTATTTCAAGATCTAACATTGAAAACACAATTATAGACTTAGAAATATTCTAAATGGCCTTTGATAATAAAAATGGCAATGTAGCAGGCGAGGTTTGTTTGACTTTTATTGTATGATGTGTTTATTCTTCTCTTAAACCTACTCTCATTGTTTGCTATTTTCCAGCATGCTATTCATCTCTACCTGCCTTACAATGAGAGCTCATGATGAAGGAAATTTACAGAAAGGATAAGTATAGGTAAGCAATTTGAGAAGTCACACAAATTTCCCTCAGTCTGCTCTACCTCTAAGGGAGTATTTATGTTCTATGAAATGATTTCACTGTCTTCCTTCCACAGGTGTTCTGTTCAGAAGTTCCAAAGTGGATAAAATCTTGGATTTAATGTCAGGAGCTCTTGAAAATTAAGTGTTTTTTGTTTAATTAAATGATTTGAAAGAATTTCTACAATTATAGTTTCCAAAGCAAAATAAAAATTGGTGTAAAGACCCCTAACCTAATGTAAGTCCTTTAGAATATATGAGAATGATGAATCCCTGCATAAGTATTCATTTTATATTTAAATGAGGAATTGAGAATTTGGGAAAGGAATATATCTGAAATAAGCTGAAGGAAGTTTGCATAGTATCTAAAGACCTTAGTCCATTCAATTGAATCTAGAACAAAAAAAAATCTAATAGCAAACCACCTGATATATACCAAAATTAAGTTTGTACATTTCTTTGAGGATTCTGGCTTAGTCTTGGGTTTAGTGTCATGATACAGTATTTATATTTATTTATCAATTATATTTATTGTTTAACCATTTCTATATTTAGTTTTTGACGCTTTCACACTTATTCATATTATGAGTTCTCATTACTTCCATTCCCACCCTCTATTATCTCCTTCTCACATCCTGGTCAACTTTCTCTCCTTCCTTAAGATCCATTTCCTACATTCATGTCTTTATTTGGTCTCCAATCTTGCTGAGCTTTACCAAGGGCATCCATGTGTTCATGAGCATGGTACTGTCTGTTGAGCCCAGTGGACTCACCAGTGGATATTCAGCTGGGGAAAATGACTGCCTTTCTCCAAGCATCTATCAGTACTCAATAGTTCATCACAGAAGAGTAAGGCCCCATGAATAAACTATCCATGACTAACTGTTAATAGGCCAAGTCTTGTGGAGGTTCAGTGCAGATAAACCTTAGCTGCCATGAGTCTATAATTGGAATGGTTGCATCAACCCATCTCCAACTCTTCACACCCTAACAGTCTATCTATTCCCTCTTTCATGGTATTCTCCAGGCCTCAGATTTGGTGATATAAATGTCACAATTTAGGGATGAGCACTCAACAGTCACTTATTCTCAGCACCCAAAGCATCCAGGAATCTCTGAGTCTTTGCACTTACTACTTCTGAACACAACAAGAGCTTCTTACATCAGGGGTGAGAGTGGTATTGTGTGTGCCTGCGTGTGTGTGTGTGTGTGTGTGTGTGTGTGTATAGCAGTTTCTCACCATGTCAATTTAGAAAAATAAAGTTGAATATTTTTGAGTTTCAAAAAGAAGACTATGGTTGGGGACCTTAGTATTACCAATTTCCAAGAACTACCTTAAGTACTTGGCATGCCTAGAGAACTACTTAGAAGGGCTCATGATTTTATATAAATGAATTACACAGTCTCTCCACATTCAGCATATTTCACACCTTGTCTGTATATCTTATAAAGAATAATCTTTTATCTTCTTCTCAATTTGAATTTTTCTTTTTTTTTTTTTTTTTGGGTTTATAAAGCATATTCTTTTTTTTTTTTTTTTTTTTTTTTGGCTTCTATTTTTTTTTAATTTATTTTAATTTATTTTGCAATACAATTCAGTTCTACATATCAGTCACGGATTCCCTTGTTCTCCCCCCTCCCGTCCCCCTCACCTTCCCCCCAACGCCCCCCCCCATTCCCATCTCCTCCAGGGTAAAGCCTTCCCCACAGACTGAGGTCAACCTGGTAGACTCAGTCCAGGTAGGTCTAGTACCCTCCTCCCAGGCCAAGCCAAACAATCCTGCATAGGCCCCAGGTTTCAAACAGCCAACTCATGCAATGAGCACAAGATCTGGTCCCACTGCCTGGATGCCTCCCAAACAGATCAAGCCAATCAACTGTCTCACCCATTCGGAGGGCCTGATCCAGTGTGGACCCCTCAGCCATTGGTTCATAGTTCATGTGTTTCCATTCATTTGGCTATTTGTCCCTGTGCTTTATCCAACCTTGGTCTCAACAATTCTCGCTCATATAAACCCTCCTCATTCTCGTTGATTGGACTCCCAGAGATCCACCCAGGGCCTAGTCATGGATCTCTGCATCCAGATCCCTCAGTAGTTGGATGAGGTTTCTAGCACAACAATTAGGGTGTTTGGCCATCCCATCACCAGAGTAGGTCAGTTCGGGCTGTCTCTCGACCATTGCCAGCAGTCTGTTGTGTGGGTATCTTTGTGGATTTCTGTGGGCCTCTCTAGCACTTTGCTTCTTCCTGTTCTCATGTGGTCTTCATTTACCATGGTCTCCTATTCCTTGTTCTCCCTCTCTGTTGTTGATCCAGCTGGGATCTCCCGCTCCCCCAAGCTCTCTTTCCCTCGACCCTCGCCTTTCATTACCCCCACTCATGTCCAGGCTGTTCATGTAGATCTCATTCCATTTCTCTGTCATTGGGCGATCCCTGTGTCTTTCTTGGGGTCCTGTTTTCCGGGTAGCCTCCCTGGTGATGTGAGTAGCAGACAATTCATCCTTGTTTCATGTCTAGTATCCTGCTATGAGTGAGTACATACCATGTTTGTCTTTCTGAGTCTGGGTTACCTCACTCAGGATGATTTTTTCTAGATCCATCCATTTGTCTGCAAACCTCATGATGCCATTGTTTTTTTCTGCTGAGTAGTATTCCATTGTGTATATGTACCACATTTTGTTTATCCATTCTTCAGTTGAATTTTTCTATCAAATAAAATATATATATATAAACATTCAAAATAACATGTTGCAAACTTTTATTATGGAAAATAAAAATAGTCAAGAAAACACAGGTAGCTTAAAGAAGAGAGGGATATTTAGAAGCATGACAAGAAGTGTAATAATATGGTACATTCAAACTTAGATTTGAACAATCTTTAATTCCTGTAAGTTATCTATAATTAAATCATTTAAGTTCTCTTATCTTTAGGTTTAGCATTTGTCTTAGAGTTTTTATCACTGTGAAGAGACACTATGACCCCAGCAACTCTTATAAAGAAAACATTTTATTGGGGTGGCTTGCTTACAGTTTCAGGGGTCTAGTCTATTATAATCATGATTAGGAGCATGCAAGCATCAGACAGACATGGCGCTGGAGTAGCTGAGAGTTCTACATCTTCCAGGAAACAGGAAGTCAACTGAAAGTCACACTGAGGAAAGGAATAGCTAAAGAGACCTAAGAGCCGGCCCCCACAGTGACACACTTCCTGCAACAAAACCACGCCTCCTAAGAGTGACACTCCCTTTGGGGACCATTTTTTTTTTTCAAATCAGCACATTGAACGCCAAATCCCCCAAAGGCTTATAGACATTTCATACTGCAAAAAAAAAAAAAAAAAAAAAAATCATTCAGTCCAACTTCAAAAGTCCCCATAGTCTATAACAGTCTCCAACTTGTTTCAAAATCCAAACTCTCTTCTGAGATGCCTGGCAATCTCTTAACTGTAATCACCCATAAAATTAAAATCCAAAAGCAGATTGTATACTGACAACATAATGGCACAGGATGTACATTTCCACTTCAAAATGCAGGGAAGGAAGCATAGTGAGGAATACTAGACCAAGGCAAGACTGAAAGCCAGCTGGGCAAACTCCAAAATTTGCATATTCATATCTGTTGTCAAAATTCTCTTGAGATTTCCAACTCCTTTCAGGTTTGACTACAACATACTTCTTTCTCTTGGGCTGGTTCCACTCCTTGTTACCAGCTCTCCTTGGCAGGTATCCCACAACTCTGGCATCTGTAACATCTTCGGTTCTCCAAGGCAACCCAGGCTTCAAATTCACAGCTTCACAAAGTGGCCTTTCCACTAGGTCTCTATTCAGGGACACCTCTGACACATTCCTGTCCTCAGTGACTTTATTTTATAATTCCTTTCTTCTATCTTTAAATCCAAAACTAGAACTATGTGGCTGAATCTGCCAAGATCTATTGCTTGCTGGGGATAGAACATGGCCTGCTTGTTCAATTACATCTTCATCAGCTTTCTGTCTTTCACTGACTGAGCTTGACTATTCTGGAAGAGTCTTTGTAGGCCAGGCTGGCCTCAAACTCAGAGATCTACTAGCCTCCCCCTTCCCAGTGCTAGAATTAAAGGTGTGCCCCACCACACCTGGCTCTAAGCTTTTCTTTAGTTTTTGTCCACAAATTGGAAATTTAGTTGGGTGGGATCTTGCCCTGAAATCAACATTCCATTTATTCCATTTCTTAATCCATGTATTTTCTTGAACAAGAGATTTAGCTCCATTAAACTTCTTGATGCTCTTTTTCTTCTTAAAATTTACTTTTTGTAATTTACCTTGCTCAGCTTGTTCCTTTTCATTATAAATCTTCATTAGAGTTACTACTAAATATATACATGACAGTCTACACTAGGCTGTTTTGTGATTTCTTCTGACTATGGAATTAATCCAGAACTCCACTTTAGCCTTAGGCAAACTCTTTGGACAAGGGCAAAAGGTGGCCACTTTCTTTACCAAAATATCACAAGAACCACCTCTAGGCAACATATTAAAATTATTCTCTTCTGAAACCTCTTGAGTGAGCCTCTGACAGTCCAAATAACTCTTAGCACTTCTGTCTTCCATTCTCCTACTTGAATAACCCATTAAGCAATGCTTAAAGCATTCAGCTGCTTTCATAACCCAAAGTACCAAAGTCTTCCAAATGAACACACGCTCAGGCTTATTACAGCAATACCTCAGTCCCTGGTACCAAGGTCTGTCTTAGTTAGATTTTCTATTGCTGTGAAGAGAAACCATGACCACAGCAACTTTTATAAAGATAACATTATTTGGGGTAGCTTGCTTACAGTCTCAGAGGTTCAGTCCATTATCATCATGGTATGGAGCATGGCAGCATGCCAGCAGACTTGGTGCTGGAGTAGCCGAGAGTCCTACATGTTGGAAGTAACAGGAAGTCAACTGAAAATCATGCTGAGGACAGCAACAGCCAGAGAGACCTCAAAGCCTCCCCCACAGTGACCCTTTTTACAATCCACCACAGTGTTCAAAAATGCAACTGATGATGCTTGGTATTAGTTAATTTGTGAATTAACACTGCAAATATTCAATGATTAGCATTTCTGTGGAAAGATTTTCAATATTAAATGTATTGAAAAATACCATTCAATTGAAATAAATATCAACTGTGCAGCAACAGAGAGAAGGATCTACCTATTTCTGCTAGTGGACGTACAAATGACACACTAAGACAGGACAAAGTATTAACATGTACAGTGAACCTTCTCTCAAAATGTTTCTCACATTGTAATACAACTTTCACTGTGTATAAATTAACAGTAATTATAACAGTAAAACACAATTGTTTTCATGCTCCAGCCAATTCTCTGCTTCTTTTATTATTTACATTACTAGGAAACTTGTTTTATCCCAATGCCTGTGACTGGACTCTTTTTAAACATCTTCTCTACTACTATATCACAACATCATGTCTGAATTCTCCTGTCTTTCTTTTTACACATGATTAAAAATATCCCCTTCTCTAAAGAGGAGCAACACAAAGCCATGCTTGGAATATTTGCATTGCTCACATTCCAGCTGTGTGATTTATGTCTTCCTTTTATGAGCTCATAACTAAAAGCTCATAACTAGATTATCCAGAGAAAATGATTCCCTTCCTTTTCTTAAAGCAGAATCTGGTTTCTGGAGAATGAGAAAGGCCTATAACCATTACAAAGACATTGAGAAATAATCAGAAGTGCTCACTGCTTTAATGGTGACAGCCAATCTGACAATTAAAAAATCAAAGCCATTTTGAAACTTCATTCTTCTTCACTTTTCTTGCATGTCTCCAAGATGATATTGGTCTTTTTAATGTCATGTTTATGTTCTCAGGTCCCAAGAGGATAGAGACAACTTTCCCTGTTATTCTTCCTTTTCATTAATATTTATCTTTTCTCGTTGTCTTTAAAACTGTTATACCCCAAGTGATATTTTAAAGATAGGATTATGTTTATTACTTCAAAGTTTGTATTTTTATCATATAAGAATATTTGCAAGTCTTTGATTCAGCTTAATTCAAGTTAGAATCAATAGCTCTCACTTCCTCTGAGTGCACTCCCAGTATTGTTACAAACTTGTAGTTGGGTGATAGGTTTTGGTGGGGGGCAGAGGACGAAGAGGTTCATTTCAGCCTACAGACTGAAGTCTATAATGAAGGGAACTAAAGAAGACTCATAAGGTAGAAGCTTCAAACAGAAACAAAGGAGAAAGAATGCTCACCAACTTGATCTCTCTGGCTGCTTAAGAATTCTTCCTTCCTTCCTTCCTTCCTTCCTTCCTTCCTTCCTTCCTTCCTTCCTTCCTTCCTCCCTTCCTTCCTTCCTTCCTTCCTTCCTCCCTTCCTTCCTTCCTCCCTTCCTTCCTCCCTTTGCTTTTCCTCCCTCCCCTCTCCCTTCTTTCCTTCCTTTCTTCCTCATTCCCTTGCTTTTTCTCAACCTCCCATTATGTAAAATATATGTAATTAAAATATAAGAACATAACTTCCTCCTTTCCCTGTCTTTCCTCAACTCTAAACATTCCCCACCACTTCCTATCAAATTGATGGCCTCTTTTAATTGTTAGTGTTATATACATACACACAAATATATAAATACAACATTCTGAGACAGTTTTATTGCTTGGGTACATATGATTTCAGGGCTGAAAAATTGTACTGAATATCCAATTAGAAGGCTCACCCCTAGGAGAGGCTAATTCTCCATTTCTTAGTAGACATTGGTTACTCATATGATCTTTAGATCATATGATAAAGCAAAAAAGATAAAAAAGCATTAAATAAAAAAATCCATTGGTTGTCTCTTAGCTCTTGATAGGGGGTACCAATGGCTGAAAATACCACCTACTTAGAACAGAGAACTCTGGCTTATATTATCTGAGTTGGATCTAACATGAAAGCCTCCTTGCTATAGTCAGGTTTCCATAGTAGCAGAAAATAATGTGCAGTCTGCTAAGAGAGTAAAGTAATCCATGACAGTATCCAGTAGTGAAACCAATGAACTACAACAAGGACCAGCCTGTCATGGAATTCCTAAATGGTGCCACTCAGATGTTGGCAATGAACAAATTTGTAATTGGACTTAAGGGATACTTAAAAAGAGGGCGATCATGCCTGCTTTAATGAGCATAGCCAATTACACAGGAGAATTGATGTCAAAAATCTTGAAGGAGAGACTATTACTTCAACTTTACTAGGTCAGCATAATTCCCAACTATATTAGAAAACATCCTTATGCCCTTGGGTAACTGTAGCTATTACTCCTCCTCAAAGATTCTTCTCTTTACTTAAAATAGACACCATTGCAGAAAACCAGTGCTGGACAAAAAGCAGAGAAAGTGGGCAGTGGGAGCCCAGCAGGAACAGATACATCTGCAGAATAAATCTATTACCTAAGGCTCAGGCAGCACATTGGGAAGGACAGAATAATTAGAAGAACCAGAGGATCAGGAAGTTTGATTTGAGATGGTCTCCTAAAAATCGTGACCAGAAAAATGACAATATCAACTTGCATATAACATGGAGGCTAGAAAATTTTGGGTAGGTTGGGTGGTTCCTGTTAGAATTCCTAGCCACTCCCGCCATGTAATAAATAACAGTTCCTACTCCAAAAACAATAGGAAAATTTACAAAAAAAAGTTTCCTCAATATGTTCTAGTTTAATATAATTGAATTTATTAACATGATAATTAATAAATTCTAGTAGAATACACATACAGTCTTAAAATTAGATCATCAAAAATGTGTGTGTGTGTGTGTGTGTGTGTGTGTGTGTGTGTGTGTGTGTGTGTGTGTTTGTGTGTGTGTATAAAGTTAGAATGAGGATTTGTTGGGGTATTCCAGAAGAAGTTGGAGGGAGAAAAAGGGAGAGGTTAAAAATGGGAGTTATAATCATATTATATTGAATACAAGTATGAAATTATCAAATAATCTTTTTGGTTTTTTTGAGATGAATTACACACTTTCAACATCCTCCCTCAAAACTAAGGCCCAGCTATAATACTACTATACTACCAAGCAGCTTTGTTACCATGATTCACCCTTGCATTTTCATTTCATCAATAAAAAATAGATGATAGTAGATGATAGATAATTAGATAATTGGTAAACAGGCAGATAGATGATAGGTAGATGATAGATAGATGATAGGTAGGTAGATAGATAGATAGATAGATAGATAGATAGATAGATAGATAGATAGGTAGATAAGTGATAGGTAGCTACTGAGTATGATTAGTACTTCAGTACTGATTATATTCATGTATATATATAAAGGCACCAATCATTGAAACATGAGCAGCTGATAAGGGGCCACAATCCTGAAAACACCTGACACTGTCTTTCCCCATCTACCATTTTCTGCCCGTATCTCCTTAGTTAGGGGTAAGTCCTTGGAAATCACTCATCTGTGCTAGCTTGATCTCCCAGAGGTAATCACAGTCACTGCAAGTTCTTGGGTACAACAGCCATGTCACATCCAGAAAATGATGTTACCTTTCCCCATTGTCCAGCTTTTCCATTCTTTCTGCTCTCTCTTCAGGAATATTTCCTGAGCTTTGTAAGGAAAGAAATTTATATAGCTAAAGGGCAGAATATTCACTGTTGCTTTTCCTCAGCACTGAGCAATTATGAATCTTGAAGTGCATTGCTACCCACTGTATAAATAAGCTTTTCAAAGTTGACAGCAGCTGATATCCAGTGTATAGATGACATGGAAACCAAGCATTTCAATACAAAGTGGAAATGTTTAAGCAGGAATGTGGTAACAATCTGCGGAGATGATAGTGATATAAGAAGTGATATAAGAGTGATATAAGAAGAAGCTATTTGGCAGCCTACTACTTTGTAAGCCAACTAGAAAATGTGAGTGTTAGAAAAATGGTAGCTTGCATTGCCGTATAATGCTGAACCTAATAGCCATGGGGGTTTTTATTCAAAGCCCAGTGTCAGGTTGGGGTAACTCTTCTGTGAGCTTCTGTTGGTCACAAAGACCCCAGAGATCCCTAAAACAATACAGGCTCTTGCCATTCTTCTTAGATACCAGCCAGAATTAATTAATATGACATTATTGCATGAGACATCACATAAATTGGGTATAAAATACTGAGAAATCAAACCGGACCTGAACTAGAGTATTCCTCCCTGCTTGTTAATGTTGGATGATGCAATGTATGCTGCTATGGAAGAAATGGTACCAGTGAGAACCCTGTGAATTACAATATCCACGTGCCAAAAAGGTGTTTTTATGGGTCCTATAATGATACAACTATCAGAGGGAAAATCCTGCACTCTCTGGTTTCAAGGCTCTATACACAAGAGGAAATCCATCACCAGTATTTTAGCGTGGTTAAAAATTCACTCCTAAGAAAATATAGGGTGGGAGAGAGGAGCTTACTATTGCACTGCTAAGTTGATAAATCCCAATGGGGTCTTCTAAATTCTTGTGTTTATAGTTGTAAATAAATGATATTTTCAGTTTAATCGAAAACTTTTTTCTGTAGTAAAGGGCAGCAAAACACCAAGTCCTATGATAGCCATTCACAGCTCAGGAAATAAGGGGAAGACTGGAAGACTATATATGTTGTTTTGTTTTAAAGTCTTTTGTTATTAGTTCTGAAAGGATTTCTTACAATGCGTTTTTCTTATTTTCAGACTCCCCAAGCCATTCCCAGACCCAACTCTCTTCCCTTCTCACTCAGTTTTGTGTCTGCTTTTTATTTATTTATTTTTCTAACTCATCAAGTCCATTTTGTGCTGTCAGCATACTCTTGTGTTGTCTTCCACTAGAGTGTGATCAATGTATCAGGGACTCGACAGTTAAAGATAGCTTATTCTACCACTTCCATGAGCTGTTCATTGCCAACAGCTGTTTAGCTAAGGATGAGATTTAGTGTTGAACTTCCATTTTGGAAAATTTTCCTGTATAATATAAGTGAGCTTTCCTAGGCTTTGTGCATACCACCACTACTGCTTTAAGGTCATTTGTACATCTTCTCTGCCATACCAGGTAAGCACTGGTGCCTTGTATTCATCCAACACCTCACAAGGCTCATTGCTGAAGAAAACAATATCTTTTTCTCAAGAAACCATTAACTGCCAGTAAGTCCTCACAGAGATTTGGAATCCCCCCATCACTGATAAGGTGTTGATGGGGTCCAGTCCTATACAGGCAACCCCAATGCAGTGAGTTCCCTAGTTCAACAACCATGTCATGTCCAGAAGATGTCATTTGCAGAGCTATTACTTATCCTCCATCTCTATATTCTTCCTATCCTGTCTTTTGGGATTTTTCAAAGTAGTGGGGCCATATCTTAACAATAGAAGGGCTTTCAGTGGAAGTGGAAAGATTAATTACAGTGGGTCATGGGGGAAAATGACTAACATTAACTGTATACATGTATCAAGCTGTCAAAGATGAAAAAAATAAAATATGATGTAATAAACCTATGATTTTCTGTGCTCCACACTGCAGTCAATAAATTGGGGTGGTAAATATTTGAGATGTTAATGTCATTATTATTGAATGTCACTGTTATTTAAATTTGTCATGTCACAAATATGTTGGCCCCTGTTCATATGCTTATTGAAAAAAATCTATGTGTCTTTAATAGTGAAATGTTTGGGAGACCTCCCTAATCTTTTCATTTTTTTTATTTCTCTTACTGTTGGTGTTTTAGACATTTTCGTTTTGTTTCTAGAAGTTTCTAATTAAACTTCACCAAGACTTCTCTCTAGTCTGAGCTTTTTTCTTTTTTCCATTTGCAAAATAATGTCACTTATAGAGCATTTTTTATTTTAATAAATTCCAACTATCACATTTTCACACTATATTCCTTTATTCTCCTATTCATAGATTACACTGATTGAGTTCTGAGTATTGAACCACCATGGTGTAGCTTGAATAAATCCTGCCAGGGAGAAATTAAATGAAAGGTAACAAAAGATGTTAGCATTATTTCTGCATTAACTTATTAGATTCCCAGTTTGTTATCTCATACAGGTTGCATTTTAGCAAACAAATAAAATTATTCACAATATTTTCACATAAATAACTGACATGTAGCTATAAGTAAATCTGTAGTGATTTAAATTTAAGTGGGGCTTTCTCTGCCTCCTTTCTTTCTTCAGATGAATTTTGCTGATAATTCTGAGAACACATTAGAGAGCCATACATGCTGCAAAGCCTTTTATAAATGACAGTAGAAGCTTAATATATCATTGACTTAAGAGAATGCCCTTTCCACATGAGATGAAGCTATTACAATAGACTGACTCTAAGAGGCCCTCTGGGTTGTGATGTTACATGCTTTCTTTCATGGTTATTGGTCAGTCTTTTGCTTGTCTTTGTGATTCATTCCCTGGAAAATGTGTTTCCTTTCTTCATATGCTTCATGTAATCACAGAAGACCTGCTGCCTAAGTGAATAAATAGTCTTTCTTCCAGATGATTAATGAAAAGCTGTAAATTCTTTTCTTTGCCGATGAATAGGAACAGATGCTTCACATCTTGTGGCATCAAAACATTAGTGCAAACCATAAGCTCAAAACACTGGACCATTTAACAGACATGCCTCACCCAGAAGCATTGTGCTGTGTTATTAATAGACACCAAAATATACACAACTTTGGGATGTGTGCTATTATTCTTTAGTCTTTTTGTGCTGGTGAAATATCTTTGAATAAAGTTACAAAGAGAAAGTTAAGAAAATAAATGCAAACCATTTTTTCCAGGTGTGTGAGAAATACAGTCCGCACAGTTGTGGCAATCAAATAGCATTTAATTGTTAGAAAAACACCAGAGTCCACATGCTGACAAATAGATGATCACCTGCTTAGGATTTTCTGAAGTTCAGAGAAAGACAATAATTTTGATAAGTGTTTTCTAGAAATATGTTAAAACTGTTTCTTAAAGAAAAAATAGAATAAATTTGAATTTTGACTTCTAAAACATGAAGTTACATGAAATATACGTAGTAAAACTACTTAGATAGCATTCTTGGTAAGTTAGAAAACATATTCAAAATTATTCTTATTCTAAATTAGTATAAAAGATCGAATAGAGCATAATTTCTTCATAGTAGAAGATAGAATTCTAAGTTACTTCCTTGCCCTGTGTTTACACTGAACACTTTGGTGAATTTAGTGACATAGAATGGATCAGGGGTTGTATAGTACACATGTTCCTCCAGTCCAGAATGTGTCAACATTTGTGTTGCCCTTATGGAGATCTATCTGTTCATTCACAATGACAGCTTCAGTTGTATTGATTACAGTAATCATTGTAAGATTACTCTTTTGATAACATCAAGTTACTAAGGGTATTTTCTGTTATGCAAAAAATAATTTACATTTCACAATTTGTATATTTGAAGAAAATTTTGAGAGGATTAAGAAGAAATGGATGAAATCAACAGAATGCAAATACTGTAAAAAATATACTGCCTGTACAGTCATCAATGGTTCAAATCTTCCTCTAAAAACTACATTATGTTATTTTGGTTACAAAATGTTTTTGGAAACAACATCTAGAAATATGAAATACTTGATACTTAGCTGAATTTAACAGTAACTATAGTTGTTCAATCATATTATTCTGCAGTGACCATCCTCAAAGGTGAGTCTCATTGACCATATGCTCCTGTTGCTGATATCCACTTGTATTTTCCTCCCTTTCCACATAATTCTAACTTATTCTAATTGTAACAATTAAATTTGTTAGTAAATGACAGGGAATTTCAGTAGTAAGCTGTAAGATGTTCAGGTGTTGTGTCTTTTTTAAAAAATGTTGAATCACTTTTCAAGAAATAAGACAATACATCATAGGGATCTCCTTACAATGATGTGGTGACTTATACATAAAATATAGAGGTGTGTTGCCAACATCTTCACAGAAAGCTCTGTAGGTAGGGGTATGGTTTATCATAAAGTATTGCTCTTGAACCAGATCTGAATATTATCACATAAGAAACCAAGAATCTGAGCCTTGTTGTTAATCTGCTTTGGAATTCCTGACTGGAGAAAGTGAGTAATTGATGCTTATTATTTTAAGATTTTTGGTTCACAGAATACTTGCTAAGCAAGAGTAGAAACTAATTTGCCTGTTCTGTCAGTAAATATTCCCATGACAGTGACAGTAGTCACTGAGACTGAAGATTTAAATTTTTTCTATAATTTGAAAAATAATGCCTGTGTGTGTGTGTGCACGCACACACACACACACACACACACACACACACACACACACACACACACACACACGCATGCACTTATGTGTAAATGAACAAGCCATGGTATGTTTATAGAAGACAAAGGACAAATGGAAGCAGTCAGTTCTCTCCTTTAGCCATGTACGTCTTGGGGGACTGAACTGCCGGTTGTCAGGTTAGGCAGTGATTGTATTTTCTGAATCACCTCACCAGCCATCTCTTCCTATTTTATGTAAATTAAAATTACCATGTTATTAAATTGTGTTGACCTTTTTCTTAAAATATGTTTGATAGCCACAGCTGTATGAACATTGCAAGCCTACTTAATGTTCATTCATAAGTTCTCCACTTCTAAGAATGACATATAATACTTTGGCTCAGCTAATTAAAATACTATTTTAAAATATTTTCATTTAATTCTTTGAGAATTTCAGTGGGAACCTATTGCAAAAGACGTAATATTCTTGACCTATGGCAGTTGGGGAAATCACATGGCTCCTAACATAGAAGCATTATCTCTATTGGCTAGCCTTTGCAGTGTTGAAATGTGCTGTGTATACTCCTGGAGGAGAAAAATAATCATCAGTCTTATTCAGCTATGAACCCTGCAAGTTACACTAATGATTGACCAACAAGGTATGCCCACTGAAGCAATAGTGACATTAACTGTCATTGGATGATCCAATCACTTTCAAATATGCTATTTTTCAATGCTAACAGTTTTTCCTGTGTCACCCTTCTTATTTGTATTATGTTCTTTCTACTTTACAAAATTAACATAAAATTGTTTTATCATCATATAGGGAATTGTACTAAATATATATATATATATGTATACATATATATCCTCATATTATATTGAGTATGGATTTTTGATTATCAAAACAATTTGCTTATACTACACTTCTTTAACATTTCATTCATATTACACTTTCATGAAGGATACAATTGTCCCTGAAATCTAGTACAGGCATTCAGAAATATTCATTTAACATAGTAACTAGCATAAAGTTGATACTTAAGAATTGGTGATAACTAACAGAATGTAGATATATTAAATACTTTTTTGAATATTATAATTGTCTCCATTTTCAAAGTGATTGTACTTATCATTTTAAATTTAAAATAAAGATGGTCATTGTTTACCATTAATAAAATTTTTCTTAATTGCTAAAATGCAAAAAACCAGATGTTTACCTGAATAAAACACTATATTCCAAGGCAGATCTCTCATAAATAAGATATTGTATTTAATTTTTCTATAAATTTTATGTGTTCACCTTTTTTGCTTTATTTATATGAAATGATACTAGTTGTTGAAAATTTAAAATTTCTTTGGCATTCTAAATATTTTACTGTGTAACTTTTGTAATGTTTGGTTTTAAAAAAATACTGAATAAGAAGTTCACTTTATGGAGCTTGTTGTAGCTGTGAAACAAGGGATTTATTCAAGCAAGTACACCAATAAGTATAAATTTTTATGTTCTTGGAAAGTACCTGAAGATGGGAAGGGGGGCTGTGAAATGCTGTCTTTTGAAGACAAAATTGATACACACATAAACTAACAAT
Source organism: Peromyscus californicus insignis (assembly GCF_007827085.1). Lineage (NCBI taxonomy): Eukaryota > Metazoa > Chordata > Mammalia > Rodentia > Cricetidae > Peromyscus > Peromyscus californicus. Next base: position 14,493,175 of record NW_026294413.1, on the reverse strand, counting down.
AGCTATGATTACCTGCACAAGACCAGCAAAACATCAAACTGGTAATAATTCCATTGTGGATGATGAGATCCTATCAAGCCACACTTCTGGCTGGGAAGTGATTAGCAGTTGTTAGCTACTGATGGAGAGAGTGTCCAATTTCTTTGGGAATATGGCCACTGATAGGCTTCTTATACATCGATGAATTGAACCCTACCGATTACCATGCCTGGTCAATATTAAGTAGACCCAGTGAGATATTAATAACAATAAAAAGAAAAAGAAAGCATCAAATTATGAGCAAAATGGGCTGGAATTTGGGAGAGATAAGTCATAGTTAGGTAAAATCAAAATACATTGTATACATGTATGAAATTTTCAAAGAAACCATAAAAATATTTAAAATAATTAAAATTTAGAGAAGAATGAATGAACAAATGAATGAATGAGGTAGTAAATAAATAAAAATAAATAAACAAATGATAGAGCACTTGACTAGCATGTGTGTTACTAGATTCAATTCCCAATACCAAAAATAGTAATGCATCATAACCACTACTTTTGGAACCCCACATGTTAAGAAAAATTTTTGAACACTGTATTATGAATGACACACAGGAACAAGGGTAGTGTAGATAAAGTAATGAGAAGACTAATATTCCAAGAGAGTGAAAAAACAGAGAAGAAATCAATAGAATGTTTTTAAAGTCTAGTTAGAGAAATTATTAGTTAATATTAAAAATTGTATTCACAAAAATTCCCTTTGAACTATATCCTTAGATTGTTGTTAACCTATCAAAATGTAGTTCACAAATAGATGGCCATCATGGATGCATTTAGCACTTGCAAAATTCATGTAAGTGTATATACACTTAGTCTGTGCCTATCATACTCAGCAATTTATATTCCTACAAAATGCTAACATCTCAAACACTCTGGTATAAACATTATCAGGCCTCTGATATAAAAGGTTACTTGGACAAACAGCCTCAATATTTATGCAATTTCTTTACCATCTATCTTATTTCAATTTTCTTACTCTTAACAAATTTAACAGTTCTGCACTGCATGACAGAAAATTATCATATTCACCATCTGATAATATTTGTAGGGATATTGATATGATAACTTGAAGGACTGAATCTAGGGCTTCACACATGTCCTACAGGAACTCTACTGTTGAGCTCTCTCTCTGCCTGAAAGTTTTTGTATTGAAACATAAAAGTATGTTATGTTTCTTGTAAGAAAAATTTTCCAATTACATTAGTATCTAAACGTATTAATAATCTATGTACCCATTAGGAGGTTCCTGTGAAATAATGAAAATGCTATATATTACATCAACTTTACTTTATTGGCTATTGTGGCTGAGTTCAAGTCCAGAAACCAATACCTGCGACAGATCTGTATCATCAACAAAGATTAATCACACCACTGTTAAGGGATCCATTTCACCCTCAGTGGACATACAAGGGACTCAAGCTGGCAGGAAAGAAATAGCTTCATATTATGTGAGTGAATAACTAACAAAATGCTTAAATGGATAACCTAGTACCATAGGTTTACCTCTGTACTGGGAATATCACTCTGTATGCTGTGAATGTGTTGCTCTGATTGGTTGATAAATAAAACACTGATTGGCCAGTAGTCAGGAACGAAGTATAGGCAGGATAAACAGTCAAGGATAATTCTGCAAAGTGGAAGGCTGAGTCAGGAGAAGCCAGTCTGCCGTCCAGGGAGCAGCATGTAATGGCACACAGGTAAAGCCACAGAACATATAGATTAACAGAAATTGGCTGAATTTAAGTGTAAGAGCTAGTCAGTGGTAGGCCTGAGCTAATGGCAGAGCAGTTTTAATTAATATAAGCACCTGTGTGTTTACTTGGGTGTGAGTGGCTGTGGACCCAGTGGGACACAGAAACACTTTCAGCTATACCTCTGAGGTCATAAGCATTGAATATCTTCCAAAATCTGTATTCTTGAATGATTATTTGAACCATTATTGACAAAAATCAGCTTTAATAGTGAATCCAAGATGGAAAACCCCATGTGTCACCTGATAATAGCAGTGTTTAGAAAGGAAAGCATTGCTTATGTTGATATAAGCCTGTAATTAAGGATTTGACACATATCTTACTAAGTTTTTTGCCTTGATTTCAGTATTTTAAGCTGAAACTAAAAGGCAATTGAGCCTTGTTTATCACAACAATGATTACAGTTAAAGTGGAAATTTCCTTGAATCTTCCACAATGAAAAATAACTTTCAGCTTTTGCAAAAACAAACAAACAAACAAACAAAAAACTATAATAATTTTGGCTATTTTATGATTCCTTTTAATAATTTCAAAATTTAAAACATGATTTATTACTTTGAATTTCATAAAGATGAAACATGTGTCTTGTCTATTACAAGTATTTATTCTCCTTGAATATTTTATATAGTTCCTATTTTGCAATTTAAAGTTATAATTATTGCTTTTCCCCAAATAGCCAGATATACTCACATTGTTTTTAAAAAGATAAATGCCTTGCCATAACAGCATGAGGACCTGAGTTTAAATGGTCCAGCTAGAGGGATAATGCATGCCTGTTATCCTAGCATTTCTACTGTTAGATGGGAGGTAGATATAGAAGAATCCATGAAGTACTAAGACCAGCTAGCCAGGCACTTACAATGGCAAAAAAAAAAAAAGTTTGTGTGTGAGGGGAATTGTCTCAAATAACATGGAAAGTGCTGATCCAAACTGGACTTGTCTTTGACTTCCTCACATGTGCTATGGCACATGCATGCTCCTCCCATAACACATATAACACACACACACACACACACACACACACACACACACACACACACACACACACAAACACATTAAATAATGATAATTAATTTGAAAATATTAACAAGCTACCTTGGAACTGGTTTAAAGTTATTTTCTTTCATCTGTAAGCACAACTCTATTAAACAATACGGTGGCATAATAGAAAAGTAAATGGGGATTTTATGAACAGTTAAGGTTTTTGTGTTTCAAACTTGATGAGATGAACTAGAATTAAGATTGAGAGAATAGGTTGACTTAATCTCATAATGCTATTATCGAAATAATGAAAGGACAGGTTGTCTTTGATACCATATATTACTTAAGATCGTGTTTTATGAGTTATCTCATGTAATCTTGTCACAATTGAAATTCTTTCTTTCCACCAAAATTCTTGAATTTATATTTAAAAGGCTCAGAACCTCCTAAAAGGCAAGAGAAAAAAAATGATTTTTTTCATGGCCATTTAACCCCAGTGTTAGGATCCTGCCCTCACTCTTCTGGGTTCTGGCATCTTACATCATCACGGGGCTCAGGCAACTGAGTACCCACAGTGTGGTCACACAATCTCCGCCTTAAAAAGCCAAACGTGGACCACCACCCCTCTCTTTCTGTGTTTCCTCTGCACTCTCTCTTTCTTTCTGCTCCTGCCATCTTCCTTTCTCTCCAGGTCTGGCTTCTTTCTAACTCTGGTAGTTGTGGCTGTGGCCCATGACTTTTCTGCCAGTAACCAGCATCACCCACCAGTGCCGTATACCCATCACTCAGTCCCTTTGCAGATTGGAGCAGAGTACTTCTTTGTCTTCTCATTTTTTCCTGGATGTTAGACCTTACTCCTGTTATCATGACTACAATGGATGAGAAGGGATGAACTAGAAGAGCCTGCAACTTCTGTGGACAACAGGCAGCTAGCCTTACCAGTTAATACACTACACCTGTAGCCAACAGGCAGCTAGTCTTACCAGTAAATACACCACACCTCTAGGATGCTTTAATTTCCAAAACAAACATGTTTGCCACTTGAGATTTCCAAAAAAAAACCTTAAATAAAAAACATTTTTGAATGAAAACTGCCACAAGAGTTTGAGTCTTATTTTTCATTGTATTTGTTACTTTCTTGATATAAAGATGCTACTAACACCCAGGCAAGCAGTGCTGGCGCATGTCTTCAATCCCAGCACTCTGTGAGTTCAAGGCCAGCCTGGTCTACAGAACAGGCACCAAAACTACACAGAGAAACCCTGTTTTGCAAAAAAAAAGTCACTAACACACTGAAGACATGATAACAAAAAAAATGCTTTAACAAAACTGACTAGCCTGTCCAGAAATATTGGTGCAGACCAGAAATATTGGTGCAGACCATGTTTGATTTCCTCTGAATTCTAACTAACACCCAATCAATTATACGTCACTGCATTGTCATTTCAGTAAACTTCATTATAGAGAGACTGGTTATCAGGAAGTTGGATTTGAAGCCAGAAGGTCAAGTTTCTTTGTAATTGCTTCCCTTTAGATTTCTATTTCTCCAGCTGGGTGGGATTGGGGGAGGGTAAAGAATGTCTGTGTATTCTGTCTTTAATGTGGAATCAACAGAAAGGGTATTATAAGTACTGAAAGGGCATTGAGATATTAGCAAGGCAGCAGGAAATTGCTTCAAGAACTATGACCTTGTACCAAAACTAAGCCTAATCACATCCTGATACATTTCAAGATAGGGATTTGGAAATTACCTCATTTTAAATCCTTAAGGCATCAATACTTATGTGGTAAGGCTTTTGCTTTTCATAAATAATCATGAAACTTTATTTTAGGAATTTACACCTTCATGTATGAACATCTGTATGTGTAAGCATCATTTATGGATTGTTTTATTTTTGTATGTCAACTTTTCAAATGTTGGCATTAAAATTTTAGACCTCAGAAACTTTACATTCCTTATTTTAATGTGTGTTTTGTCATAAGATGATGTCATTCATATGACAGCTAGAGAGAAAAAAATTAAGAATTCAGTTCTTTACATTTTTATAACAACATACATAACAGCACCCTATTTAAAATATTCACTCTGAATTATTTGACAACCCATTCTTATGTATCTAATCAATAATAAGATGATAGGGATCAGAAATCTTTCTCATTCACTAAGCATTGCATTTCTAAAGAGTGATATTGTTGCTGTTGTGCTTTCATGTATTTCTAATAGACAGTTAATTTATTTGTCATGTATCTTTCAAATGTTTGGTTTCTATCTGAGTGTGCATTCATACAGAAAACATGTCAGAAAGGAAAATCTTTGTTATGAGAACTTAACTGACACAAAAGATTAAACATTAAAATAATTTAAAACATATGACAACACAATTTACAATATTGTTCTTCTTTTGAGTGCTTCATAGGGGGATGTTAGATGCTGCCCTCAGCTGATACTTGTCACTTAAATGTCCATCTTAGGCATGGGAAGAGCTCTAGGATTGCAGTTATTATGAGTTGTCACCCACATTGGGGTGGGATTTTTGGAGATGCAGGTGGTGTTTTCAGTCTCTTTGCTACTATAAGTAACCCTCACACATCCTCTTGTTAGAAACCAAAAAAACACACATTCCTACCATGTTGGACTTTGGTGCAGTTGTTACATTGGTCTCTCCTGGTGAATAAAGGCATGTGTTGCAGCCACCCAGAGAAAGTCGGTCATACAAAGTGTGTGTGTGTGTGTTAGAGAGAGACATCATGGGGATAGGGAGAAACTGGGTACTAGGGAAATTCCCAGGAATCCACAAGGAAGACTCCAGCTTAGACTACTAGCAAAAGTGAAGAGGGTGCCTGAACTGACCTACCTCTGTAATCAGATCAGTAAACACCCTAACTGTCATCATAGAGCCTTTCTCCAGTAACTGATGGAAGTAGATGCAGAGATCCACAGCCAGACACCAGGCCAAGCTCCAGAAGTCCAGCAGAAGAGAGAGAGGAGGGATTCTATGATCCAGGGGCCTCAAGATCATGATGGGGAAACCTTCAGAGACAACCAAACCAAACTAGTGGGCACTCATGAAATTTAGACCAACATCTGTGGAGCTTCCACAGAACTGAACTAGGCCCTCTGCATAAGTGAGACAGTTGTGTAGCTTGATCTGCTTAAGAGGCCCCCTGGTAGTGGGATCAGGATCCATCCCTGGTGCATGAGCAGTCCTTTTGGAGCCCAATACCTATGGTGCAACACCTTGCACAGCCTTGAGGCAGGGGGAGGGACTAGGACCTGCCTCTACTGAATGTACTAGGCTCTGCTGACTCCCCATGAGAGGCCTTATCTTCTTGTAGGAGGGAATGGGGGGGGTGAGTTAGGGGAGAAGGCTGGAGGGGACGGAGGAGGGAAGAGGTATTGATATGCAAAAGGAATAAAAGTTTCTTAATAAAAAAAGAAAAACTGTGTGTGTGTGTGTGTGTGTGTGTGTGTGTGTGTGTGTGTGTGTGTGTGTGCGTGTGTGTAGAAGAGAAGCTATCATTAGGTGCCCTTGCCGATATATATGGATGTTGTTTACTTTACTTACTTGCTGGGACAGGTTCTCTCCAGAGCTTGCCTTATTTAGCTAGTTTAGCTATCCAGGTTTTCCCGGACTTCTCTGTCTCTATATCTCAATGGCTGGTATAGCAGTTGAGCCTCCATGATGGCCGGGTTTTATGTGTGTGTGGGATCTGAATTCCAGTCCTCATGCTTGTGTAAGTAAGCCCTAAGTCCTGAGAAGTCTGCCCAGCTCAGCATAACTGGTATTTTTAATTCTTTGAGAATTTCATAAATAAATTTTGTTCATATCCACTTCTATTTTGCACTCTAACTACACCTTGTCTGCTTCTAAAAACCCTCCTCAAACATTTAGTTTTATGGCTTTTTTGTTTGTTTGTTTACAATCCCAGTGTGTCAAATTAGTTTTGCACTTATCTCCTTGAGTGTGTGACCATCTACTGGAATATTAACTGTCTACCATTGGCAAGTCCTTAAAAGAAAAGAGGCTCTTTTCTCCAACCCTCAACTGCCTAAATATACAGTTCCTTAGCTAGAGTGGAGGACTAGTGAACCCCTCTCCTATCTGTGCAGCAAAACCTACTGAATTGGTCTTATGAAAGTGATCTAGATAACCATGAGTTTCATGATCCAGGTTTCTATTTTTGTGACTGCTCTGATTTTTGTTTCAATTTTTTTTCATAAAAAGTACCTAAAAAATGAAATTGAGTGTAGAAGAATATCAGCAAAATTATGTGGATATAAGAGATATTTATGAACTTGTATCTTATACTAGAAGTACACCTATGTTTGATAACCAGAATAGTGAGGATATACTGCCACTAGACTATTTTGAGGGAAGCACAGTGAGTGAACATGTATTAGAAAATGCCAACCTATATGAAGATAAATAAATGAACATGTATCGTCTATTAGAGAAAAAGAAAAAACAAACTTTTAAAACTGGCATTCTTGGGTAAAGGTGATGGTAAACACAAGCAGATATATGTCTTCTTTAACATACACAATGGGCTATCATATGGAATGTTTTTGACTACTGTTGTAGAGATTTGATTAACCATTCACCTTAGATATACATGACAAAGAAATCATTCCGCTTACGTCTAGCTAATGAATCAATGAATTTCAATACAAGAATATGGGTTACCCAAAAGCAGTTGTATCACGAAAGACCCATTGCAACATGGTAGAGACTCAGAAAGCAGGACCAGGGACCTTTCTGCCCATGGTGTGACTCCACTGAATCTTCTTTCCCAAGGAAATATTTACAGCTTATATAAACTTTATAATCACAGAGTCTTGTTAACCTCCTTACTTTCTGCAATTTAATGTTTCAGTTCAGAGGAAATAGCTACATCACAGAAGAGAGGTTAGGTTGGGAATTAGATGCAAATGGACTAATCTAAGTGTTTTAGCCATCTCACATTATATATTTTTTTCTTTTTTCTTTTCTTGAAAAGAGTTTCTTCTCTCATACAATACTTCCCAAACAGAATTTAGACTCTCCCCACTCCTCCTAGCTTCCTCCAACATCCCTTCCCACCGAGACCCACTACCTCTCCATTTCTTCATCAGAAAAAAACAAACCTCCAAGAAACAAGAGCAAAACATGGCAAAGCAAGACACAATAAGACAAAACAAAGGCTTTCATGTATGTGTGTGTGTGTGTGTGTGTGTGTGTGTGTGGGTGTGTGTATATCAGAGAGTGGGAAATAAATCCAACCACAATTCAAAGTCCTTCTACCTTCTACCTCTGTGAAACTCTCAGAAGTCAAGGGATATAGAGCATGCCTTATTGCACCTGGATTTGGATTTTGGAGGCACATTCCTCACCTGGGTGTGTTACTCTGGCCCATATAGCAAGTGACATAGAAAGCTGCTAGCTTTGTGTGGGACCTGGGACAGAAGAAGGCTCTTTAATAGGTCCAGGCTACTTTACAGGCTGCTCTACCACTTGGACTATGTGACCCAGCATATCCTATACTAGAGGTGTCAGCGGCAGATAGGCTCTTTGGAGCCTTTGGCAGGACCCTATAGTTGACTCACAGAAGAGAATTTTGGAATTTTGGAGCAATGTTCTACCATCATCTGCAGACATCTATTCTCCTTTTGACAGGCATCTCTTGGGCTAATATTGGGCCTTAGTGTAAACTGACCATTTGACAATGGGCCACCAAGTTATCATGTTCAGCAAACCAGTCCCTAGTCTTCTCATCATTCCACTGATCATATGAAAAACCCCATGAGGCTATAGGTGCATGCTTGGTAAGCAGACAACATTGCAACATTGTAACAGGACTAGAAACCTTAGGCATTTGGACAATTTCTTCATGTTACTTGCTGGTGCCTTCATGACCTGCTCATGCCCAATTTCATTACTTTCATATGATAAAAATTGCTGTTGTGCACAACCTACTTTATAAATCGGTGAGTCTAATATATAAGAGAGCCAAGACCTGCTGAGGAGCTTGCAGAGGGTGGAAGAAATGCAGAATGGGTAGCAGAGGAAGGTAGTCATAAATACCATCTGAGACCATGTGACCAGTTGCAGAAATGAGGATTATAATTGACAGCAGTGCTTCTTGTGTATTTTGTTAAGAATGCATTTGTACAGACATTTCTGTTTTCTTTCAATTTCTTTATCATATGCTAAAACATCAATTAAGAGAATATTAGAAGGATGTCACTTATGGGACATTGCCAATTATTCTAAATTTATAATTCATTTGTGATTATATCAAAGATAGATGTTAGGTTAATTATGACTTGGTTATACATAATGCATTTTTTATTATATCTGAGAAAGTTATATTTTTTGGCATATTGTTATGACCTGATTATTATTTTCATATGGAAATTAATCACACTATAAGGATAATATGATCATGTGTCAAGGTGACAGCAGGTGGACTTGTGATGGCTATTTTTGGTTGCCAACTTGACTACATCTGGAATGAACTACAATCCAGACAGGGAGGGCACACCTGTGAGAAATTTTCTGTTTGGTTTGAAGGTGGTGACTCCACTTCCAGTCTAGACTTTTGAGGTAGGAAGACACACCTCTGATTTGGATCTTGAGGTGGGAAGACACACACCTTTAATAAAGATCTTGAGGCTGGAAGACACACCTATAATCTGGGCCACACCTGCTGCTGGAAGCTGCACATTGCCAGCACATGCATTCCTTCACAGGCATTGGGACCTACTTCTTTGGGATTCAGCAAATACAGAAATCAGCTGAGACATCCAGCCTTGTGAGACTGAGCAACTATTAGATTCTTGGACTTTCTAGTCAAAGTAAGCCATTGTTGTATTAGTTGGACTGAGGCCTGTAAGTCATTACAATATAATCCATATATATTCATTTCATAAGTTCTGGGTCTGTAGAGAAGCCTGACTAATACAGTTTAAGAACATGCTTATAAAAGAATAAAGTTTAATGGTCTGAGGCTTTATAGCATTATTGTAGATTATGAGACATTCTTAATTAATCATACAAAATCAAAGAATATTGTGTATAATTATATCAAGTAAAATTTTGAAAATGATTTTATGATACAAACATAAGCAGCTGATGGTTTGTTATTTTCATCATATTGTATGTATTGTATTGTATTGTATTGTATTATATATACATGTATACACACACACACATATATATATATATATATATATATATATATATATATATATATATATATAGAGAGAGAGAGAGAGAGAGAGAGAGAGAGAGAGAGAAATTCTCATGAAAACCCAGGGTGGACTTGAACTCACTGTAGAAGTGAGCGTGGCTATGTTAACCTGATCCTTATCCTGTTACCTCTGCAGTGTTATTATTTCAGACATGTGACTCCAAGCTCAGTACATTTTGTCTGTCAGTTTGAAGTAACATTTTTATTATTATATTTGAAATGCCAGTTTTTGGAGTTGTGGTTCTTTGATTATTAAGCCTCATAAAGCACTTGAATCAGTTCACTTTATATTGCTAGCTCAAGACTCTGAAGCTGGGTATTCTACAGAGAAAAGAGGCCACCAAGTCAGTAGTGCTCTCATGACAGGTTAACATTCCAGTGCGCACTCTGTAACTTCAACTTCCATCACCTCTTAATTACTCATTGAGGTCTAAGCATTCAAATCAAGAACTTAGGGGGAGCAAACATATTCAACACAAAGCAGCAATCATAAATAATGTATGATAAATTTATATTTACTTTTTTTAAGCTGAGTTTAGGGATTACAATAGCACTAAGGGACAGACACATCTGCTCAAGGAAATCACTAAAAAATGTGACTCCAGGGCCTGGGGAAGCTAACCTCTGATGGTTTTCTGCTCACATGTGGCTGTAAAGGCTTATAAATGTGGATGGAAAGAGGAAGAAATACAAGACATAAAAATAACCAAGAATCAAAATATTAACTTTATCCTCTTATCCTCCATCTTCTTATTCTCTAATTATGTGCTCATATAAGTTGATTCTTATAAAAGCTTCACATTAATATTTGCTTTGTTTTAATACCATGGGTGAATATTTACTGTAGAACTCTAAAATTTACCTTCTGAGATGATTTTGGTAAGTATGTCAGGAAACTGGCTCTTATATTGACTTTTAAACATTGGTAAATTTACTTTCAAGGTGAAGGAGAGGGCTATAGAGGTGGAGACCAATCCAGCACCTATTATAACAAGTATATTTCTTATACATGACCTGCAAGTCATTGGGTGCCAATCAACTATACAGAGCAAAGCTGTGAATATTTTTTTCAATATGATTTCAAGTCAAGTTGGGAAAACATGGCCTTCTCCATAAAGAGGGTCAAGGAACATTGCTTTGAAGATATGTCTCCTTGTAAAACTCTAAAATATTATTGAGTCAAAATTCCAAAGAAATTGGAGAATACAAATGCCTTTCATAATTTAAAACAAATATTTCATCATACTTTTAAACAGTATTATAGCTAGGACGTAATAGTCTGGTAGTCACAGATGTATTCAGCATTGTATTTGCTATGCAATGAGTGTCATCCAAATATTAAAATCTTTTCCAGAAATCATGTGAGATTAAGTTTGTTAAGGTAACAGAGGTAAAACTTTTCCAACTCAAAAAAAACATGAGCTTGACATTTCATGTATGTGATCAGCAGAAATTACTTTTCTCAGATTTGTTGCTTGTGGTGGTAAAATGGTAAGCATATGATTAATTATTGATTTTATATAAAGATTAGACTGAGGGAGTGAAAACAACCTATTATTGCATATTTTAGTTCTGTTAGACCTATGGTTTATACTAATTATTTATATCATTAATAATGCTGGTTAGAAAAATATGGAGCTCAAATTGACCACAGATAACAAGAATCCTGCTAGGCACATTGTTTTATAGCCACCCATTATGTGCACATTTATACATTTAGATAGTTGAGACCCTTTATTATTTGGCAATATTCTAGCATATATGTAACATCCCTTTAGTCATCATAATATTAGTAACAATCATATACCCCTGGATGAAATTATTTATAAATAAAGAAATAATTAAAAATTTTTATTTCATGAAAAAATTATATTCAACAAACAGCTTTGGGAAAATTTAATATCTATATACACAAAATCGAATAGGGATACAGAGAGTACATGCTAAAAAATTTAACCAAAATGCATCACAGACATAGATGTAAATTTTAAATACCTTGCATATATCATAGGAAGAATTCTAAAGATCAACAACAATAGTAATGATTAAATGCTATAAATTTCTAAATTAAGATATATCTGCCCTCTGATTGGCAATGTCAAGAAAATGAGACATGGACTATAGAATTAAACAGATACTTGCAAAATGCATGTACATTGAAATATCTTATTTTAATTGAACAAATAACCTTTAAAATCAATAATAATAAAAATGAACACTGAATTTGGAAGACATGCAAAATAACTAAACAAGTCATTGACAGATGGTTTGTATGTCTGTATATAAGCCTGAATTGTGCATGTTTACTTGTTTATGTCTCAAATGGATATAAGAAAAGACTCTCCATATTGCATGCTGTGACGGATAAGCAAATTAAATGAAATAGCTCTCTAAGCCCATTAGAATAACCAAAATCACACTGACTTAACCAAATCTGGTGAGTATTTTAAATAATAGACTCTCAGTCCATGCAAGTGGAAATCTAAAATAGACCAGAAACATTTGGAGTCTGTTGCTTAGAGAGCAAAGTGTAGGCTCAATGTTTAATGGAATAATTATGTTCCCTTTAATGTACTGAAATGAGTCAAAGTTTCTATTTACAAAGGAATCTGCACACAGATGTTTATATAGGCTTTATTCATAATTAAAACCACCAAGGTTTTCTTTAGTAATGGAATGAATAATGAACCATGGCTCACCCAGCTAGTAGGATATTGTTTAATGTGTAAAGAAGCTGTCAAGCTATGAGAAACACAGAAGGGTTATCATTGAATTCTGATAAGTGAATGAAACCAATCCTGTAGTCCCTCATATTGTGTGGTTCCAACTCTATGCTGCTATAGAAAAGGCAAAATTATTCATACAGTAAAAGGTCAAGTTCACTAGCGAATGATCAATGGCAAACTTACTGTATTTTTAAGAGAAACTTAAGTGCATAAAATCCTATTTGTAAAACACTGATCAAAATCCAGGTAATACACACAACCAATTCCTTATGTAAACTATGAATTTCAGTTGAAAACAATTGTTATACACTAATTAGTTGCAATAAATGTCTCATTTCTTGTGTATCGCTGTGGGAAAGGTTGTATTTGTATGAGAGAGAGTAATGCTATTTGATCAATTTGGGTATGAAGCCCCAAACTACTTTCATAATACCATCAACTTAAACTAAAAAACAAAAAACAATTATTCTATAAAGCACTGTTCTAGCCTTTAAATGGTACACTTACTGAGATAATGATGTGTGTGTGTGTGTGTGTGTGTGTGTGTGTGTGTGTGTGTGTATGAGTACTTGCTGGAGGTGGGGGTGAAGCATGTGCAGCCTGAAATCCACATTCAAACATTCAATACCCCTCCAACTTTTTTTTTCTGGTGAGGTCTTTTGATAAACCTGAATATCATTGATTTGGCTAGGTAGGCTGGCCAGTGACTTTTGTGGCTCGGCTGTGTCCGTACAATGCCACTCTCAGCTAACTTCTTGTTGTGTTGGTTTTGGAGAACTAAACTCAGATTGTCATGCTTGCATAGCAGGCAGTTGACCCACTGAGTCAAGTGCTGACCATGGTCTTTATCCTAGGTTACACAAAATACCATGGACATAGGACATAAATAGTTGTAAAATGAAAAATGCAACCATAGTCCTCATGTACACTAAAACAGTTAAATTTTATGTTTATTACTTCACATTTTAACTCAAAGTAATATCATAACAATTATATGCATTATGCTTTATTTGATATTATTTGACCGTTAGAAAGTTTCATTCTTAAAAATTGTTTTTGAAAAATAAATACATATCGATGGACAACAGTTTCAGAAGTTGCAGAAAACACTGCCCAATTGTTTCCTATCTACTGTAGTGACAAGTTCTCAATTACATTATTAATATTTTAAAACATTGTCTAAAATGTGATAATACATAATTTTGAATAATATAGAACTATGAAAGTTATGGTTAATATTGGTTAGACATCTGGTTTTGTTTTAATAAAATGTTAAGTCTCCATGTATACTAAACACAATAGCAAAATATATACATTGCATTTCTGTGATTCCAAGTGTCTCTTAAATACTCTCACAAATACACATAAAGACCACAGGTGGCCTAGTAAGGACTACTGCTCTAAGAATCAAAGAAAGAAAAATCGGTCAATGACAGTAGTAAAACATGACTCTTACTATACATTTCTTTCTCTTACTAGGTATATTGTCTAAGGCAATGGTTTTCAATCTGTGGTTTACAAGACCTTTGGAGTAACATATCAGATATCCTGCATATCAGATATTTATATTATAATCCATAACAGTGGCAAAACTACAGTTATAGAGTAGAATTGAAAATATTTTATGGTTGGGGATCTCCACTAAAGGAGGAACTTTATTAAAGGGTTGCAGCTTTAGGAAGGTTGAGAACCACTGGTCTAAGTAAGGCAACTTATTTACTCCTTTACAGTCAAAAAGTAGTTATCATTGATGAGCTCCTTATGTGTATGTACTGTGCTGTGACTTGTGGTCTTTTGTTCGCTGTACCATAACACATAGTTTTGTTTTTAGAGTGTGAAGAGTAGGGGCCAAACGTATCTGATAAGTAGAATTTAGTGAATGGAACCATGTAATGTTTCTACTATTCTGATTTCCCAAGAATTAGCAATGTGCTGCACTTTAATGTGAACTTGCTTATTTTGCTTTATGCTACTATATAAACTTATGATTGTTATAAAATGACAGGGACTACTGTGTGTTTGGATTTCTCAGAATACCAAGAAAAATATTGAAAAATAATTAGCATATGTAAGCACTAATGGTGACTGCCTTGCAGATAGTAAAGTCCATTACAATCAAATAATTTTAATAACATGAACATTTTGTGTATACTTTCTTAATGAAGTGAGATTTAAGTTCTCAGAGAATTTTATATAAAATAATTATTTAAAAATTTATCAATCTTTAGATAAAAAATTTCTTTTGATTAAAAAAACCCAAAGAAAATGAAGAGGAAAATATTATAATGTCAGGACTTCTTGCTCTCTGTGTTTTAAAATTTGAATCAGAAGTACTCTATTTTAAATGTGCCCAATTTTAAATAGTTTAAGTCAGAAGTACAGCAGTGTGTGCCTGTAATTCATTGTTTGAATTATTTCCTTTCTTCATTCACTGATCTGCTGAGAGACATTTAGTAACAGAAGAGTATTTGTCTATTTGATTATGCTTTCAAAGCAGCTAGAAGAGGAGTTTACATCTGGCTGTCTCCCCAGTTATAAACATATAAGAATGGCACTGTATATAATAAACATAAACACACCTTCAGTAAGTAATTACATCCATAAGGCTGAAAAATGTTATTTCCATAAATTATTAGTCATTAAACAATGTAATTTAATGTTATAATTGTTATAACTCCAGGTAAATATTAGTTATGTACTATTTTTGAGTCATATCTTCAGATATAAAGCCAAGAGAATATTTCAGTGTTTGAAAAATTTTTAAAAATGGAATATGAAATTCTGTATTTTGAATTGTATGTCTATTCCTAGGTCATCAGGTTACTTCTTCATTTGTCTCCTAGGTACAAGGCTATCTGGCTGAGGTAGGACCATCAAAATTCATATCTCTCCATTTACACTAAAATCTTGTCATTTTGAACAAGAAATCTAAAGGAAAGAGAAATAGAAAGGATTCTTCACATACTTTGTAAAGCCATTTTTCACTTGACAACATACCTAAATAGTATGTGTATAGACATAAATAATTCCTTTTTCATGGAGAGAAGGTTGTGTCCTGATCATTTCATAGACAATCAAATATGTGAGGAACTCTGTTGAAAATTCTATGCATATTTTTGTATGAAAATAATAATTACTAAAACCCAACAAGTTTAAGTCTCCCCTCTTTCATTGTGTTTTTAATTATTCATCTGATAGTTATCATAGAAAACTGCAATTTAATTGTAAGTATATTGAGAATATCAATACCATCTATATATAGTTCCATACACAGATTGTATAGAAATTTAATATCTCATTAAGTATATATTTAATCAATTAATAGATGCCATATATATGACCAGATAGAGATTATATATACTTTAATTAATAGATATAAATATATTGATTGATAGCAAAGTCTTATACTTATATGCAAAGGTATAAGCCATTAATTCCAAAGTGTCACAATTATGAGAAAGGGTTTACATAAGTCACACTTTCAATACTGCTTCAAATCTTGAGCCTTTGGAATTAGTTGGTTAATGCATCAAGGCAGCTTAAGGCAGATTAAATGATGTTTCAGTTTACTTAACATGACATCAGTAAAAGAGGCTTTCTCCCTGCCAGATTACAGAAAGTTGATTGCAAAAAGGCAACATCAATGATATAATTCTTTCTTTTAAAGATTTTAAAATTTCAGTTCCATGTTGGATATCAACGGAATTATGCAGAAGAAACTGTCTTAAAGTTACAAGGAATTGCATGTTATTTACTGACTGATGTGACTTTTCATATAAATCTTAATATAACTAACATATAACAAATTAAGATAGAATTAAAAATATTGATGCTAGAATGGTATTATACTACTGTCAGTACATTAGATAAATTCAAATTCTGTACATGACTCAAGATATATGGTGATAAACAATGACAACAAGATCATTTCTGATTGAAACAAAAACTTAACCTTATATAATTAAGTGCTTTTAGGCGACCTACTTACATGGTAAAGATGGAAGTACTGAAATAAGATTTAGACCTCTGGGTCACTCTATTAGCTCCAGAGACCAAGTTAACTTCTCAAACAAATATTGCAACAGTTTTCATTTTCTTTAATAGGAATAAGAATATAGAATAAAAGTAAAGCAATTAAAGATTTGAAAGATTCTCATAGATCATAAAATCTCATTGGATATATTAATCAATAATCAATAATTAGTAGGTAAATAAAACACAAATGAAGTATTTAATTACTTAAATTATTATGCTCTTTGGAAGCTATAATGATTCCCATGTCCTTTAAAGTTTTATACAGTGTTTTAATGTCTTCAGTCTTTGGGATATCTTGAGGCATATACTTAAATGATTTCAAAAATAACTTTTGTTCCTCTTGATTATAAGATAAAAATTAAGACTAATAACTTTAGCAATGACATACAGAAATATAAAAATGTCACTTCACTGAAAAGGGAAGTATTTTCTTGAATGCATGCTTTTCTTCATGCATGTATATTCTTGCATGTATGGATCCATTCCAAAGATCCCTAAGGCATGGAAATTTTTTTAATCTTGCTACTGCATCTATGAGTTTGATTGGGATAAAAATATTGGCAGAAACTCAGCTGAGTAGGAGAAATATGATAACATATTTTGTGCTCTAAAAGAAAAGTCTTGTTCCTTTATTCAGTGTGTAATGTGTAAACCCACTTTTTGGAGTAATTATTGATGATTATATTGAGTATTTTTCCATAAATATTTAGCATTCTTTATGTACATGAATTTTACACACAAATTGTTATGTTGAAACAAAAATAGAAGCATATTGGTCTTTTCAATTTTGGAAAATTAATATGGAGATGTTGATTTACAATGAGCTTTTAAAGTATTGATTCCATTTATGTAAGCAATAATTTACAACTTAAATATGATTACACATAAGACTCAGATCTCTTCTTCAAACCTTTGGGCACAGGACTCACAGGTTTGACAGTAGGGAGAAAGTATGAGCAGTAAAAGATAAAACACATGGTAGAATACACAGAAACTGCTTAAGTATATTGCTTAATGAATGGATGAAATACTTCCTTATACAAAATGATTTCTTCATTTCAGGACGGCAATGTATTAAAACATAGAACTCAATTACAGTGATGGAGTGCTTTAACCCAATGAAAGCTAATATATGAAAATTATGAGTATAAATAAATAAGTAAACTCTTATTTAAGTTTGTTAGGTGTCATTCATATTGAATACCCAAAGACTCACTCTCTCTCTCTCTCTCTCTCTCTCCCTCCCTCCCTCCCTCCCTCCCTCCCTCCCTCCCTCCCTCTCTCTCTCTCTCTCTCTCTCTCTCTCTGTATGTGTGTGTTGAACAAAGCTCTTATGTATACACATAAACAGAACCCTTCTTTTCTATGTGCAGAGAGTATGCTGAGGCGATAATCATGACATGATTGAATCACAGCTCAGAGCAATTGATTGAAACACATTTGAAAATAGTTTTCATTTCAGTTTTATTGTAGTGAACAGTAATTTTAATTTTCTTAAAAGGCACCCAAGAATAATTATATTTGTGAACTAAAAATATACAAAACTGTACAGAATAAATAGTTCATAGAAATCTAGTCATACCTTCTAAAATAAAACTACACTGTTCCTCTCTTGAGGCAACTCAAAAAACTTACCTGTAGAAGTGCCTTTTGCTACTAATCTATGGCATCTATCAGTGTATGTCAATAAAAATAAAATAATCTTTACTATTCATTTTATACATTTGAATTACTTGCCACGAAAGACATATTTCTATCTTTGTCATATAGTTGTACATTAACTCTATGAAATGAAGCAAAATTACTAAGTGCTCTAATCATATATACAGTATAATCTCAGTAGCATTTGAAAAATATCTCAAGAAGAACAGAATGTTTAACACAAATGAAATACCTTAGTCTCACAGCAGCTTTACATCAAGAATATACACACAAAATGTACACAGAAAACTGACATACTTTCTTATTCATCCCACATGAACTATTTGTTATCTGTGTTTTAATTCAGAAAGCTTAGAAGTGGCTTTTTTGTTTATTCATCCTTTATTGAAAATTATGAATCATTAATGGCCCACATAATTACAAATTTACATTTTTATTTGCTATTGCCATTTGTAAATTTAAATTCCAGTTTCCTTTGCATTTATTGTGAGAGAATTTAGTGTGTTTGACAATGCAAATTTCTGTCATATGTATTGATTATGAATACATCTCTTACATACTATATATATATATATATATATATATATATATATATATATATATATATTGTTATATTCTTAACTGACAAAATTCAATTTATTCAGCCATGGAAAAAGTATTCAAGAAAACTGGAGCTTTTTAGATAGTCGACCCTTTAGGTGTTTAAGAGGAATTCTATGAAACATTTTTAAACATTTGGAGAAATACTACTATAATCCTTGCATCAGCTAAATACAAGGACTTTATTTATTTGGAACAGGCTAAATTGCCTGAAGATAATGCCATGGCTTCCTCAATGATCCCTGAGTTTCACTTTCTTCTTTTATATCCCACAGGATTCCTGCTGTGTTGAGTTCTGACTGGTGACACACATGTAAGGCACTTATTTCCAAGGTTTGGACTTAAGACAGAATCACAGCATTTCTGTGAAAGTCCACAAACATCACATCTATGTTTGCTGCTCCAAGACTTCCAAATAGTCAGGTTCAGCATGCAAGTTAGCTTTGAGCTCAAAATATTCATTTTTAGTCTGTTCCACCAACACCTTCCTTGGGCGAGAGTACATCAATGTTTCCATTAATTTCAGTTCCTCATGGGCTCCAGGATAGTTGACTTCCATATCTGGCTGGAGCTGAGCAATGTTTTTTCTTAGGTACTCAGTGATGCCCAGTTGCTGAAGTTCCCTTTCTTTTTCCAAAATGTTCCTGTATAATGAACTTGCATCTTGAAAGGACAAAAAATCTGTTGATTGGTCTGTAGTTTTGTATTTCATATTTGAACCTGTAAGAGGGGAATTATTTTCCCGTTCTAACAGGCTCCTCTGAAGATGTTTTGCATCATTTCCTTCTTTATCATTCCTTTCTTCAACTTCTTCCAAGTGCTTTGGCCCAAAGGATGGACTTCTGTAGACATGAACCATGGGGCTCACCATATGCTGCTCATAGAGCGAGGCAGAAGGTCTTTCGGTCGTATGGTGAGTTGTTTTATGACCATACATGCTGTAGTGTAAATGGACAGGGCTGCTGTCTCTCATTTGCTCATCTACTTTTTTCTTTTTATATCTTCTCCTACGGTGGAGGACAAGAACCACAATCCCCGCAGCACAGAATACAATAGTTATGAACACAATCAGAAGTCCTAATATCAGAACCGATAGAGGGACAGCATCAGTGAGAGAACTTAAAATAGTACCACCTGTATCTGTCGCCATTGTGGGAGAAGATACCATAATGTAGCTAGTCTGGGTTGGCAAGGAAGGGTTGTTCACTAAACCGGGGCAAAGAAGTTCACTGTTGAGAGCTTTTAATTCCTTTTTGTCAAGATGCCCCGGGGAAGTGCAGAGGATGTCATCTGTCATAGTGTTTGTGCCCAGCTTTTGTAACCATTGTTGCAATCCAACCAGGTCACAGGAGCAGTCCCAGGGGTTATCCTCAAGGTCAATCTGGATGAGTAAGTCAAGATCATCCAAGATATTACTTACAGGTAAGTGGGTGAATTGGTTTGTTTTAAGATTTACTCTAGTGAGAGGAACACCTAAAAAAATATGTGGTGGTAAAACTTGAAGGAGGTTGTTATTTAAATAAAGAACTTTCAGTTTCGGCATTGGTTTGAAGGTCCCTGGTAATATTTCCTTTATTGCATTGTATTCAAGATACAAATACTCGAGGCTGTGAAGACCGAGGAACATGCCTTTATTTAGTTTGGTCAGATGATTGCCATTGAGATAGAGCTTCTGTAGTCTTGTGAGATTCATAAATGATCCTTCTTCAAGAACTTCAATACGGTTGTTTCCCAAGTGAAGCATTTCCAAAGAGAAGTATTCCATCAGATCAGACTTCACTAAGGTGTGAATAATATTGCCTGCAAGAACCAGCTTTCTGGGATTTTGTGGAGGAGGTTGTAGATCTGACAAGCTTTCAATATTTCGCTCCTGACAGTGGATTAGAAGTCCTGATGGGGAGAGGACTTTGCAGTTGCAAGGAATAGGACAGTATGGTACTGGAAGCTGGGTGGATGCCTTTGTAATGTAAGGTATCAAACCTGGTGCTTTGGTAGGTTGTTTTAAAATGGATGTATTCTTGCTTGATAGGCGACTGTCACTTGTTGATGATGTTATAGCCAGCAATGATCCTGATGGATCCTCATGCTCTTCATACTCTGGTGGAATAGGGCAAATAGATTCCTTTTTCAGGCGACTCAATATACTCCCTTTGAAAAGTGGAGGACTGTTGCAAACAATATCACCAATTATAGACTGTGGAGGCATGTTTTCTAGCCAGTTTTTTAGCTGCAATA
This sequence comes from Peromyscus californicus insignis, assembly GCF_007827085.1. Lineage (NCBI taxonomy): Eukaryota > Metazoa > Chordata > Mammalia > Rodentia > Cricetidae > Peromyscus > Peromyscus californicus. The sequence continues at coordinate 14,471,913 of NW_026294413.1, read as the reverse complement.
TTTCACAATTACAGGCCCACTTATTGTCCTCCAACTGGAGATCCAATATCCGTCCAATGTGTTCCAAAAAACCAACATATGGCAATGTTTGCAACTGATTTCCACGAAGATCTAGATGGGTTAAAGGAACAAATCGAAATATGTTTGGAGGAAGACTTTCAATAGCATTGTCATTTAAAATTAACACTTTCAGCCTATTGAGCTTGCTGAAGGCACTTGGTTCGATAACTGTAATAAAATTATTATCAGCCTGCAAGAATTCCAGGTTTTCCAAACCATGAAATGTATCCTCTTTAAGGATTTCCAAAGAATTGTGATTGATATGAAGTTGCTTAAGAAGCCCAAGGCCATTAAATGCACCAGTCTCAATATCTGCAATGTTGTTAAATCCAAGGTGTATTGAGAGAGCATTGGCAAGCCCAGAAAAGGCATTGGTGTGAAGCACTGTCAAGCCATTATTTAATAAGCTTAACTGGAAAGGTCGTGATGGTGGCACACTTATTTGGGATAATTTATTGATGCCCTTTTCTTCACAATTTATTAGCATTATGCCATCTTTTTCTTCACAGTTGCAAAGAGTGTCGCAAGAACCTCTGATTGAGGGCATTGGTGATTGTGACTGCAAAGACAGACAGGCAAGTAGAGCTGGATAAAGGAGAGGAATCCACAGCTTCATGTTGTCCTATGATTGGATATGACTCTGTAAAAAAAAATGCAATAACAAGGGATTTTAATGGGCAAAAGCAGGCAGGTGTGTCTGACAGGTTTTAGTAGGCAAAGAAAATTATTATGAAATTATGAAAAGTTGGTTGCATCTACATATTCTTTTAATATTTGATTCAATATTTAATTTAGACAGATCTATTTAGTTAACTTTAATTTGTTGTATATTGCTCAAGATTTAGGATAATTAAAGTTTATAATACTATAACAGCATATGTGATCACAAGTGCTAAAATTCTGCTTTTCATAAATAAGAGATATGTATAGATATATTAGATAAAATCGTGTAGCTCACTGGAGATAAAGAAATGATGCAAAGTATGTATATAAGTGTCTATATACTAGTATGTGCATGCTTATTTATAGGGAGCCTGAACTTAATTACTTATGTACAAACATATCTCTGTTTTAACTTGTTCTGTTTTTGTTTTTTGTTTTTTTTGCAGAATATATGGATACTCTTGATGGTTCATTTTAAAAGATACAGGAAGATGTGTCTTTTATTACATAATAAAACAGCATAGCAAAAATGACTTGGCTTTGATTCTTCTTTCTGAGGCAGTTTGCACAAGCTTCTGAGTCTCCATGCATAAGCTTAGGAATACCCACATTTCAAAATAGTCATGCAATTTGTTTTGGATTTCTAGATTTGAGCTACTTCCTGCTACTTTTTAATATCAGCATGAATCAAGTAAAACTTAACTAAACAAAAAGAAAACAATCTTTAACATTCATTTCAATATACTGTAAACAAAACAAAACAAAAACAATGCCTCATGTAAAGGTCTGGCCAATGACGTGCAAAGGACACACTAAGCAGCCTGTAGGACACTGAATGCCATCACATAATTAAACCTTTTATAAGGCACACATCTTCAAACAATGACCTCTGAAATAAACTGCACCCCTGTGAAAATTTTTCAGGATATGCCCAAGTTGTTTCAAAATGATGGTTTATGAATACAGCATGCTTCTCATCCCACAAAATTACAAGTATAGATGTCAGTCAGTAACCCTCAGAAAGACTCATGTTGAAATGACTGCAGTGGTAAACACATAGAACTCCAAATATATATAAACGTTTTCTTTCTTTAAATATTTGACCACAGTAGATAAATGAAATGGAAAGACAAGCACCGTGTCTCACAGTTATTGAGCACTACAAACTAATAAATGCTTTCAGTTTTGCAGATAAAATATAAATACTAACTTTGATTGGAATAAAATTTACAACCAGATAAAATATCCCAGATTTTGTCAATAAGGCTGACAGTAATCTTTGGTCCCTGAAAATATATTATTTCCTTGGAAACTGACAGTTCAAAGTTTCTGGAAGGCAAAGACAACCGAAGGAACAAAGCAAAGGAAAGCCTTTGCGTGTCAAGGCAAAGTTGGGAGGTTTTACATTTCCACAGGGAGACAGACTGATTTTAAACAATTCCAAGTGCTCTGCTCAGAACTAAGAAGCTTGTGTTGGAGCCTTCAGCTTGTGCCTTGGCTCACAAAAAGTCTAATTAATTCATAAATTACTAACAAGTAGTTTGATTTATTTCATCAATGCCAGCATCCTGAGAACACAGTAAATATTTTCCAGATGGTAACAGCTTATTTTTATCTAATAAGCAACTTATGATATTCAAAATGTGCATGGAAAAATTTATAATCTTTTTCGACACATACAACATTTTCAAGAATCAAATTCTATTTCACATGGCTAACATAATCTTAAAATAGTCACAACTCCATTTCCATATTATCAAAGAATGCATATTTCCATAACAGAACCTTTTAAAAGTATCATACAAAGTTCAAAGCATCGTCTAATATTGTGCCCATACTTGAATTCAAATGGTAGCATTTAATCTTTCTGCAGGAAGCACATACTTTTAGTTTCTAATCACAAACTACATATTTTAAAAGAAATAATCATATGTTATGATATCTGCTCATTCCTACCCAGCTGTTGAACTAAATGCCGGTTGCTCAGGAGAACAGGCATCTGCTACAGTTTTAGCTTGGCCAGTGAACAAAAATGAAACTGAGTATCTTTTAAGGAAAAGATGAGAGAGAGAGAGAGAGACAGAGAGAGAGAGAGAGAGAGAGAGAGAGAGAGAGAGAGAGAGAGAGAGAGAGAGAGAGAGAGATTCACTCGTTCTTAATAATGCAAACATCAATATAAGAAAGGGCTGGCAACATTCCTCTTACCTGTGAAGCAGACACTTCCTGGGACTATCAGAAATGCAAGCTGGAAGAGGTGTCCAAAGTCAATCCGTTTCTCTATTTAAAGAGAAAACACCAACCACAGTGCACTTACTCCTCAAATGTCACTTTCGCCAAGTCCCATAGCTCCAAAAAGTTAAAACATCTGGTCAGAGACAAAACAGTGAGCACTTATTTTCATTGAAAGTATTGTAGGCAGAGCACACACTGGAGCATCCTGAAGCCGTAGTCCTTTTTCTCCCAATTAATATTCACGGCATACTTCACTGCTATGCTGACTTTTGTTTTGCGTATAGTTAACCATTGACAAGCTGCTGATCGCAGCAAATAAACAAGATGTTTTGCACAGCCAGGGGTGCTCACTCTTGCTTTCTTGGGGTATAGATCCAGACTGCAGCAATGCTCTCTTTCCTCTCTTTCTAGTCTTTCTAGTTAGCTCAGTTTGTTATTAGTCAGATTGCCAAGGACTGGGAGGTAGGCGTAAATAAAGAGACTTCTTGGCTTTTGACTCAGCCTTTAAGCCCGTCCCCGTCAGAAGTGCTTTAATCTGCCAGTGTCATATAACAGGAGACAGCTCCACCTTGGGACTGTTCAACTCCTCCTATTTCTGCAAACGGTCTTTCCACTGCTTTGTGTGGAATAGAGAGCAAATGAATTTTGATGCAAATAATCACATGTGGCTTTAAATGCTGAATAATGTGGTTTGTTATGAAAGAAAGCTGAATAATACAGTTAGAATATTTTCTTGCATAGCAGTGTACTGTACACACACACACACACACACACACACACACACACACACACACACACACACTGTGCACTAAAATGACAAGCAGGCTGCCTGTAGAATAGTTATTTCCTGTCATTTTAAGACTGTTGTTGTAAGTTGAAATTGGCTACTAATTAAATTTTAAAATGCTAACACAAACTGATTTCCTGAAGAATACTTTTTTTTATTCATTCTTTAAAAAATAAATCAAAAGCCTTATGTGTGGCTGTAGGTTCCAGGCCTCATCGTTTGCTCCCCTGGAGCTCATGCTCTGTGATGAAGCTAACAATCAGCGCTGTTGCTGCAGCCCTTTCTTTTTTCAGATCTTTGTTTAGAATGGAAATGCAACTATTGGAAAAGGTGTTTAAGTAGATAAGAGTATTAACATTGTTTTTTAAGCTGCATGTCACACCCCAAAATATGAAATTATATCTCACAAATCAGAGTGAATCAAGTTACATATGTAGTAATTGCAATGTTCTGATTTAATTGTATTAGTTGAGAAAGAAAATGGTTTCTAAGTATTATTTGCTTCTTCATATCTTAAAAGTTTTAAATTTTTTCTAGGAAATCACAGGCTTCAGATTCTTTAGTTCTCCAAATGCTTGTTTATAAGAAATTATTTCAAAACATTATAAATGCCTGATCATTTTGCTTTTTTTTTTTTTTTTTTGGTTTTTCGAGACAGGGTTTCTCTGTGTAGCTTTGTGCCTGGCCTTGAACTCACAGAGATCCTCCTGGTTCTGCTTCCCGAGTGCTGGGATTAAAGGCGTGTGCCACCACCGCCCGGCTCATTTTGCTTTTAAAATGAATATATTAGAAACCAATACTTACTTCTCCAAAAATATTCTGTTTAGTTTTACTCTTACCTAAAGGTTCTAACAGCCATATATACAACCTTAGGTCTCATTTAAGAAAATCTCATTAAAAATGTATGATCGTATTTAAATAATTAAAAAAGAAGAATAAAATTTTGAATTATTATTGAAATCATTGACAGAAGGATCTCACAGTGAGATCTTCAAGGGATTTATAACTATCCCTTCATATTGTATTCCCTGCCCATTGTGCGTCTAACATGCCAGTGGTATCGTGTGCATTGAAGTGGAACAGTGCCCAACGGTCAGGAATAAAAGTGAGGAACAGGAGGATGAAGAGGAACCAGTGGACTACAACTAGAGAATCACTGTTTCAGTTTGCCACTGGTGCATTAGCTCCACCTACTTAATAAAACAGACAGATAGATACAAATTAGAATTGTCACCAATCAGGGCAAGAGTAGGGTAACGAAGAGGAGTTCCAGTGAGGGCCCAGCATCGACAGTGTAGCAGATACCAGAGGCCTCAAACCAGACCAATGATTCTCGTCAATGAATATTTGCCAGTAAAGACACATGGACAAAAGAGTTCGCTGCGTGACTCACTATATCACACTACAGCTTCCGTGACGAGATCTCCCCTTTTCTTCTTTTTTCTCTTAAATTTTATTTGGGCGGGGATGGGGCCTCTGCAAGGACAGAGGGCAGATGGGATCGAGATGTATGATGTGAAAGACAAAAAATAAAAAGAAAGCTTTAAAAAAAAGAGAGAGCTGAGAAACTCCAACCATCTTTTAAGGACATAATATCCTCAATTTGTTTCTTTAGATTTGGAAGAACTACTACTAGAAAAAGGCAAGTCAGTGATGAGAATTTCGTCAGGAAAAATGAAAGTGTGTATTCTACACTTTGACACATTTACCCAGGAATAGCCAAATCTGAATATAGAGCTGTTTTCTAGTAGCGGAAATTTAGGTACTCCATTTTGATTCATTTGGCTATCTCTTACCATTTTAGTGCATATGTTACTGTTTAATTAATAAGAGGAAAGTAATGACGAGAATTAAGGTACTTTAGGTTTGAGAGTGAGACTCAATGGCAGAATGCTTTCCCATCATTACCGAGGCCTTGAGTTTATTACCAGCCCTGACACAAAATTCACTTGTTCTGTAACTTTCAGCTGAAACAAGAAGACCTGGTTTCAGTACAACTTGCAACATTTCAGCATAACAAAAAATGTTGATAACTCATGTGTAAGCATGATCTCAGGTTAGGTAAATATTAACCTTAAAACAGCCATGGTTTTAGTTAAGCCTCCTGTCCTGAGGCTTCACTAACTGTAATAATCAACTATTTCATTAGATAGATACAGAAAATCCAAACCATTAATGGTGGGAATGTATTAGTAATAGATAGAAAATAATGGTGCCTTAAACATCTTTTCCCAACTTTCTCACTTGTACAGTACTAAAGTTCAAATCAAAGATTAATCAGCAATCAGCATAAAAGGTTTCCTTACCCCTCCCATTTAAAGCACACATTCATTAACTCCAAGATGGGAGATGTTGAAAATTAACGTAATATATATAACATAGAATCACATATACATATATATGATACAAATATAATCTCTCTCTGTATCTCTGTCTCTATCTCTGTCTCTGTCTCTGTCTCTCTCTCTCTCTCTCTCTCACACACACACACACATATATATATATATTAGGTTATGTTTCAATATGCTGTGTAAATGAGATTGATTTCTAGAGTATACATTTCTAATAGGAAAACACGAAATTATTTTATTTAAATGGGGACTGCCATGTAACTAGAAGAAATGAACCTATTTTTGGTGGTCCCTTTAGAGAAGTGTGAAGTCAGCTCATTAATTGTGTATTAAAATGTATGATGAATAGTTGCACATGTTCCAGCTCTCATAGAGGAAACAGAAGACATCTTAATTGCCCAAACTCAAAATGTAAATTGGAAAAAATTCAGGAAAATTTGGGTGGCTAATGCATACCTGCAGAATACATAGAATGAGAAGGCAGAGATAAAGCATGAAAAAGAAGAAAGAAAGAATAAGTAAAACAAGGGCCAGAGTGGTGTAGCTCAGGTCATATTTTCCAGCATTAATGAAGCCCTTCTTGGATCCCTGTGTTGCATAAGACCCAGGAGAGCCTTGATCGTGGAATTGTCTACATAAGAGAGACCAGGGGACATGTTTGTGGAGGATTGTTTTAATTGTTAAGTGGTGTAGAAAGAGTCAGGCCATAGTGGGCTGTTCCACAGGGAAGCCCAAGCTGTGTAAGTGAAGAAAGCTGGATGACAAGTGGCAGCAATAGTAGCATTGATACATCTCTTCCTCTCTGCTCTTGACTGTGGATGTACTGTAAGGATCTGGCCTTTATTTTCCCGAAGTGATTGTAAAATGAAATTTTAAGTCAAACAAAACCTCTCCTGCTAAGCCGCTTTTGTAAAAGTGTTTTATCACATCATCAGAAAGGTTATTAGAATACTTTATACAGGATTACATGTAAGATGTTAGAAGTGGGGTACTGTATTGACCAGTTTATGTCAGCTTGACATGAACTAGTATCATTTGGGAAGTGGGAAACTCAGCTGACAAATCTCTCACCAGATTGGCCAGTGGGAAAGACTGTGGTTCAGTTTTCAATTTGGTAATTGTTACTGAAGAGCCCAGTCCATTGTGGGTGGTGCCATCCTTGATGGACTGTGCAAGCCTTGAGCATCAAGTCAGTGAGTGCAGAGTCTCTGCATAAGTTCTAGCCACTAGAATTCTGTCTTGAATTTCTGCCCTGACTGGTATTGATGATGAACTGTAAGCTGAAATAAACCCTTTCCACCTCAAGTTGCTTTTAGTCATGGTGTTTTACCACATAGTTAGAGAGCTAGCAAAGATAGGCAGTACAATGGTAAGTTTGAGGATATTGTCAGCTACACAGTGAGTTCAAGACCAGTTTGGAGTAGAGGAGCCCATATCTCAAAAAATAAAATAAAATAAAATAAAATAGATGTATTCATTTATCACTGGACTAATTCTAGCTCAGAGAACTTGTGCACTGATTTTATAATAACCTACAAATGTGAAAGTAAAGACCACTGTAAGACTGAGCTGAACTCTGGAATCTGAAGTACTTCAGAGACATTTGGGCCATTTTTGACACAATATAGGGTACAATTAAATACTATTGATGGAAAGAAAAACCTTGCTGACACTGGGAATGAGAAGCCCACAGTAGCTTGTAAATATTCAGTAGAGGTTTTACGATTTGAAGCAAAAGTTTAAACATAGACCTTTAAATAAATGCCATTTGAAATTACTCATAATGTTGTATTGAAGGAACTATTCAATCCAAATATTCAAAATAGCTACCATTTTGCTTTGTACACTCCATAGCTTACAAAATTTATAATAATGCTACTAAAATGAAATATAAATAAATAAAAATTGAAGATTATGTGGATGCTAAAGAAATGACTTTTGCATTGCTTTAAAATATTTTTGACAATTTTATCCACCTCTGTGTGAGGAGGTATAGGCAATTGATGGCTGTTGAATCTAGACAATCAGTAATGTAGCCATTCTTCAAAAGTCATTATTTTATTATTATTAGTGTTTGGATGTGTGTGGAGGTTATTACATGTGTTACAGTCTATAGATGATGGTAAGAGGACAAGGTTCTGGCATTTGTCCATCCCTTACTCCTTTTTATGGGTTCATTGGATTGAATGTAATTCCATAGGATTGCATAAAAGTACCATTACTTGCTAAACTATCTTACAGGTTCCTTAATGCAACCATTTTAGGAACATTAATAAATATTTAACATCACTTGTTCAAACTTACATTTTTCTTGTATTTCTATATATAGCTTGATGTATTTATTTCATTAAAAAAGTAAAGAACCTGAATAAATAAAAAACATTTTCTAATAACCACTACCTCCTGGAAATTAAGAGATTCTAATTTGCTAAGTTTATTTTTTCTATTGTCTATAGCAACTAACTATCATTTCCTCTGTTTATAGCTGAGTTACAGTGTGATATTAGATATTAAACATAATTATAATTAATAAAATGCGGTTGAGTATGTTTTTTCCAAAAAGACAGCTGCTCTTACATCTATTGATTTCCTTTTACTTAAAACCTTAAAAACTTAATATTTAATATAATAAGTAATAGATGAACAAATTGTATTGCTATTCATTGAGAGCTCATATTTGGGCTTTCCTCTACACACTGGGATGGCATATTCAATGTTGTAGCTGATGTGCACAGTTGCCCAAGAAGGTGTTGCCTACTCTGGTCACTTAGCATATTTAGTGTGGGTTATACTTTTAGATACCAAGTGAAACATATCTAAAATAATAATGTTAAGCAAAGAAAACAGCAATCTAAGATGGATTAGCTGATATGAAAACATAATTATGGGCTGGAGGGATGGCTCAGAGGTTAAGAGCACCGACTGCTCTTCCAGAGGTCCTGAGTTCAATTCCCAGCACCCACACGGTGGCTCACAACCATCTGTAATGAGATCTGGCGCCCTCTTCTGTATACATAATAAATAAATAAATAAATAAATAAATAAATAAATAAATAAATAAATAAATAAATAAAAAGAAAACATAATTACTAGCTTTTAAATTGGTTTGGGTAGCAATAAATTATTTGTTACAAAAAGATTGCTGAGCTAAAGGTAAAATAACCAGTAAAGCACAAGGTTTATCGGGAAATGGAAGTACCTGCTCTAACAGACGAATCAGTATATCCTATAGGTGGACATATTTGGCCTTGATAATGGAAAAGGCATTTCCTCAATGATTACTGTCACCATTGGAAAATTATTTATTAAGGAGAGAAAAAAATCAATGGTGACAGATTTATTTAAGAATGTTGAGACTTTTAGGGTAGAGTAATTTTGCCTGAAACAGGGAAGAATAAATTTGCCTGAAATCTCAGAAGAAAGTAAGATGTATTTTAATATTTAATTCTTTTATTTAATTACTTTTGTCAATTTCATACATGAGTACTACATTTACAGCATTTTTACCCCTTCCTCTCTACCCTCTAGCTCTTCCTATGTCCCCTACTCCCACTCAAGTTCATTAACTTTTCTTAACTGTTAGTGGTGTGTACTTGTAATTATATGTGTATATGTATAAAACCTGTTGGTGACCAAACAGTGACATCAGTTCACATGTGAATGGGGAAACCCCATGAGGGCCTACCACAGATGAAGCACTTCAGATAGTTAATGTCTATTGAGCCAAGAAGATTTTGTCTTTTCCAATGTGAAGCCCCTTTAGGTTATTCAATACCAAGTGGTCAGCTACAAACACAGATACCTATGAGTACATAAGATTTTTTTTAAGTGTTTCAGCCCTCAAAGAATAAACTTTTGATTTATAAATTATTTCATAAGAAGAAAAAGTATTCTTTCAGAATTGACCTACATTCATCCTACAGATATGCTTTTCATATTTTACTTGGGAAATAAATGAAAAATGTAGGCTCTGAAGACCTTTATGCACATTGTTAATATGATGTTATATACATTTTTATATACTGTATATATAGTTACACAGTTTGATTTTACCATCTGCATCTTACCAAATGTTTTCCCTACAAAAAATTGAACTTTACTTAGGATATAGTTCAAAAATATTAAATATGATTGAGTAGTATTATGAATGTAGTTTATCAGAAAAATAAACATTTTCCATTGACTTTCATGTATTTGTAGACTAAAATGTTGCATGTAGTGTATATAATATATTAATAATGATATAATTTGAATAGAAGTTAAGATTATGGCGATCAAATAATTGTATTAAATTTTAACTTTTGTTGAAGAAAAATCTTTTGATTTTATGGATAGGGAAACTTATTTTATAATAATCTTTAGGATTAAATATCACATACATTTTGTATTATATCATATATTTTTCTTGGTCACCAATATAAATAAAATTCTATTTTCATAGAAGGCTAATTGAAACTAACAATGAGACTATGTTTGTTCACCTCTAAACAGTGGAAAATTTGAAATCATTGCACTGCAATGATATAGAAAACACAGGCTTGGAAACACTGTTTTTTTGGTGAATAGTAATTATCAGAAGCATATCTTACATATTACTAATACTTTCTCTGTAGCTCCAACTTATAAGAATATAAGGAACACTAACGTTTCAAAACATCACAGACTTAAACATACATTTGCAGCACAGTTTCTCTACCTAGAGAAAGAAATCAATTCAAAGCATCACTTACCTGCTCTTCCTTTCTTTGTGAACAGACATGGTTCCATAACAAATAACGCTTGAAATTTTTAGAAAGCACTTTTCAAACCCCTTGATATATATATATAGGTTAGAGACTGTGAAAGTAAAAATTTGTAATCTAAAGGCAATATTGAATATTTGCGTATCATTCCTAAAAATTAAGCTTATTCTACAGCCACCTTGATTTAAAACATTTTTACTCTTTTACTGCCCTCTGGTGGATCTTAAAAGAAATGGTGCAGGAAGCATACAATTCTGTAAGTATTTCTCTTTAAATGAATGGGTCTTGCAGGGAACTTTATTGCTAATAGAACATTTTCCTTCCAGAAGTTCATTAAAACATGCAGTGAGTTTTTAAAAAGGTATTACAAGATGCAATTGTAGATGACAATTTGCTGTTCCATAACCCACAATCTTTTAAATATTGACTAAAAAATTCCCCAAATGAGATGAAATGCATGCTGCAATAATTACTTTGAATGAATGATGAATATAAATTTTTCCATGTATAGTTAATTGGTAATAGTGAATGTTTTATTTTTATACTATAAGGCTTATATGCAATATTGAGCACATCATATATGTAGAATCATGTTTCAGGCCATACATAATAACACAACCTTAGAATAAACCATGAAACAACTATTAAAAGTGACATAATGCATCATAAGGAAATGTAATTACCTCTTCAATTCCAAGGCTCTTTGCAGAGTCTACATTTTTCTTTTTCATTTTTTTCTGATTTCAGAATTTATCCACTTATAGAAAACACTGCTATTCACAAGTATTTTTAAAAATGGGAAAAATGCACGTGAAGATTATATTTTTGTCCTGTATTTTAAGAGAGCAAATTGTTTTTCTAATATTTGTTATAAAAAATAATTCTCTAACATTCATTTGTTAGTGTGTATCCACTAACAATATTGAGCACATCATATATGTATAATCATTTAGCACAAAAATGTTAACTGATAATAAATTATCACAGACATTTATATAAGTTGAGAATTAATCACACTGATGTGCATACATACTTAGACATGACTGATAATTAATATACTCTATGCAGAAACTAAGGACTATCTAACTCATCAGGATAAGGTATGTGTTTAAGTGGCAATTTCCTTGTCTCTGCTCATTGTTCTCTGAACCTCTACCTCACTTATTCTTCTAACCTTAAGTCAATGGCTATGAAGCTGCTGGAACATCTGCCACTAATGTCAATTCAGGCTCTGAAGATGCTGCTCTTCTTCTGGGTGCTACCAAAGGGGCAGCCTCATGTCTCACTATGCATTTGATTTCTCCTTTTTTTTAATCAAGTAAGGGTAGTGACCAACATTTCCATAATTACTTATTTAAAACAAGGTGGCTTACTGTGGATATCACTCTGTATGCTGTAAATGTTTTACTCTGATTGGTTAATAAATAAAGTGCTAATTAACTAGTAGCCAGGCAGGAAGTATAGGTAGGACATTTATATAAGTTGAGAATTAATCACACTGATGTGCACACATACTTAGATATGACTGATAATTAATATACTCTATGCAGAAACTAAGGACTATCTAACTCATCAGGATAAGGTATGTGTTTAGGTGGCAAAAGAGGGGAGAATTCTGGGAACAGGAAGGCTGAATCAGGAGATGCTGCCAGCCACTATGGCCATGAGAAGCAAGAAGTAAAAGTACTGGTAAGTCACAAGCCACATGCCAACTCATAGATTAATAGAAATGGGTTAATTTAAGATATTAGAACTAGATAGCAAGAAGTCTGCCATGGCCATACGGTTTATAAGTAGTATAATAAATCTCTGTGTGTTTAATTGGGTCAGAGTGGCTATAGGAGCCGGCTGGACACAGGAAAACTCCAGCTACAGTGGCTGATTATAAAATTATTAGAATATATATATTGGTAGTTGGAGCCACATTTCACTTTGATTTTTTTTTCACAAAATTTGTGTGAAAATTTAGAAAAACATGAATAAATTACCATTTTATAGAAGCTGTTCATTGGAACTCCAAGGCATTAAATACAATGGTATTCCATCAGTATCTAAACACAAGAACATCCCCATGTTTCTAAGTGCCTTTTAAAACATGAAGCACTTATCAGAAAAATCTAGAATCTGCATAGACTGGCCAAAAATGCCAAGTAAAGACTGTTCTGGAATAAGTTATGGGGGTTAGAAACTGTTTTGCCCATGCCATATTACAAGCTGTTTGAGTTCATTGGGTAGTCCTGGCATCTGAGGTCTGTCCTATGTGGTAACTTTAGAAAGTAAACTAAAAAGCCTTTGGCCATGGTAAATTCCTTGTGCAAGTGTGCCAGACTCCTAAATTAAAATTGGCCATAAGTATTCAACCTGTTTCATTATTTTAGTATTAGTTTTATATATATATATATATATATATTTAATTTACTGTAACTTAGCAATTATTTAGTATATTTAATTATAAATAGAAAACACAGAAAATGCATTCAGTTTTTTTTAGTTAAAATATGTCTTTATCTTGTGGCAGATTGCCTTTCCAGCATTCAAAAAACCTTGGGTTCAAATCCAAAGCACTTTAAAAATGAATCTTTCTAACCATCCAATTAAAAGTAAATATCATTCTGTAGTATTTGTGTTCTGTTGTCAGCCTTAGTGTACTTTCCTGGTAACCAGTCCTTAGAACTTCCTGTTTTTCTGCAGGCTGAATGAGAATGGTCTCCATAGGCTCATGTATTTGAATACTAGGTGGGACACAGTCTAAACAGATAAGATGAAGGGGAGTTGCCCTATCTGTGCTGGCAGGTCAATTGGTCTGTAAATTATGTAGGTCTTATTTAGGCAGCCATATTGTTGAGGTTTCCTGGGTTCAGTTTCCCTGTCATGTCTGGAAGACACTGCCTAGCAACAGGTGTAGCTGGAGAGTTTTTCTCCAGGTTCTGCCAAGCCCCCACAGTCCCACAGCCCACTTATAAAATAAACACACAGACGCTTATATTATTTAAACTGTTTGGCCTAAAAGCTCAGGCTTCTAGCTAGCTGTTCTTATATCTTAAATTAACCCATTTCTATTAATCTATAAATTGCCACGTGACTCATGGCTTACTGGTGTCTTAACATCTTCTCATGGCAGCAGCTGGCAGCGTCTCTCTGCCTTAGCCTTCTACTTCTCAGACCTCTCCTCTCTCTTTGTCCCGCCTATACTTCCTGCCTGGCTACTACTGGTGAATCAGCATTTTATTTATCAATCAATCATCCACAACAAGCAGGAGTCATAGTCCTTTGGCTCTTGCGATCTTTTCTACCCCCTCTTTCACAAAGTTTTCTTAGCTCTAATTATAAGAGTTCTATTAATGATGCACACACTAGGAATGGGAAGCCCACAGTGACTTAATCAGTGCATTTTGACCAGTTAGAGTTGCATTTCACAGTTTTGATCTGCTGTAAAAAAGAAGATGCTTGGAGGATGTTGTAGATGTAATGGTGACTACTCCAAATGCAGTTTGAAATTATACTGATGAAGGACATTGAAAGTATATTCTCCTCTAGGATATATATATATATATATATATATATATATATATATATATATATATATATATATATAAAGGAGATTTTATATATATAAAAAATCTCCTTTCCATTCAAGTATACTTGGTGAGGCTCACTGTTCCAGTATAAATTTCCTTTTACTGAGTGGGATTTAGATCCAAAATAGACAGGCATTGTTTATTTCAAGATAAAAGTGTCAATATAGCAACACTGGTATGATGGTTTGAAAGAATATGGCGCTAAAGGTGAGTGGCAGTATTAAGAGCTGTGGCTTTGTTTGAATAGGTATGGCTTTGTTGGAGGAAGCATGTCAGTATAGGGTCAGGCCTCCTCTGCCCTCTCTGCCTTCTGCCTCCCTTTTATTTCTTCCTGTTCTAGATTCTCCTTTGTCTCTCTATAACAGTGCATCCCATTTCTCCTTTCTTGGTAGATCATCTCTTTCCCACTGATTATTTTCTAGGTACCTAATCTCTGTGGTTATTCTAAGCATTCCATGCATATTGGAAGATTAAAAGCTAACATTCACTTATGAGAGAAAACACCTCATTCAGGATAAATTTTCTAGCTCCACCAATTTATCCACATGTTTTACTTTCATAGTTTCAGGGCAGAAGTCAATATGTTGTCCCATAGGTGAGCCAGAAGCTGCTTTACTTGTAACTGATCCTTACTGGTAAAGGGAAATTCAATTTTCTCCAGTGGAGTGTCACTGGGTACACATTGCAGTGCAGACTCCATGCCCAGGAGTAGTTGGCCAATAGAAACAGTCTCCATTCATATTTTGTGGACTTTTTTTCTGATATTTTTTAAATCTTCTTTGTCTATTGATTATTTATTTTGATCATTGTTTTTGTGGGTTTGGAGGTGCATAAAGTTGGGCAGGTGGGGAAGAGGTGGAGAGGATCTGGAAGGACACAGAAAGGGGGGAATATGACCAACATTATTTGTAGAAAATAATTAATATGCATCATTTGTTGAATTTTGATCTCCCGCTTTGTTTCGATTGCATCTTACTAAGCTACTCTTCTTTGAAATAATCCATATTTTCCCTTGCCAAAGTTGTACATGTACTGATAGATCTGTTTTGAGTTTGAGGGTGCCAGGAACAACTTTTGATTATTACATGCAATTGAGTTACAGGGTAGAAATCTCATCTTTTCCTACTAATGGGGAATACATATAATATGTAATTGCCCTTAGTAGAAACATCTGTTAGGTCGCATTACAGTATTTTAAAGTGAATCAGAAAATGAGGAGACATGATTTTAAAAGATCTGGTTTTAATAAT
Organism: Peromyscus californicus insignis; assembly: GCF_007827085.1. NCBI lineage: Eukaryota > Metazoa > Chordata > Mammalia > Rodentia > Cricetidae > Peromyscus > Peromyscus californicus. The sequence continues at coordinate 14,456,250 of NW_026294413.1, read as the reverse complement.
TCTTTATAAAACAGTTCTTGACCTCTATTAAAGTAATGAAGCTCTACTGAGTGATATGAGCCCAAATGGAACACCAAAACTCCTCTTAACATCACCGTAATTGAAACTGTCCATCTACCTCAGTTTTAAGTAATCAAATCGCATTCTTCCAAAAATATATTTATTTGTTATCAGTGTCAACTGTCCACTGCTTTCTTTGAAAGACATGTTTTTGTAGGGTAGCATGCATTATAATGACACTTCTTCAAGTGTTTAAAAAAAAACAGCAGCAGGTATAAGGAAAGCAAAACACAAGAACAATTGTTTCAAGAAAAAATTTAATGACTTTTCTGTTTTTCATGTTATATTTTATATAAGCAATACAAGTTTCTTCTTTCTTTCTTTCTTTCTTCCTATCTTTGTGTCTTTCACATCATGCATCTCCATCCCATTCATTTTCCCCATCCCTTTGTATCTACCCTCTGTTCTTACAACCTCTGCCCCCCAAAAATAAATAAATAAATAAAACTTAAGCAAAAAAGAATAAAAGAGAGAAAAGAAAAAATCGGTCTCGTCATAGATGCTGTAGTATCACACAGTGAATAAAGCAGTAAACCCTTTTATCCATATCTCTTTTCTTGCAAGTGTTCATAAGAGAATTATTGGTTTGGTTTCAGGCCTCTGATTTCTACTACACTATTGATGCTGGGCCCTCACTGGAACTCCTCTTGGTTATCCTGCTTTTGTCCTGTGTTGTGGAAATCCTGCAGATTTGGATCTGCAGGACCATTCCCTTCCTGTGCTTCAGCAGATCACAAATGGGGTGGATATTGGGGTGGGCCAACACATAAGCCTGGTTCTGGGCCTGGGTAGTTCACAGTTGGTCAGTCACCAGCTCTCCCTTGTCCTCACCACCAGGTTGAGCTCTCCTGCATTGTCCTGTAGAGCTCACCCCTTGCAGCACTGAGCAAGGAGAGGGGGCATTTCTCCTGCTTTCATGTCTTCAGAATCAGAAACGTGACACCTACACCTTTAGGGTCAGCTCTACTGTTTTGCCCAGGTATGGTATAGGGGCCACTCTCCTGAGTGTTGCAGTTGATGAGGGGCAGGGCCAGCTCTACCACCTGCCTCAGTCATTGACAGGGGAAGGGGTAGCCTCTTTCCTCTGCCCATACTACCACATGAGAGAAGAATAATCGAGACAGCTCTCCCATGCTAATAACTTTGGAACAGGCTCACCCACACTCCCCCCAACAGGAATGGCTATATTGTGCTGCCCCGGTAAGGTGCAGGGCCTGCTCTCCTGAGGGTTGCAGCTGGTGGGGAACAGGGGCAGCTTTCCTGCCGTTATGACCCCATGGCCAGCTCTATCCTACTCATGCTGACACTTGAATAGATGAGTGATGGGGATAGCTCTCCCATGCTCACAACTTCAGGGCTGGCTAACACACACCTCTGCTAATGGGGTTGGCACTATTGTACCATTGAGGTGAGTTGCAGCGCCTGCTCTCCTGAATATATGTCCACTACTGTAATTTATACAGATACATTTTGTTTAGTAAACAAGGTTTCATAATGTATAAATATATAATATCAAGATTATTTAGTGCAATGCAGATTTTTAAGGTTTATTACTTTTATGTTCTGTGTATGGGTGCTTTTTCTATCTGTATGTAAGTGTATTACATGTGTGCAGTGCCCACAGAGCCAAAAGAAGGTGTGTGACTTCATAAAAAAAGGTTACAGATAGAGATGAGCTATCATATAGATACTGGGACCAAACCTGGTTCTGTAGCTGGAGAATTTTTCTCCAGCACCCACCACCAAGTCCTGCCAGTCCCGGAGCCCACTTATAAAATAAACACACAGACTCTTACATTATTTAGACTGCTTGGCCATTAGCTCAGGCCTATCATTGTCTAGCTCTCACTCTTATATTCAGCCCATTTCTATTAATCTATACTTTGCCACATGGCTCATGGCTTACCGGTACTTTACATCTTCCTTGTCTTGGCGGTGGCTCCAGCCGGTCTCTCCTTCCTTCCTCCTTCATCAATTCTCCTCTCTCCTTGTCCCGCCTATACTTCCTGCCTGGTCACTGGCCAATCAGTGCTTTATTTATATAAAGCAATATCCACAGCACTTCCCCTTTTTTTTTTCTTTTTCAAAAAGGAAGGTTTTAGCTTCAACATAGTAATATTACATATAACAAAATAATTATCAAGTAAGAATTATAGTTACAATATAAAAGAAGATATCTATCTTATATTTGTGAGTTTAAGCTTTTATATCTAACTTATCTTTTATCATAACTAAGGAAAATTGTAAGTATCTAGTCTTTAACCATATCAAAGACCTCAGAAGGATATAATACTACCTGAGAAATGGGAGAAGGATGCAAGCAACTTTCGGGAGTCTTGTAGGGTAGACAGAGACAGCTGACAGCCTAGACAGTCATTCAAAGTTCTCTTGTAAAGTTGGGGCATCAGTCTTCAGCCGCAGGCCTAGAGCCTCTCATTCACTTTTTTTTGTGTCCTATAGAATGTCTTGCAGTTTTTTCTGTAAATCAGGAACCTGAAGGACCATTTTGTCAAGCAAAGTTCAGTGGTTACCTTTCTATGGGTCCTGTATGTCAAGTTGATCAAGAAGTCCAGGCAAGAACAGTTTCTTGTCCAAATGGCTATTTTTGCCAAGGTGAAGATAAACTCCATATGGAGTGTCTTTGATGACCATACTCTTCTCTGAAGTAAATTGGTGCTGTCAGGAGCAGACATGTCTCACTGTCCAGAAAGTCTAAATTTTTAAAACATTTTAAATGCCATATTCTGTAGGTCTTTGAAGTGTTTGAAGACTACCTATCTATCTGAAATATATCTATGTATACCTAGAAGACTTAACTAACATGGCTACATGTATGATTATCATAGATGACTAATTATTAATCTATTTCTTAACTATCCATTACAATTTCAAATGAGTTACATAAACATAATACCTCACACAAGAATAGAAATACATATACAGTATAACAAAATTAAGTTTAAATTCCTATCAATAAACTAAAATCTATAGCAATGTAAAACATTTTAAACAAGTTGTTACTCTTTAAAAGTAGGTTCATTAATCTACCCTTTTATCCTATCATATCTAAACTACCCCTCCCTTTTTTTTTTGAAAGAGATTGTATTTATAATCAACCTGTTTTAAATAAAAATATTGGTTTTTCTCTGTCCCACACCAGAGGGCTCTTCTGACTTGCGACACAAGAATCTCTTAACCATTTTTTTAAGCAATATGTTTGGGTTTAGAGGGGGAGTGAGCCAATTCCATCTCTAAAGCCAGCTTGGTATATTTGGGAATTTGGGCGTAGCTTCTCTTACTACTTCCTGCTGGATGGGGGCACTGTATCTTATGGGGATACAAAGAAAATTTTAAGATTATGGAGTAGTCCATGAGGGTGTATCATCTGAGCCAGTTGCCTGAAACCTTTCCGGATGTTGGATCATCTGGGCCATGGTGTCATTGGAGACCTTTCAGGGGGTCTTGACTGGTCAAACTTGATGTATCTTAATCTGGAACAAATCCATAGCCTCTGGCTTTCTGTGGAAACAAAAGCAGAACCTCTTTTCCAAAGTAACATATCCTTATATCCAAATTTTGAAATCAAGGTACCTTTAAAATTTACATTTTGGCATAACTGAACAGCTTTTACAATCAAATGTTTTTCTTTAGTTACGAATATCAAAGACAACATAATCCAGATATTTTGTGTGATAGCCATCTTTACGTGGCTTATTACCTTTATTGTTTCTTTAAAGACTTTACTTTTAAAAACTATTTGTTTATATAATTGTATATATTCCTTTTTATCTCTTTTTGAAGCCTACGTACATTTTTACATACATTGGAAACTATTTTATCTGAATCGGTCTTATTGTGAACCTATTGCTTTAAACTGCAGCCTTTTAAGCCTGAAACGGTGCTATGGCTGCTGGCTCTGCCCACTTTAGCTTCCCAACATGGCGGTTCTGCCAGCTCTGGGAGTATCAAGTCTCAGAAATAGTGGGTCTACACTTTTATCAAAGCAGTGTGTAGCCCAGAAACCTCTCTCTCTCTCTCTCTCTCTCTCTCTCTCTCTCTCTCTCTCTCTCTCTCTCTCTCTCTCTATCTATCTCTCTCTCTATCTCTCTCTCTATCTCTCTTTCTTTCTCTCTCTCTCTTTTAAATACTAGTAAAGACTAAATCTACCACACCGCGAAATGTGCCACTGGCACACATCTCATTCCTGCCATATTGCAGGTCAAGTGCACACGCCAGGAACCCACACCAGGAACCCGCCAGTAGTTCAAACCCGTGTTTTGTGGCATCTAGCTGCCCATATGAGACATGAAACAGGAACCTGGTTTTGGCTCTGTTTATAATTGGTTATTAAATATTGTTAGGTTTAAGGTGGGAACTCGAGCCATTGGGCGCCATTTGTAGCTGTAGAATTTTTCTCCAGCTCCCACCACCAAGTCCCACCAGTTCCGGAGCCCACTTATAAAATAAACACACAGACTCTTACATTATTTAAACTTCTTGGCCATTAGCTCAGGCTTATCATTGTCTAGCTCTCACTCTTATATGGTTCTTCTGACTGAACAAAACAGCCAGTTGGACCTCAAACTCCAGATCTACCTGGCTTTGATTTCTGCCTCCTGAGTGATGGAATTAAAAGAAAACACCACTCCACCATCTAAAAAAAAATATATTTTTCGTATGGCTAGTAATTAGCTGTATATTTTTTTTCTTTAATACATTTCTTTAAAACTTTTAAAAACATTTAAGGCATAGTAATATTATGCAAAAATGCACATGTTCTACATTCCATGTTTTTAGATTCTACAACAACATTAAGAAATATTTATACTCATTCAACAAACAAGAAGATGAAATTTCAACAGAAAAGGGAATTGTAGTCTCATATCTAGCAAATGACAAGCAACATATTCAGGTCTGGATGTGAAAGAAGTTTTGTTTATTGTACCAGTACATTCTAATGAAACATACATCAAGTTATATGATTTTTAAAGGGGAGATATTAGCCAGGTGTGGTAGTGCTAGCCTTTAGTCTCAGCATTTGGGAGGCAGAGGCAGGCAGATCTTTGAGATGGAGGCCAGGCAACCTCAAGAACAAGTTCCAGAACAGTCAAGGCTACAGAGATAAAACCTGTCTTGAAAAAAACAAAAAGGGGTGGAGGGTATTAAATAAAATCTCAAATGTCATATTTGTACAATTGCATTAATTACAGAATTTAAAAATTATCATTATAAGTAAACATGTTAAATTATATGTCCATAAAATACTTAGACAATTATTTTCTTAATAGCCAAAGTTCAAAATCAAATATTTTATACTCTATAAATCATTGTGCAAACATTGGAAAATCTTAATTTTTAGTTCAATATCTCCCTCTGCTGTTAGCAAACACAAATGAAAATCATGTATAGCTGTGACTTTATGTGTGGTAGAATATATTCTTTTTAAAATAACTTCTATGTTTTCCATATTTTTCCTTTGTTCTGAAATTGTGAATACACGATTTAGTTGAAAAAATAACTTCTTATTAAATAAAAAATGTTAAGTATTAAATAAATACAGGGCAACAAGTTTTTACCAGTGATTTATTTCCCTCATATCTCTGTCTATGATTTAGGTATTTATTCACATAGTAATTATCAAATATGAAAGAATTTGAAAATGTTTTCTGTGTTGTTCCAAGTAGAATTTTTTAAAAATAATCTGTTATTTGGAATTCTCATTTAATCATTTCCTGATATAAAATTGATTTTGAGAAAGAATTATTTTTTCATGCATTTTCATAACATTTCAGACTTTCTTAAAACATAATTCTTTAATAACTCCTTGTGTAGACTGAAATATCTAAGTACATTGCCTCACAGAACTGTATTATTCCAGTTCCTAAAACAATAAGAGCAAAGCCAGCAAACAACGGTAGTTGACACTCTGTACTATAACAAATACTGGTTTCTAAGATAGGACCATAGCTTGTATTTTCAAGGGAAGATATCATTTTTGTATTCACTATAAATAATTACTGTTTGCATAATTGTAGGATTTTATAATTATACAATATATTTATAATACATAATTATATAATTACATTACTTAAGAACATATATCTTGCTGTGGAATGTTGTTCTGTATGCTATAAATGTGTGTTGCCCTGATTGGTTGATAAATAAAACACTGATTTGCCAGTAGCCAGGCAGGAAGTACAGGCAGAACACACAGACAAGGAGAATTCTGGGAAGAGGAAGGCTGAGAAAGTCGCCAGCCAGACACAGAGGAAGCAAGATGACAGGACAGAACTGAGAAAAGGTACCAAGTCACACGGCTAAACGTAAATAAGAATTATGGGCTAATTTAAGTGTAAGAGCTAGTCAAAAATAAGCCTGACCTGATGGCTAAGGAGTTATAATTAATATAAGCCTCTGTATGTTTGTTTACTTGGGGGACGTGATTGGGAGAGATTTGTCCTGACTGTTGGCTGGCTGGGACACATGAAAACTTCCAATTACAATATCTTAGAATTACTTGCCTTTTGTGACTATAAAAAAAAGAATATAAATTTAAAGATTAAAGTATATTAATTTCAATGCTTTTATCAAAGAAACAAAAATAAAGGTTATATTGATACAAATCAAATTAAATCCAGGAAAGATATGAGAAGTGATATACAGTGTAATGAAATAAATTTAGACATGATGACAAGATGGGAAGTGTGTAAAAAATTGCTGTGAAGCATAAGTACTGGAGTTGTATCCCTCATACCCACATGTTGAAAGTAAAGAAGAGATTGCTACAAGATGTCCTCTTACAACATGGCAATTCCATTCCTCAAACCTGAAAACAATCTTTATAAATAAACGCAGTAATCTTTAAATGAATTGGCAATAAGATGAATATATTACTTATGGAAATATCAAGTGTTTGATTTTAAATGTTGTAGGCTTAATCTTCAATTATTCTCTATCTCTACTTCTACTTTAAATGTCTTATGTGGAATTATATATTATTTGTGTAATTTAACCTATAAAGTTGATAGAATAAAAATTAATTCCTTTCTTGGACACATGTGATGTTCCTAATTCTACTCAGGAATTGATTGTACCTGATTCTGCTCAAAGCATTTTATTGTTCTTGGATTCTACAGTTTGTGTGTGTGAGTGTGTGTATATGTGTGTATGTGTGTGTGTGTGTGTGTGTGTGTGTGTGTGTATGTGTGAGTAAGATGCAGGCAGATTTCTGAGATGGAGGCCATGCTGATGTTCAGAAAGATTTCTAAGACAGTCAGAGCTACACAGAGAAACCCTGTCTCTCAAAAATACAAAAAGGGGCCAGGCGGTGGTGGCCCACGCCTTTAATCCCAGCACTCGGGAGGCAGAACCAGGCGGATCTCTGTGAGTTCAAGGCCAGTCTGGGCTACCAAGTGAGTCCCAGGAAAGGCACAAAGCTACACAGAGAAACCCTGTCTCGAAAAACCAAAAAAAAAAAAAAAAAAAAATACAAAAAGGGATGGGGATATTAAATAAATCCTGAAATGGCATATTAGCATAATTTTATTAATTACAGAATTTTACAAAATCTCAAATAAGTCATGTACACTTATGAGTGTATGTTATTTAAAACACCTTTAAATTTAAGTATTTTTTGAACATTTTCTTCCCTTCTTCCTAATTCATTCACATCCTCTCCCCCTCCCTACCTACCCGACTAAGTCTCTCTCAAAAACTAACCCCCAAACCCAATACAACAAAATGCCCAAAACCTTAAAAACAAAATACAGTGTCACCCAAAAAGAAACAAAATATAAAGATATCAAACTGTAAACAAATCAAAGCATTCTAAAAAGCAAACCAACCAACCAACCAGCAGAATAAACAAAAACACAAAGAAAACTGTGGAATCCATTATTTCTTTGTCAACTACTCCTGGATACACCATCTGCCCCTGGAGTATAGATATACTCATTGTCATTCCATTGGAGAACACTTAATTTCTCTCTCCCAGAAGGTTTAAATGTCAGTTCCATTGTTAACCTTTGCCCTAGTGTCTAGGTTTATACTCTTTTATTCATTCATAAAAAAAAAACTAATAAAATTAAATATAAGATTAACAAAACCTATTACACTGAAGTTGAACAAGCAAGACCGAAATAATGAGAAGAATCCAAGTAAGAGCACAAGAGTTGGAGACCAACCTATTGGCAAATTCAGGAATCCCCAAAAAACACTAAACTGGAAACTATCAGCTTAAATATTTTTAAAAGCTCTTTCTTAAAACATATCCAGTATTTTCTGTAATTAAAATGTTCTTTAAAATTTCAAAATTTTCTCTGAAAAGGGGTTTAAAATCTTTCAAAAATAAGGACCCTTTTTTATTTCAAGAGGAAAAAAACAGGACACAACCGTAATCCACAGAAGGCAAAAACCAACTCTAGTAGTGCAAACTACGTACTATTTAATATCTGTGATTTCTTTATAAACTTTGTTTTTAGGATAAGGCAAAAAATCCACCATAATCCAAAATATCTTGGAGACCTACTGTTGCCTCGTTAGTGGGACCACTCCATGTGGTTCCCTTCAATTAAGATTGCAGTGAAGTCACATGACATCTGTGTTCTCCAACTCTCGCAAAGACGATTGCCAGTTATGCAGGTTCCTAATGATGTTGTTTATATCTCCAAATGGAATTACGCCAGATGGTTTCTTTAAGATTATCGATGCATAGCTTTTTTTAAAATTTTTTTAAAATTTATTTATTTTTTTACAAAAGTTTTTTTTTTTTTTTTTCAGTTTGCATACCAGTCCTGGTTCCCTCTCCCTCCCCTTCCCCTCCCCCAACCCTATCACTCCTTCATTCCTCAGAGAGGGTAAGGCCTCCTTTGGGGAGTCAACAAAGTCTGTCATACTAAGTTGAGGCAGGACCAAGCCCTGTGCATAAATGTTTAGCTACCAACCACATGTTACTAGTTTTAAGTTAACATATTTTCATAGATTTTATAGACTTTTAACCATATCCAATAAAATGAATTTATAAATCTTGAGGTGTACAATGTTCACATAAACCAAATTGGCTAGGCAGGAAATGTAGGTGGGACAAGGAAGAAAATAAAGCTGGAAAATGGAAGGCTGAGTCAGAGAGACTCTGCCAGCCACCACGATGAGAAACAACATGTAAAGATGCCGGTAAGCCACGAGCCATGTGGCAAGGTACAGATTAATAAAAATTAGATTAATTTAAGCTGTAAAAACAGTTAACAAAAAGCCTGCCACGGCCATACAGTTTGTAAGCAATATAAGTCTCTGTGTTTACTTGGTTGGGTCTGAATGGCTGTGGGACTGTCGGGTGATAAAGATTTGTCCTGACTGTGGGCCAGGCAGGAAAACTCTAGCTACAATCCAATAAAATGAATTTATAAATCTTGAGGTGTAGAATGTTCACATAAACCAAGTCTAATTTTTTGGCTGTTTTGCTTTGTTCTTAGTTCCAGGGAAGTCGACCTGATACAGGGCATAGAGCAAGCTTTTAAACATGCTTGAATCTAGAGGCAGGGGCGGGGTGTGTCAAAACCCAACTCTAGAGCCAGCTTTCCAATAAAATAGAAGAGTATGAAACAACTGATTGTTATCCACACCAAAAAAAAAAAAAAAAAAAAATCTAAGCTTCTACTATCCTAAATCCAGTGACCATAGAGCTAAGAGGTAAATTCTGAGTTCCAACCATAAATGTAGCCACAAGGTGACTGGTGGCTAGTGACAGTAGACACAACAAAAATATTCAATCTTTCCATCTTCATGTTATATTTAAACAGCATTTATGGATACATCAGCATGCACAGATACACTTTCTAATGACCCAGCAGATACATCTTTCTCAAGAAATAGATGAGCATAGCTTTCTGTGGGAAACACACTTTCTTACAGATTATATAGATTTTAAATCACGACTGAAGAGAATCTTATAAATCCAAACATAAAAGGTTACAGTACAATCTTAAGATATAAAGCAGAGTGCAAAGAAATCATAAAGATAAAAGAATTTTAGGAGTGGGGAAGCAGAATCTTAGAGGTAAGAAGCTTTTCAAGTATGGCAGAGCACGTGTAGATAGAAGACATCTGGGGACCATTTGTTTGCCACAGTAACAGCTGTTCGTGATTTGTGAGAAGTTCAAAATCAAGTCTGCCAACTGTGGCCATTGACTTGTATTGAGGTCAACTGATGATAATAAAATTAGAGTCCGTGGAGGCAGAAAGAGAAAGGGTTGCAAAGTGGAACTCGGTGGAAGAGTTCAGGAGGGCTGCAAGGTGGGAGAAAGCTACACGGGAGCAGAAGAGGAGGGCGGTGTCCCTGTCAGCCAGCAGGCCGCAGTAGCCAGAGCCATGTGAAGACACAAAGCAGAGGATATAGCAGGCTAGAGCTTAAGCCGCGGGTCTCCCAGGCTGCAACAGAAAGGACGGTAGCTCCTGAGAGAGGAGAGATCAGGAGGAGATGTCCCTAAGGGTACAGCATGTTGCAGGAGCCAGACAAGCACACATATGTGCACACGGAAGGAAAAGCAGAGCAGGGGAAGCAGCAGCTGAAAACTTGGACTCTAAAATTTGGAATCAGATTTCCTCACAGAAAAAGTGATGGGGGAATGTCTTTTTTTTTTTTTTATTTTATGAGATTTTCTAGTCGTTTTGTATATCAGCCATGGATTCCCCTGTCTTCCCTCCTCCCACTGCCCAGCCTTGTCTCCAATCCACCCTCAATTCCCACCTCCTGCAAGGCAAGGTCTCCCCTTTGGAGCCAGCCCAGCCTGATAGATTCAGTCTAGGCAGGTCCAATGCCCTCCTTCCTGCACCAAGGCTGAGCAAAGTATCTCAGCATAGGCCCAAGACTCCCAAAAGCCAGCTCACTCACCAAGGACAGGTCCCTGTCCCACTGCCTGGGGGGCCTCCTAAACACTTCAAGCCAATCAACTATCTCACCTATCCAGAGGACCTTTCTGTATGCTGCAAATATGTGTTGTTTTAACTGGTTAATAAATAAAGCCGTTTGGCCTTTGGCAAGGCAGCTTAGAGGCAGGCGGAAAATGCAGAGAGAGACAGGGAGGAGAGGAGACAACAGTGAGCCACCCAAGGAGCAACATATAATGAGACGCAGGTAAAGTCACGGAACATGTGGCGATACATAGATAAATAGTTATGAACTAATTTAAGATATAAGCACTAGCTATCGAGAAGCCTGCCATGGCCATAATTTTAAAATAATATAGGACTCTGTGTGTTTACTTGGGTCTGAATGGCTGCGGAACGGCAGGGACACTGGGCGAGAACACAGAAAAACTTTCAGCTACAAAAAATGGTCTACCCATACCTTACTGTTAGATCAGCAGGAGCTGCAGGGCATGATAGGAGACTCTCCATCTCTGACTCCCACTTTGCAACAAATGTACTGACCTGGCATTTATACAGTTTAGGAGGAAAGAGCAAGCAGAAACAGGCAGGGCTTGAAATGAGAAAAAAATAATAGAGAGCAGAGAATTCTTTCTCATTTCTAGATCGTTCTGTCCACAGTGAAGGCATCTGGAGACAGTTAATGACATAGCTGTCTTAGCAGCTGAGACAGGCTCCTTCCACAGGGAACTGAACTACTATTACTCCCTTTTGTTTGTTCTAAAAGGGTGGGGAAATAGGAAGGGGTAGCTAGTGAGAAGGGGAACTTCCCATGACAGAGAAAATATGGAAATGCCAAGGCCAAAGAACATTCCCCAGGGCCTTGCAGCGCAATAGACAATTCTCCAAAGTCCTAAACGCAAGCCTGCCCACAGATTTGAGAGATTGGCAATGATCCTAAAGACTTTTAACTGGTTGCTTCGTTACCAGGTTTTTATGAGAGGTCAAAAAAGTGATTGTCTACATCCAGTCAGTCCACCAGGGTCCAGAAAGAGGATAGGAGAACCTTCATCTAGTATTGGCCAGTTGCCCCCACCGAAAGGATTCAGTTGTCTGCAAAACATACAGAGTCTCTCATAAAGGTGCAAACCGAAAATAAAGCAAAGAAAGGAAAAGGGGCAACCGATCCTCAGAGTGAGATGGTCAGGAGATGCCTCTATCCTGAGGAGAGGGATCCTTGGGGGTCATTGGTTACCAGTCCATGAGGGCAAAGGGAGAAGAAGCGACAAACTGGTTTGGATGGCCATGAGCATGATGGAAAGAGCTTTCAGGAATTCAGCTTCACAGAGACAGTTCACTTTATTGTCCCAGGGGTAAGGTGTATAAGGATTCTTAGGGTTATAGGTGGAAAGGACTGACTGGTCGTGACACAGCACCTAATTGTCATTTGGGAAGAAAGAGCAGAACTTATGTTATACAGCACTGGCAGGGAGCTCTGTGCAGGGTCATCCTCCAAATGAGGTCAGACATCTGAACTTAGAGATACTCTCCAAATAAGGTTAGACAGGGAAGAGGAAGTCCCACTGAGAAAGGGAATCTTCCATTTTGTGCTGAGCTGAGAGAGTTAGTCACTGCAACCTTAAATGGAGGATTCTCCAACAATAATATAAGGGCAGAGGACCTGGTGCAGACCTATGCAAGTCCTGTGAATGATGCTTCAGTCTCTGTGAGTTCACGTGAGCTTTACTCATGCTTATTTGGAGGACCTTGTTTTCTTAGTATCCTTCATACTCTCTGGGTCTTACACTCACTCCTCTTCTACAGGGTTACTTTAGCTCTGAGGAGAAGGATTTGATGGGTACATGGTCTTTAAGAATGAGTATTCCAAGGTCTCTGTATAATGTCTGGCTGTGAGTCTCTGTATTTCTTCCCATTTGCTGCAGAAGGAAGCTACTCTGATGATAGTTGAACAAGGCAGTGATCATATTTGTCTTTCTGGATCTGGGATACCTCACTTAGGATGATTTTTTTTTCTAGTTCCATCCATTTTCCTGCATATTTTATGATGTCATCTAAAAACCAAATTAGACAATCTAAAATAAATGGATAATTTTCTCTAAACATACCACTTAACAAAGTAAAATCATGAACAGATTAACAATTAAATAGGCCTATAATTCTTAGTGAAACAGAAGCAGCCATTAAATGTCTCCTAACCCACCACCCCTCAAAAAAGCCCGGGGACACATGGTTTTAGCATAAAATTCTACCAGACTTCAAAGACATGTTAATATCAATACTCCTCAACATTTTCCATAAAACAGAAACAGAAGAACAATTGCCCAATTCCTTTTATGAAGCTATAGTTAACATGATACCCAAACTGCATAAAGACTCAGGAAAATAAATGCAACCTATATCCAAGAACATATCAAAAATATCATCCATCATGATGAGGTAGACTTTATCCAAGAGATACAGGGATGGTTCTACATACATAATTTGATTCTATAGTTTTTTATGTTGTCCCATATTTCTAGTTGTAGGACAATGGAAAAAAAATCACTGAAAGATTGCCAAATAATTTAATTTTAGGTTCTAGAGTGGTGTATATAACTGTCTCTGGATTGTGTTGCATTTATATATTCCCAAAGAACCCACCACTACTACTGTTCCTGACATTAGCTAAACATGTACAATTTTATTGTTTAGGTGGATATTTTATTCGGACAATCAAGTTAAAATTTCTTATCATAATAAATTTGACATTTATATATTTATTTTGAGAACATTTGTTTCTTTATTTATTATGTGCATGTTTTTATATATCTGAGAATATGTATACATTAATGCAGATTTCCATAAAGAACAGGGGATGGTTTCAGATCTCTTGGAGCTGGTGACCATAAACTGGCCTACTTGGGTACTAGAAACTCAATTCCAGTCTTCTGAAAGACCAGCAAACTCTTCCACTCTACCATCCATTTATCCAGGCCTTATAATTATTTTATCAGGTTTGTTTTCATTTATTCTTGTCCAATTAAAAAGAAAGTATTCCATTCATTTCAAATCATTATAATTGTGCTCATTTGCATATTACATTATTATGTATTACATATCACTAAGTTCTTTTAAATTAATTTTGCATTTGTAGAGAAACAATGCATTTTAAACTGGTTTCTGTTTAATTTGCTAAGTTTCTACTATATTTCTAGTTTTAGTGGTATTTTCTGTTTAGTTTTACATTTTCATTTAGTTTAAAAAGGCATGCATAAAACTAATCTCAGCCATGAATTAGATTGTAAAATCCTTAAAAAATTTAAAAGTCAACATAAACTATAAACTTTATCCTCAGAGGTTAATTTGTATTGTAATGTATGACCGTAATTATGATAAAGTAGTATTTAATTTTATGAGTGCAATTTACATTTTCTAAATTGTTGGTTGTCTTTCCTGTGTCCTTTAATGTACCTTAAAAAGGGATATTAAACTATCACAATAATTAAATAAATACCAGTTGACTTAATACTGGCTCCAGAAGGCATCTGCATAACAGGAACACAAAGCATTTTCAAGAACAGGAATGATCAAAGAGGTAGTTAATACTCTTTCAAACACATATTCAGAAGAGTTCATTTGGATTATAAATGGAAGCTATATTCCCCAAAACATAAAACATGTCCATCTGTTCCTACACTTAATGCAGAATTTGATCTAAACCCCTCAGACAGAGAAATCAGAGTCCTTCTAAATAATGCTCTCCTGGAGGCTCATTTCCTCACTTTAATGAATTTGTCCAAAAGGCAACAATATTTAAAGCCATCTCTGTATAAAAGTTATTTCTTCTTTGGCAAGTTAAGTGAATTTCTAATTTAACATCATCTTTGGTCTTTGTTGGTTTGAAAATAAGACTGACTAATAGGATTAAGATATCTAAGAGCTACCAGCAGTAACATTTATGGTCTGAGTGTTTTAGTCTACAATATCCCAGCACTACCTCACCATAATATCACACACACAATTTACACACACTGAAACACACTCAGACACACACACACACACACACACACACACACACACACACACACACACACTCACTAAAACCATCTTCATCCGTATCATTTTATTTTGTCATAATTTTGAGTTTTGTTGTTGTGAAACCTTGACTTTTTAAAAACAATTTTACTTTTGAGATTAAAATTACATTTCTTCCTATTCCAAAACAGTCCAATACTGTGGGATATCTGTCTGTACACTGTGAATATGTGTTGCTATGATTGGTTAATAAAGAAGCTGCTCTGGCCTGTGGTGAGTCAGGCCATAGCTAGGCAGGAAATCAAAGAGAGAGACAGGAAGAAGAAAGACAGAAGCAGAAGAGACACCAGCCTGCTGCCAAGGAGCAACATTCGAGCAGATGGTAAAGCCGCAGAACACATGGCAAAACATAGATTAATAGAAATTGGTTGATTTAAGATATAAGAACTAGCTAGCAAGAATCTGCCATAGGCCATACAGTTTGTAAATAGTATTAAGCCTCTGAGTGATTATTTCATAAGCAGCTGTGGGACCATGGGGCCAGGTGGGACCGGAGAAAACTTGCAACTACATTAGTCAAGAATTTCCACCCAAAACCTGAGAAAGCTTTAAAAAAGGATTCTAAAATGGAGCTAGAAACAGCTTTCTACTTGTGTCTCTCAGGCAAGCTGGGGCCTGAGAGCTTGAGCTACAGTATGGCGGGTTTGCACCATGAGGGCTTGACCTACAGCATAGTGTATTCCTGCTGCTAGTACACAGAGGTGTCTCCAACCTGTACAGCACACGGTACGGTTGATTTAGATTTGCTTGTACAGACAAAAAACAACGTTTCTGGGCTACACGCTGCTGACAAAGACACAAGAGTCACTGCTTTCCAGACTTGGTGGTGAGCATGGATCCCAGAGCAGCAGTAAAGGTACCTCTGCCATGTTGGGCAGCTGAGGTGGGAGGAGTCAACCATACAGCTTAACAGTTTAAAATCTCTCCTGGTCAGAGAAGGATTGAAGATTCATAATAAGACAGATTCAGAGATGGAATAAAACTCTAAATGGTTTACAGTGTGTATAAAAAATGTACATAGGCTTGGAAGAGAGAGGAAAAGGAGTATATTTAGTTATGTAAAGAAATAGTTTAAAAACTATCTCCTCTGCCATGATAGAATGTTGCTAGGAACCCATGAGTGGAAAACAAAGAAAAACAAAAAGAAAAAAACAAAACAAAACAAAAAGCAAGTCTTTTCCTCTTTAATTACTTCTTGTCTTTTTTTTTTAAAGATTTATTTATTTATTTATTATGTATACAGTGTTCTGCCTACATGCATGCTTGCAGGTCAGAAGGGGGCGCCAGATCTCGTTACAAGTGGTTGTGAGCCACCATGTGGTTGCTGGGAATTGAACTCAGGACCTCTGGAAGAACAGCCAGTGCTCTTAACCCCTGAGCCATCTCTCCAGCCCCTACGTCTTGTCTGGTCAGAATAATAAGAACAGTAAATAATGGAAAAATGGAATTTTTTAGGACTCCACACAAAGAATTAAAATTTGGTCAACATCAGCCTTCAACATACTCCAGCTTGTTCTTCCTAGAAAGTGATGAATGTTCTTTTCCAAAGAGGTTAAGTGTGTTTTGGATACACAGAAAACTCAACAGTATTTCTGTAGTTCTTGAAACTCTTTAGACTGTGGTAACCTTTTATTAGTCTCTGTATGAGCCACTGAGTATCCTGAATTCTATTTAAAGTCAAAATACTTCATCAATTAGGAACTGATTCAGCTTTAAAGAGACTAAATAGGTATAAAGTGTAGTAAATCTCCCTGTTTCCATTCATGTGCTGATCCTTTCCTGTCTCCAACATACACACACACACACACACACACACACATACACACACACACACACACACAGAGCTTTCTGGATTTTTTAATCAGTTTCAGGGTCAGTTATGGTAATGACATGGGGATGGTAAAGAAAGTATTATTTCACTGGAATTGGTGTAATTAGAGTTTCCTTAAAGATAACCAATGCTTATCCTTTAGTATGAGGAAAAAGCTGAAAATTATTTTATTAAATTCAATGGTAATGTAACCCTAAACTTTCTGTAGTATGGAAATTGCCTCAACTCATTAGTTCTTTCAGGTTCTGCCTTTTGTAATTTTTTTAAAGAAATCTGTGCAAAAAGATTATTTCTACACTCACATCTTCAGAAGAGAGAGAAAATAACTATTATGATTTAGACTTTCTATTTCTCTCTTGTGCATATCTTTGTTGAAAAGTACTTAGTCATTCTTTGCTTAGCTCTAAAAGGCCTTAGGAGTCATTCCAAGTGAATCTTAGTTCAAAGATCTACTCCACAGTTTTATACATGTAGTTCTATTGGGTTTGTTTCCATGCTCTGTGCATGCTTTATAATCTACAGACATGTTCAGTGTAGCATGAATCTTAAAAGGTCTTAACCCAGAACCAGGTATTGGGGTGAACACTGAAAGATCAGAGAAACATGCTGTGGGATATCCTGTATGGCAAATGTGTTGCTGATTAGTCAATAAATAAAACACTGATTGGCCATTGGCTAGGCAGGAAGTGTAGGCAGGACAAGGAGGAGAATAAAACTGGGAAGTGGAAGGCTGAGTGAGAGACACTGCCAGCTGCCATGATGACAAACAGCATATGAAGATGCCGGTAAGCCACGAGCCACGTGGCAAGGTATAGATTTATAGAAATGGATTAATTTAAGCTGTAAGAACAGTTAGCAAGAAGCCTGCCACAGCCATACAGTTTGTAAGCAATCTAAGTCTCTGTGTTTACTTGGTTGGGTCTGATGGCTGTGGGACTGGCAGGTGAGAGAGATTTGTCCTGACTGTGGGCCAGGAAGGAAAACTCTACCTACAAATGGCGTCCAACGTGGTGGCAAGAGTTTCCACCTAAAAACTGAGAAAAAAGATTCTAAAACGGAGCTAAAAACAGTTCCTAATTGTCTCTCGCAAATGAGCGGCAGCTGCCGTTTGAGCTACTTGTGGGTTCCTAGCATGTGCACTCGACCTGCAGTATGGCGGGAATGAGTCCTCTGCAAGTGGCACATTAAGCTGCATGGTGGATTTAGCCTTTGCTAGCACAAAACAAAAAAAAGAGGTTTCTGGGCTACACGCTGCTTGGATATAAGCATAGACCCATGATAGCTCCCAGAGCTGGTGGTAAACCACCGCCATGTTGGGAAGCTGAGGTGGGCGGAGCCAGCAGCCACAGCTGCTGCAGCTTAAAGCAATAGATTCACAATAAGACAGATTCAGATGTAATAGTTTAAAATGTGTGTAAAATATACGTAGGCTTGAAAGAGACAAAAAAGGTGACATATACAGTTATATAAACAAATACATAGTTTTAAAAAATAAAGTCTTTAAAGAGACAGTAAAATTAATATAAAAAATAAGCCATGTGAAGATGAATATTACACAGAGGATCTGGATTGTGTTGTCTTTGGGATTCTTAACTGCAGAGAGATATTTGATTGTAAAGGAAGCTGAGTTAAACCAATATGCATATTTTAAAGATATCTTGACTTCAAAATTTGGATATAAGGATATGTTGCTTTGGAAAAGAGTCTCTGCTTTTGTTCCCACAGAAAGCCAGAGGCTATGGATTTGTTCCAGATTAAGATACATCAGGTTTGACCAGCTAAGACCCCCTGAAAGGTCTCTGATGACACCATGGCCCAGATGATCCAACATCCAGAATGGTTTGAAGGCAACTGGCTCAGACAATACACCCTCACGGACTATTCCATAATCCTAAAATTTTCTTTGTGTTCCCATAAGATACAGCGCCCCCCTCTAGCAGGAAGTAGTAAGAGATGCTATGCCCAAATTCCCAAATTAAATGTAATTTTACTTTAAGGTTAAAACCTTCCTTTTTTTAAAAAAAAAGGGGGGGGGAGTGCTGTGGGATGTTCTGTATGGCAAATGTGTTGCTGATTAGTCAATAAATAAAACACTGATTGGCCATTGGCTAGACAGGAAGTGTAGGTGGGACAAGGAGGAGAATAAAACTGGGAATTGGAAGGCTGAGTGAGAGAGACACTGCCATCTGCCATGATGACAAACAGCATATGAAGTTGCCGGTAAGCCACGAGCCACGTGGCAAGGTATAGATTTATAGAAATGGATTAATTTAAGCTGTAAGAACAGTTAGCAAGAATCCTGCCATGGCCATACAGTTTGTAAGCAATCTAAGTCTCTGTGTTTACTTGGTTGGGTCTGATGGCTGTGGGACTGGCAGGTGAGAGAGATTTGTCCTGACTGTGGGCCAGGCAGGAAAACTCTAGCTACAGAAACAGAACAAGCTACATCCAACCTCACCTTGCAAATTCCTCAGCTGATCTTGTTTCCTCAGACTGGAAGCCTCTGAATCTTCATCCAAATGGATCTCACCTGAACTGCTGCTAAAAGCTAATAGCTTGAAAAGGCTCCAGTCCCTGGTCCTCATGCCTTATATACCTTTCTGCTTCCTGCCATCACGGGGATTAAAGGTGTGTGTCACCATGCCTGGCTGTTTCCAGTGTGGCTTTGAACTAACAGACATTCAGATGGATTTCTGCCTCTGGAATGCTAGGATTAAAGGCATGTGCTACCACTGCCTAAACCTATGTTTAATATAGTGGCTCTTCTGTTCTCTGACCCCCAGATAAGTTTATTGGGGTGCACAATGTATCAACCACATTTCCCCTTTCTTGTTTAAAATAAAAAAGTTATAACAAATATAAGAAAAAGTATATATAATAAGCATATACAATATATACAGTCAAGAATTACATTAACAATGTCTAGTCCATTCACGTTTGACAGATTCAGACAAAAAACACTTAGAAATTTGTCTACAGTTCAACACTCAGTAGAATCTTCAAAGACCTAACCATTGAATTGAAAAGAAAGGATACATTTCTCCTCTTGGTTTGTGAATAAAATTCCACATAATTCCTAACTTTAAAAAGAAATTGAGTAGGTCAGTTCAGACTGTATCTCGACCATTGCCAGCAGTCTGTTGTGAGGGTATCTTTGTGGATTTCTGTGGGCCTCTCTAGCACTTTGCTTCTTCCTATTCTCATGTGATCTTCATTTACCATGGTCTCCTATTCCTTGTTCTCCCTCTCTGTTGTTGATTCAGCTGGGATCTCCCGTTCCCCCAAGCTCTCTTTCCCTCGCCCCTCTCCCTTCACTACCCCCACTCATGTCCAGGCTGTTCATGTAGATCTCATTCCATTTCGCTGTCATTGGGCAATCCCCGTGTCTTTCTTGGGGTCCTGTTTTCCAGGTAGCCTCCTTGGTGATGTGAGTAGCAGTCCAGTCATCCTTGTTCCACATCTAGTATCCTCCTATGAGTAAGTACATACCATGTTTGTCTTTCTGAGTCTGGGTTACCTCACTCAGGATGATTTTTTCTAGATCCATCCATTTGTCTGCAAACCTCATGATGCCATTGTTTTTCTTTGCTGAGTAGTATTCCATTGTGTATATGTACCACATTTTGTTTATCCATTCTTCAGTTGAAGGGCATCTAGGTTGTTTCCAGGTTCTGGCTATTACAAACAATGCTGATATGAACATAGCTGAACAAGTGCTCTTGTGGTGTGGTTGAGCATTCCTTGGGTATATGCCCAAGAGTGGTATAGCTGGATCTTGGGGGAGATGGATTCCCAATTTTCTAAGAAAGCGCCATATTGATTTCCAAAGTGGCCCAAACTGACCTACTCTGGTGATGGGATGGCCAAACATCCTAATTGTCGTGCTAGAAACCTCATCCAACTACTGAGGGATCTGGATGCAGAGATCCATGGCTAGGTCCCGGGTGGATCTCTGGGAGTCCAATTAGCAAGAATGAGGAGGGTTTATTTGAGTGAGAACTGTTGAAACCAAGGTTGGATAAAGCACAGGGACAAATAGCCAAACGAATGGAAACACATGAACTATGAACCAATGGCTGAAGGGTCACCATCTGGATCAGGCCCTCTGAATGGGTGAGAGAGGTGATTGACTTGATCTGTTTGGGAGGCATTCAGGCAGTGGGACCGGGTCCTGTGCTCATTGCATGAGTCGGCTGTTTGAAACCTGGGGCCTATGGAGGATCGCTTGGCTTGGCCTGGGAGGAGGGGTCTGGACCTGCCTGGACTGAGTCTACCAGGTTGATCTCAGTCCTTGGGGAAGGCTTTGCCCTGGAGTAGATGGGAATAGAGTTGGCCTGGGGGGAAGGTGAGGGGGGTGGGAAGGGGAGAACAAGGGAATCTGTGGCTGATATGTAGAACTGAATTGTATTGCAAAATAAAAAAAAATGAAAAAAAAAAGCAATTGATTCCCATCTTCATAAAAACCACATATGTAATTATATATTGAAGGTTTATTGTGGTGATATTTTATTTGTACTGAAATGTGGTGGTGTAGATGTAACCAACGGTCTTATTAAATAAGAAACACAGAGCCCATTCAGAGAAGAAAGCCAAGAGGTCAGAGCTAAGAGCCTCACCCTTCCTGATTCAGGGATCCTCTCCAGCCAAGAGAGCTCTCCGAAAAGGGACCTACTTCCTGTGGGTATGTCTTTATAGTCTTTCTGTTCTGCCTTCTCATTGGTTGTAAACCCAAACACGTGACTGCCTCGTCACTGCCTGAATGTACCGCCCTCCAGGTCCTTAAAGGTGTGCGCCACCGCCGCCATGCACTTGCTATGGCTCCAATAGCTCTGACCCCCAGACAACTTTATTTATTAACATACAATTAAAATCACATTTCAGTACAAGTAAAATACCACCACATTTCCCCTTTTCTATTTTAATAAAAAGGAAAAAAAAGAAAAAGATTATAACTAACAAAAGAAAAACTATATACAAAAGTACAATGACTATATACAATATATACAAGTAATAAATGTCTAAACAATGTCTAGTCCATTTGTATTTTACAAATTCAGAGAAAATAATTTCATTATCTATCCTATTTTGTTAAGTCCAAAATGTATCTAATTCACTTTCTATCCTAATTAATCTTCAACTATAACTAACTAACCTTCAACTATAACTACCTAATCTTCAACTCCCTCAGAGACCCAAGAAGGAAATAATATTAGCTAACAAAAATAAAAACAGAAAGTGCATGCAAGCAACTTCCAAAAAATTTGTGAGTTGACAGAAACAGCCAGCTGCCTGGACAGTCACCTGAGGTTTCTCCACAGTGTTGGGGCATCATCTTCAGCCTATAGGCTTAGCGTATCTGACAGACTCATTTGTGAAGTAGGATGTACACAAGGTCATCAGTTCAACCTCACATTGGGTGAGAGCAGTCCATGTACCAGAAACACCTGAATTCCACTAGTGTCATGTCATGATTCAGGATTTTAAATTCTGGAAATTGTTGTTGGTTTTTTAATTTAGTTGTCCATTCTTCTTGGCTGTGTATATATGGCTTCATCTCAGCATCCCGTTCTTCTCCACATCCCTCTGTCAAATGCCAGTTTACTATTGCGAGGCGTGAGCTTAGTTACTCTTCAAGAATAACTGTTTCAGCTGCTGTTCCATTGCACATCAGAAGCCATTGGCCCACTGCCTATTCAGCTGCCTTCGAAGAAAAGGGCACTGTACCTTTTCCGAATTGTGAAGGCCATTTCAGGGATGGTGCCATATTGTCCTGGCCTCAGAAGATGCCTTTTGATAAAGCCATAACCACACTTGTTTTGGCAAGAATCAGTAGTTTTTTGTTTCATGTCCTGTCTGTCCATTTTGTCAGCAGTTGATTCGAGGATACTTTGTTGTCCAGTGGCTAACTTTTGCCAAAATGAAAGTTAACTCCATATGCAGTTTCTTCAATGCCCATATTTTCTCTGAAGTAGATTGGTACTGCCAGGAGCCGACATGCCTCATAATCATAACAAAAAAGAAAAATTTTCTAAGTTATTAAAACATTTTAAATGCCATATTCTGTAGATTTCTGAAGGGTTTGAAGATGACCTGTCTAAAATATATCTGCTCAATTTTTAAAACATATCTAATATGACTATAAGTTCTATTGTAATGTGTAACTACTAACTTTCATTTCTTTATATCCTAATAGTTGGTAATAATAACATTCAAGGATCAGAAAATTGCATTGTTAAATGAACGGTATAAGTACAATTAGAGATATACATATAGCATTTTCTAACAATATCAATTTCAATATATATAATTTGTATACAATATAAAACAATCCAATCCAATGTAAAGTATTTAAAACTAGTAATTGTCTTTTTCTTCTTCTTTCTTTCTCTTTTTTTTTTTAAACAAGAACCTTAAATCTAATCTCCTTTGCTTAGCCTTTTTCCTAACCCTTGACAACAACTTGTAACCAACTCCCCTAAACAATGAAAATTATCCCAGACCCAAAACCCATTAAAAAGACCAAAAAACCACCCGCCCCACACCACCTCTTTGGGAATGTGGGCGTCATATTCTTAAAATTGCTTCCTGCTGGGTATGGGCGAAGTTATCTTTATCCTGAAAGAAAAATTTTAGGTTAATTGTCAAATTCTAGGAAAGGTAACCATATCCTTCATGGTGGTATTTTATTTGTGCCTTAATAAATAAAGCTTTCCTGGAGATCAGAGGAAAAAAACAGCCATTAAAAGTAAACAAAAAAGTCAGGCAATAGTAGCACACACCCTTAATCCTATCACTTGGCAGGCAAGGATCTGTCTGGATCTCTGTGAGTTCAAAGCCACACTGGAAACAGAGCTAGGTGTGGTGGTACATGCCATAAATTCCAACACTAGTTAACCACGGAGGTCGGAGGTCTGTACAGACAGACAGAAAATGACAGAGCTGGGCAGGAAGAGGAAGTGATGTAGTTAGACAGAGAGACCAAATCAGATGGCAGAACAGCAAGGCATATAGGCATGGGTAGACAGGAAGTGTCTCACCTTTTGGAAGCTGCAGAGTTGGTGAGGTGAGGTTAGCATGTGGCTGTTCCTATTCCTCTGATCTCTCTCAGGTTTTCACTCCTATATCTAGCTCTGTGTTTTCTATTAATAACACTGTTTAGAAATTTGTCTACAGTTTATTACAAACATAGGTTAGAAAAGCTTTATTCATAATTTTCCTCATATAAACAGGCTATAATTTTATTTTGAATATGGATATGCCAAGGTATTGATTTCCCCTGCTCTTCTGATTCTCATCTCAGTCAGAAGCATTGAGATAATCCTACTTTTGTACTATTAAGTTGAAATGAAACTGATATATAAAGAATTCAACTCAAGTTTCTACATTTAAACTGATGGATGATGAAATTATAATTTTATTTAGTCTTCTTCTTTTGTAACCTGCTAATTTATTATGCCATCCATTATGACATTCTATACTCTAGGCAATTGAATGGGGGTTAGTCTAGAATGCAAAGAGGTACAGCATAGTTAAGGAAAATGTGGAGTGAGCAGAAAAATCTGAAAATCAGACATACTGGCCTGAACTAGGCTCCTGTACTGCTTTGCCCTTCTGTGTTTGAGTTTTCAGGTCAAGTGGAGCAATACAGCAGAAGAGTCAAATGGTTCTCATCTACTGAGTTTCAAACAGAAGTTCATTTACCCCATCTCTAGACCTCTACCAATACTGTAGGATCCAGTTGACCAACAGAAAGTTGTGTGGAGAACTGTTTATATCATTGATACCAGAGATAGAGAGAAACAAGTGTGTTGATGAGTCAAATGCTATTTTTTCTCTCTCTCTTGAAAAGGGTGGCAAGTATTAGAATTCAAATGTCAGTATGTAATGGAAATTTGAATTAATTCAGTAATGAATGCAAATAAAAATCAATCTGTCTCTTTAAAATCCAGCCAAGGAATAATTTGTGGAGAATTAGATAAATTGTCCTATTTCTTTAATTTTCATTACTTCAAACCATGCATCCTTTCCTTTTTTTTTTTTTTTTTTTACAAGACACCATCTTGAAGACAT
This sequence comes from Peromyscus californicus insignis, assembly GCF_007827085.1. NCBI lineage: Eukaryota > Metazoa > Chordata > Mammalia > Rodentia > Cricetidae > Peromyscus > Peromyscus californicus. The sequence continues at coordinate 14,431,331 of NW_026294413.1, read as the reverse complement.
ACAGGAGAAATTGACAAAAATCCCTCATATTCGGCATGTTACACTGAATAAACAGAGACAATGAAAGGGCTATTTTGTTTTGATACAAGATCTCTATGAACAATGTTTAAAATGTCCTTTAGACATGCTCAGATTCGTGAACATATATACAGATATAGGTTCCAAAAGAGGAGCCAGTAACAGTGAGAGTTTGTGTTTGATATACTGCACACCCCAATATAGTGTGTACCATAAAAAATTTATCTTGGTGTCAGAGGACAGAACCAAACATTAGATTAGACATGGAGGCCAGACAGGGTTGGCACACATGCCTTTAATCCTATCACTCGGGAGGTAGAGATATGTCTAGATCTCTGTGAGTTCAAGGGCACAATGGAAACAGAGCCAGGCATTGGTGGCACACACCTTTAATCCTACAACTTGAGATCTCGAGTCTTTGCTTGGGAAAGACACACACTTTTATTCCCAGGAAGTGATGGCAGGAAGCAGAAAGGTATATAAGGAATGAGGACCAGGCTTTTAAGCAGTTCAACTAAGACCCTTTCAGGTGAGGATTCAGAGGCTCACGGGCTGAGGATTTTCTAGAAGACTTTTAAGCAGTTTAGCTGAGATCCCTTCCAGGTGAGAACTTAGAGGCTTTCAGTCTGAGGGAAAAAGATCAGCTGAGTAGTTGATGAGGTGAGGTTGGGTGTGGCTTGTTCTGTCTCTCTAATCTTTCAGAATTTACCCCAATATCTGGCTCTGGGATTTTTATTAATAAAATCTTTTATGATTTGTGTTAACAAGAGTTTATAAGTGAAAAACTACTATTTGCTTGACCAAAATGCCATGGCTTGAATCCTTGTCAACCATACCAATGTTATAAGAGATTTGCCAGACTAGAATAAAAAATGCCCAATTAATCATAAAAATCTAAAGGCTATATTATTGTTATTAAAGATATATTATTGTTATTCCTGAATGACTAAAATGGGCATGTTAGAATTTGTCAGAGAGTAAAAAAGTAATCTTTTCTTTTTCCAAGTACAAATTTAAGAAAATTCAATAATGGTGGTTAATATACATGTTAATCTTTCCACAACACGTGCATCTGTCACAGCAACTGTCCACACTATAGTTGCATAAATATGTGACATCATTGAGAGAAATATAGATTTTCTATTTTGAAAGTATAAACTAACTTAGTGTGTGGCACTGTGGTAGTTGGAATGAAAATCGTTCCTCCATAGGCTATTGGGAATGACATTATTTTAAAGGATTAAGATTCATGGCCTTGTTGTAGTAGGTGTGGCATTACTGGAGGAAATGTGTCACTAGCGGTAGGCTTTAATATTTCAGAAACTCAATCCAAACCAGTGGCTCTCTTTCTTCCTGTTGCCTGCAGATATAGTTGTTGAACTCTCAACTGCCTCTCCAGCACCCAGTCTGCATGCATATGTCTGTTTCCTGCCATGATGAAAGTGGACTAAACCTCTGAAACTGTAAGCCAGTCCTAATTAAATGTCTGCCTTTATAAGAGTTGCCATTGTCATGTTTATTTACAACAATGAAACCCTAAATAAGATGCACATATATGTTTAAATTGATAAGTTCCATTATTTTTTTTCTATTTTATTTTTTAGAAAATTTGAAAGGTCTCATTACGCCATCATGTGCCCACTTTGATGTCCTCAATCCCAGACAGGGACTGACTAATTCAGAGTGTTAACAGTAAGAAATAGATTAAGTAATGCTTAGTCATTAATGATTTGTCAAATATAATGCAATTTCTGTTATGGAACTTCAATTAAAACTATAAAGTTAAGTGAAATATACTCATTGTAGAACTAATTTCCCCATGTTGTAAATGATTTACCTTTTGTGGGTGCATAAAATTCCACTGTCTTGCTACAGTTCCATGTATAACTAGCTTTGCTGTTATTTATTTTTACAAAACTATATTGGATGGATGAGAAACACATGTAGCAGAATTTGTCATCTAGACCTACATAATTCACAGAGCTATAAGCATTGCTAAACCTAAACAAAAAAAAAAAAGAAAAAGAAAAATTACCCTCCTTTGGATGGTTTGTTTTGGGATTATACCTAAAGTAAATGGAAAGATTCACAGAGTTGGGGATATTTTATATTTTCTTTTTATTAAAAGAACTATTGTAAAATCCAGATCTGGCATGTGAGCTTATGATCCCAGTGCTTGTAAGATAAAGACAATCTGATCTCTGGAACTCTCTGTTTAGCCTGGAGTCTCAATGAAAAGCCTTGTCTACACAAACTAACAAACACAACAGAGAAAAAAGAGAGAAAAAATATCATTCAAACTATCTTTTTAACATTACACTTAGAATCAGACAACTTTTGGGTGCAGAGACATCTCATGAAATAAAACATGTCTGCACAAATTTTAATGATAAAGATGGTGCAGAGCAGGAGTGAAGGACATCCTGACAGCACGGTTAATACAGTCCGCAGAATGGGCCAGTTCTCTAGACATCTACAGAAGATGAGGTTTCCTGGCATGGTTGTTTTTCTACATTGTGTGAGTAGTCACCAATTTTGCATACATCTTGAGTAGCAAATGTAACCCTAATTATTTATATAGATCTTTTCCCTGACCCAAGATCCTCATAATTTCCACTAATAACTATGAAAATGTTAAAGTCAGATTCATTATCTTTCAAAGAGAGTACATCCTGAGATAATTGATAGGAGCTGAAAGACGTTAATTTAAAGAATGGCACAGTTGGACTGACATTCAAAATGGAAAGAAGTGAGCTCAGTTATTCAACTTTTGGATGATGTCTTTCATCTGTCCTTTCGTGTTTCCCTGATTGCTAAAATGTGACACATATAGATAAGATGAAATTCCCATCTCCAAAAAATATTAAGAACCCTTCTAAAGCCCAGCTATCACAGACATCAGCAAGGAAAACACAGGCCTAAACAAGCACTGCTGACCTTAAGAGAGAATACAATAAGCATCAGAAGATACATGAGAGGAAAATGAACATGTGCACTAGACTGGCTTGTGAGTATCACAAATCCCTTTAGAAATCAGTACAGACTTCTTGAGATGCCATTCTGTATGTTTCTATGTTTTGTTCATTTAAAGACGAAATACCAGAGTTTACTATTTCTCACATTTTTGTAGCTGATGGATTTTTAATTTTTCCATATGAATGATATTAAAACAAACTACAACAAATCTTAAGAAAATATTTACATGTGTGACAAAATATATAAATGTAAAAATGTATAATATTTCCTAAAATAATCCTAAATTGACTTAGAAGATGGTATATTCTTAAATGTCAAGATATGGAAACATGGCGCTAATATGAATTAGTGTATAAATAATGTTACTTAAGTATTTTTTATATCTTTATTTTAAAGTGGCCTTTACCAACTAGAGACTTTTAGCAAGATTTGACTGTCTTAACTCAATGTTTGTATCATCTGTTTGGTCATTTTATGGCCAACATCAAAAGTCAATACTACTTTTATTAATTTCTTATTAGTCTCAAAATAATCACAACAATCTGAAATATCAAAGTTTCATTTGTTTTTTAATGATATATTTTAATATTGTATGTGCTGCCATCTGGTGGACAAGATCAGTCAGAGACAGCATACCAGGGAAATTTAGATTTTTCTACAAGAGATTAATACTGTGTGAGAATTTCAAGTTAAATCTAACATTTCTTGATTTACAGACTAAGTTATCAAAAGAATGAATAATATTTCACTCATTTAAAATATTCACTTATAAAGCATTTCAATTCATCAGCAGTTTTTTAAAATGATAAAGCTAGATTTCTTAAAATAATTATTCTCATAATTACATATGCTTGTACAATGTATTTCAATCTTACCTATTTATTATCAGTTCTTGCCCAAACTGCACAGTGTCCTCCGCAACCTGTTTTGCCATAACATCACAGTAATCTCTCAAACCTCTCAACATCATATGTTTCTTCTTTATATGATTAATACATCTCTGAGTCCAATTAGTATTGCCATATACATGTGGGATCTTCACTGGGATGTGGGCAACCTAACAGAAGTAAAGTCCACACAGGAGAGTGACTCTTCCTTCTACCCCTCCACAGCTGTCAAGTGCCAATAGTTTTTTTTTTTTTTTTTAACCAAGGGTGGGGTTTGAGCCCCCTCCTTATCCATGCTTCCATCTTATTTTAAAGTGGGTCTATCATGTTTCTGCTGCCCTCTGCATTCCACAACAGCTGACATGCAAACTTGCAGGGGATTTTCTTCTCTGCACATCTCACCTGCCTTTTAGAGTGCTGGAGTTAGAGATATGCCAACATTTGGCTTTTTGTGGGTCCCAGATGTCAACCTTTTGTCTTCTGGCTTTTAGCACAAGCACGTTTGTGTGTAACTCACCTCACCACTTTCCATTGGTTTGGAATTAGGAAGAGACATGATCCTATGTAGCCTAGGCTAGTTTTAAATTTTCTATGTAATCAAGGATGGTTTTCCCTTCATGATCTTCCTGTCTCAGACTCTGAGTGCCATGATGTCTGTGTGTCACCACAACTGGCTGTCATACATTTCTAGGAAAAATGTCTCAAAAATGTTAATGCTTGGTTAAGCTACTATAAGCCCTAGTTTTTGATGAAACAAAACGTTATTAAGTTTCAAGAGAATGAGGCCTGTGTTAGGAACCACCAGCCATATATACCTCTATTCTCATTGCTGGTTCTCTGTGTTGTCTCCACTACACAATGACTATTGAATTTCAAAAGGTTTTCTTATTGGTTGTGTACTAAGAGTTTCTCCTTGACAATAGAAATTTTATTAAGTCATTGTTAGAGATATTTTACATTTTTTATTCATTGACTTTAATTGTTTTCCATATATTTAAATCACATTCTGTTCCCTTCCCCAACCTCCCCTAGATCCTTACCTCTCTACCCACCCCATCAGGTTCTTTCTCTCTACAAAGAAACAAACAAAACCACTCTCACTGCAACTTGTAATTGCTAGTGGATCCTGTATGAGCAAAGCCGGCTTTGCAGGAAATAATATCCCCCTCAGGGCCATGTTCCCTTCCATTGCAGGGTGCCTCTGATACTGGAGTGTTATGTGGGTAAGGGCCAGTAGGACACTTATGTGGATGACACAGCCTCAGTGTCCACCTTCCACCAGATGTGAATCAGCAAAGAGGAGTATGAGGAGTATAACCCCTTTATAGTTCACCACAAATGCTTCTAGATGGATGAGCATGTGTCAGACATCTGCTGTAGGAGCTGATTCTGAAGTATCAGTTTGCTCTGGCAAGTGTACATAACTCATGCTAGCCTCATGAAAATGAAGTAAGTATTTGAAAAATTATTTGTCCTTGAAGCTTGTATCTGATATCAGCCCTGGATTGCAGAACTTGTTGATGCTTTTTGACCTTGAATTCGAGTTATCTGTGTTCCCTTGATATATGTTTAATAGCCTGCACATATCTTGATTTTGTCCTTAGTCCATGTGGCTCCATCACTTGTTGAATGAGCAAAGCAGGATGTGGAAGAGAATACCTCAGCCTGGCGTATTTGTATGAGCACCATGTAGTGATCTGCTAAAGCTATTAACTGACATCTGGCTATTCTAGAATTTTTTGAGGCTGACCAGGCATCCTGAGCCAGTTACCACTTCCATCTTACCAGTCTAACAGGGTGGTAAAGTCTGAGGCTTAGGAACCTGTAGCTAGAGTTTTCCTGCCTGGCCCACAGTCAGGACAAATCTCTCTCACCTGCCAGTCCCACAGCAGCTCAGACCCGACCAAGTAAACACAGAGACTTATATTGGTTACAAACTGTATGGCCGTGGCAGGCTTCTTGCTAACTGTTCTTACAGCCTAAATTAATCCATTTCCATTAATCTATACCTTGCCACATGGCTCGTGGCTTACCGGCATCTTCACATGCTGTTTCTTGTCGTGGTGGCTGGCAGTGTCTCTCTCACCCAGCTTCCTGCTCTCTCAATTCTCCTCTCTGTTAGTCCCGCCTATACTTCCTGCCTGGCCACTGGCCAATCAGTGACCAATCAGCAACACATTTGATATAGACCATCCCACAGCAGGAACCAGCCTTCATTCTGGTGTTTTCCCTCCAGACTGTCCTGGGTTGTTATTTGTAGTTGGAAGTGTTTTTTTTTTTTTTGTTTGTTTTTTTTTGTTTTTTTGTCCTGCCTGGCTCAGGGTCAGGACAAGTCTCTCACCCACAATCCTGCAGCCTTTTATAAAATAATCACACAGAGGCTTAATATTAATTATAACTGCTTGACCATTTGCTCAGGCTTATTACTGATTAGCTCTTATACTTACATTAGCCCATAGTACTTTTCTATGTTTAGCCATGTGGCTTGGTACCTTTTCTCAGTTCTGCCTTCACATCTTTCTTCCTCTGTCTGTCTGAGGACTCCTGACCCAGCCTTCCTCTTCCAAGAGTTCTCCATGTCTGTTTATCCTGCCTATACTTCCTGCCTGGCTACTGGCCAATTAGCATTTTATTTATCAACCAATCAGAGCAACATGTATTCACGGCATGTAGAGTGGTATCACACATCAGTTACTTACTCTTAGTTGGGGACTTTTGCCTTGACACCTGAAAAATGTTTTTATTCTTTTAATTAATGTCAGGATTTGTACTCAATTCTTTAAGAAATGACAAATTTTGGTTTTCTACTGTTCAGTGAGAACATTAGACCTCCGCAACATGCCATTGTATAAAGAAAAGTAAAAGTTCTTCAGTAATCAAAAAAATCAAAAGGCACACACCAAAAAGTAAAAATTATCCAATCAAAACAAAATAATATCATATAAATACAAGGAATTAATTATGTGTTGGTCAACTGCTCCTGAACATGGCACCTGTACTTGAGTATAGTAGATAAATCCAGTGTCCCTCAATTGGAGAAAACCAATTTTGCCAACTTTAGCAATTATCAAATACAAATTGCTTGCTGGGTACTGCTGGGACATTATGTCTACTTCCTTTTCTCCATGCTGGCATTTTGTCTGGCTTAAACTTACACAGATTGTGCATGGTGTCACAATTTTTGTGAGTTCACGTGTGCATTAGCCCTGTGGCATCTGGAAAGAATCCTTTTGTTGGAGACTTTCACATCATCATCATCATATCTTGCAGGAATGTCGTTATTGTAGGTCACTGGATTTGTACCCGGGTGACACTGAGTACTGCTTTTCTTCTTTGGCAGCTTACATAGTCCATCCTACCACCATGAATGAATACTAGTCAGAAGTGGTGAACCATTGACTCATCATCCAGTTCCATTTATAGACCTTGAAAAAAGCTATCTCCCATTGGTCTTTTTTATTTTTTCAGAAGCTTGAACATCATAAATATTCACTTTCGTGGGAGTAGATGAGATATCTTCACCACAGAGGAATCAAACAGCAGGAGATGCTGGTGCCTGACAAAACCTCAATAAAAAATATTGTAGCAAATGAAGGAAACCAGAAAAGTCACAGAGTTATCAGGAGACATTTTTCTAAATATACTGACATTTTATGCACAGTATTTCCTAAAAGAAATGTTTAATCCACATGAAATGGCAATTATTTGGGAATAGTTGTGGGTATTTCTTCATTGGAAAAAAAAATGAAAAGACCAGTAAACAACAGAAGTATTAACTTCAGTACTTATTGACAAAATTTGATAGCAACATTAATTCTCACACAAAACTTAAAAAGCAAAGGCAGAGCATTAGGAAATCTTAAACTAATGTCTAACTCCCATGAAGCAGAAAAAAACAATGGCTGCTTTCTTGCATTGAGTCAATAAATTGACTGGCTTTTGAGACTTGGTCGTAGGAAATTAGCTTACTTGATTTTCATTTCAGTAAATTATATAGCGTGGTATTTGTGTTAAATATAGTGCACAGGGAATTTCTCAGAAAAGATGAGACTTTAAGGAAGAAATGCTACTCAACAATTAAAAACATTATTTAAAAAATTGACTTAATATAAAAATAACACTCATTATTACTTAGACTGTAATACTGAATTATCCAGGCTTATGAATCATAAATATTCTATATTTATTTAAAGGTAAAACTATTAATATTTCAAAAGTGTAAAATGCATAATTTATTAAATGAAATATCCCAAATAATGTTTACCAATCTTTCTGAAACATCTGTGCATTGAATATAAACCATTAGGTAAATTCCTCTGTATTGTTAATTAAAATTTCAAATTAAATGAGTATAATTCTCATGAGTACAATACATATTTTTAAAAGCTAATAAAATAAAGCATATGTACAGTATTATTAAAAGTATGAAGTTAAAGGCATGCACAAACACAAGTGGTTTCTACAGCGAAATTAAATGCTGTTATTTATTTCCTGTTAGTTTTATAAAATCCATAAACTGCAATATTCATATTGGTGGGGTAATGGTAATTTCAAAAGAATAAAATTTACATTTAGCAGCACTTAGTTAAAGCTACTGTGTTTAATGAGAATATAATAACATAGAACAACTAAAGAGTTCCATGTTATGAAAAGTTAGAAATTATGAATACATTTCTCTTCTACATTTAATTTATAGTTTCAACAAATTTACATGTAAAACTTTCACACAGGCTTATGTCCATGCAAGTTTAGCAGTTCTTCAGAAATTGTGTAAAATCATTGAATTCTCTACTTGATGTGATACCATACAACAATAGAATCCAGACTCCATCATTCAAAATTTCTCTTTCCTTTCTTCCTCCTCCTTCTGCTCCTCCTCCTCTTTCTCCTCCTCCTCCTCCTCCTTCTTCTTCTTCTTCTCTCTCTCTCTCTCTCTCTCTCTCTCTCTCTCTCTCTCTCTCCTCTCTTCCCATACCTACCTCTCTCTGTTTTTCTTTTGCTTTGAGAGGTGTTCTCACTCTGTTGTCCACACTGGCTTGGAACTCACTATTTTGCCCATCCTGGCCTTTTTAATCTCAGTCATCCTTCTGCTTCAGTCTCTCAAGTTATAGAATTAAAGGCATGTACTTTTCTTTTTCCTCTTGGTAAATAGAAAAATATGCAAACACTGAATTATAAGCCAATTTGAAAAATATGACAAAAATAGGAATCATGTTGGAAGAAAATTAATGTGTGTTGTTGAAAAACCATTGCAAGTCAAAGGCTGTTTCACAAATAAAGTATTTAAAGGAAATAAATTTGACAATGTTGTATATGCAGATTTAAGGAATAAATTTAGAAAACTCTGAATTTAAAGAAAAGGTGTACTATAAACAAAAAAAACATTTTCAATAGTTCTATAAAATTGACGAGGAATTGGTACAGGTAATTATATTATTTAAATAAGGTATTGCTTATTTTTATCACTTACAGACTAAAAATTACTGTGAAATATTCATTTTGAAATACAGAAAACATTAATAAATAATAGAAAATATTTGAATAAATTAAACAAATTTCATTTCCTTCAATTAGTGATACCACTACTGAAAAGTAGGTTTTGTGCAAAATCAACAGGTGATTTTAATGTATGTAGAAGATTGATTTTTTTAAATAATATGAAACTCGGGCTGAAAATATATTATAATAGGTAAAAAATATAATAGTAAAGCAATTTCTTAGACTAACAAAACTAAAAGAATTAAAAGAATAAAAAAAGGAAGGAAAGGAAATAAAAGAAGCTATGGCAGTGAATCTTTATTGTCCACTTGACCCACTTTGGAATCCAAACCCATTTTGACCCCAAGAGACATACTTCTGGTTGTGTCTTTGAATGTGTTACTTGAGATACTTATTTGTGGGAAGATCTATTCTGCTTGTAAGTGACACAGTCTTGTAGACTGACACAGATAAAAGAGAAACAGATGCTGACCACCAGTATTTATCTTATTTTTGCTTCTTGACATCAGAAATTTCAAAGTAATTCTTCACAGAAATTGAAAAAATATCTTAAAATTCATATGTATGAAAAAGACCCAGGATAATCAAAACAATCCTAAGCAATTAAAAACCCGTTGACAATGTTACCATTTTGCATTTAGTTATTCAACAGAGACACAGTCTTGTTCCTGGCACACAAAAAACTCCAACATATTGATCAATGGAATAGAATTGAAGACCCAAATGTAAGTTCATGCACCTACAGATACCTGCTTTATGATGAAGATGCCAAAAGTACACAGAGGAGAAAAGACAAAATCTTAAAGAAATGGTTCTGGGGAAATAGGATGTCTGTTTGTAGAAGAATGAATTTAATCCTTGCTTCTCATTCTTCACACAAATATATTCTAAATGTATCAAAGATCTCAATGTTAGACCTGAAAATCTTAAACCTCCAGAAGGGTAAGGAACACACTGAGGTATAGACTCTAGTGCTTTCTGAATAGAACTCCAGTTGCCGAGGAAATAGAACCGACAATCAGAAAGTTGGTCTCCCTTCTTTCTTCCCTCTCTTTCTCATCCTTTTCTTCTTTTCTTTCTTCTCGGAACAGAAATATGTGGGAGGTAAAATGGCTATACAATTGGCCCAAGGGGTCATAACATATGTCTTCAGATTGCACCCAGAGGAACCTGATTTCAGAATTTGAATCAATAACATCTATGTGTTATAGTTGCTGTATGTTGAAAGCCACAGTTTTTTTTCTCATCAGGAAATGGTACTTATTTTAAAAGCTTGCAAAAACTATCTAATCAGTTTGATGAAAATAAAGACAAACATAAATAAAGCAAAACAGGAACAACAATGTTGCAGTTGAGTAATAGAAATTACGTGATAAAATTCATATTAATCAAAACATTCCACTGCATTAATGGAATGATTAATACAAAAAGTACATTATATGGATGTAGGAAATATCACAATAAAGCTCATTACTTTACATTCTTAATATAAACTAATGAAAAGTTTATAAATTAATATAAACTAATATCCCTTTAAAACTAATTAAAAATGTATCCAGCACAACAATGTTAAAAGTTTTTGAGTTTTGGTGAAGTCATAGTATTTAAATAGCTCTTGGCTCACACTCTTGGCATGTAGTAAATGACTCATTTGTAAAATAAAGAATACATGCATGTAAGCATACATGAATGAATTAACTTATCAGTGGAATAATAGATACTCATTTCTGCTTCTGCCCTGAATGTTTTTTTTTTCTTATAAAGCTCTGATGGAGATCATTAGAGCAACTGAACCTGCTTATTTTGATCTCTGTACATAATGGTAGAGCAGAAATATGAGTTCTGTATGATATTTGGTCACAGAAGTGGACATTACATTTTGACTAGGAAAGAGCAGATTAAATAAGTGAGTAGTCATAACAAATAATAATATTTTATTAGATACTATTCTTTATATATGATCATTACAAGAAAAATCCGTTCAGACTTTGATTGTGGTAATGAAAGTTAATTTTCTTGTAAGAGTTCAGGGCTAAGGCAGACAGAATTCCTCCCAAATGTTTATATGTAGTGCCATAAATTTACACCATGATTCAATGTTAGTTAAATTTCAAGACATAGAGAGGATATTGCAGTTTAGCTGTTTTTACTTATTGCATTCTGAGTGTGCTTAAAGAATTTCAGGACAGATGCAATGAGAAGAATTATATAAAGAGTTGATTAACTTCCTTTTAGGTACCCTGAAGATTACAGACTATCCTCGCAGCTTCATCTAATTCCTTAATCCAAAGTAAGCAGATTCCAGTGAAGCTCTGTTTACCCCTGTGGTCTTCAAATTTGCTGGAATGCTGTTATCTCTATACAAACAAACAAGCATGCACACACATGCACATCTATATATCCATGCTTTATATAGAAAAACAACAAATTTAAGTATGCAGATAATAATTATAACAAAAGTATCTGTGTCCAGATTATAATATTTAGCAATGCTCTCCCACTTATATGCATTTATAACAAATAACTATAGCTTAATTGATCATAAAAACTAAGAAAGAATTGCTAATGTTCATAGTATAATTTCCTTTTTATTATCATACTAAACTCACCTGAAATCTCTCTGCAGATTAGTTCAAATAAATTTCAAGTAAGAGTACTTCATTGGTTTTCTTTCCTTTTCACAAATAATTACATAGTTAATCCACCACAAATTGCAAATATAGACTTAGGTAATAATGTATTTTGAGAGAAAAAAATATGAAGAATTTTCTTGGACCTCTTTTGTTTGTATCATTTGCATGCTGAACTACAATCATCATTTTATGATTCTATATTCCTTTCTGACTAAGGCCTTATAGTTAATATACCCTGTTCCTCGGGTGTATAATTTATTGTACTGTGCATAGAGATCGCCTTTCTTTACAACCTGAATTGTTTCTAGATTATTTATTTTATTTTCCTGAAGATTACTTAACATGAACCGTATAAACGTTTTAAAATAAGCTATAAATCTTTTGCTATATATTCCTTTTGTTCATGTTGAACTTTATTATGCATATTGTCACCACTTGCTTTATTTGAAGTTTTAAAATGTGTCCAACCTTGAGATTAGGGCTTTAGCCTTGTCTTATTGTACCTTGTTTTGTCCTGTTTCCCTATCACCTCTGGGAGGCCGGTTCTTTTCTAGGAAGGAAACAGGGGGAGTAGATCTGGGATAGAGAGGAGGTAGATGTGGTGGGGAGACCACTGTGGCCAGTATGTACTGCATAAGAGAAGAATCTTTTTTCAGTTAAGAAGAAAATTAAATAAAAATCAAATTTATTCTGATACTGCTCTACACAATTACTTTGTATCATATCATTCTGTATCCTACAACTCCTGTCATACTTCTACTCCTTCTCAAATTCTTTGAATTTTCATTGTTACACACATACTTACACACACACCACACACCCTACTGACTCCATATATTGTTATGTACATGCATTTAGAGTTGACCCCTTGGATTCACCTATTGTGGAGCTCATCCCTGTGGAAGAAAAAAATGAGTCTCTTTTTTCTCTACATCCTGCAGCTTTTTATCTAGGATTGAGACTTTGTGAAATTTCTGCTATCCATTTGCCATATCTACTGGTAAGATCATTATGAAGCTGTTGTATGAACATCTGTATTGTTGAGATGTCTTTGAAGCTTCCCTGTCATGTCTAGAGGACATTACTAGGATCAAGAATGCTTGTACAATAGTTCTTAGCATCTTTTGTTCCTTTTCCATGATGTTCCCTGAGGGGTGTGTGTGTGTGTGTGTGTGTGTGTGTGTGTGTGTGTGTGTGTGTGTGTGTGTGTGATGCAAATGTGTTAATTGAGGCTAGGCACCCAGAGACACTCTCTGTATTTTCTAGCAGTGGATCTCTGTAATTGTTTGCAGTTGCATCAAAAACACGCTTATTTGATAAATGTTGAGAGCTACACATATCAGTAGGTATAAGGATAAGTATTACAAATACAGTTAGAAATTTTATTGGTTTAAGAAAACATCAGTAATTTCTTCTTCAGGGTCTATTACTTCTCCAGCTAAGGGTTGATGGCTAGTTTTATAGTAACAAACATATGAATCCCCCCTTACTGAGCAGGCCTTAAGTTCAATTAGACAACTTTTAGTTACCCCTTAGATAAAAAAAATCTCTCTTTTATACAAGTTTTTTATTGTATATAGATATATTGCTCTGATGGGATATGTTTTGTTGTTCATAGGCTTTGCATTGGGTAACTGTACCAGCTGTTCCTGTCTCTTGGCAGCTTGCATAACACTTTCAGACACCGTGGAGCTTCCAGATATAGATACAGATGAGGCTTCCAGGCCAGGTCCAGCTTGATTCCTCCAAGTCATATGTCTGCAGTATGTGATGTACTCACTTTTAGAATCAAATCTTCAAGTTCTGAGAGGTAACCAAGGGTCATAGCAGTAACCCATATAGTTTTGGGATTCTCTTGGACTCTAACATAAACAACTTTAAATCTAACATTGGGATTTTGTTAGCTACTGCATTGCTCTTTGGAGACCTTTATCACCCTATGTGGCATTTAGACTATATGCATGTATATATGTACACACACTGTACGTGTATTCATAAGGTTACAAAATAATGTTTCCATCTCACTCTTTCATTTTTAATTTTATTTATCTTTTCTTCCCCCCTTCCCTCTGATTACCTTCAGTTCCCACTTCCAAATTAAAATCTCCTCCATTTTCTTCTCTTTATCGCTTCATATTGGGTAATAAAGTTTCAAATATACCACATGTCCAATCCATGAGTACATGGAGTGTGTATGAACATATCTCCTTTGGAGAACAACAAAATATAATCTATTTTCCCTAATGAGCTTGAGTCATCATCACTCCTTCTATGGAAATTTCAAAATAATTCCAAATTCTTTCTGTCTACTTATGAAAAGCATGAGATCCATTGCAATTATTGCATTCAAATAAATAACTTATCCTATCTTTCTTAAGGAAAGCATTTCCTGCTAATTTGCATGCATTTAGAAATTAACACTAGCGACTATTTCCCCCTTTGACATGGTTTAAATAGCACTTTGTTTTATAGTCTGCAATACGCTGACAAGGAATCTTTAAAGTATTGAAATATTCATGTTTTGATCCATTGGAACTGTTCCCTTGTGCCTTCTCAGTTTTGCAAGAACAAAACAAGAAGTAGCTCTGTAGGTATCAGCAATATTGGGAGATTTCAAAATAAACTTTGTAAGTGGAGTTTTGGAGAACATCCTGAGCTTGCAAACTTTCCACTGAAACTGAACAAAAGTTGGCAATGACTCAGACTTTGTAGAATACACAGGGAGAAAAACAAGGTTACAGTTGTAATAGGTAGGTAGAGATGCCAAAGTAAATATTTATATAAAATGCTGGATGATGTTTCTACTTGAAAAATTATTGCAGTGCAAATAATTGCAATGTATTTAGGCATTATGCCCTTCAATTTCAAAAAAATGCAAAAGAAATATGGGAATGAATGGAATCTATTTTATATAATTCTTTACTTTTAGCACTATGTTTATGAAGAAATTTCTGATGTATATAATAATCTAATGTACTAGTTGCAGTATAATAAAATACTAGGACTAAAGAAATACAGAAAAAGTTTGAGTGACAGACCTATATATAATGTTTTCTTGTGACTGTAGCATTCTTCCTTTGTTCATGGCTTTGTTTTACACTGTTTATGGTAAACATACTATATAAGGTATAAAGTTATTAATAAAAATTAATAACATAACATAACTATTTTAATTTGTAAAATGTTATATTTCATATATTCAGATAAAACTATTTTTAGTAGTTAAGTAGACGTATGTTCACATGCTATCAACTGAACTTTGAACCACATGATTTCCAAGGCAGTGTTATAATTTTGATCTATAACATCAGCCACAGTTTATAAAATTTAGCTTGCATACCATGCAATAGTGTGATGACATCTTGAGCCGTCTTGTTCCTCTTGCTCAGGATACTGATCACTGTTTTGTTTAAAGTGTCTCTATTGTATGTGGCACTGGTACATTCCTTACAACAGCCCTTCTCAGTTATCAAATGGACTGTCATGAAATGGCAGTGACAGTGTTCAAATCACCTGCAATTTACATAATTCTGTCCTCCAAGAACATGGGTTTTTGCGTTTGTTCTTAGAATATGGAAAAGAAAACCACTTAATGTTTCACTGCAGTAACAGTGAAGTTCTTTTTTTTAATTAATCTTTTTTTTTTTTTTTTAAGATTTATGTATTTAGTGTACAATGTTCTACCTGCATGTATGTCTGTCTGCAGGCCAGAAGAGGGCACCAGATCTCATTACAGATGGTTGTGAGCCACCATGTGGTTGCTGGGAATTGAACTCAGGACCTCTGGAAGAGCAGCCACTGCTCTTAACCTCTGAGCCACCTCTCCAGCCCCAACAGTGAAGTTCTTAATGAGGAGATATATAATATAAAATTACACAGAGCAGTGGTTGCTAAACTATGAACCATAATTTTGAAAGGAAAAACATACATTTAGCTTAAAATTTATTATAACATAATTGTTTTCATTGTAAACTAAAGTTCTCAGAAAGCAAAAGAGAAAGGACATTGAGAGTGAGACACACACACACACACACACACACACACTCACAGAGAGAGAGAGAGAGAGAGAGAGAGAGAGAGAGGGGAGAGCTACATCTTTTCAAGTTTGTAAAAGGATAAGTGTCTGAAATTTGAGATATATAGAATTAAAAGGTTGCAGGCCATTGTCAAATTGTCTTTGGATGTTTGTAGTCCCTTTGAATATAATCCACTGCCCTCATTTCTGACATAAAATATTTATGACTATTAAAACTTGAAAAAATACTTATTTTTTTTTTGTTTTTTGGGATTTTTTTATTTAATTTAGTTTTTTATTTAAGAAAATTTTTAATTCATTTTACATATCAACCATAGATCCCCCTTTCATCCCTCCTCCCACTCCTCCCCAGCTCCCTCCTTAACCTACCCCCCCATCCCTTCCTCCAAAAGAGTAAGACCTCCCATGGGGAGTCAGAAAAGTCTGGTACATTCAGTTGAGGCAGGACCAAGCCCCTCCTCCCTGCGTCAAGGCTAGCAAGGCATTCCACCATAGGTAATTGGCTCCAAAAGGTCAGCTCATGTACCAGGGATAGATTGTAGCTGGAAGTTTTCCTATGTCCTGCCTGGTCTGCAGCTGCTCAATCCCAAATAAACACACAGAGGCTTATATTATTTATGAACTGTATAGCCATTAGCTCAGGCTTCTTATTGACTAGCTCTTACACTTAAATTAACCCACAATTCTTGTCTATGTTTAGCCACACAGCTTGGTACCTTTTCTCAGTTCTGCCTTGTCATCTTGCTTCCTTTGTGTCTGGCTGGTGACCCCTGACTCAACCCTTCTTCTTCCCAGAATTTTCCTCTCTTCTTGCCTTGCCTGTACTTTCTGCCAATTTGTGGCCAATCAGCATTTTATTTATCAACCAATCAGAGCAACACACATCCCCAGCATACAGAACAACATTCCACAGCAATAGATCCTGATTCCACTACCAGAGGCCCCTCAAACAGACCAAGCTACACAACTGTCTCCCATATGCAAAGGGCCTAGTCCAGTACCATGTAGGCTCCACAGCTGTCAGTCTAAAGTTCCCGAGTTCCCACAAGCTTGGTTCAGTTGTCTCTGAAGATTAATTACACCATTTCCCCATTTCTTTTCTTCCCTCCAAACTGCCCAACATATATTCCCTTGTTCTCTTTCATATTCATAGCATTTCTTTTCCTAAGTGATGTATGTCCATGCACAAAGCCCTCTTTCATCAATATATAAGCTAAGAATGTCTTCAAATACCATCTGAAAACAAGAGCAGAATTGTCTCCACTGTGCCATAAGCAGCCAATACTTTAACTTAGGTCATTCTTTGTTCTATAAGTAATAAAATCTTATGCACCAATTTCCATATGAAACAGGATAATCTCAAATCTGTGCTCCCCGAACACAGTCACTCACTCACACTTGGCTCTAAGATAAACTATCTCTCATTGCCTTTGAGGTAAGAAGCATGTTTTTGTATGTAACTTATCTTGGTTAATTTCTTACTGTAGAAATTTAAAAAACTTTCCTATAAATATGTATGTATAGGGAAACAATATTTTATGGATATAGAAATGAGAATTGATATCTGAATATACTGTGGAGGTACTAAAACATATTCCTGCAGATTAAAACATATTACTGTATGAAAATTTAAATAGTATTGGTTAAAATCACTGTATATTCATTTACCCTTACCACAGAAAACCTTTTCTACATACAAGGCATTGTCAAAACTTTTAAAGGCATAGACTTACAGAAGATGAATTTGGAAATAATTATCAGGAAATCTCACCATATCCACAATTATCAAGTACTCTAAATACATTAACTAACCTGATGATATTTATATTTGAAGTAGAAAGTACACATACTGAACATATTTTAATTCATTTTAAATCATCATGACTAATAGATTATTTCTTCAATATATTTTAAATCTATCCTTTACTTGCCTGTTACATTATTTCTATTGCTTCTATCAATCAGTGGATAGCATAAACTGGAAGTCTAATATATTTTGAATGTTTGGAAAACTTACCTAGATTTTTCTGTAATGAAGTTTATAGTCTTATATATGGAATTTTAGTGAATATAGCATATATTTCATCTTGCTAGTAAAATATTTATATTATGTTTCTACCACAGATATGTAAAAGACATTTATGTGTACATATATGGATGTTTAAATAAGAAATATAATGAAATATATATGCATGTTTAAATAAGAAATATAATGACATTTCTCTTTCCCTTATCACTTTTTTACTATACTGAATGTAGTTTCACTAAATGTTCCAATATTTGGAAGTTCAAGTTTCTGTCTTTAATATTTTCCTTATATAAAAGTATGTATGCATATATAGAAATTTACATATTATTATACTTAATGTACAATATATATGTATTACATAATTTAACTAGTTTTGATATTTTATATTAAAGAATGATCTTACTCAGGGACTCTGAAATATGAGATGATCAGGCTATGTCTCAAAATTTTCTATATTTCAAGTATCTATATTTGTTCAGAAATTATAGGATGGATATTTAACAAAAAAATTTCAACTCACTCCTCCACAAACTTATTTCTAGGTATTAAGGATGTTTCCATATATCATATAATGTGTATGTATTGGTACGTGTTTATGCATGTTCTATTGTGTGTAGGGTATACTTGTGTATGTGGGCATGTATGCACGTGTGTGTATATGTATGGGTGCAGAGGTTGATAACTAATATTTTCTTTTCTCTCTTTCTAACTAATATATTGAGGTAGTAACTCGTATAGGAATCTAAAGATCTCTAATTTGACTAGTCATACTAGTCAGCTTGCTCCAGGAAATTGCTGTATTGACCACAGTGGTAGGATTGCAGATGGCTTTGGTGGAAGCCCACCATTTATGCTGGTGTTTGGGATCTGAGCTCTGGTCTTCAGATTTGCACAACCAGACCTCGTCCACTGAATCATCTCTTCAGTCCCCTGGCACATCTTTATAAAGGAATTTTTATACTATTGAAACTTCAATTTCAA
The DNA here is from genome assembly GCF_007827085.1 of Peromyscus californicus insignis. Classification (NCBI taxonomy): domain Eukaryota; kingdom Metazoa; phylum Chordata; class Mammalia; order Rodentia; family Cricetidae; genus Peromyscus; species Peromyscus californicus. The sequence continues at coordinate 14,412,272 of NW_026294413.1, read as the reverse complement.
ATTGTTTTTCAAATCTCTCATACAATGCATCCCCACCACGGTTCCCCCTCCATTCACTCCTCCTAGCTCCCTGCCACCTCCTCTCTCCACCAGATCCACTCTGCCCTCTGTTTCCATTTCACAAAAGAGCGGGCCTTCAATAGACAACATTAAAACCGGACAAAATGAGATATAATTAGACAAGCAAAAGCCTTCCTATCAAGACTGAACAAGGCAACCCAACAGTAGAAAAAGAGTCCCAAGAGCAGGCAAAACAGTCAGATACATACCTGCTCCACAGTTAAGAAAACCAGAAAAATATCAAGCTAACAGCCATATCATACATATGCAGCAGACCTAGCTCAGACACATACAGTCTCTGTAATTGGTACTAGAGTCTCTTTAAGCCCTCTGAGCCCTGCTTAGTTAATTCAGTGGGCTAATTTCTCCTGGTGATCTCCATCCCCCCTACTCCTAAATTCTTTCCCTGAATCTTCTTCCAGGGAGGGGGTAGGGCTGATGGAGAACTCCATTGCTTAGCTGGTTAAAGTGCCTCTTTGGGGATCTTCCTTTTTTTTTTCCTAGCCCAATTTCTCCTTCTTCCTCTCTTTAATTAGGTTTTAGTACATTTTAAAATTTGTTTTCACATCAAGCATATAATCCGCTATGTCAGCATTTGACAATATTGGAAATGAACATGTAGCATTTCTTCCGTACATGGAGACAGAGCAATAGGGTGTGGAGTGAGTGAGAAAAGACAAAGTTTCTTGCTGTTTTAAACCACAAGGCTACAAGTCAGAACAGGAGGATCATGGAAAATAAAACTATCTATTTCACACTGCAAAAAAGTCTGAGATGGCCTGGTGTTCCACACCTTTAATATTAGTGTTTGAGAGACTCAGGCAGATGGGTGCTTGGGAGTCTTCAGCTAGCCTGGCATACATAGAACTACCCAGGGCAGCCAGGACTACATAGAAAAATTGTTTCAAAAATGAGAAAAAATTTTTGCAGGTGGTAACATTTGAAATTTCTGTTTTCACCCCCATTTTCATTATGAGAGTCTTATGAAATACTCATACACATATATAATTTGATTTGTGTTTATGGAAAATTATATATAATTTTATATATATCCATAATATTCAGAATAAAATAACAAAATTGAAAATGAGAAAATATACTTGTCACTGAGTTCACTGTGTTTATTGTCTCATCCTTTATGCGTGCCTGTACATATTTTCACGCTTGTTAATTCTATTACCAATAAAGTTAACTTTAAAGTATAAAGAGAAAATTAGTTGCTTATGATATATATGGGGATGACATTAAAGTATTCAGTCTATGTCCGTAAGAATTTAGATCCATTAACCAATTAAGAATATTTTAATATATCAGTGTAATAATTGACAGTCTATTCCTTCTAATTTCTAAAAAGCAAACTAAAATGAACAAATGATATTTACTTGCATAATGTCTACAAGAAAACAGCAAGACAAATGTAGGCCAATACATTTTCTGGAGGGATGAAAATTATTGTAACGTTAACTGATCTCATCAGTTTGCATTTATCAGAATGTCATTACAGTGTTGTGAAGATCGCATAGATGCTTTGAAGCATGATTCATTTATGTCCTCTTTGCAAGGCAGAAGGGATCATCTAGTGAACTGCTGGAACGTGGGTTCAGCTTCAGATGTTATGTTCTCAGTAAAGCAATGTAAAACCAGGAACATCTTGTATAGAGGTCATTAAGTTACCACTTGATCTGAAACCTGGGAAAGCATGGCCATGACTTCCAGGCTATCCTGCCTTGATCCCTAAAACATCTTTCTACATAATAGTGTCCAAGGAAGCTTTTGAAAATAGACATGTTATTCTAGTCATGTCTAGAATTCAGCCCTCATTTATACAAAGTCCCATTTCAGCTTTCTATCACAACTACAGCAAAGGGAAAGCATGTTATTCCTGATCTACAGCACCATCTAGACTTAGGGTTTTCTTGTGATGTATGTATTGTGCCTGGCTTTTCTCTTTAGTTGTCACTAGATATAATACACTCTCCACCATCCTTGGCTGCTTCACTTTTAGTTCTTTGATTTGGTATACTACTCCATATCATACTTGTAAGGACAAGTTGCAATAATCATTCAGAACAACACATTTTTATAGAGCTCTCCAATATTCCTGATGATAACTGTCATGTAACTCTCTGTATGCCATTACTTTGTAAGAATTTTTCAAAACATGTATTGTCTCAGTAATATATTTTTTCAGTTTTTAAATAATCTTGCCTCAAGAAATCATACCATTACTAGTCACATGACAGCATTCCATGATTATGCTAATTCATTATATATATATATACATACATACATATACATATATATATATATATGTGTGTGTGTGTGTGTGTGTGTGTGTGTGTGTGTGTGTATTTCAGGTGACTTTTAAAGTCAATGTTTTAATAATGAATGGAATTATGTAGTATCTTCATTATGTACATTATTTTGTTCAGAATATGTGAAAATCAATCATTATTCAATTTGTAAGTGATATAATTCTAAAGATTACTTCTGAAATAACTCATAGCTATGTGAAAACAATCTCTTTGGGAGAAGGAAGAGCAAAATTAGCAATGGTCTGTGGTATCTTTGATTATGTCAATGGAAGGATGAATTTTTAATGTATACTGAATAACTTGATTTGGTTCACTTTTAGTTAATGAACAGACAATTATGTAGTCCTAAACTAAGTCAGATAATTAACAAATGAGAGTAAAATCAGTACCACATCCTATTTTATTGGTCTTTCTGAAATAAATATCTGCCATGTCATGTCAAGAGAAGAATTCCATAGGGTTAAAAAATTCTGAACATCAACTGGGGTAGATGAGAATCTAAATGGTGCATACAGTTCAGAACAAGGAATAGAACCTGTTCACCATCTTTTCCTGTTTCTGTTATTTCATTACAGAAGTAGTGTAATGAAATGTAATATAATGAAATAACCCTAATAAAGAAAGTTAAGGAAGGAAGGATTTTGTTGACTCACAGTTTTAGGGTGCAGTCTATGGTGGCAGGAAAGTTAAACAGGCAGAATAAAGTAACTGGTCACATTTTATCTATTATATAGATGATGATGATGTACCCACATTGCAATCCCTACACCTGAGGTTCAAGGCATGTCATAGAAGAGGGAACAGAGATACTGTAAGAGCCAAAGGGTAAGGGTGTCTGCTGCAGAAAAATATCTTCTATATCACCGTTGTTTTATCACATTAGTACTAAACTCAGAGCCACCGGTGATGCCTTGGTGTTGCATTAAGGAAATAGTCAAGTGCTGTATTCCTCTTTGGTGTCATTCAACCAAGTAGATGCCAGGTTTGAATTTCCTTATTTATTCTCTCTGTGTCTGCCATCTTCTTTGCGTCTGTTTTATGAGTCTCAATCTGTGACAGTCTGAAGGTTGTCTTGTGAATCAGTCCCTGTATTTCTCTTGTGTTTGTCTCTAATGAAGGGCTGCTCTCTCTTTTATGTTGGATAGGACAGAAAGCATGGCATGGAGAAGGAATGAGGGATACTTCCCAGAAATCTGTAAGTATACATAATTTGCATTTGCATAGGCTGTAAAAATTGATTGCATAGGAAATACAAGCAAGTAAGATAGATTGCGACATTGTTCTCCAAAGCAAATTAAACAAACCAGCTCTGGCACTGCAGGATAGCACTTGTATGTATTAAGTGAGCTCCAGATGTATTGTTAATTCTGACTGTGAGATCCAGGAAAAGTTTCAGTCTCATACATCATTAGAGATATTTTCATCCCAATGCATTGCCACACACTATATGACAGGGAGATACACTCATGGCATCTTAAGACAAAACCTGCAAAATGACAAGACCAGTTGGCATCCTGATGTGGATGAGGGAACAGACAGGATTGCACACCTAGATGAAGCACTGTAGGCTAACAATGGCTTACTTAGCAATGTTTATAAAGTATTATTTATGATATCATAAAGTGTTAACAATTTAAATATGCATCAACTGAAATATATGAATAAAATATTCTATCAACAAAATGTATTTTGCAATAGAATATTGTTTATAAATAAAAAGAAATTCAGTACTGATAAGCCCTAGAATATGGTAAAAGTAAAATAAATAAACCAATCATAAATGCTACATAGCTTAATACTTCCCTTTCAGCAAAACTCACAGATGAGGTGAAGTTTTATACACACAGTGGAATTGTGCTTGCCTGTCAGTGAAGATGAGGGATATGGTGCAATAAAAACATTTTAAATCAATTTTGGCGATAGCTACAAATTTTGTGAACATACTAATACCATTGAATTGTGTTCTTTAAATAAGCAAAATGTATGGTTTCTGAACAGCATCAGTCTTCTACAAAATGAACCATCTGTAAAAATACAGTATTTTAAAGTTAATAATACTGAATTTCTCTCATGTAATATACTTGAGAGGAGCAATCTTTGTTGTAGAGTGGATCTGCTCTACATGAACCTCATCTCTCTCTCATTCATGTTCACAGAAGGTTTCCAACTTGTTATATGACTGTTCCCAAGGGCATTGTTCCTTTAGTCTCATTAAAAAAGAACTCATACTAACATACTAAATGAAATAAAGACTGTATCTAATAATTAGAAAATAGAACAATCATACCTGATAGTTGGATGAACAATAACCAGAGACAGGATTGCTTAGGCATATAAAATAATACTACTGTTCTAGAAAAAAGGAATTAAGCATAGTGATAACATGGCTCCTAATGACATTCTGCTATACTCACAAACCAGGCCTTGTTCAGCCATCATTACAGAAGCTTACTCCTGAAGCAGATAGGAAAAAATGTAGAGAGCAACAGCCAGACATTATGCAGAGAATAAGAAACTGAAGAACTCAGCCCTAAATGAGATGTTTCCATTAAACTCCTCCCTCCAGACCTCAGGGAGCCCAATGGAAGAAGAGGCAGAAAGAATGTAAGAGCCAGAGGTGATGGAGGAAGCCAAGAAAACAAGGACCTCTAAATCAACCTGAGCATAGCTCACATGATGGGGAAAACCACAGACATAGCTGACCAGAGCTAGTGGGAGCTCACAGACTCTGGACTCAGAGCTGAGGAGCCTGCAAGGGACCAAACTAGGCCCTCTGAAAGTGGGTGAAAATTGTGTGGCTTGATCTGTTTGTGGGTCCCCTGGCAGTGGGACAAGGATTTATCCCTGTTGCATGAACTGGCTTTTGGGAGCCTATTCCCTATGGTGGGGTGCCTTGCTTAGCCTTGACGCAGTGGGGGAGGGGCTGGGTCCTGCCTCAACTTGATATGCCAGGTTTTGTTGAATCCCCATGGGAGGCCTTACCCTTTCTGAGAAATGGAAGTGGGGTGAGGTGGGATGAGGCTGGGCTAGGTAGGGGGAGGAGAGGAGAAAGGGGGAATTGTGGTTATTTGTAAGATAAAAAAAAAAAAAAAAGACCTCAATGAGACTGAAGCAGCATGCTCTTGATCTGCATGGGTCTGCACCAGGTCCTCTGCATATGTATATGACTTTTAGTTAAGTGTTTTTATGGGATTCCTGAGTGTGTGAACAAACTCACTCTTTGGCCTTCTCTTGTGCTCTTTTCCTTCTGTTACTTTGTCTTGGCCAACCTCTATGTGATAGTTTTTTTTTTTTTTTATATTGTACTATGTTTTTATATTGAAATGAATGAATGAATGAATAAATGGAAACCTAGACACTAGAGTAAAGCTCAAAATGCAAAAAGACCTATAATATTAGAATATGGGGACATGGCTTCTTCAACTTCCCATGTACTATATAATATTCTAGAAAAAAAGTGAGATATAATTCAAGAAGACTTTGACTTTAAGTTGTATGAATATAGCATAAGTCGTGTGTTGCTTTGTTTTTTTTTTTTTTCAGAAGTTCTATAGTAGTTTAAAATGATGAAGACTTTAAGGTAATCAATTTCTTGCTTTCATATTTTCAGGTCAAAATGGAGTTTTTACTTGCCGGATAAGAAAGATTCTAGATAAGATCCAGAAATTCATCATAATTTGAAGGTTGTGCTTGTCAACACAACACAACTCTTCTCCATCCACACATCACTGCTATATGGGTTATTTGCTGAACTCATCAGATAACAATACTGAAAACATGTCACTTACCAGATTGGAGATTGAATTCATTTTTTTATGATTTTTTTAAATTTTTTTCTTTATTAAGAAATTTTCTACTCACTCTACATACCACCCACAGATTCCCACCTCTTCCCTCCTCCCACACCCCAGCCCTCTCTCTCAAGCCACCCCACATCCCCACATAGAGATTGAATTCTTAATATAAGTTTAAAATACAATTACTAATTACTTAACAAGATTTACTGTAGCTAGAGTTTTCCTGCCTGGCCCACAGTCAGGACAAATCTCTCTCACCTGCCAGTCCCACAGCTGCTCAGACCCAACCAAGTAAACACAGAGACTTATATTGCTTACAAACTGTATGGCCGTGGCAGGCTTCTTGCTAACTGTTCTTATATCTTAAATTAATCCATTTCTATCAATCTACACCTTGCCACATGGCTCGTGGCTTACCGGCATCTTCACATGCTGTTTGTCATGATGGCGGCTGGCAGTGTCTCTCTGACTCAGCCTTCCACTTCCCAGCTTTATTCTCCTCCTTGTCCCGCCTACACTTCCTCCTGCCAGACTACTGGCCAATCAGTGTTTTATTTACCAACCAATCAGAGCAACACATTTGCCATACAGAACATCCCACAGCAATTTACACTTCTTGCAATATAACTCCTATCATTGTTGTTTATCATACTTCCTAGGTAACTAGATAAGGAGCTTATTATTATAAAACAAAATGCTTTCTATAATTGTTACCATACAGATAAGTAAGCATTTACTTTGTCATTTCATTAATATGTTCACCAAAATGGTAACTTTAAATTATTATACCCTCATCAAGTACACAGTCCAAAGCAGTATTACTTAGAGCTGTTCATCACTTAACACCAAGTAAGTATCAGAATTTTAACTCTGACTCATTGCTCTTAGTTCTTATTTTAATGATGTGACTGATAGAAAAGTTACTTGTCATTTAAGCACAGGAGTCATTCAGGAGTATATAGAATATAGGTAATATATCATCTGAAGCATTTGCAAGTTGAGCTAGCTTCACTAAAATGTTTGCAGATAAGAAAAATAATGAAAACATCTTTGCCCTGACACAGAGAAGAAAAATACTACATAAGAATCTTAGCTTCAAAAACTTGGCATTTCAGATTTGGTGAGAAAAGGGATTGCTCAGGAAAAGGTTATTTGTGTTTAGGATGTCTGTGATTTTCCTCTCTTGAGAATTCTTTCTACTCTTTTTTGTCATTTCTCCTTATAGTACTGTACTATTTATGTTATTCTTGCAAAGAAACTGCCAATTATCCTTATAATACTCAATTTTCATATCTGTTCTACCAAAAGGAGCATTTAAAAAGATTATTAATACAATGTAGAACTTTTCAAAGGATAATCATAAGAAGCAAACATGACATATTATATTATTTGATATTATTTTAAAGATGTTATTTTTACATGCGTTCTTGTAGGAATGTGGTTAGTCTGATTTAGAAAGTATTTCTGAAAATTTTAGAGTAATCAAACCTATCTTTAACTATTAACCATTCCTTATATTTATCTATCCATCTATCGGTCTATTTACTGATCCATCCATTTCTTCATCTATCCATTTACATTTCCATCTACCCATCATACACCAACCCAACCATCTAACAATGCATTAGTGCATACATTCATTTATTCATCCATCCATCACTAATCCATCCATTTTCTATATAATAACTGATAACATATTAAAATTTTAAACTACTTACTAGCAATGAAAGAAGCTTAATGTGGCTTAGAATAATTGAATTGTTTCGAATTTTAATGGTATTGTATGTTTGGAGAAATTCAACTCAATATCAGGGTTGTTAAGATAGAGGAGCCGTGATAAAAACAAACTGCATTCAGTTAAGAATTTATGGGAGGAAGAGGCAGGGTGCTGGGAAGGCTCTCAGAAATCCAAAAGGATGACCCCACCTTGGTCTGCTGGCAGAGGTCCAGAAGGTGCCTGGACTGGTCTACTTTGGTGACCAGTCAAGTGAATAACCTAGCTGTCATGATAGAGCCTTTGTCCAGTGACTGATGGAGGCAGATGCAGAGATCCACAGCCAGGCACAACATCTCACATAAACCAGTGGCATACTTCCTTAAGCAAGGCCACCTTTCCAAAACAGTGCTACCAACAGGAAGCACATATTTAAATACCATAGCCAGTGGGGGACATTTCTCATTCAAATTCCCAAGATAGGAAAGAAGTTGCTGACTTTAGATGGCTTGTGGTCACTGGTCTCTTTTCAGCTCCTTATATTGAGCTTTTTCTGTGCCATAGATTATACAATCCCAAAATGAGATTACCCCATGTTTCCTCCTACCTGAAAAGAGCCTGGCCATTTTTGGAAGAGAAATGGCACACAGACTTCTCAGTTTCCCTCACTGTAAGGTTTTGTGCTCTGTTATCTTGCTACCAAGTTTGTATCTTCTAATGAGCGCTCCAACTGATGTGCTTTATCCTGCTCTAGTTCAGCCTCACTGTAGTGACAGTGCTTCCTAGATTCTTCTAAGAAGAACCCAAGGGAAGGTTGGGCTTCCCCAGGCCTCCTTTTGGGACAACTTCAGTTGTGTACTGTGTGCCTTCCAGTGTCTACTATTGCCACATTTGAACGTTCATCTAAACTTCATAATTTTTTTTTTATAGCGACAGACAATATTATCAACTTCTCTTATAAAGGGAAATACTTGGGGCTTGCTTGCACTTTAGGAGGTTTAGTTCATTATCATTATAGCAGAGGGCATGTTGAGAACATTCTAGCATTTGGTTCAGGAGTAGTAGAAATACTAGAATTTAACATACTTCAGTGTCTCTGTGAAATTTGAATATGTTTCAGATCTCTGAATCTCTATTATATACTTCATATGAACATTATGCTTGCAATATTCAAAGCCATGAACATTTTAACTCTCACTTTTGTTTTATCCATGTATTATTTTCTTTTATTTACAATCATGTGACATAAAATATCTTCTTTTTATCACTGTCTGATTTTTTTAACGTGTAGACATGTTCACACACCCACTCCTCTTTGTCACGCTTACTATAGCCCTGAAAGTAGAATTTTTGTGATTTCTTTTTACCAAATTGTTTCTTACTATTCTCTTTTACAGATTGCAAGTGGCCTTCCCTGCTGATGCTATTCTTGCAAGATCACCAATGTTGACCAATTTAAGATCAACTCTCATTTTTTCCCTCCGTTTGCTCCTTTACAGTACTGGGTACAGTACATCAAATCCTCTAGATCTACATCTCTCTTGTGTTGTGAGACAAAATGAGAACAAAATGCCCCCATCTTAGAAATAAGGCCTACCCAGAATCCAGAAATTAGAAAGTACAAAGTACAGAGTCACAAGGTATTCATTCGGTGATGACTGTTTAACCAAGGAAAGTTCTAACCCTGGTTTCCAGGGTAACTGGCCACAGAAATGTCCCCACCTGACGGCAGCCAATGAGAAATGGTGATGGGCAACCACCACCTTAGAAGTAAGATTAAGTCATGATTTCTAGAAAGTCCCTAGAAGCAAGCCAATCATAATTGTACCCATACTAGCACCCCTAACTGATGTAATATTGTGGTTTTTGCCTTTAAAAACTGAACTTGCAGAGGGGTGGGCACTTCCTCCAGCCTCCACTGCATTGGATGTATTGGATGAAGTTCCTGCCTAGGCTTGTATTGCTTTTGGATATCATGAATTAAACCTTGCTTTTGCATTCTGGAATACTCATCTTTGGTGGTTTCTTTGGGGGGTCGCGATCTGGGCACAACAGTGTAGGGTCCAAAGAAACAGTGAAGGAAGACCCCAGACTCAAATAGTATATAAGAGCAAAGAGCATTTATTATATCAGCATTCATTTGGGGTCTTCCATGTTTACAAAATGGCTACAACCTTGAGAGGATCCTGTAGGCTCCTTTTAAGCACAGTTAAGGGGAGTTTCAGGAACAGGGACAGTTAGGTCACCTCAAATATCATTTGTTAAACAAGCAGAAGTTATACCAGCATCTTTTTAACTGGTTGAGGTTTAGTCTTACAATGTTTGGACATATTTGCACAAACTTGTGCAAGTCTGGACATGACTCAGAAGGGGGCTGCTGGATTTGTCCTTGAGACACTGTGAGGCTGACTTCGGTCCTAACCCTGAATGTAAGGGCACTGTGGATAAATGGCCCTATGTTGGGAGAGACTCCGGTTTTGCCATCTTTAGAGAGCTGAAACCTAAATTCAGTTGTGATGATGAGAGAATTTAACCCCTTCATTGGTCATTGGTTTCAAGACAATGTGCTTTCATATGCCACCCCCCCATTCACTTATATTGCAAAAAATGTTGCTAGTTCCTTCTAATCTCACAGACCATTTAATGATGATGCCTTTGGGGTCAGAGTTGGTACAGTTCGAGTCAGGATATGTGTCTGCTTATTTATCACAATCTCTGCGAATATCCAATTCATATTTTCAACTCTATCTACCTCAATCCCACATTGTGCCTTAATCGCACATCATAATGTTTGTAGTCTGACCATATTAACACTTAGTTTATAGTAAATTCATTCTTGTTTCTCTTCTGATAAATCTTTTTGTCTGCTTCATGGTTCCTTACTCTCATACTTATATCTAACACATCATGTACTCTGTGTGTAAGGATATTGCTTTAGTGGTATAGTTCTCTCTAGTTCCTCGTTATTGCCTTTTTGCCCTAGAATGAGCATTTCTGTTTTCCCTTTCTCTGTCCTCCTTCTGCCTCCATCTCCTTAGGACTTCCTCTTTTAATTTCAGTTCCTCAGTATTCCTTCCTATTGCCACACAAGCAAAAGTATGCAATACTGCTTTGAACACAGTGCTTATTTCACTTAATGATGCCAAGATATAATCTATTCACAATCATATAATTTTGTTCATCTTCAGGACAGAATAAAGCTCCTTTTTATGCATAACAGATTCTGTATCTATTCACTTGTAGGTGAGCATTTACAGTTATTCCATAATTTTCCTTTAATGAATGCTGTCATGATAAACATGAATAGCTTGGTATGAAATTCACTTCAAATATTCAGCTTGATGGTATATAACTTTTTGAAAGGGAATCTTAATATTAGTATTTTGAAGAATATTTTAAGCCCCCATGAAATTACTTATTATTGGTTTGAGTCATATCCCATGCCTGGAAACTAACACAACACTTTCTTTATTAGTATAGCTTTCACTTACAGATATTGAGAATGAAGTAGAATCATTAGTGTGGACTTTCCTTCATTATTTTCAAAGTTTAATGGTGCTTTGATGTTTTACATACATCACAAGCATGACTTTAAATAAAATTTTTACTTCTTTGTGAGCTTCATATAATGTACTATTATCATATTCACTCCTAATTCCTCCCTCTAACTTCACAATAATAATGCATTATCCAGACATATCCTGTTTTATTTATCCATTCGCCAACTGATGGATGTTTTGCATCCCTATAATTTGGGACTGTTACTAGTGCTTAATGAGAATGCACTTTTGGAATACATGTTTCCGTTTCTCGTCTATGTATACCTGGAAGAATAATTGCTGGGTTGGTTGTATAGCATATTATTTTTTTTAACATTTCAAGATGCTGAATGTTTCACAAAGTGACTGTCATTTAATATCCCACCAGTGAATGAGGATTCTCTTTAGTCTATATCTACATCAGTACTTATGTTCTCTTTTTTTATTATACTTATTTTAGTGCAAATGATGTAGTATCTCTCTTTAGATTTGTGTTTTTCTTCTGAAAAAAATAATATTGAGAAAAACTCTATGTCACTTTTAGTACCTGTATATTTTTACTGGTGAAATGCATGCATATTTCTGCTGGCTTTTATCTACTACTTATCTTGTTATAGAGGTAAAAGTGATCTTTTATAATACATGGGTATTAAAAGTATTTTTCAGTCTAATTTTAGTGGTTATCCCGTTTATAATTTATCCTTTTTGTGCGGATGCTGCCTGTTTATCATGATATTTGAAAATATAACGACCTCAAGTCTGCTTGTCACTGTTTATTTTGGTGTGACGGTGTGTGTGTGTGCTTAATATGTGTATGCATTATGTATGATAATGCATAATATGTGATAAAGTGGAGTTAAACTTATAAAGGTAGTATTTAAGATTGTATAGATTTTGTTTTTATTCTCTGCATTTTATTTAGTTTCAAATGTAACCTATCGGATATAAAATAGTTATGTAACAATATTTTACAACTGGGCACTATGTAAAAATTTCAATCTGTAATGCAACCCAAATATTTGACTTCTAATGTTCTACTATCTTTTCCTCATCATAACCTTTTTCCCCAAGTGATAAAAACCATATTATTCATGAATTGCAACTGCATGATTCTGCATAATATAAAGATAAACTCAAAATAATTTGAAGTAGTAAAAAAATACATAAATATTTCTGGTAGGTACCATGTATGTCAATACATATCTGACACCATTTAACATTATAGTTTACTTGTAAATTCACTAATTATCTTTTAGATACTTATAAGATAGTTTATACACTATAGCAGAAATTTGAAAAGTCTCCTTTATTAGTAGGTCATTCATTACATAATTTGCACATGAAATGATTTGAATAAAAGCACTCACAAAACTGGTGAAAGAAACAGTAAAATGCTTCATCATCCAATAAGTATTATAAAAATATTACAATTTTAGTTGAATTATCCACTAGAACTTTAACAAGTTTTTAAGAAGATGAGTCATAATAGAACAGAGCATGCTAGTGTGTAATTAAATTATATTTTGTTTCATAAATATGAATTTAAATATTGATTAGAATCTTTTCCTTTGAATATTCCAAAGCATTTCTGAAGGGAAACTTATTTTGAAATCAGTTTATATATTTTTCATTCAATCCAACATTACTCAGCTAGAGTTTTGAACAAGATTTCTCAAGACAATGATTACATACATATGTATATATTTTGTGGTATATATTCATTTTGTTATCTAAAGAATATTAATAATTCTTTCCTTTGTGAGTGTTTGTTTTTAATTCAAATACCTGAACATGTATCATATATATACTTTGAAAATTTGATAGAATGTCGTTGGCTATATATATATATATATATATATATATATATATATATATATATATATATGTTTGTGTGTGTGTGTGTGTGTGTGTGGTCCACCTTTATTGTGCAAAAAAATGTTACAAATTAATTAATGTAAATAACATTATTAATGAGTTACAGAATTGATTTTTTTTCTTAAGAGTTATCCACTTAATATCCCACACTGATTAAAACAATTTTATGTGGCAGTGAAACAATAGTTAAACATTAAAAACCACAATATATGACCATTAATTAGTCATAGAAATTCCATAAAATGCACAGTTCTATTAAAATGGAGATTTCTCTGCTTATGAAACTATGTTCAAACTCTTCTGTTGTTACAGAAAGACACTAAAAAATGGTTTGGAGTAGAAATGACTTGAAACCATCTTTAGAGGGCAGCACCTTACTAGGGAAAGAGGGACTTTCCATGTAAGCAGCTGCTGGAACAGATACCACAATGATTATATATGGATATCAAACGTGATAGCCTGTTAAACATCAAGTCACATTTCCAAATTCACAAAAGTCTAAATAACTACTTGTAGTAGAAACTTAGAATTATAATCATTTGAGACATGTATTTTATATCACCAGCTGTCAAAGTTATACATGCTTTGTCAATCAATATTAAATTAAAATGAAACATATTTTCACTATTTTAAGTGAAGTAAAGTGTATTAATTATAATATAATCATTTAAATGTTTAATAAACGATCATTTAAAATATCATTTCATATTTAATTTTAATTACATTGGTTAGAAAGGGGATTCAAGTAGAAAAGTAATATGAGTGCTATTACTTTGAAATTGTAATGAAAATAGACTTTGAATACATGAGTCTGCAAAGATGTTATTTATATCACATGCCTTCAAACAGGAAACTTTCAAAGTTAAGCCTGTGTGACCTATTTTGAACAATTGGTCAAGCATAATAATACTCAAGGTAATGAAACAGCATTGCACTGCTGCATGTGCTATTTGGAAAATCTTCTATTGGAAAATCCTATGTGAACACATAAGCATGGAATTTAGAAGAATTTGTGGGAGAATTGTTTCCATGTCTCTCTTTCCAATAATAATCTTTTGCAGATTAAGTATTTGAAAACTTCTAAGAATTACATAATTAGGGTGCTGTGTAAATCAGACTTCAATAAAACTGGTGTTGAGCACTAGATACTGGTTGTATTACTTCACAAATGAGTGATTTTCACATATAATAAGTAAACAGCAGTGAATTAGGAAAATTGCTATGGAATATTGATGTTATTACAGAAAATGTGTACTCATTTGCCATAGAATGCCCACTTATGATATCATTTCTGAGAATATTGTAAGGGGTTAGGGAAGACACACATACAGAACTTGGTCTTAATGATTATCTTTAGCACATTAAAAATAAAACGTTAATATTTCCTTAAGACAGTGTAATCAATAATGTCAATGTCTCCCTCTTCTGTCTTTAATGTGTTTTTTGTTATAGTGAAGAGAAAGTGCTTTTTACAAGGTTATACCTCATGAAATTATTTATCAAACTACCTAAAGTAATTTGCTTTTGAAAACTGTGTTTGAATTTTAAAGCTGTAAGTATGTTTCCTAGATTCGAAACACAAACGTATTTACACATTTAAACTGAATGTCACTAGCTAGTAATAAACTGAAGACATGTATGCACAACAATGATGAATTTATTGTCCTTTTTATCTAATTTGTTATATCATTAATTTCAAGCATATTCCTTTTAGGAAATTATTTGTTCATGTATAGCATAATGTTCAGATTTAAGAATCAGGCATTAGGAGACAAATACTTTTTAGTACTTTGTTTTCAAATGACCATCGTGTATGCAAAAGTAAAGTGAGAGAAAAAATTTATTAAGATATTCATCACTTTGAAAAAGATAAATTCATAGCTAAGGCAAGTTCTTAAACTTTTATTAATAGACTATAAAGTATAGATATACTTTTGAGTTCTCAAAATATCAAAGCTTTACCTGAAATACCCAATGTGAAGCTTAAATTTGAAATGCATGATATATAATCAAGTTATTAAAATATTCAGAGTTGTTGTCTGGGCATAGCTTGCATTCCTCTAGATTAATATCTCTCTACATCATCATGTGGTTTTTTGATATATACTATAATTCAATTCACAAGAAAAAAGCATACTATTTTTTACCCTTACACTTATCTGCAAGAGCCAATTTATTTCCTGTCATGTTATTATGAAGTTGTATCAGTTACCTTGAATGGCTTCTTCTGTCATTAACTTCTGAGTTGCAGCATTTATGGGTGTAGGATTATTTCTCCTAAGTTGTTAAGTTGTTAAAGGATGGTATAAAACAAGATTTATCTACATAGGGAGACAAAATTATACCTGGTAAAAAATGGGTGGAGATGCAGGAGATACACTAGAAGGCTGTGTCCTCTCATTTTAAACTCTGTCTCATTTGCTCATCAATTTTGCCCAAGTGCATGTTTTGTTCTGATTAAGTGAGTGATTCTTGGTCATCATGGATTTTCATATTTCCTGTGTAAAGAAAACCCATGAGCAACAATGGGGACATTTAAAATGTGAAAGCTCAGGTGCACTATCGCTCCTATTGATATATTCCTAGCAACCATGTCAACATGTGGGGACTTGAATGAAAGAGGAGCTCTGCTTACCCTTGGACAAAAAAAGAAGTCCTGAGGGGAGGTTCTGAGACAAAGGGAGAGAAAAGAATTAGTTTCCTTGTTTGGAAATAAGAGGGAAAAAAGTTAGAAAAGGGACAATTTTAAGGAAAGCAAATTCCAAGACACATCACTTTCTGTATATAATGAAAAACAAAGCTTTATACAATGGAAAAATATATATATATATATAAAATTATACATAATACACAAGCATATATATATATATATATATACAACTCTAATCATACATATTTATCTTTAGCAGTATGCAAATTGGTACTGAAATGTGCAGGTAACTTTTATTCTATAGATAAGAAATTTCTCGTTTTCTTAATCCCCCCAATCTGCTTCTTAACCTCCAACTTATAAAGATCAGTATGCTGTCATAATTATTTTATACTTTTCTTAAAGCACTCATTGTTCATTATCTTCATAATCAGGAAAAAATAACAAATGTTGTGTTAGTGGGACAGTTTAGTTTATAGGGAAGTTGAAGATGTGGTTCCATACTAATGAGTAATGAACATAAGCTGCTGATTGCTCTTTTATTACTGAAAAGAAGAATATTTATTTACTCTGAAATGTTTGATGCTTCCTTAGGCAATATTTGAGTAGGCGTACCTGTAAGAAACACGGTCATTTACTTGATCTGATCTGAAATGATACCTAATTATACTGCTGTTCAACTGAAATGCTAAAATGTCAAAATGAATTCTTTTTAAGATAAAAGCAAATTGAGACAGTCATTACCATCTTGAAATAAGACCAGGGCATAGATTTATAGTGGAAAAGAAAACCATTAAGTAGATGAGATCAATAGATGTCAGGCACACAAAGGATTCTAGTGGCATCTCAAGAAAGAAGTGACTTCAACTCTAGACATAAGGATTTGTAAGTATAATCTAAAAGGTTTCACATCTAATTGTTGAAAAAAATCTAAAAGCCTTGAATGAGATAAATGTTAGACGACATCAGTTACAACGTGCCTTATTGTAACTACATGCATGTTGATATCATATTTTCTTAAAATGTATTGTTTTTTAAATGTTTTACATTTTTATTGTTACCTGAGTTTGAGTTATGTATAAAATCTCCTCTATAATTCCAAACCCTCATCATTTCATTAGTTTGCAGTTTCCATTCTGACAAATTAGAAAATATCTTAAAATTAATATGCTTTGTTGAATAATATCTAATATGCCTTCTGTATTCAAATTGCAATGTATGAAGTTCTTTCTACTGAAACTTAAAATTATTTGTATATGAAGTGTGCTTGGTTTTGTAGATCATAAATTAGCTGGAAAAAATTTTTTCAAGAATTAGTGTGATTATTTGAATTAATCGAAGATTTATTGAAAACTAGAGAAACTTCTATGGGAATTGTTTTTAGGTTATGTTCTAGACAAGATAAACTAATGATTAATGTAACACACTAATATACAGAAAATATATATTCCAATATAGATACACTAAAACAGTAAGAAGAGTATTGAAGCTACATGGTACACTGTTTTTTGGTTTGTTTTTCCTTCCATTGTACTTAATATTTCTAGGTATAGTGGGCTTACAAGGAGAAAAGTGAGGGAATTAGGTGAGGTTGTAAATATTTTTTTCCCAAAAGACCCAGAGAACTCAAGTATTTAAGATGTGAATCTTAAATTGTGCTTGTCTACATTGATGAGTTATATTTGGGGCTCATATTACAAATAATGGAGGGAGGAAAATTTAGAAGGTTCTAATTACCTTTGTTAGTTTCTCTAGCTCCTTCAACTTCTTGTTCTTGTTTGTTTTTTTTCTTGCTTTATATATACATAATCAACATATAAAACATTTATGAGTTTAAAGGGCACAGCCATGACTCAACACATGCTTACTCAGAAGAAATTACTCCTGATCTGTCCTTGAGCACATGATAATGATGAATCACTCACAGAGAATTTTAAATACCTAGTACCACCTAGTTATTCAAGCAATTCTATACATTTAATCTCCCTAAATTTCTCATCAGGTGTCTGAAAGATTACACCTTTAGACAAATACCTGCCAGTTTCTTCTATTCCCAAATCTGTGGCAATCATATTCCAGTTTCTATGATCCTGTGAATTTGACCTCGGTTCCAACTGCATGTAAAATGACATAGCAGCATCTTCCCATATCAGACTACTCTGGAGTCATTCATGATCACACATACACACACACATACACACACACACACACATACACACACACACACACACACACACACACACACACACACACACACACACACATATATATATATATATATATATATATATATATATATCTTGAATGGTGAGATTGTCTTTATTTTGATCTCTAAATTAGGTGGGCATGTATGTGAGTATGTTTGCTGTATCATTTGGCATCTTTTTTCTAAAATTAGTTTATGCCTTTGATTTTATAAGCAGTTCTGGGCTCATGAAACAGTCAAAGCAATGCACAGATTCTAAATATTCATCCTCTCTACAGTTCCCTCAGCTATGAGCTTTATACAAGTGTGGAATGTTGATAAACCCAATGAGCAACTTGTAGAGCATTGTATTTTCAATAATGACAACACTTTATGTAAATAGTAATATTATCTTCATCCATTAACCAAATGATGGATATTCTCATTTATTACATGTGCTGACTTTTTAAATCAATGATTCTCAACCTGTGTGTTGTGCACCTTTGAAAAACTTCTGTTTCCAATAATATTTATGTTAGGAATCATACTTGTGGAAAAATTACAGTTATTAAGCAGCAACAAAAATAATATTCTGGTTTGGGTTTATCAAAATACAAGGAACTGTTTAAAGGGTCACAACATTAGGAATGCTGAGAACCACTGTTTTATATAATCCTATCCTGAACATAGATGTACCAAAGTCTACTTGAAATTTTCATGATTATATCACACACACACACACACACACACACACACACACACACACACACACACACACACATATATTTCTAGATCATAGAGCTGTTCAAAACTTTAGTTTTGTAATACAGTCATATAATTTTTCATTGTTTCTAGCCAATTTTAAGGTTGAAGTATATATGTTATCTTACATATCATCCCATGCATTTTTTAGAATTCACTGGTAGATAATTGCAAGATTTTCTCCATATGGCTTGTAGGCACTGTTTTCAGTACAGGTTTTTTGTTTGGTTATATTAAGATTGTTCTCAATTACACATTTATTTCTTTATGTGTAATTGATACCCTGTTCATAGATTTTAGAATCTCTAGACAATGTGCACTTAGTTATTCCTGCTCTTTCAATAGTCAAAGGATGAAAAACTTAACTACTTCAAATAAAAAGCAAATGCAGAATATTTTCTTTTGTGCCTTTAAGCAAAGTTAAATAATTAAAACAGAAACACTACCCATAGTAGTCTAATATATATGATCATATAGAAGAACTCAATTTAATAATGAGTTTTGATGATATGTTTTAAGGAACTGATCATAGTTACTTTTCTACCACCAGTTGGTAATTGTGCTCAGAGTGAAAGGTAATTGACAAGATTCTGTACATACATTTGAGCATCACAGTTATGGATTCAGTTCATGAATACACGTAAGAGATAAAATGCAATCAAACTTCCAGTTGCAACATGTGGAACATTTGGTAATGCTCCCTAGTCATGTGGAGAACATGTTCATAATATGGCAAATGTCAATTCTTTCTTCTATAATATGGTAAACAAGTGCCATTTGTTTAACTACTACTGCTAACCAAAGAATAGATATATTTCTTCCTTTACTGGTAGAGATAAGACAAGTCATCTCTCTTGACTCTTCTGGGACTTCAACAACTGCTGCTGTTCAGACACATCATCTGGCTGGAACCTCCAGAGGCCGACTTGATCAGGCCATGACATCTGCAACTGAAAGTCTCGAGATACTCCAAAGGCAGATTAACTGTCTTGCTGGGATCATGTTCCAAAACAGAAGAACACTAGACCTAATAATTGATGAACATGGGGGAACTTGCTTGGTATTGGGAAAGAATGTTGCTTCTTTGTAGACAAATCATATCTTGTTAAAACTAATGTCAACACCCCCAGAATACTCCACAAAGACCTCCTATCCAAATTCCAGCCCAGAGAGGAAATTAGCTGATTCCATAACTAACCCCTTGTTTTCTTGGATCCTACCCTTTATCACTACTCTGATTACACTGTTTCATTTTAATGTTTACTGCCTGCCTTATTTAGTTCCTCCTGTAACAGATTACCATCATTGCTAAAATTACCAACAATCGAGTCATGGTTCACTACCAGGCCCTAGACCCTTCTGACACAGGTGACAGGTTCCTCAAGGGTTATGATAACACCACACCATTATAAAATAAAAAGGGGGAGATGTTGGAAGATTTTTGCTGACTGGTAGAGGTCACAGTCTCCCCATGGCCTGGCAGCTTATCTCAAGATCTCCATAGTATGGGGCTCCTTCCCTCCAGCCCAACTTCCTACCTCTACCTGTCCTTATCTGGAGAATGTCCCTGGGCCTAGAGTACTGACTTTATCTGAAAGCTGTCTCTAAATGAGATACCTGTCTCTAAACAAGAACCTGACTTATTTTTAGCTTGAAACCTGGCATAGATCCATGCCAGAAGGCTTCCTTGCTGCACATAGGATAACTAAGACTTGTTCTCAAAGCCTTATGGTAGGAGTATACCGCTTAATTCAAATTAGGGTTTGTCCCCAGGCTCTCCAATCTTATGTATTATTTATACTCTGGAATAAAGTTGAGCTGATTCACCGAAGTCTGTCTCCCAGAGGGCTGTCTCCATTTTTGCTCATGGGCCACATACAAAGCTTTCTGTTCCCACTACTGCCTCTTGCCCTCTCGATCTGATGGCCAACAGGCCAGGAAGGAAAGAGGACCCTCTCACACACATTTTTTGCTTATTATATTATTTTCTCTTTTTTGTCTCTCTTCACTATCTGCTTAACACCATAGTGACATTCAACAATAGTAGAGAATGCTCAGTCATTTTTCTATGAACAAGGCGGCTGTGACATATTTTATTTGAAAAGACATGTGTATGAGACAAATTTTGTTTAGTTGCACTGTACAGTGCTGTGGGTCATTAGTCCAGTGTTAGGAATCAACCATGCATAGCACCCACAGAAAAGACAAGGTAAGTCGTCAATCACTACATGAGCTTTAAAATACTAAAACATTTATAGTGTGTGACAATGCTATGTAATAGATGGGACATGTCTGAATTTATGGATTCATAATATTTGAAGGAAAAAGCATGGTGAGACTCAAAATAATCCATTTATAGTCATGCACCTCCATAACACACAAATATCATTTCTTCTTGACTATTTCTTGTTGCTTTACACAATTCAAAAGACAATAGGCCATGATCAATATAAAAGTAAGCTGTGGTAAAAATGATTAAGGAACAAAAGTATTTTAAATACTTTTTAACAAAAGTATTGTAAATAAAATCAGGTTTTTCACCCTGATCAGTATGGATAATTAAAAAATATATTAATAACCAAATTTTTTTAATGCAAGTTTCATTTTAATTGACAAAGTATAAGTAGAGCCTTATAAGGGTATAATTTTATATTTATTTTTTCCAAAGTGTGAACCATTCCCTACAAAACGGTATATGGACATATAATTTATTTTCAATTGATGTGCATATTCTATTGCCAAATTATCTCCCTGGGACCATTTTATGTAGCTCTCCAATTGCTGGAGTGTATGAATCATTGTACAATCATTGTACAATAGTTTTGCTGTTACAGAATGCCAAATTATAAGACCAATCCCTAGCCTTTTTAAAAAAATATTGTTATTATTATTTTATTAAGAAAATTTTTTCATTCATTTTACACATCATTCAAAGATCCTCCTCTTCCCTCCTCCTGCCCCCCCAACCTCCCCCTCCCAACCCACCGCCACTCCCATCCACAAGAAGACAAGGCCTCCCATGGGGAGACACATTCAGTAGAGGCAAGTCCAAGCCCTTCCCCCTGCCTCAAGGCTGCACTAGGGTAGTGGGCTGCATCATAGATAGTAGGCTCCACAAAGCCTGATCATGCATCAGAGATGGATTCTGATCCGATTGCCAAGGGGCCCCAAGCAGATAAAGTTATACAACTGTCTCACCATGCAGAGGGCCTAGTCCAGTCTCATGTAGCTATGCAGGCTCCACAGCAATTCATCCAACTTTCATGAGTTCCCTTTAGTTTGGTTTGGTTGTCCCTGCAGGTTTCCCCATCATGATCCTGATGTACTTGCTCACAGAAACCATCTTCTCTCTCTTTGACTAGACTCCTGGAGCTCTATCTAGTGATTGGTTGTGGATCTCTGCATCTGTTTCCATCAGTCATTGAAGAAAAGGTCTGTGATGATAGTCAGGGTATTCACCGGTCTGATCTCTGGGGTAAGCCAGTTCAGTTCAGGCACCCTCTCCACTATTGCTAATAGCCCAGGCTGGGGTCATCCTTGGGGATTCCTGGCAACTTCCCTAGCACCGGGTTTCTCTTTATCCCCATTATATGTCTCTCTATCATGGTATCTCTTTCATTGCATTCCCCCTCCCTCCCTGTTCCAGATCAAACATCCCATTCCCTTATGTTCTCATCCCCTACCTCCTACCCTCCATTGCCCTCCCCTAATCCCCAGTGAAGAAATCATTAAATATCAACAGTGACTGGTTTAGTAAACAATTATAGCTCTAGCATTATGGTCTCTCTATTCTTTATAAAACCCTTCATCATGAACCCATCTAAATTTAGATCATTAATCTTGAACTCATGAGAAAATTAATCTTTTTTAGCCATAGTTGCTTTCCCATTTGAACTTAGGATTTCTGGACTTTCTTCTTCTTCTTCTTCTTCTTCTTCTTCTTCTTCTTCTTCTTCTTCTTCTTCTTCTTCTTCTTCATCTTCTTTTTTTTTTCTTGTATACATGTCCTTCATATTGTCCTACCTAGGATTTGATTGTTTAATCCAGTTTTTATTTAAAAACATGTATATACATTTCTACTTATTTGTTAGTGGTTTTATTGCTAATTTAATTACAGTTCCAACTGATACCAGATCTACAGGTCATCTCTGATTTTGTTTATTCACCTACATGAAGATTTCACTGATTTCCATAATATTTATTTTGGCACATTTTAATTACCTTATAGATTGTTTTCTTTCAAAAACCATTTATTTTATCTTTATTTATGTGTATATTTTTATATTTTTGTGTGATTATGTGTGATTGTGAGTGCAGGTGACCATGGAGCCCAGAAGAGTGTATCTGATTCCCTGGAGCTCAGGTTACAGGGTGGCTGTGAGTTGTACCATATGAATTCTGGGAATAAAACTCTATAAGAGCATGCTCTTCACAGAAGCCTCCATCCAGTTATTAGATTGTGTTCTCTGTAGTTCATTGTGTAGTCTGAAAAAATGTGATCTGGCTTAAAAAATATTTTAGAATCACTCATTTTATTTTATGACTCTTCTGTCTACACACATATATATTTATCAAATACATTCCATGCCTAGTACCCAAGAAGAGGCAATCAGATCCCCTAAAACTGGAGTTACAGATGGTTGTAAACAGCCATGTGGGTTCAGGAAAATAAAACCTAGACACGCAGAAAGAGCAGCAAGTGCTACTAACTTTGTTCAATCTCTGAAGCCCTCAGAATTGACTTTTGCAAGTATATGTCAGAGTCTTCTGAATTGTCTTTATTATTCAAGTCAGAGAAAATAAATGATTTAATATAGTCTAATTTATAAGTATTTTTTATGAATTACATTTTAACTATTGTATCTAAACAACCATCTTCATTCTCAAGGTTATATAGGTTTTTATCTGTATCATTTTTCTAAGATGTTGCCAAATCATTACCTTAGAACTCTCACTTTGCCTCATACTCCAAAATATACAATTAAAGATAAAGTAGATATTCAATAAACAAGAAAGAAACTTAAGTTGTTACTCAAGGACACAGATTGTGACTGCTTTGTCAATAGTCTACCTAATAACAATTTGATTAGACCATTTAACCTCCAGTTTTTATTTTTAAATTGACAGAATAGAGACAGAAAGAATCAGAAAATAAAATCCCTCATTGTAAGTACTGAAGTCATATTGATCCCAGAGAGCACATATTATAACTAGTAGAGAAAGGCTTAATAAGGAACTATTTCATCATATCTGTGGAATATTAGTAACAATATATTCGTTACAGTTAGAATTTGATTTTGGTTACAGAGGCATACTTATTTAATAGAATGTGAGTTATAGTTAATATTTTTAGTCAAACTTTGCAATTTCACTAGTAATTATCTTCCTTCTTATAATTATCTTCCATATTATTATATCCTCAATTTCATATCCTTCAGATTTCTCCTGTATTTTTATAGAGGTAAATGACTATGTAGTAGATGGAAATGAAGATTCAGTCTGAAATATTAGCTACATGAAGAATCTCTAGTGCTTACAAATATAGCTACTACTTTGGGTTTGCACTTCATAATTAATAGAGAAACAAAATTCTTAATATTAATGTGTCTAAGCAAGAATTATATGACATTATTCTTTAAACAGGGCAAGTATTTGAGTGAAAGTTGACACAGCACAGCCTGATTGAATTTCAAGTTCTTATACAATAGAACCTTTATACACTAAAAATTTCCCATCATCATTGTATCTTACAACTCCATTAACAATTTGGATTTTCACATATGAAGCTTTTACTTAAATGATACACATAAAATTTCTAAATGTGGAAAAGTAAAATCTCCCATATATCACTTTTTTTTTCTCAAGACAGGTTTTTTCTGTGTAGCCTTGGCTGTCCTGGAACTCACTTTGTAAATCAGGTTAGACTTGAACTCATAGAGTTCTGCCTGCCTCTGCTTTGGGAGTGGAAACCTCTGCTTCCAGAGTGCTGGGATTAAAAGTTTCCTGCTTCTGCTTCCTGACTGCTGGGGTTAAACGCATATGCTACCACCACTTGGCTCACTTTTTTCTCTATAAATCTATGACTTAATCATCTTTTAAAATATCATGATTAAACATATTGAGACTATCTTCATAATCAGATGTGTACTATCACAAATGTGTTTCAAAATTTTTTATAATATGCTTATAATTAACACATCTTATGTAGTTTAGAATTGGTTTATTCAAAATATGTGGAGTTTTTTTTACCTTAACTTGGCTATGATTCTGGTCTTACCTGGATACTCTGACATGTCAGTATGTTATATAAATCTTGCACAATTGAGAAGCAACTCTATGAGAATTACTGTTTTAATTTCTTTTACTAATATTATTTTTAATGTTTTAGATGAATACAAAAGTTTTTTCTCATAAAAGTTATGATAAATTAATTTCATTTACTTAATCCATAATAATAAGCATACATTTTAAAAATCTAAAAAAGTAAAAAACTTGGGTCACTTTTGTATTGCTGTATTTGATTGACATAATATATTCATGACAATTTCAAAGAACACAATTTCTTATATAAAAGCTATTCTCTTAAAACGTTCATACTAAAATAACATCACATACATATTTCTTTGCAGATTAAAGTAGTTTGAAATGCCAATAATTTTACTAAGATATATTTTTAAAATGCACAGATCGAAGTGAAGTATACCTATTTATGCCAAAGGATTATATACAAAATTGGTTCTTGTGATTTTCATAGTTTACTAGAACTGTCTAACATGAATAATTTCTACCTTTAATAACAATTGTTAAGTCATTGCATTTTAGCTTTGTGTTAGCATATATAACACAGTACCAAACTGCATAAATATAATGAATTAACTTGTTTCACCTATTTGATTTATTTCAATAGCTTCACAAAGATAAAAGTATACATATCAATGTATTTCCATGCAGCACAGCTAAATCTTCATTCATCCTCTCTTTTTTGAAAGAATATTGAGGGAAGCCTTTTCTAGTTCTGTAAAAGACAACCTACATTACTAAGTGCTTTTAGCCTTCTGTGTAGTAACAGAGCTTCTTACTACCATATAACTGCAACTCAGCAAAAGTTTGCCATTTTTTCTCCATTGCTCCCCTCCTTATCTGTCCCCAGGCTCTGTTAACCATTCTTCCTTAATATATGATAACAGGGAGATTTTAAGAGGACTTTTCTTTCTATAGATTCTCATCAGCGCTTGTCTTAACACTACAGTGATATGGTATCTCATTTTCACTCTAATTTTATTTTTCAGATGATTATTAATGCTCATCATTTAATCTATTGTTGATTATATATTGTGTTATTATTGTTTCTGTTGAGATTTTTTTGGTTTATTATATGTTACAAATATTAAATACCTATCAACTCAATAGTTTTCAATTATTGGCTCCTATTCTGTTGATTTTCTCTTAATTTTAATGATGTTTGTTGATAATAAACAATAATTAATAACTAGTAGCATTTTGCAATGAAATATAATTTGAACTTTGAGGATTTTTAAAATAAAAGTTGCCAAGGTGCTCTCAGTTCTTTTCTTTAGCTTTAGATAAGCTAATCTTTATGTTAGGCAGTTATTAACAGATCATGCCTGCTGGCTTCTTTAGATTACTCAGTGTAGATATCTTAACTACTTTAGATCAGATAATCTTAGTTGGTTCTCATTAAGAAGAATGCCTAGAGTACATGCATTACTAGCTATACAGTTCAAATATTTTGGATTTCACAGCTGATGCAATTTCACCAATTTAGTACATATTAATTCATCAAATTGATCAAATTCAGGACTGCTATCAACATATATTGTTCAACTTCATACCTGTTATTTATGCATCTTGTTGAATCTCACTCAAAACTGTTATGTGAAATTTAAATGAAAAACAAATTGGTCTAAGAAGCTTCGTCTTTTTGAATTCATTCTTCTCTCATAGAGTACACCCTGTACTGTAGCCCCCACCCTTGCTCCTCCAGTCCCTCTCTCCACCTCTCCTCTCCTTAAATCCACTCCTCCTACATTTCCCTTAAGAAAAGAGCAGGCCTCCCAGGGATAGCCAATGAAGAAGATATAAGAAGATGTAATAAGATAAATCATTTTTAAAGTCAATAAATAGATATACAACTAGTCAAAGCACTGAAAATAAGAGAGTGTGCAGACTTAAACAGGACATCCATATCACACCTCCCCATATATGACTCACAGAAAATCACAGAAGAGGATGTGGAAAGAATGTTGGAGCCAGAGTACGGCGAGGGATGCTATGAAATGCTGTCTTCTGGACACAGGGGTATTGCACTGAACAGCTTAGAACAGCCAAGGATAGCTACCTCATATTTGCACTGTAGGAAGCATGTAAGTCCTTGTGCTAACAAATAAGTGCTACGGGAACCTGGGATGTTACATACAAAAGGCTTTTCCTTCAAAGGAAAGGATGCAAAAACCTGTTATCTGTCCAGTAGGTTTTGAGAAGACATGGCTGATAGCTTGCTGAACTTTGCACTATTTATGTGTCAGAGATCACACATGATCATCCCCCCAGACACTTTTCATGAGCTTGTATTTATCCACTCCAGACCTTTATTGCAACATCGTTTCGTTTTGTTTGTTTGTTTGCTTATTTCTGTTTTTTTTTTCTTCAGGCAATCAATAGAACCCAGAATAGGGAAAGTGTCATCATGTACTTTACAAAGAGTTTAGATGTCTTGCTTAATCTTTGTTTATGTTCTTTGTTCCCCAAGGGATTTTATGTATAGTTTAATGTACACAAGGAATTGAGTTGAATATCCACAAGAAAGTTTTCCCTAAATCATGCTGTGATTAATAATGCCTAGAATAACGTACTTGTGGTCAGAGTCCTAAAGTTTGAACCAACAGTGGCTCCTTAGTCATGTTGAACACAACTGCCTTCTTGCTTCCCGTGGGTCATTATTCTGCTGGCCTTGGTGGTCACAGTGACTCCAGCAATGTACAATATTAAGTCAACAAAAATTTGAGCATAGTTTTCAGAGGCTCTCTGCATATATATACATAGGCATAAGGAATGGGAAACAGTGAGTTACTTTTTTAAAAGATAGGAAGTTGTGAGAGGGATATATTGAGTGGGATATCAGTGGATTTTGAGAAGGAGATACAGAGGTATGATTATATTTTATTGTATATATGTATGAAATGCTCAAGAATGAAGAAAACATTTTAGAGAGATAATATTTTGATGTATCATTCAAATAAAATAAAACATTCATTTTTTACACAAATCTATGGTTTTTAAATATCTGACAAAATATTACTTCATGGTTCCTATTATTTTGATATATTCTGTGAACCAGTGCTCTTTATCTTGTTCTTCTTGATGCATACTTTTTATTTTCTTTCACTATTTTATAATTGCTTCTTTTTCCTCTTATAGCTGATGCTTATGAGGACTTTTTTGCTTCTATCTTTAAATTTGCTCATTTACATAAAATTATCTCATCTTGTTTTCTTGTTTTTTTCTATTGTAAATAGATTTGTCAGTAGGTGTATTTGTGGGGGTTGTCTTTGTTTCTTAGATTTATAATTTTCACTATTGTAAGCTTCAGCGTCATTTCTTTAAATCATTCTTTTTTTCATCTTTATATGAGGACTTCAATTTCAAATGTATTTAACTACTGGGAGTTTCTCCAAAACTCACTAGTTATATTTTGGATGGCTTGTTTTAGTGTGTTTCCTGCAATTCCACAGAAAATATTTTAGAAAGATTTTTTTCTTTTCTCTCCCATCTTTATTCATCTTTTTTCCTGTAGTTTCTCGTCTATTTTAATCACATATAAAACACTTTTCATTTTATATTCTATCTGACATATATACAATTTAATTTGTGATTTTAAAATACATGTACTCTATCTCCATCTGCTGCTTATGGAGACTTCTAATCAATTTCCCATGACTGAATTTCATTTCCAGAACTAACTTAATAAGCTCCATTTTAGACATATTTTTCATCTGTGACAAATATCAGAGAGAAACAATTTAGAAGAGGCAGATTTTGTTCTGATTCGTGGTTTTAGCATTTTCTGTGTATGGTCACTTAATTCCTTTGTCCCCTGCTCCAAGGAGGCAATACACCATGGAAGGTGAGCCGGGGCTTAGCAAGCTTTCTGAACTCATTGTACTAGCGAGGCAGAGAGATGGAAAGGACAAGGTGGCAGTGAATATGCATTCTTTGTGACTGTGTGTCCTCTCTGTGTTCTACTTCCTACCCTATCAACAACTCTCCAGAAGGCCTTCAGATGGTCAGGATCTCAAAACTGTGTGTTTAAGCAGTGCAAGGAGAACTCTTATATCACAGCCACGCCATAATCCCCTTTCTCTGAAGACAGTTATGGTAGAGGTCAGATATTCAATAGATGGAGGCACAAAGAGGCAGCTTAGTAACAAACCTCTACCAAACACAAAGCATTTTTTTCTATTTTCTTTATAAAACTAAAAATCCAAGTTCTTATCAAAAGTTGTGCTAGACTATGCACTATTGATTCCTGTCCTGTCTTTAAAATTGACACAGGGTTTAGTTTTCAGTGATGAGCTATCTCATTACACTATTGTCCAGTTTATATCAGTCAAAATATCTGAGCATTCTTTATGCAGAAATGTAAAGACTGTCTACAGTCCAAAAAGTAAGAGTTTATTCATTTTTAAATATTGCTCTACTTCTTCCCATGACACTGTGGTTCTTGATGTTTCAAAGCCCTCAACAATCCATCTAAAATGGCTATTTTTTATTGTCAAAGTATGGGTTTTGTACTTCCTACTTGTAATTGCTTTGTCTTCAAGGATCTGTTCAAATACAAATTCACCCCTTCCTTTGCGTGGCAGCTATCCAAGGATACCTTCTTGTTCCTTGACAACCATTTCTTTCCTTTATTTCTCTTCCTTAGAAGTGTATACACATTGAAGTTATATAAATATGAAAATTTTAATGCTTTATAGTGCTCTACAGGTCACATGGAGGATCAAAACCTTGATCATAATTAGAATTAAACTTCTGCTTGAAATGAGGATGTCTCAGACATTTATGAGTGGCTTGTAACATCAATGTTAGCTCCTTCCTGATGTCTGGAATTTTTTGGACTTCAAAAAATTGTAGTTTCTTTCCTTTGCTATCAACCTGTTTTTACATTATGTAGGTTTTATATGAATGGATTTAGGGATATATAGTGGGTGCAATATTTTAATTTATTTTCTTTGCTATATTTTAGCACCTTGATACAGGCCCCCAATAAGAGAAAACTACATCTACAGTGGAGTATGACATTGAACTTCTGATCTTACTGCCTCTACCTGTTTAGAGGGCGTCATCACTGCCAGTCTAAAAAGTTCTGGGTACCAAGGTCAATCATTCCATTTGCTAGACAGACACTTAACCAACTGAGCTTTATTCCAGATGCTGAATGCTTATTGATGATATGAATATGTAGCATGAGTGCTTTGTTTTATTACCAGTTAGGGTAGTTCCTTGGATATGCATGCAAGCAAGCACACATATTTTGTTTTATATGTTTATCAATAAATATTTTCAAAATTTGTTGATTTCAATTTACTAAATGTATTTCAAATACAAAATAGACACACACACACACATATACACAGTCACACATATATGCACTCATAAAATCATCAATACAATCTGCTCAGCCTTTATTGTGTTTCTTGGATGTATGTTTTCAGGGCAGATCATTTATTATTGGATAATCAATTGGTGTGCTCTTCCTTGAGGAAGACAATATTCTTGTTAATTTCATTTTAAGTTACCATATTTATCACTTTGTTACTTATAAGTAACATTACATAGGTTGAGATGTTTATGGTTATTCTTATGTATCTATGTGATATATACAATATTAAATATTATATGTAAAATTCATATGCAATATATAATTTATGTGATCTATATCATATACATCATATATATATATATATATATATATATATATATATCAATAATTAAGGAAAAATGCAGCCATGAAGTTGAAAGAGAGCAAGGAGGGTTACACAGGGATCTGTGGAGGCTGAAAGGGAAGAAATGCACTTATATTCTAATTTCACAAACTAAAATAAATAACAATAAAAATCCTGTGCTGAAATTTTTCATGTACTCTATGTACTGAGCTTGAGCGTGTGAAATCACAGAAATCTGGGGTGTTGGCAAAAATCCTAATGCAGTTAGGCATTGCTCATGGCTTCAGTGACTTCATGATCTCCATGAGTTGTGTCCTCTAAGTAACTAGTTCCATTGGTACCTAATTCCAGGGGATAAATAAAGTGGATACCTTCAAAATGAGATGTATTTATCTCTCAGGAACACAGAAATTATTTCTGAATAGGAAGTATTAGGAAATAAATTACCAAAGCTTCAGAATCCATACACCTGTTCCTAATCACCATGTGTCAGAGACTCTTTGGGATATCCTTTCTCAATGTAGCTATGATGACTCAGTTTCTTGTGATCTTTAAAAATAAAGAAATTAAAGTAGTTGGTGAATTTTAATACAGAATTAAAGTAGTATTATTCAGATAATTTTAAAATTGTGTAAAAATTTACAAAGTTATTCAGGACCTGAAAGGACATGACTCCTTTATTAAAGTTCTTACTTTGCAAATAATATAACCTCAGCTTGGATGCCCAGAGTCCAAGTGAAAGCCTGGTGCAGTGGTGCGCAGTACACCGCAGTGCTGTGGAGGCTAAGACAGCAAGCCTTGCTTGCTTTTGCTCTCTGGCCAGGAAGTGTAAGTTCAGCCAGGGATTGTTTGAAAAACTAAGATGGAGAACAAGAGATGAAGGGATCTACAAGGACTCTGGCTCTTCAAGAAGTGTGGGTGTGCACATGTATCCATAAAAATAGGCACCTACATGTACACACACACACACACACACACACACACACACAAGAAAAGAAGTCATTCTGATGTTTAGGAAATATGTAATCTCTAGAATTGCCATGTTTTACTTGGTGTTTCTTTGTTTTCACACAATCAAAAAAATGCTTTGGGGGTACAGAAAATGGTAAGAGGCATACATTCCGTTTATAGAATACATAATTTCTGGGATGTAAATACATACTTTAGAAACATATGGTATAACTATACTCAGCCATTTTCAATTTCTCTATTTGTGTATAAATTTTTTCATTTTTGCAAATAAAATGCAAAGTAGATCCCCATATCCTGTATTAGAGACAAGTGATGTCCACCAACACTTACAAACTCTGAAAATAGCTAATCATTGGCATTTGTTTAAAACTTTTCTTTCAGTTTTAATATATACAAATTTGTAGTTAGTTTACACTATTTGTTTATTTTTTACTAAAAAACAATTCAGTTATAAGTCATAAGGAGCATTTTTAAATTCCTAGAAAAATTTTTTAGTGCTTCAAATAAGAATAGGTTGGTTATGTCACAGAAAATAGGTAATGCATAATTAACATACTTATTACAATGTTACATTGAAGGAAAAGTTTGTTCAATATTAGCAAAATTGTGTCTTTTATTTTAACATGGTGAATATTATAAAATTGTTCTGAAAATTTCATTACTAATGTGTATATTTAATTTCAATTTTAAAATCTTTCCTAGTGTTTTTAATGAACCAGAAATAATTTCAACAAAAGGAAAATACTATCATAGATTATAATACTCAACATTACTTAATAGTTATTCTTTTAATTTTGGATTACTAATTTTTATATAGACAATGTTCATATCATTTTTATAATTGACATTTGAAATACATTGTGAAGTGAAGAACAGACTTGTTCAAGAGTATATGTATAAAAAAATGCTTACATGAATCTATGAACTCGGCCATCCATAATATAGATGATCAAATTATTAATGATGATTGAATAGGTGAGTGCTTAGCACTTTATGTTTGTACCTTAGAGTTAGGGATTAACTTTCATTCTTTTTATCTCAGTAAATGCCTTGTGTTTTCTTTGCAATCTTTCTTTCTTTACTCGGTAAATATGACAGTTAAATAAAAATTTTATTATGTAATTTTTAAAAATAAAGCATATAATACACAGGTATTAATAAAAAGCTTTAAAGTAAACCTTTTGAATTGATTTTTTCATCATAATCACTTCATGTTAGTGGTGTTACTGAACTGTTTGCAGTTCTTGGGGTATTTTGGTAATGAATGGCTTGTTTGACTTTGTGTATTTGTAGCTACAGTATATATCAAAGCAAATTGCATGCAAAAGGCAATCTTCCTGTTAATATATTATACCATTTAAAAATACTTTAAGGACTATAAAATAATAGGCTTCGGTTCATAAGATATGAAAATTGGTTCATTATGAGGTTTGTAGGCAAATGGATGGATCTAGAAAAAATCATCTTGAGTGAGGTAACCCAGACTCAGAAAGACAAACATGGTATGTACTCACTCATAGGTAGATACTAGATGTAAAACAAAGGATGACTAACAGGATCACCCAATGACAGAGAAATGGATGAGATCTACATGAGCAAACTAGACATGAGGGGGGTTAATGAAGGGCAAGGGTCAAGAGAAAGAGAGCTTAGGGGAGCGGGAGATCCCAGCTTGATCAAGAACAGAGAGGGAGAACAAGGAAAAATAGACCATGATAAATGAAGACTCCGTGGGAATAGGAAGAAGCAAAGTGCTAGAGAGGTTCCCCAGAAATCCACAAAGATACCTCCACAATAGACTACTGGCAATGGTTGAGAGAAAACCCGAACTGGTGATCATCAGATGGCCAAACACCCTAACTGTCGTGGTAGAACTCTCATCCAATGATGGAAGCTGATACAGAGATCCATGGCCAGGCCCCAGGTGGAGCTCCGGGAGTCCAATGTTTGGGAGGTCCCCAGGCAGTGAAACTGGGACTTGTCCTTAGTGCATGAGCTGGCTGTTTGGAACCTGGAGCCTATGCAGGGACACTTTGCTCAGCCTGGGTGAAGGGAGGAGGGGACTGGACCTTCCTGGACTGAATCTACCAGGCTGAGCTGAATCCCCAGGGGAGTCCTTGCCCTGGAGGAGATGGGAATGGGGGGTGGGCTGTGGGGAGGGCAGGGGGGCAGGAAGAGGGAGGACAGGGGAATCTATGGCTGATATGTAAAATTAAATTAAATTATAAAATAAAAAAGTCACAAACTGCATTGGCATCCCCTAGAATCTTCGAAAACTCTGTATGTGTCTGTTTTTCATAGTCTGTTAGTAAGTGGTCCACATAATTTTTGAAATAAAGAGATTTGTCTAAATTTTCTTTATAGAATATGTATCATATATACTAGATTACAAAACATCTTCTACTGTCACTTAGAATAAATTTTCTAATAGAATTTTTAAGACAGAAATCCATATTTCTGTAAGGAATACAAGAATTTGAAAACTAATTTAAAAGATAAACAATCCAGCCAAGGAGCTGTCAAGATAGAAATCGTGAGTGATGCTTTTTCATGGAAAAACAAAATGACGTTTCATTACTAAGTCTGTTTCCACTCCTGTGACCTTTAGCAGCCTCTTCAATAACCTCAGAAGTTTGGAGGGAATGCTACTATACAAGCCGAGTCTGGACCAAGTATTCACTTTTTGAAAATGTCGGAAATCTAGTGAGGCTTTTCCGTGATGCTGATGATCATAATAACTGAATATTCAAATATAATTTCTTTTCTGTGTCATCTTGAGATTGTAGAGGCATGTAGGATGTACACACGCAATATATACATATAAATGTATTAATATATGTGTATATGAAATAAATAAATATATATATATAAATACTCTGGAATATAGCTTTAGTAGTAGTGTATGCTAGATTTGTAATAGGACAGTAGGAAGATTGATAGTCTAATAAAATTTGAAAAGGATTTTACTAGCATTGTGCCTTCAAAACTGTATTATTGCTTTGTAAATATATATTTACAAAATCTCTGTCATCTATTAATCTACCTAATTATGCATCCATCCCTCTTTTTCAAGACATTGGTTAGTAAACCATCAAAATATTTTCCCCAAAATAACAATACTGTGTGTATATTTGTTGAAATGTGCTTTATAATTCCTGAGTAGCATATGATTCTTCTTCCTTTGTGTCTACTCATTTTAAATTCTTCAGCTTTAACTTTTCTTTTTCTGTCACGGAGCTAAATAATAATCCAGAGATTGCTGTTGTGGGACACACACTGTCTGCTGTGCCATTCAGCACGGAAAGGAAGTCACCTGTGGCTAGTTTGAAGTTTGTTCCTGAAATAGATGGGGATCTGCCATCACCTGCCTTACGCAATAGAGGCCAAACAATCCCTTTTATCTCAGCCAGGCTAGTGGGGGAGTTTTTGTTTAATCGTGATGAAAAAAGATCCCAGGGTAAAGGCAAAATGGGTTCCCTGCAGAATCAAAGCCTCCAAATGGTCATAAAAAATGTATGCAGGCAAACATCATTTATACAGTATTGCTTTAGAGCAGATTACAGGGCTCGTGTTGTGTGCCATAGACTCCAAAGGGGAATTAGGTGGAAAATAGTTTCTACTTCCTTGGAAGTTGTCTCTGAAAAATATACCTAAAACAGTTGCTAGAAGTAATCCCTGAGCAGAGTTTGAAATCACACTGCCTTAAAGAACAGCACACACAAAAGAATAAAAATTCAACACAATCTTCTACAATATATTTTTTAGATAACAAAAAATAGCTGTTTCATAAGAAAAGAATGTATGTTTATTACGATATTTTGTTAATTCAAGAGAGTGATATATCATTAAGCCATACTCTTAAGAATAAAAGTAACATGAAAATGGTAGATATTTGAAATACAAATTTGCCATCTTAAGGGATTCATTTTCATGGAACATTGAATAATGTGTAATATAGTTCTACATCTGTAGAAGAATATCACTGCTGTCACAATAAAATCTATGTTGTTTGTGTGTATTACTAGACATATTTAGTCAATGACAGTTTTTGACCATCAAAATCATAGACAACAAGAGGATTTAAATTACACAAGGAAGGTAAAACATTTCAGTTTATTTAAAGAGAATATCCTTAACAGTTGAGTACGGTGGCCCATGCTTCTAATCCCAATAGAGGAAGGAAGATAGTTTTAGGTTTGTGTAGAGAATTTTAGGCCTGTTAGCCTACACAGCAAGATACTGTGTTTAAAAAAATCAGAAAATTATCTTATCTTAAAAACTGTTAATCTTATCTCTAACATCATCATATCAACATAATTACAATCAATAAGAAATATTTTGCATTTTCTTACATAATGCTTTTGCAGACATACTGTTTTTCCATACTGATGATTATTATACAAATTAAGTAATTAGTTTTGTCATATCACTCATAATGAGCTCTTAGGAGAGGGATTTGATGGAGTCATCACATTTAAGAGTGAATATTTCTAGGTCTTTCATTTTCTTCATAATGTTTGGCTGTGGGTCTCTGCATTTGTTCCTTCTTACCCTGCTTTAAAAAAATCACAATATTAATTAATTATAATTTCAAGTGAAATTACAATTTCAAATAATAGTTGTTTAGAATAGTAATTAAATTCTTTCTTCAAATAGTCCCTTAACAGTTTTAACAAAAAATACAATGCATTTTAGAAATCTGCAATATTTTCAAGATTTACTATTAGCAATAACAAAGATTAATTGCTTTCTTAAACCTCAGCAAAGTATCCTGATGCTCTATGATATGTAATGTTCTTTAATTGGCACATAATCATAGCAACTTTCTCCTACTATATCATATATTGTGTAGAATGGAAGCAATTTTACAGGAAACTTCGTAAGTACTTATTAAAAAATCTATTACCTAACTTTCCTGTAGTCCACAAATTCATTTACTACTGTAAAATACTACTATTCATTAACTCTATAATATAACTTTTGTCTTTTTTTGTGTTGCTGAATAATATAATATTTTAATGTACAATATCTCTAGCATATTTTCATCTTTGATTTATTATAGTATTGAGTGATTTAATATTAAGCTTAAAGTGACATTTGATTGGCGTCCAACGTGGTGGCAAGAGTTTCCACCTAAAACCTGAAAAAATCTTCTAAAACGGAGCTAAAAACAGTTCCTAATTGTCTCTCTCAAATGAGCGGCAGCTGCCGGTTTGAGCTACTGGTGGGTTCCTAGCGTGCACGCTCGACCTGCAGTATGGCGGGAATGAGTCCTCTGCAAGTGGCACATTAAGCTGCGTGGTGGATTTAGCCTTTTCTAGTACAAAACAAAAAAAAGAGGTTTCTGGGCTACACGCTGCTTGGATAAAAGCATAGACCCACGATAGCTCCCAGAGCTGGCGGAAAACTGCAGTACCGCAGCCATGTTGGGAAGCTGAGGTGGGCGGAGCCAGCAGCCACAGCTGCTGCAGCTTAAAGCAATAGATTCACAATAAGACAGTTTCAGATGTAATAGTTTAAAATGTGTGTAAAAGATACGTAGGCTTGAAAGAGACAAAAAAGGTGATATATACAGTATGGAAACAAATACATAGTTTTAAAAAATAAAGTCTTTAAAGAGACAGTAAAATTAATATAAAAAATAAGCCATGTGAAGATGAATATTACACAGAGAATCTGGATTGTGTTGTCTTTGGGATTCTTAACTACAGAGAGATATTTGATTGTAAAGGAAGCTGAGTTAAAACAATATGCATATTTTAAAGATACTTTGACTTCAAAATTTGGATGTAAGGATGTGTTGCTTTGGAAAGGAGTCTCTGCTTTTATTCCCACAGAAAGCCAGAGGCTATGGATTTGTTCAAGATTAAGATACATCAGGTTTGACCAGCCAAGACCCCCTGAAAGGTCTCCGATGACACCATGGCCCAGATGACACCATGGCCCAGATGATCCAACATCCAGAATGATTTGAAGGCAACTGGCTCAGATGATACACCCTCATGGACTATTCTATAATTCTAAAATTTTCTTTGTATCCCCATAAGATACAGCGCCCCCCTCCAGCAGGAAGTAGTAAGAGAAGCTACGCCCAAATTCCCAAATTATATGTAATTTTACTTTGTTAAGGTTAAAACCTTCCTTTTTGGAAAAAAAAAGGGGGAAGTGCTGTGGGATGTTCTGCATGGCAAATGTATTGCTAATTAGTCAATAAATAAAACACTGACTGGCCATTGGCTAGGCAGGAAGTGTAGGCGGGGCAAAGAGGAGAATAAAGCTGGGAAGTAGAAGGCTGAGTCAGAGAGACACTGCCAGCCACCACGGTGAGAAACAGCATGTGAAGATGCCGGTAAGCCACGAGCCATGTGGCAAGGTATAGATTAATAGAAATGGATTAATTTAAGCCGTAAGAACAGTTAGCAAGAACCCTGCCAGGGCCATACAGTTTGTAACCAATATAAGTCTCTGTGTTTACTTGGTTGGGTCTGAGAGGCTGTGGGACTGGCAGGTGAGAGAGATTTGTCCTGACTGTGGGCCAGGCAGGAAAACTCAAGCTACATTTGATTTTTGCAGGAAAGCATGAGCAGGTGCAAACACAGCATGCTTACCTCATTTTTTTTTTGTATTTTCCTCCCTCTTATTTATTTGTCATATTCAGAGTTTTCTGACAAATATAGTAACTTGAGACCATTAGTTGGTGTCAGGAAGAACCAAATAAATTGCACAGTAACTCTGTTTGTCATACATTCTCATAATTATGTTATTATCCTGCTGCGGAAAGTATTTGATGGGGACGGCCACTAGATTGCCTTTTACCAAGGCCACTATTATTCCAAGACCATTCATGCTCTGTAGGAAACGATGTAAGTGCTGGAGTGCTTTCCTTGGATGTCATTACTCACTTGGGGTGACATGGGGGAGAATCTTATTTTTAAAACATAGCAAGCAGTCCACTTTTGCAGGAAACTTAAAGGATCATCTGTGTTTCAGAAAACAAGCTTATAAACATCTTGCATTAAATTTATAGCTGATACACATTCTAATTTATCAAAAATATAAATAATATAATCCCAACATGGTTAAACAAATAGACATTTATTTAATGTCTTAAGCCAAGTACAAATTTGAGTATTATATGGTAATAAAAAAATCAGTATAATATATAATTATCTTTCTATTAAGAAACTAGAAACACTTTTCCTCAAGTATTAAAATATCAACATCAGAAATTAACTGTTTGAAGTTCCTGCTCTCAGGGTCCAGAAAACATCAAAGAAGTGTGGTTGAAAAAGTGTAAGAGCCTGTGGGCCAGGCGGAGTACTGTGAATTTTGCAGTCAGCTGATCACGAAATTGTTGCTGTACTCAAGACCTGACCACAGGAGGAGTTAAATTTCTGATAAACCCATTTGAAATTCTAGCTTTGATGAGGTTGAGTTATTACAATCTTATATGAGTTTGAGAAGGTTTGGCCAGTGATGGCTCCTGGGGTGAAAAGATCTGCCCTTCTAGGCGTCACTGACAGGTTGCTCATGTCTAATGAATGACTCCACACTACACACCTGTGAGCTGCACTAACTGTACTCAGTAAGATTAAAAATAGTAAACATGATTCTTTAAAAGGTCCTGAAATTGTGAGGGAAAATTTTTGGAGGTATCTTTGGAAAACTGGAGTAGTGAATAGATAGTGAACATTACAGCAACATATTGTATACATGTATGCAATTTTAAAATAAGAAAATTAAAAAACAGGTAGTTGAAAACAATTTCAATGAATATAGACAGTATATAATTAATTCACTTGATTAAAGTTAAGATTAGTACTATAAACACAATTTAAATGACGATTTAAAATTCAACACTGCATGCTAAGGCCAATTAAATAATTATTAAGTATATTGAAACAATATTTTCTTAAATTTAATACCTTTTTGACTTTCAAAGTTGAACTGTAAACTTGAGCTCAATATCCATAAACTTCTCCTTTTTCTTGCCTGACAGAAAA
The DNA here is from genome assembly GCF_007827085.1 of Peromyscus californicus insignis. NCBI lineage: Eukaryota > Metazoa > Chordata > Mammalia > Rodentia > Cricetidae > Peromyscus > Peromyscus californicus. The sequence continues at coordinate 14,372,434 of NW_026294413.1, read as the reverse complement.
CACAGTCCAGCAGTTCATATTTTCCATAATTCTTCAAAGTCAGAGATAATTCTCAGCAAACAGAAAATCTGTGTAGAGCCATATAGAATTCTTGAGCATCCATATTTCTGCAGCAGATTTTATGCTACCATTGTTTTATTTTGATAGTCTAGAAATATAATATACTCTATCCGTTAGCTATATGTTTTGCAAATTGATTTTTTTCATAAAATCAAAATCAATTGTTCCATTTCCAAAAATCTTTAATTTAAACACATTGTATAAATGATTTGCTTAGTTGTTCCTATAGTGGATAATGCAAAGAAATATCCATCCTTTTGAGAAATTACATTTTATAGCACTTTCTGAAGTTCCTATATATCAATACCTGTGGATGATGCATCTTCTCACTAAACATGCATTTCCTACATAAGGTTTATTTGGCATGACTTTTATTACTATACCGATAGAAACAGATTTAGTTTAAATATCTATATTGGATATAAATTAAAATTAACTATCAGTATTTATAATTTTACTTTATTTTTAATTGAAAATAGTTTTATCATATAAGTTATCATATAGTTTCCTTTCATCTACTCACAATTCCTCCCCACCTTCCCTCTCATTTATATCCACCCCCATTCTCTCTCTCGTGAGAAAATAGACAAGTACCTATGGAAAAACAATAAAATATAAGATAAAGTAAGAACAAGTACATTGGAATAGAACAAAACAAAAAAAAAAGGGTGGGAAAAGAGCCAAGAGAAAGCTCAAGAAACAGCTATAGATACAGAAAGAAACCCACTAGCTTGCACACTCAAGAATCCTGTAAAACCACAAAGAGGAACACACAGTGAGGAGGACAAAAAGGCCTTGTGCACACACACAAATAGACAAATTTCTAAACAGTCTTAGTAAAAAAAGCTCAGGGCCAGAAATTGGGTTAAAGTCTGTGAGAAGTTAGAGGAATAGGAATAGCTACATGCTAAATTCGCCTCACCAACTCCACGGCTTCCAAAGAGAGCCTGACTTCCTGTCTACCCACGCCTACATGCCTTGCTGTTCTGCCATCTGCTTTGTTCTCTCTGTGCAGCTACATCACTTCCCTTTCCTGGCCAGCTCTGTCACTTCCTGTCTGTCTGTACAGACCTCCAGACCTCTATGGTTAACCACTATTGGAATTTAAGGCATGTGCCGCCATGCCTGGCTCTGCTCCCAGTGTGTCCTTGAACTCACAGAGATCCAGACAGATGCCTGCCTGCCAAGTGATAGGATTGAAAGCGTGTGTTACCATTGACTGACTTCTATGTAGTGGCTGGCTTTTTCCTCTGATCTCCAGTCAAGTTTTATTGGGAGACACAGTACATTGGGGGAAACACTACATCACCACACACACAACCACCAAAGAAACCAGGAAAGTTAAATACAGAGGGTACCTCTTCAGTGGAATGAGAGAATACTAGGAATGATGGAATATTACAATCTGGTGATGCTTTGCTGTCTAATAAGAAAGGATCTGCCATATCTCCCAGAATTTATGTTTTTGATTATCCAAGATCTTTCCCACTAAACCTTGAACATTGCTTTTAGGCCATAATCCACATTCTTATGAGTGACATCACTTGTGATTTACAGTAGCTTAAGTGACTTCTATGATATCTTAGGGCCAGACCAAACCTGACACCTGCAGGCATTATGTATATGTCAGTTAAGCTCCCAAGACCCTAAATATTTGACCCTACAGTATCCATTTTTTTGGGAAAGAGTTCAGATGTATTTTGTAAAGAGTCTCAATGTAAACATGTCTTAAACTGTTGCTCACTTGGGGCTGAGTTAATTGTTGTCTGAATACTTTTTTCCAGATTCATACTGTGCTTAAATATGGCTAAAGTTAAATGTTCTGGATCAGACTCTAGAAGTCTTGGTCTAGTGCTGGTTACAATCAAATCAGGCAGAACTAGAGTTTCTTCTTGTCTCTTCATAGATTGTTTTTCCCTGCCTGCTAAAAGTCTGCGGGGAAATCATCACAATATATATGCAAAGAACATGTATGGCAAAAAAAGAAAATTAAAAATTAAATTAAATTACAAAGTAAGAGAAATAAATTAATAAATAAAACAAAACAAAATGCCGTGACACAACATAAGACAAACACCCTCACAGGATGCCCTTGAGTTTGTCTTTTGTGGACTATCTGCTGCTGAGCAAGGGGCTTGCCCTGAAGAGTAGTTGGATTGCCCAATGAGACTCGCTTGGAGAAAACTAAATTTTCATTTGGAAATGTTTATTATTGGAGATAGCTCCTGAATTAGGGATGTGGGCATGCGTCCACTTCTTTCAGCTCTAGGAACACATCTGGTGCAGACTTAAGCACACCCTGTGCAAGCTGTTTTAGTCTCTGTGTGTTTATATGTGAATCTAACCTGTTGGTTTAGAGGGCCTTATTTCCTTGGTGTCTTCCATCCCTTCTGTTACATTTTTTTGGCCTCCTCTTCCTTGGTGTTCCCTGTGTCATCAGGGAAGAGATTTGATGGAGACATCCGATTTAGTGTTCTGTGGTTTCTCCTTTCATGTTATTTGGATATGGGTCTCTGTATTTTTTTCCCATCTACTTCAGGATGAAGCTTCTCTGGTGATAATTGAGCAAGAATCAATTTCTGAGTGTACCAAAATGTCATTAGGAATCATTTTGTTATTACATTACTTTAGTAGAATACTGTTTGTTTTTTTTTCTGCTCGTTTTTTTCAAGACAGATTTATTTTAGATCACTTTCACATTTGCACATATTTTATAAAGCTATTACTCTATTAGGTGTTGCTGGAGTTTTCCTGCCTGGCCCACAGTCAGGACAAATCTCTGCCACCCGCAAGTCCCACAGCCACTCAGACCCAATCAAGTAAACACAGAGACTTATATTGCTTACAAACTGTATGGCCATGGCAGGCTTCTCACTAACTGTTCTTACAGCTTAAATTAATCCATTTCCATAAATCTATACCTTGCCACGTGGCTTGTGGCTTACCGGCATCTTCACAATCAGCTTGTCCTGGAGGTGGCTGGCAGTCTCTCTGGCTCAGCCTTCCACTTCCCAGAATTCTTCTCCTCCTTGTCCTGCCTGTACTTTCTCCTGCCTGACTACTGGCCAATTAGTGTTTTATTTACTAACCAATCAGAACAAAACATTTGCCATACAGAACAACCCACAGCAGTTAGGTTTCCATCCTGCCACTGAAATCACCCTTAATTTTAGTGGTTCTTCCACATTTGCCATCCCCGACTTTGCTGAAGTTCTTGTACCATCCCCTTCTCCAGTCCATCAATAGTATATATTCTATTTTTCCCTTCCTAGGGAAATCATTCCCTACCTCATGGCCCATAACTCTATACCTAACCTCTCTGCTTCTGTGAGATGTAACTTGCTTATCATTGACTTAAAGATAGTAATCACATATAAGTATATATAAAATATAAATACCATATTTATCTTTCTGGGTATAGGGTATTTCACCCAGGATGACTTTTTTTTTCTAGTTCCATTTACTTCCCTGAAATTTCATGATTTCATTTTTTTTAATGCCTGAGGAATATACCTTTGTTTAAATATGCCACATTTTCTTCATCAACTTAACTATTTAGAGAAATCTAGGATGTCTCTAATTTCTGGCTGTTACAGATAGAGCAGCGATGAACATAGTTGATCAAATGTCTCTGTGGTAGGATGAAGCATCCTTTGGGTATATTTCCAAGAGTGATATAGCTGAACCTTGAGATAAATCTATTCTGGTCTTTCTGATGAACCACAATGATGATTCCCCTAGTGGCTTTACAAGTTTGTCTTCCCACCAGCAATGGATGAGTGTTTCCCCTTATTCTAAAACATCACCAGAATGAGCTATAATTTGTTGATCTTAGACATTCTGATAAGTATAAAATGAAATGTCATTTAGTTTTGATTCATGTATTCCTGATGACTAGAAATGTTGGACATTTCTTTGTGGGATTCTCAATCATTTGAATTTCTTACTTTGAGAATTCTGAGTCCTATATTTTAATTGAGTTATATATATTTCCTTTTCTTGTTTTTTATATTTTATTTTATTTATGTTTCCCTGATCACTAAGGATGTCGAACACTTTTTAGGTATTTCTCGGCCTCTTGAGTTTCCTCTTTTAATAATTCTTTCTTTAGATATGTACTCCATTTCATTTTTGACTGGGTTATTTATCTTCTTGATATCTATATCTAGTTTATTTTTAGTTCTTTATATATTTTGGATATTTGTCTTCTTTGGATATATAGTTGATAAAAAACTGTCCACTTTGTAGTACACTGCTTTGTCAAATGATTTCCCTTGCCATGCAGAAGCTCCTCAGTTCCATGAGGTCCCATTTATTGAGGGTTGATCTTAGTGGCTGTGCTAACAGTGTTCTCCTCAAAAAAATTTTTATCTCATGGTAATGAGTTCAATGCTATTCCTCACTTTCTAGTCTATCACGGTCAGTGTATCTGGTTTTATGATGAGGTATTTTGTCTACCTGTGGCTGAGTTTTGTACAGGATGATAAATAATGATTTATTTGGATTTTTAAAAATACAGTCATTGGGTTTAACCAGCACCATTTGTTGAAAATGGTATAATTTTCAAATGTGTATTGCTGGCTTCTTTAAAAAATAATCAAGTATCCAGTTCAGCCATCACAGCTGTGCTAAACAGCTCCAGGTGTCCGGGACACCTTTAGGGCAGAACTCTTGTTCTAAGTAGCTTGAGGTGTCCGGGATAGCTTGCCCTCTAGGGCTGAACTGTTTCCTTGCAGTTTTAGCCATCAATTTACTAACATTTGGTGCTGAAATCCGTGACAGCAAACCCAGAGTTTTTGCAGTTTACTTACACATACCATGTTTGTTTTTCTGAGTCTGGGTTACCTCACTCAGGATGATTTTTTTCTAGTTCCATCCATTTGCCTGCAAATTTCATGATGTAATTTTTTTTATTGCTGAGTAGTACTCCATTGTGTATATGTACCACATTTTCTTTATCCATTTTTAGGTTGAAGGGAGTGGGAGAGCAATGAAAGAGATACCATAAGGGAGACCTCATGGGGATAGGGAGAAACCAGATGCTAGGGAAATTCCCAGGAATCCACAAGGATGACCCCAGATTAGACTACTAGCAATAGTGAAGAGGCTGCCTGAACTGGCTTACCTCAGTAATCAGATCGGTGGATACCCTAACTGTCATCATAGAGCCTTTCTCCAGTAACTGATAGAAGCAGATGCAGAGATCTATAGCCAAACACTAGGCCAAGCTTCAGGAATCCAAAGAGAGAGATGAGGGATTCTATGAGCAAGAGGCATCAAGATCATGATGGGGAAACCTACAGAGACAACCAAACCAAACTAGTGGGAACTCATGAAATTTAGATCAACAGATGTGAGCCTAAATGGGACTGGTCTAGGCCCTCTGCATAGCGAGACAGTTGTGCAGCATGATCTGCTTAAGGGGCCCCCTGGCAGTAGGATCAGAGCATCCCTAGTGCATGAGCAGGCCTTTTGGAACCCACTTCTATGGTGGGACACCTTGCACAGTCTTGAGGCAGGGGGAGGGGCTTGGACTTGCCTCTACTGAATGTACCAGGCTATGCCGACTCCCATGGGAGGCCTTACTTTCTTGTAGGAGGGAATGGGGCATGGGTTGGGAGGGGGAGGCTGGAGGGGAAGGAGGAGGGAAGAGGGGGAATTTTCCTATGTAAAATGAATTAAAAATATTTCTTAACTAAAAAAAAAAAACAAATTTACTATGTGGTTCCACAGGGACTAATATTTGAGTAATATTAAGATGTTCTAATGCATCTTTAAATCTTCTCATTTGAGTTGAGGATAAACTATTCTATTTTAGATGCAAAAATTCATACACAGATGAAACTTTTATTATTGTTTCATGATCTACTTTTTGGACAGTAATTGAATATGTTGAATCTGTATTAAATTCAGCTGAAATAATGAACACTTACTGAATCATGTCTTTTATAATATAGCTTTGGATAATCTCATGAAATAAAAATAATTCTTAAAATTTATCTCAAACCATTTAAAATATAATTTTAACATTTTACCTTCAAAATTTTATAAATTCAACTTTAGTAAAATACTTCCAAATTTTCTTAATTCCTTTTCTTCATCCAACTCCTCACATGCCTGTGGGGCATTTGTTTACCCACCAACCCCACAGTTTCCCAGAGTTTTCTTGAGTGCGAGCAGCAGGAAATATTAGATAGAAGGATTTAGAAAGCAGAGATAAACAGATAGAAAATACAGGATAGCCCCTAGAGGGCCTGGAAACTATTCCAATGAGCCCTGACTGTCTCTACCCTAAGGCATTTATAGAAACGCCAAGGGGTGAAGCGAAAGACCTCCCCCCAGCAGAGCCAAATGCAGACCATCTCAGACACCAGCCCTCAGGCCCATGGTCTAATCACCCTCTCTATGTGGACCTGCTGGGTAAAGCCACTAGGAACCTGAAAATGGGCTCCCACACATGCCCATATCTTACTCCATCCAAAATTTCTAGCCTCCTCATGTTTGTCATTATAACATATACGGATTATATATATGATGTGTCATATATATAATATATATTATACAATACATATAGTGATATGTATGGATATATATATATATATATATATCCTGCTAAGTCTGTTATTGTAATAAACACACATGCATGTTTATATATATATATATATATATGTTTTATATAATATATAACATGCATATATATTCTGCTATATATGTTCACTGTGTTAATTGAGGGGCTGTTGAAGAAATGGCTCAGGGTTTGGAGTACATATGGTTCTTAAAGAAGATGTGTGTTCAGTTTCCAGAACACATATTTGATGCCTCACAACTTCCTATAACTCCAGCCTTAGTAGATTTCACACCTCTGGCCTCCACAGGCATGTGCATGAAAACATGGGCAATCACCCCACCACAGACACAAAATTAAAGAAAATAAATTTTCAGAAAAATTAACATTTTACAGTGCTCCTTATATGATTTCTGTTTATTCTCCTGAGGAATTATCATGTCTTTGGATGATTTGTGGTTGACAGAGATACATATCCATTGCTGAACACTCAGAGTAATTTATCCTCAATATTCAATGAGTTTCTTCATTAAACACCCTATCGGACTAGCTATTGTCATTTGAAGACTGCTGAAGGAGAGTCAGACCTTCATAAAAATTCATTCATGGCCCAGTGGATGGCCACAAACCAATTTACAAAGGTACAACAAAAATGGATTCAAGTGGAGATAATTCAAAACAATAAAAATAGAAAGAAGACATGAAGTTGGAAGGGAGATTGAGTGAGGGACATGCTGGGGGTTTGAAGCAGGTAGTGGTGGGTGGACGTGAGAAACATACATTGTATAAGTGTGTGAAAAATTTAAAGAATAAAGTCATTATTAAAATAGAGTTAGCTGGGCAGTGGTGGTGCACTGCTGTAATCTCAGCACTCGGGAGGCAGAGGCAGGCAGATCTCTGTGAGTTCAAGTCCAGCCCGGTCCACAGAGCGAGATCTAGGAAAGGCGCAAAGCTACACAGAGAAACCCTGTCTTAAAAAACAAAAAATAAAAAAAAATAATAAAAATAAAATAAAATAGAGTAAATTGGTTTGGAGCAGGGAAAAGGAAGTAGGAGATTATGTAATTCTGCAATAATCTCAAAAATAAAAATAAAATAACAAAAGTAGTAACACTATTAGCATACAAGTCTTAAAAAACTGTAGACTTTGTAATTTTTGTGGCATCATAACTTATATTAAGGATCAGCAAAACTTTTCTTTGAAAGATTTTAAATAAATTTAAAATTCAAAAGTTAAGAAAAATAAATTATTTACTATTAAAATAAATGGCATGTTGTACTTCCATGAATAAAAATACTGCAATTACTATAAAACACTTGAAGTGTTCATTAGCATTTTCTGTGACAGTGTTATTGGCTGAATACAGGGCTGCCTCTCAGTTGGTAGTGCTATTTGGGGAGAATCTGAACACTTAGAAACCAGGACTGACTTCGGAGGGTTTAGGTCATAGGAATTTGTCCTTGTGGGCTGTATATGTCTCAAAACCTGCTTCCTGTATGACAGATGGTGAACATCTTCTGTTATATATTCAGTATACTCTCATCATGAAATAGCTGACCTGGGTTTAGAATCAAGGACTATATAAAGAAATCATTGAAGCTATAAGCCACGATAAAGCCTTCATCCAGAAAGTTGTTTTCCTTGGAGATTTGGCCAAATTGACAGAAATAGTAAAAGAGATCACAGAAAGCATAACAAATTCTATACTTACTATCACAAATAGTGGATAAAGCCATTGATGTCCAATATCAACTGTTTAAGCAAAAGTTCACTTCTCATTTACATCATAGTCCAATATAGTTTCTAATCCACATAGCCCATAGGCAACATATTTTTTCTATGTAATTAATTTACTTCATTTTAAATGAAAAAAAGCATGGAATCTGCACCTCACTCAAGTAGACCATGTCAAGTATATGCTATTTAACTACCAAGAAGAAAAAAGAAAAAAAGAGAAATAAGCTGATGATATTTCTAATATTTACTTAGTCCATCAGTTTGAACACATAAATCAACATTTGTCTACATGATCAAAATAACCTTTTATCAAATAAAACAAAATTTAGTCCAAACAATATAACTTTCTAGTCAAAATAACATGGGTGATATTTGAGAAATACTTGGTAATAAACTTATTTATTGATATTTCTCATATATCTGTAATGAAAATAAGTTCAGAGATTTTGTGGTTTTATTTTTAGTTTTGACTTGATGGAGGACCAAAGATGATTCATTCATTTGGCTGATGCTGTATAGCAGGGTGATCCTCACAAGTAACTGCTTATTTATTAATAGGTGTTGATATGTCTGCATCCTTAGATGTTCAAGGAGTTTTGCTAAGTACTTTCATAAACAGGAGAGCAGTGAAAGACTTGGTACATTGTAACTTTCTTCGGCTATCTTATTCTGGCAAGCTTAGGATATTCTGTTCATATATGTTCATCGAATATACCTACTTGAAATATCTTTGTGTTATTTAGATATTGTGCATACTAATTAAAAGTTGCATTTAAGATTATTCATGGAAACCTTTTAATGTTCAAATAGTGTATTTCAGTGGAATATCTGAAAGTTGATTATATAATTACACATTATTCCATTACGTTTAAAAGTAGAAATTCTTATGCTATAACTATAGTCATTAAATTTGAGTCTAGATACAATTGTTTTGGCATTCCACAAACATGGAATTTCATAACATAATTTTATAACAAGTGATATTATTTCCATGGTTCCTTAGTCTGCTGAAAACTGCAAGTCAGATATCTACAAGCATTTTCATAGAAACAGACACTAGCACAAAATTATTTCTAAAGTTCCCTAATTTAGTAAAATTCATGTAGCTGAACAAAAAGTTCAGCATATTTCATGAGTCCTCATGACCCTTCCACATGACTTTCACAGCTTCATGGTAGGTCCTTGGATCTCTATTTTTGGCTTATGGATATTTACATTAAATATATTTTATTGTAGACACATATTCTTGTGTGTGGGAAGAAGTTATAATTTCTTTAAAGTTTTAGTGACTCTAACATGGATTCATAGATTTTATTTTCCAATTTTAGAGGCAATTACAATATTTTAACCTTATAAATGTCTTACTAGTTATAGAGACAGGATAATACTGTCATTAGAAACATAGTCAAAATTTAGGAAAAGCAGTAGTTCGGAAAGAGATGAATACAATATATGAATTCAGTCCAATTCCACTGTGACAATATTAAGGAAAAATTACCATACCATAAAAACTTAAATTAAGAAAAATCTGGAAGTTGAACAACACAGTAGCACTTCATTGACTGCAATACAGCCTGGCATTCAGTCTTTTTAAGGAGTCAGATGACTCACAACAGTTTTAATCCTGTCCTTTTGTGCAGTTAAAGGCCTGGAACACTGTCCTCAGCATTTTCACTCTACTCAGTATGACCCTAGCTGAATTCCCCTTGGTGTATTTAGGTATTGTTTGAACTATCCATATCTACTTTTATTGTTTTTCTCAGTTACTTATAAAACACAAAGACCTATTTGTTATAAATGCAGAAATTTATTTTTAATTATATAGAAATGAATGTTGCCTTTTCATACAAAGTACTATTAATAAAAAATAAATAAATTCCTCAATATTAACTAAAAGATTTGAATATACAAATTCAGTTTCCTCACTTCCTTTATAACCATAGCAACACAAACCTTGTAGGATTTTTTAAAATTTAAAGGTCAAATATAAAGGCAATAATGAGACCATATGAAGTTAGTAACTGGTGGTATTTTCAGTTTCATTGTATTAATAGGTTTTCATGCAACCCAGGCCACCTTTTCAAAGTCATTGGGAAATATTTCACATGTAGAAATACAAGAGAAGAAAAAAAAAAAAAGGAATATGAGGACACAGTCCTGAGTCAAGTTAATTCCTTGGATGACGTAATATCAGCACTCAGCAGATTCAGAAACCTTCATAATTCTCCTCCATAATTGTTCCTAAAATTGTACTATAAAAGTTGTAGCAGTATAAAGGTAAGGAGAGAGATGGGAAAGAGAATGAATTCATATATGAGACCTGGTAACTTACAGTAAACATCTGATGATTTGTTCATGATCAGAAAATGAGTTGATGATAGAAAAAAATATTTAAAACTACTGTGAAAGCTTTGGAATTATAAGAAAAATTATTCAAAGAAGATCAAATATGAAGTCTTAAGCAATGAAAATAAAAAATTCCACATGTGAATAATAAACACATGTTCAACATTAAGACAAGAGAAAATTCATATATGAATTTGAGATAAAATAGCTTATTTTAACATATATTTGATATTATATTAGTAGCCTTTTAATAATAAAACAAGTTAAGAACAAACGAGAAAATGCAGAAGCATCTTCAGACTATCTGCGGTGTGGCAGGGTAATGTCTTGCCCATGTGGAGCTGTATATGTGGACAAGTTGATTTCTTTTTCTTTTTTTTTTTTTTTTTTTTAGATTTTTAACTTCAGAAAGACATTTAATTATAAAGGCTGCTCAGTTAAACCAATATGTACATTTTAAAATTATCTTGACTTTTAAATTTGGATCTAAGGATATGCTGTTTTGGAAAGAAGCCTCTGCTTTTGTTTCCACAGGAAGCAAGAGGCTATGGATAAAGTAAAAATCATGTAATTTATTTTACAAGTTAGTGGAGTTACATATAACTACTTCATACATTCTTAGTCTAAATTAGCTTACATCATGACACTCCTTCCCCTCAACCACTTGTCACCATTCCTGTTTAAACCCTGGGGTACCTATGTTCAGACTTTTCTTTAAAAAGAAAAACAGCTAATATGAAATTAATGATTAGTGTATGACACCTGTTGTCTTGGTTCCTTAATATCTTGGGTCTTACATGTCTAAATCGGGTTTCCTTCCTTCCTTCCTTTCTGTTCAGTCACCTTTATTTTTTCAGTGAAGGAGTCTATAATGTTCAGTAGTGGACCAGTATAATTGATATACGGTGTTCCTTGTGGAGCTGATGCAAGCAATTCTAGAGCATTGTAGAGAGTCCTCAGCCAGAACACTCTAATTGGTGGAAGAGGCCAAATAGCTCAAAATCCTAGAGTGAAATTTGCTTTATCGGTGGGAAAGCCTCGGGTAGGAGGCTATATGACTTGGTGACTGCAGTGAAATCCCTGGGCTGCATCTGTGGCCCTAAGGAGAGAAAGCTAAGATCCTTCCCTTGGTGGAAAGCAAAATTCCTGGAAGCTGTGAGTGTGCCTGATGAAGGAGGCCACAGACGTTCTGTGAATGCATCAAGGTTCCTAGGTAGTAGAATTTCATAATATTTTGTTATGAGATACTGGGCTTTCATTTTTCAGTGCTAAGGTATCACTGATACAAATAATTTAAATTTTCTTTTGTGATAAAATTTAACTCATTTATGTGAATATCAGTTTCTTGTTTTATTAACTTAGTAGCACAACTATGGTCTATTCACAATTATTTAAGAATTTATGTTTGTATAATCACCTTGTAGGAGTCAATTTATCTATACCTGGATCTGTGAAGTTATCTTTGAGCAAAACATTAAATTTAGTTTTGAAGTTATAATCATGTACTCTTTTCTCAAGCTCACTCATTGTCATTATTCTCTAATTTGGAACACATTTTAAAATGAATCATACAATTATTTGAAATAATTATATATTAATATAATCACATTATTGAAGTTTATAAATTATATAGTTTATAATTTACAGAGTTTCATGGATTTATTTTAGCAATGAATAGCATTTATTAAATCATGTATTTACCAACAGAACTATAATAAACTCTAATTATACTAAAAATGTCTTACATATTAACACAAATTAAATTTATGTAATGAATTAAAAATAGTTTAAAATATCACAATATATTTGTAATTAAATTTAAAACAAAGTCATGCTATCTGTGAACATTTGTCTAAAGAAAATAGTAACTTTCCTTAAACCTAATTAGGGACATGCTAAAACGGATGAAGAATGGGAAGAAAGAGTACACTACTCACTCTGGGAAGATGTTACAGAAGCCCAGTTTCTCCACTAGCAGCTGCCTTCTACTGTCCACAGAAGTGTTTGAAAAGGCCAGAAAACACGTAAATATCCTATGTACTAATTTTAGCATAGCTAATACCTTTGCAGAATACTGGAGACATGCTATTGTGTGACACAGATCCAGTCAGCTGGAGTTGGCTAAGTTCTCACTCCAAAGAGAGATTTATGCTGGTGTCAAGGACTAGCTTCCTCTTTTTTTCAGAGCAGGTTGGTGTGTATATAATTTTCCCCAATACACAGCACCCATCTTTAACATGTCTTATGTTGTTCATAGTATTTGAAATATCACCTTCAAAAGACAGAAAAAAAACAACTTTTTAGCCTACTTTTTTTAAAGAAAAAATACTATAAAATGTACAAAACTTTATAGTATCAAAATTATTATTTTTTTTAAAGATTTATTTTATTTATTATGTATACAGTGTTCTGCCTGCATGTATCCCTTCAGGCCAGAAGAGGGAGCCAGATCTCATTACAGATGGTTGTGAGCCACCATGTGGTTGCTGGGAATTGAACTCAGAACCTCTGGAAGAACAGTCAGTGCTCTTAACCTCTGAGCCATCTCTCCAGCCCGCAAAATTATTTTTTTAATTTTAGTAATTCTTCAAGAATTTCAAATAACATATTTTGTTTTGATTCGCTTCCCTCCTCCAACTTGTTCCAGAACCACCTCCAAATTCTACCCACACAACTTTCTCTTCTTTTTAATTTCTTTCGTACCCATGGAGCTCAATTTACATTGACCATAGACCCTGGAGTGTGGGGCCATCAGCTAGAGCACATACCACTTACCAAGAGTCACATCCTTGAAAGAAACTGACTCTTCCTAGCCCAGAAGTTGACAATCACCAAGAGCTCCTCAGCTCTTGGTAGGATTTCATGCCCAAATGCCCTTCCCATTCTAACAGCTCAAAGTACACGAGGGAGGAATACGCCATTATTATTTGGTAAATTAACAAAAACTCCTGTGTCATCAGAGAAGTTTTTATACACAGTAGCTCTTACAGAGTTACTTACCTACCCATGGTCATTGCTGCTCAATTCACAATAGCTAGGAGTTACTTGGGTATCCATCAGTGATGAAAGAATAATGGAAATGTGGCACATAGAAACAATGGAATGATATTCAGCTGTAAAGAAAAACTAAAATTATGAAATTTACAAATAAATGGATGAATCTGGAAACAACTATTTGGAGGGACAAACTTGGTCCCAGAATAACAGATATCACATATTTTCTCTCAGATGTGGATTCTGCTTTTGAATCTTTAAATTCTTTAGGACTATCCATAAAAATTAGGAAACTACTAAGATAGTTTTAAGGGTTTTCAAATATTTCAAACATTGATAAAACATAGAGAGAAAGTTTCTAATGGGGAAGTCATCTTTATATAACATTCTAGGACAGAAAAAAACATAAAACCACTTCAAATTATATAAAGTCTCCTTTCTGCAATATGATTTAACGAAGGAAAGACGAATTATTTAAATTTTTAGTAAGTATTTATACTGGTTACTTTGTGATAATTTGACACAAACTAATGTCACCAGGAAAGAGGGGACCTTAATTGAGGAATTGCCTCCATCACACTGATATTTCCTTGATCAATAATTGATGAAGGAGGACCTAGCCCACTGTGGGTTGTTCCATTCTTAGTCATGTGATCCTGGATTTTATAAGAAAGCAAGCTGAGGAAGCCATGGGAAGCAAGCCAGTAAAATGTGGTGATATTTTATTTGTGCTGAAATGTGGTGATATTTTATTTGTATGTTAATAAATAAAGCATTGCTGTGGGATGGTCTGTATGTCAAATGTGTTGCTGATTGGTCAATGAATAAATCACTGATTGGTCAGTGGCCAGGCAGGAAGTATAGGCGGGACTAACAGAGAGGAGAATTGAGAGAACAGGAAGCTGGGTGGGGGAGACACTGCCAGTCGCCATCAGGACAAGGAAGATGTAAAGTACCAGTAAGCCACAAGCCACGTGGCAAGGTATAGATTAATGGAAATGGATTAATTTAAGCTGTAAGAACAGTTAGCAAGAAGCCTGCCACGGCCATACAGTTTGTAACCAATATAAGTCTCTGTGGTTACTTGGTTGGGTCTGAGTAGCTGTGGGACTGGCAGGTGAGAGAGTTTGTCCTGACTGTGGGCCAGGCAGGAAAACTTTAGCAACAAAGCATGCCTGGAGATCAGGGGGAAAAGGCCAGCCATTTTAAGTTAACAAAATCAGACATCACATGCCCTTAAGTCAATCACTTATTTGGCAGGGTCTCTGTGTGTTCAAGGCCATACTAGGAAACAGAGCCAAGTGTGGTGACACACGCCTTTAATCCCAGTACCAACCATAGAGACCTGGAGGGCTGTACAGACAGACAGAAAGTGACAGAGCTGTGTAGGAAGTGAGGTAGCTGGGCTAAAAGAGCCAATGAGAGGGTAGAACAGCAAGGCAATAAAGGCATGGGTAGACAGGAAGTAACTCGCATTTGGAAGCTCCAGAGTTGATGAGGTAAGGTTGGCTGGTGGCTTTCCCTATTTCCCTGATTACTCTAAGGCTTTCACCCCTATATTTGGCTCTGTGTTTTTTATTTAATAAGACCATTTGCATAATAAGACCATTTGCAAATTCATCTACAGTAAACTAAATGCGTATTCTTCCATGGTCTCTGTTTAAGTTCTTGTCTTCAGATTCCTGAATGAATTCCTGCTTTAGATGCTCTCTAATGGAAACCCATTACTTGCATGTTATTTTTGGGCAGTGTTTTAACACAGCAATTTAAAGCAAACTAAGTTGAATATGTTGTTATTTATAATGCAAACATTTCAAAAGATAGTATAAACATGGTTTACAAACTTGGGAGAGGTGTTTGGAAGATTCTGTTTGAAAAAATGTGAACAATAAAACTTGCTGACTCTAGGGATTTTCTAGTAATAGGTTGATGTGAACTTTTAAACATTCTGCTACCATTTATTCTATAAATATTAGTCAACTAGCAAACAACATATTCTAAATATATTACTCTTCATAATATAAAATATAAATTTCATCATCAAATTAATATTAGTTCTATGCATTAAAATATATTCTGTATGGATTATTAGTGAATAATTTTGTTTGACATCAATAACAGACACACTGCTTTTACAAGTATTTTGCATTATAAAGTTTATATTAAACTAAAATAAAACTTAGAAGCTGAATTAATACATGCCCTAAAGCTATTTATCCATCTGTTTGCCAAACTATTGAATAATGCTCTTTCATTTTCCTAACTTTTGGAATATTGCATGTTGAAAGCCAATCTACATAAAATACTGTTTTCTCTATTCCCTATCTAATTATAAAGAACGTCTGATTGTTTACTAATGAAGTATCTTATTGCACAAATATTATAATGTTCAAAGTAATTTCCCACATGAAATGAACATTTATTTAACGTGGCATAGTGTTTATTTTATTAAAGAATACATGAAATGCCGTCATCTTAAAAGATACTTTCTTATTTTATTCTTTCTCATCTGTGAAATCAGACACATCTAAGTTACTAAAGTTAATCTTAATAAATCATAAAAATATTAGGATTATCTTTGTAATAATTTTATCCCATTACTATACATAAAATGATTTACTTAATCTAATACAAAAAAGAATTTTTATTTACTTACATGATTAGAATTTTTACATTAAATATTTTTGTTATAATTTCAATTACTATATAATATAATAATAACATAAAGAAATTCTAGGTATTTAATGGATATCACTTTTTTTTCAAAAATATATTAAAAAGTCACTAGTAATTAGTAATACCATAAAACAATAAAAACTATTCTTTGTATATAAAGAACTGAAATTCTCATCTAAATTTTAATCCATTCTCTTTGCAAGAGAAAAGAGTAAGAGCTAAAATCCACATGTATGCCCTTAAATGTGGAAGCATGATCGCTGAACTGAAGAGTAGAGAGTTAAGTATCCGAGAATGTTCCTGTTTCCGATTCATATTTTGGTATAATCTTTTTGTGTGTAATTTATCACTGGGAAAATTATTCCCAGTTAAATCCCAGTTAGAGTGAAGGTCTAAAGAAAATTCACTCTGTAGTCTCGTTTCCTGTCTCTTGCACAAATGCCAATGCACACATGTGTTTTCAGTTATTTTAAAAAAGTATGTACCTATTTGTTTATTAAAGCATAGTTGAAGTATACATCTTCCATAGAGCATCATCTATTTCAACTTCTAATATATCTTTCCCAGTTTTTCAGCTGTATGAATTTCCAGCTGTAGTCAAATATGTTATGAACTATTATTTTTTCTTTCTACAATGTACATTTTATCCAAATACTTATATTAGTATGAATTTTTACAGCATCCAATTTTTCTTATATTCATTCTTTCGTTTTTGAACATTTGACACTTTTAGAAGACAGTATATTTTTCATCAGTAATGGAAACATATATAATTACAGGAAGATCTGTGTTCTCAGTATTTTCCTCTCATATGATTAACTCTAATATTACTAATTTTTGAAAGTATAAGATAATTACATCATTTCTCCTTTCCTCTACTCCCTCTAAAGTCACCCATATACACCTTCTTGATTTCTTTCTAATTCATGGCATATATAATTATATATAATAAATCATAATATATGGCATATTGTATTATGTACATATAATAAATAACACATATAATAAAATACATAAATATATAATATGAAAATGTTATATATTCATAAATATATAAATGCAAACTGTGTAATACTACTTGTATCTGTAAGTGCTTAGGTCTGACCCTTTGCAATAGCATAACCAAATACTGTGCTTATACCCAAAGAGGGCTATTTCTCTAGTTTACCTCATTAGTTTACTTTAATACCTTTTGTTGACTTTAAGCCTCATTAGCCTTTCCAGGTCCATGATAGCATGCCTATTGTTATTGTGCTTGTATGCCTCGTGTTTTGAAAATCATGGTTCTAAGATTTTATGGGTGTAGCTGCTGACATTTATGGGAGACACAACTCACAGCAAATTCCCTATTCCCATGTCTCTAGAAATTAACACCACCCCTTAAGCAATGATCTCTGAACCTTTGGTGCTGGGTCCTTTTGTATCCATATTGGACTGGGCTCCACAACCCTGAATTTTGATTGGTTTTGTTTTTCTATAACAGTTTTCCTCACTCTCCAGCTGCTAAACTGAAACCTGACGTACATCTCTATGATCTGCTTAGTGTAAAGAGAGAATCATCTACAATTGTCCTCTGACCTTCCCAACTGTGCTCTGGCATGTGTAAACACATGTCACATACACAAATACACACCAACACACAGCAAACTAATAAAGACATATTAAAAGAGTGATATTTTGAAATTGCATGCCTCTTTATGTAAAGATTGGCTTTTCAAAATATTTTATCACCATACTCTTTCTGTTAAGTACTTTCTATTTATAGTTGGAGTTAGGCGATTTGCTTACAGCAAGTGGTATTGATAGGGAATGATGCCATATTCTACAATGATGGCATCAAGTTACCCTGCCTTTCTTCACTTTCTTTCAGTAGGTGATGTGATCAACCTTAAAATATTTCATGGATGGTGCAATGCATATTTTGATTTCTGAAGTTGCACAATGTAAATTTGTTCAGTATGTAGGTATTCTCACTTTCGGTCTCTGATTAAAAGTGACAGAGACTATATTCATTAAGCTATAGGCACCATAAGTTTCTGGTTGTCATGAAATAAAATGTATGTCTGAAATATCCAGGTTGTAATTAATTGAAAAAAACAAAAGTATAATTCAAGTCATATGATAGTTGCCTACTTGACAGTCTAATTTTCCCCAAAAATATTCCTCAAAAAAAGCATAAAAATTTAAAAAGCTTTGTGTATTTGGAAGAGACTAACTTTAGTATCAAAATAAGTTCACTGTTTTGTATAAGGTGGGTAGATTGCATGCAGATTTCTCTTTCTCTGAAGCTTCATTCCTATATGAAGAAATATTTAAAGTAACTATGACTCTAAATTGTTTTTTATCATATGTAAGTGGACCAGCTTATATTGTTCTACACGGTCGATAATTCTATGATTGTCTTTTTATTTTAGGATGTGTCCTGGGCGTTTACAAATTTCCTGAGGTTCTAATTCTTATGTTGACTCTAATATTGGAAAAAATTATCAGCATTTTGTTGCAGGGATTCCTCATGGCAGAATCCTGTTAGGCATTTAATTATACTTTCAGGCAAAACCTATTACCATTCCTTTTCTCAAGTACTCACCTCTTCATTATAGGTAGCAAAACTGGAGTGAGGGGGTGATGTTCAGACAAAAAGAGACAAATAAATTTAACGTGAATATGAGTCAAACAAACAAATTGTTTTTTGGTATTTTGATAAGTCAGTGAAAAAGTGTCTAACAGCAGCTACCCACTTATACCACTTCAAAAGAAAACTAAAAACATTTTGGACAAACAATCTCTAGACTTCCATTATCCTATTTCACTGTGGTGCATGCTGTGTAAACCATTTAAAATTATCTAGACTATCTGGCAATTTCTCCTTGTATTATAGTGAGACAAAAGAAATGCAGACCATCCCCAGCTAAATGGGAAGAAAATACAGTGCAGGAAAAAGAATACAAAGAAACATGCACCACACTTGAAAATCCCCATGGCTAATAACATTGATTCTTTTGTAGCCAAGATCACAGTTTAATTTAAATGCCAACCATTTCCTGACCATAGAAGCTTTATCAGATTTGACACTTTGAAAGTATTTCCTTTCTATGGGACAGTGCCCTGCCTTAAAAATGACCCTCTGTTACTACACAAGCAGACATAGACTTTATATTTTTTCTAAGATTTAAAATTTGTACTTATTTTAAATTATTTAAATATTTTTATAATGTATATTTTGATCCTAGTTTCCTGTCCTTGAGCTCAGCCCAATCCTTCTTAATAACTCAACTTCATGTTCATTTGTTGTTATTAATCATGAGCTATTGTGTCAAAAATCAAGCTTAGCATTTATAATTCTCTATTATAGCTAAAATTAACATCATATATTCACTTGTCTAAATGTGAATTATCATTATAAATGGTAGTTGCAGACATCTTTGACTGTGTGTGTGTGTGTGTGTGTGTGTGTGTGTGCGCGCGCGCGCGCGAGCACATATGCATTCGTGTGTGCACGTGTGTACAAAAGGACACAAGAGAACATCTGGTTTCCTGCTCTGCAACTCCTGCCATTAGCCCCTTGAGGCACGGTATTTCAATGAACCTTGAGGCTGGATGACAACTGGCAAGGCCCAGAAACTCTCCTGTCTTTGCACTCCACAGTACTAAGAATAGAACCTAGGACCCCAGGCTTCCACCGAAAACTTCTTTCATTACAAGTCATCTTCCCAGAAGAGCTTTTGATTTTTGAAAATCACACACACACACACAAACATGCACATACATGCCAAATTTGAAATCTACATATTGAAAATCTGCATATTAAACACAAACATCATCATTTTATTAGCTTATGAAAATATAATAAAACATTTATTTTTTATTTTTATTTATTTATCCCCGCTAACACATCTTCAAAGTCCCCTAAAATTTGTAATTTGTTGCATTCCTTTAACCAGACTAAATTTCAACTATAGTGAATAATTTGTTTTCATCTATCTTTTATGTGTTATGCAGAAGAAATATGTTGTTGTTTAAGCATTGATGACAATATAGAGTATAAAAAAGTTACTTTTAAATGTCATAGAAAAAAATGTAGTGTCAAGTGTTTTTTTTATACTTTTTTGATAATACTTTCAACCCTCAAAGAAAGGAACTCCTTATTAAAGAGTTTTAGAGCATGTACTTGGTGCATTACTGTGATTTTTAAGTGCAGAAACTACAAAACCCTTACTTTATGCTAGATAAATCATGGAGTGTGCAAATCATCCTGTGGATTTCATGAAGCAAAATCCAAAAGAATCTGTTTAGAAGTAGTTTTACAGCAATTTTTTAGTATTGCTTTTTCTTCTTTGTGCCTCTGCTAACTGCCATTTCTAAGCACTTAATCAGTCTGAGGCTTTATCTGTGATAAGCATTCACATATATTCTGACATTTAAATTTTGTCGTTACATGAGGGATAGATGATGATATCCCTATCATACAAATTAGGACACTAAAGCTGGGACACTTAGAAACTTAGTCCAAGGTGACACAGCTCGCTGGGCTGATTTGAATTATTTGAAATGAAGCCGGTTTGATTGCAAAGGCTGTGTCATTAATCACCATGCCACATTTATTTCACCATATATATCTTGCTGTATTCAGGCCTTCTTTATCTGTCTCAATTTCCACCGTATTTTTTATGCTTCCTTTAAAATCCTTGACTGTCTTGACTGTATTTTTCCATAACAGTCCATACAAAGGGAGAACATTCCTCAAGACATGTACTTTAAAAATATTTTGATGTTCATTCAATGGACTGTTCTTTCATGCTCTTGAGCATGATAATTTTCAGTTTCAGCTTTTAAAAAGTTATGTTTATTTTTAATTTTGTAAATGTATGTGTATGTGCATGTTCCCATTGAGGCAGGAAGAGGATGCCAGACACCATCGAGCTAGAGGTACAGGCTATTGTGCACTACCTTACATGTGTTGTGGGTTCCAAACTTGTATTCACTGCAAAAGCAGGAAGTGTTCTCTACAGATCCTCTTCTCTAACCCCATACACTCTTCAGACCTTCAAAGGAAGTTACTGTTTGTTGTGGTTTGCAGTTGCATTATTAAAATGTACCATCTACTCAAGTTAAATACAAATTTATTTTTGTACAACCATTACTCCTGAAATTTATCTTCCATATAAGGTGTAATTTCCTAATTTAGTGAGAGTTTTTCATCCTTTCATTACTCATGTACTGCTAGTCTGTTTATAAGTCATCCTCCATTGTTAAAGATTACAAAAATAGTAAGTGATTGTAATTTATATTCATGTTTTTATAAAAACATTAATAAAAATGTACTTTGAAAACCTATTGAAGTTTAGATTTTTTTTTTGCATTTGGGCTATGCATAAAGAATACCTACTATACATTTCTTAACTCAGCTATTGCAACAGTAATTTAAACTGTTGAATTCTTTTATATTTATTCCAAAGTTCTCTTGCATTCTGTGCTTTAATACACTGTACAAGATCATATAATAGGCTCTGACTATGAAAGGACATTTTTCCCTATTGATGGGGGATATTGCTCTGTATGTTGTGAATGTGTTGCTCTGATTGGTTGATAAATAAAATACTGTTTGGCCAGTAGCCAGGCAGGAAGTATAGGTGGGATAATCACACAAGGAGAATTCTGGGAAGAGGAAGGCTGAGTGAGGAGACACTAGCCCACCATTTGGGGAGTAGTATGTAATGGCACACAGATAAAGCCACAGAACCCATGGCAACATATAGAGTAACAGAAATGGGCTGAGTTTAAGTGTAAGAGCTAGTCAATAGTCAGCCTGAGCTAATGGCCAAGCAGTTATAAATAATATTAAGCCTCTGTGTGACTATTTTATAAGCAGGCCATGGGACTTCAGGGCCCAGGCAGTACTGGAGAAACTTCTAGCTATGCCCTATAAATAATAAAGTCACTTAATCATCTTCAGGATTGTGAATTATCACTTAATCTCCTATCAGTCCATGGATGCCTTAGTAAACTGGAAAAAAAACTGTAGAATAATCACTAAAATGTAATAATTATTTATAGTGCATATTTATTTCTATCTCCTGAAAAGGAATCTAGAGTTGTCATTACTCTTCGTCTGGTTAGTTTAACATGTATACATGAAGGACATTCAATTTTCTCAGTTTAACTGGAATTCATTTTATAATTCTTCATCAAGTTTATTCACAAGACATGTCAGGACTAATAACTCATACATTCTAATTTTCATTATTAAATTTTATTCTATGTGTATGCATGTTTTACCTGTGGGAATGGTTATGTATCATGTGTGTTCATTGTTCCTTTGGAACTAGAGAGAGATGGTTATGAACCATCATGTGGGTAATAGAAATCTAACTAGGGCTCCCTAGAAAAGCATCCAGTATGGCTTTAAACATCTAAGCCATCTTCCTAACTCCTTAAAATATAGTACATTTTATGGCAATTCTTTCCTGCCAATTTCTATAATTTCTATCACCCGTTTCTGGCTATTGAGCACATCAGTGGTTTCACCATCCTCAATATGCAATGTAGCAATAAGCTTCAATACCAACACTATTGTCACAAATTTCACTTAGGTTTTTGTTTGTTTGTTTGTTTATTTTCTTTCCAGTTCCCTAAACACATGATGAAATGGGTGTCTGTAGTCCACGAGTTGGTGAGTACTCACACATCTGGTCCTTCCTTTGTTCAGTGCACATCAACAGTCAGTATAGTTCTCAACCTTGACTTTTCACAAGGATTTGTGTTAGCCACACTCGTTTCTGGACACATTAGAAAGACTCTATGTTGATGCTCTTGTTCAGTTTTCCCTGAAATTTTGAACTATTTGTCATCTATAAATCATGATTATTTCTTCTGATCAGTATCTTGGTTTTGGTGGATTTCTCATAATAAAAAAAAAAGTAGGGGCAATATGTATTAGGATATTTACTTGTATTGAGAGACTCCGAAAGATTAGTCTTGTATTTATGATTGTCATTTAAAAATCAATTGTTTATAAGCCCTAGTTCATAAGAGAGGGCCAGGCAAATATCATGACAGTCTGCCCTAATAATTCAATTAAGAACTAGGCCTTGGTCCTTGTCCAGGCCTGTCACAAAATGGAAAACTATGCTGACCAGCCTCTAACTATCCCTGGTCAATTAGGACATACTGATATGATTGCCACATTCTTGAGCCAATCATACCTAAAATGATCTAACTGCCTTAGTAACTCCCCTTCATCTGTGCTTAAAATGAGCTCACATGTCTCTCTCAGGGGCTTTGCCATTTTGCCTTTGTGTGGGATGGTAGGCCCCAAAATGCTGAAATAATAAACATTCTTGCTGATGGCATATATGGATGGTGGTCTTTTGTGGGACTGCCCTGAAACCCTAACATTATATTTTGATAACTAAGACAACTCTTTTTAATGTATATTTGGGTAATAGCTTGGAAATTCTATATTAAATGTTCAGTATTTACTAAGGCTCTATATTAAGTCAAATGTACTTTCAAAAGGTGAAAATCTGTATGGCTTTGATCCAATATCTTAAAGGAATGTACTTTGATTCATATATTACTGGAACAAATACTATCTCTACCTCCAATGGACACAACATACACAATTGATCTGTTTTACTATGTAGCTCAAGTGACAGAGTGGGTTGACATAATTGACTCATTGTAAGATTTTTTTTGATTCTTCTCAAAACCAATAGGCTTTTATATAACTTAGCAATAAAGCCTAGATAGAATATCTAACTGCATTGCTTACTTTTCTTTTGGTGTAACCATACACCACAACTAAAGAAACAAATAGAAGGAAAGATGTATTGTGATTACAGTCACAGAGGGATGAGGATATGATGGCAGAGCAGAGACACTAGGTACTGCGTACTCATCTGGAGCAGAATGCGAAGTCAAATATATATCTTGAATTGCCAAAATAAAGCAGAGAAAGTGAACCCTGAATGGCTCAAGGCTTTGAAACCCAAAGCCTACCCTCACTGATGTGTTTCCTCCAGGAAAACCACATTTCTAGACTTTTTTAAATAGTGTTTCAGAATGCGAACTAAATCATGAAATATCAGCGCCTATGGGAAAATTTTTATTCAAATCACCTCCCAACTGAGGAATATATTATTTTCAAAATACAAAGTGATTCCATAGGAATAGTTAATTGTCTGTTTTTTCTTTGTTTATTGCAAGAAGTAGAAAATAACACAAGCAAATTTCCATATTAGATTGTATTCAGATTAGTATAGTTACATTCCTCACATTACTAAATCCATAAAAGTTTCATTGAGGAGGGAGTCTATGAACCATAATATTTGTTAGTCCACTATCTCAAAGATATTTTACCAACACATTTAGAGGCAATTGTTAATTTTTAATGATTCAATTAAATTAGCATAACACCACTACAATGAACTTATGTTTATATCTAAAAGAGAGAGTTGAACAAGGTCCCTCAGATTAAATAATGATGTAGAGGTTGAGAATAGACCTTGACTTGATTCAATATACTTGTATTGATAGGACAAAATCAGAGTTCCTTTTAACAGTGACAATCCATTCCACATTCTTAACTGACCTTGATAGGAGAGATGGATTTGGAGAATGGAAGAGATAGTTATAAGCGCAAGCATTCTAACTCAATAAAAATAGCTTTTTATAGTACTTATAAAAATAGTCTTTATAAACAGTTTGTTCTGGCTATTTTTATGTCAACTTGACACAGCTAGAGTTACTGGAGAAGAGGGGGCCTCAGTTGAGAAAATGCCTCAGTAAGATCAGGCTATAGACAAGCCTATAGGATATTTTCTTTTTTTTTTTTTTTTTTTTTTTTTTTTTTTTTTTTTTTTTGGTTTTTCGAGACAGGGTTTCTCTGTGTAGCTTTGCGCCTTTCCTGGGACTCACTTGGTAGCCCAGGCTGGCCTCGAACTCACAGAGATCCGCCTGGCTCTGCCTCCCGAGTGCTGGGATTAAAGGCGTGCGCCACCACCGCCCGGCAGGATATTTTCTTTTTCAGTGATTCATACAGTGGGATCAGTCCATTGTGAATGGTGACACCCCTGGGCAGCTGGTCCCAGATTCTGAAAAAAAAAAAAAGCGTTCTCATAAGCCAATAAATAGCATCCCTCCATGGCCTCTGCAATAGTTCCTCAAGGAATCTACACACATGAATTCTCAACATTGTGGTTTCTTGAACAAGATAATCATTGTGACAACAGTAAAGGACACGACAACTGGTAAAGAGAAAACAACACATGATCTCACCCTAGATAAGGAGCTGCAGTTGTCCAATAGCTACTGGAAGAGGGAGAATCAGTCTCCTCACCAACAGGTTTTCCAGTCCAAAGTGATCATCACAGGACACATGCAACTAAGAGCAAAGCTACATGAGCTGAGAGGTTATCTATGCAGGCATGCACACACATTTTATATTCACATTTAGTAATAATCAGACAAGGTCTCATTAATTGGTGAGTGAGCAAATTTAGAACACTTGGAGGCTAGATGGGGGTTGGGAGTAATGTAGATACAATGCTCATGAATAAAGTTATCAAAAATAAAATAACTGTAAAGATAAATGTTCAGAGAACAAGAAAAAGATTTGGAGGAATCCTCTGTACCATTCCTTTGGTATAGGCATTCAGTGGTGACCTAGGCAATAAAATAGAAAGTTGGAGCAGGCTGCAGAACGTGTACAAGGTTAGTTTGGGATGCTTATCTTGGCCCTTTCCAAAAATAGGAAAGGAGGACTTGGGTTATAACTCTGTAGTGGTACAACCAAACACTTGTCTAGCATGCAGAAAGCCCTGGTGAAATACTGTAGACACACACAAAACAATCATTTACAATAAATACAACAAACAGACTCATGATATTCAGAACACGTAAATGATTATTAAATGCCAGGGATGAAAGAAGCAGACAGCAAAATATTGTTCAAATGTTTTAGTACAAATTTCCCAGAAAACCATAAATGGTCAAAGGTTATGTAAAAATAGGGTCAAATTTTAATACTTCCTGAGAATGAAAACTAAACTGTAATTGGTCATACATGTGTTTAGGATAAAGTAAAAAGAATAAAGTAACAATATTAACTGTTGACAAAAGATGTGTATATTAGAGATGTCAATATCTGTTTATGAGTTGGCAAAACAAATAGAATAGAATAAACAAAAAATAGAATAAGCCAAGTTTGAACTAATAAATTAATGAAGACAACTTAATGCATTCCATGCAGCTAGCAAATCACTGGGATGATAGTTGAATAACTATTATCTTCCATATTTGGCTAAAATATGCATATATACATAGCCCCTACGTTACTCAGATAGTAATATTGAGAACACTATTGTTCATAGTGAGTCAAGCACTTATGTATGATAAATGTTCATCAAAAGTAAATGCATATGGGTGTGACATTTGTGTAACTTGTTCTGTTCATGCAGCTCCCAACAGTGGGATCAGGACCTGTCCCTGGTTCTTGAGCTGGCTTTTGGAAGCCCATTCCCCATGCTTGGATGCCTCACCCAGACTTGATGCCTAAACTTGAGGTGCCATGTTTTGCTTATGCCCATGGGAGGTTCATTGGTTGTTTTTGTTCTTTTGGGGGGCCCGCCACCTAGCTCCCCCAAAAAAATCACATACAGAGGCTTGTTTTTAATTATAAATGTCTGGTATTAGCTTGGCTTATTTCTTGTCAGCTTTTCTTAACTTTAAATTATCCCATCTACCTTTTGCCTCTGGACTTTTTCCTTTGCTTACTTCTGTATATCTTACTTTCACTCTTACTCTGTGGCTGGCTGTGTAGCTGGGTGGCTGGCTCCTAGCATCTTTTTCTCCTTGTTTTCTTGCTCCTTCTTCTTCTTCTTCCCAGATTTCTCCTATTTAACTCTCTACCTACCAACGCTGCCTATCCTTTTTTTTTTTTTTTGCCTTGCTATTGGTCATTCAGCTATTTATTAGACCATCAGTTTTAGACAGGGAAAGTAATACAGCTTTACAGAGTTAAACAAATGCAATATAAAGGAATGCAACACACCTTTGCATCATTAAACAATGTCAGACAGAAAAAAAATGTAACACATCTTAAAGTAATATTATTCAACAGAGACTATTCAACAGAGACCTGCCTCTTTCTGAATGGAGATGGAGACAGAGGAGGAGCAGATGTGAAAGGGGGAAAATGGGAAGCAGGGGGAGGGAACAGGAGGAGAGGAGGCAGGGGAAACTGAATGCAGTATAGAAAGTAAATTAACAAATCTAATTAATAAAATAGTAAATGCATATATATATATATATATATATATATATATATATATATAAATTACAGCAATCATTAAAGAGAATATTCACATGGGTGTGGTACTCAAGTATGAAGTTGTCAAAACAATTTTAGTTCCCTTTTTTTTTTCAGAGCTGAGGACCGAACCCAGGACCTTGCACTTGCTAGGCAAGTACTCTGCCACTGAGCTAAATCCCCAACCCCATCAAAACAATTTTAATGAAGGTATTTTCCTACACCTCTCCTGTTAAATCATATCTGGTACTCAAATAACTGAACTCTGATAAAATCTATAAGGATTATTTCTTAAATACATTCTGAACATAATAAACCAGCTATTGAAGCCTTCACTAATACATGATGTCACTTGAATAAAATTAGAAAAGTCAAGTCTAATCCATAAATATGTGTTTTCTTCAGGTGTTGGATGGAGAATAGAAAATATAAGTGTCACAAGAATTCTTCAGCATTGTGAAAATATTCTATCCTAGTTATATGTGATTATTTATACTTGTCAAAACCAATCTAGGCATAACTTTAATTATGTATAGTATCTTATGTACAAATAAAAATTAAAAAAATAAAAACCCCAAAAATCCCAAGTATCTGTACATAATGAAAACAAGTTAAACCAGGAAATTGAGTAATTTTTGCACTAAAAATTTCAAGTACTATTGATAAAATAATCTGATTGTGAACTAGAGAAATAAATGCACATAATGGTTTTCTATCTTTGTGTGAGAAAAATATTAATTATGGATGGCATATATCTCGATGAAGAGTGGTCTGGGATTAGCTGACATGTTATGTGAATAAAACAATTTAGTCTATGACAATTAAAAAAAAACAGATGTTTTGGTAATAACATCTATTAGATTCTGCACATCATCTATCTATATATCTATACCTATCAATCACCTACTTATGGAAGAAACAGAAACTGAGAGGCAGAGAAAGGGAGAGAAACAAAGACAAAGGATGAAAGTTAAACAACAAAAGAGCCTTCTGCTCCTGGGGAACGCCTCTGGCAGAAACTGCGCAGAAACACATGGCACAAAAGGAATGTTCCTGGGAAAGGAGAGGAGGAAGGACTGCCAAAGGCAGAAAACATCTTCAAAGAGTAAGTAGGCTTCTTCTCAAGAATGCTGGACCAATTTCATTCCCACTTGATTGTTTTCTGTTTCTTTATAAATAGCCACAAGAACCTCAATACTGACAGCCTGATAAGACGCTTCAGAGGCTAGCTGGCACATGACAGCCCATTCTTCATTTTATCACCTGTAGCAGTGTTAACTCTGGAAACTTCATTTCGGTTTTGCCCCCGCCTTTTCTTCCCGTTCCTTAAGTAAGAAAGCTCTCTTCCTCCCCCAGGGTCCAGGCAGGACTATGTGCCACTCACACCAATCTTAATCACTTCCTTCAAAGCAGTTTTACTCCTTTTGCCCTTTTAAAATCATCAGATAAATTATTAGCTGTTAATGTGCTCAACTCTAACGTCTTACATCCTGGCTCCTAAACCGTGGTATAGAAATGCTATACAACTGAAAAATGATTTTGCAATTGAACATCTTCCTCAAAATGTCATATGAATTTTAAAAGATGGTTTTCAAAGCCCATACTCGATGTCAACCACAGCCCACTTTCTGAAAGAAGGATTTGTGTGTGTGTGTGTGTGTGTGTGTGTGTGTGTGTGTGTGTGTGTGTGTGTCTTTCTTTGTCTTTACTTCTACTCAGCCAAAACTGGTGATGTGTTTACTGATAGCACGGTGTGAAAATATATTCTATAGCAGTGGAATAAATAAAACCTTCATTTGCTACCAGAAGTGTTTATAAAGCTATTTGCTCTCAGGGTTGCCTTTGCCATGTTTCCTTCTGTTATTTTGGAAGATACATCTCTGTTAACCATGTAACGTTTTAACTATCTGTGTGTTACATTGGGAGATATACCTGTTATCCATGTTACTATCTGTGTGCTGTTTTGAATATTGGTCTCAAAGATCCCACTTCTCTCTTTGTATGTCATGGAACTTTCCATCAGCCTATCATGACTTAAAATCTACCATCCCATAAAATAAATTAAATGTGTGTTCAGACATCATCTCTACACATTTCTCTTACACCCAGAGTGGTTTTTTTTTTCCAGTGGAGCTGAATGTCTGTGGCCTGTAGGGGTCAATTTCTAGTCCTTTAATGCCTTCTCTGGCCTCAGCATGGTCATTTATTTTAGTGTGTCCACATCCACAGGCTTCACAGATTTGAAACTGGTGGATGGATACTGCTTGGTTTTGTTCTTTATCAACCTCAGTTTAATTCCGCTTCTGGCTGCTGTGCTGTCTTGAATTCTTCTTCCTCCTTTCATTAATTTTTTTCTTTTGACTTTATTTCGTAGCTTCATATAGGGATGTAAATCGTTCTGATTAAATCTATCCCCAGACTACCTCCCAACTCCTCTTGGTTTCCTCTCACAACCCTTCTTAACTTCATTATTATTTCTTTATTCCTCCTCCTCCTCCCCCTCCTCCTCCTCTTCTTCTTTCTTCTACTTCCCCACACTGAATACAATTTGTGCGGCCTTTATGTACATGGATATAACACAACATCTACTGGAACACAAGGAGAAAACTCCTAACTAATTCTGCATCTGAACAGTTGTAAGTCTCTATATTAAATCCCATTTGATGCACAAAGATGCTTCACTGGGAAGAGGTAAGACTTGTACTAGTCTGTGAGTAGAAATAAGTATTTAGAAACCAGTTTGGTACTGTGCACCCATAGCAAATAGTGTTTGTAGGGCCTGCTTTGTTTATAGGATCTCAAAAAGCAAGCTACTTTTGTTGCTATTGTAAGAATATAAGAGAGATGTACATACATGAATAGTATTCTCATTCTCAGAAAATCTTTCACTATTATTTAAATTTTCCAAATAGCAAATATTTCTAAAGTATTCCAGGAATCTACTCTGGGACTTCTGACTTTTGATATATCTTCTTCTGTCATATTAAAGACAATCAGAGACTTTTCCAATAATGACAATACCGAGTATATAAAGCCAAATCAAATTCTTCCCCCAAATTCCACACCAAGTGTATTCATTGAGTTCTTAAGATTCCATTTGAGTACAGGCAAGATCAATAAATATTACAAGTCTCAGAGAACAGTCTCCATCCTCACTTTTCTTTCTAGCCCAGGCTTTCCATTTCAGCAAACTGCTTTGTGACTTGACTTGTTAAACCATATAAGTCATCAAACATTCTCAAGCCCATGGTCAAGGACATAGACAAAAGATGGGATTGTTGTCTATCACACATATATATATATATGTGTGTGTGTGTGTGTGTGTGTGTGTGTGTGTGTATGTATGTATGTATTTTGCTTACTATCTTTGAACAATATTCGAGTCTGAGCCTCAGACAATTCTTTTATTTAATATTTTATTTAAAATCACTTTTTCATTGTTTTTGAACATTTTATAGTGTCTTAATCAAAGTTTTATTGCTATGATTAGACACCCTGACCACAGAAACTATTGGTGAAATTATTAAGGCCACTCCACGTAGTTAAAAGGAGATTTATTTAATGGCGTAACATACAAATTAAGGGATAGGTAGGTTGCGGGGTCTGGGGAAGGTGTATCTCAGTCCAGCAGTGTTCTCTGGAGCTCTGCTTGGTCCACCTCCACCATCCAGGGTCCCGGAACAGAGAGAGCGCTGGCCCATCCAGATCTCGGGTCTCCAGGTGCCTCCCTTGGCCCCACCTTGTAGGCGTGACAGTTGCCGAAGTCTCAATGGGGTTTGGAACTTCCAGATCAAAGCTGGAATGGCTACCCTCTACATCAACTCTACAAAAGAACACAATAAATTGGGGCTGGATTACAGTTCAGCGGTTTAGTGCATTGTCATCATGACAGCATTGGCAGACATGGTGCTGGAGATCTGAGAGTTCTGTATCTAGATCCATAGGCAGCAGGTGGAGAGAGGGATATTGGGATTGGCTTTTTCATTTGTTTCCTCAGCTCCCTCCCCCAGTGACATACTTCCTCCATCAATGCCAAACCAACTCAACAAGGCCACCTCTTCTAATAGTGCTACGCCCTATGAGCCTATTGGAGCCATCTTTTTCAAACCAACCACATAAAGATTTTGAAGTTTTTTCATATAATATTAAATGTATAATTTCATAATAAGTGCCACCCACTATCACTGTGTTCCTTATAGAAAATTATAGTATTATTTTCTGTAAATCTATTTTCTTTTATATAAGATTTTGGTCATTTTTTGTGGAGGTAACTTGGTACTTTGGAGAGAACACTACATGCCTTAAGAATAAATTCATTTTAAAGGAATACAAATATATACAAAGAAAATAAGTAACAAAAATAATAGTATGATTAATTAAAGTATTTTCTTCATGATATTAAATCTAATGAATATTAAGAATAAAGATTTATATGAATGTTGGAATTATTGAGCATTAAATAAATATAGGACAAGAAAACTAAAAGACAAACTTTTGGAAAAGTTTCCATGTGATTATTTCTAAAAAGTTATTTTATAATTGATAAATGATTATACCTAAAAGGATGTACCATTTAAATCATGTCAATCACCTTGTAGTATAGATAAGAATATCAGCATTCTAAGATTTGAACTTACAATAAAACTTCAGTAACCAAAAGCAAACGCATTATAGTTGTGGGTAAAGCATGTATTTGTCTATGTACATGCATACATTCATGTGCATATACACACACACACATATACTTTCTTTTGCCTATAATATAAGACAGAAATTATTGCTCTATTAGTATAGAATTTGTTACTAGAATGAATTTTTAGTTTCCATTCCTGGCAGTAAATAAAAATAGATGTGTTGGATTTTGCCTCTTATCTCAGTACTTGGGAAATGGAAAACTGAAGATTAGAAATAAAATTTCTTTCATAAATCCACATGAAGTTGAAATCTATCTTAGTTATGATGAGACTGCTTCTGAAAAGAAAAAGAAAATAAAGAGAACATTTAAAGTTTATTGATAACATATTTGTATATATTTATAAAACAAAGGAGTAAATGTAAAATATGAACAAGTAGACAAAATCACAACCCACCAAAGTAAGTTTTATTTAGATAGTCCTAATATGTTGACTTGATTTTTAATATATTCAAATATGTACACTAATGATAGGCAAATGGGGTGCAATTTGGGAAAATAAATTTTGATGAGTGTAAATCTACTGTGCTTGAGAGATAGGCATAAATAAAGTATCTCTAACATGAACTTGAAGGCTTGAGGGTGAGCCTAAAACCTATAACTAATCCCAGAGCAGTAGTATGTAGCTTTAGTTTTAGGACTGGTGACTGGGAGATCTAGAAACTGTGAACTGGTCAGCTAATGTAGCCTAATGGTGAGCTATAGACCCCAGTGAGGGACTCTGACTAAAAAATTAAGGTGGGAAGCTACTGAAGAATGACATCTAGGATGACCTCTGGCATCAACACATATGGACATACATGCACTATGAACACAAACATACACATAACTCTTTAAGCTATTATGCATATCTAAATAAGCATTATATTAGCATTTTTATCCAGAATTTTACAGAACAAAATTTAATTATTTAACTTTCAAGAAAATCTAAAATAGCTTTTTATGAAAAGATTCTGAAAACAATTTGAAAATAAAAATTTGTCATTATATTTAACACTGTAAATAATATATACACAGTTCCTCAGGAACATGAGATTAAAAGAAATACTGTATAATAATCATAACAATGAAAAGCTTGACAACACTTAAATAGTGATCCATCATTATTTGCAGTACTTACAAATGCATATCACAAGTGCGTCCAAGTTCAACAGCTAATCAAATGCAGTTCATGTTAGAATTGTCATGATATTTGAAAACAAATCTCTACATGTGTAGAATTTATCTTCATCTCAGAAGAAAACCAGTATCAACAGCTTTATGATCCGTCCCCTCTGTCACTCTTCTTTTTTATCTAGCTATTGTCTACATAAAGTAGAATGATTGTGTCTTTCACAAAAGCTTTGTAGAAGTGAAATTCACGATGGCAAAGGATTCTTCTGATTTTATTTAAAAAACCCTGCTTTGTATTGGAAGATCTAATTATAATAGGAAATTAATAAATATTAACTGTCTAAGAAATACATTCACAAGGAGTGTCTGTACAAAATAGCCATTGTGTGCAACACTGACAGCAATTCCATTTCTGTTCTATTTTCTCAGCAAGCAGAGATCTGTCTCTGTGTACTAATATGCCATTATTTTTTGGATCCACACACACTTTGTTTACTCTTGCAGAAGAATAGACATAAGTCAAATGATAAAGATGATAAAAAAACAGCAAAAGAAATGTTTTCATAGAAGAAAAGAAAGCTTAAGAGCAAACAATTAAAATGTTTTTGATTCCCCTTATTTCTTTCAATCTCAATGCCAAAGAAATAGAATTTGTTTTTATTCTGCAATACAATTCAGTTCTACATATCAGCCACAGATTCCCTTGTTCTCCCCCTCCCACACCCCTCATCTTCCCCCCAGACCAACCCCCATTCCCACCTCCTCCAGGGCAAAGCCTCCCCCAAGGACTGAGATCAACCTGGTAGACTCAGTCCAGGTAGGTCCAGTCCCCTCCTCCCAGGCTGAGCCAAGCGACCCTGCATAAGTCCCAGGTTTCAAACAGCCAACTCATGCAATGAGCACAGGACCCGATCCCACTGCCTGGATGCCTCCCAAACAGATCAAGCGAATCAACTGTCTCACCCATTCAGAGGGCCTGATCCAGTTGGGGGACACCTCAGCCATTGGTTCATAGTTCATGTGTTTCCATTCGTTTGGCTATTTGTCCCTGTGCTTTATCCAACCTTGGTCTCAACAATTCTCGCTCATATAAACCCTCCTCTTTCTCGCTAATTGGACTTTCAGAGCTCCACCCGGGGCCTAGCCATGGATCTCTGCATCCAGATCCCTCAGTCGTTGGATGGGTTTTCTAGCACGACAATTAGGGTGTTTGGCCATCCCATCACCAGAATAGGTCATATCGGGCTGTATCTCGAACATTGCCAGCAATCTGTTGTTGGGGAATATTTGTAGATTTCTGTGGGCCTCTCTAGCACTTTGCTTCTTCCTATTCTCATGTGGTCTTCATTTACCATGGTCTCCTATTCCTTGTTTTCCCTCTCTGTTCTTGATCCAGCTGGGATCTCCCGCTCCCCCAAGCTCTCTTTCCCTCAACCCTCGTCCTTCATTACCCCTACACATGTCCAGGCTGTTCATTTAGATCTCTTCCATTTCTCTGTCATTGGGCGAACCCTGTGTCTTTCTTGGGGTCCTGTTCTCCAGGTAGCCTTCCTGGTGATGTGAGTAGCAGTACAGTCATCCTTGTTCCACATCTAGTATCCTCCTTGAGTGAGTACATACCATGTTTGTCTTTCTGAGTCTCGGTTATCTCACTCAGGATGATTTTTTCTAGATCCATCCATTTGCCTGCAAACCTCATGATGTCATTGTTTTTCTCTGCTGAGTAGTATTCCATTGTGTATATGTACCATATTGTGTTTATCCATTCTTCAGTTGAAGGGCATCTAGGTTGTTTCCAGGTTCTGGCTATTACAAACAATGCTGATATGAACATAGCTGAACAAGTGCTCTTGTGGTATGATTGAGCATTCCTTGGGTATATGCCCAAGAGTGGTATAGCTGGATCTTGGGGGAGATTGATTCCCAATTTTCTAAGAAAGCGCCATATTGATTTCCAAAGTGGTTGTACAAGCTTGCATTCCCACCAGAAGTGGAGGAGAGTTCCCTTAGCTACACATCCACACCCACATAAGGTGTCTTCAGTGTTTTTGATCTTAGCCATTCTGACAGGTGTTAGGTGGTATCTCAGAGTTGGTTTGATTTGCATTTCCCTGATGATTAGGGATGTTGAGCAATTCCTTAAATGTCTTTCAGTCATTTGAGTTTCCTCTGTTGAGAATTCTCTGTTTAGTTCTATAGCCCATTTCTTAATTGGACTGTTGGGCATTTTGATGTCTAGTATTTACTTGTTACAATGCTGATGTGCTTTTATTTCTCTCTTCTTTCTCTCCAATATAATTTGTAACATTTTACAAGACATGTGGATTTCCTTTAAGTGTCCCAATCATTTACAACATATCATTGCAATTTTTTAAATTATGGATTCAATTAATGACAAGATTATTTGGTATTCTATGTCATGTGGCAAATACAAATATAAGAATACAAAAGGTTATTCTTATGAATTATTTCTGTTTTTAAAGTAAAATAGATCTATCTCTCTCTTAACTGTCCCTCACACAAGGCCTGTTACTTAATTTTATGACTGATATGAGTATTACAAAGGAAACATGTGTTAGATAAAGACATCAATAATATCCTAAGAAGTACTAAAATCCATTAGTGTCATATTAAAGTAGGAAATCAAAGCGCTTCTCCTTGGAATAGTTTGACCAAGAATGAGGGTAAGTTTGACTTCTCCACTGCTCTCTATACCATCCACTGGGATGTGTGTAAGGCTTCCGGCCCATCTGTCACCTGTACGTTGCACCTGTCAGCATCTGGGCCTCCCTGAATGCACATTGACCCTAGCAGTATGCCACATTCTCTTTCTTACTGAACAACGTTGAAAGGATACATGGGGGAAGGAATGAGTGACATACACAGAAATCTTTCACATAGATTTACAAGAGAATACGTCGCTCACTTCAGCTGACACCAACTGATCCATAAAACAAACAAACAAACAAACAAAAAAACTACAGCAAACAGACAAAACTCATGCTGACTCCAAAACTTACAGTGGATGTTTTTATTTAAGTTCACTTTTGACCTGGTATTTGTTTTCATTGATTACCATAAAACACATGCATTTTTATCTAGGTCTGGGATATGGAAGGGTTCCTAACTAAAACTGAAAGCTAAGCGTTAACAGGTTGTAAAAGCAAAGTCCAAAGCAAGTAATGTCGGTTGTTACATTTTTCGCATGCCGGTAGGATTTGCTGAAGGAGGCGGAGGCAGGAGGATCACGAGTTCGAGGCCAGCCTGGGCTACACATTTTTCTTTAAAAAGAAAGTTAAAAAAATAAAAGGCTGACTATACAGTAAGATATCACACTTTAAGTCTTAATTGACCTCAAGAAACATAACAAACTCAGCTGCCATGTTCAGAAAATGTTGCAGTCTCTTAGCTGCAAAGATATTTTCATAAAAGTGTATCACCAGAGATACACACATCTGAAGATTCAAAGCTAAAAATGCAGAGGGAACATGTGGTGTTTGCTTTTCTTGGTCTGGGTTTCCTCACTCAAAATGGTTAATTGCAGATAAATTAATTTACCTGTGAATTTCATAAATTTTTTTCTTAACAGCTGATTACTATCTCATTCTATAAATGTGCTATATTTTCCACAATCATTCATCCGTTGATAGACATCTAGGTTGTTTTGATTTCCTGGCTATTGTCAGTTCAGAAGCAACATACTTCTAGATTTTTGAGGTACATCAACATAAATTTCCACACTAATAGCATTAATTTGAACTCCACCAACTGTGGACTAGTGAACCCCTTTCCCCACATTCAGAGGAGCATTTGGTATCAGTTGCTTTTATGATCTTAGCCATTCTGATTGACTCAGCTGAAATCTCAAAGTGGTTCTAATTTCCTTTCTACGATAATGTCATATATTAAAAAATATTCCTCAGTCGCTCATCTTTCATCTTTTGAGGATCTTCTCTTTGCTCTCTGTGGTGTTTTGAATGAGCATGGTCCCTTAGGCCTCCTTTGTATTTGAATACTTGGTCTTGAATGAGTGGATCTGTTTGAAAAGAATTAGGTATTGTGGCATTTTGGGAGATGGTATGACACTGAATGTGGGCTTTGAGTTTTCAAATATTCTCACCGTTCCCGGTGTGTTCTCTCTCTCCTCCTTGCTGATTAAGATGTGCGTTCTTGGTTGTTCCTGACAGCAGGCCTTCACTCATCCATCATGTGCTCTAAGTCTCTGAAATCATAAATGCAGTTAAATTAAGTTGCCAATGTCAGGTGCTAGGGATAGTGATAGGGAACTAACAGTTTGATGCCCTGTCTCTTAATTATGTTGTTTTCTTGATATTTTATTTTTTGAATTCTTTGAGTATGCTGGATATTAACTTTAGTCAGATGTATAGTTGTTAATGACGGTTTTCAATCCGCTTTACTTGAATGGTGGTGTCCTTTGCTGTACAGGTTTTTTTTTTTATATATATATCATGTGGTTCTATGCATCAATGGGGCTACATTTCATTAATCTTTACTGTCTAAAAAGTGAGTTCAAGTGTATTCTCTGCTTTATTCTCTATTAAGTTTAAGAGATCAGATTTTTTTTGTGGTCATTGATCCATTTGATCATTTAGGGTGAGAGATAGAGATTAAATTTAATTCTTCTCCATGTAGGTAGCCAGTATGACCAGCACCTGCTACTGAAGATACTGTCTCCTTGCCAAAGTATACATTCCTCTTTGTCAAAACTCAGATGACTCTAAGGTGAATGCTTATATGTGGGCTCTCAATATGTCTCTTTATAATGCCAGAACTATGCTATATTTATTACTAAGCTTTGTAGTATAACAATCATGAGACCTTTGGCAGTTCTATTAATCCAAACTGTTTGTACTATACTGAGTCCCTCATAGTTGGATAAGAATTTATTTTTCAATTTCTGTGAAGAATTGTGTTAGAATTTTTATGTGTATTACTTTGAATATTTACATTGCTTTTGGCAAGATGACTACTCTGTCAATGTTAATCTTTCCAACCCAAGATAAGGGGATATCGGAATCTTTCCATCTTCTTGTGTCTTTTTCAATTTCATCCTTGAAGTTCTTAGAGTACTTTGGTGTACAAGTCTTTCACTTTCTTGGTTATGTTTATCTAATATATATATAGTTTAGATACTTTTTATGAGGATATTCTGAAAGATACTATTTCCCTCATTTCTTTCTCCATATGTTTGTTCTCTTTATTAGGAAAGCTACTGTTTTTTGTGTATTGGTTTTATATCCCTTACTTTTTGAATACATTTGTCAGATATAGAAGTCTTAGGAGTCTTTTATGTATAGAATAATATCATCGACAAATCAGAGATTCAGAATAGGGTCCTGCAGTATCATGAGGAATTGAGAAAATAGAACTGAAGGAGTTAAATGGATAGGAGATGAGTGACACAATAGGAGAGGGAAAATGAGAAGAGGAGGGATAACTAACATTGGAGACCTGTTAAAAAATCATAAGAAAAATTACTACTGACAAAGTTCCTAAAATATAAACATCCAGACATATTAAAAGAGTTTAAATGTACCTACTTTATATTGAGAAAAGAAGTTACCTACTAGGCACACCAAACTATCAATTTAGATGCCCAATGTATGGGAATGGTTTTTCAAATGTCATGAAAAGTTATTAAATGTGAACTCCATTTGATGAGCTGTTTGCATAAGATATACTTGAATTTGAGCCTATAATCTACATAAAACTGCCACTGTAGTAACATGTATTCTTAATTCTAGAACTGGTGACTGGGAGTTCTGAGGATCTGTTAAGTGTACTATCCAGGTAGTCTGGCTTAATGGTGAGTTCTAGACCCTTGTCAGAAACCTTAACTGAACATTAAGAAAGAAAGCTACTGAGGAATGATATCTAGCTAGGTTGACTTAAGGGCACCACACATGTAGGTATACCTGTACTGTACAAACAAACATACAGGTAACCATGTTAGCTACTGTGCCTATCTGCACAGACATTATATTACTATCATTATAGAGAATTTTGGAGAACAAGATTGAATTATTTAACTGTTATAAAAATCTACTATACCTTCTTATTAGAATAATTTGATAATAAGAAAATGTCACTATATTCAAAAGCATAAATAATATACAAACACTACCTCACAAACATGAAGTAAAAATTGACTGTATAATAATCATGTCAATGAATACCTTTAAAAATTAATCACCCAACATATTTTTATTTGCAGTACTTACATACGCATATACCATCTATTTTCATGTATCTTAGAAAACTATTATATATTCATTAGCATGTAACTTTGTTTGAAAAGTAGTTCAGGAGTCAAAATACTTTAAAAAGTAGTTTTTGAGTTAGCTGCATTGGGTTAAAATGATGCCTGGTATTTTCTCTCTGGTAATGGAGACAATGTCAGTTTCTCAAATGTCTTGACATCACATTGACTACAACTGTTATTCTTTTTACTATGAATAAAATTCAGATAATTAAGAAAAATAAATATTTAATCCCATAATATATGGTAATGATAATTTAGTTTTTTGTGCCATATAAAATTATGATTATAATATTTAAATCTGAGTACATTTTTTCCCTCTTGGTAGCTTCATTGCATATAGCCCCCAACTCAATTTTATGAGAAATGTTGATATTAATTATCATTGAATCGTTTAATCTAATCCATGGTGTAGCTTACTGAAAGTGTTCCTTGAATGACAATAGCAGTCAAAGCAACAGTGTTCACATGGGGTTAATAACTCAGATTATCATTTAAATTTTTTTTCAAATATTTCCATAGAGTGATATCAATATGTAATTATTGAATTGGAGCAGAAGGACTTAACTCAACTGTTAGCTAAAATATAACCACTCTCAAAATAAAGTCTAACAAGTGCTATTTATCCACAACATCCACTCTTCAATACCAAGAAGGGTTTAGCATACCAATCTTAACATATCAATAGAATTAAATAAGTGATCTGTCAAAAACCTTCCTATCTTATTTGAGTTCTTTCATCTCTTTATTCCTGTAGAGAGAAAGTCATATTTTGAGGGAATTCCTATTTTTCACTGAAGAACTTCTTAGTCATTGTGTATTTTCTAGTTTGATGTTATACCATGTCGAAATTTCTTATTTTCCTAGATACAGCAGAACATTGACAGATTACGTGGATTTTAGTGGCATGCATCTTTTGAAACAAGAAACATGTTAGAGAAAATGTTAGCCAGTTCATTTGAAAATAACATTAAGTTAAATAAATAATTGGGCTTTGAGGAAGATCAGTGTACGTTGCATTAAATTCAACACACAGAATAGTGTATTATTGCTTAAGTAAGTTCTTACTTTCATCAGGTTGAGGGTGAAAACATCTTGTGGAACTCTTATTTCCAATACTGATGTAAAAAAAAATGACATGCAGTGACCTTTAGTGTTCATTCACATATATCTGCTTAGGAGTCCAAAGTATTTATGTACGTATGGTATTTATGTACATATGTATGTATGTACGTACGTACGTATGTATGTATGTATGTATCTATCTATCTATCTATCTATCTATCTATCTATCCGTCTATCATTTATGATCGATCTAGCTACATATATCATCTCTCTATTATTTAATATAATATATCCTCCACAACTCCCCCTAGATCCACCCCATTTCCCACCCCACTCCAATTCACATACTTTCTCTCTCTCATTAGAATACAAACAGGTATATGAATAATAATAATAAAATAAAATATGATAAAATAAAAACAAACATAAAGTAGCTAAAGAACCAAAAGTTTAAAAAGCTCAAGAAACACACATAGATGCAGAGAAATACAACTCTTCAAAAAGCGATCACTTAAAAACATAAAACCAGAACTCTAAAAGGACTTGAAAGATTACAAAAAAAAAACAAAGTATAGAAAAGAAAAGAAAGACTGACAAGGCAAAGCGCTTTGAGATAAAGAACCTCCTCAGAAGCCTTTGAATTCATTTTCTGTTGGTCGTCTACTACTTGGAATGGGGCCTGGACTTAAGAGTTGAAGGGACTAGAGACTGGTCCTGTGGAACCATGACCTCATGTCTGCACAACTCAAAGGAACAGTGAATGTCCAGGAAGTTTCTGTGGGGGTCCAGTGTTGATGGTGTCCCTGAGGTCAGAGGCCTTGAACCTGACCAACAGCACATTACACAATGAGAATTTGCAAGGATTTGTGAGGAAAGCTGCTTGGACAAAAGGGTGTACTGCATGATACACAGCAGCTCCCAAGCTTCACTAAGAATGAAGAGGAGATAGAGAGTCAAAGTCAAAAGGGCAAACTGTTTGTTTGTTTGTTTGGTTTTGTTTTGTTTTTCGAGACAGGGTTTCTCTGTGTAGCTTTGCTCACAGAGATCTGCCTGGCTCTGCTTCCCAAGTGCTGGGATTAAAGACGTGCGCCACCACCGCCCTGGCCTGCAAACTGTTTTTTTTTTTTTTTCAATTTTGTGTTTTTTGTTTTGTTTTGTTTGTTTTTTGTTGGTGTGATTGTTTTTTAAGTGAAATTGATATTATTTGTATTTTTCATTTATTTTATTATTATTTTTTATTCTCTTTATCTAATTTTTTATTATTTCATTTTTAGTTTTTCTTTGGGGGAGGCAGTACAAGGGTGAGGGGTAGATGCAGAAGGACTGGGATGGGTGTGATTGTAGTACATGATGTGAAATTCCCAAAGAATCAATAAAATTTATGGTTAAAAAGAGAAAAAGAAAAAAACAGTTGTTTGTATACACAGTGAGACTGCTTCAGGAAAAATTAATTTTTCATTTGAGAGTGGTTATCCATTGGAGACAACATCTGCTTAGATAAGGACTTGGGCCCACTTCCCTTCTCAGCATGGGGAACCCAATCTGCTCAGCCCAGTGTAAGCCCTGTGTTTGCTGTCACAGTCTCTGTGAGCTCACATGTATGTTGGTCCTGCTGTGTTTAGAAGGCCTGGGTTCCTTGGCATCCTTCTTATTCTCTGGTTCTTACAGTCTTTCTTCCTCTCCTTTGACAGGGTGCCTTCAGGCTTAAGGGGAGTGAAAACATCTCAATTGAAGCTGATATGTCAAAGTCTCTCACTCTCTGAATAATGTCCGGCTGTGTGTTTCTGTCCTTGTTTTCATACCTTGCAGGCAGAAGCATCTCTGATGATGGCTGATTAAGACATTGATCTATTTGTATAGTAGGATATTGTCTGGTGTCATTTTAGACAATATTATTTGGTTTTCCCAAAGGTACTATTGAGGCTTAGGCCATTGTCTACCCTAGCAGTGCTGAGTGAATTCTGTATCATCTAGTAGGTCTTAAATCCAATCAGAAATTCCTTGGTTGGTTCTACAAGCTTTGGGCAAGTATTCCAGTAGCACGTCTTGGAGTCAGATCATCACTGTAAATCACAGTTTGTAGTTTGTTTGGTGTTTACTTTTCTCTTCCTTTAGCAGCAGAGTATTTTCTAGAACCATAAACAATACTTCACACCTGTTGTGTAGGTGTTGACTTCAACACTAAGGCTTTAACATCAGGTTTTTGGAGAGCAATGATATCCTTGGAGATAGCCTAGGTTGTTTAGAATTCCATTGGTGTTCTTTAGACCACGAACTCAATTTTATGTAACTGATTCCCAGAATTGGAGAATTCATTTGGTGATAAGAGATGTCCATTCAGGTCTCTGTCTCCCTCATTATTCAGTGATTTAATTCAGATCAAATTTATCTAACACCACCACTAGTCCCTTACTCTATATTGAATGTCTGTGGTTATATGGATTGTAGCATACTAATGTTAGAGTTACCAGTCAACAACCAGGTACCATTTCTGGGTCTGTGTTACCTCACTTAGGATGATTTTTTTCTAGCTTCATAGATTTACCTGCGAATTTCAATTTTTTAACAGATATACAAATATTCCATATATGTACCATATTATAAATTATAAATTTATAAACTAAATTTATAAATTATAACTGTATCATATTTTTTACCCATTCATTCACTGATGGACATCAATTTCTGGCTATTTTGAATAGAACAGCAATGAACATGGCTAAGTAAGTTTATCTGTAGAAGGATATAGAATTCTTTGTGTATTTGTCCAATAATGCTGAATGTGTATATTGAGGTAGATCTATTCATAGCATCTTGAGTAACTGATACACTGTTAACACACACACACACACACACACACACACACACACACACACACACACACACATTTTTTTTCAATACAGGGTTTCTCTGCATGGCTTTGGTGCCTGTCCTCCATCTCTCTCTGTAGACCAGGCTGGCCTTGAGCTCACAAAGTTCCACCTGGCTCTGCTTCCCAATTGCTGTGATTAAAGGTGTGTGCCACCACCTCCTGGCTTAGCCTATGTTTTTAATTGTTGCTAAAGTCAGAAGTGTGTATTTTAAAATTGACTTTGAGATATTTTGTTAAACTTAAGGCATCTGCCTCTATACTATTTCATATAATTTAAGTAAATATAAAAATTACATTTTCCTACAGCTATTAGAACTGTATGTTATGATATACATCAAAAAATGTTCTCACTATATGTACTCAATAACACAATAATAATGGAAAAAATTTTTTGTCAGTGTTTGAGATCCTGTATTGAATTTAAATTTTAGTTACCTGAAGGAGATTTGAAAT
This sequence comes from Peromyscus californicus insignis, assembly GCF_007827085.1. Lineage (NCBI taxonomy): Eukaryota > Metazoa > Chordata > Mammalia > Rodentia > Cricetidae > Peromyscus > Peromyscus californicus. Next base: position 14,328,271 of record NW_026294413.1, on the reverse strand, counting down.
ATATAACTAGTCTAGCACAGAACCTTTAAAATCAGTGAAAAAATAGATAGAACCATGAAATATAATAACACTAAAGATGTTTTATTCACATTCAATATTGGGATGGAAGAATTATGGCTCTTTCCTAATGTTATTGAAGTTTATGGTATGCTTTCACTAGAAGTTGTTTTTGATATAATATCACTGGACAGATTTAAGTAAATTATGATCCCTATAAAGATTATTATTATGTATACTCTGGAATTGGGTTCCTCATAAATTTGATGGTTGCATAGAGAATACTTTTTCCTATATGAAAAAATTCCTACATTTATTCAAGTCATATGGTATATAATGAATATTTTATTACCACCAAATTAGCCTTGGAAGTATATGGTATGTGGATTACAGTAGTGAGTACAAAATCATTATAGTGTTCTGTGTTTTGTTTTTATCTTATCACTCTAAGAAACACAGATTGGAAAAGGAACTTTAAAAGCTACATGTTTTTTCAGTATATAAAAATTGTGTGATTTTTCATTTTGTGAAGAATTTTCTCCAAGTTTCTCTGCCATTATGGCAAAATGCTCAGTTGTTAGCTGGACTATTTGTAAGTTTTACTTAATTATATGCTAAATTCAATCATATCTATTTCTCTAAGTCAGAAGAATCATTAGGCAATGATTGTAATTCTGACATAAGTAGTGCGATTATGCCCATTTTATTAACTCTTCAAAAGGTATAAATGACAGTTCCCTAACTCAGAAATCTGAAGGTGGTAATCCATACTAATATTTTTTTTATTATTACTGTGAAAAATTATTCTAAATTCCAAAACAGTAGTTACTTATGATATATAATTCTGCAGATTCCAGGTCCAATTCTGGTTTATTTTCATGGTATTAGCTGACCATCTTTCATCATTTTCAGTCATTGTGTGACTTTTGGTGATGTCAGGGAAGGTTTTGCTGCAGCAAGGGGATCCATATGCTTCCACACAAGTTCATTTATGACTCTTAGCCATTACTGCAATAAAGAAGACGTTATGTTTCTCCCTTTCTTTGTAGAGCTATATGATGAATTAAACAAAGGACATATGTTCTATACTTGAACTAAGGGTAATAAAAAACACAAACACAAAAGAATAATTGTAGCTGAAAGTTTTTCTGGGTCCCGCCTGGTCCACAGCAACTCAGAACCAAGTAAAGACACAGAGTCTTATATTAATTAACTGCTCGGCCATTAGCTCAGGCTTACTACTGACTAGCTCTTACACTTAAACTCAGCCCATTCCTGTTAATATATATGTTGCCACATGTTCTATGGCTTTACCTGCGTGCCATTACATGCTGCTCCCTGGATGGTGGGCTGGCATCTCCTCACTCAGCCTTCCTCTTCCCAGAATTCTCCTTGTCTACTTATCCCGCCTATACTTCCTGCCTGGCTACTGGCCAATCAGTATTTTATTTATCAACTAATCAGAGAAACATTTTTACAGCATACAGAGTGACATCACCTATCAAACAATCTTGGAAAAAATCTATATGCAATACCTATAAAGAGTTTTGTGTAGATTACAGCAGTAAAAGCCTAGGGACCTTTGGAAGATTTTTGGTATGTTTGGTAAATTATATTTCCTGTTGGGTGTTATATAAAAGAAACATCTTTCTAGCAAGTAGATAGAAAAGTCTTGTATAGGGCAATAAGCAAACAAGTGAATATATAAAGCATAACAATTTTCCTAAGACACTTGATGACTTCTATCAGATTTCTATAAGTTAATATTTTACTCCATAACACAGACTCATCCTGAAGTATCTTGGACATTGGAATGAACACAGCATTATTTCACTCAAATTGTGATGAGGTAATTACCTGAGCTAATTAAAATTTGGTAGCAATCATTATACAAAGGATTATAAATATAAATATCTTTGAAAATTCATACTTTTCACTATCAATAAATTTAATATGTTCAATTGTCAGGAATGTGTTTACATAATTCCTTTGATTTTCTTTGCCATTAAAGCATAAGGAGCATATTCTTAGAATTTATTGTAATGAGGCCATCATGTGCAAATATTAAAAATATTTTGCCTTCTTTTTGATTATTTGTTTTTATGTGGACCTTTTATTTTAATACATTAACCTATTAATTCAGGAAATTCATTTTCTGTAACGGATAAAAAAACAGTGATGCAAACTATCTTGCCATTGTAACATTATGACTTAATAGAACTTAAACCAGGGCTATCAGATAACTACTATTTGCCTAAATCAAGTATTGAAAACACAGGTAGTTACAATTCAGTTACAATCTACTCAGAAAATTTGAAAAAAAATAGACTGGTCTATGTTTAAGAAAAATTGGGAAAAATAGGTACTTATGACTAAAAATGGCTGATCAGAAAGGAAACAGAGTAACCATCTGTCAGATGAGCACTGTTAGCAGAGGTATACTATCACCAATGTAGGCAGCTATGGTGGGATCTTGAAGGGAGGTTTGTACTCTCCAGTTCTGAATATTCGGAGAGTTTATTTAGAAAGGATGGTCATCAATGGCAGCATGGCCTGACACATGAGGCATAGAGCTTTCAATCTCTTTAAATTCCTGAATATTGGAGAGTTATATCATCACACTATAGAGGGTATGATTGAGACCTGAATGGAAAGAGAAGACCTTCAATGCCTGAGCAATAATTCAAATTATTTGATCTTTTACATTCCCTATGGATGAATGGATGAAATCAATTGAATGGCATTTATTCTAGTCTGCAGCTGTCATCATGAGGCAAGAAGCCACTAGGTAAATGCAAAGTTATAGTTAATGCTTGGGTCTGGTTCTCAGTGGCATAAGGCTTGCACAGAGCTCTAAGCGGGAATTTGAGAACTCACCTTTGTGAAGACCTTCAAGTTCACAAAATGTGCTGCTTTGAGCTGCAGGAGTGTTGACCTGTTTCCTGGGAGAAAGAAAGGCAGCTTGAGATTCTAAAAATAGAAAAGAGAATTTATTTTTCATTTATCTTAATAATTTAAAGCATAACCTAAAATCTTTTATTTCTAACATAGAATTTTATGGAAAAGTCTAACTCAGTCATAAATTACTTCTCTACTTGAAATCTTACATATTAGTTAGTTTTACATAACTTTTTTGCATATGTTCACAGGTGCTGCTTGCTTAGATATTGCTAGAAACTAAAGTATATTTACAAATTTAAGAACACATTATATGTTTGTCTGATTTGTGTATGTGTATCTATGTATGTGTATATATACATCCATATATGGAAGTCAGGGATAATTATTTTGTGTCTTGTTCTGTCTATTTCCATCTTAATATTTGAGGTCAGGTCTTTCATTGAATCTAGAACTTATGGATTAGCTGGACTTGGGTTGGCAAATTCCAGGTGTCCCAATGTGCACAACTTTCAATGGGCTTATGGACAAGTGCTTCTGTGTGGTTGATATGTTGTGCACCCCAGTAAACTTATCTGTGGGTCAGAGAACCGAACAACCACTATATTAAACATAGATTTACGCAGTGGTAGCACAGGCCTTTAATCCTAGCACTCGGGAGGCAGAGATCCAGAGAGTTCAAAGCCACACTGGAAACAGCCAGGCATTGTGACACATACCTTTAATCCCAAGAAGTGACAGGCAGGAAGCAGAAAGGTATATAAGGCGTGACAACGACAAACTAGAGGCCATTTTAAGCTTTTAGGCTTTTAGTAGGAGTTCAGCTGAGACCCATTCGGATGAAGACTCAGAGGCTTCCAGTTTGAGGAAATAGGATCAGCTGAGGAATTGGCGAGGTGAGGTTGGATGTGGTTTGTTTTCTCTGATCTTTTGGCTTTCACCCCAATACCTGGCTCCTGGTTTGTTTTTATTAATAAGGTCTTTTAAGATTCATGCTACACTTCTGCAACTTTATCTTCCTTTAACATACATGTAGATGCTAGAATCTAAATTCAGACTCTCATTTTTTGCATAGCAAATAATTCATGATTGACTCATCTCCCTCGTCCCTGTGTTTATTTTCTTTATAGTATCTAGAACATCACTACGTGTCCTGATAGACTAGAAATTTAATCTTTGTATCTCTTTGAAATTTACATGCTGCTGTCACCATCAATTTCATAGGGCCACTTTGAAGTAATTAGGTTTATATAAAGTCAGTTGGTGACTTCCCAAATTTTCATGCCCATATAAAAAGTAACACTGTAGAATAATCTTTATATCTGTCTATCGTGCATCTGTCTTTCTGTTTATATTCTTCTTTCTTTCCGTCTCTATTCAGTCATTCATCAAGAAATGCTTATGTGAGCATACAACTGTGAAAGCAGCTGTCCTTAATGTCTTCTACCTAATGTGACCATTGAGGTACCCTGATTTTCAACATGTAAGATCCAGGACTCTGAGAGGATGCATTCCTTAGCTGCAGTCTATACTTTTGTGATATCACATTCTGGAAACATAGCTAAACTAGCACCTCTAGTACGTTAAAGTCCTAAGCTATTGTAAAATTAGGATATTCATGCAAAGCTTTTTAGCTAACTTTCGTATGAAGTACTTTGAAATTTGACCATTGGTAGGGGCAGACAGAGAGCTCACTAGCTCTATTTCATAGAGATACCCATGTTGCCCTAGGGATTTCCAGCCTCTGTCTCTCTAAGGCTGTCATTAAGGTCAGCTGGGATGGCTACACAGCTTCTTCATGGATGGTCGTGATACAAATTGCAGTCCTCACACTTGTGAAGTAAGTGCATTAACCTCGAAGCCTTCTCCCCAGCCAGGATACACATCTTCTGCAGCAGCTGTTCTCAACCTGTGGGCCACAACTCCTTTAAGGTCCCATATCAGATGTCCTGCATGTCAGACATTAACAGTAAGATTTATAACAGTAGCAAAATTACAGTTATGAAGTATCAATAAAATAATTTTGTGGCTGGGGATCACCACAACTTGAGGAACTATATGAAAAGTTCCCAGCATTATGAAGACTAAGAACCACTGTTCTGTGGCTGTGTTATTAGTATTGATGAATGTGACTAGCACTATTATTCTGTTCTTATTGTTATTCTTTTATTATAAATAGAAAGTGGCTGCTGATTAATTCTTGAAAAAAATGGTAAAATCTTATATGAGAGTTATTGATTCAATTGTGTACCACTTTGTTCCTTGATGGATAGATTAATCTGGGTTTAATATCAAAAATCCTAAAGCAGGTAGCATCACTTGACTGATAATTTGAGCTCAAATGACTTTATTTAGTCTTCCAATAGTCTATACATTCCACCATTAATTGATTACAACCTCCCTAGTACTTTGGTAATTGGGTGATCACCGTTGACAACAAAAGGCTTCAGAGTGCACACAGGTCTTTAAGAGAGAGGTAAGGGGTGGTGATGCATTCACATTTTCACAGTCTTCTACTGTCAGTCTCAAGAGCCAATCCATTTCCTCCTCTTCATGTGCTTACATCAAATCACTCGAGCAACATTACTATTCTTTGAAGTACAATATAAAATAAAATAAAACAACATTAAACTCCTCATTCAGAAAGGGGGAAATACTTCACTTAAATTAAAAGTGCACTATCTTGATGAGTATTTTCCATAACTGACTAGTTATCAAATTCAAATTACATTTCATGTGCAGCCTATTTTGGTGAGAGCCAAGATTTAGACAATTTTTTCCTATGAAATATGAAACTGAACTATGAAACTAAATTAATGAGAAATTATCTTACAGAATTCCAGAAAAATCACAAAGTTCTTCCATGAAATATATTTTAAGTGATTTTGTTGTTGCTATTATTAATATGATTTCTATGTCTGCTTAAATTTATGCATATAAAATATAAAATATACTTCAGAGACATACCAGAATGCCTTGTTTTTGTTCCTTGATATGGATATTTTTTAATATTAAATACCATTTTTATAAATACATCATTTTATTCTTAATATCTAAATTATCTTAAATATCTAAATATCTTAATATCTAAAACACATTCTTCCCAGGGTATGGGCATTCAGCTGTGCCAGTGATTAGTTGGTCACTCCCACAATTTCTGTGCAGTCTTTACCTCAAAACGTCCTTTGGGCAGGACAAGTGGTAGGTCAAGGGTTTTGTGGCTGGGTTGGTGTCCCAGTCTCTACCACTGCAGGCCTTACCTGGTTACAGGAGATGGCCTGTTCAGGCTTCATATCCCCCATTGCTAGCAGTCTGAGTTAGGCCCACATTCATAGATTCCTGGGAGCTTCCATTGCTCTAGGTTTCTAGCTCATTCCAGAGATGCCTCCAGTTGTCTCTCCCTGTGTCTTCACTCCACCAGATCCTTCCTGTTCCCATCTGCATTCCCCACAAAAATTTACCTTCCCCCATCCACTGTCAATGTCTATTCTATTTACTCTGGATAGTGAGATTCATGCATAGCTCTCCATTGAGCCCTCCTGGTTACTTAGCTTCTGTGGGTCTGTGTATTGTACCAAGGTTCTCCTTTGCATTATAACTAATGTTCACTCATGAGTGAGTATAAACCATCCATTTTCTGCAAATTTCATGAAGTCATTTTATTTTAATAGCTGAGTAGTACTTTATTGTGTGAGTGTGCTACATTTTCTTTATCCACCCCCTATTCTCACCTCCTCCAAGGCAAGGTCTTCCCTGGGGAGTCAGCCTAGCCTGGTAGACTGAGCTGAGACAGGTCCAGTCACCTCCTCCCTATACCAAGGCTGAGCAAAGTTTCCCAGCATCTGTATCCATTCTTAAGTTGATGGACATCTAGGCTTTTTCTAGTTTCCAACTATTAAGAATAAAGCTGCGGAGGCCGGCCCCCAGCTCCCATCTTGCTCCGGACTTCCCTTTTGGAATACTGGTGAGTACCCTTCCTTGCCCCAGACCCCATCCCTGGGCACCAGCCACTCCAGGGAAGACCTGCCCAACTTGGCCCCAGGTTCTGGCCACCGGGCAGGTTCCCTGCTAGCCGCACCGGGAAGGATCCCCTTCTCCAAGACCCCTGGCAGACCCTGCAGTCTCTACGCCCTGCCCCCACGCCCATCCACCTGAGCCCCAAGCCTCTTCCTGAGACTTAGAGGCCGGCCCCCAGCTCCCATCTTGCTCCGGACGTCCCTTTTGGAACACTCGTGAGTACCCTTCCTTGCCCCAGACCCCATCCCTGGGCACCAGTCACTCCAGGGAAGACCTGCCCAACTCGGCCCCAGGTTCTGGCCACCCGGCAGGTTCCCTGCTAGCCCCACCGGGAAGGATCCCCTTCTCCAAGACCCCTGGCAGACCCTGCAGTCTCCACGCCCTGCCCCCACGCCCATCCGCCTGAGCCCCAAGCCTCTTCCTGAGACTTAGAGGCCGGCCCCCAGCTCCCATCTTGCTCCGGACTTCCCTTTTGGAACACTGACTTCCCTTTTGGAACACTGGTCTGTCTGAACCAAGTGTGCGGATAAGGCCAAGAACGAACCACAAGGAGATGGGCAGACGTCAAGGCAGAAACATATACAACAAAATGAATAGCAATACAGCATCACCAGGCCCTAGCCCTCCTCCAACACCTAGACCTGAACATCAGAAATTAGAAGAAGCAGAAGAAAACAGCCTTATGAATGACAACATGAAGAAGCTAGAGGCTTGCGTAGAGGAAAAGACAAAAAAATGTGAAGAACGCTGTAAACAACTAGAGGAAAGGGCAAACAAATTAGAAGAAATCAATAAAGTCCTGGAAGAAAACAATAAAATACTGAGAGAAAATCAAGAAAAATCAATGAAACAAATGAAGGAAACAGTCCAAGACCTGAAAAGGGAAATAGAAAAAATGAAGAAGACACAAACAGAGGGAATGCTGGAAATAGAAAATCTGAGAAAACGATTGGGAACTTCAGATGCAAGTATAATCAACAGAATGCAAGAGATGGAAGAGAGGATCTCTAGCGTTGAAGATACAGTAGAAGAAATACATTCATCAGTCAAAGAAAACACTAAAGCCAACAAAGTCATGAACCAAAATGTCCAAGAAATTTGGGACACCATGAAAAGACCAAACCTAAGAATAATAGGGGTCGAAGAAGGAGAAGAATACCAACTCAAGGGCACAGAAAATATATTCAACAAGATCATAGAAGAAAACTTTCCCAACTTAAAGAAGGAAATGCCTATGAAGATACAAGAAGCTTATAGAACACCAAACAGACTAGACCCCCAAAAAAAGTCCCCTCGCCACATAATAGTTAAACAACTAAACGTACAGAATAAAGAAAGAATATTAAGAGCAGCAAAGGAAAAAGGCCAAGTGACATATAAAGGCAAACCCATCAGAATAACACCCGATTTCTCAATGGAGACTTTGAAAGCCAGAAGAACCTGGACAGATGTAATGCAGACACTAAGAGACCATGGATGTCAACCTAGACTAATATACCCAGCAAAACTTTCAATCACCATAGATGGAATGAACAAGACATTCCATGACAAAGCCAGATTTAAACAATACTTATCCACAAACCCAGCCCTACAGAAAGCACTAGAAGGAAAATTCCAATCTAAGGAAGTCAGATACACCCTCGAAAACACAGGCAACAGATAAAGCCACAGCAGTAAACCCCAACGTATAGAAGTACCCACACATCACCACCAAAAAATAACAGGAATGAACAATCACTGGTCATTAATTTCCCTCAATATCAATGGACTTAATTCACCTATAAAAAGACATAGGCTTACAGAATGGATACGAAAGCAGGACCCATCTTTCTGCTGCATACAAGAAACACATCTCAAATTCAAAGATAGACACTACCTAAAAATAAAAGGCTGGGAAAAGACTTTCCAATCAAACGGTCTTAAGAAACAAGCGGGTGTAGCCATCCTGATATCCAGCAAAATAGACTTCAAACTAAAATCAATCAAAAGAGATCAAGAAGGGCATTACATACTCATCACAGGAAAGATCCACCAAGATGAAGTCTCAATTCTGAATATTTATGCCCCAAACACAAGGGTACCCACATATGTAAAAGAAACATTACTAAAGCTTAAATCACATATAAAACCCCACACATTAATAGTGGGAGACCTCAACACCCCACTTTCACCACTGGACAGATCTCCCAAATTGAAACTTAACAGAGAAATAAAGGACTTAACTGATGTCATGACTCAAATGGACTTAATCGATATCTGCAGAACATTCCATCCTAACAAAAAAGAATATACCTTCTTCTCAGCACCCCATGGAACCTTCTCTAAAATTGACCACATACTTGGCCACAAAACAAATCTAAACAGATACAAAAGAATTGGAATAACCTCCTGTGTTCTATCAGACCACCATGGTCTAAAGTTGGATTTCAACAACAACAAAAACTACAGAAAACCTGCAATCTCATGGAAACTGAATAATACCCAACTGAATCACCAATGGGTTAAGGAAGAAATAAAGAAAGAAATTAAAGACTTCCTAGAGATCAATGAAAATGAAGACACCACATATCCAAATTTATGGGACACTATGAAAGCAGTACTAAGAGGGAAATTCATAGCACTAAATGCCCACATAAATAAGTTGGAGAAATCTCACACTAGAGACTTAACAGCATACCTGAAAGCTCTAGAACAAGAAGAAGCACAGTCTCCCAGGAAAAATAGACGCCAGGAAATTATCAAAGTGAGAGCTGAAATCAATAAAATAGAAACAAAGAGAACAATACAAAAAATTAGTGAAACAAAGAGTTGGTTCTTTGAGAAAATCAACAAGATAGACAAGCCCTTATCCAAACTAACCAAAAGACAGAGAGAGAGCATCCAAATCAACAAAATCAGAAATGAAAAGGGGGACATAACAACAGACATTGAGGAAATCCAGAGAATCATCAGGTCATACTTCAAAAACCTCTATTCGACAAAACTGGAAAACCTAAAAGAAATGGATGACTTTCTGGATAGGTACCACATACCTAAGTTAAATCAAGACCAGATAAACTATTTAAATAGTCCAATAACCCCTAACGAAATAGAAACAGTCATTAAAAGTCTCCCAACCAAAAAAAGCCCAGGACCAGATGGTTTCAGCACAGAATTCTACCAGATCTTCAAAGAAGAGTTAATACCAATACTCTCTAAATTGTTCCACACAATAGAAACAGAAGGAACATTACCAAACTCCTTCTACGAGGCTACAATTACCCTAATTCCTAAACCAAACAAGGATACAACAAAGAAAGAGAACTACAGACCGATCTCCCTCATGAACATTGATGCAAAAATACTCAATAAAATACTGGCAAACAGACTCCAAGAACACATCAAAACAATTACCCACCATGATCAAGTAGGATTCATTCCAGGGATGCAAGGGTGGTTCAACATACAAAAGTCCGTCAATGTAATACACCATATAAACAAACTCAAAGAAAAAAACCATATGATCATCTCACTGGATGCAGAAAAGACATTTGACAAAATCCAACACCCCTTCATGATAAAGGTATTGGAGCGATCAGGAATACAGGGAACATACCTAAACATAATAAAGGCAATTTACAGCAAGCCAACAGCCAACATCAAATTAAATGGAGAGAAACTCAAAGCAATTCCACTAAAATCAGGAATGAGGCAAGGTTGTCCACTCTCCCCATACTTATTCAATATAGTACTTGAAGTTCTAGCCAGAGCAATAAGACAACATAAGGAGATTAAGGGGATACAAATTGGAAAGGAAGAAGTCAAGCTTTCCCTATTTGCAGATGACATGATAGTATACTTGAGCGACCCCAAAGATTCCACCAAGGAACTGATACAGCTTATAAACACCTTCAGCAGCATAGCAGGATACAAGATCAACTCAAAAAAATCAGTAGCCCTCCTATATACAATGGACAAAGAAACGGAGAAGGAAATCAGACATACATCACCCTTTACTATAGCCACAAACAACATAAAATACCTTGGGGTAACACTAACCAAGCAAGTGAAGGACCTATATGACAAGAACTTTAAGTCCCTGAAAAAAGAAATTGAAGAAGATGTCAGAAAATGGAAAGATCTCCCATGCTCATGGATAGGCAGGACTAACATAGTAAAAATGGCAATCTTACCAAAAGCAATCTACAGATTCAATGCAATCCCCATCAAAATACCAACACAATTCTTCACAGACCTGGAAAAAATAATACTCAACTTCATATGGAAAAACAAAAAACCCAGGATAGCCCAAGGAATCCTGTACAATAACACAACTTCTGGAGGCATCACGATCCCTGACTTCAAGCTCTACTATAGAGCTACAGTAATAAAAACAGCTTGGTACTGGCATAAAAACCGACATGTGGACCAATGGAATCGAATTGAAGACCCTGACATTAATCCGCACACCTATGAACATATAATTTTTGACAAAGAAGCCAAAAGCGCACAATGGAAAAAAGAAAGCATCTTCAACAAATGGTGCTGGCAAAACTGGATATCAACATGTAGAAGGCTGCAAATAGATCCATATCTATCACCGTGCACAAAACTTAAGTCCAAGTGGATCAAGGACCTCAACATAAATCCAGCTACTCTGAACCTGCTAGAAGAGAAAGTAGGAAGTAGTCTTGAACGCATTGGCATAGGAGACTACTTCCTAAATAGAACACCAGTAGCACAGACTCTGAGACAAACAATCAATCAATGGGACCTCTTGAAACTGAGAAGCTTTTGTAGAGCAAAGGATACGGTCAACAAGGCAAAGCGACAGCCTACAGAATGGGAAAAGATCTTCACCAACCCCACATCTGACAGAGGACTGATATCCAGAATATATAGGGAATTCAAGAAATTAGACATCAAAATGCCCAACAGTCCAATTAAGAAATGGGCTATAGAACTAAACAGAGAATTCTCAACAGAGGAAACTCAAATGGCCGAAAGACATTTAAGGAACTGCTCAACATCCCTAATCATCAGGGAAATGCAAATCAAAACAACTCTGAGATACCACCTTACGCCTGTCAGAATGGCTAAGATCAAAAACACTGAAGACACCTTATGCTGGAGAGGATGTGGAGCTAGGGGAACTCTCCTCCACTGCTGGTGGGAATGCAAGCTTGTACAACCACTTTGGAAATCAATATGGCGCTTTCTTAGAAAATTGGGAATCAATCTCCCCCAAGATCCAGCTATACCACTCTTGGGCATATACCCAAGAAATGCTCAACCACACCATAAGAGCACTTGTTCAGTTATGTTCATATCAGCATTGTTTGTAATAGCCAGAACATGGAAACAACCCAGATGCCCTTCAACTGAAGAATGGATAAACAAAATGTGGTACATATACACAATGGAATACTACTCAGCAGAGAAAAACAATGGCATCATGAGGTTTGCAGACAAATGGATGGATCTAGAAAAAATCATCCTGAGTGAGGTAACCCAGACTCAGAAAGACAAACATGGTATGTACTCACTCATAGCAGGATACTAGACATGAAACAAGGATGACTTGTCTGCTACTCACATCACCAGGGAGGCTACCTGGAAAACAGGACCCCAAGAAAGACACAGGGATCACCCAATGACAGAGAAATGGAATGAGATCTACATGAACAGCCTGGACATGAGTGGGGGTAATGAAAGGCGAGGGTTGAGGGAAAGAGAGCTTGGGGGAGCGGGAGATCCCAGCTGGATCAACAACAGAGAGGGAGAACAAGGAATAGGAGACCATGGTAAATAAAGACCACATGAGAATAGGAAGAAGCAAAGTGCTAGAGAGGCCCACAGAAATCCACAAAGATACCCACACAACAGACTGCTGGCAGAGGTCGAGAGACAGCCTGAACTGACCTACTCTGGTGATGGGATGGCCAAACACCCTAATTGTTGTGCTAGAAACCTCATCCAACTACTGAGGGATCTGGATGCAGAGATCCATGACTAGGCCCCGGGTGGATCTCTGGGAGTCCAATTAGCGAGAATGAGGAGGGTTTATATGAGCGAGAATTGTTGAGACCAAGGTTGGATAAAGCACAGGGACAAATAGCCAAATGAATGGAAACACATGAACTATGAACCAATGGCTGAGGGGTCCCCACTGGATCAGGCCCTCTGAATGGATGAGACAGTTGATTGACTTGATCTGTTTGGGAGGCACCCAGGCAGTGGGACCAGATCTTGTGCTCATTGCATGAGTTGGCTGTTTGAAACCTGGGGCCTATGCAGGATTGTTTGGCTCGGCCTGGGAGGAGGGGACTAGACCTACCTGGACTGAGTCTACCAGGTTGACCTCAGTCTGTGGGGAAGGCTTTGCCCTGGAGGAGATGGGAATGGGGGGGGTTGGGGGGAAGGTGAGTGGGACGGGAGGGGGGAGAACAAGGGAATCCGTGGCTGATATGTAGAACTGAATTGTATTGCAAAATAAATTAATAAAAAAAAAAAAAAAGAATAAAGCTGCTATGGACATAGTTGAACAAGTGCCCTCACAGTATTGTGGAGCATCCTCTGAGTAAATGCTCAAGAGTGATATAATTGGGTCTTGAGGTAGAGTCCCAATTTTCTGAGAAACTTCCAGATTTATTTCCAAAGTGGCTGTACAAGTTTTCTCTCCCACCAGCAATGGAGGAGTGTTCCCCTTGTTCCACATCCTTGCCAGCCTGAGCTGTCACTAGTGTTCTTTATCTTAGCCATTCTGACAGGTGTATAATGGAATTTCAAAGTAGTTTTGATTTGCATTTCCCTAATGGCTAATGATGTTGAATATTTCTTCGTTTCTTGCCATTTGAGATTCTGCTGTTGAGAATTCTGTTTAGGTCTGTACTCCTTTCTTAAATTGAATACTTGATTTTTGATCTCTAGTTTTTAGAGTTTTTATTTATTTATTTATTTTTTTGGATATTATCCCTGTAGGAGATGAAAATTGATGAAACTCTTTTCTCATTTTGTGGGCTGCCAGGACCCAGAAGTGGGATATCTCAGAGACCTAAGATAGAACCAAATACAAATGGCAAAAAAGTCAATGAAATGATATCTAGTGATATTCTCCCATACTCAAAGATTGGTGCCTAGCCCAACTGTCACTTGAGAGGCTTCACTCAGCAACTGGTAGAAATACATGTAGAGACCCACAGCTAGACATGAGCAGAGTTCTGGAAATCTTGCAGAAGAGTGGGTGGAAGTATGTGGGATCCATTGGTGTCAAAGGCACCACAAGAAAATCTAGAGAATCAACTAACCTTGGGTCATAGGAGCTCACAGAGACTGAACCAGCAGCCAGGGAACCAGCATGTGACTGATCTAGGCCCACCACATATATGTTACAGCTGTGTAACTTGGTCTTCATGTGAGACTTCTCATGGGTTATATCACTCTGTATGATGTGAATGTATTGTTCTGATTGGTTGATAAATAAAATGCTGATTGGCGAGTAGCTAGGCAGGAAGTATAGGCAGGATAAGCAGACAAGCAGAATGCTGGGAAAAAGAAGGGCAAAGTCAGGAGATGCCAGTGATCCATCCAAGGAGCAACATGTAATGGGACACAGGTAAAGCCGTAGAATATATGGAAATACATAGATTAATAGTTATGGGCTCATTTAAGATATAGAGCTAGCTAACAGAAGCTTGAGTACTGTGGGATGTTCTGTATGCTTTGAATGTGTTGTTCTGATTGATTAATAAATAAAGTGCTGGCCAGTAGCCAGGCAGGAAGTATAGGCAGGACAAAGAGAGAGGAGAAGACAGGGAACTGGAAAGCTGAGTGAGGAGAGGCCTCCAGCCGCTACCATGAAAAGTGAGATGTAAAGTACCGACCGGTAAGCCATGAGCCATGTGGCAACTTACAGATTAATAAAAATGGGTTAATTTAAGATATAAGAGCTAGATAGCAAGAAGCCTGAGCCATTGGGCCAAACAGTTTAAATAATATAAGCATCTGTGTGTTTATTTGTGTCTGAGTGGCTGCCAGCCCAGGCGGGACTGGAGATAGCTCTAGCAACATTTGAGCAATGGCCATGCAGTTATAATTAATATAAGTCTCTGTGTGTTTACTTGGGGGACATGAGTGGGAGAGATTTGTCCCCACAGCCCGCAGGTCTGGACACAGGAAATCTTCCAACTACAATCTAGCAGCGAGAAGAGGGGATTTCTCTGACTCTGTTGCCTGCTTTTGGGACTCATCCCTCCTACCGGATTTACTCATCCAGCCTTAATAGCAGAGGAGATGCCTTGTATCACTGTTACCTCATGTGCCATGGCTGACTGTGGTCCATGTGATGACCGCCTATGTCTGAAGAGAAACAGTGGAGGAGAAGTGGATGGCAGTGAGAGGGGGAGCTAACTGGAAAGGAAAGAGGGAGGGGAAACTTTGATTGGAGTGTTAAGAGAACAAAAATACATTCTTAAATATCTAAATACTTGTAAAAATACAATACGATCTATTTAAGATGTATGAGATAGGATATAGACTTCATTGCAAATAAATAAGATCAAAATAAATAAATCTAGATCATTTTAATTTTGATTCTTATTTTATATCTTTAGGGCTTTTGTTGTCAATGGTAATAGAGATATTAAGATGTTCCACAGGGAGAATCTTACGTAATTCCAAAGACTGTGAGTTGTTGTATATTGATAGATCTGAAATATTGGTTATCTTTAGACTAACTTCTTTCCCTGCTCTATTGAAGGATTTCAGAAGATAAACTGACTTTTGCCTGTCATTCCTACCCAATGTCAATAGCTAATAGTTCTTATTATACAACTCAAGTATCCTCTTTTCCTACATTGCTCTTCTCCATAATATATTGATGTTTTTTTTAAAAGACAGTCATGAAAACCAAGGGGAAGTATCTATGGTCTCTACTTAGATAAAGAGTCACTGGAAAAATAATTTTTTAAATAATTTCTATAATTTCAAGATGCCTATAATCTTAATTCTTTGATGTTATAATTAAAATATCATGTGCCAATAATAATTTCCTTTTAATAATCTATAACACCAATTTAAGGCCATGGCAGGACAATTCATCAAAAAATTTTAATTTTAAGACAAAATATTAATATGGCTTTCAAATAATAGAGTTACTACTAAGAAATATTTAAAAATATGGAGCTATATAGTCTGCATCTAAATAAGAATATAAATTTTACTTTGTATTTATGTATAGATTAACCAGTTTTTTAAATTTATGTTAATCCTGTTCCTTTACAATAAATAAAGTTCTAGTATAAATATGTACCCAATTTTTATATTTGTTCATGTGCACTGTTGATGGAAATCTAAGGCTGAGTGGCAGGGTTATAAGGAGGTGTGGACAGAGTGGGAGAGGATAACATCCAGTGGGAAAGACCAACAAAACAAGTTATTGAAAACTACCATAAGGAAACCTAATATTTTGATTCCTAATTTTCAAAAAAATACAAGGAAAAATTAAAAATCCAAAGTTGTGTTACACCAAGTATGATCTAATGATTCTGTTCAGGATAGTGTGCAAATCTGCTTGGCTTGAGTAAGTTGCGTCCTAGTGACACTATTTAATGCTATGATACACAAATGGTTAAATGACAACAGATACAACCAAATCATGTCCTAAAATACAGATTTATAGAAGTATATTTATAAAGTACATAAACAATCTTTCATCATAGACCACCGTTTGATTAGAATTTGGGGGGAATTTTTGTGTGTTTAATTCTAATTATCATATATGGTTTTTAGAAGAACAACTTCCAGCTGGGGGGTGGTGGTGGTGGTGGTGGTGGTGGTGGTGGTGGTGGTGGCAGTGTTGGTGGCACACGCCTTTAATCCCAGCACTGGGAGGCAGAGCCAGGTGGATCTCTGTGAGTTTGAGGCCAGCCTGGTCTACAGAGCAAGATCCAGGACAGGCATCAAAACAAAACCTGTCTTGATAAAAAAAGAAGAAAAAAAAAAAACAATTTCCTGTGTAAAACAACAATTTCAATTTATTTACAATGTTAATCAAAATCAAAATATGTTATTATGTAGATTATGTTTTTTGGTATGTATTTTATATTTCTTCTGCCTCAGCTCTTTAGCATGTATTCCTGGGTCAGGCTGCCACCATGAGCTAGTTTATATTTTCAAAATAATCAAACCATATTTGCTGTTTAAAGACAATTGCATGACTGAAATACTTAGGTGATATCACTGAACAAGAAAATGGAAATTATTTCAATGGAGGCAAGGGAGTTAAGCGTGGATGATGTAGATTTACAGGCCACACAGTTTGAACTAGGACCTTGCAAGAGGAAATCACTGGCCAAGGATGCTGAGTAGCAAATGAGGAAAGTCTCATTCCATAGCATTCCATATATTACCAACCAATTTGTCGCTCTCTACACTCACATGAGAATTCTTGAGTGCATGGTCAGCCTGTGGCAGGCTCATCACTATTGCCAAATCTTTGGAAGATCCACACCTGAAGTCCCGAATTTGTAATATTATCCCTTGGCTTAACCTGTGGGTCTTAAAACAGTCTTAAAGGTGTAAGATTCAACTCTAGTTAAGTATGTTTAGGGTCCATTTGTTTCCAGTTGGGTATGGTATGGCATTTGCTCTATGCTTCCCAGTATCTGGAATAGTCTCATCCTATTTCTAAAAACATTTTATTTTCAATTATGTGCATTTCTTTATGTCTTTCTGTGGTAATATGTGCCTGTGTGTGTAGATGTCCTCAGAGGGTAGAAGATACAACTTATACCTGGAAATAGAGTTACAAAAAGTAGTGATTCACGTTTTTTTTTTTTAAGAACTGGTTAAAATATAATTACAATATTTGTAGAACAAGATAGATAACAGAAATGTATTCAGGAACACTGCAACTTAAAATAGTGGTGATGAGAACTGTACAGTATTACTTAGGTCCTCAAAGAGTGACATTTGCTTTAAGGAATAACACAAATCAATTAAAAGATTTAAATAAAAAATCAGTTTATTCACAAGGTTTTATGAAAATCACATTTAAAAAGTAATAGATATGAATCAGGAAGAGCTTCATAATTTGGTGTTGAAAGTAGAATAATCAAATATTATGAGCATGTTCTTCATTGAAGCATGGATCCCTCTGTGCTCCATGTTCAGTTTTCATCTGCTTATCAAAGCATAGTATTTTTTACAGAAGTCTTTATGTAAAATGATATTTTCTTTCCTGTAACTTGTTACAACTTTCCTCATTAGATGCAATGTCTGTCTGAGTCTTAAGAGGTTAACCTATTTTAAAAGTGTTATTTCAAAAACAACAAAGAAGTGATTCGATTTGTGTGACCTTGAAGAAATGAAAATCAGGTGTTAAGGGTGAAGGTTCTAACAAGTTTCATTATCTAAGTATAAAAATGACAAGCCATAAAAATGAAATTAAACCCTTATTTCCCTCTCACAATAAAGCTTCTTTCAAATGGCTTCAAAGTATTTGTTCCTTGCCTCATAAAATGTGCATTTCCAACCTTGGGACAGAGAAATAATTTTTTCTTCTTTGTGACAGATAAAGCCATTTTACTTTGCTACAAAAGGTGATAGACTATGATAACTGACAATCATAAACATATATAGCACATGTCCTTGTACTGTCCTACATACATTAAATCTACTTAAGGATATCGAGAGTAAAACTTCAATAAATTGTGCTCTGTTTGCAGGAAAGCTGACAATAAGGAACCGGCAGCAGAGATGAGAGAAGTGTGTTATTGTAGGAAGCATAAAGATTTTAATTCATTTATCTTGCCCTAGTGAGCCGATCAAAGAGTCCTTAGAATCTACAGCCATAAGCGTCCTCTACCAACACCCTAAATTGTACAGATATATTAAAGCTACTATGATAAAAAGAAAAAGACCATTAATTTTTAAAATGTGGTAAAATTGTTCCAGCCTCAATATTTGTAGCTAAAAGCTATGATTTGGCTGTAACAGAAAATGTGTTTTATATTTTATTGTAAAGATTTTTAAATCAAGTGACTATCTAATATTCATAAATAGCAATATTGAAGCATTTAAACATTTTTTAATTGAAATAAGGTTACATAACTTCTCTCTTTCCCCCATCCTGCCATTCCTGGCCCCCTCCATCCAACCCCCCCCCCTATTACTTGCTGGACTATCCAATTGATAACTTCTCTCTCTTTGACTGTTGTTTCATATATGTGTGCGTGAATTAGCACAGATATCTATAAATACAACTAACTGAATCCAAATTTGTTGAGTATTTTTTGTGTATATACTTTCAGGGCTGAAGATTTTCCATTGATCAGCTAAAAAAAAATGCCTCATTCGTGGGAAATGATATTTCTCCTTCTCTTTCTCCTATTTGTCGTCACTTGCCCATTATTCTTTGTCCAGTGGAGGGACTCCACAAAACTTTCCAACTCTCACTTTAACATGTTGACTGTTACTGCCGTTTTCTGATTTTGGTTATATAGCAATGCGGAGGAGAGACTGTTTCCTGCTGGACATCCTGCTGTTCCACTCGGAGTTGTTTTCGACCCCTCCTTTTGCTATGTTCTCTGAGACATAGATGCAGGGATTGTGTTGTACATGTATCCATTTGGGCTGTGATCACCAGGATGTGCTGATCTCTGCACTGTGTTTTGTGGTTTTCTTGGCTGGACTCTGCTGTAAAGTGAGCCTTCTTTAGTGATGAAGTTTAGCAACAATTGTCTTTTTGGAAACCTTGTCATGATGCTAATTGACACAGTTCATGGGTTTTTGACCTGGCTAGGATTGTTTGATTGTTTCCTTCCCATGGTAGCTGGCATGGTATTTTTCTGGAACCAGGGAAGCTATACCTAAGGAAAGAAAAAAAATTCAGGTCAGATTCAGCTCCAGTCTTCTGATAAACAAGCAAGAGCTACAATAAAAGTCTGTTGTTTTGGAAATCACCAGGACCACTCTAATATTACATAATCATGGTTATCATTAGAAGCATAAAATATTGTCTTTCAAAAATTGATAAAGCACTTTCTAAAACTACCAAAATCCAAGGGCTATGTAAAATTAATAGTGATTTCCCTGAGCTATCTTCCTTTATAAAAACCAAGTAACACATTAGAGAAGACAATTTTACATTTCGTTGTACAATTTTTATATTCTTCTAATAAAGGGTCTCTGTGCTGTGTGATGGTCTGTATGTCAAGTGTGTTGCTGACTGGTTAATAAATAAATCACTGATTGGCCAGTGGCCAGGCAGGAAGTATAGGCGGGGCAAGGAGGAGAATAAAGCTGGGAAGTGGAAGGCTGAGAGAGAGACACTGCCAGCCGCCTCGATGACAAACAGCATGTGAAGATGCTGGTAAGCCACGAGCCATGTGGCAAGGTATAGATTTATAGAAATGGATTAATTTAAGATGTAAGAACAGTTACCAAGAAGCCTGCCATGGCCATACAGTTTGTAAGCAATATAAGTCTCTGTGTTTACTTGGTCAGGTCTGAGCGGCTGTGGGACTGGCAGGTGAGAGAGATTTGCCCTGACTGTGAGCCAGGCAGGAAAACTCTAGCTACATCTCTGGGCAATTTTTCAGTATATATGAAATGTATTGAGACATGTACTACATGAGAAATTTTCATTTTATGATGTAAACAAATTGTTTATATAGCATGTTAATAGGAAATATCAAGGTCAATTCAAATAAGAAGAGTTAAAGACATTTTTTAAAATGTGTTTCCTTCCTTATAATTTTATCTTTAATCATTAGCCTTAAGCTTATTCAAACAAAGTTGAAAAATTTCAGTGATACACATGTGTCTATCTAGAAGTTTGTAAATTGCTTACTTTTATTTTTGTTCTGTTTTGTTACTATTTATTTACCTGTGTTCATGTTATTACTTTTAAATTTTAATTTACTATTATTGACTATTATTAACTAATTTTATCAATGAATAATATCTGATGTAACTAAATAATCAATGAATTAGTTCCTTTTTTGTTGTTTAAAGACAGAGGTAGCTGATCTAATTATCTGTTTTCATTTGGTATGATTTGTAGTTAGCAAATTAAAACAGAAAATGCAAAGCCATAAGTTAGAATACTAATAATGGTAGCATTATTATTACAACATTTAGTCAAAGTATAAAGTTTTTTGTGTCTTTGTTGAAAATGTCAGTGTAGGTTGTGTGAGATAGGTGAGCCAAGGCTTTTTAAGCATGAGTACACACTTGTATTGTGAAAATGAGAAAGGATATTTTTCATTCAGTTCTTATATGTACATTTCACAAGCCAAGACATGATTAAACTAATGTACTATAATAATGTAGGATCATGATTACAGTTTATTTTATGCATTCTGAGCATATATTCAGTGGGGGTTGGATTAGAAAATAACAGTGTGGCTGTTAAAAAAGAGTACATAATAATATATTTAGCAATAACTTTGCCTGAATGTCATTTTATAGATACCAGCTTATTAAAGGAAGAAGAGAACATATAATGAGTAGCATTACAGACTAGATAATTTTTGCGTAATGATAGAAACATTATGTCAGAAACAGTGTACTCATAAAATCATTGCAGTCATAAAATCCAAACAAGTTTGGACCTGCCACAACTTCATCATAGAATTGGGAAGAGTTCATGAGACCCCATCCAACACTAAGGGACTAAGGATGGTTAATGAGTGTTGAATGAGAAAGTGTCATGTCCTTGAGAATGCAGACATTGATAAACTGCCCACAGTTTAGTAAATCATTTCCCACTCATGCTCATGCAAGCAACTATAAGTAAACTTAGTGGGAGGAAAAGTACAACAAATTAAGAGACAGAAGATGAATTTCAACAAGTTCTGGTGGTGGATGTGTGAGAATAATCAGAATGCACTGCATACATTGACAAGCACAAAATTCCAGAGCTTTTAGGTGTATTGTTAAGTTGCTAGTGTGAGATTTCTCCAACTTCTTTATGTAGGCATTTAGTGCTAAGAATTTTCCTCTTAGCCCTGCTTTCATTGTGACCCATAAGTTTGGGTGTCTTGTACTTTCATTTTCATTGAATTCTAGGAAGTCTTTAATTTCTTTGTTTATTTTCCTTGACCCATTGGTGCTTCAGTTGAGCATTATTCAGTTTCCATGAGATTGTAGGTTTTCTGTAGTTTTTGTTGTTGTTGAAATCTAACTTTAAACCATGATGTCATGATAGTCCAATAAAATACAGAAGGTTATTCCCATTTTTTTAAAATTGGATTGTTTGGTATTTTGATGTCTAGTTTCTTGAGTTCTTTATATATTTTGGAGATCAGTCCTCTGTCAGATATGATGAAGTCCAGTAAACGAGAGAAGAGGGATTACATGAGCAAGGTAGGTCAAGATCATGATGGGAAAGTGTAGAGACAGTTGAGTCAAGCTCAAAGAAACTCACAAAATTTAGACTGACAGCTGTGGAACCTGCATAGGACTGGACTAGACCCTCTGTATACAGGAGACAATTGTGCAGCTGGGTCTGTTTGAGGGGCTCTTGGCAGTGTGATCAGGATCGATCCCTGGTAAATAAGCAGGCTTTCTGGATCCTATTACCTGTGGTCAGACACCTTGCTCACCCGGATAAAGCAGGGATGGGTTGGTCCTGCCTCAACTGAATGTACCAGGCTTAGCTGCCCCCACTCCCCATGGGAGAACTTACCTTGTTGGAGGATGGAATGACGGGTGGGAGGGGCAGGTGAGAGGAGTAGAGGAGGGATGAGAGGGGAATCTGTTGTTGATATGTAAAATGAATAAAAAAAATTTTAAAATTTGTTTGCTCAAAAAAAAAGGCTGCTCTTCCAGAACATTCAGGTTCAAATCACTGTAAGACAAGGCAGCTCACAATTGTCTGTAACTCAAAGATCAGACATCCTTACACAGACATACATGCAAGCAAAACACCAATGCATATATAATATATATTGAGGCCAGCTTGGTCTACAAAGCAAGTTCCAGTACATCCAGGACTGTTGTACAGAAAAACCCTGTCTTGAAAAATAAGATTAAAAGACATCTCTTAGTCTTCTACATTTGTTTTAATAACATTTGAGTACCATAGAAATAAATAAGCTTTATCTGGGCTAATATTTTTTAAGGAAAACAACAATGAATCAATGAAATAAAACCTAAGTAAAAGGTAAAAAGCACACATGATGATATTTGTATAAACTCAGCTATAAAAGTTAAATTACTATAAATTTCATATATAGATGTATTACATTTGTTGTAAATTAACTAAAATATTTTAATATCAGAACAAAGTGCATAATAATGGTAATACTATACTATGTTTGGTAAACAGATTGATTCTGCATTGTATTTACAACTACCATGTGCTCTATTAAATGTAGTGTTTTACTTAGGTTTTCATGGTCATCTAAACTGTTGAGTGTCTTTCTATAAAATCATTAAATTCCTGAATTTAATGAAAATTCCAGAAGAGGGAGATATTTACTCTCAAATGAAAATAAAAATTGGCTATATGTTAATGAGTTTTATTGAAAATTTTGTTTGATATATAATTATTAATAAATAAGTAATATACCTGAGTACTTACTTTAGTTAAAAATCTAACTGACTCTGTGGAATATGATTGATTCTTCCACTATTTGGAGTTTTAGTGTATAGAAAACAATATCTTCAATTAAAACAGTTTTTCTGAATCACAATTTTAAGTTTTAACAATATAACATTTAGGTTTTGATCCATTTCATAGAAAAAAAATAATATTATTTGCTTAAATATATCTGCATACATCTTTTCTTATCAATTGTAAGCAACAGTTTCTTTGTTTAAATTACTTAAGAACTATGCATATGCTATTCTATCACTTTTTAAATCCTGGTCACTCATTTCTAAATATGCATTTATGTTAATAGAAATGTAACTTTTCAGAACAAATTATAGTGAGAATAGTGAAAGCAGTGTCTGCGGTTCCCACTTTCTTTTCTGACAAGCAGCATGAAATGTCATAGAATAATAGTACATACTAGAAAATTAATTGTTAAGACTTTATCACTTGAAAGCACATTTGTGGTTGGCACAACTGACTAACCATGCAGGGTCAGTACAAGCAGTATCCATCTCTAGGGTACACACCCACAAAATCCCTGTTTTGTATTTTTCTTCTGAACATATAAGAAATTCCTCTTTCAGTATCCCATCTTTGTCAGCTATATAAAGAAGAGCATGTTTGAAAAGCCACTCATGATATAGACGACATTTGGTTTCCTGTATTCTACTGACAGATGTTCGCCACTTCTGTGGAGCTGTGTTGGCACTGCCTTGTAGTAGGATTATTTGAGTATGTAGAAACTAGTATAAGAATTAGATGTGTATGAGATTTCAGTGGGTTCTGTATTGTTGGCATCACATATTCACTTTCATTCTTGACATGTAGCTTCAGTACTGCACAGCAGTTGTGGTACAAAATTTAGTGTCAGAAACATTAACTCACAGGTAAAAGGCATTTGAGGAAGAGATATATATGTGGTCTAATCTTTATATTAAAAATTGTGTCTTAAGCAACATGATCTATTTGTCAAAATCACAATAACACTGACACCTGCAATAAAGGAAGTTATAATTATTTTCTTATAGAAAATATCTACTATTTAGTAATTTCCAGAATATGTGCTGTCTTTCCCTACTGTATGTATACATGCTTTTATTTTAAACATTTTTCATAACTTAGCATTCTCAGATTGCCTGCATGAATTTCATCTTCAAGTGACTCAAGCTGTCCTTACTATGAGATTTGATTTCTTTAAATCAAATATAGTTTATTTTATTCCATAAGAGTATTTTCTGATTTCTAGGTCTGATCTAGCTCATTAAGATTTTCTCAATAAATCTGATGGAGTTATTAAAATGGTCTTGAGGAATGAAAGAAGGTCCTGTGCAGCAATCAAATTCTTATAATTCTTAGGTCTATTTTTTACACACTCAGGAACAAAGTGTGAGCTGCCTTTTAGAAGTTTCAAATGTCAAGAGGTAAAAATAGTGTCCCTGAACATAAGTGATAGACAGCTGGGTGATAATATGCTGATGAGTCATCTGACATTCTTTTCAGATGCTTCTTTCGGAACTCTTAATAAGAATGCATGCTATTAATCATCAACTTAGCACCCTGCATAGACTGTGGGAGGATCTCAGAAGAAGCATGAGAAACATAGACAGAATATTCAAATGAGAATAAGAGCATATTTATATATTCCAATAAAGGTATATTTCAATATGACTATATAGGACATTTCATCCAGCATTTTCTCCAGTGAATGTTGAAAACTTACTCTACTATTGTGAGTAATTTTAACCTTCTATAACAAGGCGTGCTATTTTCCCTCAACAGTAGCTTTTTGTTGTAATATGTGTTTCAACCAGTGTTGGCCAACATAACATTGAAAGACTTCTTCATTGATGCACTAGGTTTTGGATTATTTTTGTTAAAGCTTGATGAACTTCTAAAAACAATTCTTACGATAGAAGAAAACACATGCTTATAATAACAGATCTGTTCTTCTTTGAAAATTAATAGTATCCCTTTTGCAAACATATTACATGAAAAATACAGTCTCCTAAATTCTACTTTCAGAATTAAAAAAATATATAATATGCTGAATTCACATCAGATCACATTTACAATCTATGTTTTAATGCTAGTAGACCTTTCTTTAACATTGTTTACAAACTTTTATTCAATAAATCTGATGATGTGAAAGAGCCATGTGTCTTTATTTATAATTGCAATATATTTTTATTTTTATTAAAATAGCCATGGTATCATTTGTTTAATACTTATATTTGAAGCTTTAATGGTGTTTCACAGTTTATAATAAATAATATTTAAGTATTTTCCTAATGTGAGAGTTTCCATGATAGACATGAATTTTGAGCTATTGATAACAACAAATATATTAATACAATGGATTATGATGACATATGCTGCAAGATTTTTTTGTTTCTTACATTGAGGAACATCTGTTCTAATGAATATCTATTAGAAATTTTATTATTATATCACATTCTTCTTATTATAATGTACATTAGTATATGTAAAAGATTGTGTAAAAAATGTCCTCTCTGATGTGGCCAATGTATGCTGGACACAGAAGTGATGAATGTGGCAAATTATGCCAAGGTTCATTTTTAGAAACTATAGAATATTTTTGTAAACATTAAGTGAGCAGAAATAAGTTAATACAGGTTGCTTGTAAATGGAATATAAAAATCGCTGTTTTTAAGACTAAGCCCATAATGGATATTTTCCTTACTTCATTTTAAAACAAACTACATAAATAGTATAAATTTTATAAAAACACACTAACATAGTTTTATATTAAGTGTTACAAAAATGTACTAGGCAGTCAGCAATTTCCCTGTAAAAGAGAAAGAGTAAAAAAAAGTCACTAAAACTTATTATTTTATTTTGCTAAATATGAACTTTTGTTTTATTATTAACCATACACACATGTGTGTATGTTATTGTGTAAGCCTGCATGTATATGGAGGCCAAAAAAGAGTATTCCTGCCATTATTCTTTTTTCTTTCCTTTTTATTGTTCTAATTTTTATTTATTCATTTATTTATTATTTTGAAACTGGGTTTTATTTTGTGTGTGTAGTCCTGCTTGTCCCTGTGCTTGCTCTGTAAACCAAGATGGCTTCAATTCAGTTTCATCTGCTTCTGCCTTCTGAGTATGGGGACTGAAGCTGTGTGCCATTATGCCTAGCCTTTTGTTTTTTCCTTTTTCTTGCCTTTCTTTTCTTCTTTCTTCCTTCCCTTCTTCCTGGCTTCATTTTTCTCCTTTCTCTCTATCATCCTCTTTTTTATCAAGGTCTCTCAATGAGCTGGTGCTTTCAAAGGAGACTAGGATGATGGACGGGAAGTCTCAGGGAACTTTCTGTCTTTACCTAGCCATTGCTGTGCTACCATGTACAGCTTCCTTTACTTGGACAAGACGCTTACATTTAGACATATTGTAATATATATATGTTTTAATTTTATTTTTGCAAGCATGATAAATTGATTGACATATACCATTCAAATGTATTTGCAAGAATATTTGGATGGCATACTCTTAGATGGATTGCTCTGGACACAATTTTTTCTGAAAATGTCTGCCCCTTGAGGAAAACAAATTGTTCATAGACATTGCAGCCAAGTTAAAAATATATCCTAAGACCATTTACCATAGACTTAACCTTTTATCCTACTATGTATTTAACCTATTTAAGTTTAACCTGATTTTAAGATAACAATACAACCAACCTTAGTGTGCCTTATATTTCCTATATAACCAGCTTTTACTACCTAAGCTAATGCACATCTTTAATCTTACGCTGTACATTTTCCCATGCCCTAACTCAGAATAATTTTTATGTATTACTGTATGCTGTGGTATTCTTTTGCCGAATGACACCAACAAGTTAAAAGCAACCTTGAATAACAAAAGTCATGTAGCAACATGTTGATATATATTGACAATGTCTGTAGTTTTGAGTTTTATTCTGGATCGGTAATGGTCAGGTAAGTATTCGGCCCTGCAAACCTCTGCTGAAGATCTCTGTAGAAGAGCATTACTCATCCCTTTACCATACCACGTTTCCTGTGCTGTTTGATAAATGCAGAGCAAAACCTTTGTTAGAGACAGGCAACACACACAGTCCTAACACACAGAGAACAGGGACCGATGAATCAGAGGGTGAAATGACACTCACAGTGGACCGGGAACACAAACAGGGAATACAGACAGGTCAGTAACGACAAACAACAGTTACCTGGAAGACAAAGGAGGAGTAGCTGAGGATTTAAACTGGGGTCACTATTAGTCAAACTAATCCGGGAGAATGTCCCTTTTTTCATTTTTTAGTGAGACATTTACACAAATTATGATGACTTTTTCAATAATTTGGTTGAAAGACATTTGCTACTAATCTAGTGCATAAAAATAAAAATGAGGAAAATGGATAGAGAAATACTTAAAATTTCTAGCTTTGTCGGTATTTGTTATAGAAAAATCAGCCTGACAAATTGACGATTAAGAGTATTAAAAATGAAAAGAAACCATAAGCGTCTAAAAGACTCATCAATATGAGTGAGGGCTTAGAATATGAAGAAAAAATAAATTTAAAATACTTAACACATAACATTAATATTTCTCAAATTAATATTCCAGGTAAGCTATATTATACTAATAACTTACAAATAAGCACAGAGACTAAAAGTATATATTTTGAAAGCAAGAAAAAGACAAACAAATCAATGGAAGAAATAAATAAATCCCTTTAAGGAAGGCAAGATAAACCAAGCTGTTGAAGGGAACAAATAAAACCACTCAAGATCAGAACATGGCAGAAGGAACAAGAGAGCAAGGACAAACAGAGAATTCTGAAGACGGAAAATCTAAGTCAATGAAGAGGAACTACAGACACAAGCATCAGCAACAGAGTACAAGACATGGAAGAAAGAATTTCAATCTTTGAAGACAGGACAGAAGAAATAGACACGTCTGTCAGAGAAAATATTAAATCTAAAAGTACCTGACACAAAAGATCCAGGAAATCTGGGAACTTAGGAAAAAACAAAACTGAAGAATAATAGGAATAGAAGAAGGAGAAGAATATCGGCTGAAAGGCACCAAAATCAATTTCAACAAAATCACAGAAGAAAACTTTCCTATTCTAAAGAAAGACATGCCTAGAAAGGTACAAGAGGCATACAGATGACCAAGTGCATTGGACCACAAAAGAAAGTCCCCTGGTCACAAAACACTAAGCATAGAGGAAAAAAAATAAATATTAAAAGACACAAAGGAAAAGGAAGACCAATTAGAAATACACTTGATTACTCAACAGAAACTGTAAAAGCCAGAAGCTCCTAGACAGATGTCTTGCAGACTCTAAGAGACCACAGATGCTAGCCCAGACTACCATATCCAGACAAACTTTCAATGACTATGTATGGAGAGAACAAGATATTCCACATCAAAGTTAAATTTAAGTAATATCTATCTACAAATCCAGCCCTACAGAAGTTACTAGGCACAAAACTCCAACCCAGAGAGGTTAACTACACCTATGAAAACACAGAAAATAAATCTTAAGCCAGAAAAAAACAAAAGAAGGGAAACATACAGAAAAACAGATACACACACACACACACACACACACACACACACACACACACATGCACATAGAGCCACCAACACAAACAAAGTAACAGGAATTAACAATTTTTAGTCATTTATATCTCTCAATATCAATGTATTTCATCCCCCAATAAAAAGACACAAATGAACAGAATGGATACAAAAATAGGATCCATCATCATACTGCAAACAAGGAACAAACCTCAACATTAAAAATAGACATTACCTCAGAGTAAATAGTTTAAAAAAGATTTTCCAAACAAATTGATCTGAGAAGTGAGCTGGCATGGCCATTCTAATATCTATAAAAATATACTTCAAATTTAAATTAATAAAAAGATATGTGGAAGGAAACTTATATTCACCAAACAAAAAAATTCACCAAGATGACAGTTCAATTCAAATATGTATGCCCCAAATGCAAGGGCACCTATGTTTATAAAAGAAACATAATTAAAGATTAAATCACACTTCAACCTCAAACATTGATAGTGGGAGACTTCCATACCCTAAGCTCTCCAAAACACAGGCCATTCAGGCAAAAACTAAACATAAATACTAGACCTAACAGATGTTTTGAACCAAATGAACCTAACAGATATCTACAGAATATTTCACTCAAACACAAAAGAATATACCTTCTTTTCAGAACATTCTCAAAAACTGACCATATGCTTGGTCACAAGCAAATCTCAAGAGGTACAAGAAATTTAATAACACCCTGTATCTTATCAGGCCACCATGGATTAAAGCTGGATTTCAGAAAAAAAAAAAAAAAAAAAAAAAAAAACCTACAAACTCATGGAAACTGAATGTCTCTAAATAATGATTACTGGGTCAAGACATAAATAAAGATATTAAAGACAAAAGGACAGCATACAAAATGGGAGAAGATTTTAACCAAATCTAAATCCAAGATAAGGCTAATTGCTGTGGGATGTTCTGTATGGCAAATGTGTTGCTAATTAGTCAATAAATAAAACACTGATTGGCCATTGTCTAGGCAGGAAGTGTAGGCGGGACAAGGAGGAGAATAAAGCTGGGAAGTGGAAGGCTGAGTCAGAGAGACACTGCCAGCCGCCACCATGACAAGCCGCATGTGAAGATGCCGGTAAGCCACGAGCCATGTGGCAAGGTATAGATTAATGGAAATGGATTAATTTAAACTGAAAGAACAGTTAGCAAGAAGCCTGCCACGGCCATACAGTTTGTAACCAATATAAGTCTCTGTGTTTACTTGGTCGAGTTTGAGCGGCTCTGGGACTGGCAGGTGAGAGAGATTTGTCCTGACTGTGGGCCAGGCAGGAAAACTCAAGCTACAGCTAATATCCAAAATATATAAAGAATTCAATGCAGTAGACATCAACAAAACAAAAATGTACCCCAGTTAAAAATGGGGTACAGATCTAAACAGAGAATTCTCCATAGAGGAATCTCAAATGTCTGAGAAATACTTAAATAAATTTTCAACATATTTAGCCATCAGGGAAGTGCAAATCAAAATGACTCTGAGATTCCATCTTATACCTGTATGAATGACTAAGATAAAAAACACAGTGGCAGCTCATTCTGGAGAGTTTGTGGAGCAAGGAAATAGTCCTCCATTTCTGATGGGAGTGCAAATGTGTACAGCCCCTATGGAAATCAAAGCGGCAGTTCCTCAGAAAACTGGGAATAGATCTACCTCAAGACCCAGGCATATATCCAAAACTTGCCCTATCCTACCACAAGAACACTTGCTGAATTATGGCCATAATGGCTTTATGCATAATAGTCAGAAATTTGAAACAACTTAGATGCCTCTTAACAGAAGAACTGATAAAGTGTGGTTCGTTTGCACAATATATTATTACTCAGCTGTTTAAAAAATAGTGCTATCAAGGAATTTTAAGGCAAATGGATTGAACCAGGACAAAATGTGAGGTAACCTGTACCCAGAAAGACAAACGTGGTATGTACAAACTTCTAAGTTGATATTAGCTCTTAGGGAAAGAATAGCCATGCTACACACCATAGAACAGAGAGGCTAAGTAACAATAAGGGCTCAAAGAGCAATGCATGGATCTCCTAGGAAGGGGAAATTGTAGCTAGAGTTTTCCTGCCTGGCCCACAGTCAGGACAAATCTCTCTCACCCGCCAGTCCCACAGCCATCAGACCCAACCAAATAAACACAGACTTATATCGGTTACAAACTGTATGGCCGTGGCAGGCTTCTTGCTAACTGTTCTTATAGCTTAAATTAATCCATTTTCATAAATCTATACCTTGCCACATGGCTCGTGGCTTACCAGCATCTTCATGTGCTGTTTGTCATCATGGTAGCTGGCAGTGTCTCTCTGACTCAGCCTTCCACTTCCCAGATCTATTCTCCTCCTTGTCCCGCCTATACTTCCTGCCTGACCACGGGCCAATCAGTGATTTATTTATTGACCAATCAGCAACACATTTGACATACAGACCATCCCACAGCAGGAAATAGACTATATTTTGCAGTAGATTAAGGGCATATGGGTTTGGCAACAGGAGGAATCAGGGGGTTGTGGGTGGAGGGATGGAGAGGGAAGGAGTACTGAGAGAAAGGACACTTTTTGGGGGTCAATGTGGATACCTATTGCAATGGAATCTACAAGGGTGATCCAAGCATGGATTCTTAGTAATACGGGATAAGTTGTCTCAACTGGCCATCTTCTGTAACCAGACAAAGCTTCCATTGTTGGAAGTGGAACATCAATCCAACCACAAAACCTTTGACCCATACCTGTCCTGCCTGCGAGATGTGCTGGGTAAATGTGGAGCAGAACTGTGGAAGTGATCAATGAAATGAGTGGTCTAACTTGAGAGCCCATGCCCAACACTGCCTGTAATTGAAAGTTTGATGGTCCAGAGACTTAGAGTAGAACCAAACACAACTGTCAAAAAATCAATGAAATGGTTCATAATAATATTCTGCTACAACTGTAGGTCATTGCCTATCCCAATCAGCATCAGAGAGGCTTCCTCCGGCAGTTAATGAGAGCAGATGCAAAGACCCACAGCCAATCATTAGAGGAAGCTCAAATAACCCCATGGAAAAGGGAGGGAGGACTGTACTAGCCAGAGGTGTTGAAGACACCAGGAGACACAGAATCAGGACTATGAGCAGGGCTAATAGGGGAGACTGAAGTAGCCATAACAGAGACTTCATGGATCTGATCTAGATCCTCTGTAAATATGTTATGGTTGTTTAGCTTGAGGTTTTTAGGGATACCAACAGTGAGAGTGGGGGTATCTATGACTCTCTTGCCTGAAATTGGGACCCTTTTCCTCCTACTGGGTTGAATTGTCCAACCTTGATATGAGGGTTTGTGCCTACTCTTATTGTATCTTGCTATGCTATGTTTGGTTGATATTCCTGGGAGGCCTGCTCTTTCCTGAAGGGAAAGTGGATCTGGAGGACAGGGAAGGTGGAGGTGAAACTGAGAGGTGGGAGGGAAGAGAGGATGCCATTGGGAATGTATGCCAGTAGAATAAATTAAAAGAAAATAAGAAAAGATATGATCTTGTGATTTTATAGAAAGTGTATTACAACTTATCAGTAACAAAATACTAAATGAAGATAAATTTCTGGGTTGCTCAAATGAGAAACTACACAAAGAGCAGCATAAGTGTTTTAAAGGCTTTAAAATGAAACACATATGGTTATGGAAAGGCAAAGGGTAGTTTCAGTAGTGGCATTAAGAACTTTAAATCCAATATAGTTTTAAATGTACACGATAAAAGAAATAAATTTCATAGATATGTACTCAATTTAGGAAGAAAAATCTTGAAGGTAATTGGAAGGATTGGAAGTGCTCATTACATGTAGAGAAAATCTGACTAAAGAGATAATCAAGTTGAGTGATTTTTTTACCTTGTATTTACTGAAAGGCTCCTCACTCTCTCAAACTGAATGTCTGTGATTTGCCTTTTAGGAAGAGTATCTTCCTGTCCATGTGACCAGTGTCCTCTAGAACTTTACAGATGACATTGCTGTGTTCTAGATATTTAAATGTAATTTTGTTAGACTGAAAGTTATTACCATATCTCCCTTGGTGACTGTACTTCCTGAGTAGTTGAAGAAAGAGTTTAGCTGTACAGTTCTAAAATATTATAAAGGAGAAACTGTAATATGTGAAAAAACATTGATGGGCAATATGATACAAGAATAAAGAAACAAGGAAAGAACAGAGGAAACAACATAATGTGAAGTGTGGTTGGCACTTTTTGAGAAAAACAGATGCACATTTAAGCAAAAAAAAATCGCATGATATGCAGGATCTTTCAAAATAATTAAACATGAATCTTTATTCTCTTGTTATCTATTTTGAATATTCAGTCCTCAGAACCAATTGAATAATAACAAGCTAATTAACACATTGTATATTCCTTACATTATTGGTGAAAATATTATGGCCATTCCACGTAGTTAAAAGGGAGGTTTATTTTGTGGGGTAACTTACAAGTAAAGGGACAGTTTACAGGGTCTGGGAAAGGTGGAGCCCAGTCAGGCAGTATTCTCTGGAGAACTCTGCTCGGTCTACCTCCAATGTCCAGGGTCCAGGAATCAAGAGAGCCTGCACATCCGAATCTCGGGTCTTCAGCGACCTCAATTAAGCCCCACCTTGTAGGCGTAACTGTTACTGAAGCCTCAATGGGAGTTGGAATTTCCAGGTCAAAGCTGGAATGGCTATCTACTACATTATTCTGACTTGCATATTTATTGTTCAAAATGTTTAACGTTAACTATGTTGAGGAGGTATTGAAGAGAAATATAAAATGTAGATATATAAACCAGTTTGTCTACATGTATAATATATGTGTGATTTTCTGCTGTACTTCTCTATGTACTTAACCAAACAATATTTTATGTATTTACATTATTTTTTCTAAATATTTAATATATTCTCATTGGTTGTTACATGATTTTTGAATCTACTCTATGGAATCCTTTCCTGATGTAACATATTTCTTCCATGATAGCTTTATTTTTTATCTGTGATACCATAATTAAAATTCAAATATTCTTTAATGTATTTATATTTTATTCTTATAAATTTGATTTTTCAATTCCAGAAACTATATCTTTAATAGTTAAATTTAATACAGTTTTAATTCAATAATATATTATAAAAATTACAACCTTAAATAGCCTATGTTCATCATCTATTTTATTTTCCTCAAATGTTTACTTGATACATTTTAAAGTTTTTTCATGAAAATAAAATATATTATAATTCTTTATAATTGCATTTTTGCACGTTATTGTAATATATTTCTCTCTTGTCTATATTCTTAGAGTTTATGTGGATGTTAATTATAATGTACAATTCTCTGGTTAATTCTCCATCTAAAAACCCTTGAAGAGTGAACATTTTCTTTCCATTTTTTCTGATGTTTATTTGTGACTCTTAATTTTACTTTCTTGAAACTTTAGTTAACTATCTCTTTACAAATATTTTAACGTCATTGCCACTTATTATAGTTTTATTTCCTGAAGGGTTAATTTTTAATAATTATACTGAGAGAAAAAGAATTTATAATTAAGATTGTATTTTCTTTTGATTAGTATATATAATTTCTCATACTGTAATATTAGTTTAGACTCTACCAAAATACAATTTTTCACTTTCTTCCCTAAGAGTCCATTAGTCATACTCAGTAGAAATACCAAGTCTGCTCCTATCCAGATAATAAGTTTTTGTTTATGCTTTTTATCTGAATTATCTGCATAATGTGCACTTCTCAGTTGTTTGGGGAAATGTTTTGGTATCATGTATAAGCTTGCCTACTACTTGCATTTATTGTAAATAAAACATTGCCTATTTCAAACTTCTGTCTTATTTGCATGGTGCTGGAAGACAGGATAATCCCTCTTTGATGATTTTGCATATAGAGCAGAGCATCCAAATTTACACGCTGTCCCACATAAAAATTACACTACTAGAAAATAAATGTAATTCCAAAAGTAGAAGAATAAACTTGCAAATGTGAATAGTAAAAGTGGCAAAATGACCTCTAACAACTAAGAATAAGAGTGATCAAACTGTTAATAAAGCAAACAAAAAATGAACAAACACTTGGACTTAAGTTTTATGATAGATATGGATCTATTTGCAGCCTTCTACATGTTGATATCCAGTTATGCCAGCACCATTTGTTGAAGATACTTTCTTTTTTCCATTGTGAACTTTTGGCTCCTTTGTCAAAAATTATATGTTCATAGGTGTGTGGATTCATGTCAGGGTCTTCATTTCGATTCCATTGGTCCAAGTGGATCGAGGACCTCAACATAAATCCAGCTACTCTGAACCTGCTAGAAGAGAAAGTAGGAAGTAGTCTTGAATGCATTGGCATAGGAGATAAATATAACACCAGTAGCACAGACACTGAGAGAAACAATCAATCAATGGGGGACCTCTTGAAACCGAGAAGCTTTTGTAGAGCAAAGGATACGGTCAACAAGGCAAAGTGAATGGGAAAAGGTCTTCACCAACCCCACATCTGACAGAGGACTGATATATATATATATAAGGAACTCAAGAAATTAGACATCAAAATGCCCAACAGTCCAATTAAGAAATGGGCTATAGAACTAAACAGAGAATTCTCAACAGAGGAAACTCAAATGGCTGAAAGACATTTAAGGAATTGCTCAACATCCCTAATCATCAGGGAAGTGCAAATCAAAACAACTCTGAGATACCACCTTATGCCTGTCAGAATGGCTAAGATCAAAAACACTGAAGACACCTTATGCTGGAGAGGATGTGGAGCTAGGGGAACTCTCCTCCACTGCTGGTGGGAATGCAAGCTTGTACAACCACTTTGGAAATCAATATAGCGCTTTCTTAGAAAATTGGGAATCAATCTCCCCCAAGATCCAGCTATACCACTCTTGGGCATATACCCAAGGAATGCTCAATCATCCCACAAGAGCACTTGTTCAGCTATGTTCATATCAGCATTGTTTGTAATAGCCAGAACCTGGAAACAACCTAGATGCCCTTCAACTGAAGAATGGATAAACACAATGTGGTACATATACACAATGGAATACTACTCAGCAGAGAAAAACAATGACATCATGAGGTTTGCAGGCAAATGGATGGATCTAGAAAATATCATCCTGAGTGAGGTAACCCAGACTCAGAAAGACAAACATGGTATGTTCTCACTCATAGGAGGACACTAGATGTGGAACAAGGATGACTGGACTGCTAATCACATCACCAGGGAGGCTACCTGGAAAACAGGATCCCAAGAAAGACACGGGGATCACCCAATGACAGAGAAATGGAAGAGATCTACATGAACAGCCTGGACATGAGTGGGGGTAATGAAGGGCGAGGGTCGAGGGAAAGAGAGCTTGGGGGAGCGGGAGATCCCAGCTGGATCAAGAACAGAGAGGGAAAACAAGGATAGGAGACCATGGTAAATGAAGACCATATGAGAATAGGAAGAAGCAAAGTGCTAGATAGGCCCACAGAAATCCACAAACATTCCCCCACAACAGACTGCTGGCAATGGTCGAGAGACAGCCCGAACTGACCTACTCTGGTGATGGGATGGCCAAACACCCTAATTGTCGTGCTAGAAACCCCATCCAACAACTGAGGGATCTGAATGCAGAAATCCATGGCTAGGCCCCAGGTGGAGCTCTGGGAGTCCAATTAGCGAGAAAGAGGAGGGTTTATATGAGCGAGAATTGTTGAGACCAAGGTTGGATAAAGCACAGGGACAAATAGCCAAACAAATGGAAACACATGAACTATGAACCAATGGCTGAGGGGTCACCAACTGAATCAGGCCCTCTGAATGGGTGAGACAGTTGATTGGCTTGATCTGTTTGGGAGGCATCCAGGCAGTGGGACCAGGTCCTGTGCTCATTGCATGAGTTGGCTGTTTGAAACCTGGGGCCTATGCAGAGTTGCTTGGCTCGGCCTGGGAGGAGGGGACTGGACCTGCCTGGACTGAGTCTACCAGGTTGATCTCAGTCCTCAGGGGAGGCTTTGCCCTGGAGGAGGTGGGAATTGGGGTTGGGCTGGGGGGAAGGTGAGGGGGGCGGAAGGGGGGGAGAACAAGGGAATCAGTGGCTGATATGTAGAACTGAATTGTATTGCAAAATAAAAAAAAGGAAAAAAAAACCTCATTGATCCTCTTTTCTTTGCTTGGATAATAACAGAGGCTGACTGGGTAAGAAAACATTATTTTTGGTTAATTAATTGTTTTATTTGAAAGTGTTATTCAAGTATAAAATGCACTTGAATGACTGTCACTCTACCTTCTTTTATTTCCCTCCCATCTCTATCACCATCTCTTCTTCCTACAGTCTCTTTCCCATATCCAGATTCATAACATTTATTTTGTTTTGTGAGACATTTATTTGACTAGGACTATCTATATGTACTTTAGATTGGAATCATACATTGGATCACATTTATTTTGCAATATATCATTTTTAAAAGTGTAAATTAATTACAGAAATAAAGAAATATTTCCCTATAATTACTTTAAGTATTTATGGTCTGAACTCTATAATCAAGAGACATGGCTTAGCTGAACAGATTAAGTAACACAAATCCTTGTTTTTGTTATATTTATATTAAAAAAAAATCCCCTTTCCTTCAGAGATAAGAACCACATTAAAATGAAAGGATTAGAAAAAGTATTCAGAGAAAAGTTGAAAAGGAACGAAGAAAGTGTCACTGACCTAATATAGGAAAAAATACATTTCAATATAAAAGCAATTAGAAGATATAAGGCAGGTATTTCATTTGGATCAACAGTACAATTAACCAAGAAAACATTACAATCCTAACATATATTCACCAAACTCTGGTACATCCAGTCTCATAAAACAAAGCATGTTATTAGATTTAAAGACACAGATTAACTGTAACTCAGTGATACTAGGAAATTTCAGTTCCCCATTTCTCTCATAGGCAGGTCTTCAGGGCAGAAAAGAAATAGAGCAGTATCACAGTTGAATCATGCTATATATCTAATAGATCTGAGAGGTTTCAACAGAATGGTTCACACAGACACCAAAAACATACACTCTATCCAGTAGCCCATGAAAACTTCCCTAAAGTTGACCAAATTCTATAACACAAAACAAATCTCAATTAAAAAATAAAACAAAGAACAATTGAAATAACTGGGAATTCTGTGTGATTACATCAAACTAAGACAAAATCGGCATCAAGACAACGTTAGGTAATTGTATGAACTCATGAACATTAACACATTACATAAGATGAATGGGCAAAGGTATGAATGATGAAGCAATTTAAAAGTTCTTAGAATTAAATGAAAACAAAAAAACACAACTGTTGGCAGAATTTTCCTGTCCCGACTGTCTATTCCCAACTAAGCAACAGTGGCTTTCCAAATAACTGACTTGGAGACTTAATATGAATTATAAATGTTCATACAATAGCTCAGGTTTGTTACTAACTAGCTCTTACATTTTAAATTAACACTTATTCCTCATTTATGCTCTGCCAAGTAGTGGTACCTTTATTAACATGGCACGTTCATCTCCTGCTCCCTGTGCATCTGGCTGACAATGCCTCTGACTCCACCCTTCCTCATGCCATCATTCTCAGTTTGCCTTTCCTGCCTAACTTTAGCCTGTTCAGCTATTGGACAGTCAGCTTGTTTATTAAACCAATCATAACGACATATATTCACAGAGTATACAGAAGGATTATTCCACAGCATACAACATAGCAATACTACTGGCATATATTAAAAGCCACTTTTGTTTCCTCTTATTGGAAATGGATTTTTTCTCACCGTCTATTCTAATTACAGTTTCTCCCTCCTTTATTCCTCACTGCCTCCTCTTCCCTCCCGATCCAATCCCTTTATGTTTTTCATTATTAAAGAACAGACTTTGAAGACATAACAGCAAAATATGACAAAATACCTATACAATAAAACAAAAGGCATCACATTGAGACTGGTCAATAGAAGGAAAAAAAATCTTAAGAGGAAAGTGTATAGTGCCAAACATCTTCATTAAAACTCAGAGAGAGAACAAATAAGTGATTCAATGAGACAACTCAAAATTTGAGAAAAACAATAACAAACCAAACCCCTATCGAGTTGAAGAGAAAAAAAAATCAGCACTTATTTTTACAAGTTCATATTGATAAGTAAAATGCAAGGTTTCAACATAATTCATTTTTAAATATTTTAAATATTGTCTCATCATGAATTCATAACACCTTGAAAACTGAGCACAACTCTTCTTCTGAGTCTGTTCTTATATTATCCAAACAAAAATAATTTTCTGATGTATTTTAAGCTCGAATCTCTTTGGTTGCAATGCTTTCTTTAACAGAACCATATGCTTGCTGACTTCCCTTGACTCCACTATGGGAGTTGCAAAGGTGTACTTTAGAAAATGAGATTTTGATATATTTTCAAATTATGTTGGATACATTCTTGTCAGGTATAGAAAAACTACTGAAAAGAGCATCACTGGATTCATTTGTGTCTTTCAGACTTAACAAAATGCTTTGTTGTACTCACTAAAAATAGATTATTTTTGCTAGAGGGCTTGTTTTATTCCTTTTTTTGCTATTTCAATAATTTTAGCACTTAAAACAAGAAATAAACACTACCTAATGGAAGAATAGTAGGGCATTTTTTCTATAAACATTGTAGTTAATACTATTAAAAATTTAAATAGAAAACAGTCTTCAAAGGAATGCCATATAAATATACAACTAAGTAAAACTCAACTTTGCTTAAATTATGTCCATAGTTGTTTCTTTCTAAAAAACTGCATGAGTTTTCTTACAGTAAAATTCTTCTTCATGTATCTCTGAATATAGCAAATGAGGAAGAGAACATATAACTATCAAGGCAATGTGGTATTAGAAGCTAAGAAATCTATCTGCAAAAGCTCTTGTGAAAAATCTAAGTCTGTGTTTAGAATTAAGTTTCTTCTCAAGAATCGTTTTCTATTTAAAGACCAGAGTCACCATGGGAAGCTGGACTCTGGCACTGAAAATGAGGTGGCTCTATTTTTTTTTTACTGCAAGACCATTGGTAGCAGAGACCGTTTATCAAAATAAGCAATTTTAATTTACTAGATGACATTTTTACACAGCTAATTATTATACCTTTTGAATTTTTGTCCTCTTGACTGTTAAATCACACACAAATACTTAATATAAAATTTTCCACTTATTTCTCAGGCTATCTTCTTTCCTTCAGTTCTCCAGCATCATCAACCTACCCAACTCCATACAAGTTACATGGTAAGTAGAGTATAATTTTCCTCACAATTTTCTTTTTAAGTAATCATGCTTACAGGGCTACTTGTGAATACCAGCCAAATAAAATGGTACAGCTCTAGCACTCAGTTTTCTGGACCTCAAGCTTTGTTTAATTTATTGTATAACTCATAGTTGTCTGATTCATTTTATGCAACAGATTGAAAATGCAATGACTCAGGGGTGCTAGAAAAATATTTGCCAATAAACATCCTCAAACCTCTACAATCATTAGCATCCACTTTTTCCACTCTGAAGAATACACTTCCAGAAATTGAATTGGTGAAACCAACTTTAAATGCAGTTTTAATTTTTATAGTGCTTGCTAGATGGTTTCCAAGATTTTTTGAAAGGATTCCAATATCCACAGCAAACAGGGAGGTGTGTTTTTATTGCATTCTTGCTGACAAATGATATTATCACTCACTTTAATGTGTCAATCTGATAGGAAAAATGTGGTATCCTATCCTTTAGCATGTATTTCCCTGGCTAGCCATAAATTTTATCATCTGTTCATGTGTATGCTGGTCATTTTTGCTTGATATTATTCATTTTGAAATTCCCTACCATTATTTTCCTCTAAGGATATTTGATATTTTGTGGTTATACACTTAAATTCAGATATTTTCGTTAATTTTTCTAGTAACTTCATTATTGTTTTTTAAAAGTTGTATATGTATGTATATATATATGTATATATTTTTTTCTTATGTATCTTCTTAGCTTTAGTCATGAATTGATCACATTCTTTAGGCCAAGGTGCTCTTTTAGGAAATAAGAGAATCAGGAATCAGAATTCATGTCTACTATTTCAGACCTATAGAAAAATACCCTCAGAACTGTTGCTTTAGAACCCCTTTCCTGATTTGCCAGTGTCTACCTACTGTTTCATCCCTGTAATACCAAATACCATAAAATCTTCTTTGAATCTTAGGCTTCACAGAAGCATTTTCATACCTTGTCCTCTCAAGAACTCCACATAAGCTATCAAAACATGCTACACATTGCCTGAATTTCAGTTTGTAATAAAATTTTTTGGAGGAATATGGCTCAAGCCTCCAGTACACTGTCAAGTCTTTCAGTCCGAATGCCTGCAAACCTCCAACCATGTGGGGAAAGACAAGTTCTGTTCTATGATTGAGATGTAATCTGAGTCCTTGGACCATGGCTACATTTCCTTTTCAAGTATAGTGAACGTTCATGCACAGTTGTACCCACAGTCCAACTGGAGAAAGGAATCCCTGGGATAATTTGTTCGGTCCCTTTTTTTTTTCTTTATTAAGAAATTTTCTACTCACTCTACATACCACCCACAGATCCTCCCTCCTCCCTCCTCCCACCCTCCAGCCCTCACTCCCTAGCCACCCCACATCCTCCAAATTAAGGTCTCCCATGGGGAGTCAGCAGAGCCTGGCACTCTGAGCCTAGGCAGGTCCAAGCCCCTTCCCACTGCACCAAGGCTGCGCAAGGCTTCACACTACAGGCACCAGACTCTCAAAAGCCTGCCCATGTACCAGGAACAGATCCCGATCCCCCTGCCTGGGTGCCCCCCAAACAGTTCAAGCCAAACTATGGTCTTCTGTATCCAGAGGGCTGAGCTCGGGCACTTCTTTTTAAATAAAAGTATTCATATGACTTTGTTTTGTTATACTCTAGGTCTTTCAGTGGGTAAATGTCCCATTCATAAAGAAGCTAACACTAGCCAAATAATTAAAAGCAACTGGGAGGAGTAGGAAAAAAAAATCTCCATTAGGAAAGAACCCACTGTTGTTTATCTACTAAGTGGTCAGCCACGATTTCATATACATAAAAGAAACACAGTCTGAGCAGATCATATACAACACACAATGAGAGGCAACAGGCCATGAATTTAAAAGAGAACAAGGGGTAGCAAGGTTCATGGGTCAGTGGGAAGAGGGAGAATAAAAGAAGGGAAATGAGAGAACTATGATTGAATTTTAAAAAGATGACATTCTTCAATTTTTAAACATGTTATTTTAATAAACATAGATTTGATTTATGAAGTGCTAGCTTTAGAACACACCCACTGACTAATTACAGGCACCGAATAGGGAGTATTTCTCAGTAGTATGCTCCTGTGATAAAACACATCTCAATACAGTTGTAGTATATCCTTGTATAAATTAAATATAAAAGCATTACAGTTACTTTAATAATTAGAAAAACAGCAGCCAAAAACAACCCTCCCAAAAAGAATGTGACTATATTTAATTAATAATCTGAGCATATCTTTTGAAACATGTCACAATTTGTTTCAAACTTCTGTGCCTTGAATCTAAGATGCCTGGAAGGCTATTCATTTGCTGGCTTAGTTTACACTTGAAGGGCTTTGATGAAATGATGGCAACCTGAAATTTCAAAGCTATGCTGTGAATAATCCCTTGATATATTCATAACATGATAATGCTTATGGTAGGTAACTGAATGAATGGGTAATTGGGGGCATCTCCACAAAGATGTTATCCATTCCCTAATTCTTTTTGATCTGTCTTTTGTGTAAGCACCATGAAGTAAGCAGCTCATTCTGCTAGATATATTCACCACCAGGAAATTCTGCCTCAGTTCATATTCAGAGTCATAGATCAGGCAGCCTTGATCTAAACACCTTGAAACTATGACTTAAAGAAAACTTTTGTCTTGTAAGCTGTTCTATTAATGTAATTGTCACTGTCCTGAAAACAAAAAAAAAGGTTAGTACAGTATCCAACCACATATATATTAACTCCTCTATAGTTTTTATTGTTTGAATGCTTGATAATATTAGATAGTAAAGGAGTTAACTGAATCAATATAATTTGTCAGCATTGTTTATTTTAATAACATGTTGGAATGCTACACCTTGAAATTTATAAGAATTATGAAAGTATATTACTTCTTCAATGTTGTATGATGTTTTGTTTGTGTTCTGTCAAATAAAGCTTGCCTGGAGATCAGAGGGTGGAGCTAGCCACTAGTTAACAATACAGGTCAGGCAGTGGTGGCACACACCTTTAATCCTAGCACTAGGGAGGTAGAAACAGGAATATAAGGTTGGTTGAGACAGGATCTCCATCACCATTCTGTCTGAGGATTCATAGAGACAGGATCGACCCCATGAGAATTTTTAGAGGTAAGAAGTTGTAGATGTAACAAACTGTTTTATTAAATAAGAAACACAGAACCAATGCAAAGAAGAAAGCCAAGAGGTCAGAGCTAAGAGCTAAAACCTTACCCTTCCTCCTGCGGTGGTCCTACCTCTCCAAAAGAGAGCTATTTCCTGTGTTAACGTCTTTATATAGACTTTCTGTTCTGCCTTCTTATTGGTTGTAAACCCAACCACATGGCCGCCTCGTCACTGCCTGTCTGTACAGACCTCTAGGTCTTCTATGGTTGGTATTGAGATTAAAGGCGTGTGTCTCCAATGCTGGCTGTATCCCTGAACACACAGAGACTTACCTAGCTCTGCCTACCAAGTGCTGAGATTAAAGGCGTGCTCCACCACAGCCTGCCTTTCCTATGGCTTGCTAATAGCTCTGACCCCTGGGTAACTTTATTTATTAACATACAAATAACATTTTAGTACAAATAAAATATCACCATAAGAAGTTTCTAGTGGCTGCTCCTCTGCTTATCTGATCTTTTAGCTTTCACCCTGATATCTGACTCTGGGTTTTTATTAGTAAGAATAATTGGGATCATACTTCACTTCAGTTTTTTCAGGTCATGAAACATAAATCTCAAGGCCTAAAACAATGATTAATAAAGATCCCAGGAGATGTTCATCTTTACACAGTATTACAATAATATTAAATATAAATATTTTTCTAGATCCTGTTTCCAACATTCTGACTTCTGTCATATATCCTGCTAAGGTATTCATAAATTATATTATTTTCTAATGCTGAAGAGAATATAGCTTGATAGGATTATATCTAAGGAAATCTATTCCATTCAAAGAACACACATCCTTGAAATGAAGGACAGTGAACTGAACTTCATACAATTCATAGGATAAACATTTAATACAGCTGGTCTGAGAGATTTTAATGAAGATATCTTAATCACTATAGCCATACCTGTATGCCAATAAAATACAAAAGTAGGATATTATAACTAATTATATATATATATATATATTCTCTATTATTGATAAGTTTGTGATAAGTTTGAATGAATATGCACTAATTTGTTTTTGGTATCAAGAAATAAAAGTGCTAAGGCAAAATAACATGTTATTCCATATTTGTAAAATAGTATTTCTCATTTCTGTGATTAACCTTTGCTTGTTTTGAGATATATGATATATGTATTTGGAAAACAAATCTTATTGAACAAAACCTAGCAAAATGTTACTGAAAATGAGACATATATTAAAATTACATTTATGATAATAGTTAATGTACTGCTATAGTATATTTTCAGGGCATCAGTATATGTAAGATGTAGTTGGCATCACAGTGGAAGTAAAATGTGTGACACATGGTGGTTTATATGAGATGTACTGGTATAAGACCAATCATTTTGCCAGGCCT
This sequence comes from Peromyscus californicus insignis, assembly GCF_007827085.1. Classification (NCBI taxonomy): domain Eukaryota; kingdom Metazoa; phylum Chordata; class Mammalia; order Rodentia; family Cricetidae; genus Peromyscus; species Peromyscus californicus. Next base: position 14,283,361 of record NW_026294413.1, on the reverse strand, counting down.
ATGTATGCTGCTCATTAATATATCAACATAGCACCTGCCAATAAGAAAGCTACATCTAATGCCACAGCTTTTAAATAGACAATGCTATTATAAAATTAAAATAAGTTATTGTGTATTTTTAAACTCAGTATAAATTAAGAGACTGATTTCAGAAATGTTAGGAAGACATGCCCTGAATTAACACAACTAATAAAATCCCATTTAAATGGAATTTATGTGCACTCAATACATGTCTTATTTTCAAATAAAGTTCAAATTGCATTTTCATTGTATATCACTATGTTAGGAAGTAGAATATTGACTCTCTCCTTTTTAGTGTACTTTGCATGAGAGCGTTCTACAGCAAAGCCCATTTCCACGAATCAAGGAAAGCTGTTCAAACTGCTGACTCTCTGCAAGCCATGCTGACTCTACCATAATTAGATCAATATTTGTTATCATGTCTCTCACACTGTGATTACCACTCTCATTTTACACAGAGAAAATCTCTGATTCCTTTGGTAATTACCTATTTTACATTATCATTCATGAAATTTCAGAGGGTTTGGCTGGTAAAATTATTTTGTAATTTTTTTAATGGTCTAATCCACAACTTTGCAAACCACAGTAATCTCAAATAGTGATAGATAATGAAAAGTTTCACTTTTTAATCATTGGATAAATTCTTATTATAAAACTAAAGATTAAGTATATATTGCCTTTTATAATACCAATAAAATCAGCAGTGTAAAGGCAAGAAAAATTATAAAACCTATTCCAATTGGAACTCTTACAATGAAACCTAACTGAAACACATCAAGTGACAAGTTTGATTTTAGTGGGAATACAATGAAAAACAACTAAAATTAAGAGAAAATCAACCCAATAATTGGAATACTTGAAAATCTTGAAAGTATTTAATTTTATATAATAGTGAAGATCTAATTCTTGCAGTAGGTTTTTTTAAATGTTTTTTTCTTTTTTTCCTTTGAGAGATTATTATTTTTTTATTATTATTGAAAATAGATTCTTCTCTCATAGAATGCATTCACAGTTTTCCCTCCCTCCCTTCACTCTTTCTAGCACCCCATCACCTCTCCCGTTCCCCAGGCATACTCCCCCTCCACTTCCTCTTCAGAAAAGTACAGGCCTCCAAGAGACAATAACCAAATACAACAAAACAGCATGCAATACTACACTCAAAATCCCTAATGTCTGTGCTGGACCAAACAACCAAAAAGGAGAAGAGTTCCAAGAACAGGCAAGAGTCAAAGAGAGATACTCCCTCTTCCACTGTTAAGAGTCCACCCAGACCCCAAGCTAACAACTATAATTAATGTATACATAGAGTTGCCAGAAAGATTCTAGCGCAGCATTAAGAGTCAGAAAAGTCGATTTAGGAGGCTTTAAATTTTAAGAATGGAGAAAGGAAGTGCATGCGTGGTACAACATTCCTAGGTTAAAATTGTGTATCAATAAACTGAAGAGAGGGTATATAGTGATACTTTATTTTGTACTAAAATGTTATTTGTATGTTAATAAATAAAGTTGCCTGGGGGTCAGAGCTATTAGCAAGCCATAGCAAAAGCTGGGTGGTGGTGGTGCATGCCTTTAATCCCAGAACTTGGTAGGCAGAGCTAGGTAAGTCTCTGTGTGTTCAGGGATACAGCCAGCATTGGAGACACACGCCTTTAATCTCAATACCAATCACAGAAGACGTGTACGATAGAGGTCTGTACAGGCAGGCAGTGACGAGGGGGTCCTGTGGTTGGGTTTACAACCAATAAGAAGGCAGAACTGAAAGTATTTATAAAGACTTTAACACAGGAAGTAGCTCTCTTTTGGAGAGGTACGACCACCACAGGAGGAAGGGTAAGGTTTTAGCTCTTAGCTCTGACCTCTTGGCTTTCTTCTTTGCATTGGTTCTGTGTTTCTTATTTAATAAGACAGTTGGTTACATCTACATTTGGCGCCCAACAAGGGTAGTTACAGAGAATTAATAGCTTTTAGAGTAGAGCTGGGGGTTAGTACTTTCCCAAGTTGGCTGCAGGAAAATTTAGGGCACTCATTCTCCCTAATCAGGAAGGACTGGGTTCAAATGAGCCTGGACGTCCCTTTATCCTTGAAGGTTCCAAATGTGATCTATTTGAGACTCTTCCTGACCACATGTCCTGCCAAATAGAAGTTAATTGGGGGAGCTAGCTTCTAATGTTTGTCACAGGGAACGGAGCAGAGATTAGGCTATGGGAACCAAGGTCAGGGACTGCCTGACTAGATTCTCTCGCCAAAGGTCCCACCGGAGTAGCAGAGGAAGTCGCCCAGCATATGGGAGAAATTGTGCTCAGTAATTAACAAACTGCTGGGTCTTTTTTGGAATAGGTCCCACTCAAAGAGGGAAAGCTATGGTTTCACAAGAGATTCACTGTAAGAAGAGCCTTAATACAAAAGGCACTACTCCCAGCGCCTTGCGACTGGGTCTCCTCCATCAGAATGCATTAATTCTGGTAGGTTGCTTCTGCTTTATCAGTTGAAATCCTACTGTATAGGCCTGAGGAACATAGTAATAGAGGACCTGGTACAGACATATTCTAAACATTGCATTTTGTGTTCACCTCCCATTTCATCCATCCCTACCCACACAATTTTATGCCCTCTTCTCTGATTTTTATTTTAAAAAGCAACAAGAACAAAAGTAAACACAAACAAAACATCTTCATGTCTGGTTTGTGTTAGTCAACTACTCTTGGATGTGGGACCTGTTCTGGAGTATGGGCAATATACTAAAAGTCATACATATCATTAAAGAAAACGTGCAGAATTGTCTAGCAGACATCAAATTTCAATAAATGCTCAGCTAATGGTGGCATTAAGTGGTGCCAATTTTCTTTTGCTCATACTCAGACTTTATCTTGTTTGAGCTCAGACAGGTCTATTTCATATTTCCACAATCACTTTGAATTCATATGTGCATCTGCCCTGTTGTGTAAATGGTTTCCTTGAAGACATCCACTACCTCTAGCTCTTACACATAGATCTCCTCTTCCACATGGTCCCTAAGTCGTGAGGGGAAGTTGTAAAATACACATCCAATTTAAGAGCACTCCCAAGTCTCTTATTCTCTATATGTTGACCAGTTTTAGATTTCTATGTTAATTGCCATATACTGCAAGAAGAAATTTCTTTCATGAGAACTGAGAGACGCACTGATCTAGGGGGATAGCAGTAAGTTGTCAAGAGTAGTTTCAGTACTATGTCCGTTTAGTAGAACAATAGTAGTTGGGTTATCCTATGACCTGTCTAGCCACAGTGCTTAACCGTTAGTTCCATCTTCTGGACCAAGCCTTAAATTGAATGAGAAAGTGGTTTGTTACCCCCACAACATTCTTTACAATATGACACTAGAGGTCTTTATCACCAGGCATGCTGTAATTGTAAACCCCAGAGAACAGAGCTTGGTGATCATGGTGAATACTCTTCTCCTATTAGAGCATAAACAGTGCATTTCATCATTGCTTGGTTTTAATTTAATTTATTGAGTATATGGCTTTGAGGAGAGGCAATTACTTTAAACTTAAATATATTTGCACAATTTGACAAAGGTTATTAAACATAATTTAATTTTTAAGATCAATAAGCATAAAATATCCATGCATCTTTATTTTTTTTTTGTTTTATAGTAAAAATATAGTGTAGTATTTTTAAATGAATAGCAATGTAAATATTTTTGAAATGGATTGTAAAGAGCAGAGTATTTGGTTCAATAGACTTTTCTTAGCTCAGGTGTTTGAAAGCACATTGTGTTTTAAAACAGTTTTTCTATCATTTAGGTAGATTAAAGTTTAGCTTATATTATTTTTGCTCCTGTAGGAAAACTGCTATTTGTTAACTAGGAATCCATTTTTGACCAATTCTGCATTGATTTATTATGTATCCCTTAGCAAGGCAATTAACTTCTGACTCTATTTCTTAATTTGTATGCTATAAGTTTCACAATTATGTAGAGATGGATAAATTTTCAGTTTTCAATGAAGATGAAACTAAGGTTGCAAAGAGGGCAGAATGTGATGGAAAATTGGTTGTCGGTTTTTAATCCATGGCTTTTAAATTCAAATTAAGCTACATAATCCTTCGTAATGACTTAGTTTCCACAATGGAAAACTTAATGCTAGAAAATAAATGAGGTGCTACATCTAATTCTTCCTTTCTAGAAATGATTAAAAACTATTTTTTCTTACCTTGAGACTTAGAAGTTGTGAACAGAGGAATAATATACCTGATGATACCAGGGAAGAAATGAGTTATTAACAGTATATTTCACTCTTGTCATAGAAAACTTGAGAAGCGTATGCTGATGTCTTCACACTAGACAGTGCTGGAAATATGTTTTGAGTAAATATATCTCCAGAAGCAGTGATTTAAACACTGAAACTCTGACGTCAGAAAGTTACTTTCATTATGGTTGTGATGTCTTCTGCCTTCTCAGTTGTCAGTCATAATCGTTATGGGTCTGCAACAGAAACCAACACTGGATTTTCATGTTTTGCCTTTTATTCAGTATAAACAGTTTATTTTCTTCTTATTTACTATGCAAATTGTTATTATGATTTTAATAAAGTATGTCTTTTGTTTATTGATTATAAAGTATGAGATAGAAGTCATGTTCATGATAAAAATTTACATATTCATTAAAATTTACTCACACAAAAATGTAGATAACATGAGAGAAAATGGAAACTGTGATTGTAGGTAAGCTGGAGATAAAGTCTAATACATGAAGTAATAGTAATTACCTTCAGAAACAAAATATATATATATATAAAACTATTTGCACCCATGTGGTGGTGGTGCACGCCTTTAATTCCAGCACTTGGGAGGCAGAGCCAGGCAGATCTCTGTGAGATCAAGGCCAGCTTGGTCTACAGACTGAGATCCAGGACAGGCACCAAAACTACACAGAGAAACCCTGTCTCAAAAAAAAAACAAAAACAAAAAAAAACTATTTGCAAAAGCCTGAGATGGAGAAGACTTGGTGTGTAACTGAATATTAGAGAGTATGGTTTTCAATGAAAAGTATTCAAAAATGGATGTGAAGATGGAAAAAAGTTTACATGATAAAAATGTAGAAGACTGTGGATTTGAGTGTTTATTTTGAATGATGAATGAGGACTATACTAGAGAGTATATTGCTGTGGATGGTTGACTGATAAATAAAACACTGATTGGCCAGTAGCCAGACAGGAAGTATAGGTGGGACAAAGAGAGAGGAGAGGTTGGGGAAGTGGAAGGCTGAGGTCAAGAGATACTGCCAGCCAGCTGCTGCCATGAGTACCAACATGTAAGATACTGGTAAGTCATGAGCCATGTGGCAAGGTATAGATTTATAGAAATGGATTAAGATGTAAGAACTAGATAGCAAGAAGCCTGAGCCATTAGGCCAAACAGTTTAAGCAATATAAGTCTCTGTGTGTTTGACTGGCTTTGAGCGGTTGCTGGAATGGCAGGTGAGAGAGATTTGTCCTGACTGTGGGACAGGCAGGACCAGGAAAACTCCAGCTACAGTATATGGCACTTAATAACATAGACTTTTATAACATACACTATGTCACATGTATAGTAGGGAGGAGAGAAAATACAAACAAGTTTGTTATTTTTTTTTCTCACCTAATAAGAAAGAATATTCTGAGCTGGTTTGTGGTGGTGAATGCCTTTAATCCCAGCACTCAGGGGATAGAGAAAACGGCATCCCTGAGTTTGAGGACAGCCTGGTCTACAACATGAGTTCCAGGACAGTCAGAGCTACACTGTAAAATCCTGTCTTGAAAAACCATTATACTTATACGTTAATTAATCTTTTATTTCTCTTTAGAGAATCTTCTATTTGAAGTAATTGGTGATTAACAGACACACACACACACACACACACACACACACACACACACACACACACACACAACTGATCAAAGTACAGAGTATAAGTCTGTTGATTGTTCTGCTTTAAATTGGGGTTTTTGTATCACACCCTTTTCTCCAAAAAGCCCAGGGATCATCCTGGAAGAAGAGACAGATCAAGTTCCTAGATGCAGTGGATGACTACAAGGAAAGAGTATTGTCTTGACACAGCAAGACAGCTGCTCATAGAGACTAACAATTTTTGTTACAACAGCAGGCACTCAATCTGCAAAAGCTCATGCAAGATCAAACCTCAGCATGGAGTGGTTCTGGCTATATGCTAGTGAAAGAACTGTTATCGATGGGTACCTGATGGGTTAGAGATGTTCAGTTTTCATTTTTTTTTTAAACTTTTTATTGAATCTTTGTGGATTTCACACCATGTATCCCAATCCCATTCAACTCCACATCCCTTTATATCTGTCTTCTCTGCTCTTGCAACCTCCCCCCAAAATAAAATAAAATTTAAAAGAAAGAAAATAAAATCTTGTTGTGGACACTCTAGTGTGACACAGTGAGTCACACTGTATACTCTTCAGTCCATACATCTGTACTTGTAAGTGTTCATTGCAATGAGTCATTAGGTTCAAGTTCTCAGGCTTCTGCTACACTATTGATACTGGTTCCTCACTGGGACTCCTCTTGGATATCCTCATGTTGTCCTGTATCATGGAGATCCTACAGCTTTGGATCCACAGGACTGGCCCCTTTATGTGCTCCAGCAGTTTTCTTAAGAGTGGAGTTACTGATAAACTGACCATGTTCCAGAAGACCATAAATACAAGATCTCTGGGCACCATTAACATTCTTGATGTGTTTAAACAACACACATAAATACACACACACACACACACACACACACACACCAAAAGAAGACACAGAGTTTGCAAATAGAAAAAGAGAAGAAGAGAAGATGGATCTCAGGAGGGTTGTTGGAGTGAATATTATAAAAATACACCATACTGAATACTAAAAGTAAGTAATAAAAATGAGAACAGAGAATTTATATTTATGAATTTCAAATATTTTAATGCATGTGTTAATATGATGCACTTTGAAGAATAATTTTGTAAAGCACATATTCAAGGAACATTTACAGTTCTGCTCAAGGTTGATTAGATTGGTTTAATAACTCATTTTTGACATTTTAGAGTAGTATGCTAATCTTTGGCCATAATTTCATCAATTTAAAGGATCAAGAAAGCATTCCAAATTCAACTAAATGGTTCTTAAAAGCACTGTACATAACCTTGAGTTCTTTCGGCACAAAGAACTAAATTCAAATCCACTCTAATTTTGATTGACTCCAACAGAACTCCAGCATAATGGAGATGCCCTTAAATTTGTCCCTGAAATATGGCATTTTTTCTCTAGAATACAAAGGTATTTTATAGAAAATACATTACATGGATATAAAATATTTAATAGTTATAGGCAAATATATTTTCATAAATATTATTTTCAGTAAAGGACATTGACAAATACCATAGTTTGTATTGCCTTGTATCATGTGAATTTTATCAATAGTCATATATTTTTAAAAAAAAGAAAGCTCATCTTTTGAGAAATGATCAATTGACAATAGGCCCTTAGGAAGGTTTGGGGCCTAGACATCGTTTACTTGATCTATGGCAGAATTAGGTGGCTTGATCTTGTGCAGGTATGTGAAGAAAATTAGCTTCTGTGAATGCCTTATTGTGATGACAATGTCATGTCAAGGTGACAGGATTTCATAACACCCCTCCTCATTCTATGGCTGTTACATTCTTTTTCCTTCCTATTCCAATTGGTCAGGCATGTGTGGGATAATTGATAGAGATTTCCTGCTTAGTCTCTATACAAGCTTAATACAATATCAAATTTTACAACAGTATTTTACAATTTTTTGCTTTTTTCAGAAAGATGTTTTTCAGTAATGTGATTAATTTGAATTGTGAGATTATCTATATTCAATAAAGTGGGTTGAGATTTTTAACAGTTTATAAGTGTTTGCTTTGTATAATTGATTCATTTACATGCAGCAAATTGTTTGTTCTGATTTCATTTCACAAAATGACTCGTGTGTAGCTAGAGTTTTCCTGCCTGGCCCACAGTCAGGACAAATCTCTCTCACCCGCCAGTCCCAAGCCGCTCAAACCCGATCAAGTAAACACAGAGACTTATATTGGTTACAAACTGTATGGCCGTGGCAGGCTTCTTGCTAACTGTTCTTACATTTTAAATTAATCCATTTCTATTAATCTATACCTTGCCACGTGGCTTGTGGCTTACCGGTACTTTACATCTTCCTTATCCTGATGGTGGCTGGTAGTGTCTCCTCCACTCAGCCTTCCACTTCCCAGTTTTATTTTTTCCTTGTCCCGCCTATACTTCCTGCCTGGCCACTGACCAATCAGTGATTTATTTATTGACCAATCAACAACACATTTGACATACAGACCATCCCACAGCACTCGTGAGAAATAGTAAAAAAAAATTTGGCCGGGCGGGTGGTGGCGCATGCCTTTAATCCCAGCTCTCGGGAGGCAGAGCCAGGCGGATCTCTGTGAGTTCGAGGCCAGCCTGGACTACCAAGTGAGTTCCAGGAAAGGCGCAAAGCTACACAGAGAAACCCTGTCTCGAAAAACCAAAAAAAAAAAAAAAAAAAAAAAAAATTTGGACAACCATTTTGTGGTATAATTTTATGAGATTTATGATTTTCTAGAACAAGAAGGCAGCCCCTCTATCCATCAGAAAAGAGGCTAAAAGTCCACCAATTCCCATAGGAAGAAGATTCTTATATTTTACACTTTACAGTTATAGATATTTCCAATAAACTTAGCAAAGTAACCATGTTTATCATAGAAAAAACTGAGTCAAGTTAGAAAAAAGCAAAGGGAAATTAGATAATGGATATATGAATCCAAACACTGAGACTAGAATAGTCAAATCCTTTTAAAAAGTGAATTTATTATTGACATTTGAATATGGAATTTTTCAAATACAATTTGTATTAAGCTGATAATTTCATTTTTATAAAGGTTTATTTCTCTGAGACATTGTAAATATATTTTGTACTTCTTCTTGTGTTTATTCATAGTGTTTGTCCCATGAAAGAGCAATGTTTTCCACTAATCCCAGTTTGAAACACAAACAATGAAACTGACAAGACTTCTTAATCAACTATAGTGATTTTAAGGATGCAAAATATGAACATCAGTATTTTATTGTTTAATTTATTTAATGCATTTATAGTCTACCATGATATTTCTACTCCTCAAACACCTAAGTTTCTTTTCTTCAAAATTTAAAATGGTACAAAGAAAACGTAAGGGTTCAATAGTGATATGTATATCTCGGTAGCAAGGAACAGCTCTCATATTGGATTTAAGATCCACTTAACAAGAAGAAATCATGCCTGGGGCTGGAATCTAGCAAATTATATGTGACTAGAGAAGCCATAGATCTAGGAGAGAGCCTATAACTACCACTTTATGAAACTGTCCAAATCCCTTATTACACATAAATATTCATTATTATAACCACAGAAAACACAGTTCTTTTTCCTCATGCAAGATTTCTTTGCAACAGATGGAGACTATTATAATACACTGTAACCAATCATACTGCAGACTTGGAGAGCCCACTTCCAATTAATTATCTAATACCAAGTGGTCAGCTGAAAGATCATATACATACAGGTAACATTACAGTGTCTTTACGATTTGTATTTATGTATTTAGAAACTGATGTTATTTTCACCATTAAAGAAAACAGTATGATGTATTGAAAGACAGCAAGGTGGGTACACAGGCTTTGGAGAATGAAAACAGAGGGGGTAAATAATGCAATTATATTATAACTTCAAAAACTTATAAAAACCATTTTTCCTAGTTTGAAATATATACCTATATTTGGTGTTTACACGTGGTTTTCTCTTTGTAAGAATTACCTGAATCTCATACTTTTATAGGTCATCAATAATATTGGATCTCACATAAATGACTTCAATTAACTTCAGTTACCTGTTTATGAGTCTGTTTTACAGGACAGTCATTTTCTAACACAATGAGATTTGGATATCACAATTTGATTTTTAAATTCAACAACATTGCATACTAACTATAATTTAAGAATTGTTTTTAATCCTGACCTCTATGTCATATCACAACAAGACATAAAATTTAGATGAGGCTAACATATTTTAAGAGTCAGAAATAAAAGTTGAAAGAGTTATGTGGTCTGAGGAAATTTTAAGACATTGAAGAAAGAAATTGGAGAAAATCACAGAAGATGGAAAAATTTCCCATTGTCCTGGATCAATAGAATAAAAGTAAATACGACAATTTTATCAAAAGCAATCTACAGATTCAATGAAATTCCCATCAAAATTACAATTTAAGATCCACTCCACTAGTTGGATCCCATACCCATAAGTGTTTGGATGGATAAGAACCAGAAACTAGATACCACAGTACCTATTACCAACTCAAATCATAATGGTCTTAAAAAGTAATGATAAAAAGACTCTTTATATATGATATTCTGCTATACTCAGAGGTCAGTACCTTGCTCAATCATCATCAGAGAAGCTTCCTGCTGAACCAGATAGAATCAGGTAGAGACCATGGAGAGAAATTATGCACTGGGTAAGAGACCTTCAAATACTCAACCTAAATGGGTGTTTCCATGAAACCTGTACCCTCAGGGAACAGGGCTAAAGAGGAGGTAGAAAGAGGCTTAAGAGCCAGAGGAGATGGAGGACACCAAGAAAACAAGGCCTTCTAAATCAACATGAACCAGTATAGATTGAACCAGCATGCATAGGGTCTGCATCAGGTCCATTGCATATATATTCACACACACACACACACACACACACACACACACACACACACAGAGAGAGAGACAGAGACAGAGACAGAGACAGAGACAGAGAGAGACAGAGAGACAGAGAGATCACAAAAACTGCAGGGGAATAAGTTTTGGATGGATATGACAGAGTGATTGCATGCATGAACTCACAATTGCAGTGTTTGTATGCACAAAACATACACAACTTGCAAAGACAGCTAAAATCACAGCAAGGACTGTGTACAGACTCATCAAACCCCATCTTTAACTTAGAAGTTATTGGTAATTGTTGGCTGCTGGTTTTCTTCAGGGATCAGTCCTTGGTAAGGGTACTCATGTTCCTATAGATGGTCCTATACCATTCTCATTCAGATAGTACAAAATGAACAGTGTGTTAAACCAAAATAAAAGCATGAACAGGAATTTAGGAGGGACAATTGGTGGAGTGATAGGATGGCCGTGGAGGTGAAGGAATGAGGGATATATTTGATTCAAAAACATTATATGCATGTATGAACCTGTCAGGAAAAATGCAGAAATTCTGAGAACCATCAGTTTTTTTCAATATACGCAGAAAACATATAAAATTTGTTTTAATGATACATACACATATAATTTTATATATATATATATATTACTAAGAAATATATCAGGGTACCAGTATATCTGAAATCTGGTCCTAAATTTTGCTATTTCTTGATTTTGTATTCATTATTACATCTTTGTAAAAGTCAGCAGCTTTGACGGTGTTCATACAAATAATTTTTGGAGGATGTCATAATAGAAGATAATTTTAATTTGGTATTTCCAATTCCAAAGTTAATTCATAGCTTTTTAAAATTTATAAAATTCAACAGAAGCATAGATAAATAGTCTAATAAAATTACCATTGCAACAGTTGGATTTTTGAGTTGAAAAAGACCTTAATAGACATTAAATTTGGTGCTACTAGATTGATTAGTATTCTAATAAATTTACTGTTTTGCATAAGAGGGTTTCTTTATAGCTGTAAATGGTATTTTATTGCTATTCTCAGCTTACTAATAATTGTCAATTTAAGTATACAATAATAAATTATTTGATAAATAAATCCTTTCAAATACATCTCTTGTGTTTTTAAAAGCACTGTTGTTGTGTTTTAGAACTTTTAAATTAGTGCAATGCCAATGACTTTGTCTTGCCAATAGTAATCTATTCCATATTTACAATATTTATTCTATTTTTGTGACCACTACTTTTTCCTTCTGACATACAACTTTTTTGTGATTTCTAGCCTATATAATTTCAGCTACTCTATAAAAATGCTCAGCTGTATGTGTAAAAGTTTAATTCATTTCCATGTGTATTTTCTCAATAAGTAGCTATTTTACCTCAAAGGTCAATTTTAGTATGAGAAGATAATTCCTTATTTTTTCAATTGAATCAAATAGATTTTTGTAACTTGTAGAAGGGAGTGTTAAACAGTCTTATTAATAAAAACCCAGAACCAGATATTGGGTAAAACCCGAGAGATGAGAGGAATAGGAAAAGCCACAACTAACCTCACCTCATCAACTCTGCAGCTTCCAAAGCGACCTACTTCCTGTATACCCATGCCTATATGCCTTTCTGTTCTGCCATCTCATTTCCTCTCTCTGCCCACTACATCACTTCTTCTTCCGGACCAACTCCGTCACTTCCTGTCTGTCGGTACAGACCTCCAGACCTTTATGGTTAACTAGTGTTGGAATTTAAGGCATGTGCCACCATGCCTGGCTCTGTTGCCAGTGTGGCCTTGAAATCACAGAGATCCAGAAGGGTCCCTGCCTCCTGAATGATAGGATTAAAGGTGCGTGCTACCATTGCCGGACTTCTATGTTTAATATAGTGGCTGGGCTTTTCCTCTGATCTTCAGATAAGCTTTATTTATTAGAGCACAAATAAAATATCACCACAGTAACTCTTTCTGGAATATTTTTGACATTTGTCGAGTCTTAATGTAAATGTTTATGAAATAGTTTTACAAAGTTTATTTATATATATATTTATTTATTTTATATTTATATTTAATTTACATCTATATAAATTTTAAGACCATTTATTAATACTAAGATAATATATCTAAATTAATAAAGATGAACTGTATTTTACAATGTAGTTTTAATGATAGGCATACCTCATAGCTATGAACAAATGGGTGAGATGGTTAATTAATTAGCATTTAAAAATACTTATTATGAAACAAATCTCCATCTGTTTTTCTAAAGTTTAAGAAAAATCAATAATTATTGACCTTGTTCAGCTTTATAACTAGTTTTAAAGTTAATATGTATAGATCTTATATCTGTACTACTCATCCTGTTACCATAGATATGAAGTGAAGTTGTGCTTTTCCTAAGAGAAGAAAAAATAAAAATGAAACAGAAAGAAAAAAAAGCAAAAAATGGAAAATAAGTGCACGACAGCTCATTTATAAAGAACAGAATTAAAAGCAGAAAAGAGAAACGATTTGAATATCTGTCAGAAGAAAAGTAGTTGGAATGAGTCATAACTTAAGACCGATTCAGTTAAATGTTTGAATATATGTGAATTAGTTTATTTAAATATTATTAGGAAGTCCTTTAAATAAAATATATCTATAGAACATTTTATTGAACTTTCCCTTAATTTTGAGACCACAGGATACAATCAAAGAATGAGGTAATTAATTATTTTTATTTGGCTTTCAATTTCCTAGAATTCTTTTTGTAGCGCTTCCAAGTATTTAAATATATCATACTTGCTATTCTGTGTTAACTCAGTACAATTTTTATGAGTGTATATGAAGAAGCTATGCTTTTAATTAAGCGTATTAGAAAATAATGTGGTTTCCTTCTGAAGCTGAAGAGGTGATTCCATAGTAAAGAATGTCTACTGCTCTTTCACAGTGCCTGTGTTCTGTTTCTACCACCCATGTCTTGTGGCTCACTCCTGCCTGTGACTTCGGCTCCAGGAGTATCAAACTCTCAGTCCTCCTTGGGCACCTGATCTCATATGCACATGCAAAACAATGTATTCATTATTAACAATGAAAATAATGTTTAAAAAATAAATAAAACAAAGTTTTCAAAGGGTAAATATCTTTGCTGGTAAAAGTAACTTTTAAGAAATTATAGTAGCTTGCACACAGAAAGGAAGTCACATATTTTAACTTATATTTCACAAATGTCTCCATTTTCCAAATAAGCAATGATAAAAATCAATCGTAAAATTTGGAGATAAGTGTAAATCTCACTTCTCTTCAAAGAAAGTCACAGTACAATTTTGAAACTGAAGTGATATATACACCACGAACCTACCCTAAGCCCTCAGGGAACCTCTTGGACGAGATGAAGAAAGACTTCAAAAGCCAGAGAACCATACATCGATTGTGAGACAGTGTCTTCTATCTAAAAAAAAAAAAATGAAGCTGCATCCTTGAAAATTTTAACAAATAAAGGTTGCCTTGAAAAAGATCTTCACAATGGTGACACCAGTTGACATAGTAACAGGAATGGGGGAAACCTCACAAGGCTCTCCCCCTAGATGAAGAGGTAGCGATAATAATGGCTACTGAGAGAGGTAGAATTATTCTTCAGATAGGTTATCCAATATCAAGTGGTCAGCACTAACCATGCACGAGAGCACACACACACAAGCAACACTAAATCACACTAAATTAGCATGTTGTATTTACATTTGTATATGCGTGTACATAGCCAAGTAACAAAAGTTTGAAAAATGATCATTGATTTGAGAGGCAGTTGGGGGCACATGCGATACGTTGGAGGATTTGGAGAAGGGAGGAGAGGTAGAAATGCTGTAAACACGATGCTCATGTCTGAAAATGACAAAAAATAAAACATCTAATTAATAAATAAAATAAAATAAAACACCAATATTCAATGAAATAAGATTATGGACTAAGAAGACTGCTGTTTTATGATATATTATTTAGAAAATAGTGTGAAGGCTTGATAGGACCAAGAAAGCAAAATTTAGCTAGCTGACCTTATTATCAAATGCTGACTTGAAATATGATTTGAGGGACAGCATGAATGAGAGACTCCTAGAAGTTAGTTCACTAGCCATTACTCAAAGTGTTTACTCTCCAAACCTAGAATGAGTTATTAACTACTGAATTAAGCATATAATATGATTTTGTATACCCAAACAAGTAAGTATCAACTTTCTCATCTAGGAGCAGTCTGACAAAAATATGGGTACTAAAAATACTTGATATTTTGTGAAATTCTGGAACTAAAAGAGAATGTTAGTAATGTAGAATTTTGAGGAAATTATAGATTAATTAATAATAGTATATTTATATTGCCTTTTATTTTAATAACTGTGCCATTATAGTTACTGTATAAATAACAGCAAAAAAACACAACAGAGCTATGCAGAGTCACCCTATTTGTTGCACTTTTTCTATTACTCAGTGCTCTCACTTAACAAACAAACAAAAATGAGAAATAAAGATATCAATAGGAGAGCAATTTATTGCCAACAGCATAGTCAAGGAATGCTCTTATAATTATCACATTTGTTTTTTTATAAATGTTCCCTTTCTTATAAATTTTAGAATAGAAAATTAGTTGAGAAACATACACCAATTACTTTTGTGATTGTATGAGAATCTTCTCAGGGCAGATCTGAAGCATGTTGTGAAATAAAGGAATACATTCTCGGGCAATCATTTTCTTAGATGGTTATGATAATTTGTACAGTAATAGCCTTCCAAGTGAAATGAAATCTCCATTTTGGTTGCTGTAATATTCAAGCAAAAGCAAAATTTGCTTCCTGCTTATACAACAGAACTGAGCATATGAGACAGTCACTAAGCAACATAGGAAGTGCTGATCTTAAGCAAAGTTTAAAGTCACATGAAGTTCAAGAACAGGTAAACATTCAGAAATGGAAGTTAGGAATAGTAGACTTTTAAGTGTGTTTAATGTAGTGTCTCTCTTGCTGTTCGTTAAATTCCAAGCAGAGTAACTGAAATGAATCATCGTTAATTTATTAAATGACTATAAAATTACTTTCAGTGGTTATATTGTACCTTAGCCAAGAAAATGTATGTTTCTTTCCCAGAAAGTTATGATATTTTTAACACCAGAGAGGACAGACATATTTGATTGTCTGAGTTTCAGCTTCTACTGTTGTTTCTTGTGCATATTGCATCATGTGTATCAGCACTGTGTGCAGATGCTTTTTCAGATTTATGGATATATTCACAGTGTACAGAGAAGAATATAAATAGTTCTAGGATTTCATTGTTATATTACAGGTCTCCTTCTATTTAAGAGAAAGATGGCAGTCTTCAAAAATGTGTCATAGCTTTTCCATCTACAATATTGGTGGTGTTGAATTAATTTTGTTTTTCTAATTGTGAGTTAATTAGAGCAAAACTATCAATATTTTTTGCAAACAAAATTCCCTTCATCATAGATATGTGTCTCATATTAAAAATATTAAGTGATAACATCTACATTGTACTATAGCACTCAGAATACAAATGTGGTAATGATGCACAACAGAAATGAAATAAACATCTCTAAATCTTGTTTATTCTAATAACTCTATCACAAAGAAAATAGTCAATATTTGGCAAAACTTACCTATAATCCTATTTCTCAGGAGTCAGTGGCCAAAGATGAGAATTCAAGGCTATTCTTTGTTGCATACTGATTGTGAGGGCAGCCTTAGATATATGAGAAAGAAAAACAGACAGACAAACAGGCATACATATACACACATACACTCACACACGACACACACATACAAACACTCAGAGGCCTGGAGACATGGCTCAGTATATAGTTTGCTTGTTGTGCAACAATGAAGACCTTGGTTTCATTGTGGTCACCAGATGTCTCGTAAAATGCCAGGCATGGTAGCATATGTCTGCCAAACCAATATGAGTGTACATGAACAACTGAATTAGAGGCTAATGGGCCAACCAGTCTGGCCAATGGATGAGCTCTAGGTTAAGGGAAAGACAATGTTTCAAAATATAAAGTGAAGTAATTAAAGAAGATATATAGACATTGACCTCTGTTTCCTTCACATTCCTGCAGGTAAACGAAAAAGTAGAGACATGGAATACACACACACACACACACACACACACACACACACACACACACACACACACATACACACACACACACACATACACACATGCACGTACACGTGTGAGGTAGAGAGAGACAGAGATAGACAGAGAGTGACAGAGAGAGAAGAGACAGAAAGAGGGGGAGAGGGAGAGATGACAGAGACAAAGACAGAGAAATTGAGAGTTCAATGAATACTGAGAGAGGAAAAACAAAAGTGGCATAAAATAGATTTGATTTGAATTTAAATTGATAAACCACATCAAGCTTATACACATACCACTTCAGTAGAAAATCATTGCCATTGCTTTCTAGAAGTAATATGTACTCAAACTTGGTGGTTCAATGTTTATATTGCAAAGCCTACACTAAAGTTTCCCAAATGTTATTATGATCATAAACCATCAGGGATCATTGTTAATATGCAGATTCAGCTTCAGGGTTCTTAGACAGACTGAGATTCAAAATTGTTCATTGCTCCCAAATGATGCTTACACTTCTAGTCTATGAGACAAAGTTCAAATATCAAGATTATTGATTTATACTAATTAACCAAAAGTGTGATACTCATTTTAATTCTAGATTCATGTATGTATTAGGTGCATATTAATTCCAGATGTTTATATAGCATATTTGTTTATTGAAGCTCTGAGACTGTAGTGATATAATAAAATGTGATGTAAAAAAAAAAGTCATTGAAGGCTGACCATTTAGTACTGGAAAAGTAATTAATGTATTTTTCCCTGGGTAAGAATATTTTCCCCACTCAAATTCCTTAATTACCTGTAGTTCTTTGAGTGGGTTTGAAGACTTCTGGGTTGCTCTGTCCACCTTAGCATGTGTATCTCTGCTCAGCTCATGCTTAGCCACTTGCATTGATGAGACTTTAAGGCTATAGCTTCCAGCATTTCTGAGAGACACAATCTCACAGCAACACACTGATTCTCAGATTTAAAATAATTCTGTCCCTGCTTCTGAGATATTCCCTGAGGCTCATGTGCTGGAGTTGTATTGATGATACTGGAAGTGGGCTCCACAATGCTGAATTTTGATTGGTTGTGGTTTTCTGTAATTTTTTTTTGTCTATTATCCAAGAAAAAAAATGGCCATCCCAGAAAACACACATGGAAATCACATTATAGAGACTAAGCAGATTGAACTTGTATGTTTAGGATGTGTGTGTGTGTGTGTGTGTGTGTGTGTGTGTGTGTGTGTGTGTGTGTATGCATGCATGCACGTAAGTGTATGGGTGTGCATATGTATGAAGAAAAAAGAAAACAGAGACCATGATTTAAAAGACAGCAAGGGAGGTGTTGAGAAGAGGAAATAAAAAGGTGAAATGAGTAATTATGTTATAACCTCAAGAATAAGACCTAATTTTTTTTAAATTTTCTTTCAAGTGTGATTAGCTACAAGTGTTTTTCATATAGGTGTTTGCTTATGTAAAATTACATCATTCTTTGCAAAGCATAGCAGTTCTCATTATATATATATATATATATATATATATATATATATATATATATATATATATTACTTTGATTTTTGTTTCAATAAATGTAAAACTGACAACATTCAAACAAAGTTACAAATTAAATACAGAACTTTCAAACTGAAATTGCCAGATTTCCACAAGTGTCCCAACACCAGCTGCAGTCTCCCTTCCCCAATGTCCATGCCTTCTGGGGATCCCACAGATCATCCCTTCCTGACCTCCCTGAAATCAGCATCTAGACCTATAATCACTCCAAACTCAGATGCCTAGAATCCAGCATAAAAACTACCAATAACATTCAAGACAATATGTCTTTACCAGAGCCCACCTATCCTACTGCACCAGAATATGAATATTACACTATGCATTTGGAATCAATTGCTAAATTTGATAACTAATATTTGTGTTTTGTGTATGGTCAATATTTTGATAAGTGGGCTCTTGGGTATTTCCTGTTCTCTGTTTCATTTCCAGATTCTAGTTGTTATTTATGAATTGTTGTGTCTTAAAATTACAACTTGTAGGAAAATAAAATTTAAGGATTTTCAAGTTACTTTGGTTAGAATTTCATTTGGGAAATTTTACTGTTTCTCTGAAAATACTTCTGTATGTATTTTAGTTTGCCATTAAAGCATTGTTTGAGCTTGGGCACTCTGGAAGACAACAGATCCCAGCTATGTAAGAATGCAATGCTTAGGATCTTTACATTTCAGTTTTTTTTTAAACAAATTTGTCTTTGACTACAAATTTAAGAATGTTCCCAGGACTGACTGTGACTTACCTTTGACTCCTGGTTCCTCTACTCATACAAGACGAACAAAGGGTTTTTTAGAAGATATAGTTTATAGCAGAATAAGTGGGGCACCATTATGAGATTTGACATTGACAGAGATGATTATGGAGGAAAATCTCCCAGGTGGTAACATCTGACCATGATCAAAGGGACCACTGTGCTGATCTACAATTTCAGGCGTACTCCACCCTGTTGCTTAGTCTCCTCAACAGATTGCTTACCAGGGCTACTGTTTTCCTGTCTGCATGGTTTGAAGATTATTTGGATTATTTTATGAGGAGACAACAATGTCTTTTATTATTTATAAAAAATTTCTCTAATCATATAGTACTGTTTTGACATGTTGAACAAATCAAAACCTATCTAGGACCAGAGATAGTTTCAAATCCCATTCTTGGATCTAGTGGTCAAAGTATGACCATTTTAGTTTCTAGTTTTACAAGCTGATCAATATAGGAAGGGAGTATGTTTTCAATAACCTTCAGCCTAGCTACCTAACAAAGAACACCACTGAAAAATGGAGATGTTTTCATTTTTAAATTTGAAGTAAAAGGAAGAGCTGAAGGTGGGTGGGAGTGGAGAGAGTGTTATGAGCGAGAATACCTGGCTGCTCCTCCAGAGGATGGCAGTTGCAACACTCATGGAAGATGGCTTTAGAGTATCTGATGCCTCTGGCTCTTACATGACCTGAACTTGAGTGCACATAACCATATGGACACATACAAATAATTAAATCACCCGTACTAATCTCACAAATTATTTTCATGAGAGAATTGATTTTGGTCTATATGTAGACCAAATCTGTCTGTTATTATTTAAGCATGTCTTGAATACTCATTTCTAAAGAGTTTTCTGCTACATTTGATTTAGGTAGCATCAATCCAGGAATCTAAAGCGCAATGGTTTTGTAATTATTTGGTGAAACTGAGACTGATTCATTAGCGTTCCCAATTAAATGTTTAAATTCAGTCACATATACAAAAGCTGGAATCATTATTTATTAAAATGTTCTGATCCATTTTACATTAAGTATAGCTTAAGGGTGAACATTTTTAAAAACTCACTTAGTCTGTGGATAGAAGGAAGCACAAGTAGTTTATGCGTGTCAGTTCTTGTTCATTCTGTCAGTTGAACTTTGTTTTTTCCACTCCATTACTTTCTGGCAGTACACGATGCTCTGGGGCATCTTGCTTTCTTACCTGACATCTGTGTACTCTTAGTTACTTTATCAAATGTTAAAGGAGAGTTATAGGAAGCCTGTGTTTGGCTCTGAGTTCCATAACTAGTTTTCAGTAAGCCGGGCCAAATCAAAATAGACGTGGTCTATCTAAGTAAAAGGTAATAAAATCAAACTGAAACATCTAAGTATCAGAGAGACCCCAAGATTTCAATTTTCTTCGTGAAAAGAAAATTTGTTTTTAGTCAGCATGCCATATTTTCTCCTACTGTTTAAATTTTGTAGATTGTGAGTAACCTTTAATAACCTATAACCAATCTGTTTTTGTATTTCTATTCTTTCATGCTCTAATCTTTTGAAACCCAATATTCCCTCAAGTTTCATTATTTCTGTTAAAATAGCTGCTGCTTTGATTAATGTATCTTGAGTTACAAACATCTAGACTTATTACCAAATTAACTTCCTATAACCATATATTTTAGTGATAATGACTTCTAAAGCCATTTGGTGTTTGGTATACAATATTTGCATGATAATTATAGCCATAACTCCCAGAGTTTCCATATACCAGGAAAATTTCAGCAAAAAATCAGAACGTCTATGTTCATACCATAAGTAAGTAATTTATAGTATTTTCAAGGACCATTACTGTTTATATGTCCATAGTTATATTTAATTTCGTATGTCAATTTGTAGCCACACCGTATATATATATTAATATATTTCCTGTAAGGACATTTGCAGATGAGATCAAGGCATCAGTGGATTTCAGAATATGATTTCTATCTCAAATGCTGTTGGACATCATGAAGTTCTTTTAAGGTCTAAAAAGATCAATGAATGAAAAAGCTCATTTTTTTGTGTTTGGCTTGGATGTCTTCCTCCTTGACCTTTCTCCATCTATTATGCTTCCCTTAGGTATAGACAGGAGTCATCCCACTGGATTCCCTACCTGTAGACTTGAATCACTCAAACTGAGCTACATCAATGGTAATTATGACTCTCCATCTACCAGACAACTGATTTTGAGACTCCTTAGCCACCATAACT
The DNA here is from genome assembly GCF_007827085.1 of Peromyscus californicus insignis. Lineage (NCBI taxonomy): Eukaryota > Metazoa > Chordata > Mammalia > Rodentia > Cricetidae > Peromyscus > Peromyscus californicus. The sequence continues at coordinate 14,261,972 of NW_026294413.1, read as the reverse complement.
GTATGAACAAATCTCATAATAAATATTCTGTTCCATGTGTTGATGTTCATAGTAGCTGCTAATGATTCATAGTGACTATTTTCTTTTACAGAATGTGGCTTGTTCATCTTTATTTCACTTGTCAGGAGTATTTCCTTAAAACAAATTGTGAAACACATACACCATGTACCAATCATCAATCTCTTGCCGGATCTCCAATTTTCAGGTGACTTCATTAATTGACTGTACCAGCTTCTCTTATTTACATGAATACTGTAAGCTGAGACATCCAAAAAGCTCTGCAAAATCAGTTTTAACTTTCAGAAAGGGATCAAAAGTTTAATGAAACTAGGAGTCATGATGATCCTACCTACATAGAAGACTCCTCAGAGAAGGTGGAGTCTTGAGTTTTGATAGTTCCACTTGCTCTGTGGCCAATGGAAGCAGAAAGTCAACAGGTGCCAGGGTTTACAACCCAGGGGAGCACAATTCTCATCAAAAGCCTTCACATACACTATAATTCCGATAAGACTGGGAAGCCTCTCTCCTTTAGACATTCCTATTTATCCCTGAGTTTTACATTCCCAGCACAGTCTACAGTTTTCCTTGAGAACTCTAGGGAAGGATCAGAAATTGGAGCAGTTCAAAGCCATAAAGTGTCCTGCTTGCTATGGCATGTGATTATAGGTTTTATGACGTTCTATATCCGCAATGCTAAATTTTCTTATTACCTTAAAGGAAAAAATAATGTGCTGTTTTTGTTGATGCACTAGAATTGTAATCCAGTAAACCTCATTTCATATCCAATTGACGCAGTGTGTTTGTTTTTCTAGGACTACCATAGATAATCTAGGGAGGCCAGATCTGGAATCAGGGATGTTGGAACAACACACTTGAGAAACAAGATAAGCAAAGTGAAGTCTCTTCTGGGATGTTTTGTACCTTTCACATTTCATAGGAATATCTGTGCTTTAATTCTCAGGCAGAGCTGCATCAACACTATCTGCATATCAATGGTCTGACTTTATCAACAAACCAGACAGAGGAGCTGGTATTACACTGTCATAACACTCTTTATATCCCTGGGTACAAAGCTGCATTATTATACAAAATATGTTTGCTTCCATCAGAGGTCAATGGCATATAGGTCCATTATTTCAGAAAAACAGCCAAAGCCAATTCCAGCTCTGGTGGAACTGACCCCTGAACTACTGCATTTCTCTTTCTGTATAATCATACTTCATTTTGTCAATAACTGCCTAATTTGTTAAGACAACACTCATCATTTTTTCTCCACAGAGTGCTGGTTTATCTTGATAATAGCCCCTTCTAGTATAAATTTTAAAATTAGAATTTTAAGTTCATTATATGAATAAAAGTGAGCAACAATGACATGGAACAGATTTTCAATGGCAGAACACTGAAATTATAGCATAATTTTTCAATATTTGAGTGTCTCTGTGTGTGTGATAGAGTGTGTATGTGTGTGTATTTAAATATTGATTTTTACTTTGTGGTACATGGTAGGTTTTAGATTGATGACATGATTTCTGTAGAAATAATTAATTATTGTGTACTTATGCATGGTAACAAAGGGCAATAGTGTTTTGTTCTACTGTTTGAAGACTGTGATTTCCCCAACCAATAATTTATTGGGAAGAATCCTATGATAAATGTCCCTCATAGGCTTATTCATGGAAATCCCTTGTTCCAAGTTAGTAGCACTGTTTAGGGAGTTTATGAAACTTTTAGGATATGGAAATTTATTGGAGAAATTATGTAGCTGGAGCTTTCCTGTGTCCCACCTGGCCCGTGGTCAGGACAAATCTCTCTCACCTACTGGTCCCGTAGCCGCTCAGACCCAAGACCCTGAGATTAAGAGTCTCATGTTCTACTGACTGAGCTAGCTGGGCTATATAATGAGACCCTGTTTCAAAAGATCAAAAACTGGAAGGGAAAAAAAGGGAAAAGAACACAAAACCACAAAAACCTCCTAGGTCTCTGTGGTTGGTACTGGGATTAAAGGCATGACTCTGCCTGCCTTGTGATAGGATGAAGGGCATGTGCCACCACGTCCTGACTTGTTTTTATGGCTCAGTTGACTCTCTTGTTTTATGAAGTAATGTGGAAGACTTTGGATCTTTGAACTGGAAAAGTGACTAAATGCTATTAGCACTGATTATAGGCCTATCCTAATAGGAACCTGGAACACAGTAATGCTGAGAGTAATGGGGACAGTGAAAATCTAGGTTGTTCAGTTTTCACAGGAAAGCAAAGGTTTTGTTTGTCTCTGAATTAGAGGCTATCTATAATATTTTGCCAAGATTCTATTTTTTTTGTCTTTAAGTACTGAGTCTAATTGTAGATGTAACCAACCATCTTATTAAATAAGAAACACAGAAGCAATGCAAAGAAGAAAGCCAAGAAATCAGAGCTAAGAGCCTTACCCGTCTGCTGCAACTAGCCTCTTAAGCCAAGAGACCTCTCCGAAAAGGAGCTACTTCCTGTCTGTTTGTCTTTATATAGACTTTCTGTTCTGCCTTCTCATTGGTTGTAAAACCAACCACATGACTATGTCTTGCCTTATAAGTTTCTTTTATTAATTAAATGTTTTGAAAGCATATTATCCAACTATGAAGGATAATTCTCTTTGAACTTTCAGTAGCGGTGGTTTAAATGATAAATGTCCCTCACTTGTCTGTAGTACAGCCCTCCAGGTATTCTATGGTATTGAGATTAAAGGCATGTGTCTCCAATGCTGGCTGTATCCTTGACCACATAGAGATCTACCTAGCTCTGCCTACCAAGTTCTGGGATTAAAGGCATGCACCACTAATGCCCAGCTTTTGCTATGGCTCTAATAGCTCTGACCCCCAGGCAACTTTATTTATTAACATACAATTAAAATCACATTTCAGTACAAATAAAATACCACCATTTCTAATTTTAAAAGGAATGGATTAAATTTTTTGGCATAGGATATTCTAAGACAGCATATATTGAGTAATAGAATGGTTAATAATGATTAATCATGTGCTGGTCTAGAATAATAAAGACCAAATAAGGAAAAATGCAAAATGTTCAGCTTGAAGAAGAAAAGAATACTAAGATGGTTATTGTTGTACCCCCCTCAAAAAATGTAGCGTAAAATAATAGAGAGTATAATTGATAAAGCATTTAGCAGCATGAAGGAGATGCTGACTACACCCTGTACCAAGGGGAAGAATTCCCACAGAACAAGCCTTACAGCTAAGTTTACAACTTGTGAAAGGATAAGACTTTAGGAGTTTCCTGTTTCTATAAAACAACAGGGTACAGAAGCTGCTACAAATGTAAGCTAGGGTGGTCTAGAGTCTATTAGGAGTTGGAAACTGAACTTCGAAGTACTATCTCATGACATTAAATTTGGAGGCATCAAAGTTGCATGAATGAGGTCATAGTTTCTTCCTCTTAGGTTTCATAGTCCTTGAGACTAGTCAATGTACAGCAGGACTGGAGTTCTTGTAAGAAAATCATTGCATGTAGCTGTGAAGGGAAAGGCTGTGTTGCAGTTGAAAGCTCAAGATGTTGGAGATGCCAGAGATATGAGACATGTGACAAGAAATGCTGCACACAGAGAGTGAAACAATTCTAATAGAGATATGAAGATTTCAGGTAGTGAAGCCTGATTCTTAGTGCTGTCTGCACCATTCCAATTGACATCACCAGAATCAGACGAGGAGCTAGAGTACTGGGAGTTCACCCTCCCAAATTCTGGTCTTCTTTTTTTTTTTTTTTTTTTTTTTTTTTTTTTTTTTTTTTTTAACCCAGGATAGCCAAAGGAATCCTGTACAATAACACAACTTCTGGAGGCATCACGATCCCTGACTTCAAGCTCTACTATAGAGCTACAGTAATAAAAACAGCTTGGTACTGGCATAAAAACCGACATGTGGACCAATGGAATCGAATTGAAGACCCTGACATTAATCCGCACACCTATGAACATATAATTTTTGACAAAGAAGCCAAAAGCACACAATGGAAAAAAGAAAGCATCTTCAACAAATGGTGCTGGCAAAACTGGATATCAACATGTAGAAGGCTGCAAATAGATCCATATCTATCACCGTGCACAAAACTTAAGTCCAAGTGGATCAAGGACCTCAACATAAATCCAGCTACTCTGAACCTGCTAGAAGAGAAAGTAGGAAGTAGTCTTGAACGCATTGGCATAGGAGACTACTTCCTAAATAGAACACCAGTAGCACAGACTCTGAGACAAACAATCAATCAATGGGACCTCTTGAAACTGAGAAGCTTTTGTAGAGCAAAGGATACGGTCAACAAGGCAAAGCGACAGCCTACAGAATGGGAAAAGATCTTCACCAACCCCACATCTGACAGAGGACTGATATCCAGAATATATAGGGAACTCAAGAAATTAGACATCAAAATGCCCAACAGTCCAATTAAGAAATGGGCTATAGAACTAAACAGAGAATTCTCAACAGAGGAAACTCAAATGGCCGAAAGACATTTAAGGAACTGCTCAACATCCCTAATCATCAGGGAAATGCAAATCAAAACAACTCTGAGATACCACCTTACGCCTGTCAGAATGGCTAAGATCAAAAACACTGAAGACACCTTATGCTGGAGAGGATGTGGAGCTAGGGGAACTCTCCTCCACTGCTGGTGGGAATGCAAGCTTGTACAACCACTTTGGAAATCAATATGGCGCTTTCTTAGAAAATTGGGAATCAATCTCCCCCAAGATCCAGCTATACCACTCTTGGGCATATACCCAAGAAATGCTCAACCACACCATAAGAGCACTTGTTCAGTTATGTTCATATCAGCATTGTTTGTAATAGCCAGAACATGGAAACAACCCAGATGCCCTTCAACTGAAGAATGGATAAACAAAATGTGGTACATATACACAATGGAATACTACTCAGCAGAGAAAAACAATGGCATCATGAGGTTTGCAGACAAATGGATGGATCTAGAAAAAATCATCCTGAGTGAGGTAACCCAGACTCAGAAAGACAAACATGGTATGTACTCACTCATAGCAGGATACTAGACATGAAACAAGGATGACTTGTCTGCTACTCACATCACCAGGGAGGCTACCTGGAAAACAGGACCCCAAGAAAGACACAGGGATCACCCAATGACAGAGAAATGGAATGAGATCTACATGAACAGCCTGGACATGAGTGGGGGTAATGAAAGGCGAGGGTTGAGGGAAAGAGAGCTTGGGGGAGCGGGAGATCCCAGCTGGATCAACAACAGAGAGGGAGAACAAGGAATAGGAGACCATGGTAAATAAAGACCACATGAGAATAGGAAGAAGCAAAGTGCTAGAGAGGCCCACAGAAATCCACAAAGATACCCACACAACAGACTGCTGGCAGAGGTCGAGAGACAGCCTGAACTGACCTACTCTGGTGATGGGATGGCCAAACACCCTAATTGTTGTGCTAGAAACCCCATCCAACTACTGAGGGATCTGGATGCAGAGATCCATGACTAGACCCCGGGTGGATCTCTGGGAGTCCAATTAGCGAGAATGAGGAGGGTTTATATGAGCGAGAGTTGTTGAGACCAAGGTTGGATAAAGCACAGGGACAAATGGCCAAATGAATGGAAACACATGAACTATGAACCAATGGCTGAGGGGTCCCCACTGGATCAGGCCCTCTGAATGGATGAGACAGTTGATTGGCTTGATCTGTTTGGGAGGCACCCAGGCAGTGGGACCAGATCTTGTGCTCATTGCATGAGTTGGCTGTTTGAAACCTGGGGCCTATGCAGGATTGTTTGGCTCGGCCTGGGAGGAGGGGACTAGACCTACCTGGACTGAGTCTACCAGGTTGACCTCAGTCTGTGGGGAAGGCTTTGCCCTGGAGGAGATGGGAATGGGGGGGGGGTGTTGAGGGGAAGGTGAGGGGGACGGGAGGGGGGAGAACAAGGGAATCCATGGCTGATATGTAGAACTGAATTGTATTGCAAAATAAATTAATAAAAAAAAAAAAAAAAGAAATGAAAGTTAGTAGTTAGACATTACAATAGAAGTTGTAGTCATATTAGATATGTTTTAAAAATTGAGCAGATATATTTTAGACAGGTCATCTTCAAACCCTTCAGAGATCTACAGAATATGGCATTTAAAATGTTTTAATAACTTAGAAAATTTTTCTTTTTTGTTATGATTATGAGACATGTCGGCTCCTGGCAGTACCAATCTACTTCAGAGAAAATATGGGCATTGAAGAAACTGCATATGGAGTTAACTTTCATTGTGGCAAAAGTTAGCCACTGGACAACAAAGTATCCTTGAATCAACTGCTGACAAATTCTGGTCTTCTTTTGGTTCTGTATTTCCTCCAATGTCTCCACTGCCCAACTTTTAGAATGGTAGTATACAGTCTGCACCAATGAATGTCAGGCATATGTTATGATTGTTGTTGTTATTGCTAACAATGAACCGCAACCAATAAAATGCCTTAAGTTACATAAGAAACTTTAGAGTTTAGACATTTGAACAGTTTTGAGACTGTGAAAGAATAAGGGAGTCTTTGCAATTTGTATTAAATGCATTTTGACTTACAGTATGGCTGTGAGTATTTATGTGTAAGGAGTTCAATTTTGTACTTAAAATGAGAAACATCCCCTGTATCCTCAAATATTTTAAAATTTGTGCTGCACTTGGTGACACTAAGAGGTTATAGAACTGTTTGAATGCAGAGCTGTTGTTGGATTTTCTTATACTCTTTTGAAGGGGCCTGTCACCCAGCTCGCAAGCAAAATACAAACAGAGGCTTATTCTTTTTTTTTTTTTCGATGTTTGCACCTCTTTATTTATTTAATTTATTTTTATTTTTTATTATTTTGTTTTATTTTACAATACAATTCAGTTCTACATATCAGCCACGATTCCCTTGTTCTCCCCCCTCCCGCCCCCCTCCCCAGAGACTTATTCTTATTATGAATGGCCGGCCTTAGCTTGGCTTGGTTTATTTATTTATTTATTTATTTATTTATTTATTTATTTGACAACTCTTCTTTACTTTGAAATTAACCCATCTTTCTTTTGCCTCTGGGCTTTTATCTTTCTCTATTTTTGTATAACTTTCTTTCTTACTCTGCAGCTGGTTGTGTAGCTGGGTGGCTGTCACCTGATGTCCTTCTAATTCTCTCACTCCTAGATCTCTTCCTCTCTTATTTTTCTTTCTACTTTGTATCTGAGTTTGAGACATGATGTCTCAGCTTCCTGCTTCTGTCATGGTTTATTCCTTGCAGTTATGATCATCTAGTTAAAATACACTATTTCTTGTTGTTTTGTTTTTGTTTTTGTTTTTTTGTTTGTTTGTTTGTTTTTTTGATTTTTCGAAACAGGGTTTCTCTGTGTAGCTTTGTGCCTTTCCTGGAATTCTCTTGGTAGCCCAGGCTGGCCTTGAACTCACAGAGATCCGCCTGGCTCTGCCTCCCCAGTGCTGGGATTAAAGGCATGCACCACTACCGCCTGGCGGTTTCTTATGTTTTATCTTGCCATAGTACTTTAACATAGCAACAGAAATTTATAAGCTTCATTTTGATATTAACTTATTATTAATGTGTTTACATGAATTTTCTAATCCTTGTCTTATAGTTGAGAGAACAAATATATGCCCTAGTTTGCTTAAGGAGATTTCAGGATTATGTAAATTAAAAAATACAAACAGTATAGTTTTATGTATGTGATACCTGATATTGAGTACTATTAAGATTCTTACATTCCAATTTACAGATTCAATGCAGTCTCCATCAAAATCTCAACACAATACTTCACAGACCTTGAAAGAACAATACTCAACTTCCTAGGGAAAAACACAAAATTCAGGATGGTTAAAACAATCCTATACAATAAAGCAACATTTGGAGGCATTACCATTCCTGATCTCAAGCTCTACTATAGAGCTATAATAATAAAAAAAACAGATTGATATTGGCATAAAAACCAACATGTGGACCAATGCAATCTAATTGAACTACCTGACATTAATCTGCATACCTAGAAAGACGTGATTTTTGACAAAGTCAAAACTGTACAATGGAAGAAAGAAAGCATCTTCAACAAATGGTGCTGGCATAACTGGATGCCAACATGTAGAAGACTACAAATAGATCCATATCTGTCACTATGCACAAAACTCAAGTCCAAGTGAATCAAAGATATCATCCTAAATCCACTTACACTAAACCTGACAGAAGAGAAAGTAGGAAGTAGTCTTGAATGCATTGGCACAGGAAACTACTTCATAAATAAAACACAAGTAGCACAGACACTGAGAGCAATAATTAATAAATGGGACCCCCTGAAACTGAGAAACTTCTGTAAGGCAAAGGACACAGTAAATAAGACAAAACAACAGCCTACAGACAGAAACAAGATCTTCGCCAACCCCATGTCTGACAGAGAGCTGATCTCCAAAATATATAAAGAACTCAAGAAACTAGACAGCAAAATACCAAACAATCCAATTAAAAATTTGTAATAGCCAGAATCTGGAAACAACCTAGACACCCTTAAACTGAAGAATGGATTAAGAAAATGTGGTATATATACACATTGGGGTACTACTCAGCAGTGAAAATCAATGACACCATGAAATTTACAACCAAATGGATGGAACTAGAAAATATCATCCTGAGTGAGGTAATGCAGATTCAAAAGGACAAACATGGTACATGCTCACGCTAAGTGGATACTAGATGTAAAGCAAAGGATAACCAGACTACAATCCACAGCTCCAGAGAAGCTAGCTAACTAGGAGGACCCAAAGAGGGACACATGGATCAACATGGGAAGGGGAAATAGATGAAATCTCCTTGAGTAAACTGGGGATGAAAGGTGGGCAATTGAGGGTAGGGTTTGGGGGATGAGAACATAAGGGAATGGAATGGTCCATTTGGAACAGGGATGGAATGGGAGAGAATGAAAAAGATACCATGATAGAGGGAGACATCATGGGGATAGGGAGAAACCAGGTGCTAGGGAAGTTCCCAGTAATCCACAAGGGTGACCTCAGCTCAGACTATTAGCAAGAGTGGAGAGGGTGCCAGAACTGGCTTACCCCAGTAATCAGATCAATGAATACCCTAACTGTCATCATAGAGCCTTTCTCCAGTAACTGATGTAATCAGATGCAAAGATTCACAGCCAAACACCAAGCAGAGCTTCAGGAGTCCAGTCATAGAGAGAAGAGGGATTCTATGAGCAAGGGCACCAAGATCATGATGAGGAAACCCACAGAAACAACCAAATAAAACTAGTGGGAACTCATGAAATTTAGATCAACAGCTGTGGAGCCTGCATGGGACTGGATTAGGCCCTCTGTAGTGAGACAGTTATGTAGCTTGCTCTGTTTAAGGAGCCCCCTGGCAGTAGGGTAAAAATCCATCCCTGGTGCATGAGAAGGCTTTTTGGAGTCCACTACACCTATGATGAGATACCTTGCACAGCCTTGAGTCAGGGGGAGGGGTTTGGACCTGTCTCTACTAAATGTACCTCCCCAATGGGAGGTTTTACCTTCTTGTAGGAGGGAATGGGTGTTGTGTAGGGAGGGGGAGTCTGTAGGGGTAGGAATGGTGAAGAGGGAGATTTTGATTGGTATGTAAAATGAATCAAAAATTTTCTTATTTAAAAAAAAAAACCAAAATGGGTACAGAGCTAAACAGGAATTCTCAACAGAAGAATCTCAAATGGCCAAAAGACATTTAAGGAATTGCTCAACAACTTTAGTCATCAGGGAAATACATATCAAAATGACCCTAAGATATCATCTTTCACCTGTCAGAATGGGTAAGACCAAAACCACAATGACAGTTTATGTTGGAGAGGATGTGGAGCAAGGGGAACACTCCTCCACTCTTGGTGGGAGTGCAAATTTGTACAGCTACTTTGGATGGTGGTTTTTCAAAAAATTGGGAATTCATCTTCCTCAAGACCCAATGATACCACTCTTGGGTATATACCCAAGGAATGCTCAATCATACCACAAGGATACTTGCTTAACCATGTTGATAGTAGCATTATTTATAATATCCAGAACCTGGAAACAACTTAGATGCCCCTCAACTGAAATGAATCAAGAAAATGTGATACATACAAACAATGGAGTACTACTCAGAAGGAAAATACAATGAGATGGAATTTGCAGTCAAATGGATGGAACTATAAAATACCATCATGAGTGAGGTAACCCAGACTCTGAAGTACAAACATGGTATGTACTCACTCATAAGTGGTAACTAGATATAAAACAATGGATAACCAGACTGCAACCCACAGCTCTAGAGAAGTTAGCTAACAAGGAGGGCCCTAAGAGAGACACATGGATCAAGCTGGGAAGGGGAAATAGATGAGATCTCCTGAGTAAACTGGGGGTTGGGAGGCCAATGGATGATTGGGGAAGGGGGATGAGAACATCAAACAATTTTTTGTCAAGCTAGACTAGGGACAGAATGGGAGAGCAATGAGAGAGATATCTTGATAGAGGGAGACATCATGGGGATAGGGAGAAACCTGGTGCTAGAGAAGTTCCGAGGAATCCATAAGATTGACCCCAGCTTAGACTACTAGTAATAGTGGAGAGGGTGCCTGAGCTGACTAATCCTGGTTATCAGATTGGTGAATATCCTAACATCATAGAGTCTTCATTCAGTAACTGATGGAAGCAGATGCAGAGATCCACAGTTAAGCACCAGGCTGAGCTCCAGGAGTCTACTAGAAGAGAGAGGTGAGGGATTCTATGAGCAAGGAGCATCAAGATCGTGATGGGGAAACCTACAGAGACTTCTTAACCAAGCTAGTAGTATCTCATGAACTATAGACCAACAGCTGTGGAAGCTGCACAGGACTGGACTAAGCAACACAGTAGTGCAGCTTGGTCTGTTTAATGGGCCCCTCAAAGTAGGATCAGTATCTATCCCTCCCTCGTTCCTGAGCTGGCTTTTGGAACCCATTACCTAAAGTGGGACACCTTGTACAGCCTTAATGCAGGGGGAGGGGCTTTGACCTGTCTCAACTGAATGTACCATGTTTTGCTGACTCCCCATAGGAGGCCTTACCTTTTAGGAGGAGAGAATGTTGAATGGGTTGGGGGGAATGGCTGGAGAGGCGGGAGGAGGGAAAAGAGGGGGATCTGTGGTTGCTATGTAAAATGAATAAAGAAATTCTTAATGAAAAAGATTCTTGCTTTTTCTCTCTCATATTTTGCCCTCATTGTAGTCTATTTTAAAGATGTGCCTCCCTATGGCAGGCCCCTGCCTTCTTGTGGGGGGAGTAGGTTGGGAGGGGGAGGCTGGGGACAGGAGGAGGGAAGAGGGGGATCTTTCATTGGTGTGTAAAATGAGTGAAAAAAATTCTGAATAAAAAAAGAAACATTTTAGGTTTCACTGCTGTTTAAGTTGATAATTCAAGTTTTCATTATAAATTCATATCAAATAATGTATATATGATATATATATATCATATATATATATATATATATATATATATATATATATATAACTAAGCATATCCACACATGTATATTCAATCCATAGTAATAAAAACAGCATGGTGTTACTCTCATTAAAACAGACACAGAGATCAAAGGCATCTACTTGAAGAATCATATATAAGGCCTCATAGCTAGAGTTACCTGATTTTTGCCAAAGATACAAGAATATACTCAGGAAAAAGAGCTTTTCCACAAATAAAGCTGTATTTCAATTATAAGAATAAAATTAGATCATTTTGTCTTACTGTGCACAAATTTCAGTTCCAAATGGCTCAAGGACCTCAATATATAGTCTGATCCCCTCAAGCTGCTAAAAAACAGGTATAAAGCAATTCTTACATTTGAAGTTGTAGAATAGAATATGCTGAATAAGCCCTTGGTCAAGTAGAAAATAAGAACAGCATTTGATAAATGAAATCTCATGAAATTAATAAGCATATGTATATATCCATATACTATTTACAATAAATATTGTCATCACAATGCTAATTTTTAATTACTTTTTTATTTATTTTATATACCAACCACAGTTTCTACTCCCTCCTCTCTGGCCACTCCCACCCTAGTACTCCTTTCTACCACCCCCATCCACTCTTCAGAAAATGTAAGGCCTTCCCAACCTAAAGAAGGACATGCCTATGAAGATACAAGAGGGTAAAAGAACACCAAATAGACTGGACCAAAAAAAACCAAAACTCCCCTTGCCACATAATAGTCAAACCACTAAATATACAGAATAAAGAAAGAATATTAAGAACAACAAAGGAAAAAGCCAAGTAACATTTACAGTCAGACCTATCAGAATCATCCCTGAATTCTCAATGGAGACTCTGAAAGCCAGAAGGTCCTGGACAGACATTTTGCGGACCCTAAGAGACCATGGATGTTGGCCCAGACTACTATACCCAGCAAAACTTTCAATCACCATAGGTGGAAAAAACAAGATATTCCATGACCAAACCAGATTTAAACAATACCTATCCACAAATTCAGCCCTACACAAAGTACTAAAAGCAAAACTCCAACCCAAGGAAGTTAGCTGCACCCACAAAAACAGAGGAAATAGAGAATCTCACACCAGAAAATCCCAAAGAAGGAAAACACTCACACACTACCATGAACAAGAAAACCAAAAAATAACAGGAATTAACCATCACTGGTCATTAATATCTCTTAATATCAATGGACTCAATTCACCTATAAGGAGACACAGATTAGCAGAATTGATACAGAAACAGGTTTCATCCTTTTGCTGCATACAAGAAACACATCTCAACCTCAAAGACAGACATTACTTCAGAATAAGTCTTGGGCAAAGACTTTCCATTCAAATGAACTTAAGAAACAAGCTAGTGTAGCTATCCTAATATCTAACAAAATATACTTCAAACTAAAATTAATCAAATGAGATGGAAAAGGAGATTTCATATTCATCACAGAAAAAAAATACATCAAAATGAAGCCTCAACTCTGAGCATTTATGCTCTAAATACAAGGGTATCCACATTTGTAAAAAAAAATATTAAAGCTTAAATCACTCATCAAACCACACACACTAGTAGTGGGAGACTTCAACACCCCAATCTCACCAATGGACAGGTCTGCCAGATTAACAGAGAAATAAGGGAACTAGGAGGTGTTATGACTCAAATAGACTTAACAGACATCTATAGAATATTGCACCCAAGCACACACACACACAAAAATATACCTTCTTAGCACGTCATGGAACCTTCTCTAAAACTGACCACAATACTTGGTCACAAAGCAAATCACTACAGATACAAAAGAAAAATCAGAAAACAAAACCCCTATATCTTATCAAAATCACCATGACTTGAAGTTAGAACTCAACAATAACACATAATCATTTCTTTTTGTTGATAATGCTGTTACACTCAAAATATTTATGCTAAAGCCATAAAAAATACTTGTTTGAGACATTTTATTACATACCTTGTAAAGGAATTTAACTCAAATTTAGATCTTAGCATTTTATTATCATTTTATTCATGCATGAGAATTCCATACATGTGTATAATATAATGTAATTATATCCAATCAATTTCCTCATACAAGCCTTTCATTTTACTTCAGTACATCTCTTCCCAAATTCATGTCCTCTTTTGCATGCCCACTAATTCCAATTACCACTGTCCATATGTGCATGGTTATGGGGCTGTCCACTGAAGTACTCATCTGTTTTAATATTTCTATTTAATTCCCATAATCGATTTAACATGATTATGTTCTTTGTATCATGGAAATGGTCAAAATGTATTTCATTTTGTTGAACCAATGGATTAGAATGTAATTAATTTATACACACGCACAGAGAGAACATCTTATAGACTGTTAGATAGTTGAATATAGCTTTTATAGAAGTATATTAATGAAATAATGTCATGAGAGCATTTCATATGTTTTGCCAATCATTTATAACATAAATATTATGAGATAAAGATATTAATCTCATAAGTTAAGATAAATTTACAGTAGTTACAGTTTTCCCCACAGGGAAAATATAATCTTGATTATTCAGAATGAATAAATTGGCCAACAGACAGATAGGACAATGAGAAATATTGAAATTGATCAAATTTGCATTAGAGTAACCAGTATAAAACTTCAACGAGCCAGTGAACATAACTTTATTATAGTTTAAGCTTTTCTCCCTTGGAGATAAAAATCACTGTGACACACAAATATGAACATAGGAAATTAAATTCGATAAGAGAGTAGCAATGACAGGCATAGACACTGTAAAGGAGATATGCAGTATCTCCATCTAACTGAATCAATTGTAGCTCTGCTACACCAGGGAGAGTAAACATTCCCAGAGTGCCTCTGATATCACAGCAATGGCATTTGAGGCTGTCAAAGTGAAGGCTTAACTGATCTTAATTTGCACAATGATATATAGCAGCAGACAGTGCTGGATGAAACCTTTGTTTACTTACAACTTTAATAACTTGGGTTATAGACATGGGAAAATTCTATAATCTATCTTTAAGAGACATTTTATTAACCTTTAGCATAACCTCATTTCAATGTTTAGCATGTGCATTCTAATTTGTGGCTATATGGCCAAATGTCCTTGACAGAGATTAGTGGTTATTTTATCAACTGTCACAAGAAAATTCATTGTGACATTAAAACCATTTATGTTTCTCTTTTGTCATGGTATGCTTTGTTTGACAACTTATTGAACACAGAATGTAAATAAGCTGGATTATCTTTACTGTAGGTAGTATAAAAGTTAAATTAGAGAATACCTTATAAACTTGAACTTAAAAATTGATGTCATAGATTCATAGGTAGAATAACAGTTTTCCTCTGTCACTTCAATACATCACATACTTTAATATAGTTTCTTTAAATACTGTTTATCTTTTTATTAAACTTATATGTCATTGAAATACTTTCAAGGATATGTAACTTTATTAGTGAGAAAATACAGTAACATTTTCCCATAAAGATTTAATTCAAACTTTTAAATTGCATGCCATACAGGGCACATAAAATTTTTGATAATTATAAATTGGATGTATATACTGCATTTGGAAATTTGTGCCCAATTACTTTTAGATATTATTCTTAACCTTATGAGTAGAATTTATATTTTAAATATACCTTAATGGACATTTCATGAAGCAAGTGATATTTGCTGAGAGTTTGCTTCTGAATTTGGCAATCAGAATACAAAATAGATGTTTGATGACATCTCATAGAGAATTTTTTCCTCTACTGGAGGTGAACTTTTATTGAAATAACCACATTTAACCAATGTGGGCCAACAGGACCCTGAAGGAAGACTGGACATTCTGATATTTTAAAAGTCTGACAATTACTCATTCCAATAATTCTCTTAAATATTTGCATTTACTGTGTATTTATAAGGATTCACTCCTGGTTTTGGTGCTATAAATGATTATAGGATGATGAGATGCTGTAGCAAAACACCTATATTTTATGTTATATTTCTGTCTTTACAAGGGCCTAACAATGGTATCAACAATCCTGGCTCTTTATGGAAAGTAGAATGGGGTAGAAAATATTTTCAAACAGATATTAAATTACACAAGTACATTTAGAAAGATTAGGACAATCTATTGGTGAGGCTGCTTACTGGCCCTTGATTATTCATCCCAAATTGAGTCTAGCTGAGAGCAATATCTTTTCTGAGTGTTCATCTCTCTCCCATACCAGGGGAACTCTATGTTCTATTAAAATATCTCCTTTGGATACTATGGGTCACATCTTCCTAACTGCCAGTTTTATATCTCCTCTTATTATAATAATTGGACCTTCCCAGTTTCATAAAATTAAGAATTACCACCTTGGTCCTACTAATTTTTAGATCTTATTTGGCCCATTGCCACCGGAGACCTCAAACCACAAAGCCTGTCTTTTCATCAGCCATATTAACAATGGACATCTACTGGTGAGTTCCTTAAAGATCTTCATTCACAAAAGAGTGTGTGCTGTGTCTCCATTTGTTTGTTGCACAAAAGATTCCAGGCAAGCAAAAGAGTTGATGGCTATTACTATAATCTCAAACATTGTTCTAAGTGCTTAGTTCCCTAATGAGTGTGTGTTGTGTCTCCACCTGTCTCTTCTGTAAAAGATTCCAGACAAGTCAAAGAAAATGATGGCTATTACTATAATCTCAAATACTTTTGTAACTGCTGTATTCTAATTGACAAAATGTCTTTACTGGCATAAATCATCCTACATAATACAAAACTATTGATTTTATAAATGAGTTCTGTTGAAGGAACAACAAGCATAACTCAAAAGATGTTTAGTTTCCAAAGAAATAAAAATCACTATGATACACCACTGTATGGACTCAAGAATATGTTAAGCACTAGGTTTCTCGCATAGCAATGTACCACATTTTTTTTTTACTATCTTTTCACATAGCAGCAAATCAGTCTTCTAAATTGATGATGAAAATAATGTGTTGTGACTCAATCCTGTAATATAAGCTGGACAATCTATGAAGACATATCCAAGCTAAGGGGTATATATAATTCACCTAAATATTCAGAGAAATTTCAGTTTATTGACATTTGTACAGGTATTTTTTACATGCCTCTGAAGAGATTGTTTTTATGGATAATTGTGGTGACAATACTAAATTCACTTTATTTTTTTGTTACTTTTTACAAAATATTTTTTTTAATTTGTGTTTTTTCAGTACAGCTTGACTGCAGTTTTCCCTCCCTCTACTCCTCCCAGTGCCCCACCTCCACCTCCTCTCTCCCCTAGATCTGCTCCTCCTCTGATTTTCCTTTAGAAAAGAGCAGGCTGCCCAGGGACATTCATTGAGCACAGTATGACAAGACACAATAGGATAGGCACAAATCCTCATATCAAGGCTGGACAAGGCAATCCAGTAGGAGAAAAAGGGTTACAGGAGCAAACAAAAGATTCAGAGACACCCTCACTTCTACTGTTAGGAATCCTACAATAACAATAAGCTAACAACCATGACATATATGCTGAGGATCTTGCACAGACAATCCATGCAGGCTCCATAATTGCCACTTTAGTCTTGGTGAGCCCCTAAGCTCTATTTGTTAATGTCTATGGGCTATATTCTCCTGGTGTTCTCGACCCCCTCAGCTCCTACACCTCTTCCTCCTCCTCTTCAGCAGTGTTCCCCAAGCTCCAAGAGGAAGAACTCAGTGGAGAACTCCAATTTTTGCTTTTTCCTCTAACAGTCATCTGTAGGTTTCTGCATCTGCTCCTATCAGCTGCTGGCTGAAGACTCTCTGATGAAAATTGAGCTAGGCATTGATCTACGAGTATTCACAAAAATCATTAAGAATAATTTTATTGATTTTTTTTTCTGACATATGTCTCTGGGCTATTGGTTCCTGGTTATCCACTGTGGCAGCATCAGATATGGGCTCCCTCTCTTGGTGGGGCCTGGGCATAGAATTAAAACAATTACAGCAGTCATTAGATGTTCATTCCCCAAAGTTCTGAGCCTCTATTGCCCCCTCACATCCTGCAGGGGCATAGATTTTAGGTGGAAGTTTTTGTGTCTGGGTTAGTGTCCCGGTCCTACCAACAGAATCCCTGCCTGTTACATAGGATGGCCAGTTCAGGCTTCAAATCTTTGTTACTATGAACCCTTACTGCAGTTACCCTTGCAAAATTCTGGGAATTTCTACTCGAATAGGCTTCCACATTGACACCCAAATGCCCTCCAGTTCCAGCTGTCTCTCCCCTGTAGCATGAATGTTAAAGAGTCTTATTAATAAAATCAAACCCGAAGCCAGTTATTGGGGTAAATGCTGGAAGGTCAGAGTACCAGAACAAGCCACAGCTATCTCACCTTGCCAATTCCTCAGCTGGTCCTGTTTCCTCAGACTGGAAGCTTCTGTGTCCTCATCCCAATGGCTCTCAGCTGAACTGCTGCTAGAAGCCTGAATGCTTAAGCAGTCAAATGCTTCTAGTTTCTGGTCCTCATGCCTTATAAACCTTTTTGCTTTCTACCACCACTCCCTGGGATTAAAGGCTGCTTTCTGGGATTAAAGGCATGAGTCACCATGCCTGGCTGTTTCCAATGCGGCCTTGAACTCACAGAGATCCAGAGGGATTTCTGTCTCTGGAATGCTAGGATTAAAGGCGTGTGCTAACATTTTCTAGCCTAAGTATCTTGTGGCTTTTCTGTTCTCTGACCCAAGATAAGTTTATTAGGGTACACAATATTTTGGGGAACACAATACCACCGCACTCCCCACACTCCTTTCCTTCTCTTCTTCCCATCCTTCCTGGTCCCTCCTGTACTCATCCCCACCTGCCCCCAGTCCTCTAGCAAAATTTATTCTATTTCTACCTCCAAAGGAGATCCATGCATTCCCCTCTAGACCCCTCCACTTTATGTAACCTAACTTCTCTGAGTTTACCACTTGTGGCTTAGTTTTCATTTATTTAATGGCTAATACCCATTGTTATGTGAGTATACACCATCCATATTTATCTTTCTGGATCTGGGTTACCTCACTCAAGAGGTAACCATTCTTCCGTTCTTCTGTTGAGGTTGTTTCCAGTTTCTGGCTATTATGAATAAAGCTGATATGAACATAGCTGAGCAAGTGTCTTTGTGATACTAACTTTACTTCTAAAATACCATTGTTGGAATAGTCACCTACGTGACAAATTGCTGTACACTGTTACTACTTTACCACAAGAAATAAAAAAATCACTCCAGGTAATCCCAAGGCCTGAGTTTCCCCCCATTCTTTATTTTTATTTTTATTTTTTTATTTTATAATTTAATTTAATTTTACATATCAGCCACGGATTCCCTTGTTCTCCCCACTGCCGCTGCCCCCCCCCAACTCCTGCCATTCCCCCAGCCCACCCTCTCCCATTCCCATGTCCTCCAGGGCAAAGACTCCCCTGGGGATTGAGTTCAACCTGGTAGATTCAGTCCAGGCAGGTCCAGTCCCCTCCTCCCAGGCTGAGCCAAGTTATTAACTGACTTGCATCACTGACAACAGGAACTCATGTCTTGAATAATGTCTCTCTGTGAAATCTACAATTGCTTTGTTATAAATTTCAAATTACCAACTTTTATTATCCTATATATGAAGCCTACAAGGGTTATTAGGGCTGAATTTCTCTACTTAGAGTATTTTTTTTTGAAAGTGATAATTTCTCTTTTTAAATATTTTACCCTCATAATATACAACCCAATCACAGCCTCCCCTCCTTCCACTCCTCCAGTAACCCTCACACGTCTTCTTTCCTCCAAATCTATTGCTCCTCTCAGGGTTGTCATCGAACACAGTAAACAAAGATGCAATAGGATTAGGCTCACACCCTCACAGCACTCCTTCAGAAGCATTTCTTTGGTTAGGATTACAAGTTCTCAAATTAAAATAAAAGTATTGAATGGATTGAAAGACCTTTGCTATAAGATCATCTTTATATTTGTTATCTTATGTAAAATTAGACATTTTGATCAGCTTAATTAAAATAAATTCTTTTTCAGGAAGTGATCTCCTATGCCAATGCGTTCAAGACTACTTCCTACTTTCTCAGAGTTTTGCAAGGGAGGGTTTATATGAGCGAGAATTGTTGAGACCAAGGTTGAATAAAGCACAGGGACAAATAGCCAAACGAATGGAAACACATGAACTATGAACCAATGGCTGAGGGGTCACCAACTGGATCAGGCCCTCTGAATGGGTGAGACAGTTGATTGGCTTGATCTGTTTAGGAGGCATCCAGGCAGTGGGACCAGGTCCTGTGCTCATTGCATGAGTTGACTGTTTGAAACCTGGGGCCTATGCAGGATCGCTTGGCTCGGCCTGGGAGGAGGGGACTGGACCTGCCTGGACTGAGTCTACCAGGTTGATCTCAGTCAGCGGGGGAGTCTTTGCCCTGGAGGAGATGGGAATGGGGGGCGGGCTGGGGGGAAGGTGAGGGGGGGCGGGAGGGGGGAGAACAAGGGAATTCATGGCTGATATGTAGAACTGAATTGTATTGCAAAATAAAAAATAAATAAATAAATAAATTCTTTTTCATACAGTATATACTGATTCTGCTTGTCTCTGCTCTAACTGTTCCTAGATCTTCCCCAACTCATACCCATCCAAATCCAGATGATTTCTTCTTCTTTCTCATTAGAAAACAGGCAAGTGTCTAAAATAATGATAATGAGGATGAGGATGATGAAGATGATGATGATGATGTTTAGGACAAAACAAACATGCAAATAAAAAACCAAAGTGACAAAGGAAAAAAATCACAAAATCATATATAAACAGAGAGGCACACACATTAGTACACAGAGAAAGTCCCTAAAAATGCAAAATCAGAAACCATAACTTATAAGAGGAATACTTGTAGGATAAGGAGGGAGGAGACCAGATAAAGGATGATGTGATAAAAATAAATCTCCAAAAATACCATTGAGTTTGCTTTCTATTGGTCATCTGCTGCTGGGCAGAAGGCCTTCCTTTAAGGGTTGTTTATACACCCAGGGAGACTCCATTGAAGAAAACTGATTTGTTCATGTGCCAGTGGATAAAATTGGAGATAGACTCTGGATGTGCATGTTACCTGTGGACATTCCTCCTCTCAACTCTGGGACTTAGTATTGCAAAGACCTGTGCAGTCCCTGTGCATGCTCTGTGAATTCATTTATACATCAGTTCTGCTGTGTTTAGAATGCGGTGTTTGCATGGCTTTCTCCATCCCTTTTGGCACTTAGAATCTTTCTGACTCATCTTTGTAGGGTTCCTTGAGGCCTGAGGGGAGGGATTTGATAGAGACATTTCTTTTAGGACCATGTGTCTAATGGTCTCTCACTTCCTGCAAATTGTCCAGCTCTGAATCTCTCTGTTTATTCCCATTTTCTGCTGGAACATTCTTCTGTGACAATAACTGAGCAGGACACTGATCTATGCTTTTTTCAGAATGTCATTGGGAATCATTTTATAACTACATTTCTTTAGCAGAACAGTAATTTTTGGTTTTGCCGTATGTACGCAGCCTGTTTCAGGTTCTGGCCACCCAAGCATAGGTTCCATTTCATGACATGGAACTGAAAACCAATTCAGTATTGGTTGGCTAGTCCCAAACTTGTGCCACCGTTAAACTGGCATATCTTTCATGTAGGTCAACACTGTTGGTCAAAGAGTTTATGAGTGGATTGGGGTTTATCTTTAGCCTGTGGTGGGCTAAAATACCTTTTACTACCAGTCTGTAGTGGTGAAGGCTCTGAGTATGCATCATCTCAACTCCTATATATTCAGTGGGTTGTATAGAGAATTGTCTTAAGCAATAAGGTCTTACCAGCAATTTGTGGAGAGCAACCAATAAATTTGGAAATAGCCTGAGTTGTTTGTGGGTTCCCATGAGGCTCTGTTGGGGAAAAATTTGATTAGATGTAACCTGTTCCAGAACTGGAGAACTCATTTGATAATGAGATGGTGGGGCTCTGTCATCTCTTTTATTTAACAATTCTATTTAGGTCACTTTTTTATATCATATAATTTAGAAATAATTCTACTGTTTTAAGCTTCACTATGACCCATCAAATGGCCCTAAGTTCCAACTGTTGTAGCAGGAATCTTAGAAGGTCTTATTAATAAAATCAAACCTGAAGCCAGTTATTGGGGTGAATGCTGGAAGATCAGAGAAGCAGAACAAGCCACAGTTACCTCACCTCACCAGTTCCTCAGCTGATCCAGTTTCCTTAGACTTGAAGCATCTGTGTCCTCATCCGAATGGATGGGTCTCAGCTGAATTGTGCTGCTCAAAGCCTAAAAGCTTAACCAGCCAAATGCTTCTAGTTTCTGCTCCTCATGCCTTATATACCTTTCTGCTTTCTACCATCACTCCCTGGGATTAAAGGCTCGCTTTCTGGGATTAAAGGCATGAGTCACCATGCTTGGCTGTATCCTTGAACACATGGATTTCTGCCTCTAGAATGTTAGGATTAAAGGTGTGTGCTACCACTGCCTAACCTCTATGTTTAATATTGTGGCTGTTCTGTCTCTGACCCCAGATATGTTTATTAGGGTACACAATATTTTGGGGAACACAATAACACCACAAACTGTCCCTTCCTTTATTACTTTCTTAACTTCCTTTTTCCCTTCTCCTCCTTATTTGTCCTCTCATTCAAGTCCCAACTCATACTTGCATAATTATCTCATTTCCCCTTCCCAAGGTGATTCAACCCAACCCCTAGCCTCTTCTTTTATACCTAATCTCTATCATTATGTGGATTGTAGCCTGCTTATTGAAAAAGTAACAGCAATTTCCCACATATAAGCAAATATATGCCGAATTTGTCTTTTTATGTCTGTGTTATCTCACTCAAAATTATTTTTTTCTAGATTCATTCATTTGCCTTGAAATTTCATATTTTAACATCTGAGTATTATTCTATTATGCAATTGTATCAGATTTTCTTTATCCATTCATCTGATGAGGGGTTTCCGTTTTCAATTTCTGCTCATTATGAATAGAGTACCAGATGAATGTGATAGGTCAAGTTCTCCTGTGGTTGGATGAAACATCCTTTGGTGTAATCTCAAAAGTTTTATAAGTAGATCTTGATGTAGATCTATTCCCAGCTTCCTGAGGAACCAGCATACTACCCTGATTTTCATATGGCTGTACAAGTTTGTACTCCCATGAGCAATGGGATGAGTGTTCCCCTTACTCCACATCCTTCATCAGAATGAGCTGGCATTTGTTTTGTTGACTTAGGTCATTCTGACTAGTGAAAGATGAAATCACAAAGTAGTTTTGATTTTTCGTTTCCCTGATGACTAAGGATGTTGAATATTTTTTCAAGTGCTTTTCCTCTATTGAGAGCTCAGGCTGGTCATAATACTTTCAATGAGCCGTTTTGAACAGAAGATTTTGGCATAAATTTGAAAAGTTTTCTTCATTTTCTTTGTCTTGAAATTTGTTAAACATCTTTGGTCTATGAATCTTAAGAATTAGTTCCAGCTAGGGGAATCAATCACTAATTTAAGGTTATTTGCAGATTGTGATAGTTATCTGTAGCAGGGTCCCTGCTGTTGTTCCCTTTGAGGGCGGGGGCCAAGTAGGTGCAGAGTCAAACCGCACAGACTCCAGGAGAATGTCGAAACAACAAACTCAGTTTATTCAGGAAGAGGCAAGCCTTATATACCTTCCACCCCACCCTGGGGGGAGGTCTGATGAATATGCATCTGCTGGTGTGACATGGCTGCCTCTCATTGGTCAAGGTCATCTCCAGATCATGTCCAGCTGCTGTTGCTAAGACCATCAGGCAGACCCAGACTGATTCTCAGAAAGTATCTTTTTTACTTGTTTGGGCCATCTGGCCCTCAAGCCCGTTAGGGATGAGTCATCCCACAGTTATCTATAATGCATTTTGATGATTTTCATCCTAGCTACAAGTAGTTTTCCTACATTGGTGTTCTCATCAGTAATCTCATTAGATAAGTAAACTGTGTTCAAAAAATTGTTAGACTCCTCACTGGTTACATCCCCTGTTTTCTCCACTACTCTGCTCCACAAATGCCAGCTGTCTCAGTCCATCTCTATCCTCAGCATTGTCTTCTCTACTCAGGGCATCATCCAGAACCATGCAAAAGGATCTTCTCTGAGAAGATTTAAGTGAGTATAGAGTTCAGTTTGTTTCCCATGCTCTTAGATCAGTGATTAGTCTAGTTTTCTCTATGTTTCTGTGATAAGCACTATGAACAAAAGCAACTTAGGGATGAAAAGTTTTATTTAGGGCTTATAATTTTATAATTTATAACATTTATTATTTTATGTAGGGATTATAATTCTTATAATTGAGAGATGTTAGATAGGAACTTGAAAAAAAACAGGGAAAAACACATTTTATGGCTCCCCCTACTTTCAGCAGGTCCTTGCTCAATGGTCCATGCAATTACAAACTTATTTCAATTGGTATCATTTGCTTAAAGCTGTGTTGTAGTCTGCAGTTTATGATGATAAGGCAGAATCCCAGGCTCATACAAACATCTTACTTAATGTCCCAGTGACTATGATATGTTCACAGAGTGCGGGGAATATGCCCATGCTGTGCACCAGGCACAGATTGGCTTGTATGCTTATTTTCAACAGGTCTTGGACCTGGCCCTTAAGGCCTCATAAGGGGTTTAGCCCAGCCAGTAAGCACTGGATATCTCTGCCAAAGGACACACCCCTGCCTCTGGTGAGATCCTATCTCTCTCCAATGAGATAGCATTTTAAAACTCTCTTTTATATCCCATCACAAGCAAGGATGGTAATGGTTGTATTTTTTGCTCCTTATTTCATGGTATCACATGTCATCATATAAAGCTGAAAGCATATTTTCTGATATTTCCATATTTATGTAGATTCGTTATATTTTAAAACTGATTTGTGATTAACTATCAAAATGATAGACTTCAAAGATGACACATTTTGATATAAAGTAATAATTAAACTTCTAGAATACTGAAAATAAATATCTAAACTAATGCATATTTCTACTGCAAAATCATTTACGCTAGACTTGATTGTAGAAATCTTTTAGAAATTATATTTAATTAATAATTATATGCACAGACAATTAATTTTTTCCTTAGTTATTGTCATAAAGATGAACAGATGCTAAATTCTCATCTGTATACTATTGGGTCATTTAATTACTAATACAGGATGATGTTTGACACTGGACAATGCTTAGAAGAAAATGACCACAAGTAGAAAATAATGTAATATGTTTTATAGAATAAAAATGTAGTTTGCCACATGCATTAGAGCTTGCATGCTAATTTTTGCACAGAAAATTATTCATTTTTTCTATTTTCTTTAATTTAATATAGATTTTTTTTCATTCAATAAATATAGCTTATGATTTTCTCTCCTGAAATGCCTCTGAGATCTTGCCTACCCCTCTTATACAAACCAATATCATGTATGTCTCCTGTAAGAAAACAAAAACTCACTTAAATGATAATGAGTTCTCCCATGGGAGACAGCTAAGCTTGGCACATTCAGTTGAGGCAGTACCAAGCCTGTCCCGCTGCATCAAGGTTGAGCATGATGTCTGACCGTAGGTAATAGGATTCAGAAAGCCAGCACATGCACCAGAGATAGATCCTGATCACACAGTCAGGGGCCCCTCGTACAGACCCAGCTACACAACTGTCTCCAGTATGCAGAGGGTCCAGTCTGGAACCATGAAATTTCCACAGCTGTTAGTCCAAAGTTCATGAGTTCCTTTGAGCTTGTTTAGGTTGTCTCTGTTGGAGGAAGGGATGAGTATGGGTGGGAGGGGAAGGTGGGTGTGGGAGGAGCAGGAAAAGGGATGAGAGGGGGATACATGGTTAGTATGTAAAATGAATTTTAAAAAAATTAAAAAAGACAAAAATAAAAAAAGAAAAAGAAAAAGGATAATAATGATACTTATCTAGACATGGTTGGTTAAAATAAAGTTGAGGAGGAAACTTTTAATCTTCAGATAAATTTTCAAGAAGTACTTAATTAAAAAGAGTTTTTAAATTTAGATTCTTTACCAAGGGTTCACATGTACTGTTTGTTCAACTCATAAATGTCCAATGTGAGTATTCAAGCCAATGACAAAGATTTATCCCTCTTATCATGGAATGAAAAGCTTATAGCTTTGACTAAATCTGACCTGTTCAGAATATCACTTATTATTGGTTTCTGAAGCAAGTCTCTGTGCAATTGTAAATGATTCCTTAAACCTGCATGTTGTAGTATATTATTTTAAGATGTGTTAATTTGTTAATTCTGTGGAACATTTGCTTAATGATGCAAAGATGTGTTGCATTCTTTTATGTTGCATTTGTTTAACTCTGTGAAACTGTGTTACTTTGCCTATCTAAACCACTTGATGGTCTAATAAAGAACTGAAAGGCCAACAGCAAGGCAGGAGGAAGGATCAGTGGGGCTGTCAGGCAGAGAGAATAAATAGAAGGGGAAATCTGAGAGGTAAAGAAGAAAGAGCAAGAGAACAAGGAAAGGAGGATGCTAGGGTGCCAGCCACACAGCCACATAGCCACACAGCCACACAGCCACACAGCCACACAGCCAGCTATGGAGTAAGAGTGAATGTAAGATACACGGAAGTAAGAGAAGGAAAAAGCCCAGAGGCAGAAGGTAGGTGGCATAATTTAAAGGAAAAGCTGGCAAGAAAAGAGCCAGCCTAAGACTGGGCATTTGCTTGGGAGCTGTGTGGTGAAATCCAAAGAGTCAAAAGAGAAAAAGAGTAAGAAAAAAATGCAACATTATTTGAAAAACTTAAAATCTTCATGCTTAATTGTGGTGATTATAATCCCAAATCAGGAAATTCTGCCAGAGAATGTCACTCAAAACTTACAGAATATTTTCCACCAGACAGTATTGTTCTCAAAATTAAACATTGTTTTATGACTCTGTAAAATGTGCATTAAAAACAGATTAGAAAGCATCAGGTTTGGTTCTTGAAGATTACTATCTATATTTACATAAGTTATATGATTTGATTGTATTGTGCAAATTAAAACCATTGCCATCTTTTTTCTGTAATTTGCTACATTATCATTGAACATGAGCACTCAAGAGTATATCTCTTAATCTGTGAATATTTAAACCTGAAGAAAATATAAAGTCTTCTACAAAAGGAACACATGTATGTTTGAGAGTGTATGTAGTGTCATTGTCTTTATTTCAATAATTATTAAAGAGATTACTTGTACTTAAATTTTGAAAGTAACACTCAGTCATTGTAATATAGAGGATTCTGACCACCCTTTGTAACCTACATTGCTAAGATCATGATAATAATAGCCTATTTGTCAAACTATGATGCATAAGTACAGGAATGGTTAGACTTTTTGTAGTGTGAGCATAATAAAATCTAAGCCTCCCCAGCAGATCTTTTGAGAATTGAGTATCTGTTTTTCTGATGCATCCTCTAATACCCATGAAGATGAACCCAGCCTCAGAGTGCCCTGTACTATTAGTTTAATGTCTTATTTTGATCTACTCTTAAGAATATTAAGACTCAAAGGGAATAGGGAGAAATAGAGTGCTAGTAATTTCCCAGAAATCCACAAGAATGACCCCACCTTATACTACTGGCAATAACCGGGAGGGTGCATAAACTGGCCAACTCTGGTAATCAGATGGCTGAATACCCTAACTGTCATCATAGAACCCTCATCCAGTGACTGATGGAAGCAGATGCAGAGATCCATGGCCAGGTGCCAGGCTGAGCTCCAGGAATCCAATCGATGAGAGGGAGGAATGAATCTATGAGCAAGGAACGTTGAGATCATGATGGGAAAAAGTACAGAGACAATCACTCAAACTAGTGGAAACACATGAACTGTGGACAGATACCTGTGGAGCCCCCATGTTACTGGACTAAGCCCTCTGGATAGGTGAGACAGCCATTTAGTTTGAACTGTCTGGGGGGCCCCTAGGCAGTGGGATCAGGATCCATCCCTGGTGTATGAGCCAGCCTTTTGGAGCCCAGTGCCTATGGTAGGACACATTTCATAGCCTTGGTGCAGGGAGGAGGAGCTTAGATCTGCCTCAACTGAATCTACCAGGCTTGGCTGACTCCCTTGGAGGAGTGGGGAAGTGTAGATGGGTTGGTGGGGAAGGCTGGGGATGAGAGGAGAGAGGACAGGGGAATCTGTGGTTAGTATGTGAACTGAATAGAAAATTTAATAAAATAAAAAAGAATATTAAGACTCTATTACTATTTTAAAGGTATTATTATAGAAATCATTTTAACTTGATAATGTTTAATTCTAAGACACTTCCTCTTTAAATGGCCACCCAAATCTATTTATCTCTGCTCTTTAGGAGGCTATCAATTGTCTCATGTAAGACAAATTTAGATAAAACACACAATGCACACTGTGTAGGTACTGGCACGTGTTCAATTGTGAGAAACACTTACTCAGCAGATGTATTGTTTCTTTTTTCTATTTTCTTGTTAAGTCATAAATATTTATAAGGTCCTAAATATTTATAGATGATGTTACAATTCTTAGCTATTGCTTTTCAAGAAGACATGCCACATTTTTATTAAAATGTTTTGTAGAATGAAAAACTATATGCAACTATTAATAATGTAACAAAGAACTATGTACCAACATTCAGCTGAAGAAATAAAATTATCAGAACAGACTTGATGCTTTCTTTGAATATTATACTCAAATTGCTACATCATTCTGGCATTTCTGCTCCCCAGTGGCTTATCTTCTGTATCAGTTTTGATAATTCAAACCATTTCCTTATAATTTTATATCATATTTGCATATAGCTTCAAGGTAATGCTTTGTTTTAAAATGTTCACTTTTCACTTTTGGCTTATGTTCTCATATAGAAGTAAGTTCCTTCTAGCCATTGATTCAGAAGTTAAATCATTGTCTTGAAACATATATAAATTTCATGAGTAGATGTTACCAGTTCAGTCTTGAATGTAGCTATGCACACTTATATTTCCTTCAAAATTGCAGAAGTGTATCATAATTTGGCTTCTGCATTATTACTAAAAGTATTTCTAGGTTAATACATTTTACTCAAAAGGAATGTAAAACATTACCTTTTTATTCAAAACTGCATATATTAGATTGCTAATGAATATAATGAATTTGAGTACTTAATAAAACATCTGAAGATTAAGTCTCAGTCTGAACAATAATCTTCATTTATTGATGACTTCTTTTTTAATTTTTTTTCTTCTCTCACAAAATACATCTTGGCCACAGTTTCCTCCCACTTTCCCGCTCCCCTCCCTCTGTAGTTGAAGTTTTCTCTGGTCCTGCCCAGCCCCACAGACCTTGTAGCCACTTATAAAATAATCATTCAGAAGCTTATACTAATTAAAACTAGTCAGCCATTAGCTCAGGGCTACCACTGACTAGCTCTTACTTTTAAACTCAGCCCATTTCTGCTTATCTTTATGTTGTCATGTATTCCATGGCTTTACCTGTGTACCATTACTTGCTGCTCCCTGGATGGCGGACTGGCATCTCCTCACTCAGCCTTCCTTGTCCCAGAATTCTCATTGTTTGCTTATCCTGCCTATACTTCCTGCCTGGCTACTGGCCAATCAGTGCTTTATTTATTAATCAATCAGAGCAACACATATTTATAGTATACAGAAAGACATTTCACAGCACTTCCCTTTTCTGTCTAATAAAAAGGGTTTAAACTTTAATATAGTCAAATTACATATAGTAGAACAGTTATCAAGCAAGAATTACAGTTACAATATCTAGTCTATTTGTATTTGTCAAAATTAAAGAAAATATTCTATTTATCCTATATTTGTGTCTAAAGCTTCATATCTAACTTATCTTTTATCATAAACAAGGAAAATTATAGTTATAACTATCTAGTCTTCAACTGTATCAATGACCCCCGAAAGATATAACATTACCTAAGTAAACAGGAAATGCATTGTAAAGAACTTCCAAAATTCTAGAATGACAGAGACAGCTGCCTGCCTGGACAGTCATCCAAAGTTCTTCCGTAATGTTGGGACATCCATCTTCAGCCCACAGTCTTAGAGTCTCTCAGTTACTTTTTTCTGTATCCTGTAGAATGTCTGGCAGTTTCCTCTGTGAAGCAGGAACCTGAAGGACAATTTTGCCTTGCAAAGTTCAGTGGTCATCTTCCCATGGGTCCTTCATGTCTAGTCGATACAACATTTTGTCAAGCAGTTGAGGCAAGATGATTGGCCAGTAGCCAGGCAGGATGTATAGGCAGGATAAGCAGACAAGGAGAATTCTTGGAAGGGGAAGGCTGAGTGAGTAGATGCCAGACCACCATCCAGGGAGCAGCATATAATGGCACACAGGTAAAGTCACAGAACACATGGCAACATATAGATTAACAGAAATGGGCTGAGTTTAGTAGTCAGTGGTTGACCTGAGCTCATGGCCGAGCCATTTTAATTAATATAAGCTTCTCAATGATTATTTTATAAGTGGCTGCAAGATCCATGGTGGTGGGCAGGACCAGAGAAAACTTCAAATACATCCCTCAGATACAATGCTCTTCAATTTCCCTTCAGAACAGAGCAGACCTTCCAGGAATATCAACCAAATAAGTCATAACAAGTTACAATAAGACTAGGTACACACCCTCATATCAAGGCTGGATAAGACAACATTGTAGGAAGAAAAGAGTTCCAAGAACAGGCAAAAGAATCAGAGACAGCCTTCACTGTTAGGACACAAGAACACCAAGGTATCCAACCATAACATATATGCAGAGGACCTAGTTCAGATCCATGCAGGCTCCTATATTATTAGTTCAGTCTCTATGAGACCCTATGAGCCCAGACTAGTTGCTTCTGTGAGTTTTCTTGTGGTATCCTTGACCTCTGGATCCTAGAATCCTTCCTCTTCTCTTTTGCAGAATTGTCTGAAGTGCACCTAGTGAATTTGGGTATATATGATCTGACCCATCAGTTACTGAATGAAGCCTCTCTGATGACTATTGGGATAGGCACTGATATATGAGTATAGCAGAATATCATCAGGAATCATGTTATTGACTTTTTTTCATTAGTGTTTGGTTCTATCCTAGGTCTCTGGGCTATCCAGCCTCTGATTTCTAGTCATACAGGCACTGTCAGGCATGGGATTTTTTTTCCAAACCACAAATCACCCCAAGTTTTATTTGTAGTTCATACAAAAGAGAAAAAAAAATTAAGGTTTCTAACACCACCTACTTGGGGAGATAGGGAAATGGGCCTATGCCAGTCACCATCAGCTAAAACTTCAATGGTAAGCAGGGATTTAGACACATACCAACTGATTGTCCCAACAGGATCTCAGTCTCAACAGTCTCTACAGAAGACAATCACGGCCCCCTGGACTGCTGGCGTAGCTTGGCCCATAGAAAATGGTTAAAGTAACCCTTTCCTGGCCTCCCTCACATCTAAAGAGAAAAACACACCACCTGACCTCAGCTGCAGGTTGTACCACCCTCCAGATAACCTTAAGTATCACACAGAAAAATAAAAGGGAGCCAGGAAAAAATAAAAAATATAAAAGAAATATCAATTCTGGGGAGATGGCAGGGTAGAGGGAAAACTGCAGATCTAAAGCCAGTAGCAAGATGTGCTGCTGCGGCAAAGAAACAAAGCAGGTCACTGCCAAACACAAAAGGGTCCTCTCCTGGGGACGGCCCACGTGATAGAGGGAGGGGATGAAAAACCATCGGGAGAGGTATGAGACAGGGTGGGAATAACCTCGGTCTGCACCCTACCCTACCTCTTCCTCTCTCTCCCTTCCTGTTGCACCCCATCCCCAGGATTGCCCTACATGCGGCACCAGGCATGGGATTTTAACCTTATCCAGGGAACAAATTTATTATTTCTATATTTAAATATTTCCACTTCTACTGATTACTGAGTCCAGGTTATTTAAAAACACAAATGGCATTTAGGTGTATTCACATGATCTATGCCAGAATTCCCTAACATGAGCTCCTGACATACATAATGAATATTATGAACAGAACTTTTTAGAAATTATAGTTTTGTTGTCAGTAATAAGATGCTAGATTTTGTACACCAGTTTTTAAAATGGATGTATTCTGGCTAAAATGTATTTTCCCTGTAGAAATTATTATAGATTTCAGAAGAGTTTCGAAGGTTGGCAAATGACTAATGATCAATATACTTGTCTTATTGTTATTCTCTGTGACATCTCTTTTCAGTACCAACAATGATGTGAGAACCAATGAAAGCATGCCCAATGAGACTGTTGGTATGGGTATTTTTCAAGTCTAGAATCACATTTTCTTTCAGGAACTGATTTCCAGTTTCATAAATAAAAGCACTGACAACAAAGTGAGCCAGTGGAAGTTTTCCAATGAAGCAGGACTATGTGAAAATTGAAAGACATGAAATTGGTAGAAAACTCATAAGTGTGGTGCCTACAGTGCCGATATGTCTGTAACTACAGCAACAGAGGAAGGGCACATGGTGAACATAGATGAGGAGGAAGGCAAGCTCTTCAGTATTTAGAGAAAAATGATGATGTTGTTTAATTCAGTTACAAGTTTATAGGACACTACCAGATATTTTAAAGGGAAAAGGGTTCTTTATTTCTTTGCAAGGATAACCGTTACAGTAGAGAGGCCGTACTAGGAGTGAGGGACAAGCAGGTGCTCAGAGGTGTCAAGAAAAAACCATGGTGAGTGTTCGGGTAAAATGTGAAGCATACCCTCAAAAACTTTTGTGTTTCTTATTGAAATGCTGAATAAAATACCATCAGAATCCACACAATCCTCCAAAATTTGAAATTATTTAACAATATGATATTTCTAGCACAGTTCTGAATTGTTGATAAGAATAGATTCATTTAAGCTTTTTGATTTCATGGTGTAGATAAACATATTAGATAAATATGAACTCCAGAAACACACATGAGGGACACACAAACCATGAACATCCACGTCCAGAATTCCAGATTCTACTCTATGTGAACATTTCGTGTTACAGGACACAATGAGCTATGCTATCAGCAGTAAATAGTAAAATATATGATTAAACTTTAAAACACATTGAAATATATTTACGGGAGTATGAAAGTTCAATTTACTTCTACAATATTTTCTGTTACTAGGCAATTAAATTTGGAGCTATTTCAGTAGAGTGCTAATGTCACAGTAGACTTAAATTGGGAGTTTCTAAAAGATAACAAATGATCACACATTGTTTATGCCTATTTTGTTGTTTTAAAAGAAAAAAAATGCCAATGCAAAGGTCAAATGTAGGCATTTTCCATATTTGATGACAAAAAAACACAAATACAATGATTCAATACTTTGTTATATTTAAAGTTACACTTATAAGAAAATGCTTGGTTTTAAAGTTAGATTTTAAGAAGCATTTTGGTAAATGAGTTTGGTAGCAAATGGTATTTTAATAGGACAACTGTGTTTTCTGCTGTTCGTTATTTGGTGCCAAAAAACAAGCATGATCAACATTTGACTAAGGTAGCACAGTAACAATAAAGGGAATTGGGAATTAAATGTGCATTCTTTTTAGAGTACCACCTCACTTCCCAATATATTTTCCAAGCACCTTGAAGCATATAAGGGTTGAAATGTGGCAAATGTTTCTTGCCACTGTGTAGCAGAATGTAAAAACAATCTATAAAAAAATATGGTAAGATAAGATTGATGCTCAACGCAATGCTACAGTTTTTTTAAAGTTACTCTATATTTTGAAATGAATCCTCTGTGGAACAATATTAGTTATCAATTATGGAACATTTGATCCTAAAAGTACACTTAAGGAGGATGTTTTCATGATGGGGCCATTATAACTTTTCATAATATCATAATTTAAAAAAAAAATAAATATGTGACTAAAAATACAGTAGGATAGCACTTACTTCTTGCTAAAATGGATAAAATTAAAACAACAGATAGTAATGAATGTTCATAAGAGGAAAAATACATTGACAATTTGGTGTTACCCTGGCTACTATATAAAATGCTGTAATGGCAATAGGAAGTAGTTGAATGATTTCTGTAAATAAATAAATAAATAAATGCACCAGTTACTTCATAAAAAAGGACTAGACATTTCTGATACATATTACAATGCTAATTACACTTTTAATTATTATTCTCACCTAAGGCAGTCAGCCACAGAAACTCATGCATTGCATGTGTCTGTTACATGGAGTACACAGTATTGGTAAATATATGAGATAGATGACAGGACCAATCATTCTAGGATTGGTCAGAAAGAAATGTAGGAAATAACTATTTTCTGATATGCAGGAATTTCTTCTGGAGCAATGAAAATGTTTTGTAATAAGGTAAGGGTGATATGTACAAAATTATATGAAAGTGAGGAATGGCTCAGTTTTGTATTAAGAATTTGTTATTTTCATTTGGTGCATTTCAACTCAAAAGAAAGATTAGGAAAATATGTGTTTTTTCCAGCAAGATTAAATGAATAGAAGAGAATCAAGATCACTTATCAGGCAGTCAAGTTTGTAAAGAAATTGGGAAAAGATTATGTCAAAACTAGAACAGAAAAGTCAAGTTTTCGGTGTGTCTCGTAGCATTACAGTCTAAAAAACCAACACAGGGCATAAAGTAGAGCAACAGCCAAAACAAAGAATAAATGTATCTCTGCTGGTGGTAACTGCCACCTACTTTTATTACACTTGTTAACTACAATGTGTAATATTACACATTGCCAGTTAACTAAACATGTAGCACATTTTCTTTTTATTCTCTAGGACTTCTTTGTTGTACTATTAGGTTTTAAAGATATAAAGAGTTCAAAAAGAAGTAAGGGCTAGACAACAGGACCACATCATAGGAAAGCTGGTTTCTAACACAAGACATTGAATAAAATTGTAGAAGTATTAAATCAGTGGTTGAGAAAGCTTTGTGGACTTCCAGGAAAAGGTTATATTGAAGTTGTAACATTCTGGATTAAGCCCATACTATTTTATTGAGGGTTTTGTTTCATCTTTGACAGATATAATGTATCAAATTACTGATTTACTTTGAAGACAGAGGTTCACTAGATGCCTTGAAGTTTTAAAGACAAAAGTGTGTATGATGAATTTTATTACTCACTCAGAAAGTATGATTGACAATGGCAAAACATGTGGCAGCTGACCATTTACCTGGCAAATATGGCAACCTTTTGCAGTGGTTAAGTAATTTCCATCAGTGGTTAGTCTTTCTTTTGCTGAAACTGTATCTACTCAGTCTTGATTGTGGATACTACCTAAACATAGACACTGGCCTCTGAATTCTTGATTGTGGATACGCCCTCAGCATAGACACTGGCCTCTGATGATGGATAATGACCTCTGAGGCTGCAAGTCTGTCTACTCAATATAGTAGTAAACAGATATATGTTGAATTACAAATATCTGCCTATATAACCAGACATAAATCTAAGGTAGTCATCAAGGTCAACGTTTGCTATGATTAAAACAAAACTAATATTCTAGAATATTTTCTTAATGTGAATATATAAGGTATTCAAGATGATCTAATAAGCTAATTGTAATTGAATATCTTGTGTGAAGAAAATATCTAAAAACATTTATATTGTTGATTAATAATAATTATTAATTACCCATTTAAATAAAATAGACATATTGTTTCCTTTACTCATATGAAGGATGAATAAAAGTAATACTTAAATATGTAGTGTAACTTGACAATTTAATATTATTTAATCTGACTGTTCAATAAATTAGTATTATTGAATACTGAATTCTAAATTAACATTTGCTTTAGATTGTATTGTGTCTTATTGCCAACAGTGATTGTATATAGTGAATCAACAGAGTTGGCATTCAAACAATGTATAGATAATATCTGTAATTAGCACTAGTATGTAAGATATTCTTAGTTTTGTGATTTCCTCCATTAAAAAGTACTATTGTGTTTGAGTTGTTTTTCTTTTCCTTGCAACAATCTATTCAACTAATTCACCTTAAGTGAGAAAGTTTTGAAAGTGATACAGTTTGAGGGTACCATCTGCCATGGTTGTGAAGGACCAAACTTAAGGCATTTGGTCACATTGCATCTGCATCCAGGGAGCAGAGAATGCCTTTCCTTTGTTTCTTCATTCCTTTCCTTTAACTTTATTAATTTATTCTTCTCTCATACAGTACATCCCCCAAACAGGTCCCCCTCCCTCTCTTCTTGCTAATCCACCCCCACCATCCCTTCTCTCCCATATTTTCGGTTCCTCCATTTCCCTTCCAAACAGAGCAGGCCTCCCAGGGAAATGACCCAACCCAGCATAAAAAGATGTGATAAAACAAGGCAAAAATTCTAATGTCAAGGCTGGACAAGGAAACCCAGCAGGAGAAAATAGGCGACAAAAGCAGGCAAGAGTGAGAGATCCCCTATCCCCCTCATTAGGAGTCTAACAAAAGACCTAAGCTAAAGTATGCAAGCTAAAGGATGTATGCAGAGGGCCTGGTGCAGACCCATGCTGGCTCTGCAGTTGCTTCTTCAGTCTGTGTGAGCCCCTAGGAGCCTCTGGATTCTGTGGGCCATGTCCTTGTGGAGCCGTCATCCCTAGCCTCCTACATTCCTTCCTCCCGCTGTTCAGCAGGCTTCCCTAAGCGCCACCTAATGATTGGCAGTGGGTCTTCCCATCTGCTCCCATCAGCTGCTGGAGGAAGCCTCTCTGATGATGACTGAGCTAAGCAAGGATCCTAATAGTGTAGCAGAATACACAGGAATCACTTCATTGATTATTTTTTTCTTTTTTGTCAGTCATATTTGGTTATGCCCTAAGTCTCTATTCAGTCCAGATTCCAGTTCCTAGTCATCTGTGTAGTATTTGGCCTGGGCTCTCTTGTGGTATAGGCCCTCAGGCAAAACAAGTCATTGGTTGGCCACTCTCACAATCCCTGATCCACCTTTGCCCCAGTGTATCTTGCATGCAGGGCAGGCTGTGGGTCGGTTTTGTGGCTGTGTTGTCCAAGTCCCATCACTGGGATCCTAGCCTGGCTATAGAAGATGGCTGACTCAGGCTCCATAGTCTCCATTACTAGGCGTCCTTTCTAGGGTTACCCTCATATGTTCTGGGAAGTTTTCACTGCACTAGGTTTCCATATTACCCACTACATGCCCATCTATTTCAGTTGTCTCTCCCTGTCCTCTCGCCCTCTTCTCTGTCTCCCCCAGATTCCTGATTCCTCCGGTTCCCATCCCCACTTGCCCCCATTCTACACACAAAATCTATTCTATTTCCCCTTCCTTCCCAGGGAGACCCACGCGTCTCCCTAAGATGCCTCCTATTTAGAATGATGACTGCTTATGGAAAAAGATTATTTGAATGTATCATCCATTAAATGGATATAATCAAGAAATACTAATTTTAAAAAGAGGAAAGAGAAAATATTGTTGAAAATTACTTATTTGTTGTTTTTTTCCCTTTTTTTTTTTTTTTTTTTTTTTTTTTTTTTTTTTTTTTTTTTTTTTGGTTTTTCGAGACAGGGTTTCTCTGTGTAGCTTTGCGCCTTTCCTGGAACTCGCTCTGTAGACCAGGCTGGCCTCGAACTCACAGAGATCCGCCTGGCTCTGCCTCCCGAGTGCTGGGATTAAAGGCGTGCGCCACCACCGCCCGGCTTGTTTTTTTCCCTTTTTTTAATTAAGAGATTTTTCTATTCATGTTTCATGCCAACCACAGATTCCCCTGTCCTCCCTCCTCCCACTCCCTCACCCCCCCACAACCCATGCCCCATTCTCACCTCCTCCAAGGCAAGGTCTCCCATGGGGAGTCAGCAGAGCCTGGTACATTCAGTTAAGGCAGGTCTAAGCCCCTCCCCCGTCCACCAAGGCTGCGGGGGGAAAAACATTACTTATTTATTGGATGAGTAGTTTGTTGAGATGGGGTGCTTCTCTGTAGCCTAGAATCTCTGAGAAGGTTTTGACCTCTTAATTTCAGGACTGTTTGTGAACTTATAATCCTTCTGCATTATACTTCAAAATGCTGAACTTTACAAGTTTCTTTCACTATGCCTAGAATGGATATTATTTTCAATATATGTTTAGTACAAATAAAATAAGTACACTTAACATTCATTATTCAGATATGTGGCATTATTATCTAGTTTCCACATGAAAAAACTCAATCAAAAAAGTGATGAAATATATTATTGAAAGAAATATATGAAAAAAACATGAACAACAATAAAGTAGTTATAAAAGCAGAACTCTGACATACTGTTACAAGTATTATACTAGTATGTTTATGTAGTAAATCTAATATTTCACTCAAGTGTTTGAAAGGAATGTCTATTAAGTTTATGTAGATGTCAATAACTACATATCATATCTACATATCTACAAAACATCAATTTTTATATATATGTACTCAGGTGTGAATGTCTAGAACCACTTATATCCACTAATTTATTTAAACGTGATAGATTTCACTTTCAAATATAAAACACTTGTACTATAGCTAATTAATCTCTTGTTATATGAATTAGAATATTATTTTGCTGAAATGAAAATGTAGACTTGCAGTTGATGCATTGACAGCATGAGGGCATCCTAAGATCACAGATCCTCATTATTAATTTACCTTCACTGCACTTGGAATCTGTATCTCAGGCATGTCTGATTAGCAATTAAGTATGCCATCCTCCTATAGTTGAGTGGGAAGTTACCGTTATAACTTTAAGACAGAGCTTATGTGATAGAATGTACTTCTCTTCATAACACTTTGCTGTTTTATTTATTTTCTGAAAAATTTCTACATGAAATCAACAAAATTTATTATGCATTTTTTTGAATTTCTTGTTCAGCTTTAAACTCAGATGCCTGTTCCAAATATAGGATACGTGATGGGGGTCTGTCTTTCTTATCTCTCTCCTTTTGTCTTTAAAACTAGAATAACCCTGGGACATTTTTGGAAGTGAGAATCTGTGCAAAGGTAATTTATCTGAAAAGCATGGACAGTAAAAATTTGGGTTTAGGTTCTTAAAATTCCTTACTGAGTTTAGTATTTATAGTAGCTGGATTTAAGTGAATTATGAATCATTGTAAAAATCAGTTATATACCTTTTTCTGTGTTAAAATAAAACAATTATTGTGTTGCAGAGAATGAAATTGTGTTTATGTTTTAACAAGCATATGAAAGTGTTTTTTATTGTTTAAAATTATATTTATGTCCTTTGAAATAATATAAATTTTCATAATATTAGTGTGTATATAACACAGTATTAAAATATGCTTTGTGTGAGGAAATACTTAGTATGTTAAAATGCTCTCTTGTTCATTAATGTACTAGTTCTAGAAATAAGGGAGCAACCCCTAAATTATGATAAAGGAGTAATGAGTTAATAATTTTAATCCTATTTCTTATGTATGATGTTGAATGGTTATCAATTAGATATTTGATATTTTTAGAATTTACTTTTTAAAAAAATTAACAAAATATCCATCTTTTTCCTTAAAGCTTACCTGTGAAAGTAGTTTTATCTTAATATGTAAATTAGCTTTTCATTCTTTAAAATAATGTTTTTGAGATCTGAATACACGACTACTGTATTTACATCATTTCCACCCCTCCTTCTCTCTCATCCCCTCTTCCTATGGCCATTCCACTTCACCTCAGATTATTGACTCCATCTTAAATTATTATTGTTACAAACACATCTAGTTATATGTATGTATGTGTATGTGCATATACATATATGCATATATGTATATTTGTGTATATGTGTATGTATGTACATATATATGTATGTGTGCATATAAGCTGCTGAGTTCATTTAGTCTTGCTATATTTTTACAGTTTATATATGTGCTTAGGGGAGAAAATTAGAGATAAAATAACATATGAGGCAAATCATCCACAGAGAACTTCATACCTTTCTCAGTATGCCATCAATTGCCTGTAGCTCTTTATCTATGGGTTTGCATTTCTAAATGAATTTCAAAGCCATACTAACATTTGTGTTTTCTTAAAGTATGAAGTAGATTCATTATGAACTCTGAGTCAATATTCATACATTGACAACAAAATGAACAAAAATGTAAATAATAGCATGCAAACTTAGTAATTACTCCTAATGAAAGCATGAACAATAAAAATGGCTCCTTACTGCTGGGTAAACTTCTCAGTGTTATGTTTGCATGAGAGAATGTATATTTCTGAGGCACTTCTGAGGCACTAATCTTGGTTATAGTGTATTGCAAATCGGTGCATGTATTTCTCACTTTCCCACTTTCCCATTGTTACGCTAAATAGTAAAACTATATTATAACTGATTTATTTTTCTTATTTTCAACAGAATACTGAGTCTAAAATACCTGTGGGTTAAAAAGATTAAACACACTGAATAAATACAGACACATTTTATGCTGATTTATATATACATAGTCATTATAAACCTTTTGCCTAGTCACTTAATGCTATTTCATTAACATATATATCAACAGTGCAATTATATTGGGTAAGAATACCAAATTTGCCTGTTAATTTCAAGTTTATGCATTTCTGTATATTGTTTGATCTTTTCATTATGCATGACTTACAATCCTTATTCTAAACTAGCTTTACAAGGTAGACTTTACATTTCATTGACTGTCTGAAACGAAACTTGAAAACTTTGAATTCCCTTATGTTATAATAGGAGTGACACTTATATTCTAGTCAAAGAAAGATGTCTTCTGCCTGAGGAGAAAAATATCAAGAATGTTTACTGATGTTTAAAATCTTCAGTATTATTACACTCAGATACCTGCTCCTTAAAAAATATTACAGTTCATACAAATGAGTAACTCTAGGCCCATTTACATTGAAAGGATGCAGGACAACAAGAATCAAAACAGAGTGTTATGTTTACTACTAATATTGTCTGTCGTTCGTAAGTCATATTTCTTCTGTCAATATTCATTTAAAAGTGCCGAGCTCCTTGTTAAACTCCATATACAGAAATGTCTTATAACATTCATAGTTCATGACATTTTAGGCACAACAATGTGCTGGTCAAAAACTATAGCTTTCTGGAATAAAAAGGATGGAGCAATTGATGAAGTATAAAGCAATAGCCTCTGAATTAAAACATTTCAATGCTAGAGGAATGGTCCATAATATTTAGGAAAAAAGAATCTCGAAAGTCATGGAACTTCCTGAAATACACAATGTTCATATAGCTCTGCCCTCCCCGTGGTTGAATAAGCAGTAAAGACTGCTAAGGAGGGAGGAAGCACACTTACCTGTGTCACTACCAGCTAGTTGTGAAGAGGCTCCAGGGTTATAGATGTGTGGCCTGCTTCCTATGCTTACCTATGCCTTTCTGTCAGGCAGCAGCCTTGGGTCATACATGAAAAATAATACAAAAAAAAAATCCCTCCTATACTTATGTAGAGAACTCCAAAATCTCATTTGTTCACTAAGTTGAACTTCAGTAGACTGTCTCTTTGGTCTACCATTGGTGCTATATCTGTAATGAGAAACATCAGGTTCTGTCTCGTCAACAACAGTGAACACAATAACTGAAAACCAGAACAATTTCTGGAATGGAAAGTAAAGTATTGGCAAATCATGCAGGGTACCATACAATAATGGAGCCCCTATTTTCAGGCTGTTAATTTGAAGAAATTGGGGGAGTAGACAGAAACACTTATTAGAAATTTTATTCAAAAACCTTTGCCTGAAGAGGCAGATTGGTTTTTTTTGTAGTCTTTATTTAGGAAATTCTTATTCCCTCTGTAGGTTAACATCATGGTCTTTCTAGGTATCTTCTCTTACTTGTATCCCCTTTATTTCTTATTTCACAACAACTGCAAAGAGGGGAGCCTACACTACATATGAAAAGGAGGGTTAATTCCCAGTCTAGGATCAAAACGTGAAGAAGGTGTAACATGATACTCAGAATGAGGTAACATCCTAGGAGAAGTTCACTGCTAGCAAGCCAAACTCAGGTAAGCAAGAAATACAAGCAGCATAGCCCCAGAAAAAAAGCATTGTTTTGGTTGTCCAGGGATACTAAAAACTGAAGTTTCATACCAGTATTGGTTGTCTAGAATATCGCATGAATTTGTCAGCAAACACAAGTTGTATAGAGAAGTTGATTTCACTGAACAGAGAACCACCCATTAGCCATGCAGAGAATAAAAGAAAATGACTGACTGCCTAGCCCTTTGATGAGGGCTACACTACACTACAAGAAGAAAGCTTTGAAACAAGCAAAGGGCCACTTAATTTTCACACATTTTCTAAATATCTGGGTCTGCTGCACACTTGCTTTGCCTAAATAGAAATCTAATTATTATCAGTGTTCAAGCTGTGACTTTTCAATCCTAGAACCAGTTCAGCAACTTGAAAATATGCTCTGATCACCCTCCTCGCTGAGAAGAACACACAGCCATTTCCCTAGCACTTAAGATCACCTCTTCATGTAAATCTTGCTACACTTACACTGACATTTGAACAGTCAGTATACTTTCACTTATTTTTTTTCTACGATTTTGTAAATTGCACATATCTAGAAGGATAAGATAATTCCTACTGGCAAACGAAAGATAATCTGTGGCTTCTAATTTTATGATCACTGTCACAAATTTACATTTCTAAAATAAAACTAAATATTGATGGGAGTAGAGTTAGGGTGTGCATTGAACCTCAAATATTCTGATGACTAATATATTATTACCAGTTTAAAAAAATCATTATAGATTACAATAAATAAAAAAAATGAAAAATTTCACTTCTGCAGAATATTTCTTCATAGAGAACCACACTAAAATCTTCAGCATTTTAATATCCAATTGTCATGATAATATTCTGTACATTTTATCAGATATTAAATAACAAGTTATGGGAAGTTTTACAGCATTCCATGCTGTGGTGGTATTTTACTTGTACTGAAATGTGATTTTAATTGTATGTTAATAAAGTTGCCCAGAGTTCAGAGCTATTAGAGCCATAGCAAGAGCGTGGCAGTGGTGGTGCACACATTTAATCCCAGCACTTGGTAGGCAGAGCTAGGTAGATCTCTGTGTGTTCAAGGATACAGCCAACATTGGAGACACACGCCTTTAATCTCAATTCCATAGAAGACCTGGAGGGCTGTACATACAGGCAATGATGAGGCAGTCATATGTTTGGGTTTACAACCAATAAGAAGGCAGAACAGACAGTCTATATAAAGATGAACAGACAGGAAGTAGCTTCTTTTCAGAGAGCTCTCTTGGCTGAAGCAGGAAGGGTAAGGCTCTTAGTTCTGACCTCTTGGCTTTCTTCTCTGAATCGGCTCTGTGTTTCTTATTTAATAAGACGGTTGGTTACATCTACACCATGCTGACTGTAAGAATGATTAAATTCCACTGGATCAGTAACTTATTTTCCTGTTTTTCATATCTTTAGAAATGTAGACAGACCTAGAAGGCAACACGACTTTTGGTCCCAGATTGATCAGCATCTCTGAGACTTTTGGGATTCCTCAGAGAACACGGCTGTAGAACTGTGTGGTTGTTACTCTGATGCTCTTCCAATCCAGTCATACACCTCACCCAAAACAAAGTCACCCTTAAAACTACTCAGAATTGCTTTGAGCCATTGGTGAAGATTTTAGAATGAAAATTGCAGAGGATATTTAAGAATGGGCTGGCAGTTTTTGTTAATACAGAAGGATGGTAGTGTCTTTGTTTTATTATCTGTATTGTTTTGATTTTGTCTGTTAAATTATGCTTCATAATTTTAAATACAAAGCTCAAATATGCATGTGATATGACTTAAA
The DNA here is from genome assembly GCF_007827085.1 of Peromyscus californicus insignis. Lineage (NCBI taxonomy): Eukaryota > Metazoa > Chordata > Mammalia > Rodentia > Cricetidae > Peromyscus > Peromyscus californicus. The sequence goes on along the minus strand of NW_026294413.1, from coordinate 14,218,687 downwards.
TTTCTACCCTATCTCGATGTCAATGTATCTAAGAAGGGTAATTATATTATTTGATTTAGCTGTCTTCACAAACCATACTTTTTAGAAGCATTTTATGTGATAATTGTAACAAAATAAGTGACAAACTATGTAAGTTTTGAAATGTTGGGATTCTCTTACTTGCTAACCCAGTCATAATTCACCTCTGATTCCCTGAACCACAATCCAAATAATTATATCATAATCATACTTTTCTAGCTGCAGCCCCATCATAAGGCATAATAGATATTTCACAGTTGATTCTTGTTTCTTTGTTGTATTCACAAGGTTTAAGTCATAAAGACAGCATTTTGTTTTGATAAAAGATCCACCAAACCTTACAATAGCCATTATTACCTAAGTATTAAAACTACAACCATTTAAACTACCGCAACTCAAATTTCCTGGAAAATGATAAAATTTGAGCTACCAGTTACTGTGTTCCTCCCTGGGGAGGACTATTTCTCCAACCTTGTCACTCTTCTGTTGCCTCTAGAACTTTGTGGAGAGCTAAAGTCTCCTCTGCTTTTACCACATTCACAGTAGCATGTCTTTTAGAAAGTTTCTTGTTCATCTTAAATTTAGGCAGTCCTATTGGTGAAAATATATAGCTGTAGTTTCCATATTCCTAGGAGGCACAGTCTCGTAACAAACACCATCTCTCTCTGGTTCTTATAATCATTTTGCACCAATGCCACAATGGGCAACTAAATTGGTTATTCAATACTAATTGGTCAGTCCTGAAAGCATACATACTAGTAACATTGTACAGGCTGAGTAGCTAGTAAACACACACACACACACACACACACACACACACACACACACACACACATATATATATATGAAATTTGTACACATACACAGACACCATATATGGCCATAAATTTTAAAACAAGCAAGGTGAGGTATATAGGAGAGTTTTGAAGGATGAAAGGGAATGGATAAGTGACACAACTATAATATAATCACAGAAATTAAAAAAATAAAAAAATTAAGATATCAAAATGAAATTAATCAATTTAGTAATTAAAGAGTGAGAATAATACCCAAGTTAGGAAATCAAACCCTGACACCCAGTGAGATACATTCAAGTGCTTAGTCCTTGTAATGCTTTGAAGGTCATGAGTCTTAGTGTCCACTGCTCTTTCTATTCCCTATGTTGAAATCCTGATCATAATTTTTCTACCATTTTGTATGATTTTCCAGAAAATTGCATTCAGAAGTTTTCATGTGTCCTGCCTAGCCCATGGTCCAAACAAATCTCTCACCCACATTCCCACAGCCTTTTATAAAATAATCACGCAGAGACTTAATATTATTAACTCAGGCTTATTACTGACTAGCTCTAACACTTAAATTAACCCATAATTCTTATCTATGTTTAGCCATGGCTTGGTACCTTTTCTCAGTTCTGCCTTCACATCTTGCTTCCTCTGTGTCTGATTGGTGACTCCTAACTTTGTCCTTTCTCTTCCCAGAATTCTCCTCATCTGCTCATCCCACCTATACTCCCTGTCTAGCTACTGACCAATCAGTGTTTTATTAAACCAGTGTACAAAAGCATTATCCCACACCAGGAAATCTTACTGAAATATAAGTGATTAATACTGTTCTATGACCTTTATCCAACATTTATGTTAAGTATTTGTATGCTATCCTATATGACAAATACAAAGTAACCAGTTAAGAATATGTACAAAACTACAAAATTAATCTAAAATCTGTAATAAACATAATTATGAAAGCTAAATTCAAAACATCAAGATCTTCCAAATTCCTCAGAACTATACCTGAGATTGTGTCAACCTCTGAACTTATTCAAGTGTCTGTTCTATTGCTGTGACAAAGCTACTACAAGAGTGAGTTTCTTCATCTTGTGATTCAGGTTATAGTTCAACACTGAAGGTGAAAACTGGAACTCAGACACCTAGTCCTATCACATTCATAGTCAATAGCAGGTAGAGGAGTTCATTTGTGCTTCCTCTTAGCTGCTGGTTCTGTCATCTAGCTTTCTCTTGTCCTGTATACTTCAGGACCTCCTGTCCAGTGAATGGGTCTTCTTAAAATGGTCTGGGTCATTCTATTTCAGTAAACAATCAGGACAATACCATACAAACATGGCCAAAGGCCAACCTGATCTAAGTAATTCCTCAATGGAAACTCTTTTCCCTGGTAATTTCAGTTTGTCTCAAGATGACATTTGAAATTAATCATCAGAACCCTCTACTATGAGTTCTTGTTTTTACATTTTTAAATTATTGCTAATAACTCTACCCTTCTAGTATAAATATGAAGAGCCTTGGGTCAATGAATTGCATAGGTAAGGTGAGAATTCACTTTCTTTTCTTTTAAAGACACAGAAGCCTGCAATTTAAGAGTGCTCATAAAAGATAACCTGTGTTTTAAGACAGGTCATAGTGGGCCTGTGAGGATATCCGCAAAACTTTGTTCTCATGACTCTAAGAAACTGGAGTGGAAAGTACTGAATCTTTTAGGTGCACACGGAAGAAAATTAATTCTATCATGAAAATCATTACAATTAAAACTATAAGAAGTCTACCACGTTAAGGAATGTAAGTGATAAAGATCTCACCTTGGTTATTGGTTTATTTGAGGGTATGCTGTTCTCCATTCATAGTTGTTAGGATTAATCGAACTTCTCTTTTTTCTCTGTCAGCTAGTGAAAAGCTTATCCAGTCCTAAGGCATGCTTCTATACATGTGCTCAAGACTTGCATCATCTGGTACTATTTTGGATTCTTTAGAAGGATAATATTTGGTTTGTAAATTGGTCAGGCAAATACAATCCATTCAGCCAGTTTTACAAAGTGTAGGGATGTAAATGTGTCTGAAAAAACTGGGAATATAACCTTTCATTTCAGGATCAAAGAAATAATGATTAATAATACTATCTGTGCTGAATGTGATACTTAAAAATAGTAATATTGGAAAGAGATTGACTAAAATTGAAATTTGCTGGATATTCTTCATTTTTATTTGTTTAATCCAGCGACTTCTCATAAAGGTATTATAGAAGTCAATATTACAGGAAGTCCTTAACATTTTTCTTGACATCTTGATTATTGTTGACAAATGTTGTAAGACCTAAATGAGTTCCCTTGATCCGTCTCAGTTGAACAGCTTAGTTATGACAAACCCAAGATTAAACTTTGTGTATAAGAAGATAATCTCAAATTTGAAGTGAATAATGCAGGTATAACACCATGGCCCAGCATTGTAAATAAAGCTATAAAATTCGTCTGAAATACCTAATATTAAGGGGAAGATTATTTTAGATATTTGAGGAATAAATTATTCTTTTCAATGTATTATGTGCCCTCGTATTTGTGGAAGTATAATGTCTAAATAATAGAAATTCTAAATTATTGTGAGATTCTTTCTGGAGACCTACATAAGTGACACACTCTCTGCAGGTTTATTTTCAAACTTTCAGCTCATAATAGTGAATCCCTTCAACACCACATGGAAACTGACTGATGGGGAGCATTGTTTCACAATCGCTTTGAGGCAGTTGGCATGAGACTTGCAGTCTAAAAGAGGTCTTTGTAAGTACAAGGTTGAATAGTTTGAAAGGCAGTCTATACAGCCTTTAAGTATTCCCAGAGGTTGTTCCTGCTCTTTAAACCTGTCTTTGGCAAACGAAAATTATTTCAAAAGAAAATGATTACCAACACTGTACGTTTTACTCTGAATGAACAGTACACTATATATTGAGATAAAGGTCATCCATGGCTCCTGGTGAAATTTCCAAGATCCAGGAACTCAAGAAAACTGTTGCCATAGAAGAGAAACATGTCTCACAAAATCTTTCACAGCCCTTCTATAGAAGAGAACTCAAACTATTAAACCAAAGAGAAATCACTAATAATACCCTGCCAATTGTCCCTAGAGTGAATGAACAAAAAGTTAGCTAGCACAATCCTTTGAAAATGGGAGGGAGATCTTTTGTGCCTGTCCTGAAAAAGGTTTACAGTGTCAAAAATGAGTTTTGTGAGTAACTCAGACATAATGCTCAGGGAGATAATTTCAAACAGCTTTGTACTCGACAAGTCTGTGTAAGAAGATCCTTGTCTTCAAAACTGCACAAATCCATCCTCAACTAATTCTGACTCCTCCAAATAGTTAGTATTTCTAATGTTTGTTATTTTCTTCCATTCATAGTATCTATAATTCATTATGTGAGTAATCATCTTTATATTCCTATTATAGTGCTCAGATGTCAATTGTTGGTGTGTTTTTGTGTATATGTGTGGCTGGCTTGTGTGTGTGTGTGTGTGTGTGTGTGTGTGTGTGTGTGTTTCTCTTGGTGTGTGCGTGCAAGTGATTGTGTGTTTATGTGTTTGTGTGAACAAATTAATGACATAATTATTTTAAATGATGGTTTAAAAAATAGGCCTGTTCTTAAAATATTTAGAGAACTAAAATTTAATAAAGGACATTATTTCATACAATTCATGTAAAGACACTAAAGGTTTTAATACATTTCCAAATAGGAAGGAATTGAAGAAAGGAATGGCAATTGTGGTTAATATAAAACTTAGCATATTGTCTGTGAAGACAGTTCAGATAGTGAAATCCTTGTGGTACAAGAATAAGTACCCAACTTCAAATTTCAAGGCCTGTGTAAAAACTTGCACAGAACAATGCACATTTGCAAAAAGTGTTCATGAAAGGACAACCTTGGTAGATGTCTGGAACATACTTGCAAGACTATCCATATTCTAGGTTCAGGGGGAATGTTGTAGAATATTAGTTTAAGATGTGTTACATTTGTGTGTGCTGTGGAACATTTGTTTAATGATGTAAAGATGTGTTGTATTCTTTTACGTTGCATTTGTTTAACTCTTTGAAGCTGTGTTACTTTGCAAGTCTACAACTCCTGATGGTGTTTTAGATCTGAACAGCCAGGCAGGAGAAAGGTTAGGTGGGGCTGGCAAGCAGAGAGAAGAAATAGAAGGAGAAAACTGGGAGGAAAAGAAGAGCAAGAGGGATCGAGGAGGAGGACGTCAGGAGCCAGCCACACAGCCACACAGCCAGCCATTGAGTAAGAGTAAAAGGGAGATTTACAGAAGTAAGAAAAGGAAAAAGCCCAGAGGTAAAAGGTAGGTGGGATAATTTAATTTAAGAAAAGCTGCAAGAAACAAGCTAGGCTAAGGCTAGGCATTCATAAGTAATAAGACTCTTTATATGATTTATTTAGGAGCTGGGTGGCAGTCCCCCTAAAAGAGCAAAAACAACCAAAAACAGGAGAGACACTGTCTCAATCAATAAAGTAGGAAGTGCAAGGAAGAAACTATTCTTGTCCCCTGACGTTGATACGAATATGTATGCATGTGCCTGTACACTACACATTCACCTGTCACACACAGCCAAACACACACACACACACACACACACACACACACACACACACACACACACTCACACACACACACAGAGAGAGAGAGAGAGAGAGAGAGAGAGAGAGAGAGAGAGAGGACCAGAAAACAACAATTAATAAAGTACAGCCTCTGAGAACATAAGTAATAAAATACCAATGTGATTAAGTAAAATTTGGGAAATCTAGAAATGACTTTTTTCTCAGAAATATTTTCACCAAACACCATGTCTAAATATTCACTAATTCTTTCTATATGGGCATGCGTTTGGGTTCTCCCAGAGCTTTTTCTGTATTTAGGAGTATCCCTGTCTGTTTCCTGCATTCCATTATTTCTCAGAATTAAACCTGACTTGCAGAAGTGATTGGTCAATGTCAGGCAAGCATGAGGAGGCAACAAGCGTGAGATTGAACGAGTCCTTCCAATCCGTGTGCTTTTGGTTATATCTTTGCAATAGATGCTTTATGGTTATCATTGCTGACATAGAGACCTGTCTTGGTTTCAGCTTCTACAGATTATGTGGCCCCTGGGCTTTTCCATAACTCATCTAAACTGTCTGCTTTGACAATAGATAAGGCATCCACTTTCATTAAAATCTGAATGGATCTTAGGAACGAAGCCCAGATTCAAAGGTTTAAGAAATTTTCTCCTTCCTAACTTGAGGACCTTCTTTGATGGTATCGAAACTTAGGGGAAGCTCTCTGGTTTAATATCAGATGAGACGAGCCTGTTTCATTAAGGTTGTTTAATATTTCAATATCTGTGGTGATATATTGTATCCCCAATATATTGTGCACCCTAATAAACTTATCTGGGGTCAGTGAACAGAACATCCACTAGACAGATATAGAGGCCAGAAAATGATGGCACACATGCCTTTAATCCTAGCATTCTGGAGGCAGAGATCCATCTGGATCTCTGTGAGTTCAAAGTCACACTGGAATCAGCCAGGCATGGTGACACACACCATTAATCCCAGGAAGTGATGGAAGGAAGCAGAAAGGTATATAGGGCATGAGGACCAGGAGCTAAAACCTGGTTAATCTTTTAGGATTTTAGCAGCAGTTCAGCTGAGATTCATTTGGATGAGTACTTAGAGGCTTCCAGTCCGAGGAAACAGGATCAGCTGAGGAAGTGGCAAGGTGATGTTAGCTGTGGCCTGTTCTGTTTCTCTGATCTTTCAGCATTCACCCCAATATCTGGATTTTTTATTAATAAGACCCTTTAAGATTCGTGCTACAAATCTCAGTATAATTTGCTCCAGCTATACACATTTCACTTCAGATCATTCCTAAATTATTTGCTTTTAGAACAGACAATTTGAATGGGAAGAATGGCATTTCATTTTCTCAGCATGTACTTGGGCCATAAACTTGTCAAAGACTGTTTAAAAGACCATAACTTCCTGGTCATCATGAGAGTTTTAACAATTTTTCCTATAATTACAAATTTTAAATTGGTAATCAGATTTTTCTGTGAAAGTATTCTCATGTTTTCAGTTTTATTTCACATCTTATTTTTAAAATAGTTTTATTTTATCACATTCTTGGTAAAACTTTAAAGAGTAGCCCCAATAACTGTATCAAGAATTTAATTATGTAAATTCCAAGCAAAAAATGTAACCTATGATCACATTTTATTTTGAATAAATAAGTTTATTTTGAATAGTTGTACTCACTCTTATGTCTTCCTAAAAGCTGGTTTCATTGTAGTATGTAGGTACTGTACTCTCACATTTGAAAACTTGAAGCAAAGGCTTTGGCATGTGCATCCACACTCATAGATGCACAAATGTTCTAATGTGTATTAAGTCCAAGAGGACAACATTGGCTGTATTCCTGTATCTCCTTCACACAGTTTTAAAAGAGAGATTCTCTCACCGGACCTGGAGCTTTCTTATTCAGGAGGGAGGCTGCCCAGGAACCTCAAGGATCATCCTGTTGCACCTCCCTGAAGGTGCAATTGCATACACTTATTACTACATCTGGCTTTTACAACACTGCTTAGCACAGAGCTCAAGTCCTTATTCACAGCTGGCAAGCTCTCTTTCTGGTGATCCATCTTCCCAGACCCCTGATGCAAAAATACATATTTTGCTTTATACACAGCAGCAAATGTATGTTTTAAGAATTCAGAAACAGTAGTTTGACAAAGAAACAGTCCTGGCTCTGACCACAATCCTCTCCAGTCCATTCCAATCGATGAACACCACCTGTGGCACTCCTAATTCATAGCAGCAGGCAATAATTTCCCTTAGCTACCGATTACCAGTAATTATTCCCAAGACAGACTATTAGATATGGCTTGTGAACAGCCCAGCTGTAAATCTGAAAAAAATTAATTCTAATATTTCCTGTGAGATTCATTTGTAGTTCACACATTATATAAATCAATAGAATTCATTTTTAAGAACATGGCATAACTTGCTTTTTAAAACTCACAAAATTATACACACTTTTAGAGAATTGACAGAGCTCTTATATAACTACTTTAAAACAAACAAAAATATGTAACTTCTGATGACCAGATAATAGTGAGTCAGCTGTGTGGTGGTATTGGCTATGCTCTAGTCATATTTATACACATACATTAAACATGTATGTTAAAGATTCAAAATCCTCACTGTAGTTATTCAGAAACATCCTTATTGAAGTCAGTAAAAAAAAAAAAAAGAAAGAAAGAAAAGTGAAATGAATTTATTGGCAAGTTTCAAGTATTAAAAATTTCTCCAAAAGAGAAGGGGATCCCAGAGCTTTGGCAATGGTACTGACTGACTCTTAAGGAGGTTTCTTTTTTTTATTTCTGCTTAGATTCCCCATCTGGTGATTCTCCTCAACTCACTGCCCATACTCCTACCCCTTTTATTAGTCTGAAGATGTGTATGCACACTTCTACAGCAGGAGTAGGACCATGCCTGTGTGTGTGAGTATAAACACAGCTGTAATAGGACCCCTTTTCTTAATGGTCATCAGTTGTTGGTTGACTGGGGTTAGAGTGAACTTCAAGCTCATCTTATGCAGTAAACTAGAACAGTGGAATTTACTGCAGGTAAGGGAAAGTGACCCATTTTTCTGAACTGAAGCCTCGTTTGATCATCAATGGATAGTGGGTAAGAAAATGGCTTCCCTCTTTAAATGTTTCAGTAGTAAATAATTCAATGGTGTGAGAATGGTCCATCCAAGTCATTTTTCAATCCAGTCTTGACAGTTGACAGGTCAAATATTTTGCTGAACTAGTGCAGGATTTTTTTTACTTCTTATAAAGAATTATGAGAAATTATTTGGTTTATTATATCATTATTGATGGGTAGCTTTAGTAAGTGCCTTTAACTCATACCATTGAGGATATGGTTAAATGTCATTATTGCAAATAAAACTGATTGTACATTACATTACATTGCTAACATATTAAAGGTATATTTATGTTTTATTAACTACATGTTTCCACATATTATGTACTTTGTGACACATTGTGTTATATTATAAAAAATGGATTTTGGTAAGCCTTTTAGTCTGATATTTAAGACAGTAACTAAAGTAAAACCTTGTTTTTAGTTTTGATTTCTATAAAATCCAAATCAGAAGTTTTCATTTGTTTTTTATATTATCCATGTACAAAGTTTTAAATTACAACTTTTCAATGTTTTAATTTAAAAGAAAACTATATGTACTATTGTGTAAAGTACATTTTAGTATGCAGGTACACTGAAGACTGGCTGAATCAATTTTTTGAAGCATATATTTCAACACATAGATGAATTTATAATCTGTGTGCTAAATAATTTCATGCGCATTATATATTGTTATTGGCATGTAACTTGTGTTTGGCCCTTCTGTTATGCAATATATCTCATGGACCTTAATACTCTCTTCCAAATGAAATATCTAATGTTATAACATTACTTCCCTCACAATATCCTGATTTCAAAGTTTTATGTTCCTTATGACTACAGTATTTCCCTTAATGTAATGTATTTAAAATCCATCTGCTATGCAAATGGAAAGTTTTCCATCTTTATATGACTAAATAGTGTTCTCTTGTGTGTATGTTTCTGCCTTCATGTTTTAAAAATGTATTTTATGATGATATTAAATTAAAATTATGTTCTTCATATTACAAATATTGCTAAAAAGAGTACAGGGTTATTTTGATGCCTTTGTATTGTCATAGTTTTATGTTCTGTGGATATATAACTACTTATATATTATATAACTAATGGTGGTATTATTAGACCATATAAAAATTTCACTCTTAATCTCTTTAGTATTAACTGCATATTTTCCATACCGTTTATATTTATTTAGTTGTCAACCTAGACTTGAAAGAAACTTTCTTTCCTTTAGATGATTTTGCTAGTGTTCATTAGGCTTTTTCTATTGATGTTCATTATTTAGAGAAACCTGAGGTGAATCCTGTGACTGTCTTTCACAGTGATGTTATATCTTCATTGGTTTTATAGGTATTGGCCTTTGTATTTCTTCTTTTGAGAAAGAGGTACTTTAAATATGAATTGGGTTACTTATTTCTTAAATTTGAATTGCCTTTATTATGGATTATGAATATTAAATCTTAAAGAAGACACAGTGAAAATATATTTTGAAATTTCCAAGTGTTTTTTTTATCTCAGTTGTCTCTTTCCCAAACTGTAGAGAGAAATTTTAGTTTGACATAATCCAGTTTGTCCATTTTTGCTTTGATTTCATCACTTCTTGTTGAGACCATGAATCCATATACATGTAACAACAATCCATATTTCATACATAAAGATTTCTTCAATAAAATTTATATAGCATATAACAGTTACTACTTCTTATGTACTTTATTTTTATTATTTATGATATTTTTCTCTAATTTATACTTTGATTGTCTTTATTTTTCTCTACATCTCTCATATTTTTTACCTTGTTCTTATAGTAAGGTTTACAATATCATATTTTAATTATATAAGCTTATTTTAGGCAGAAGACACTTTAACCTCCACAACCATCTTTGTTCAAATATTATATATTTCATATTGTATGCAACCCCAAAAATGGTTATGCATGTCATTATTTTAATTGTGTTGTTCAAACAAAGCATAACTTCACAGAATTATTATCCTGTCATACCAGACTATTTTGAATTTGCTTATGTAATTATTTATATAAATTTTTTTGAGACAGGATTTCTCTGTGTAGCTTTGCACCTTTCCTGGAACTCACTCCGTAGCTCAGGCTGGCCTAGAACTCACAGAGATCCACCTGCCTCTGCCTCCTGGGAGTGCTGGGATTAAAGGCGTGTGCCACCTCTCCCCTCAGCAGTAATTTGTTTTCAATTGTAAGATAATAAAATGTAATTTTACCTTGATAAAATCTTCTTGCATTTCTTTAAGACATTACTGGTACTGGTCAATTAGCTCAAATTTATTTTTTGCAGAAAATATTTCATTTCTCATTTATCTCTTAAAAACCCTACTGTAGGCTCAGAAAGTTTTGTTGCCCATTATCTTCTCAGAAATTTGAATATGTCATCTCATTTCTTTCTTACTCATAAGATATCTGCAGAGGGGTCCATTGAGCAATATATCCTTCTACAGTACAGATTCCAATACCTTATATGCTTTTCATTGCTGCTAGCCTTTTACTGTTATGAGTGTTTTAAACATCTTACAATCTACTTCTAAATGATAGACATACCTAATTTTATATTTGATAATATGTCTTTGGTATAATTTTAGACATAATTGTAATAGATTTTGTCAATATATTTAAAATTTAACATTTGTTCTCTGTCAAACTCCAATTTATTTACTATTATTTATTAAGCATAGTCTCCCTTGTAAATATATTTAAAATATGTATACATAAAGTATTTCCTATTGACTTTTTTGCTATTGACTATTTTGAGCCATACAAATCACCAAATTCCCTAGTACTTGTACTATAGTGAACTGTCCTGAATCAGTCACAAGTGTTTCAGTTTTTGCTATCTAAACGCAGATATTACTTCAACTGAAGTTTTCCTGTAATGATTTTTAACTGGCCACAAGCCAAGGCGATTCATCTTCAAAAAGCCTGTCTTCAAAGCCTCACACAAAGGATAAAAAAACTGATATCAGGGGCAATTGCTTTCCTACTGCATACAGAATTTGAGGCCACACAACTGATTGAATTAGGATTTTGAGAATAGTAATTGAGAAATAGGGGAAACTGATATTTATAATCCAAGATAAAATATTTTTTAAAAGAGCAAATTGCAAAAAATTTGATGAGCTCTTTGGGAGAAAACTGCATCTCTTTTTGGAATACTACTTATTTCTTAACTATTAACTTCTGATATGAGGAGATTTTTTTTCATTATAATGATATAGACTTTCCATCATAACTGAAATGAATAATGAATATTTATCTTTTTACACCTCCTTGAATTCTCAAAATTCAGGATCTCTTATTGAATATTTTAATTTAAATAACATGGTTGCTTTAAAAGATTCAGGTGCAACATTTCATTCAATAGTTTATAAATGAGAACACTTATTATATAACCTATGCTTTGTTTGAAATATTCTATTTTCAAATTATATTCAATTAGGCAGATTAATCCAAGTACTTTTGAGAACATGAAAACACAGTAAATGTTATCACCTAATGTTGAAGCACTCAGGCTAACATGTGAACCCTTAGGATGGTTTTAAAATATCCCTAAACAATAGGATTCCCCTGTCTATTCTTTAAAATATAGTCTGTGGCTTCAATAAGATCATGTGTCATAGAGGAACAAAACATGAAAGGTGTTCTCTACTCTTTCCTCATATTTAGCAGGTGACATCATTTTTAGCTTTCTTCCAGAAGCAAGTACCAGTAAAAATGAAACTGTGGCTCAGAAATGCCCAGATCTTCACCTCTTCATCTACTGACAAGTACATTTTGGTAGCTCTCAGAGTTCACATGTAAAATATGTTCTTATGACACTGAAAAATTTCCTTCACATTATTTGAAGTAAAAAAATCATTGCCAATTTCCAATATTAAACTATCAAATGCTTATCATAATTCATCTTAAATTCCTTCCTATCCTCCTATGAGATATAAATCTAGCAGAAAAACTGGGAGGGCATTTACAACTCAGGAATGTATTACATACTAAAACACACACACACACACACACACACACACACACACACACACACACACACACACTTCAAATGTTCAAGTAAGATACCTCGTTGTCTGCCATTTTCTGTTGAGGAGAAGGAACCTCATTTTGATGAACATAACTTAACAGTCACAGATTCCATAATTGTGCTGTCGTTCTTTCCTCCCACTAACTGCCTTTCCAGTTCCCTAAACTTAAAATTCTTCCTGCTGCTTTCTTCACTAGAGTTGAGTTCACTGTTACAAATATAGAAAAAGTCTTGAATAATTCATTTTTTTGCCAGTTTAGGTCTATCTCATCCAATGTCTCATTCACAGATCTGATCCTTCTGTGGATGATTCCAGCAAAATGGTAAGGACTTCTTCATAAGCAGGCTGTTCAGACCAAAGAAAATAAAATGCTACAAATAGTAGTCACATCCCTCACTTAGGGATCAATTTTGTTCTTGTCTAGCAGCAGAAGGATCTACTTTGTTGCTAAGATTGTTTATGATATGTAATAAATATTTCTACTCTGAATAACCTGTGTTATTCCTTCTGTTATTCCTCTGAAACATAAAACTGTACAACGATTCTTAAAGGGAAACTAGCCAAACTATAAGAAACTCCATCAACTTTAGCCTAAGACTCCTTTTATTAAGAAGTTATGATTGTTTGACCCTTCCAGATCAATGTCAATTAGCCACTTAGCAAATCATTGTCAGGTGAATAAATACATTGTATCTTCTTTATCAAAACTGACCCTAGACTTACCAAACCTGTTATCTTGCTGAGATCTTATAAATTAGACACACCTAATACCATCTGATGAACTATTTACACTTGTATATGTGATAAGATTCATCACTATTATTTCTATTACATCATTTATATCATCATTGATTTCAATTGTTAATGAAATCAATTATTTAAAATCGTTCTCACTGTGCATCTCAAATATGCTTCTGAAATTAAATAAGTTTAATATTAATCAATCTAGTGTGAAGTTTGAATCAAATGTATTTGATAGACTCTTACTCAGATATTTGCATTCACTTGCTAGCTCTCACTGCAATTTTGAAAAACAAACATTAACAATGTTTTAATTTTGTAAAATGGATATAATAAATCTTGAATTTTAAATGAAGCAATTTGAAGAAATATCTCTACTGTTGAGTATTTCAAGAAAGTTGAAAGTAAAGTTGGAAAAATAGGATAGGTTGAGAAAATGTTAGGGGTCTGTGTGAGCAAGTAGAAGAGATTTGTCCCTGAGAAATTGGTGTTTCAACACAAGTGCCTAATAAACATTCTGTGAAGGGGAAAATCAAGGAGAAAACTTAGGACTGTGTGGCATGGTGGTGCTTTATAGGGAGGGAGATGTTTGGCAATTGAAACTTCAGTACTGCAGATGGAATTCTTTCTTTGTAGCTCACTTCTCTCTCATGAAAAAGAATTGGGAGCAAAACTGTCAGAGGTTTTATACAATGAGTGTAGGAAAAGAGACAGATTCTAAAGAATTAACTCTCAGTTTATGGTGGTTACTTTTGCAAATGCAATACTTTTTGTTTCTAGTCTTTATTAAATGATAGGTTATGAAGCTCTAAATTGTATTGGAAATTGAGACAGAAAAATTGGAACATGTCATGGGTGAATGGAAATCTGTAGCAAGTGAATCTGAAGCTCATGTTATGTTATATTGATAGTGGTGATCTTTCCACATTATTGGAATGAAATATTGAAATATATTTTCTACACAGTGAACCATATATGTGAAATCTCAGAAAAAGAATTAAGAGTTTCTGATGTCTTTGATTTTATTTTGACAGAACACATCAGTGTACTAGCAATTAGTTCCTGAAATAAATCAGTATTAATAAATTACTCATTGTCCCTAAATAATAATGTGTGAATTAAAAATATGGTAATTTAATGAATTATAAAATCATAAATAAGCATACCAATTATATATTCTTAATATGCATATGCTTTCAAAAAATTTGTAAAATATTACTAATGACCATATAAATAGGACATTATTTTTAATGGAGTATATCTTAGAATCTGCAGTTGTATTTTATATAAGTATCTTAAAGTATTTTTAATAGACTTTAATTTTTTTCTTTTAATTCTTACATTGACATTATATATCTTATATGCTCTTTAAGTTTTATATCTGTTTGGTTAATTGTTATAGTCAAAGGTGTGTTTTTTTAACTTCACTGAATAGAAATCACAATAAGCATCAATGGTTCCTTAAAACACTGATTTCATGATACTTACAATATGGAACAATCACACTGAATTAAAATTGTACTCTCTTCTTTTTATCTCTGCCTTAGGATTTTTTTCTCTACCTTTCCACTGTGGATATTTTTCATCTCTTTTTTATTGTGTCTATTTTCTCATCTATAATTTCATTGATTGGGATTTTCTTTCTATGCTTCTGAATCAATTTGGTGAAAAGTTTTACTCAATCTCATCGATTTGTTCAAAGAATCAACTCTTTGTTTTATTGATTCTTTGTATATTTTTTCTTTTATTGATTTGAGTACAAATTTTGATTCCTTCTTGCTATCTATTACTTTTGGGCATTATTTCTTCTTTTCCTGGACTTTTCAGTTATGTCCTTCAATCACTAAATTATTAGTACTAGTATTAATATTGCTAATAATATTACTAATAATACATTATTAATATTAGTACTATTTCTGTCTTCTGTTTTATTTTGTGCACTTTATTATCCAGAGTTTACTTCTTTCTTGCTTATAATAACCACAAAATGTAAGTATCCATTGTTTATTTTAAAGAAAATTTCAGAAAGATTATACTTCTCATTTTCTAATGCTCATTTTCTGTAGTAAGACCATATGGATAGATATTTCGTGAGCTGTTAAATCTATAGCAGTTATACTTTGTCCATTTTCAAATATATATTTGAAAATAAACTCTTCTCTCATGCAATACATCCCAGCTACAGTTTCCCTTTCCTCCCGTCTTCCCTGCTCTCTCCACCAACACTCTTCCCTAGCTCTACTTGCCCTTCATTGTTTATTAGAAAAGAGCAGGAATTGAAGAGATAGCAACCCAATACAACAAAACAAAATACAACTATGCAAGGCAAGAGTCCTCACAAGGAAGCTGGACAAGGCAACCTAACTAGAAGAAGTGAGACCCAAGAGCAGACAAGAGTCAGAGACGCACCAGATCCCACAGTCAGGAGTCCTGCAAGAACAACAAGCTAACAGCCGCAATTCATACTCAAAGGACCTGGTGCAAACATGTGCAGACCCTGGGTTTGCCTCTTATGTCTCTGGGAGCCCATACGCTCCCCATCCTGCATAGTTGATCCAGTGGGCCCTGAGTGTTCTGGTGTCCTTCATCTCATGTGACTCCTAACATATTTCTACCTCCTCTTACATGGGATTCCCAGAGCTCCAAGGGAAGGGACCCAATGTAGACCTCCATTGTTGACTCTTTCCACATAATGTCTGGCTGTGGGTCTCTCTAAGTGTCACTGTAGTATGACTGCATTTATATGTAAATTACTGCTTTTCCTTTTCAGCTTTTAATGTTTTCTTTCTTGTTTACATATAGTGTTTTGATTACTGTGTACTGAGAAGACTTTCTTTCCTGGTTCAGTGTATTTGATGATCTGTTTTCTTCTTATGCCATTAAGGGGAAATATTTGTTTGCATTAGGGAAGTTTTCCTCTACAGTTTTATTGAAAATATTTTCAGTGCCTTTCATCTGACTTTCCTCTCTTTCCTGTATTGCTATGATTTGCAGATTTGGCCTTTACATGGTAGCTTTTATCCCTGGATCTTTCATTCCAGAAGTTTTTAGATTATACGTTTTCATTTTCAGTAATTTTATTTCTACTTTCATATCTTGAACTTTTTTTTCATTTTATTTCATTTCACTGTTTGTTTATATTTTCATAGATTTCAGTAAAGATTTATCCATGTTCTTTTTCAGGTTCTCCATCATATTCTTAACAGATTTTTTTGAGATTATTATTTTGTCTAGTTGTTTTATTTTGTTTTTTGAATTGACACCTTTTTCATATTACATACCAAACACAGATCCCCCTCCATTCTCTACTCCCACCCCCCCCCAAGTTTCCTCCCATCCCACCCCCCATTCCAGCCTCTGAAAAGGTAAAGCTGCCCGTGGAGAGTCATCAGAGCCTGGGACATTCAGTTGAGGCAGGTCAAGCTCCTCCCCCTGCATCAAGGCTGTGCAAGGGGCCCCACCATAGGTAATGAGTTCCAAAAAGCCAGCTCATGCACCAGGGATAGATACTGATCCTACTGCCCAGAGGGTCCTTAAGCAGACCAAGCTGCACAACTGTCTTGGCCATGCAGAAGGCCTAATCCAGTCCCATGCAGGCTCCACAGATGCTGGCCTAAAGTTCATGAGTTCACAATAGCTTGGTTTGGTTGTCACTGTAGGTTTCCCCATCATGATCTTGATGCCCCTTGTTCATAGAATCCCCATCTCTTTCTTCAACTGGACTCCTGGAGCTTGGCCTGGTGCTTGATGTGGATCTCTGCATCTGCTTCCATCACTTACTGGATGAAGACTCTATGTGACAGTTAGGGTATTCACCAATCTGATTACCAGGTTAAGTCAGCTCAGGCACCTTCTGTATCATTGCCAGTAGTTTAAGCTGGGGGTAATCCTTGTATATTCCTGGGAACTTCCCTAGCAACAGGTTTCTCCCTATCCCTATGATGTCTCCCTCTATCAAGATATCTCTCTCATTGCTCTCCCATTCCCTTATGTTCTCATCCCCCATCCCCTACTCTCTATTGTCCCCCCTCACTCCCAGTTGACTCAGGAGATCTCATCTATCTCCCCTTCAAAGGGCAAACTATGCTTCCTTCTTAGTGTCCTCCTTGTTAACTAGCTTTTCTGGAGCTGTGGATAGTGTCTGGTTACCCTTTGATTTACATCTACTATCCACTTATGAGTGAGTGCATACCATGTTTGTCCTTCTGAGTCTGGGTTACCTCACTAAGATTTATATTCTCTAGTTCTGTCCAGTTACCTGCAAATTTCATGACACTGTTGTTTTTTCCTGCTGAGTAGTACTCCATTGTGTGTATGTGCCACATTTTCTTTATCCATTCTTCAGTTGAGGGGCATTTACATTTTTCCAGGTTCTGACTGTTATGAATAATGTTGCTATGAGCATAATTGAGCAAGTGTCCCTGTGATATGATTGAGCATTCCTTGGATATGTGCAAAAGAGTGGTATCATTGGGTCTTGAGGTAAATAGAGACCCAATTTTCTAAGAAACAGCCATACTGATTTCCAAACTACCTAAGTTTGCACTCCCACCTTGCTTCACATCCCCTTCAACATAAGCTGTCATCAGTGTTTTGGATCTTAGTCATTCTGATAGATATAAGACTGAATCTCAGAGTCATTTTGATTTGCATTCTCTTTCCCACTGTATAATTTTAACTTCTTTGTCAAAAATCAGGTGATCATAGATGTGTGGATTAATGCCAGGGTCTTTAATTTGATTACATTACTCTGCATGTTGATTTTATAACAGCTATTTTCAAATTACATTCCATATATGTTTTTGACTAAAGGCATTTTGTAGAGCTTGTCTGGATCTACCACTAATTTAATTAAGGTTATCTTAGGATGTTGAGTAGAGCCTCTTCCTATTAGTTTTAAAATTTAGTGCCCACAGCAATGGTTAGGACAAGCAGATTTATTTTAATGTTCATGCTTATGAACTGAGAGGTAAACAGAAACTAAGTCATTGTTTTAAAACTATATCTTCTGAGTCTGAGTTACCTCACTCAGGATGATATTTTCTAGTTCCATCCATTTGCATGCACATTTTATGATGTCATTATTTTTTTCCTGCTAAGTAGTACTCTGTTGTTTATATGTGCCACATTTTCTTTATCCATTCTTCGATTGAGGGGCACCTTGGCTGTTTCCAGGTTCTGGCTATTATGAATGATGTGGCTATGAATATAGCTGAGCATCAGTCCTTGTGGTATGACTGAGCATTACTTGGGTACATGCCCAAGAGTGGTATAGCCGGGTCTTGAGGTAAATTGACTCCCAATTTTTTGAGAAACTGCCATACTGATTTCCAAAGTGGCTGCACAAGTTTGCACTCCTACCCATGTGTTTCCCCTTGCTTCACATCCTCAGCAACATAAGCTGTCTTCAGTGTTTTTGATCTTAGCCATTCTGACAGGTGTAAATTTGTATCTCAGAGTCGTTTTGATTTGCATTTCCCTGATGACTAAGGATATTGAGCAACTCCTTAAATGTCTTTCTGCCATTTGAGATAAGGAGAAACCAGGTGCTAGGGAAGTTCCCAGGAATCCACAAAGATGACCCCAGCTTAGACTACTAGCAGTAGTGGAGAGGGTGCCTCAACTTGCCTACCCCAGTAATCAGATTGGTGACTACTCTGTCATCATAGAGCCTTTCTCTGGTAAGTGATGGAAGCAGATACAGGGATCCACAGCCAAGCTCCAGGAGTCTAGGTGAAGAGAGAGAAGGATTCTATGAGTAAGGAGCATCAAGATTATGATGGCGAAACCTACAGAGACAACCAAACCAAACTAGTGGGAACTCATGAAATTTAGACCAACACCTGTGCAGTCTCCATGGGACTGTATTAGGTAGGTCCTTTGCATAAGCGAGACAGTTGTGTAGTTCGATCTGCTTAAGGAGCCCCCTGAAAGTAGAATCAAGATCCATCCCTGGTGCATGAACAGGCTTTTTTGAGCCCACTACCTATGGTGGGACATCTCACACAGACTTGAAGCAGGGGGAAGGACTTGGACCTGCCTCAACTGAATGTACCAGGCTCTACTGACTCCCCATGGAAGGCCTTAACTTCTTGTAGGAGGGAACAGGGGTGGGTGTCTTGGGAGGGGAGGTTGGAGGGGCAGGATGAGGGAAGAGGTGAATATGTGATTGGTATGTAAAATGAATAAAAAAATCTTAATAAAAAAACCTAATTCTTGTAAATTTCACTTTCTCCTAAAATTGGTGATTCTTTTCATACTCATGTAACATTCATTTTTTAAATTAAATTTATTTTTACTTTTTAACAATTTCTTGTTTACAAATGATGTACTTAAATGTATGTTTGTGTTCCACTTGCCTGCTTGATAGTAGAGGAGGCCCGAGGAGGGAATCAGTTCCTCTTAAATTAGAGTTATAGACAGTTGTAAGCCACCATCCATATGCTGAGAATAAAACCTGGGTTCTCTGGTTGAACAGCTCATGCTCCTAACTGCTAACTCACATCTCCAGCTGCTGGATTTACATTCATTATAAAAAGAAGTATGTTGATGTATAGATTGTATCTATTGCACTCTAAATTTATTAGTTTTTTGATTAAAGCACATCATTATCAACATAATTTCAAGATAGAATGACTAAGTCTGATAATTTAAAATATTTATTTTATATTCTACTTTGAATAATCAATAAATATCTTGTATGCCCAAATAAAATCTTCAAGCCTTTTATATTTCTATATTTTACTTATTAGGAAAAAGAAGAATATAGGAATTATTATGTTTATTAGAATTAATCTCATACTGAACTTAGCACTAGTTACCAGATTAAAATGTTAAGGTTTTATGAAATACAAATACTAAACAAATACATACTCATTGCAAATGAGTAATACTATGGGAAATTGAAGATTAAATATCTATTGTTACATTTTCATATCTATAGAAGCATTGAATCTAAACTCAGTTTTGCTTATGAGGCAATTCATTACCTCATACACTTTTCATACACTAAATTTTTACTAATTTAATTGAATACAGAAATACTACCACAAATTAAATGAGCAGTAAGAATCAACATTGAGAAACAACACTATTGCTACTAAATAATCATATTCTTAATTCTATAAGAAACTAAAATAATATACATTTTTATTATAAACAAGTATCAAATTATGTTTTGATTTTGTAGGTAACATGATAACCACAGAGTTGCAAGTGGTTTTCAACTGCATACACCATAAACACCTTGCATTTTATTTGTTGTTTCATTAAAATAAGCATGGAATTTATATGTCTTTTAAAGAATCATGCAGCTCTTTTTGAAAAATGAATATAGATTGTCTTTTTAAATGCTGTAACTTGGTTCTATTTACAAAGAACTGGGAACTCATGAACTTTAGACCAACACCTGTACAGCCTCCATGGGCCTGGACTAGGACCTCTGCATAAGCAAGATAGTTGCATAGCTTGATCTGCTTAAGGGGCCCCCTAGCGGTAGGATCAGGACGCATCACTGGTTCATGAGCGGGCTTATGGAGCCCATTACCTGTGGTTGGACACCTTGCACATCGTTGAGGCAGGAAGGAGGGGCTTGGACCTGCCTCTACTGAATGTACCAGGCTCTGTTGACTCCCCATGGGAGGCCTTACTGTCTTGTAGGAGAGAATGGGGGATGGGTTGACGGGGGAGGCTGAAGAGGCAGAATCAGGGAAGAGGGAGATCTGTGATTGGTATGTAAAATGAATAAAAAATTATTAATAAAAAATAAAGAAAATGATTAAGCAGAAAAGTTTCAAGACTAATAAATAAAAATAAACACACACACACACACACACACACACACACACACACACACACACACAAAGGATTTCTTAAAGAAATCTATGTACCAAAGGAATCATGGATATAAGATGTGACAGTGGTATTGATGTGAGTGATCATAGATCTTAAGAATAGTAACAAATACAATTAAAATAAGATTTGATGAACACAAAATCATTCATCATTGTTAACTTTCTGGAAAACTCACTTCATTGTGAAGTTGATTCATTTTTATTTTGAAAACAGTAAAAGAGTACTCAAAACTCTTATATAAACTTCAAATTAGAACTTGAGATACTATAGCTTATGTTTTTCTTAATAAAGCAAATAAATGGCCCTTTTTTCCTTTTAGCATTTTTCATTTGACAATGGTTACTATATTTAAACATAATATAAAAAATCACAAATTAATTGAATATTAACATGTGCATTGGAGATTTAGGACAAACAAATGAAATGAAAAAAAAAAAAAAACCACAAACAACAAAACGCCCCAGTGATTCAGGAGAATAGTTAGTCTAGTCTCTTTTTATATAAATCTTTAGCTCATATATTGTCTAGTTGTCAGTGTTTCAATGGTTTCATACTTAAAGAACTAACAACTCAAGTGTACCCATTTTACTGTCAGCACCATTTAACACACCACAGAAAATGGCTATAGATTAAAATACTACAAAATGAAAAGCTCTGTTTCCAAATACTGTTAGTTTTAGTTATATTGAAATTGGTCACAATTTGTGAAAATATCACACTTTTGTCAATGTGGGTGGAACTTATGCTTAATATACAACAATTCTTTGGAGAATATGTTCATGATATTTCCAAATTGTCAAATCAGAACATACAAAACAATATAGATAACTATTAATACTGATTTGATAACAGTGAAGAAATATATTCATATGCTACTTTAAATATATTTCTTATGAAGAATATTAAGAACATATTAATTATTATATATTCCATACTATGATGAGCAATTAAGTTTTTCTAATTTTTAATGATTTATATCATGATCACTGAATTACTGTTTGATATTTAGCCTTTAACAATTTCTCTACTTTAACATATCTCTTTTGGCTAAAATATTTTTATCCTTCAGATTTATACAGATTATTTATTTTGACTTAAATTACAATATAAAGACAGAAAAAATGATCATTTTTATAAGATCCAGATATATATTCCATTATAAATTAAATTTTATAATACATTTCAGAATAAATCAAAACATCAGAAATTTTTTTTTTTTTTTTTTTTTTTTTGGTTTTTCGAGACAGGGTTTCTCTGTGTAGCTTTGCGCCTCTCCTGGGTAGTCCAGGCTGGCCTTGAACTCACAGAGATCCGCCTGGCTCTGCCTCCCGAGTGCTGGGATTAAAGGCGTGAGCCACCACCGCCCGGCAACATCAGAAAATTTTAACGGAGATGGTATGTGATGCTTAATATTTTTCATACAATTCCCAGACACTATTCTGTATGAATTCACTCCAGTAAATCAGTTAATCTCTCTAATAAATGGATAGTAATTATATTTAGAGTTACAAATTAATAATTGGGACAATTGAAATCAGGATGCTAATATTTCTTGAAAGGGAAATAAAGTTTCTAAATACCACATAAAAATGTTAATATATGCACATTGCTTTAAAAGATTGACCAGGAAAGTCTGAACATTAGAATGAATTAGAATACAACATTTGTGACTGGGCAATAGGAAAAACTAAAGACATTAAGAGGAAGAGTAAAAAAGTAAAGTTAGTTAAAGTCACATCAGAATCCAACTCTAATTGACTATAAATATTGTTAAGATAGGCAACAGACTGAAAAGACACATGCTTGTCTCAGAGAAAATTGATATCTATGATGCAAAACCCATTCCTGCAAAGCAAATAAAGAAAATAAAAGAAAGCTCAATTATATAATCAGATAACAATTATGGAAATGATCTAAAGAAAAGGGGATAAAATAATCAATTAAACTGTGCTTCATCTCATTAATTAAGAATGGAAAAGCTGATGAACACATTATTAGCATATTTTCACCATAACCTTCTAATAATGCCAAATGTTGTTGAGAATAGAATTTTAAAAGGCTATATGAAGCAGTTTGGAAGAAAATTACATAAACAATAATGTGCACATTTTGTATCTTAGTTTTAATTTATTTATTTGTGACTAAAGATTTGTTTGTGCACTCACAGTGAAGTATATTTGAGGTCTCAAGCATTCTTTCCAGAGCATTAAAAAATAGCACAGAATAATAAATGTACAATATTAATGAATGAAACGGTAAGTTTAATACTTACGCATATTATGGAATGTAATATTCATATTCATGTAAAGATATATTACATATGAAATACACACAAGTGTGTGAAACCATGATATATATTTCAAAACTCATCAGATAGGTTGGTTTGTTAAAAATAGTCTAATGAAAAAAAAATCAATACTTGTGGTGATATATTGTGTATCAAATGAAGCTTGCTTAAGGATCAGAGGACAAAGCCAGCCACTAGATTAAACACAAAGGCCAGGCACTAGTGGTACACTCCTTTAATTCTAGCACGCCAGAGGCAGAGATCCATCTGGATCTGTGAGTTCAAAGCCTCACTGGACTACATGAGATTGATTCAGTCTAGGAGAGAAACAGAGCCAGACAGTGATGGCACACACCTCTAATCCCAATACTTGGGAGTCACACACCTTTAATATCAGCAGTTGAGATTTTGTGCCTTTGCTACCAGTATTTGGGTAAGCCCAGCACTAGGAAAGAAGTGAAACGGCTGGATGGAGAAAGGCATCTAAGGTGTGAGGAGGAGACAGGAACTAGAGCCTTTAGGCTGAGGACTCAGAGGCTTTCAGTCAGAGGATTCATGGAGACAGGATCTTGCCTTCCATTTGGCCTGAGGATTTGGTAATGGTAAAAAGTTTCTCTAGTGGATTGTTCCTTTTTTTCTATGATCTTTCAGTATTTCCTTCAATATCTGGCTCCGGGTTTTTATTATAAGACCATTTAGGATCATGCAACAAATATTTGTAGCATGGATTTCTGTTTTATATATGTGCACATAAGAGAAAAATATGTATTTAAATATAAATGCATGTCAGAAATAGCTAAATAGAAGCAAAGAAAAAGGCTCACTGTATGATTGTCTATCTTGATTTTGAAAGTGTGAGCTAGCTTGCA
Organism: Peromyscus californicus insignis; assembly: GCF_007827085.1. Lineage (NCBI taxonomy): Eukaryota > Metazoa > Chordata > Mammalia > Rodentia > Cricetidae > Peromyscus > Peromyscus californicus. The sequence continues at coordinate 14,194,355 of NW_026294413.1, read as the reverse complement.
TGGACACCAGAACTACAGTTAAAGCAAAACTCACTGTAATTTGCATTATTCACAGAAATGTTTTGAACTTAAAGGCAGGTGATACATTGCACAGTTTTTAATAATGAGAAAATCCATATTAAAGTTAATCTGGGTATGTTGAGAATGTAGAGAACAAAATATACCAAGATTTTTAAGTATACACAGGAATGTGTTTTCTGGACAAGATGAAAGTTTTGTGGCAATGTGTAGAACTAATTGGTAAAATAGTCATAGCAACATTTATGTATGAAAAATAATTTGATAGTTAAGCCAGATGTAGGTCTCATGTTTATAGGCCTAGCACTGGGGAGGCTTAGGCAGGAGAAATCATTTGCATTGAAGACAGTCTGTCTTTCCTAGTGTGTTGCAGGTCTAAATCAAGACTTTGCTATAATAATAATAATAATAATGATAATAATAATAATATGAATGTAAATGAAATACAATAATTAGTTCATCCATGATGTCAGTGAATAGAGTTAAAGTAATTATTCATACTAATCCTTCTCAGAAGGTAAGATCCAAGTGATCTCATTTTATTTTCCAGTTCTATTTGCAAAATTTTCACAGCACTGAATAGTCAGACTTAAAAAACTGCAATCATGATTGAGACACCAGCAAAGGGAGACAAAAGGAGAGGGTACATAAAAGCCTGGGTGTCATTTAAACACTGATGTCATCAGGGGTGAATGTATCATTTTAGTGGCATTTCCTCCCTATTAAACATCCTCATTTTCAAAAACAGAAATCAACACTTCCAATCCATTCCATGTCTTCAGTTCTCTGATTAGGCTTCCTTTTTCTTCTTTTCAATTATTGATTTATTTTTTGAGATCACATCATGTCACTGTAGATGAATTTCTAAATGGTCTTATTAAATAAAAAACATGGAGATATATGAGTTATAGCCTGAGAGAGATCAGAGGAGTAGAAACAGCCACAGCTAACCTCACCTCACCAACTTCAGCTTCCAAATGTGAGATCCATGCTGTCTACCCATGTCTATATGCCTTACATTCTGCCATCTGATTTGTTCACTCTGCCCAGCTACATCACCTCCTCTTCCTGCCAAGCTCTGTCACTTCCTGTCTGTCTGTACAGACTTCCAGACCTCCATGGTTAACAAGTGTTGAAATTTAAGGCATGTGTCACTACACCTGGCTGTTTCCATTGTGGCCTTGAGCTCACAGAGATCCAGACAGATCTCTGCCTGCCAAGTGATAGAATCAAAGGCATCTGCTAACTTTGCATGACTTTTGTGTTTACTTACAATGGCTTGGTTTTTTCTCTGATCTCCAGGTAAGCTTTATTTATTAAAGCACAAATAAAATATCACCACACTTCCCTTTTTTGTCTAATAGTGCTGTGGGATTTCATTCTGTATGCTGCGAATATCTGTTGCTCTGATTTGCTGATAAATAAAATGCTGATTGGCCAGTAGCCAGGTGGAAAGTATAGGCAGGGCAAGCAGAAAAGGAGAATTCTGGGAATAGAAAGGCTGAGTCAGGAGTCACCAGCCAGACACAGAGGAAGCAAGATGTCAAGGCAGAACTGAGAAAAGGTACCAAGCCACATGGCTAAACATAGAGAAGAATTATAGGTTAATTTAAGTACAAGAGATAGTCAGTAATAAGCTTGAGCTAATGGCCAAGCAGTTATAATTAATATAAGCCTCTGTGTGTTTGCTTGGGGGACATGAGTGGGAGAGATTTGTCCTGACTACTGGCCGACCGGGACACAAGAAAACTTCTAAAACTACATGTCAGTTTTCCCTTTAATTCCTCCTGAATAGTCTCATATATTCCCCCTTGTTCTATTTCAAATTAGTGGATTCTTTTCCCATTCACTCATGTTACACAATTTAATATCTTTAATGTTCATAATTTCTGAGCAAGATATTTCAGGGTCCAGACCTATCTCACAAACTGTATAATCCTTTCAGTTGCAAAGTATTTAGTCTTTTACACTAACACTACAATTTATCTCACAGATCATACAAAAAAACTATTGGGAATAGAGATATTGGATCCTAATACCTTCTAAAGTGTTCTCAAAGAATAGAATAAATTTAGAGCATGAAATATGGTCATCTAAAAGTTGTAACTTTTAGACCTGGGTTTCATTACCAGCACCCATATGGGAGCTTACAACAGTCTGAAGATCTGGCACCCTCATTTGACTCCCCAGAGCACCAGGCACAAATATGGTATACATTTACACAGGCAGGGAGAACACTCATACACATGAGAGAAAATAAATAAATCATGCGTTTTTTTAGACAAATTAAATGGAAAACTGTTTTAAAGTACTGTCAGCTCTTACTATTACAAAGCTGATAAAAATATGATGAATCCTACAATTAATAAACTTTTTCACTTCCCATTGATGAAAAAAAAAGTTGTAACTTTTACATAGTAAATTTTATAGAAATAATCCTTCCTGTATATAAATAGTGAACAAGAAATTACTTAATGTACAGTATTTTTTATTCTATAGTTATTTGAAAATAGAGTTGAAGCTGATATAACTATTTACTGATAAAATTTTCTGCTGAAACTCTTCTATCTCCCTAATACTTAGAAATTGGCATCATAATCATGGACATACTTATCAATACTATTTTAAGTTTTAGGATAAGAACAATAAATAAGTATCCTTTAATTTTCCTTTGTTTTTTTATCTGAACAGGTATTTCAAAATCACTGATTTTTTTTTATTTTACAGGTTTTAAAGGTATTTCATCTCATAGAACTAAAATGTACTATGAGAACAATATTGATGTTCTCTGGAAATTATTCATTAAGCAATTTTCTATTGTAGTGAAAAAAAAATATGAAACAGAAGAGTTGCCATAATTTTTTAAAGATCTTCTTATAGAATCCCAAACTTTGCTTCATAACACATTCTGTATAGATTATTTATTACTTCATTTTTTGTTTGCTTAGAAAGTAGATTGTTGTTCCATTTTCATATATATATATATATATATATATATATATATATATATATATATATATATATAAAATCTTGCTTGCATTGATCCTTTACCCTTTCCCTAGTAGACCTCCTCCTTGTTTGTCCTTTCTCCCCCAATTCTCCTTTTTCCAATTAAATTACAGATGTATCCCAGACACCTCAGGTTCCTCCAATCATTCCTTTCCCTCTTTGGAAGGATTCACTGAGCTCTGCCCAATGTTTTTTTGTGGAACTCTGCTACCATCAGTGGGTGGATGAAGTCTCTCTGGTCACTTTGATGAGAATTCTGTCTGATAGGCTCCAGTCCTAGAAGACTGCAGGCAGTACAAACTGTAAGTTGGGGATGTTATGGCTGGATTGGTGTCAATCCCACCCCTTGGTGCCTTGCCTGGTTAAAGAAGATGGCCTATTCATGCTCCATATGCCCCATTACTAGGAGTCTTTGCTAGGGGTACTCTGGCAGAGTATATGAAGTTTCCATTGCAATAGGTTTCCAACACACCCTGGTGCTTCCCAGTTCCAGTCGTTTTTCCCAGTATTTACTCCCTTCCCCACCAGTTGGTCCCTCTTTTTCCCAACCCCACCTCCTCCCAGTCTGCTAGTGAAATTTATTCTATTTCTCCTCTCCCAGAAGATATGAGTCCCTCTTAAGCCCTCTTTGTTACTTAGCCTCTCTGGGTCTGTGGACTATAGTATGATTACTTTTTTCCTTTAAGCTAACATCCACTTTTAAGTGAGCACATACCTGTAGCTGGAAGTTTTTTCAGGTCCTACCCAGCCCTGCAGTCCCACAGTCCACTTATAAAATAATCACTCAGAGGCCTATGTTAATTACAAACTGCATGGCCAATGGCTTAAGTTTCTTGGTAGCTAGCTCTATCATCTTACATTAACCCATTTCTATTATTCTATGTTTTGCCACATGATTGTGGTGTTACCAGTCTGCTCGCATGTTGCTCCTTGCTTGGCAGGCTGGTGTCTCCTCTGTCTCTGCCTTTCTTCTTCCTGTCTCTCTCGTGGATTTTCTGCCTGGTTATAACCTGACTCGCCATAGGCCAGAGCAGCTTCTTTATTAACCAATCATAGCAATACATATTCACAGCACACAGAAAGACATCCCAGAACACATACCATATTTATGTTTCTGGGTATGGGTTATCTCACTCAGGTGGGTTTTTTTCAAGTTCCATCCATTTGCTTCCATCAATTTCATGATGTCATTATTTTAACAGCTGAGTAATACTCCATTGTGTAAATGGGCCAAATTTTCTTTATCCGTTCTTTGGTTGAGGGACATGTAGGTTGTTTCTAGTTTTTGACTCTTTTGAATAAAGTTGCTATGGAAATAGTTGAGGTAGTGTGCTTGTGATAAGATGGGATGTCTTTTAGGTATATGCCCAAGAGAGGTTTAGCTGGGTCTTGAGGTACTTTCTGAGAAACCACCATATTGGTTGACAGAATGGCTGTAGAAGTTTGCACTCCCACCAGCAGTGGAGGAGTGTCCCCCTTGCTCCACACCCTCTCCAACATAAGCTGTCATTTGTGCTTGAGATCTTAGCCATTCTGATGGATGTAAAGTCATTTTGACTTTTGCTTCACAGATGGCTTAGGATGTCAAATATTAAGTATTTCTCAAACATTTGAGATTCTTTTGTTGAGAATTCTCTGTTTAGATCTGTACTACATTTTTAATTGGATTATTTACATTTTGGATGTCTAGTTTCTGGAGTTCTTTATTTATTTTTGGTATTAGCCCTCTGTCAAATGTGGAGTTGATGAAAATATTTTTCCATTCTGTTAGCCAGTTTTTGTTCTATTAGTGGTGCATTACAAAGCTTTTCAGTTCCACAAGGTTTCATTTATTAATTGTTGATCTCAGTGTCTGTGCTACTGGTGTTCTATTCAGGAAACTGTCCCCTTTGACAATGTGTTCAAGGCTATTTACCACTTTCTCTTCTATAGGGTTCAGTTTATCTAGTTTTATGTTCAGGTCTTTTATTGATTTGGACTTGAATTTATGCAGGGTGATTGATATGGATTTATTTGCAGTCTTCTACAGGTTGCCATACAGTAGACCAGCCCCTTTGCTGAAGATGCTTTCTTTTATCCATTGTATATTTCTGCCTTCTTTATCAAAACTTAAGTGTTCCTAATATGTGGATTTATGGCTGAGTCTGATTCCATTGACCAATGTGTCTGCTTTTAGGATAATACCATGTGGTTTTTATTACTACAGTTTTGTAGTACTGCTAAATCAGAGATTGTGATAACTCTGGAAGCTCTTTTATTGTATAGGATTGTTTTAGCTATACTGTTTTTTGTTTGTTTTTTGTTTTTCCATACTGGCCCACAAAATCGATTGACCTGGACCCAGGGAGCTCACAGAGATCAAGGAGCCTGTAGGGGTATGAACTATGTGTAGCTAGAGTTTTCCTGCCTGGCCCACAGTCAGAACAAATCTCTATCACCTGCCAGTCCCACAGCTGCTCAGACCCGACCAAGTAAACACAGAGACTTATATTGGTTACAAACTGTATGGCCATGGCAGGCTTCTTGCTAACTGTTCTTACAGCTTAAATTAATCCATTTCCATTCATCTATACCTTGCCACATGGCTCGTGGCTTACCGGCATCTTCACATGCTGTTTGTCATTGTGGCGCCTAGCAGTGTCTCTCTCACTCAGCCTTCCACTTCCCAGCTTTATTCTCCTCCTTGTCCCACCTATACTTCCTGCCTAGCCAATGGCCAATCAGTGTTTTATTTATTGACCAATCAGCAACACATTTGCCATACAGAACATCCCACAGCAACTATGTCCTATGCATATAGGTTATTGCAGGGTGGCTTGGTGTTCTTGTGGGATTCCTGACTGTGAGTGGAGTGGTCATGGTTCTTTTGCTTACTTATTGGACCTTTTCCCCTATTGGGTGCCTTGTTCAGCCTTGATATGATGGTATGTACCTGTTCTTACTGTAGCATATTATGACATGCTTGATTGATGTCCCTGGGAGGCCTGCTATCTTCTGAGGAGACATGGCTGGGCTGTGGGTCTGGGGAAGAGTGTAGTTGGAGGGAGACTGGAAAGAAGGGAGGGAAGGGAAACTGTGGTCAGCATGAGAATAAAAATATTTTCACATGTATTATCTAATATTCTTTTTATTCTATTCTTTTTTTAGGTCCTCCTTTTCCTCTTTTTATTTTAAAATTTCACATTCACAGCATATATACACAGCCCCTGTGCGTATATATATAAATTAAACTAACCTTCTTGAAGAAGCCCTGTAAAGTTATTTAACCAACAAATGTCAAAATGTCAGTTTTTTCTTGTATTTACAAGCCTATGATTTCTTTATGTTACCAATAATTTAGCTTCCATTAGATCCAAAATACTCTAGGCCAAAGATCAACTATTAGACCAAAGCATGTGTATTATCATCTCAATGATGCCTGGCAAATCAAATAGCAAAGGTGAATTTTTGAGTAATGTTGATAATGATATCTGGGGCCTCTTGAATTTACTCTAAAGCTTAAGTGAACATAAAAAAACCTAAAAATACATATTTCCTTTCTATCTGAGAAGAAATGCACAGGATAAAAATAATATGAGATATTCAGACATATACGTTTTGATATTACTACTATTAAAGCTAGTTCTAACTATTCCAAAATTGTGGTTTTCCCAAATATATCTGCTTCTTTGTAAGTATAGAACAAAAGTTACAATATTACAATGAGCAAATGAAACACTGACAGGTGCTAAAATTGGAGATCATTTCCATCTCTAATTTAAAAATTTTTAAATTTAATAAAAAATTTCTTCAAAGCACTGTTACATCTAGATATATAATGCCAACTTTTTTTCATTGAGAACATGGCGGGATGCTATAAATGTTGGCACATTGTATAAAATCTGGTGCCTTCAAAAGAATAAACTTTTTCCTGTAGTTTGTATTTGTCCCTTAAAAGTTTAGAGGTTAGTACACACACCACATTAAACTTGGGGAGATGTACCCCCCCTTTGCACCTTCAAACTTTGTTTATTTTCTTTTTGTTACTATAGCATAACCACAATATTTTTCCATTCCTTTTTCTTCTTTCATACCCTTCCATGTACCCATTCTTGATCTCTTTCAAATTTGAGGACTGTTTTTTCATTAATCATAATTGTATGCAACTATATATAAACATATATTTTTCTAAGTATAATCCCCACAGTCTTTATAATAATTTCAGGACTTATCATTTGGTGCTGGATAATCAATTGGTGTGCTCTTCCTTGTGTACCTACTCTCAACACTCCTTCCTTGCCTGTAGTTTTGTGTGGGGTTGAGGCCTCCAAGCCTTCCCTTATCCACATTAGATATGCTGTCTTTATCAGCTTACATTTAGGCAGTCATATTGGTGAGATTTATCAGTGCAGCTTCTGATACCTAGGAGACACAAACTTCCAAATCTTCCAGCTCTTACAATCCTTCATCCCCATCTTCTACAGTGTTCCTTGGGCCTTAGATGCATGTGTGTTTGGGAGGTGTTTCCATTAGGACTTTGCTCTATAACTCTGCAGTTTAATTGGTATGATTTTCTGGAGTAATCTCTGCTTGATGCAAATGAAGTTTCCATGATGAAGGGTGAAGACAACATTTATCTGTGCCTTAGATGGTTTTAAAGGTCATGCTGGTTTAGGGAAGCTAGGGTTGTGGGTTTTCCTTCAATATCAATGGCTTCACAAAACTGAATAGCTAGCTATGTTTCCAGGATCTGGCATGGTTACCCTCTTGATGAACAAATCTTAAGTCCATTTGGAGAATTCTTAGACAATAAAGAGGTACACTCCCCTTAGGGTTACCATGCCATGCTTGCTGTGATGTGTTTCATGGGCATCATAGCTGGGTAGGACCCTTGTTTGGAAGCTTGCATGGTGCCTTCTGTAGCATGACAGAAAGTGCTAAGACAGTAGACATTCGGATCAGTTCCAGCTCAGGGGTCTCTGGGCCCTGTTTATGAAGTCCAGGTGTCCTGAGCAACAGGGACCTAACTTGACGTGGGTATTTTAAAGAGTGGATTGGACAGTGAGGGTTCCAACTCTACTAGCACAGCAGTGCCCAGGAAGTCAGTTGTATGACATAAGTAAACAACTGATAAAATGTTGAGCTCAGGGTGAATGTTGTCGCTCTCATCCAACTCTTCATTTGTCTTCCTCTTGTCCTTTTTTCAATGTAACCATTTTTGTTTCCCTTTATCCAAGACTTTCCAAATTTGCCTTCTCTCCCTCTACAATTTTTTCTTTCCCTTCATTCTTCTACCATGAAGTGAACCAGTAAGGATACATCCCCAGGCATACCTGCAGTCCCAGGATTTCCATCTGCCAGAGCAGTACACCAAGTGAAGTTTTATCCTCAATAAGTTTACCAGTTTGTGAGGTTTTTGTCACTGTTCAGCAAAACATAGTAACATAGTGGGTTTAGTTTTATATTCATTAAAGCATAGGAAATTCACTACTGTTTTTGTATATGCTATAAATGATCAATTACTATTGAAAAAAATTACCCTTTGATTTTCAATATGTATGAAATTGTTACCATCATGGACTATCTCTTTGATTGTTTCACATTATTATTAATTGTAATGCATTTTAGCCATATTCACATACTAACTCCCTCCCTCTCCTGATGGATCACTACAGGAACTATTATCTATAGTTTGTCATCATTGATTATGTTTCCAATGTTTAATTCTATTTTTATTTAGATTTATTGGGTATGCTGATTTTAAATATATTTCTATACCAAATGTATGTCTGCTGAACAGGGAAGTCAAAAGAACTCATTGGATCCCCTGGACTAGTGTTATGGATGGGAGTACACCCCATATGGGTGGTAGGAATTGAACCCAGAGTTTCTGCTAGCACAACAAATTCTCCTAATCAGTGAGCCATCCTTCAGGGCCAATATTTCCGATTCTTATTATAAATAGTTTACAAGGTTTCCAACTTCATATTTTCTAGCAATATATTTAAATCAACAATTAAATTTTCATATAAATAAGAATTTTCTAGTCGACCTTTGGCACATACTTAACATACTAATTATTTAGAAATAAGATTTATATCAATCAGCTTCTATAGTTCTTACTATTTCATACAGCATTTAAATGTTTGTTTTGTTGTAATACTACAACCTAATTGCATCTTACTTGGAAACTATGACAAATACTTTAAAAATAGAGAAAGGAACCAAGTATATAATAAAGCAAAGCAAATAGCATAAATATTTTCAATTCATTAAACAATTCAGGTAATATAATGTTATTGACAGAACCAAATGTGTGTCCTTGTGGCTTACTATATCACGCAGAAGGTAGACAATGTTTTACACACTCACTTTAAAAAAACCCAAAATATGTAATGACAGCCAGGCAGTGGTGGTGCACGCCTTTAATTCCAGCACTTGGGAGGCAGAGGCAGGCAGCTCTCTGTGAGTTCAAGGCCAGCCTGGGCTACAGAGTGAGATCCAGGAAAGGCACAAAGCTACACAGAGAAACCCTGTCTCAAAAAACCAAAAAAAAAAAAAAATGTAATGACAATATAATTACCATATTAAAAATGAGATAGTCTGTTATTATGAAATTGAACTAAATATAAATGAATACATTCCCTAATTTCAAAAACAGTGACATTTAAATGTAAACCTGAACCTACCTTATCCCAATTCCCATGAATTTAACTGATTTGGAGTCAGTAATCAGGTTTGGTAGGGAAGATATTAAAGGAAAACTCTAAAGTTGGTTAGATTTTATTACAATAAAGTTTAGGGAAATAAAATGTTTTAATTGGGTGAGTTAATGTTCCAATGAAGGGTAGTCAAGACCGGAAAGATATAAAAACCACATTATAACTGTGATCAATAAACCAGACAAGCCTTTTGTTTACAGGAGCAATTACACTAGGGCAGAAAGAATTCAGAAGTTACTTTAGGAAATTACAACCTCTCTTTCTGGTCAGACGTAACTGTTAAAAGGAATGGTGTCGTCTCATTATGTTATAAAATGAATAAAGCAGTGCAGTCAACTGTCAACTTTGTTTCCCAGTTCATTTATTGAATATGTATAAATATACTACTTAAGAAAAACATAAAATTAATACTTATAGTTTCCTATGCATTTTAAAAACAGTGAGAGAAAATTCTAAGGTAATTACATATGAGATTTTATCCAAAAATTGAATATATGTTATACTGTGTAGATTATACTCCCCAAGACAGAATTCTGCTCAAACCGGTGAACTGAGATAAAGTATTGGACTGAATAATCTCAGCAAATATTTTATTCAGGTTTCAGCGTGTTGCTTCTTACTTGGTGTCTGAAATAATTATCATTTCTTTTTTTCTATTCTATGAGATGTTAAATCATGTAGAAATTTGATTTCATCTTTTTGTCACATTTTGCTGTTTTTGCTAGAAAAGCAGATTTTTTTCTTTGCCAAAACTTGTCTAACAGAAAATGATTTGTTAAAGTAGATGCACAAGTTAAAACTTTTGTGTTTATCTAATGGTTTTGCTACTTGATGGTAGTTCTTGATATGGTTAGGTATGATTTACTTTTCTGAAGAGATAAAATGATGTAACTTACAAAAACTAATTAAGAAGAGTTACTCAAATGTGTATGTGAAAAATGTATCAAAATGTGATTTAAATAGTCAAAATTGATTGATTTCCCCAAACAATATCAAATCCGCAGAAAGGAAATTGTTTTTTATTAGAATGTATTAAAATATCCTGGCACATAGAAGAAAGAAACTGGGTATGAGGGGTTTTCCCCAGTACTTTGAAAGGGCACTGACAGTGTCCGTTGCTATCAATCAGCCACATTACATACTGTTTCCAATTTCTCGTGCAAGCCTGATAATAACAGCTGTTTTCTGCCTATGGCTCCATTGAATGACAAAGATCCTAATTCGTCAGGCTGATCAGAGCATGCAAATCAAAACATGTGTTTACTTATTTGCTTGACGACTTATGATTCATAATGTAAAATAAGCATTCTGAGTTTACATGCAAAACAATGGATTGTGGTTTTAAACCAAAATGTTTTTCATCAAAGTGCAAAGCAGGGGTCTTATAAGAAAGTGACAATATTTTAACCATTGTTCTTTTCCTGTGCTTTAGAAATGTTTTAGGAGACAGAATCACCTCTATTTATAGACCAAATATACTATAGAAATGTATCCTGAAATCCCTCAAAGAGACTTTATGTGTGAATCTCCCTATTTCACCGTATGGATGTTTGCTCCCAAGATGAACAGTTCTCAAGAAGGTGACTCCACATATGCAGAGGAGGTCCCACGGACGTGCCCTAACTGTTGGTCCAGAGTTCTCATGAACTCAGGTCAACTGTCTCTGTGGGTTCCCTCTCATGACTCCCCTGGCTCATACAATCTCTTCCCTTTCTTCAGTGAGACTCCTAGAGCTCAGCCCAGTGCTTGACTGTGGATCTTCGCATCTGCTCAGTCAGTCACTAGATGAAGGCTCTCTGATAACAATTAGGGTAGTCACCAATCTGATTACATTAGATAACCAGTTCAGGCACTCTGTCCATTCTTTCTAGGAGTCTTAGCTAGGGGCATCCTTGTGGACTCCTGGAGGTTTCCTTGGTGCCAGGTTTCTCCCTAACCCCAAAATAGCCCTGACCTAGGCCCTCTGCATGAGTGGGACAGTTGTGTAGCTTGGCCTCTTTGTAAACCTCCTAGAAGTGAAATCAGGACCTGTATAAGACATGGACCCTAAGAGAAATCCTACTGCTACTATTCCATTAACTATTCTGTTTAAGGAAAACAACAATAAAATTACTCATGATGCCTTGTTATAACCACAGATCGGAGCATCACTCAACCTTCATCAGAGAAACCTCTTCTTACAGTAAATGACACTAACATAGAAAAACACGATTGGATGGTGTGCAAAGATTGAGAGACATTGGAGTACTCAGCTTATTTTTATGTACATATGTGTGTCTCTCTGTGTGTGTGTGTACATGTCTATACCCATACAATCCAGAAGAGGGTGTTTCATACCCTGGTTCTGGAGATATAGATGGTTTGAGCTGCTTGGACAGAGTGACAGCAACCAATGATGACTTCCATTAGATCAGGAAGCATTTTTTTTTTTTTTTTAAATTTTTTTTTTTTTTTGGTTTTTCGAGACAGGGTTTCTCTGTGTAGCTTTGCGCCTTTCCTGGAACTCGCTTTGGAGACCAGGCTGGCCTTGAACTCACAGATATCCGCCTGCCTCTGCCTCCCGAGTGCTGGGATTAAAGGCGTGCGCCACCACCGCCCGGCTAGGAAGCATTTTTAACACAAAGGCCATTAATGTACTCACTCCAATGAAATCATTTGAACACTATGCTCTTAAATGATAAAGCATTAATTTAGTATTGGGGAGATAACTCTGTTGGTAATAACACTTGCACTGCAAGAATGAACAGTTGAATTTCAAATGCCCAGCATGTATTAAAACAAATCAGGTATATCTCTGTATTCCTGAAAACCCAGGATCTTTGGGAGAGCGAAAATGCAGATCACATAGTAGACAAGAAAACCTTGTTCATCCAATATAGCCAAAGAACAAAACAAAAAACAGCAACAAAAAACAAAACAAAACAAATAAACAAAAAACACACAATGACAAGTACATGAACTCAAGGCAAAAAGACACTGAGTAATAGATGAAGAAACCCAATATCATGCTCTGGACTTGACATTTGTATCATGCCCACACGTTCATTTGTTTGAATCACATAATTACACCACACTCCAAATGCACCCCGGGAACACACCTAAAGTTTTATTTAACTATGAGTTTAAACAGTTCCTTTATTTTCCCAGAAGTGAAATAATTTTAATTGTAGAAAAACTTGATTCCTAAAATGAAATATGATCTCTTTAAAATGCCAGCTCCGTTTAGAAAATCACCTGCAAACCATATATTTGTTTTAAGAAGTTTTCTGCATTAATCTATTCATTATTGTCATTACAAAAAGTCATTCTGATTAAAATTAAAAAAGTGATTGACATCTTGTTGCTGGACAATGTTAAGAAAACAAATACAAAACATGAACATTAGATAGCTATTGCACTCTGAAACAATATCTAAGTTGTTTTAAAGCAGTTTACTACATTGGTTAAATCTCTGGTGAAATCTGCATATCTATTTTTAAAAAGCTTTTAGAAGTATATAATGAATTTGAAAAACATTTGAAATTTTCATATCCCAAGATGAGCTAAAGAAACAGAATAAATGAATTAATGAAAACAGTCAATGAAGTTTAGATTTGAGACAATTCTTCTGGTTAACATATTCTTTTATATATCAGAGTAGTCAGATTCATTTTGTCATATGTTTTCAACAACTACTATGGAAGAGAAATTATTCTAATCCATTTCAGACACACTCACTTTCATTCCAATCTTTAAGTACCCCTGAATTCTTATTCTTGTGGCAGCCTTGTTAACTGTGAGTAGACAGGTCTATGTTCTGTATGAATTTATCTCTGTTTTCTACACTGTGAAGATGAATGAAAATATTTAGTTCAGTGAAAAGGAAACACACAGTGAACATATTATTGGTGGTCTTGTACTTTTTAAGCCTTAGATCATCTATTCTATTTTGTATGTTTAATTTATTTATTTATATATGTATGTGTGTATGTGTGTGCATGTGGTATAAATATACCTATGTGTAGAAGTCAGAGAACAGGTCTCAAAAGTCTGCTCTCTCCATTTTTATGTGAGAGCAGGAGATAAAACTCAATATATCAGGTCCCCATTCACTTTTTGTAAAATAATGCTTTCATTAATTCTTTGATAATTGTAGCACAAATTGTTAGAAGGTCTTATTAATAACAACAAGCCCAGGAGCTAGGTATTGGGGTAAATTTTGAAAGATCAGAGAGACAGAACCAGCCACAGCTCACCTCACCTCGCCAATTTCTCAGCTGAACCTGTTTCCTCAGACTGGAAGCCTCTGAGTTCTCATCCAAATGGATCTCAGCTGAACTGCTGCTCAGAAGCCTAAAAGCTTAACCAGCCTAGTTCCTGGTCCTCACCCATTATATACCTTTCTGCTTCCTGCCATCACTTCCTGGGATTAAAGGCGTGTGTAACCCTGCCTGGCTGTTTCCAGTGTGGCTTTGAAGTCACAGAGATCCAGATGGCTCTCTGCCTTCAGAATGCTAGGATTAAAGGTGTGTGTGCAACCATTTTCTGACCTCTTTGTCTATCTAGAGGCTGTTCTGTTCTATGACCCCAGATAAGTTTATTAGGATGAACAATATTTTGGGGAACACAATACCACCACAGATAATATCACAGAATATGTTTTGATCACTACCCTCCAATTCTTACCAGTTATAGCCCCACATATCTACTTGTCTTCTCTCTTTTTTAATTAGTTAGTAAATTTTAAAATGTGTTTTTAATTGAAACAGAAATAGATGACTTTAATACTTCTTCCTTCTTCCAATCCATTACTTCAAAGCTACCCAACTTTCAACCATTGCCATTCACTCCCTACTCTGTTAACACCTAATTTTTGTTTGTCATTGTGATGTGTATATACACATATACATGTGGATATGCACAAGTATATAGTTTCATGGGCACACACAGGCACACATACACAGACACACACACACATGTGTGTCTGTGTGTGTGTGCATATATAAAGCCTGTTGAGTTCATTTTTGTTGCTTGTGTGTATGTGGCCTTAGGGATGACCATTATGTACTGGACAACCGATAAAGAGTCTCATCCCTTGAAGAAGGTAACTCTTCTTTCTCAGCAGTCATTAGCTGCCAATAGCTCTTTGTCAGGATGGAGAAAAACTCGATGCAATCTCATTGAAATCCCATTCCTTTCTAATGCAGTGCTCAAGGTTAGCTGAAGCAATTAGGTAAGAGAAAGACATTGATGGGATGTAATAGGACAGGAAGCCAAATTAGTCCTATCTGCAGATGATGTGTTATTGTACATGAGAATCCTCAAAATACCAGAAAATGCTAGACATCAACAATTTTCTCAAAGTGTGAGAATACACAATCAACTTTCAAAAGCAGAAGCCTTTCTATACACCACCAACAAACACACTAAGAAAGAGATAATGGACACATTCCCCCTTCAAATAGCATCAATGACAATAAAATGTTTTCAAATAAACCTAAACAAGGTGGTGAAAGACTTCTAGAACAAGAACAACAACAACAACAAAAAAAAAAAACCCTCAAAATATCTGAAGGGATTGGGAAAGACAAAAGTGAAAGACATCTTATCTTCATGAATTAGTATAATTAATATTATGAAAATGACTGATTTACCAAAAGCAATTTTTAGATTCAATATTCTCAATCAAAATACCCATAATATTAAGAGATTAAAAAACCCAAATTCTAAAATTAATATGAATCAGAAAATCCATGAATAGTCAGCAATCTCTTAAAGCCCAGCAAAAATCCTCAAGTTCAATGCATAGTGCATGCATTGTAGAATACTTGACCTAAGAGAGGTAACACCCTTTAAGAGAATTGATTCTCCCTCACTCAAGCAACCAAATATCAATAGCTCCTCTGTTAGGGGTAGGACTTAGTGCCAATCTCCTAGGATCCATACCAGTATTCTTTACTGCCTTGAGGTTATATGTCTTCTACATGCAGTCACAATCATTGTCAGTCCATATTTACACATGCCAAACTGTGTCCCCATTACACTAAGTGGGTGTAATGGAAAACCAAAATAGAATAGATGATCTGTGGCTTAAATAATATGGACACATCCAAAATACTTGTACCATATATTGTTTCTTTTCCTTTTTCACTCCACTCTACTGAAAACTATTATGTTCAGTCTAGAGAAATGCAAGTGCATTGCTGATTGTTAAGGAAGTTTCCAAATAATGTCTAATTATGAGGTTCTCACAGCTCATTGTGATGACATTGAGGTTATTCCCTGTTGCTGTGAGAACAGAATGCTGTGTGTGGAGGCTGTCTTCCTCCAATACAGGCCAAACTCATCAAAGGAAGGAAAGAAGGCAAATGTTCCCCTTTTTTCCATAATGATTGCTATCTAGGGGTGGGATGCAGATGTCATTTAGCAGTAAGCACCCCACATTCTGTTATTCCCTGCATGGTCAGTTAAAAAAATGAAAGAAATACTTTTTAATATATTGACATTAATAGAAAATTATTTTGTATTTTGTTTCTGATTTATTTCACACAATTATTAAGAAAAATATCTATTCCTTAGTCTTAATTTTTTTTACCACAATATGCCTCTTTCTATTGTGATGATAATCTCTCCAGTTTTAAGATTTTAGTGTAATGAGTGGAAAGAGAAAAATAAAGCTACTTATATTTTTAATTCATATATTTTTTAATACTAATTGTGAAGTGGTTAAAAAAAGAAACATGATAACTGGTTTTTATTTTATTTTTATAATGTAATCAAATGGTGTAAGATTTATATCTTCTCAAGAGTACGTGTTTATTTAGTTTGAACCCTTTTGAAAATCCATATTTTTCAGTAGATGATTTTATTAATATATAAGGTATCTAATGCATTAACTTTTGATCCCATATATTCAAATGTTCCTTGTCTATATATTTGTTCCTTTTAAATAAGACTAAAAAATTCTGGGGAGTGTTGAAGAAAATATTGATATTGAATATAGAATCAATAGAGAAATATTAACATTAGTATTTCAAAAATACAAATATATTTGGAAATATTATTAAAACTGTTAGTTGGAATTCCAAATTAATTTTTGTGTGATGAGCTTCTCACAGAATAAATGCTAGTCCTTATACTCTGTACCTCCACAGATGGTGCTTTTGGTTTTATAGCCCTAATGCATTATTTTAAATCTCATATATTTGTAGTCCTCTATAAATATATTGCTAAAGGCCAATAGTCTTCCTATTAGCCTTCTACAGGCTAATACAATATGTGAACTAGTTTTATGAAAAAGTAAACATGGCTTCTCTTTGGAGCAAAAGGGACAACTATTACTTTCATTCTGGACATGCACTGCATTGTTAATTTTTTAAGGAAATGCCTCAATAACATCTAATGATGAAATAATCTCAGCTCCTTCCAATGATGCTCTTTCCTGGTGCTCTTTAAACAAGCTGGCATGTATGTCGAGGCTGTCTCCTTCTAATGCAGACTCATGAGAGCAAAGGAGGCAGATACTAATAATATTCATTAACGTCTCACTCATTCACTTATGACAAGTACATTTATCAGACTGCTATTTTAGCTTGTATCTGAGTTTTATAATATCTTACACATAAGTCTAATTATGGAAAAGGTAGAGATATGAGCCATGAAAATGCAACACAATTTTCTGTCATAACCAAAGAGAGGAAGCACTGAAAGGTCTTGAAGTTATTCATTTTCTTGGTTTTTAAGAGTTGAAGAATGTTACAAGAGTTCTTGAGATCAAATCTCATGGTACACTGAGGGCATGCTTTAGTATTTTTTTATTTATTTATAATACAACAATCACTAGTATTGTGAGAAGAAGGTCAATATATAAATTACTGACTTAATATATTATACAGCAATGGGTCAGAGAATTCAGTTGTGATGGTTAATCTTGTGACAACTTCACTGTTTATGAAAATCTCGCAAAAAAAATGAACACACTATGGTTATCTGCCTGTTATAGGGTTTTTATGCAGATGTCTATTGGAGACTGAGTTGCCCAGTTACCAAGTAAATAGCTGGGGACACTCATAATGCCAAGGAGACAAACACGTTCATATGCTGTTTTCACTCCTGGGTCAGGGACACTTTTTCTTTCATTCCCTTGAATGTCACACCCAAAGCCCTCCAACTTTTGCTCTCTGTGACGTAGACTATTGACATTTTTACAATGTGGTTACCAGGTTTTTCACTGCCTATGAACTGAAACCTTTGTCCTTGGCACTGTTAGCTTTCCTAGGTGCCATGTTTTGCTGTTGAGTGATACATACTGCTACCATCCTAAGTTATCAGCCTGTACAGCTCTTCTTAGTTTCATAACTGCATTGGTCATTTTGTCTCATAAATCACATTTCATTGTCTGTCCATAACCCATCATCTCTGTCTGTTTGTCTATCTGTCTGTCTACCTATCTATCTATCTAGCATATATCTGTTTAACTTCATCAATATTAAATCTCGATCCATCCATTTATCCAACCTGTTTTGATTTGTCTAAGAAAAATTCTGGCTAATAAAATGTGAAGACTAAAGAGAAAAACAAAAGAGGCATTTTGGTGACTGCATTTCTGGATGTGATATTAAGTAATTTGTATTTATATTGAGAGTGAGAAAACAAGGTTGATATGCTCAAGTATAAAAATCCTAAGCAGGAGTTAGAGAGCACTTGCTGCTCTTGCAGAGGATATGAATTTGGGCTCTGGAACTTTTTTCTCTGGTAGATTCATACCTATGGATAGCACCAGTTCAGAAGGATGAGATATGTAGACTGAATGAAGCTGGTGCACATACAAAAATAAATATCTCCTAAAATAGAACCTTTTAAATGTTTATTTGAAAGTTGTTCTCTACTTTCAATGCTATCATTGATGTACTGAATTCAGGTAAGTTGTAAAAGTGAGGCATTTCATTGACAGGGTCTAGAGATGTCATTGAATCAAATGGTTAGTCAATGTTAGTGAGGAGGAAAAGAAAAACAGAAAGACCCAAGACTCTCCAGCAGATTCAACTTATTAAAAATATCTAGGTATCATTCAATTTCCCACAAAAAAGAACCAAATCAGAAGCTGTTCTTTCAACAGAGAAATTTGAGGGCTTTGTGGATGTTTGCAAATTAACGAAGAGCTGACAATTCAATCTGAGTGAGTGGTAAAAGAAATTTTAGACAAAATGTTTTCTTTCATATTTTAGGATTTTCATCTAGTTTCATTTATATACACATCCATCTAATTGTTTCATAAACTTTCTGGTGTAAAAGATAAAATTGAAAATATATACCTTTGATTTTATATTCCTTTTTTCTTTAAAAGTTTGTTTGTTTTTACATACCAACCACAGTTCCCCTCTCTTCCCTCATCTCACTTTCTCCCATCCCACTCCCTATCTGTGCCTCAGAGAGTGTGAGGCCTCCCATGGGAGTTAACAAAATCTGGCATATCAAGTTGAGGCAGGATCAAGCCCCTTCCCCCTGCATCAAGACTGAGCAAGTCCATTCCCACCATAGGGAATGAGCTGTTTATTTACTAGTAGGCTTTATTATTATGGAGCAGTTTTTTACTCATATCACAATTGAGATGAATTTTCCTATGATCTTCTTTTTCACACACTAGTGTAAGCTTTCCCATTTATGAACATCTATAAGAATAGACCATTTGTTACTTAAAAAACTTTAATTTCTTGAGAAATTCATATAGTAGTACAGGATTACATCATTTCTACTCACCCTCTCCTCCCACTAACTCTTCCTACATACCCTTGTCAATTTCAAATTTGTGACCTTTTCGTCTATAATTATTATTGTTATATACATATTTATAGATAATACATTATATTCTACTTGGAATTATTATATTCTACTACTTCAGATTTGGCATTGTATGTTACTCCTCCACTGAACATCACAGAGGAGGGACGGAACAGGTTGGAAAAGCTAGAAGAATGTCTTTTGGAAGGCAGTGTCTTCTCTATTTTTTTTTGTAGTTTATTTATTTATTTATTTATTTTTTTAATTTATTTTGCAATACAATTCAGTTCTACATATCAGATTCCCTTGTTCTCCCCCCTCCCGTACCCCTCACCTTCCCCCCAACCCCCCCCCATTCCCATCTCCTCCAGGGTAAAGCCTTCCCCACAGACTGAGGTCAACCTGGTAGACTCAGTCCAGGTAGGTCTAGTCCTCTCCTCCAAGGCCAAGCCAAACAATCCTGCATAGGCCCCAGGTTTCAAACAGCCAACTCATGCAATGAGCACAAGATCTGGTCCCACTGCCTGGATGCCTCCCAAACAGATCAAGCCAATCAACTGTCTCACCCATTCAGAGGGCCTGATCCAGTGGGGACCCCTCAGCCATTGGTTCATAGTTCATGTGTTTCCATTCATTTGGCTATTTGTCCCTGTGCTTTATCCAACCTTGGTCTCAACAATTCTCGCTCATATAAACCCTCCTCATTCTCGCTAATTGGACTCCCAGAGATCCACCCGGGGCCTAGTCATGGATCTCTGCATCCAGATCCCTCAGTAGTTGGATGAGGTTTCTAGCACAACAATTAGGGTCTAAATCCAGCTACTCTGAACCTGCTAGAAGAGAAAGTAGGAAGTAGTCTTGAACGCATTGGCATAGGAGACTACTTCCTAAATAGAACACCAGTAGCACAGACTCTGAGAGAAACAATCAATCAATGGGACCTCTTGAAACTGAGAAGCTTTTGTAGAGCAAAGGATACGGTCAACAAGGCAAAGCGACAGCCTACAGAATGGGAAAAGATCTTCACCAACCCCACATCTGACAGAGGACTGATATCCAGAATATATAAGGAATTCAAGAAATTAGACATCAAAATGCCCAACAGTCCAATTAAGAAATGGGCTATAGAACTAAACAGAGAATTCTCAACAGAGGAAACTCAAATGGCTGAAAGACATTTAAGGAACTGCTCAACATCCCTAATCATCAGGGAAATGTAAATCAAAACAACTCTGAGATACCACCTTACGCCTGTCAGAATGGCTAAGATCAAAAACACTGAAGACACCTTATGCTGGAGAGGATGTGGAGCTAGGGGAACTCTCCTCCACTGCTGGTGGGAATGCAAGCTTGTACAACCACTTTGGAAATCAATATAGCGCTTTCTTAGAAAATTGGGAATCAATCTCCCCCAAGATCCAGCTATACCACTCTTGGGCATATACCCAAGAAATGTTCAACCACACCATAAGAGCACTTGTTCAGCTATGTTCATATCAGCATTGTTTGTAATAGCCAGAACATGGAAACAACCCAGATGCCCTTCAACTGAAGAATGGATAAACAAAATGTGGTACATATACACAATGGAATACTACTCAGCAGAGAAAAACAATGGCATCATGAGGTTTGCAGACAAATGGATGGATCTAGAAAAAATCATCCTGAGTGAGGTAACCCAGACTCAGAAAGACAAACATGGTATGTACTCACTCATAGCAGGATACTAGACATTAAACAAGGATGACTTGTCTGCTACTCACATCACCAGGGAGGCTACCTGGAAAACAGGACCCCAAGAAAGACACAGGGATCGCCCAATGACAGAGAAAGGGAATGAGATCTACATGAACAGCCTGGACATGAGTGGGGGTAATGAAAGGCGAGGGTTGAGGGAAAGAGAGCTTGGGGGAGCGGGAGATCCCAGCTGGATCAACAACAGAGAGGGAGAACAAGGAATATGAGACCATGGTAAATGAAGACCAGTGTCTTCTTTAAATGACATGGAAGCTGCACAAATAAATCCTAACAATTTGTTTTCCTAAATAAATTTTGCACAATGTCAACACCGATCTACAGGGAAATGTGGACTGAGGGAAATTGCAGAAGACCCTAGATGAAGAGCAACAGGCAATCAAGGGTTGCTGAGAGAGGAAGAATCAGTCTTCTCCAGTAGCAAATACATGTATTTCTAAAAAAACATTCATAATCAAAGATCTATATTACATATAAATAATTGAATTTTTCACTTTAAATTTTGACATTTATTACTATTCATGATAAAAATGTGTGTTAATTTTAGTAAGACATAAATTATACTAAAACATGGGATTATATTACTCAAATGTAAAGCTATACTTAGCTATCTATTTCATACTTACAAAAGAAACAAGTTACCCAGATAGCAGTGGCCCATGCCTTTAATCCCAGCACTCAGGAAGCAGAAGCAGGAGGATCTTTGTAATTCAGAGGCCAACTTGGCCTACAGAGCTAGTTCCAGGGCAACTAGGACTACACAGCTAAACCCTGCCTCAAAAAACCAAAAAAGAAAAGAAAAGAAAAGAAAAAAAAAGAAAGGAAGGAAGAAAGAAATAGCTAACAAATAATGAAGATTCTAATATAAAAGCTCAAATTAAGATGTCAATGATGAACCTTTGTACAATTGTCTGAATTACAATGCTCTTATTAAAATCAACATGGTTTCTATGGCAATAGTAAAGGAATTTCATTAATAATTAAGTAAATCAGAAAAAAATTATATTAAAAAATAAGAAAATTTGTTTCAGTTTTTTCAGTTATTGTAATAAACTATAATGTATTTATTATTATACATATAATATATCATTAACAATGGTGCTTTCATGTGTTGATGTGATTTCTTAGAAGATCAATTCGATCATCAAGAGTCTGTAACAACAGAAGCATAATAACTACCAAAAAACAGCCTTGAAAATGCAGAGCCTGGTTTATCAGAAAACATAATCTTTCTTTTAAATATGTATGAAGTTGTAAGCAGACAATTTTCTATAATTTATCTCCCAACTGCATGCTATCATTATATCTTCCTGGATGAAGAGATCAGAATGAATTATGTAAATTCTTGATTGTGTTATCAAGCACTCTTTTACCTTGGCAATCACTACTTGATTTTGTGCAACTTGGAAGTAATGATTTCCAGAATTATCATGACATGTTTGTAATTTGTAATCTACTCAAGGATATCAATACAAAGATTGTTTTACCCTATTAAAGAGTATCTTCCAAATGCATAGGCGGGAACACTATCTTGAAAAGTAGCATTAATTATTGTGTTTTATATAAATGGCTATTCAAAAAATGAATAATTTTTATTAATTTTCTTTCTTTGTTTTGAGACATGGTCTAGCTATGTGACCTTGGCTTCCCTATAATTTACTTTGTATCCAGAGATTAATTACAAATTCAAAATCCTCCTGTCTCAGCCCTAATGAGGTCTAGGATTAGAAGCATGCATCATTAAGACTGTCCATAGAAAAATTATTGGTAAAAACAAATATTTATAAAAGTTGGCTAAAAATAACATTTTAGACATAATAATATATTAAATGATATTGATAGTATTCCTTACAATCTATAGTAGTATTTATATATCATGAAGTCATAAAATCTGTTTAATTCCAAAAATAAATACTATATTGTATTTGTACATATTGTACCTTCTAGCTGAATACTTTAACTAAAGCAACTTCTAAAATTTCCAAATTACCTGACTGTAAGTCAGTTTTTTTATAATTCATGGTAAAAGCTGATATGAATTACTTTCTGTACAAATGTGAATAAAAGTTGAATGACAGATTCTTTTAATATGTAAATATTTATTGTTTTCTTAGAAATTACATTTCTAATTACAGATAAAACATTAATTTTTAGTTTTTTATTGCACATCTACCAATTAATATGTTGATAAACATAAATTTAAATATAGCAAAAAGAGTCCTATACTTCATTACTGCTTCTCATTTTAAGGAAATTATGTTAAAGAGTTATGCTATAATTATTATTAAACTCAGATATTCTAGGGAATACTTTAATATAAAGAGGATTTAAAATGGAACTTTGAAAAACATATACTAAGTACAATATAAATTTGTAACTGATATTTTCGATTTGTTATATAATATATTGATATTTAAACTAAATTAGTAATATTTTAAAATAGTGATGAAGGTCTAGTTCTTTATACTTTACGAGTTTTAGAACTACAAAAAAAAGAAAAACTAATACAAATTCTCAAAGTTGAATCTTGTTGGACAATAGATTCAGAAAAGCTTGATTTGTTTATTCCTGCAGTCTTCAACTTTGTTAGATGAACTTTCATTTTAAAATATCACATTAGTTATATACTGTGAATGAACTGTGAAAATGAATGTAATGTAGAAGAATTTCAGAGAAGGACAAAGACTGAGAAATCCCTGTCACCTTTTTCCTAGATGTGGAAACAAATTGGGGGAAATAAATTGAGAGCAAACAATGACAGAAACATGAATTCAGCCTAAACAAGACAATTAGCAGTAGGGTAAATATGACTAATGAACAAGTAATAAAAAATTGTCTACCATATTTTTTATTCTCAAAATGTCTGGTAGCCTTTTGTTCTATTCAGTCAAAAGTTTTTCTTTAGAAAGAGCACCTTTAACTTCTATGTCTATAAATGACTCAAACTGGTTATACTGGTTATACTGGTAGAACTACATTAGAAATAATAAGAGTCAACACTATTGGATTTTACCTTAATCTTAGAGGAAATGAATTTGATATTTCAGCATTAATTGTGATACTGTTGAAGCTATTAACAGAATCCTTTATATGATTGGATTTTCCCTTTTATTATAAGTTGTTTTTTAAAATATATATTTTTGATAATTGCATACAATGAATTTTGATCATGTTTACCTCTTCCATAAGTCCTCAAAGATCTAATTACTTCCTTTTCAAATCAACTGTGTGTTGTCTTTTTTCCCCATAAAGTCAAAATTTTGCTACTAATATACTGTTGGGAATGAGGCTTTCAAATGAAGTGTGTTAGCTCTACCAGGGACTGAACCCTTAAAGAGAACTGACTCCACATCTCAGCAGCTATCAATTGTCAACAGTTCATCTGCTACAAAAGAAGAAACATAATGGTTCTTAGTTTCGGCTTCCACTCTCCATATTAGGATTTTGTTTGACTTGAGTCTGCACAAGTCTTGGGAATGAAGTCATAGGAACTATGAGTTCCTGTGTGTAACTGCCTTACTGCGTCCAGAAAATTCTTTTTCCTTATAGTCTCCTTCCTCTGGCTCTCACTGATCTTCTAAAATGAGACTTGGGGAGTGGGTGTGAGAGAGATGTCTCATTTAGGAATAGCCTTTCTGTAGTGCCTTTCTCTGCAAGTAGGTAAATTGGTGGTCTTTGTGTTAATCATCTACTGTAGAAAGAAGCTTCTATGTCAAAGTTTCAAGATACACCAATCTATATGCAAAAAGTTTCTAATAAAATTAATTTGCCCAAAATAAACATAACATAAAATCAAATGCTTCCTGTATAATGTGCTCGATTTGGAATTTACAGTATTCAATTTGTTTATTACTGTTTAGATATTAAACAGCATTTCAACAGTAAATATACCTGATAGTTATTCATTTTGTGAAGCATTGTTGGAATTGATATGCAGCCTTTTATAGTTTTTAAAACATTGTCTGTTTTTGGCATGAAATTAAGAATAATCACAATGATCTGTACTATATGGGGGCTTCCAGCCTCCCTGTCATAAACTCATATGGAAGAATTTCACACTTGGCACAGGGATTTTCTTTCTAAAAATATCATACATCTTGTTTGCAAGATAAAAAGAATGCAAGCTGGGACATGGAAAATTTCTTCCTCCTGGCTAGCTTTCATAGTACTGAAAGGTGTGATGCATGCCCCATTTCAACACAAGACTTGCTTTGCATGACCTACATCTCAAGCTGCTGTTCCTATTGAGACAAACTGTGTTCTTTGCAGATTTGGTTATCTACAGTACCCCCCCCCCAAAAAAAAACCAAGTACTGGAATGATTTTTTCTCAATTTAATAGTAATTGGCTTATAAGAGCTGAAGACATGTCTCAGTGGGCAAAGGACATATGTAACTTGAATTTGGATATGTGGAAGTGGTGTAAACATCAGATTTGACAGCATATACCTACACCCCAGCACTTAGAAGAAGGAAATGGCAAGATTCTGGGGCTTCCTAACTACCCGTTCTAGCTGATGAACTGAACTCCAGTATTAGTGGGAGAACCTGTATCCAAATTTAGGGGAATTTTGCTTTGGATTTTGTGAGCAGTATGAAATAATAAATTTATTTTCTCACAGATATGTAAGTTGAATAGTCAAATATCATGCTGTCGGTAACTAGCCAAGACCATTTTGAATCATCTGGTGAATGAGAGAAGCAACTGGAGACACTTATTTAGGGCATTAAGATCACTCATAGGGGCGTTACTCCAATGGACAAATTACCTATAGTGTTTCTTTCCCCTTAATACCATATTTTGGAAAATTAATTTTCAATGTGAGTTCTGGGGTGGACAAATATTCAAACCATTACACACAGCTATTTTCCCTTTGTTGTTGATCCTCTCTAAAATATACACACCATATAATACTCATTGTCCTTTCTAGGGCATCTGCTGCCAAATGCTGTGCTATTACTCACTTTAGTGTTTATTGTTTCTTAGTGTCATAGAAAGAGCATTTTCTGTGACTTTTCAATTAACCTTCCTCACAGACACTCACAATGAGCTTTACTGTTCATTCAATACTTCACAATCTAATCAAATTGACAATTAAGAATTGCCATCATAACTGCCTTGCAAAGGGTACAAATAAAATAAATTTGAGCACAAGTGTTCTTTCATTATATATTTCAAAGTTTTGGTAAAAAATTCATCTAGGAATGTAACAGTGGCAGCAAGCAAACTAAGATTAAACTGGTGTGAGGAAGATTCTGTATGTTCACTGAAAGAAGGATGAAAATGGGCAGAATTTGGAAACACATTTGTTTGCCCATAAAAAAACAAATTTTGTAATTAAGAAGTAGATAGATTTATAGGAGTTATTCCACTTACTTAACATTGGTTTTATCAGAAAATTTGGATTTAAAAGTACCAATTAAAGGTGTTTAGGGTCACTGAGTCAGTCATTTTTTTCTTTTTCTTTTTCTTTTCCTCATTGTTTTATTAACTATATTTATTTTGTCAATTATAGAGATGCATATAATGCATTGTATTGACAATCATTCCCTGATTTCCATTCACTTTTATCCCATCAAATCTCCATTCTTCTGTACAAGACACTTTCTCAGGACTGATTTCATCAGGACTATCT
Organism: Peromyscus californicus insignis; assembly: GCF_007827085.1. Classification (NCBI taxonomy): domain Eukaryota; kingdom Metazoa; phylum Chordata; class Mammalia; order Rodentia; family Cricetidae; genus Peromyscus; species Peromyscus californicus. Next base: position 14,167,478 of record NW_026294413.1, on the reverse strand, counting down.
GCATGACTGTGTGATATGTATTTGTGTATGTTCTATTGCTGTGAAGAAGAAGAAGAAGAAGAAGAAGAAGAAGAAGAAGAAGGAGGAGGAGGAGGAGGAGGAGGAGGAGGAGGAGGAGGAGGAGAAGAAGAAGAAGAAGAAGAAGAAGAAGAAGAAGAAGAAGAAGAAGAAGACGACCAAGGCAACACTTATAAAAGAAAGCATTTAATTGGTGCTTATGTACAGTTTTAGAGGCTTAGTCCATTACCATCATGGCAGGAAATGTGACAATACATAGGCAGTACATAGCTCTGGAGAAGTAGCTGAGTGTTACACATTCAAATCTACAGCCAGCACAAGAGAGTAGAGAGTGACAATGGGCCTGGCATGGGCTTTTGAAAACTTAAAGCCCTCTTGAGTGATACACTTCCTCCTATAAGGTCATACCTATTCCAAAAAGGTCCCACTTCCTAATCCCTTTCAAGTAGTGCCATTCTCTGATGACTAAGACTTCAAATACATGAGCTGTTGTGGGTCATTAATATTCAAACACCACATATGGGACCACAAACATCCATTAGAGTCTGCTGGATTCAACAGTGCATACAGAACTGAAGACAATGACCTCTTTCTTTCCAGGACTCAATAAAAATAAACAATAGTTCACTAGGTAGGGATAGGATCCCATGAACACTTGCGCCATCTGTTAGTGATTATTGACAAGTCCAGTCTTGTGTAGGCCCCATGCAGGCCAAGAAAATCTGATGATTGATGGAACACAGGAACTTGAATAGTTCTGCAATGACTTGCTTCTTATGTTCATTAGTACCATAGCACATATTAAAAATAATGTGTGCTCTTTAAATTAATTTATAATCATTTTTTTATATATCAGATTTTAGGTGTTTTTTTTGAACATGCATTATGCTACATATTCAATTCTAAGGAAAAAGCTAAGTGAACAATGAGGAGCTTAATTAATTAATCATTTAAGTATTGTGTTTAAGAAAATACTTGCAGAGTGATGAGAAGGATACCTAGTGTGGATTTCTCCATCTTTTACATGTGCACACTGGCAAGTCTACCAGCTCACACATGCTCACAAATGTTCACACAAGCTCACACATGCTCACACATAGATGTACCCAGAATGACAGGGGTGGGATGAGTGGCACTTAAAATCCTCAGTTACTATCACAGTTTTAGTTTGTTTGCTAATTTTCCACTTGTAATCTACTCTGTATTTCAGTGAAGTGAAAATGTGAAGCCATTGACACTTTAACAGTTATCAAAACATACTGAAGGATTAAGTGACTTATCCTATTTTATCCAGCAATTCAGTGTTTATGCAGTGATCCTCAAGGGCCCTGTAAGTGCTCTGTGGTCTGCTTAGTGAAGAATCTGCTTTATTCATTGATTTAAAGTAAGAGTGATGCTTTCTAAAACAAAGAAAAAAGTGCTTCTCACTTACTGTTGTAGTATTGCTGGTTTCTTGCTAAGATGTCTCCACACTGTGTTTTCTGTCTTTTGTGCACCCTCAACTGCTACATGCTCTATGTTCCTTGTCATTTCAGCATTTCGTTGTATTGTTAGTCACCTAGCAAAGACATTTTCCTGTGGTTATCCGAATATGTGTCCTGTATGCAGCTTTCTTTTTTTTTTCATTTTTCTTTATTAAGAAATTTTCTACTCACTCTACATACTACCCACAGATCCCACTTCCTCCTTCCTCCCACCTTCCAGCCCTCCCTCCCTCCCTAGCCATCCCACATCCCCACATCCCCCAAATCAAGGTCTCCCATGGGGAGTCAGCAGAGTCTGTCACACTGAGCCTAGACAGGTCCAAGCCCCTTCCCTCTGCACCAAGGCTGCACAAGGCGTCACACCACAGGCACCCAATTCCCAAAAGCCTACCCATGCACCAGGGACGGATCCTAATTCCCTTGCCTGGGTGTCTCCCAAACAATTCAAACAGTATCTAGAGGGCCTAGTCCAGTCCCATGAGAGCTCCACAGTTACTAGTTGAGAGTTCATGGGCTTCAAGTAGTGTGGCTCGTCATCTCTGCATGTCTTCCAATCATGATCTCGATGTCCCCCACCTGTATGCAGCTTTCTTAATGTCCATAACTACTTGGCATTGTTTTATTTTCACTAGCTATATTTTTATTATTTATATATAAATATACTCATACAATACTTAATGTTGTTCTGATGTACATCTCAGTTGGAGGCTATTAATAGTGTTATATCGCTTAAAATCTGGTAAAATTATGTGTTTGGACATTTAAATTTATTTAAGCAATCTGAGAATTTTTGAATAAAACAATCAATCGTGTTGTAAATGTGCATTTTTTTCTTCACATAGATAAACCTGATCTTGCAATATATCTCAACTACTGTTTAACTCCTAAAATACTAGGAAATACCTTTAGTAATGACTAGATTCATATTATGTGATTTAAATTTTAAAAAGAAATTTAACACCAGTACTTTGATTTTTATATCCCTTCACTCAAATTAGCACACACTGTTAATTATGTACCCTGACTGATTTAATGAGATTATAATTCCTTTAAAATAATAGAAATTCTCTCATATTGATAACAGGATAAACACATACAAAATGTAGCATAATTTTTTAAAAACTTGAAACTCTGTCAAGTTTGCCCATAAGGTATTTATCAAATTTCCAGCATGAGCTTGCAATGTGTTTTCTGATTTATATAACATGCATTAGAAATTAGTAAATCCTCATAATGGTGCCTGTTTTGCAGTTTGGGAACTTGATAATTCATATACCATCTAAGTTCTTCAGTTTTTGCTGACCAAGAGAATCATTTTATCTCTTTTATAGAATGGTCTAATAAGCAAGAAGGCCATCACTAACAAAACAATTTGTATGGGGCAGTAAAATATTTCATGAAGGATTAAAACATTATTTTACTAATTTTATAGAAATGGTCTCCATAGTGTTACTTTTAAAAGTTCCATGTTTGATTTTTATAAAGTGAGAAGATGTAGTATTCAATGCTATTATTCTGACCATTTGCTTTTTTACCTTTCTGCTTAATTGAAGCTCACTGTTTTAACGTAACTTATTTTACAATTTATAGAATAAAAATTACCCATTATCACATGTTTAGCTAAATACATTTAAATTTTAAAGATCTTCAATTCAGTATTTGATACCTAATAAGAGATTGGTAAACTGACAAATTCTAGTCTTTCAGTAGAAGGAAACTGAAATTTTCTCTTTTCATTTTCATTCCACAAAAGGTATATTTCTATTATTACTTTTCTTGGGCTTGGAGTTGACAGAGTTATAAACACAAAAAATACAAAAATTCATCAAAATTAGAAATAAAGAAGTACTGTTATTTGTAGACGAAACATTTATTGTTTCATTTCTTGATTTCCTCAGTGCACACTCTTACTTTTACTAGAGTATGAGCTAGTTGATGGGAAACTCCATGATATTGGGATTACTTACTACATGTGGAAATAGGACCTGGTAAGCCTCCACCACTTAATACTTTGCCAAATGATACATACTTCATTTGTGCCTCTTCACAGTGGACATAACTTAAATGAATTGGAAACATCCAAGTGTAACTCATTTTTGAATTTATTACTTTTCTGTTGCTTGGGAGGAAAGCTCCATGAACAAAGTCAGTTTAAAGAAGAAAGCATTGATTTTGGATTACAGTGCCGGAGGGAGAAGAGTACAGTATGGTGGGAAGGGTATGGGGGCAGACATAGCAGGAGGAGCCAGAAGCTGAGAGGTGAATGTCAACTGCCAGCACAGGACAAAGAGATAGACAACAGGACGTAGAGCTAAGCTATGTGCTCTCAAAGCCACCATCAGTGACATATTTCCTCAAGTGGGCCATCCTTCTTATCCCTTTGCAATTAATGCCACCAAATTGGAACCAAACATTCAAATGCCTGAGCACTGTTCAAAATCTTTTCTGAGACTCAAGGCAACAATTTTTTTTAGTAAAATGTTTGCATATATATATCAGTCATTTGTATATCTTCTTTTAATTTTTCCTTATACTGAAAAAATTTTTGAATTTATTTTAATTTAATTTAATCTATATTTTATGAATGAATGTTCTGTATGTATACCTGCATGCCAGAAGAGAGCACCAGATCCTGTTATAGATGATTGTGAGCCACCATGTTTTTTCTGGGAATTAAACTCAGTACCTCAAGAATAGTAGCCAGTGATCATAAATGTTGAACCATAGACTTTTTTTCCTCATTAATATATTCTGATTATAGTTTCCTCTCCTTCTGCTACTTCCAACTCCTCCCCACCTCCCCTCCAATCCCTATCCACTCCCTGTCTGTCTCATGGAAAAACAAACAGCTTCTAAGAGATAACATCTGTTTGACTTATGTGGTGATATATTGTGTACCCCAGTAAAACTTGCCTGGGCATCAGAGGACAGAGCCAGCCACTAAATTAGACATAGAGGTCAAGCAGTGGTGGCACACACCTTTAATCCTATCACTCAGGAGGCAGAGATCCATTAAGGCCCAGTCCTTGAGATGGAGTCCCTAACCTACACTGCTTGGGTGTCCGAGAACCTGAGACTAGATAGCCCAGGGACCTAGGGTAAAACCAAATGATACTGTTCTAACCAATGAAATAAAATAACTGATATATATTCAACATATAATAGAAGAGAATATACATTAATATTCCAAAAGGGAAGAATGGAGACAGAGTGAGAAACTATGGGCCAAAGACACACTAAAACCTAGCAGGGTGAACACCAAACCTTATAGCTACATATCTAGAACCAAAGGGATTTAGATGCCTCTGTTCCTCAAACATTGCTTCCTTTGACATACCTCTCTTTCTCTCTCTCTCTCTCTCTCTCTCTCTCTCTCTCTCTCTCTCTCTTCCCTCTGTCTCTCTGTCTCTCTGTTCTGTTCTGTTCTTTGTGTCCAACTCTCTTTGGCATATATATATATATATATATATATATATATATATATATATATATATATATATATCATGGCTCTGGCAATTCCAGTATCTTGGGTTCTCCACTGAACCTCAAGATTCACTTTCACAGTTTCACATAAAATCTTCAGAGATCTTATTGATTTCTCAAGGGCTTCACCGAGTGACTTCCTTTCCCAAAGCTGCTTGACCTCTGTGGCTCTCTTCCAGTAATTTAAGAATAAATGGCCCCATTTGCTAGTCCATCCATCATGCTTCAAAATTCAGAATCATGAAAATGACATGGTAATATTTGGCTGGCAGCTTTAAACAGACCCCTTGAATCACATTAGCAACAGTGCTTTTATTCCGTTGTTTTCATGGAGCAGAAAATGATTGTATTTTGGAAGTTGGAATATTGGTTGAGTGGTGTATTTCTGTAAGGTCACCCTTCCCTATGTCATGGTTGATAACAGGCCCCTCTCTAATAACACTAATTTTCTAAACAACTTTACCTTTATTGCCTCCCTTGGAGCATATTCACGGCTATACTATTAAATTTCCTATTGATATATGTGCTGTCCTTCATTGTAGACCTGAATAAGAAGTGTCTATTACAACTACAACACAGATTCAATATTGTGCTCTCTTGAATTTTTATCTGTCATATATGTATATATATATGTGTGTGTGTGTGTGTGTGCATGCATATATATATATATATATATATATATATATATATATATATATATATATATTTCATTACTTTTTCATAGAATCTCAGCTATGTTATTAAGGGAAGGGCAGAAGGCAGTCACATTCTTTGCCAAATAACACATAAACAACCCATGCTCACTTGTTAATATCATCTCTATTTGGAACTCTTCAACCAGGCTTCTACCTTCTCCATTACTATCACCACTGCTACCTCCCAGCTACTAAAGAGCAGCCTTTTAATTTTTGCTTTCAATGTTTTACAACATTTCTACCCAAACATTCTGAAATCTTCCACTTTCCATACACATGCACACACACACACACACACACACACACACACACACACACACACATACACACACACGCACACGCACATACACACACGCACATGCACACTCACAGGTGCACGTGCAGAGAGAGACAGATAGGGAGTGTGTCAGGTTCTCAAGTTCGTCACTGCAACACCTCACTCTTGCTACCAACTTCTGTATTAGTTGTCTGTTACAGTGATTTTTTTTAAACACTATGATAAAGGCAACTTGCAAAAAGGAGTTTATTTTGGCTTATGATTCCAAAGTCATGAAGATCCATTATTGTGAATGGACACAACAGGTGTCCATAGGCATGATTGCAGTAACAGGAAGCTGAGCGATTACACCTCAAAGACAAGTGCAATGCACATATATAAATGGAAGTACTGAGATAGTGTACATTCTCAAAATACACCCTCACTAATGTATTTCTTCTTGTAAACCTTCCTAACAAGGCTATCAGCTGTGGCTAAGAGTTCAGATGCTGAGACCATAGGAGAATTTTATCATCAAACTACCATACAAATGAACTTTTGCAGATGTTATAGAAGAGAATTTTGTATGTACCAGTTTAAGGATAGAAGCACTAAGTTAGCTAATTACAACCAAATTTATGAAGTAGTGGAGAGAAATTTACCAAGGAAGTAATATTCATGTTATCTATTATAAGGTAAACTTTAATAAAGAGCAATACCTGAATATTATGTAATATTCATAGTTTATGTCAATCCATCCATCCAACTATCACTCATCCATCTATCCATCCGTCCGTCCGTCCGTCTACCCGTCCATCTGTCCATCCATCCATATGTTTGTCTGTCTATCTATCCACCTACCTATCTATTGTCAGCCATCTTTCTATCATCTATCCATCCATATCATCTCATCATCATCATCACCCAAGTACTGCCACATATACACCCCTCTAGGATAACTCCACCCTCAAATTATCCACATCATGTCTTGCTAGTTGAAGTTTGAATACAGGCACCCAAAAGATGGATGATGACAGGGATGTAGTGCCCCCACATCTCTTTGAATGATGCATGAAAATATATTTTTCCTCTAAGTGCTGCTGCCAGTTACCCTGCTGAACAATGATGAGTTTATCTGGATCTTAGTGGGTTAGCACATATGGTGGAGTGAAACCACACTGAGTGTCACCAATGGATGCCAATTTAAAGAAGACATAGCTGTTAGCACAGATGTGCTACAATCATGCTTGCATTTCATTTTCTATTTATATATCATATGCTTGCTTGTTTCAGAAAATTATCGGCCTGTTACTATAGTCTTTGATCTTTCACTGATTTACTTCATATTTATTACAGCTTAAGTATTTATGCCTCAATATATCCCAGCACCCATTTTATAACAAATTTAAATATATTTTGAATATTTGAATATTTCACATATATGTATATATATATATTTTTGTCCATGTATAACTTTTCTTATATTCCAGTTTTGTTTGTTATTTTTTATCATAGACTTGTTTCCTATGAGTGTATCAACTCACATGATTTCTTATCACTTTTATCTTTGTTTTTTATTTAGTATAAATCTTGCATTTCATCACTTAAGTAAAATGTAAACTGTGGTCTTTAAAAACACCACACTGAAGACATAAAAACTTATTATAGTCATAGCAATAAAATGCTATAAAACTAATGTGATATGATTTCCCATACTTCTTTTCTTCCGGTGTCTTGATTTTTAATTCTGAAATTTCAAATTAGAAGCATATAAATTCAAAAGAAGTGAATTATCAAGCTGGTATCTGTCACTATGCATTATCAAAGGTCAACTTTCAGAAGATGAGAAAATTATTAAATTAATGGGTCAAGAGATGATTTGCATAAATTTGTTTACTGTTCCTTTTGTAAATCAATAGAAAGAAAATTTTATGTCAATCAATGGAAGCATTTCCATGGTTCTAAGTAATTCAGAAAAAGCTTTTATTCTAAATGCTTGTCAGAGTCTATTAAATATCATTTCTTTCCACTTTACCTTTCAATTAGATGTGAACAAATATCTTTTGAATATTTAGCAGCTTCTGTTTTCCAAATGCCCTCATTATTCCATATTTAGCTAAAACTGTTCACATAATGAATGCATCTAATTCAGAAGTAGACAGCCAACAAATACTATTACATTTCATCCTCTATTTTGCTGCAGTGTATTAATTTTGAAAATTTGAAAGTATTTTCATATAGTCTTATGCACTACTTAGTTGCAATTATTTAAACACAGGTGACTTTTTGCTATCCTTTCATCTATATTCAAATATACATTCATATATCCATAGGCAAATAAGATTTTATATAATTGTCTTTTTAATAGAATATGATAATATTCAGTTTAATTATAATTAAATCAGTTTTAAAAGATATTTATGAAATTTTTTATTGTAATTATAATTGTAGGATACATAATTAAACTAATTTTACTCCACAGTCTTTTATTTATTTATTTTTTTTTTTTTTTGGTTTTTCGAGACAGGGTTTCTCTGTGTAGCTTTGCGCCTTTTCCTGGAACTCACTTGGTAGCCCAGGCTGGCCTCGAACTCACAGAGATCCGCCTGGCTCTGCCTCCCGAGTGCTGGGATTAAAGGCGTGCGCCACCACCGCCCGGCTTCCACAGTCTTTTAAACAGAGTTTCTTAAACTGAACTTTGATCCTTAAAAGTTTATTCTTTATTTTTAAAATTTTTTCTTTTTCTTTTTTATATTTTTATTTTATAATTAATTTAATTTTACATATCAGCCACGGATTCTCCTGTCCTCCCTCCTCCCACCTCCAGCCCTCCCCTCCACATCTACCCCCCATTCCCACCTCCTCCAAGGCAAGGTCTCCCCTGGGGAGTCAGCTCAGCCTCATAGATTCAGTTGAGGCAGGACCAGTCGCCTCCTCCCTACACCAAGGCTGAGCAAAGTGTCTCAGCATAGGCAGGCCCTCTGGATAAGTGAAACAGTTGATTAGCTTGAACTATTTAGGAGGCCCCCAGGCAGTGGGACAAGGACCTGTCCTTGGTGCATGAGCTGGTTTATTTTTTAAATTTTTGTTATGGGTCATTGGACATAGCAATATATTCCCTAGTATTCTCTAGTTGTGAATGGAAAATGAAGGGCATTCTTCATTTAAGTGAAAAATAATTTCTACAGAAAAAAACATGAATGGTGAGGAAAATGAAATCATGAGGTTGTGTGAAAGTGCACTTTGGTTAGAAAATAAGGCACAATAATCTAAGACATATTAGAAGAAAGCTTAAAAAGTCACACACATATCTGAAAGAATAATTATTGATTAATAATAGGTTATAAAGACAGAACTTTATTAATCTCTACTAAGAACACAAGTGATTTTGATATAACAGAGATTATGATTAGAATTTAGAGAATGAAACAATAAAACAGACTAGAAACATATTTATACATTGTGGTCTGTTCAAGTACTTTTGGATTTTACTCCAAATCATGAGAAAAGCTATGAGGAACTGAATTTTTGGTTGCCTTTTGGTTTTGGTGTGAAGCACAGACTATCAAGAATGAATGCCAGCAGCAAAGATACCAACTGGACAATTCTGCAAGGAATATATATGAGGTCAGGCCAACAATGTTGAAGGGACACGTTCATACCTACATGTATTGTGATAACTATTCACCATAGCAAAGCTGTACAATAATCATATATGGCAGTTAATGAACAAACTGAAAAATAATTAAAAAAAACAATTGAGAAACAGGATAGAAATGAGAGACGGGCGTAACCCTAAAGAAGAATGAAATTATGTTGTTCCAGGGAAATTGGAGAACAAAATGTTGAGTAAAAACAAGAGTCTCACAGTCAAGCATAGAAACATTCCTTTTTAGTTGTGAAAGGGCCTAAAAACTGAATAAAAAAAAAAACTATTAGTGATTTCAGAGGAATAAGAAAAGAGAAAGATTAAGTGGTCAGAGTCCTAGAGGAAGAAAATATGAAAAGTACAAACACATGAATATGTGGCAATAAAACCAACAGTTCAATCTGTGCAACTAAGATAGACTCGTTGCACAGACTAACTATACATAAACTCGAGGCCAGGTGCTCCAGTGTGCACAAAACCTGGCAGCGGTAGGGGAACAATTAGGGTGTACTATTTTACAAGGCATACAGCTTCAAAACGGTTATTTTCTAAACGTCAGAGGAAATTTTATTACAAGGTCTACATTCTCCTCCCAGTTTTAATATCCCCATTAATACAGGAGGTTTATACATTACAAATACACAATAATAGTGAAAGTTGAACCATGCTACCAATTAAAGAGTAAATGTTGAATAATTTATTATCATTAATTAATATTAAGTGTGGAGTGAATGCAAGATGAACCAAAACAACAATTAATATTGGTAAGAACAGTAATACCATTGCACAGAACATTTTAAAAGATACATATTATGTCATAAGAACTATATTTCAGTAAACAAATGAAACATTCTAATGAAAATGTTGGATAATTTTCTGAATACATTGTATGTGATCATTAAAATTCACACTATCATTTCATGTAATAACAAAATTAACCAAATCAGAACACAGCAAGAACCTGAATCTGACATGCATTTTAAGCAAATTAAGTTATTTCAAATAAATAGCCATATAATGTTGTTCCCAACTATCTTAGATAACATTTGTGTTCATTCCTTTGAATATCTAATTGCACCCTAAGGCCAAAGAAAATTACAGGGATTGGAGAGATGTTAAATTAGTTAAGAACACTGAATATTCTTCCAGCAAACAATTCTCATCATCCACATTGTGGCTATCAGAGGTATATATATATATATAACTTGAGCTTCCAGGGACCAGGCTCCCTCCTCTGGCCTCTGAAAGTATTACACACATACATTCAAGTAAAATAGCCACACATAAAATATAAAAATAAAATTTAAACAAAGGGGGATGAAAAATAGTTATTATATTTTAAATGAGTGCATTCAATATTAAAATGTTATGACTTAATACTTTTGAAATGTCTTCATGTATATTCTATGAACATTTCGTAAAGTTCATTATATGCACTAAATAAATATGTAGTAAGTGTATTAGAGATCTTAGTATTAACTCATATTAATGTAGCTTTACAATATAAACAGTAATGTAACAACTGAGTGGGAAATATATAAATATTTCACATTATTTTAAATTTAACTACCAAAGATCATTTTAACTGATTTTGCCTTTCTTAGAAGTATTTAATTTTCCATGCTCTAAATTCTTTCCATTTTCTTAATATCCAGCTATCTTTAAACATTAACCAGTGAAAAATGTCTCATCTATTTTACCACAGCTACATCTGTTATAATATCAGTATAAAGCAAAATATTGATAATATACAGAATATAATAGTGTAAAAAATGAAATAGATTACAGGGTTAAATTGCATATACCTATGTTTTACAATGTAAAGAAATGTTGATATTCCTGATAGGAGTCACAAAATAATTTATTAGGAAATAATTTATGAAATACCATAATAATTAGTGAATGTAAATCAATTGTAAAAATAATAAAGCATACTTATTACTAATGCTACATAGTTATGTAACCTGATGAGTGGCTGGCTAGATGGCTGAATGATGAAGTGAACTTCTCTGGTGAGTCAGAGTTTTGTTACCCACACCTACATTGGCAACTCACAACATCTTGTAACTCCAGTCCAGGGCACTTGCTTACTTCTACTGGCCTCAGACACTTACATATATGCTGTGTACATAATGTAAACAGGCACATATAAATAAATAAACAAATAAATAAATATTAATATCTATTATAATAGAACTGAGGATATCCTATAACTAAATCAACTAAACACATTTTAGAAAATTTAATTATTCAAAATTGCAGGAAAGTATTAACATTCCCAGTGCCCAGGGTCGGTTACCTCTTAGAACTTTCTATTTTCCTTCTCATTTTAAATAGAATGTGACAAAACTATCTTCCTGGTCTACTTAGCAAGCACATTATTTTTCACTGAATCACTATGAAGCTTCTACGTTTCAAAATAATTTGTTGTTATGTTGTCTGTAAAAACAAACAGGAGTCAGTAACATGAGTGACTATTTAGTCATAATTGTTAAAATAAAACATGAAGGACAAAATTTGACCACATAAATTTGACTACCTATATATAGATTATCTGGCCAATATGGAGCTAACCATTTTTCAGATTGGAATTTTGTTAAGTTCTATTCTTTAAATCCCTAGTTATATGAATAAAATTGATGTGACAGTCTTTAGAAATAATGTATGGAATTTCAAATCTTCATGTGTTGATGTTTCGAGATATGCCCCTTGAAAATTAATTAGGACATAAAGATTGAGCCTCCATTTTGGAAATATTGCTATATTATTTTTCACTGAGTACATTTCACTGAATATACATTTTCTGTTAATAAAACAATGTAACTATAACTTATAACTTAAAAGAAAAATAAACAGAAAACAAAACAACAAAGAACATCTTATTTCCCTCAGAGCATCAGAATCTACTAACAATGTGTTGTCATGACATCTTCTCTGGCGATTCATGGCCATGATATCACAGTGATGGGAAATAATAAAAGGTGATGAACTGATGATAGCAGAAAGGAAGCTGCGTGGTAGCAAAGGAACCACAAGTGTTAAAATTGATTTCTTAGAAGATGTAGCCATCAAGGATCTTGAACCCACTTCCTAAACTCAAGGTACCTCTTGGCATTATTATCCTGAAAAATCAAGCTATCAACAATTGATCCCTTTTAGAGCACACTTATACACTGTATGCAAATGACAACATTGTTATGAGGAGCTGCATATTGGTACCTAGCTGCATTCCCATCCTGTGGAGATAAAATAAATCAACAGTCTTTAACCCTTGACAGCACCGTCACCAATACATTTGTCAAGAGTAGTCTGACCACCCTATTGACAGATCCGATAACTTTAAGAACTATTTTAGGCAAAAATTCCTGATAAGTATAATAATATTCATGCTCAAATTTATACTATAAGATGATTAATGGTAAAATTTTTCCCAAATTAGAATTTTATCTGGAATGGAGAGATGGCTCATTGGTCAAGCATGCATACAGCTCTCCTAGAGTACCATAATCTAGTTTCCAGAACTCACATCAGCTGACTCCCAACTATGTGTAGTTTCAGCTTCAAAGCCATCTAATTGTTCTGTCCTCTGTGGCCTGGACCAAACACTAAAACAGACCATTCTTCAGCGACAGGTCCTTAGGGGGATAGAACCAGGAGATAAGAAAGATAAAAAAAGGAAATACTGGTGTTGGAAGGTTTTGCTTAAGTAGATGGCTTATGCCAAGCAAATTTATTAAGAAGTACAGCATCTATAGTATTTGCAAGGGAGGGTGGGGAACAAGGATGGACAGAGTCAGCAGAAAACTGTTATACATGGGAGGAAATCAGCAGGAAGCTAACCAAATAATGTCACATAAGAGTACACTGGATATGTCAAGGACATCAGAAACCAAGCACACAGAGGCCTTGAGATCAATAACCATATCTCCTTAGCATGAGAAGAGTTGGGTTCTCATCACAAGAGGCTCTGGCCTCAGGTCATTACTGGCATTGTCAAGCATGTTCCTGATTTAGAGAAGGATTTATATTCCTTTTCCATACATCATAACCTCAGGGAATGCCTCAACTAAGCCTTCAATGTCTTTAGGAATCTGAATTCATGAGCATCACCCCCACCACCACACACACATAGTTAAAAATAAATTAGATTAAGAAAAAAATGAAAAAGAAGTGCAGGTTTACTATAAATTAGAGTTTCTGCTCTAGAATTGAGCTAATGTTAATCCCTTGGCTTTTTGTTAGTAGATATCTATAAAGAAATCCATATCATTCTTTCCAGTATTTGATTAGTTAGGAACTCTAACTATAGTAGTTTGGAAACTGTAACTATTAAATGTAGTGTTGTTTGAATCTTAAATGGTCTTAAAATAAAATTAAAAAAAATGGTACCAGATATTGGGGTGAAAGCAGAAAGATCAGAGAAGCAGAATATCCATCCACTAGTTCTTACCTCTATGAAATCCTCAGCCTAAAAAGAATGAGTTCCTATTTCCTCACTCACACCTTACATAACTTACTCTGCCTTGCCATATTACTTCCTGGGATTAAAGGTGCATGTGTGCTTCCCAAGCAAATACACGAGATCTCAGGTGCTAGATTAAATGTGTGTGCCACCACTGCCTAGCTGTTTCTTTCCTATACTGGATCAATCTCATGTAGCCTAGTGTGACCTTGAACTCACAGAGATCCAGACAGATCTCTGCCTACCTAGTGATAGGATTAAAGGTGTGTACCCACACTGCCTGACCTCTATGTCTAATTTATGACAGGTTCTGTCCTCTGATCATCAGGCAAGTTTATTAGGGTACACAATATATCACAACAATGTAGTTTATACACAGGGCAGAAACATCATGTAACAATCAGAAACAATAATTGTATTTAGAGAGAAATAGATTATACTAAAATGATACTGAATGATAAAGATAATACTTATAGCACAATATGATGAGGTCAGTTTCAATTGTAGATACATAAACAATAGAAATGTTCAAGTTTTCTGAAAGAAAAGGAACCTTGTTCTTTCTTGCTATTTTATTCATTAAGCTGAAGATTATACTGAATTTTATGTATTTAAGACATCTACCACTTTACAAAAATGATGTCAATAACTTGAATTTATATATAAAAAACTTTTACATTACTAGTATACAAAATATTCCTTCTTATAGCTAGAGTTTTCCTGCCTGGCCCACAGTCAGGACAAATCTCTGTCACCCACCAGTCCCACAGCCGCTAAGACCCAACAAAGTAAACACAGAGACTTATATTGCTTACAAACTCTATGGCCATGACAGGCTTCTTTCTAACTGTTCTCATATCTTAAATTAATCCATTTCTATAAATCTATACCTTGCCATGTGGCTGGTGGCTTATCGGCATCTTCATATGCTGCTGGTCATGGCGGTGGCTTGCAGTGTCTCCCTCAGCCTTCTGCTTCCCAGAATTCTCCTCTCTTTTTGTCCCACCTATACTTCCTTCCTGGCCACTGGCCAATCAGTGTTTTATTTATACAGAAGGATATCCACAGCACCTTCAAAATAGGTATTTGTTCAATACCTATCAGGTGGTACCTGGGATGTCTAACTTTTTGACATTGCTATATGACGTCATTTATGAACATATTGTCCTGTATTTATAGCTATTCTGAGACACATGAAGTCTGTGGGTTGCAAATAGACATGTCTATCATTAAACTGTCTTTGGTATCAGTGAAGTTTCATAATGCTCAAGTTTCTGAAGAGCTTTACAGTCTTGTTTGACTAAATTAACATCATCATCTGCCATGGTGGAATAAATGTAGATTGTTATAGGAAAAAAATTACTTTGCATATTTTTGTTTAAAAAGATTACCTTGGATAATTCTATTTATTTCATTGTTTTAATAATATTTATTGGCTAGTGATTTGAGAGAACAGAGAAAAGTACTAAAAATAATTTAGGGGAATCATAATTGAAAAATGCTTCCTAGTTTTGGCAAAATTTTTTTTTTTTTTTGGTTTTTTCGAGACAGGGTTTCTCTGTGTAGCTTTGTGCCTTTTCCTGGAACTCACTTGGTAGCCCAGGCTGGCCTCGAACTCACAGAGATCCGCCTGGCTCTGCCTCCCGAGTGCTGGGATTAAAGGCGTGCGCCACCACCGCCTGGCTGTTTTGGCAAATTTTTAATGTTTTACAAAGCAATATTTAGTGATTTTTTTCAATACCTGAAATGGATCAATCCGTGTCTACAAATAATTATATCTTATACAGAACTTGACAATTTTAAGTGAGTTGAATTTTTTCTCTTAGACAACTGTGTAGATATAATTCTGAACAGTTCTATTAATAAGAAACACAGAGTTAAAAGCCCAAGAGGTCAGAGCAGCAGCCAAGAGCTAAGACCAAGACAGCCTTCTTATCCCTCTCTGGATATCACTGTCATCCTTCCCCTCAGAAAGAGACCTACTTCCTGTGTGTCTGTCTTTTTATTGACTTTCTGTTCTGCCTTCTCATTTGTTGGAAAACCCAACCACATGGCCTCCTTGTCACTGCCTGTCTATAAAGACCTCCAGGTCTCTATGGTTGGTATTGAGATTAAAGACGTGTGTCTCCAAACTGGCTATGTCCTTGAACACACAGACTCTGCCTGCCATGTGATGGGATTAAGGGCATGTGCTACCACTGCCAGACTTCTGCTATGACTTGCTATTAGCTCTGACCCCCAGGCAACTTTATTTATTAACATACAAATAAAGTCACATTTCAGCACAAATAAAATATCACTATACAACTGATTTCAGATTTTCACATTTTCAGATTTTGCTTATTGCCCAAAAGGTTTACATAAAATTGACCTGCTGGACTGAATCTACCAAGTTGAATTCAATCCTCAGGGGAGTCTTTGCCCTGGAGGAGATGGGAATGGAAGGTGGGCTGGGGGGAAGGCAGGGTGGGGGAGGGGAGAGAACAAGGGAATCTGTTGCTGATATGTAAAATTAAATTAAATTATAAAATTAAAAAAAAATGGAATATGGAAAAATAAGTCAATCTAGAATGTGTGTGGTCTGAATGTCAGTATTCGATATCCAAATATCACTGGAAAAATAAACAGTATACCAGTCTTTAATTCTTAAAATAGTTTTGAATTAATTTTATATAAGTTCTATGCATACAAATAAAGATATACACTTGACCCTTTGTAACCACTCATATTCATTTTCCTCTTTGTAAACTATCATTTCCCAGATGCACTTAGTATTGACTGAACATTAAGTCAAGCCAAGTACTTTTATTCTGTATTACACAAGTGAAATTCTTAGGCAAGTAAAATACAAGAAACTAAATTTCAAACGATGTTGATAGTTGCCGACAAAGTGAAGAAAATATTAAAACTATCTCAAAGTAAAGAAAAAGAATAAATAGTTCAAAGAACAACTATTTCTTTTCCAGGGAAAAAGAAACTAAGACTTCAATTCTCGTTATGTCAAAAGTATCATTTCACATAGGAAGGTCAAGTGTATTGTATTTGTAGCGGCTTGTCTTTAGTTTCAAAAAGGAGTCCCTGGCTTCCAAAAAGAATTCCTTATGCGGAGCAGGAGGCAGAGGGAGGCCCAGCTCAGCCTGGTGATATGTACTCTGGACTCTCCCAGATAGCCTTACTTCTGACTATGCTCACCTTTTATATACAGTAAACTTTCTCCTCCACCACTGAAAAAAGTCCTTATGCAATGCATCATGATTTAAGTAAACTGTTAGTGCATCTGCAGATTTATGAAGCCAACGCGCTGAAGACACAGATTCGTTCCTCTGGGTACTTCAACCACCTTCAGTTAAAGGAACAACTCACTTTAGAAACTTCGTTGTAGTTCTTGAAATAACCCAGTACAAAACCTTACAAAGCTTAGCATGGTATTTCATTCCTGTTATCAGAGAAATTGTGAAGTAAGGAAAAAGAATCAGGAGCCATGGTCCTTTGAGACTACATACCACATTTAAAGGTAGCCTGGGCTACAAGAGACTAAATCTCAATTTAAAATAAACCCCACTTAAAAATTATGTCATATTTTTACACATATTTGATCACTTTCTAATGTACATTTTATTTTTCCTACTTGATCACATTCTAATTGACATAGTTTATATCTCGTTGAGATAAAATAATAGATTTTAAAATGCCATCTATAATTTTTTTTTAGTTTTTTATAATTTATACAATTGTTTCTGAATTTATATGCACATACATAAATAGTATGTACATTTCACTTAAATATATTTTAAGTATTTCAGACATTTTAATTATTAATTAATGGAAGCAGGGAATACAATGTTTCTTTGAGGGGCCTTTGTATTCAGTATAGATTTATCCTGGATTCTCTGGTATTCTCATATAATTACCTTTTAGGTGAAAACAGGCAGTGAATTATACTGCATCACACTACTCTGTCAGATGCTGCATCTGAGTCCACAGAGGCAGCTGGAGCTCCTCATCCTTCTGGCTTTAGTGAAAAAAAAATCAGCTTGTACAAGAAGCCTATCTAGAGATTAAACTTAAGTCCTTATTTCTGAGGGATTTGAGTCCATTGTACATTCCCATACTGGGAGGTACTTTGCTTCAGCTTTTTATATCAAACAAAGGCAAGGGAAAATTTATAAGTACTAAAGTAATGATTTAAATGTGGAATATTTTCTCATTTCTTATTTCCTAAATTCTGCCTTATTTCTGTCTCATATTTGAGAAATAATCCAATATGAATGGCAACTCTTTTTCTTGCCTATTCCCTTAATACAAGGAATAGCTGTCACTGTGTACACACCCTGTGGTTCACTATATAGATTTGTGGCTCCATTGGACGTTTCCCCAATTTGGAACCAGGACCCACAAATTTGTGATGCAATGAGAGGCATAATGAAAGTGCTTCTAGGCAGTGATTCTTGTTTCTGACTCTTTGATTCATGACATCATATTCCCTACTACAGCATCAGTGTTGTTTAAGGGTAAGTGTACTCAAGCGCATACACCTTTGTTTCCATAGTTAATTATGACGCATCATAATGTGTCAGGAAAGTACTGTCTGTAAGTTGGCATAAACCCTGCACATAGTCAATCAAGCCAAAGTTTGTATAAAGTATTTCTGGATTTCAATGCTATGAGGATACTTCCATATTCCTCTTATACATGGAAATCTTAATGGAAAATTTGGTATTGTAATCAGATGTGTTATCAAGAGGAACTGTGTCATGTTGGGTGCACAGGATTAAAAGTTTTAAATTATAACCAGAAGATTCTTTTTTGTTGTTGTTTTTTGGTTTTTTTTGTGTGTGTGTGAGGGGGGAGTGGGCAGGTTGTGTGTTCTCCTCCTTATTCATCCCTTTGAACTCATAGGAGTAAATGAATAATGACATTTCTACTATTCTTTTTCTGAATTAAAATATGTATTGTTTTCCCCAGACTTCTGGATAGAAAGTCAAACTTATCTTGGAACTTTTATTTCTTGTTATTCAATATTAAGAGCTTTGGAGGCTTCTACACTGCCTTCCTAAGTACACATGGGAATCTAAAAGGAAACCCGAGACCTATTGGAAAGTCACCAAATTGCAAGGTCTCTTAATGATTTCCGTAATCTTTCAAACTTTTTGAGTTTTGCTATGTTTGTTTACTTCCCCTGTGATACTTTAGTAAGAGGTGAGACAGCTGGGAGAAGTTGGGATATTCCTTCTTAGCCATCTTTAATTGTCTGTAAATAAATCTCTGAGGATCTGAATCTGATCTACTGGCCTGACCTTGTCTCTTCTTCCTTATTTAGGTAATTGCTTCCACTGATATCTTGTAGAATTGGAACCCGGCCATCCTTACTGATTATTTGGAGACAGTCCAATACAGATGCTTTTACTATTAAATATAATGTAGAACTTGTCATGATAGGAATATCCTAACTACTAATTCATTCCAAGCATTTTTCAGGATTGTTTATTCAAAAGGCAGTTCTGAGAAGTGAGATCATATTTCTCTCCAAAGGATCACCTTGTTTCTACTTGTCAAGACCAGTAATGTTACTTTGAACACTACTGATTGTGTGAGCATGAATTTGTCTCAGATCCAGAATTCTTTTCTTTCAGTATAATAAAACCATGACAGACCCATGTATTGCTTTTAAAAATAATGAGATCAATATCATCATGCTTTTCATTGGTTTCTTAACTACTTCCTTTAACAAAGGAGAGTTAGCTAGAATTCTTACCAATGTATTCTCTTCTTTTGTTAAAAATATTTATCCCTTGTTTTTTTATAATAGACTATAATATTTTTTATTTTTCTACTATATCATACATATCATACCTATCAGGGTGTCCACACTTGCAAATGTTTGCTGGTTTTCTACTCTAACAATATTTCTGGTGGTCTATATTTAGTATTAGATATCAATTTTTCACTGCACTAAATAACCACCTTTATAGATAACTTGAAACCATTATGATGTTTTTGCTGGATTTTAAATAATGTGCCACTAAACGTGCCCCCAACTTAAGAAAGTATATGAACCCGGTCTGACACTAGAGGGAAGAGAGTGCCAATGTATTAGCTCCCAGCCAATAGGAAACCTGAGCTCTGAAAAACTAAGACCACACCCCTTTTGCAGGATCATGGAGTTCAGGAGAACATGCTAATTCAGTGTAGACATGCTCAATCTAGATTTCTGTCTCATATTATGCATCAACAATAAGTAATTAATGTTCAATAATCCATAAGTATTATGAACAATCTTCCCCAGCTGTGAATTAAGCATGTTTTGGAGTCTGACTACTTACTGGTGGTTCTAGCATTTTGTAAGAGGGCATGAAGGCTATGGTAACTATACAGAAGTCGGGTGGGTCTGTAAGTAGCAGTTGGTTAGATATACATCTGACTCACCTTATCAGGGTTTTTGTTTATTTTATTTTATCTGAAATCAGTTCATCATAGCTATCATCACCAAATACATTGATTTGATATTTGCTCTGACTTCTCCATGCGTTGCTACCTTCGCTGATTTATCTGAGTTAATAAATGCTTTGCATCAATACAATTGTTAGCAGTTGTGCTATCTTTCTGCGTGGCTGTATGTTACTTCGATGATACCATCATTGTTGGACAAACTGCAGGAAGGGCTGGACAGACTGCAGGAAGACCTGTATAAGAGCTTACTATCTCAAATTGCTTCAAAAATAATAGCTATAGGTAAATTTCACGTGGAAGCCAGTTCCTAGATAACTCCATTTGCCATAGATTATTATTCTTATCACACTGAAACTGTTTGATATAAACACTTGTCAAAGGATATGAGGAAGCAGGACATGAATGAATAAAAAATAACACTCAATGTAAGCAGAATACAACCACACAATTCTCTATAGAAAATTCTAGAAGTTGTGGGTATTTTCAGGAGTGGTCTTATCAGTTCAAGAGTAACATTCCCACCGGGTGGTGGTGGCACATGCCTTTGATCCCAGCACTTGGGAGGCAGAGTCAGGCAGATCTCTGTGAGTTCAAGGCCAGCCTGGTCTACAGAGCAACATCCAGGACACGCAAAAGCTACACAGAGAAACCCCCGACTAAAAAAAAAAAAAAAAAAAAGAGTAATATTCCGCTTTTTATACTTTAAAAATCATTTGTTATATGTGGGCTCCTATGGCAGGTATATAACATTCAGTATTATGATTTTTCTTTCGGGAAAGACCAGATATTTCAATAGAGAAAAATGTTGTCTGCCCAAAGTATTCTCTAGTAAGATAACTGTGGGCTCCTAATGGAACCTCCCCATTCAACTGATTTCTAAGTTCAGTGAATATTCTCACATGCACGTCTTAACCTTTTTATTATTTCATTACCAATTTCTTGATACTCTTCATCGTTGCTCTGTGCATGTGTTTCAGACACGTTCCAAGACTGGAATACTTGGAATAGTTCTTTCTTTCCTGACCAAACTCCCAAAATGCACTTTCAAGTTCATTTTGGCCAAATTAAGTATTTTTAAAATTACTTACAATGCTTTAATAAGAAAATAGCAGCCAGGCGGTGGTGGCGCACGCCTTTCATCCCAGCACTTGGGAGGCAGAGCCAGGCGGATCTCTGTGAGTTCGAGGCCAGCCTGGGCTACCAAGTGAGTTCCAGGAAAGGCGCAAAGCTACACAGAGAAACCCTGTCTCGAAAAACCAAAAAAAAAAAAAAAAAGCTATCACCTCCTGGTGTCTTTATAAAGCTATGTAAATAATTAAGAGTAATCAGTCCAATTGTAATGCTGCTTAAAAAATATTCATTTTATTTCCAGAATACATTAACTTATGTCACCAATGAAGAACAACTAAAGCAAAACACCTTTCCTTGCTGGGTCCTGTAGGAGTGTCAGATACTCTTGTTTTCATTTCTTACTATAGCCTTTAAGTGGTTGAAAATGATAATTTATCCACCTTAACTTTATGTAGATATATCCAACCTTCTTATTAAATAAGAAACACAGAACCAATGCAAAGAAGAAAGCCAAGAGGTCAGAGCTAAGAGCTAAAACCTTACCCTTCCTCCTGCGGTGGTCCTACCTCTCCGAACCAGAGCTACCCCTGTGTTAAAGTCTTTATATAGAGTTCCTGTCCTGCCTTCTCATTGGTTGTAAACCCAACCACATGACCGCCTCCTCACAGCCTGTCTGTATAGGCCTCCAGGTTTTCCATGATTGGTATTAAGATTAAAGGCATGTGTATCCAATAATGGCTGTATCCCTGAACACACAGAGACTTACCCAGCTCTGCCTACCAAGTGCTGGAATTACAAGCATACGCTACCACTGCCCTGCTTTCCTATGGCTTGCTAATAGTTCTGACCCCCGGGCTACTTTATTTATTAACATACAAATAACATTTTAATACAAATAAAATATCACCATAACTTTACTAAGAAAAGTCTAGTAAATAACAAAAACAAGCATGAAACTAACCAAAATAGCCATCTGTGAACATGTAATATTCTAAGTCATAATAACATGTTAGAAAAATAAACATATTTAATAAAAATAAATATATTTAAAAAGAGAACATTTTTTAGTAATTCTAAAATGTACTTGATCAGGTATGCTGGATATTTACATATTTTTTTAATTTTAAACATTGCTACCAGTTTGAGTACTTCAGGTCTGCATTTTTAACTGTAAAAGAATGTTTATGTAACTTGGTTTTATAATTAGGACATTACTACAGATAAGTAGCCAAAGAAAAGTACTGTAGTTTTACAAGTTTGAGTTTCTTGGGAAAATAAGTGTAGATAAGTGGATATATGTTATTAATTTTAATGAAATTATACTGCTAATATAATGCTAGAAATTGCAATCATCATAAGTTTACTGTCTTATAGAATGTCATATCTTAAGAATCAAGTGGCAATTCAGTTTATTTTACTGAGGAAAAGGATAAGACATTTAGAGTTTAATGACACCCATTTAATTAAGGTTCTTAATAAAAATTTCTAACTGTAAGAAATCTGTTTTTTTATCCACAATATAGGTACTAATTTACTGAGAATGCTGAATACATTTTGAATAATTTCTGTCCCTTAACCTTGTTAAAATTAAATGTACCATAAATTTCTACTCTGTGCAATTATAGAGTATCCCTTTAAACTATACTATTTAAAAGTTGTACTATTCTTTTTCAGTCTGGTGATTTTCTTTTCCTGTCTCCG
This sequence comes from Peromyscus californicus insignis, assembly GCF_007827085.1. Classification (NCBI taxonomy): domain Eukaryota; kingdom Metazoa; phylum Chordata; class Mammalia; order Rodentia; family Cricetidae; genus Peromyscus; species Peromyscus californicus. The sequence continues at coordinate 14,144,209 of NW_026294413.1, read as the reverse complement.
GGTGATTATGGTACTCATGTACACAGTTGTTAGCATCTTAATTATGCATCCTTCTTAAACTGCTCATAATAGCCTACTTTCTTTTCTGAATGTAAGAAACCTTGTCATTGTTCTTAGGGACAGAAAGAATGCATAGGGTCCTTCTCATATGCAAAGTCTGTCATAACACATGTTTATATAGCATAACATGAATAAAAGAGAACAAGAAATGATAAATACACAGGGATGAGAAAGGACCGAATGTAGATTATGAACATGCATTATGAAAGAGAATATGAAGCCCATGTTTTCCTAATTCTAATTCTGTCATGGATTTCTTTTTATTTTTATTTCATTTTGGTTTTGGTGGTGGGTAAGTACATAAGATTAATATGATAGTTAAAGTATAAAATTTAATGTGATACTCCTCTCTGTTCCAAAAGCCTGTTCTAGATGAATAGCTTATTGAATTGAGTAAACATTCGATCTGCTTCTGATTGGTGTGTGATGTTTATATTGATTTGCAAGACTGTTTTATAATAAAGTTTATAAAATTAAAAGTATAGAAATTAAAAAAAGACCTGCCTTTTCTTTCGCATTTATTATATTTTATTGAATTCTCAAATTTACTGTTTCCTATTTTTCAATTTATTATCTGCAATTAACTATTGTTACAAGCTTTTTTTTTCTCCTGCAGTTGTTTGGAAATAAGCAGTAAACTTTTATATATTTCTTTATATTTCCATATTTTACATAGATAATCACATATAGTTTCTGCTATTTTAATTTTTCTAGTTTAGGGGCTGTTTGATTTTAGCTCTGATAATGTATACATTTTCTTTTTTATTGAAAACAGATTTTCTTTCATATGCTCTTAAGGCAATGGTTCTTAACCTTCCTAATGCTGTGACCTTTTAATACAGCTCCTCATGAACCATAAAATTATTTTCATTGCTGCTTCATAACTGCAATTTTCTACTGTTATGAATTGTAATGTAAATGTCTGTGCATTCCTATGGTCTTAAGAAACCCTGTTAAAGAGTCAATTAGACCCAAATAGTTCAAGACCCAAGGGTTGAGAACCACTGTCTTAAGGTTTTCTGTTCTTCAACTTCTTCCAAATCTCCCCCAGCTCTCATTACATCCAAAGGCACAGCCTTTCTCTCTCCTTAGAAAACAAAATGGTATCTAAAAAAATAAAATAAAATTCTACGAAACAAACCCAATAAAGCAGAACAGGACAAACCAAACAAACAATCATAAGAAAAAAGGAAAAGCACAAACACACACACACAAATAAATAAATAAATAAATAAATAAATAAATAAATAATATAAAAATACAAGTTCTCAGATACAGAAATTCTGTAACAACATACAACCAGAAACCTTAATATATACGCAAAATTCTGAAAGAGGAAAAAAAAAGCCCCCCAAAAGTAATATGAGACAAACAAACAAACAAGCAAACAATTCAAAAATGCCATTGTGTTTGTGTTGTCTTGACTGTGTACTGCTGGGCATAGGGCCTGCCCTTAGAAGTCACGTGTGGACAGTTTCTGGGTTAAGGATGGGGGCATGTGTTCATATCCCCTCTCAGCACTAGAACCTCATCTTGTTTTGACCTTTGGAAGCCCTGTGAATGCTGCCACTGTTATTGAGTTCATATTTGTTTCATCCCTCTTTTGTTTTGAAGGCCTTGTTTCCCTGATGTCCTCCATTATACTCTTTTCTATTCTTCTTCCTCAGGATTCCCTGAGTCCTGAGTTGAGGGATTTGATGGGGACATTCTTTTCAGTGTTAAGTGTTCTGAGGTCTCTCACTTTACACACTGTCAGGTCTCTGTATTTGTTCCCATTCACTGCAGGAGGAAAGCTTCTCTGATAGTGGATGAGCAAGACATTGATTTATAATCACAACAGAATGTTGTTCAGAGTCATTTTATTGCTATTTTCCTTTAGCAAAACAGTAGTATTTGGTTTTCCTCTAGGTCTCTGGCCTATCTATGCTCAGTTTCTTGGCTATGCAAGCGGTGTCAGTGGTGGCTGGCATCTCGTGGCGTGACCTTGAATTCAATCAAATATTGGTTGGTCACCCCAAGTTTTGTGACACTAATGCACTAGCCTGTCTTAAAAGCAAGTCATCATTGTAGATAGAAGTATTTATAGTTGAGTTGATGTTTACTTTTCTCTTTTAGTAGCGTGAAGAGTACCTTCCATTACCATGAATGCTGATCAGTGGGGATGAAGGCTCTAAGGAGGTACCAGCTTGGCTTCTCTGTGTAAGTATTTTCTTCAGCAGTTACTGTCATTTTGTGGAGAGCAACCACTAAGTTGGCAATAGCCTATGTTGTTTGGGGGTTCCCATGGGACCTCTTTGGCCAACAACTCAATAGCATGTAACCTATTATTGAAACTGGAAGCTTCATTTGATGACAAAATATATCCAGCTGGAGCTCCATTTACCTGATAGTTTTGTGATTTCATTTAAATTGCCTTCATATATTTATACATTTGAGAAAATTCTACTGTATTAGGTTTCCATATGACCCCTCAAATGGTCCTTAATTTTAACTGTTTCTTTATATTCTATTTCTTCTCTCCCCTTCCCAGTTTGATCATTCATTTGCAGTTCCTCCTCAATAGAAAATTATCTATTTTATTTTCCTTTCCTTGGGAGATCGATACCTCACCCCAGTCCCTTAACCTATACTGAACATCTATTGTTATATGAATTATATCATGCTTATCTAAGATTTAACAGCTGAAATCCACATGTAAGCAAATAACACATATTTGTCATTTGAGGTATGGATTACCTAATTCGGGACAATTTTTTTCTAGTTGGATTCATTTACCTACAAATTTTTTGAACAGCTGAATATTTTCCCCTCCTCAAATTTTCTTTATCCATTCATCTGTTGATTGCCATCTAGACTGTTTTCAGTTTCTGACTTTTTATGAATAGAGAAGAGGTGCTCTTGGTTAAGCAAGTGTCTCTGTGGTAAGATAAAATATCCTTTGGGTATATGCCCAAGGGTGGTGTAGCTGGATCATACAGGTATGATCTAGTCCCACTTTCCTGAAGAAGCACCACACTGATTTTGATAGTGGGTATACACAATTTCACTCCCACCAGCAAAAGAATACTCTCAGTCCACATCCTCCCCTGTATGAGCTGCCACTTGTTTTATTGATGTTAGTCATTATGACTGATGTAGGATGAAATCTTAAAGTAATTCTTTTTTTTTTCTATTTGCCTCATGAAGAAGGATATTGAACATTACTTTAAGTGCTTTTGTGCCATGTGTGCTTACTGTTGTGAGAATTCTCTGTTTATTTCTGTACCCCATTTTTAATCATTTCTCTGTTTTCTTGATATTGAACTTTTTGAGCTTTCTACATGTGTTAGATATTAGCCCACTATAGGATGTGCATTTGTTAACTTTTTCCCACTCTGTAGAATGTTGTATTGTTCAAATAATAGTATCCTATGCCATGTAGAAGCTTTTCAATTTTATGAATCCCCGTTTACTAATTTTTCTTCTTAGTGTCTGTGCTATCCATGTTCTGTTCAAAAAGTCTTTTCCCATAAAAATTAGTTTAAGATCATTTCCCACATTCCGTTCTATCAGACTCAGTATAGCTGGACTAATGTTGGACTTCTTTGATCCATTGAGCTCTCCAGTTTGACCAGCATCATTTGTTGAAAATGGTGTCTTTATTTCCTGTGGGGATTTCAATCTTCTTTACCAAACATCAGGTGTCAACAGGTGTGTGGGCATTCTCTGAGTGTTCAGTTCAGTTCAGCTGATCAGTCTATCTACTTTTGGGCCATTATCATGTTGGTTCTATTACTCCAGCTCTGTGGTACATTTTGAGGTCAGGCATGGTGTGTACCTCCATCAGTTCTTTTTTTGTTCAGGATTGTTTTATCTGTCCTGACTTTTTTGTGTTCCCATAGGTATCTGAAGACTACCCATTCACGGGCTGTGAACAATTATGTTTGGATTATGATGGGAATGGCACTGAACCTGTAGATTGTTTAGGTGGGAGGGCCACTTTTGCTATGTTAATCCTACCAATGGGTGCACATGGGAGATCTTTCCATAGTCTGCTATCTTCAGTTCCTTTCTTCGATGTACTAAAGTTTTTATAGTATAAGTTTCATTTGCTTGGTTAGTGTTACCCAGAAATATTTTTAGAGACTTTGTGAAAGATATTGTTCCCTTGATTGCTTTCTAAGTCTGACTGTCATTTGTGTATAGGATGGCTACTGATTTTTTGTGAATTAATTTTGCATCCTGCTAGTTTGGTTAAAGTATTTATTTGTTAGCTGTAGAATTTCCTCGTAGAATTTTTTGCATTAATTATGTTTACAATTATATAATCTGCAAATAAAGATACAATGAATTCTTCCCTTCCTTTTCAGTGTGTCTTAACGCTCTAAGACTATATTGAATAGGTACTGAGACAAAAGGCAACTTGTCATGTTCCTGCTTTTACTGAAATTGCTTTCAGTTCTCTCTAATTAATTTGATGTTGGCTATGGGCTTGCTGTAAATTGCTTTTACTATGTATAGGTATGCGCCTTATATCCATAATCTCTCCAGGACTTTTATCATGAAGGAGTGTTACAGAAATTTTCTTCTATACTTTACTTAAACATATTTTTTGTGCCTTTGACCAGGGTGTCTTCTCCTTCTATTCCTATTATTTTAAAATTTATTTCATAGTTTCACAGATTTCAAGCATGTCTTTTATCTGATTTTCTTTTATATTTAATTTTTTCCTTGACTGTGGGAACCATTTCTTCTCTCTTATTTCAATGTAAGGGTATGTTGCTTTGGAAAGGAGACTCTGCTTTTGTTCCCACAGAAAGTCGAAGGCTATGGATTTGTTCCAGATTAAGATACATCAGGTTTGACTAGCCAAGACCCCCTGAAAGGTCTCCAATGACACCATGGCCCAGATGATCCAACCTCCAGAATGGTTTCAAGGCAATTGGCTCAGACAATACAGCTTCATGGACTATTCCATAATCCTAAAATTTTCTTTGTGTCCCCATAAGATACAGTGCCCCCCTCCAGCAGGAAGTAGTAAGAGAAGCTACGCTCAAATTCCCAAATTATATGTAATTTTACTTTAAGGTTAAAATCTTCCATTTTGAAAAAAAAAAAAAAACAGGGGAAGTACTGTGGGATGTTCTGTATGGCAAATGTGTTGCTAATTAGTCAATAGATAAAACACTGATTGGCCATTGGCTAGGTAGGAAGTGTAGGTGGGACAAGGAGGAGAATAAAGCTGGGAAGTGGAAGGCTGAGTCAGAGAGACACTGCCAGGCACCACGATGACAAACAGCATGTGAAGATGCCGGTAAGCCACGAGCCATGTGGCAAGGTATAGATTAATGGAAATGGATTAATTTAAGCTGTAAGAACAGTTAGCAAGAAGCCTGCCATGGCCATACAGTTTGTAACCAATATAAGTCTCTGTGTTTACTTGGTCGGGTCTGAGAGGCTGTGGGACTGGCGGGTGACAGAGATTTGTCCTGACTGTGGGCCAGGCAGGAAAACTCTAGCTACAGGACTTGCTATCTAGGCAAGGGTAATGTTGAACACACAGAGATCCACATGCCACTGTCTCTAAAGCTCTGGGATTAAAGGAATGGGCCACTATGCCTAGAAAAAATAGTTCTTTATTTATAGACATGTTTTTCAAAGAAATATGATCACACTTAAACCACATTTTCCCTCTCTTTTGGGATTAAGTAGAAATATGATGCAAGGGAAGCTTTCAGGAATCTGCAAGGATGAACCCAGCTGAGTCTCCTAGCAATAGTGGATACATAGCCTGAACTGGCCTTCTCCTGTGATCAGATTGGTGCCTACCCCAACTGTCATCAGGAATCCTTCATCCAGTAACTGACAGAAACAGATGCAGAGTCCCATAGCTAAACATTAGGATGAGCTCAGGGCGTCCTCCCGATGATAGGGTAGAAGGATTGTAAGATCCAGAAGGATCAAGGACATCACAAGAAAATCCACAGAAACAATTAGTATGCCTCATGGGAACTCACAGACAACCAGGAGACTGCATGGGACCAACCTAGGCCCTCTACATACATGTAACAGTTGTTTAGCATATTCTACTTATGGGAATCCAAACAATGGGAACAGGATCTGTCTCTAATGCTTTGGCTGTCTCTTGGGAACATATTCTTCATACTGGATTGACTTGCCTAGCCTTAATACAAGAGGAGGTACTTAGCCTTAATGTAACTTGATGATATGCCATGATTTGTTGATACTCATGAGAAGCCAGCCCCTTTTTGAACAGAAACCGAGGAGGAGTGGATTGGGGGTAACAGAGGAGATGTAGGGGAAGGAATGGGAGGAGAGGAGGGAGGGGAAACTGAGATCAAGATGAAAAATAAATAAATTAATAAAATAATAACAAACATATTTTCCCCTCTAATTACTCTCATATTGCCCTCAATTCAATTCTCTCCCAACTTTGTTTTTTACAACCAAGTCCACTTAATGCTGTCTGAATGTGTGTATGTTTTGTATGTGCATGCCTGTTGGAAAATTCACTGAAGCATGAAAATCCTGTCACAAAATTAACTATGTCTGATATAGTCTTTGTTAATGTAAGGTACGAGTTTTTATACTAAACTAAATTTAATCTTCTGGTAATTACAACAAGATTATAATACAGTAAGCACAAAGTTCTAATAATTACATGTATCTGATATCTAATAAATAGTTTAATATACAATATCATCAATTTTAAATAATAAAATGTCATAGCATTTTTCCATATGACAAGTGAATAAGAGAAGAAATACTATAAGGATATAAGCATAATTGATTTAATTATAGATATATATTCCTATCATGGAATGTAGAAAATATCCATGGGAATTGCAGTCTTTGGTTATGTAACTGCTAAGATTACAGCTGAGATATCAAATCACTTTGTGTCTTATCCATTTGCACTCCTTTGTACTCAGCAACCATGTCAGCTTATCATTGTTCTTTATCTTGTGAGTTGATCAGTGACTTCATTGTTGAAGATTCTGGAACATTTGGACGTCATGACAGACTGCATTATCTTAACAGAAAAGGTTGCTACTAAAATAAATGACTTCAAGTATCTACTCGGTTTCACAAGCATTTTTCCTTTCTTCAATGTGGAGTAGAATCAAGCACCTCCCTCCACAGTCCAGAATACACACCACAGATGCTATGATGTAAGATTCCTGGTCACTCACAATACTGTTTGGAATGCCATGAGCTGTGAATAAAGCATCACATAAATCCACAGAAAGTTTTCTTGGTCAAAATACCACATTAACATGTCTAGTCTCATAAGCAAGTACCATCATTTTCATGATCCAATCTGATACATCTCATTATATTACCTAAAGTTTGCTTCCCCCAATATCTTAGTGAATGTTGCCATATTAGAGACAACTTTTCTCCTCTGGTGCTAGAAGATTGGGCACTTTGCACTGACCATCACCCTATTATGCAAATATTATTTCTGTCTAATGACAGAGTTAATGCATTTTTACATATTTATAGTTGTATGTCAAGTACTCTTTCTTCAAAAATCACATACATTATTTGTTTTTATTCATTTTCATTTTCCATGTTCCTACCTCCCTAAACTGACAGAGTTGTAAGAATTTAAGAGATTTCTTTAAGTAGCAGAGCAGCTACAAATTTGTTACTTTTTTTCTATCCTACAAGTCATTTATGCCACTCTCTATATCATCCTCTAAAAACCAAGCTTTCCCAAGTTTGTGACTTAGATTGTTTTCATCTCTGGAGAAAACTGTTGGATGTAAGAGTGTTTGTAAAAGGTTTGTCTGAGGTAGGAAGATATACCTTGAGTGTGGAGCAAAGTTTCTACTAGGGCAGTAGATTGAATAAATGATGAGTGATTGGAGCTAGAGTCCCATAACGCTGTTTAATGGAATCTTTGTTATTCACAACTAGAGAATAAATATGACCAAATACCTCACAGTCTCACTCCCACAACTCCCTTGCTTGATTCCAGATGTGAGCCAAATAAACTCTTCTTTCTTGAAGCTATTTATATCATTCATTTATCCTAACAATGTAACAGTAAGAAAATATGGTCCTGAGGTTGGGACTCTCTCTGTGGTTTGTAAGCATTAAACCCTCGTTTGCAGAATACATGTGGAAGACATAAAGCTGTGGGTTTAAAATGTGCTAAAAGTGTTATAACCAGAGTTTAAGGAATCCATCCTGCGGGAGTTTGGAAGATCAGAAGTACAGACAGCAAGAAAGTCCAAAGAAGTTTCAGAAAGCAGAAATAAATAAATGGCCCGAGTTCATTATATTACAGTCATATTCTGGCACACAATCTGCCCTCATTTTGCCCACATTCTGACAGCAGGAACATTACTGAAAACAAATGGACTAATTCGTTTGCAAATGGAATTTCATCATGGGTAGCCTGAGACTCTCTCTTCCATCTCTTGTATTCTATTTGCAAGATGTGTCTCTGTGTTTGTTGTTTCAGTTCTTTAATTTTTCATTTCCAGATTTCCCTTAGTTTGTGTTTCATTTTTCTTGATTCTATTTTGACTTTCTAGTCTTGAATAGTTTTATTCATTGTTTTTTCATTGCTTGTGTCTTCATAGATTTCTTTGAGGGATTTATTCACTTCCTCTTTGGGGAACTCTAACAATTTCATAAAGGTTTTGTTAAGGTGTTTGTCTCATGCTTTAACTGCATTGGAATATTCAGGGCTTGCTTTGCTAAGGTTGCTAGGATCTAGTGGAAACATGTTGTTCTAGCTGTAATTGTTTGTGTTTTTGATGATGGTGTTTGGCATCTGGTTTTGGGGTGATTGTAATTCTAGATGCTGATATCTGGTATTGTCTTTGTTGATTGGGCATATTGTTCCTTGGTTTCTATTGCCCTGTCTGGTACTTAGGAGTGTATAGTGACTACGTGTTGCCTGAGAGGGGACTGGGATCCTGCCAAGTTTGGCCACTGGGAGGTCAGAGAAAAAAATTGTTTCTAGGTGTTGGGAGTTGACATTTAGAAATGGGAGTGGGCTAGGAAGGGACTGTGGAAGTCTATAAAAAGGATGAAAATGGGGTGTTCTGTCAGGATTTGCTTAGTCCCTTAGAAATGGGGGCAGAGTGTCAGCAGAGGCCACAAGAGGTAGTATGCTATAGAGCTGGGGATGAAACAAGAGGATTGAATTTGAAGCAGAGGAGGAAGAGTGAAACTCTGAACCTCTGCTAACTGCTTGGATGGCCTACTTGCTTCTCTGTCAGGCTTGGCTAGTGGATTCCCAGAGAATGCCTGCTGTACTTAGGAACTAGGATAACAGGGTGAGTAGGGAGAAAGGTACAAGGGCTTCCTTTGCTTTTCTTTCTTTTTATTTCACTTTTTACTTTTTATCTATATTCATATCATTTTATTTATATATTTTCTTTCTTTACATTACATGTTCTTTGTGTATATATTATGGCTTCCAATTTTGTGTTTTTATGGATTTCTGAGTGTGTAACCAGTGAGTCTCTGTATCTATCTCTGTTTCTTGTACCTTTCTGGGGTTTCTTTTCCTTGTATATGATTGCATTGTTTTATTTTGATGTGGTGTTTTTGATTGTTTATATTTTATTTTATTTTATTATTATTATCCTTAGAAGACTATCAGCTTTGTAATGAGAAACAGAAAGGATGTAGAACTGGATCAGAGTGGAGTTGGGGATGAACTTGGAGGAGTAGAGGGAGAGAAAATCATAATTAGGATATATTATATGAAAAAACTTATTTTCATCCAAAAACAAAACAAAACAAAAATACAACAACAACAAAAAGCCAAACAAAACAAAAGAGAGAAAGACAGGCTAGCTTTCCAAGCATGTTAAGTCTACTCACGTGTTCTCACCCAGGTCTAGGGTGAGAAAGAACAAGAGAAGAGACTGGAAAGCATGAAAAATTGGGCAGGTAATAAGACAAAGCCATGCCCAAACTGATTTAGAGAACGAGATGAATAAACCATTCTAATTGTTAAAAGTATCTATGGGCACCATTAGAGAGAAAATCCATTACCCACACTTGGCATATCGAACTAATGTTAATGTTATATATACCAGACCTCATCCTTACAAGACAGTACTTAGTAAGCCTTTAATTTCATTGGAAGAAAGAGTGCTTTAAACTGAGGATTTCCTTCCAAGGTCCCTTCAGAAGTGCCATCTAGAAAAGTGTTTCTTTATTAAGAATTGACACAGAACTGGACTAGGCCCTCTGAATAAGAGAGATATTTGTGTTGCTTGGTCTGCTTAAGGGACCCCCTGGCAGTAGTATCAGGATCCATCCCTGGTGGATGAGCTGGCTTTTTGGAGCCCACTACCTATGATGCAACACCTCCCACAACCTTGAGGCAGGGGGAATGGCTTACACCTGCCTCTACTGAATGTACCAGGCACTCCTGACTCACTGTATGAGGCCTGATCTTATTATAGGAGGAAATGGGGGTTGATTGGGGGAGAGAGGCTGGAAGGGTGGGAGGGGGGAAGAGAAGATCTGTGATTTGTATGTAAAATGAATAAAAATATTTCTTAATAAAAAAACAAATACTAATAAAGAAGTGTTGGAACAGTCTTATTCACACACACACACACACACACACACACACACACACACACACACAAAACAAAACAGAATTGACCAATAGTAATCATAAGACTTTCTCAATGTGATATCAACTTGTTAACTGATAAGAGCATTTCAAAACTATTTGTAGTACAAAAGAGATGTTGCACAATTTATATATTCTCCATGGTGGCAGGTAATAATCTGGAAGTGCCTATGTAGAAGATTCATTCAATTCTTGGATTCAGAAAAAAAATGTACTCATAAAGATATACTGGATTTTCCTAGTCCCATGGTATTTTGTTCATATAGCTAGTATTTTTATTTTTTAGAATGTGTGACTCTGGGAATATAAAAATAATCAAAATTCAAATTTAGTTCTTGACTACAAAATGATTTTTTTCAATAATAGCCACAATTCTAGAAATAAATTAATGATAGTTAAAAAGAAAACCCTTTATCTTCAATCAATATTAGACCTGAAAAACTTAAGAAATAAGCACCAAGAAGTGTAGGGCTTTTTAGTTCTCTACAAAGAAAAAAAAAGTTATGGAAATAAATTATTTCAAATAAAAAACCTTTGTCAAACCCTTTGTTGATGTGTAAAGTAACTTTTGAGATCAGTCTAGAAATCTAAATTCAGTTATTTTACATATTTTTAGTATTCAAAATTCTATGCAGAATTTTGAAAAATGCCTTTTCTTAATGAATTGTAAAATATGACCTCTCTTAAAATCAGTCATCCGATTGAGATGTTTTTTCCTGAAATACATCCAGAGTATTTTATGGTCATTATACAAGCTGGCTGTTTCATCTACTATTGCAGTTTCATTTAGCCCTGGGGAACCCAGCTGCCAGAAAAATGTGTTATCATTACATGCATGTCAAAAAAGATAGTACACACTTCAGTAAAATGCACTCATTCAGCACATTCATTTGGCAACTTCCAGCTGCTACATATTTAACACAACCTTGAAATGATCTGCTAAACTGGGAATTGAAATCGAGATTTACTTCAGTGCAAATGTAAAGCTAATTGGATAATATAATTTACAGTTTATTCCCTTACATTCCTATAAAACACAAATCACACTTAGGTAGATTTTTTTTTTAATGAATTTACTATTCTCATCAGAATAGTAGTTTAAGAACAGTGATTCAAAAGTTTCTGTGAGTAGATTAAGAAAAATAAATCTCTCAGTAGTATGTTAGGCATGGTTTTGATGAACTATTTTATATAAAAGATAGCTAATTTATTTTTATTATTTTTAGTCATCTTGACCATGTTCCTATTTATGAATTAATTTAGAAACCTGATCCTCTTCCCAAGGTGTATTCAAATAACTTCAGAAATAGATTTATGGCCATGAGAGTTTTAACTTTAAAATAGAAACAATAAACTGTTATTAACCACTTAAAAACAGTCAGAAGGGCTTTACTTCAAAATTGCTGAAAGATGAAACTTTGGACTAACTACACAGATTTGTTAAATGGTGTTTTGTTTGTGAGAATAAGCATACACATGATTTTGCAAGGCCACCAAGAACATACAGTTTTGAAAATACCCTCTTCTTAATTAATGATATTGGTGATAACTGAGTAGCCATATGCAGAAGGATGGCTTAACTATACATAAAAATCAATTAAAAATCTACCAAAGGTCTCAGTCTGAAACCTGAAACCTTGAAACCTCTATTCAATTAAATGAATTTAAGAGTACAAAACACTAAGAAAAATTAAATAAAACAGAAAAGAAACTAATGATACTAAAAATTAGGCTGGGTAGGGAGATAACTGGGAGTTGCTCTGGAGTAGACAGTTTTACTACCATGATAAAAGTCTTGGGATTGAGGCCAGGACACACACACACACACACATACACACACACAAACATACCACACACACCACACATACCACACACACCACACACACATCACACACACACACACACACACACACACACACACACACACACACACACACACCACACCCTTAGAGACATAAAAATTAAATAGAAACTTCTCAAAGAATACATATAAATGTTAATAAACTTTGAAAAGTAGAATTTCATTAATCATACAATGAAAATGAGGAAAACATCCAAAGAGATTATCACTCACAGATTAAAATATTAATCATCAATGACAATAAAACAAATGAGGACTAAGGATTTAGTGCAAGAGATCTCATATGTACTCTTGGCATGAATGCAAATTCCTTGAGTCATTATGGAAAACACCAATGCAGATTCTTCACACAAGTATAGAACAACCACAAAATTCAACAAATACACAACTGAGAATATACTTAAAAAATATAAAATCCTTAAAATATAAAAGCTTACATGTTGATTGCTGTGGGATGGTCTGTATGTCAAATATGTTGCTGATTGGTCAATAAATAAATCACTGATTGGCCAGTGGCCAGGCAGGAAGTATAGGCAGGACTAACAGAGAGGAGAATTGAGAGAACAAGAAGGCAGAGGAGAGACACTGCCAGCCGCCGCCATGACAAACAGCATGTGAAGATGCTGGTAAGCCACAAGCCATGTGACAAGGTATAGATTTACAGAAATGGATTAATTTAAGATATAAGAACAGTTAGCAAGAAGCCTGCCACGGCCATACAGTTTGTAACCAATATAAGTCTCTGTGTTTACTTGGTTGGGTCTTAGCGGCTGTGGGACTGGAGGGTGAGAGAGATTTGTCCTGACTGTGGGCCAGGCAGGAAAATTCTAGCTACAGTTGATGTTTTCCGAAAACTGTAGTCACAATTCTCAAAATGCATACCCAATCTAGAGGACATTCAGCAAATGAATGGATAAGTAATAAAATAGGAGGTTTAAACAATATAATACTACTATCTTAAACATAATATTAAATCTTCAAGTTCAGAAACATGGTTGAAAATGGACTATATAATATTAAGTGAAACATGACATACAGAAACCTAATTCCTTCATATTCACTCTCATCTAAGGAAATAAGTGATGCTACTTATAGATGTGCCAAACAGAATGTTGGCTATTAGATTATGGGAAGGAGAATGGGGAAGAGAGATCTTCAGGCCTGAGATGGGGCTAAGTAAGGCAGAGAGTGAGAACTATGATGCTCAGAGTCAAGCACAAGTGAGCAAATATGTTCAATGCATGACATATACATGTATGTAAGATTGCTTCTCTACAATCCTCATTGATTTGCAATGCTAATACAATAATTAGTATAATAAAAGTCTAAAGATTTTTAGAAAATTAATGTACAGTCAAAATCTAAATGTACATTTATTATTTTATTTTAGAAGCTTTTAAACTATACACTTATTGGTTTAAATAACATTTTTCCTCTAATGGGTATTTTATGTAAGGAGATTTTGGCATGTTCTTTATTAGTAAATTATCAAGATATTTTTGGGTCCAGCCCCTCAAACCTCTTTCAAGGTCCAATAAAGACACTTCAGCAAGTGAAAGAAAACTATTATCTGGTGGTTAAGGAATGAATCTGCTCACACCTTGTTCTTTCTATCCATATCTCTTTATTGTTCTGGCACTGATCTCTCTACTGTCCTCTCTCTGTTCTACTCTGGGTCTCTGAAGTTTCCAGTTTTATACACATGCAAACAGCAATTCTCCGGCAAAGCAAGATCAACAAGGCTTGAATACTTTTAAGGTCATAAAGGAAGATAAGAACTTCACAAGATGGTAACTGTCAGGCTTTCTTTATGAGTCAAGGTGGGAGTGACTTGTAAAAGCCTCAGTAAACTCTTAAAGGGATTGGGTCAAAAGAGAGGTAGAGAGACCTTAAATCAATAGGGAGGTCTAAGAAGGGGAGTGGGGAGTTGTGTGTAATACTACATTCCTAAGTATGACTAGATAATAAGGTAATCAATAAACCAAGGTGAAAGTAAGTATGAAGAGTTAAGAGTTAACTATTAAGAGGTTAGTTTGGGTCAGTGTCTTCTTACCTGCTGGCAGGGTGAAACCAGGGCATGCTTGATCCCTACCTATCTGAGTAGCTATGCATCAACAGTTTCAGACATGTCACAACTCCATGTTCTTGGCATGTCTGGGAATGTCTCAAATGAGATACTTTTTGCCTGGACACTAATACTGACCAAATGCCTGCAAATAAAGATAATCGCAGGGAGGCAGATCTCTATGTTTACATAGGAGAAAGGAACAAAGGACCTGATCGTGGGAAACAGGATTTGACTGTGTGACTGTTTTCACACATAGCTGGGGGATGTTATCCAAATATCCCAGATGCATAGGGGAAACTGTGCCCAATAAGTGATTAGAACACCCACCGCTAAACTGTGGAAATAATTCCCATATTTGTAATAGATGGGAAAAGCTATGGCTTTTGCAGCAAGAAAATCTATAGCAAGAAACAGCCAATTAATTCAAAAGGCAATAACTCCAACACGTCTTATGGCTTGGCTTAATCCTCCATCAGAACACTTGGTTCTGATGGGTTGATTTTATCAAATGACAGCTGAATCCATACTGCATAACCCTGTGGCTCCCAGCAGTATATGAAGCATTAAAAGCTAGAACTCTGTAGAGATGGTCTCTAGAACATAGTCCTAAACGTTGTTTTTAAATTCACAAACCATAGTTCACAAAAATCACAAACATAGAGAAAGACACACACACACACACACACACACACACACACACACACACACACACACACAGAGAGAGGCAGAGACACACGAGAAAGAGAGAAAGAGAGAGAGAGAGAGACAGACATAGACAGAGAGAGACAGAGAAGGACACAGACACACACACACACACACACACACACACACACACACAGGCACACACACAGGCACGCGCGTGCACACACACACACACACACAAACACACACACAGAAAGAGAAAGGGAGAGAGAGAGATTATGGTTAATTTACAAGTGTAAATGTTTGGAGACTAAAAATATAAACTAAATGATTCCTACACATAGATACAAATATGAATATGGATAACAAATAATTGTAGTATTTAGGCCTGCAACCCACTGAGTTACTTTTCAAAGTCAATACTTAGATTCATAACAAATAGTGCCACAAATTATACAATCTGTGTGAAAAAGTGAGATTAAAATAAATACATATAAGTACTATATTTCCATCTTCAGTTTATGTACTTACAGGAAATTGATTTCATTCTGTTTTATGCACCCATGTTTAAGGTATCTGATTATGTAGTAGATAGCCTTAGGATGTTAGCATGATTTGCATTATTTCTCTATCAAGCGAGAGGAAATTCTTCACACCATCTCAACGAATCTTTAGAGCTACAAATTCTGAAAAAACAAACAAACAAACAAATGTTTGATTTCCAAAACTAAAGATCAAATCTATTTGTTATATGCTATCTGAAAAAGCTGAAAGAACTTAGAAGGTCTTTTTTTTTCTTGAGGTAAATTAATCTTTGATGAATGTATTTCTGCTGTACATAAGCATATTAGTGTTGCTGGGAAAGTTGTAATTGACATCACATTCTTCCAGAGCATCATTATGTATCTGTATATAAAAACAAGATCAAACTTCATTTGTCAAAACGATGGATCAAGAGTACATGTAAATTTAAGTTAAAATGAAAAACTGTGAATTGCTCCTTTTAAAAATTAAGTGTGCTAATAACCCAAAATGTGTGTTTCCTCAGTTAATTAGGAAATACTAACCTTGCAACACACTCTTCTATTCCTAAAGCAGTTGCTTTCTTCCATCTCTCAATGCACCATCTTCGTTATTTGTTCTTCAGTTTGCCTTAAATTTGGAAATCAATAGACCTGGATATGAAGTTCTTTTATTTCTCAGAATGGGAACCCCAAGCAATTTTCTTCCAATAAAAACTCAAGAGAAAATAGAGACATTTTAGAAATTTTCTCTTCTAAAGATCAAATCAACACTCAAGCCCCTAATTCCACTTTTGCTCACTTGTAGGAAATTCTTCTCAAACTAGACATAGTGAAGCTTTACAAATCATCACATGATTAACTGTACCTCAGATAATAACAGTCTTCTTCATCTGCTAGCTGTTTGCACATCTGTATCAACTGTTCATATTTTCCTTTCACTGTTGCAAGTCATTATTCCCTGCACAATACATAGCTTATTCCCCTTTAATCATTCAATCATTCAAGTTTTCATAAAATATCTTGAAATCAGAAAGGAGATATTCACTAACCCTGTTATTTCTCCTACATTAATTGGTTTGTGTTTCTGTTATAAAACACCATAATAAAAATCAACTTGGAGAGGAAAGGGTTATTTCACCTTACATTGTACAGTCCATCACTAAGGGAAGCTAATACAGGAACCCAGAATCAGAAATTGAAATACATATCATGGCAGAACCTGTCTTCTAGTCTACTCCCTGTGGCTTTGTCAACTTTTTCCTAATATAACTAAAGTACATCTGCTAGGCTAGCACCACTTCAGGAGTCAAGGCCCATCCTATGTCAATTAGCCATTAAGAAAATGCCGCTGATGTGCCAATAATTCTATCTAATGAAGAGCATTTTTCAGGTGTCCTCCAGGTTGACTATAATTTGTATCAAATCAACCAAAACTTACCCGACTCTTCCACTATCAAAGAACATGACTCCATTTGTAGTTTGCATTGCTGTTATAGGTTGGACATACAACTTACTTCCTTCCATTAAAATCTGAAAGTGAATGAGGCATGCTTATGCTTGACAAAGGAGTCTTTTGCTGGAAACCACATTTGCTATGAACATATATGTGTATATCCAGGTCTGTTCGGAGGTCAAACTTTCCCTCTACTCCCTGAGCCTATGATGGAGACAGGGTTGAATTACAGTATTCCACATTTGCCTGAGTATTCACAGCATTATAAACATATTTGAGTCTAGGCATCACCCTGTTTCCTCTTTTATGAGGAGCTCCTAGGAGCAAGACTAAGGGCAGCACAAATCTATGGATGTAAACATAAATATTTAAAGGGAAGTTTATCAACATGACTATCTATAAAATAACACCAATCAGTAGTCCTCTGTTTTATGACTTCCATAGACATGAGAATTGTCAGGTATAAATTCTCTCCTTTGAAAGATGGCTCAAATCCAATGAAGAGAAGAGTTTCTTATTCTCAAAACCCTCTTTTCACTATTGTACAAATAGCCGTGTCTTCACTGTTAAGGCAGTATACAGTCATGCACTTTTGGTGTCCCTTAATGGGTAAGACTATTGATGTCTTTTCCCCCAGATGCCTACCTGTGATCTTCAACACCATGATATCTAGCCAGCATGGAGAGTGTTTCTGGGTTATTTCAAATTTATTTGTCTATATATTTCAACCAATGTCTGGTGTCTTCAATAATTGGGTATTAACATCTAGCTAGAATGAGCAACCAAAAACCAAAAAAAAAAAAAAAAGAGCATGTGATGTTTTGGTTGCCTCTGGGGACTCTTGATTTGTAGAGAGGCAACTTGTGCTTGCCACTGAGGTTTTCATTTAAAACCTATGCCTTCTAAGAGACTAATCATTGTCCATGTGGGCTAACTCTGTTCAAACGACCCGTCTATAGATTATATTTTAATTATCTTATAAACTAGTTTTGGTTACATCTACATCACTTGTACTAATTAAAGTAAGTTAAAAGCTCCAGCATGAATGGGGATGATCTCAGAATGCCCCCACCCAAAAAATGAGGAGTTGAAGGCATTTGTGGCTATGTAGGGATAGAATCACTTTTCTTTGGGGGAATAGCTTTTGATGGTTTGCACATGCTCCTGTGGAAAGCTCTACACCCATTTGCACAGAAGCATTTCCAACTGTAATCCATGGATAATTTTGAAAATCAAAATAAGAGGACATAATGGTAGGAGGGAGATTTTTAAGGGCAGATGAGCTAGGGATTTTACAATAGAGAATTGGTATAGATATGACTAAAATACTTGGTTTTCATGTATGAAATTCAGAAAGAATAAAAAGAGTAAAAGGATAAAGCTAAGTTAAAATAAAGAAAAAAATCCACATAGATAGCTGCTCCTCTATTTTCAGTGCTATTCTAATTACAATAGCCAGAAAATAGAACAAGCCTAGATGTTCATGTCCTCATGAAGGGATAGTGAACATGTGATATATCTACACAAGGGAATATTATTCAACTCTTAAGATGAACAAAGCTATGATGTTTGCATGTAAATGTATGTCTCTGGAAACATCATTCTGTGTGAGGTAGCACCAACCAAAAGAACTAATTGCCAAATAAATGACAGGAAAAACAAGTATGTCATAATAAAAGATACGTTTTTAAACTGATTACATTTTATTTCCCCTTTGTAATCTCAAAAAGAAGAAACATTATATAACACTGATGGCAGTTATTGTTCAAGTAAATTTTATAAACTACATAGAGGAAATACTTCTATGGTTGACAATGACTCTACTCAACAGTTTTCAGAAGTGGCAACACTTCCCCCTTATATTTCAAGTATATTTGAAAGTCATTGGATGGAAACATGAGCAAGTGTTTAAAGATATCCTCAATAAGAAGAAATGGAGATTCATTATGGAACTTAAAGAAACTATGTATGTAGAGTTTTCATGAGAAAATCATA
Organism: Peromyscus californicus insignis; assembly: GCF_007827085.1. Lineage (NCBI taxonomy): Eukaryota > Metazoa > Chordata > Mammalia > Rodentia > Cricetidae > Peromyscus > Peromyscus californicus. The sequence goes on along the minus strand of NW_026294413.1, from coordinate 14,124,991 downwards.
TAACATTGCTGGCTTGACAACACAATGGGCCTTATCAGATAGAGAAAGTCTTATTAAAGTAACAGATTTTTTTTCATGTGAAAAAAGTAATTGTACTACTCAAAAAAGTAGGTGTTTTTCAAGGAGTTTAAATGAAGCACAAATAAAAGAAAAATGAGGAAATATAGTTTAGAAATAACTTTGACATATCATCTGATTAAAAAGATACCTTTGGGTTGAAAATAATGAAACTTGAAGGCAGGAGCAGTCTTTCACAGTTATAGAATATGAATACTCCAGTATCAACATACTAGGTAAGATATGACCACTAGGGTTATACTGGCTTGACACCTTTGAATATAGCCAACCTAATTTTTTCTTGGCTTCAAGGCATGATCTGGTACAATAAACTCAAGGAAAAACTTCAAGCTGCCAGGTCATAGGCCTTAAGGGATAATTTACTATTGGTGGTACACTAAATGGGGGTGTAGCCAAACTTCTTTCTAAAAAGCTATGATTGTACATTTATCTCAGTGTTGGTCAGAGGATACTTATCTGCAGTGGTCAAAAGTTAAAACAGAGACACAAGGCAAAGGTGCTTGGTATCTGGTAAGCAGACTTCAGTTCTCAAAAACATGGACAAGTAGAAAAATAGGATGACTTCCACAATGGTGTTCTCTGATTTCCCTTTTTTTCCTCATTCTCTATGCCCATTTACATACCAAGGACAGAAATGCACAATAATTATTTAAAATGATTAAAAGTAGTAAGTCATAGGTTTTTAACAAAACTTTCAAAGCCTGGAACTTAGTACCGATGCTGATGCTTCCAAACAGAAAAATAGCATAGAACATTGAGACTTCTAATATGCCTTTACAATTTGTTGGAGGACCTTCATTATCAAATGAGAGACTAAAAAAGGGAGAGAATCCCCAGGGAGTGAGTGCTTTCAACAGAAAGGATGACCCTTATCCAAGGACAAGCTGAGAGCTCTTTCAAGTTGAGGTCAAAACCTCACTGTTTAGAAAATAAGAACGGTTGCATAAGTGCCTTAATTAAATAAGATTATGTACTAAAATCTTTAAAGAAGTCATCATGTTTAGTTTTTGTTATCAACTTTGTACAAGTAAATTCATGATTTCACATTGATTTAAAATTTGAAAGGTGGGGCCTTAGTGGCGCAGGCCTTTAATCCCAGCACTTGGGAGGCAGAGTGAGGCGGATCTCTGTGAGTTCGAGGCCAGCCTGAGTCTACAGAGCGAGCTCCAGGACAGGCACCAAAACTACACAGACAAACCCTGTCTCAAAAAACAAAACAACAACAACAAAAAAAGAAATATATAATTTAGCCGGGCGGTGGTGGCGCACGCCTTTAATCCCAGCACTCGGGAGGCAGAGCCAGGCGGATCTCTGTGAGTTCGAGGCCAGCCTGGGCTACCAAGTGAGTTCCAGGAAAGGCGCAAAGCTACACAGAGAAACCCTGTCTCGAAAAATAAAAAATAAATAAATAAATAAATAAAATTTGAAAGGTTAGTTGAATAGTTTAAAATCATTAGGCTGCAAAAAGTAAAAAAATAATAATTTTAAAATGTTTAGTTCCCAAGTGAGAAAACATTTGTAAGAAAAGTAAAACTGAACAATTGTGATTATCTTATACAAAAGTTTTTAATTTTAATTTGGCTCAATAATAACTGGCACATTTTCTCTTTTTTTCCATAAAGTTTAATTTTGTTCCTTCTTTCTTTCTAGATCTGGCTACATCCTTGCAGGTATGTTCCCACGCATCAGTCAGATGCCCTAAGGTCTCTACTAGATTTTGATTGTGTCTTCAGAGTTGTCAGATGAATTAAAAATTAGGATTATATTTTACATATAAAAAATGAAACCTACTTTTAAAAAAATGATTCTGTGACTAGTTTTCAAAGACCACTTTTATAAAACTTGTGCCCATGTCATCAGCAGATGAAGAGTTTATTTAGCTGCCGTTTTTAAATTAAAATAACCCCACTGATATTTGTTTTGTCCCAGATATTGTGAATATATGTTGATTTTGTTCTTTTTCATTGCTTACTGTTTAATGTATCTGAGGTTAAATATTAAATATTGCATTGCCTACTCAGAAAATAAAGACATGTTGAACAATGGATTTTCTAAACAATATTATAAAGGTGAATATTCTCCTTTGTAGTATAAGTAGCATATGGATCTCTGTCCTGTGCCTCATTATTCTATTCTAAACTTTAAAGATTATTCAGGATCCTATCACTATATTGGCATGATCAGGTGACTGATATTACTCTTCATTCTCAGAGCTGATTCATAAGACCTACAACAAAATGGAACAATAAAATCCATAAAAGGAGCTTTCAGTGTTTCTAGATCCACTCAAGATTTAACTGTGCTTCAAATACTTCAATGGTCATCATAGGTTCACTGAGATAAATAAGGAATTTTCTGAAAACATGCAAAAGTAATCTGAATAAAAAGGTGCTTATTTTTTCTCTTAGAAATTTATTCAGGAAAAAAAACACTATAATTAAAAGAAATGGAGAGCAAATTACAACAAAATTAATTGAAAATAAACTGTGAGGTACTGGATTAGTCTTAGAAACATCATGATGTACCTATGTATAGATATACATACATAGAGGATCTATTCTCTCTACTGTGACTGTATTTTTCATCTTTCTTCTGAGATAATGATAAGCAGTGATATGCCAGGATCATTAACTATATTTTCTGTAAGAATCTAATTTTGTAAAGCAAGTATTTAATAAAATCTAATTATATGATAAAATGCTATTTTGTGATCTTCAAGGATCTATCAAGAAATAAATTATCCTAAGTTTACCTGGACCCAAAAAAATCCATGTAAATCTTGGAACAACCTATGACAATAAGAAATAAATTCAGTTTTGAAGGAGAAAAGTAAAACATAAAAAAACAGGAAACAAAAAAATCCACAGTGAACCAAACACAAACAAACAAACAAGCAAATAAACGAAAACCAAACTGACAGAATCCTTAATTAGAGGACAAAGAATGATTTAAGAAACCAGATTGGGATGGGCTTTGGTGACCCACGCCTTTAATCCCACCACAGGGAGGCAGAAACAGACAGATATCTGTGAGTTTGAGGCCAGCCTTGTCTACAGAGCGAGATCCAGGACAGGCAGCAAAGCTACACAGAGAAACCCTGTCTCCAAAAGAAACCAGATTGGTTGATTAGCAGTAGAATATAATCAAAAGATTAAAACAAATAGCAATGAGATTTGGGAGAGCAGTGGAGAAACAAGGAAGGGGCCCATGCCTGGGAAATACTAATATAACTCTCAGTGACCCTTTGGTTACTTTCCATCATTGTGAGAAAGTTGACTTAATTTTGTAATGGTTTATTTAAAATCATAGTTTCAGTCCATGGCCATGTTGGTTCAGTATTTCATAGTGAAATAAAACATCATGGGACAGAGCAAAATGATTCATTTCATAACAGCAGATGTACAGAACTTTTTCCCTTTTTATGGAAAATAGCCTCTTTAATGACAAAATGTAACCTGGTAACTGCTTGCCCTCTCTCTACTCCTACTATTTCCTCCCCACATCTCCTCCCATTTGTATCAACTCCCTTTCTCTATCTCATAAGAAATGAAAAGGCATCTAAGAGATACTCGGTTATGTATAAAACATAAGATATAATAAAATAAAACAAAAACTATCACATCAAATTTGGAAAGGACAAACAGAAGAAAAAGAGCTCAAGAGAAGGCATAAGAATTAGGGACCTACTCATTCACATTTTTAGGAATCCCATTAAAAATAAATTGGAAGCCATTGTACATATACAGAGGACCTTGTGCCCTTCTGTGCATGCTGCTTCAGCCCTGTGGGTTCATATGAACATTGCTCATGTTTATCTATAGGCTTATTCTCCTAGTGTCCTCTTCAGCCTCCTCTTCTGTGAGGTTCCCTGAGTTTCTAGTGAGGACTTTGATGGAGACATCCCATTTAGATCTTTCATTCTCTGCATTAAGTCTGGCCATGATTCTCTATATTTGCTCCTATCTGCTGAAGGAGAAAGCCTCTTTGATGATAGCTGAACGAGGCACTCATCTCTGAGTTTAGCAGACTATCATTCAGAATTATCACTATTCTTTGATTTGTTTGTTTTGTTTTGTTCTCTTTTTTGAGAAGTCATACTTTATTTCACCCTAGGTCCCTGTACTAATTAGGTACCGATTCTTGGTCACCCTAGCAGATATTCATGGCATGGGTATTAAGGAACATTAATTATTGCTAATTTGGAATTCCACTCCCTGCATTTTAGTTAATTTGGATAATGTTTTTTTTTTGTTTTCTCAATGAATCAACTCTTTGTTCTATTTACTCTTTGTATAGTTATCTTTGTTATTGATTGTAGTCCTGTGCTTCATTATTTCTTGCTGACTACAACTTTTGGGTGTGCTTTCTTCTTTGAGTTCTAGAGACTTTCAGATGCTGCAAAGTTTTTATGAGATCTCTCCAAATTTTTTTTATCTAGGCAGTTAGTGATCTTGCCTCTGAGCACAGCTGTCACTATTTCTGTTAAGCTTTGTTATCTGTGTATTCATTTCTATTAGATTATTGAAAGTCTTATTTCTTTCTTATTTTCTGTCTTGACCATTTTTCATTCAATAGAGCTGTTCAGTTTCCATGAGATTATCAACTCTCTGTTGTTTCTGGTATACGGCTTTAATCCATGGTGATCTGAAAGGGAGTTATATCAATTCTCTTCTTTTCTTTTTGTTATTCAGTGTTTATTTATTCTTTATGTTTTCTTAGATGTAGTTAACCTCTTTAGGTTGAATTTGCCTTCCAACAACTTCTGTGGGGCTGGCTGTGTGAATAGATTTTGCTTAAATTTGGTTTTATCATGGAGTATCTTATTTTCTGATCTATGGTGATTGAAAAATTTTCTGGTTATAGTACCCTGGGCTGACATCTGTGGTCTGTTAGAGTCTGCAGCACATCTGTCCAGTCTCTTCCAGCCTTTAGAGTCTCCTTTGCAAACTCAGGTGTAATTCTAATAGTTCTACCTTCATATGTTACATGTTCTTTTTTCCCTTGAATCTTTTAATATTATTTCTTTGTTCTGTACATTTAGTATTTTGACTATTATATTCCAAAGGAAATTTCTTTTCTGGTTCAGTCTACTTAATGTTTTTTATGCTCCTTGTAGTTTAATAAGCATCTCCTTCTTCAGATTAGGAAAATTTTCTACTATGATTGTGTTGAAATATTTTCTGTGTCTTTGACCTTTGTTTCTTCCCCTTCATCTATTTCTATTTTAGATTTAGACTTTTCACAGTGTTTAGATTTCCTGAATGTCTTGTTCTAAGAATTTTAGATTTAATACTTCTTTTGATTAATGTACCTATTTCTTCTATTGTGTCGTCAATATCTGAGATTATCTCTTTCCTCTCTTTTGTTTGGTTGTTGAAACTTGCCTCTGTAGACCCTGATCAAGTTCCTAAACTTTTCATTTCCATATTTTCTTCAGTTTGTGTTTTCTTTAATCACTCTGTTTCCACTTTTAGGTCTTAAACGGTTTTTATTCATTTTCTTTTACAGTTTGTGTCTTCACAGTTTTCTTTAAAGGATTTATTTATTTCCTCTTTAAGGACATATATCATATTCATAAGAGATTTTTAAGGTGTTTTTCTTGCACTTCATCTGTTTTGGAATATCAAAGGCCTGCTCTCGAAAACTATCTAGTGAGAGATATTGTCCTGGCTGTTATTGATTGTGATTTTACACTGGCATCTAGGCATCTGGGATTTGGAAGATTGTAATACTAGGTGCTGATATCTGATCTTCTTTTGTTGGGGTGGATATTTTGTTCCATTGTTTCTGTTTCCTCTTGAGTTCTTAAGAAAGCATGTGACTGATTTTGTTGCCTGGAGGAAAACTTCTAAATCCAGACAGGTGAGGATATTGTGTGTTCCAAGTTAAATGTGTTTCTTAACACTGAGAACAGACACTGAAGAATCACTCCTCATGGCTGGGGGTGGTGGGTGGACTTTATAAGAGGGAAGAAATCTGAGTGTTCCACTATGATCTGCTTAGTTAATTCCCTGAGAATAGGAGCAGAGTGTGATGAGAGGCTACAACAGAAGGCACACTGCAGACCTGGGGATGACATAGGAGGATTGGACTTGGAAGAATGGAGGGAAGGATGAAGATATGCAGTTAGCCTACTCTCTTCCCTGCTCAGAATGGACTGTGGGTTTCAAAGAAGTGCCTACTGGAGTTTGGTGATTGAACAAAGTGATGATTTGGTGCAAGAGAGTTTACATAGGAAGATCTGTGTGCTTCATTGGAGATGGGTACAGAAGGAGGAGGGAAGCTGTAGCAGTTATTCTATTACAGACCTCTGGATGAGACTGGGAGAATGGATCTGGAGGAGCAGAGGGAAAATTGAATACCTGTAATTAGCCTCACTGCTTCCCTGACTGTGAGTTTCCAGGCAGTACCTGCTGGAGTTGGAAATGGAATAAAGATACAATGAGTTGGGGGATGGAGGTTAGGATGTAAAGATCTGTGGGATCTACTGGGATCTACTAGAAATGAGGGGAAAGGGAGGCTGCCACATGTGCTCTGTTGCAGTGCTAGAGATGAAGATGAGGGATTAATCTGGAGGAGCAGAGGGAAACCAGCAGATCCATAGTCCGCCTATGTGCTTCTCTTGCAGGAGTGGCCTGTGAATTACCAGGGATTGCCTGATGGAGTTGCAGGTTGGGATTAAGCAAAAACCATGGAAAAAGAGATTAGGAGGGACGGATAAGGAGGATTCACTACTGATGGGTGTGGGAGGGGGAAGGGAGGTTGAATCAGATGTTCTGCTGCAGAGCTGGGGATGAGACTTGGGAATTGGACTTGGAGAAGTTAAGGAAGACATGGATCTGCAGTTAGCCTACCTACTTCCCTGGCTTGTGGGTGCTCAGGTAGCACTTGATGAAGTTTGGGGCTGGGATAAAACAAGATTTGGAGGAGGGAGGTTAGGAGACAGAGACCTATGGGGTCCACTGGAGATGAGGGAGGTTGCAGTCAATGTTCTACTGCAGATCTGAGGAGCTGGACTTGGAAAAATGGAGGAAACAGTGAAGATCAATAGTTGACCTTTCCTGCTTCCCTGGCCAATGTCATAGTACACTTATTTAATACATGAGACTTTGTGGGACAATTCTAATGCAGAATATATCGCATATTCACAACAGTTTGGGAACTCTAAAATTATTTTGAAACAAAAATATTGTTATAATATATAGCTTTATGAAGCATGTAGTGTCTTTGAGTGCCACTAGTCAGAAGTGAATAAAAATCATGTGTCTATTTAACCACTACTAACTCACAGTGGTCCAGTGCCATGTATTCTTATTCTAGACAAAGGAAGCAAATAATTCGCAAGACCACAGCAGCCATTTCAACATCGATGGTGCACTAGTCATCATATCACGATTTGTGCTTTTCCTATACAAAGAGAAGTCAATTTGGAAAATATCTCTGAGATTATATAGAGATAAAACAGTAAGTAATAACAAAGTACTCGAGAAAGGGGATGTTTTCTGTATGAAATATAACTAATTTATAATGTTCACATATTCATCTTTTCATGTACCCATTGGACTTTATTCTCTACTTCCTGTCAAGATTTCAATAAATTACATTTTGAATGTGGAAGTAGGCATCTCTACCACAGGGAAGGTTATTGTAAAATGACTTTGATTTGGTATTCTGTGAATGGCTGAAACCATGCAACTTTTGTAATATTCTTTCACAAATCCCATTTCTCTACTTAATCACTAAGTAAATACCAGCTTACCCCAGTCTTCAGTTACTTTAACTTCAGACACTTGTGATGGTTAATCTTGTCAACTTGACTGAATCTGTAATTAACTGGCTTCACCTGTGAGGGATTTTCTTGATTAGCTTGTTTCAGATATGAAGTATTTCCTGCTTGTGGTCAGTACCTTCCAGTGGTAGCACAGATAAAAAGGAGGTTAAAGGCAAAAGCTCTGTGTTGACTACATTTTTTTTTTTTTTTTGGTGTGTGTGTGTGTGTCTCATTGGCAAGGTGAATTTCTCTATCCTCTTTCTTTCTGACATTTTTCTTGTGGTTTTTGTTGTTGTTGTTGTTGCATTCATTCACTGATAGCAGAACAAAGTTACTACTGGCTTCAGGCTAACAATGAACATTAGGATTTCTAGGACATATAATTTTGTGGACTGATAAGGTAAAGGGTTTTCAGATGCTCCATTGTGAAGACAACCATTGTTGAACTACACAAACAATATGCTATAAGGTAGTCTTTTATTACATACTTAATATATCAGTTATGCTGCTCTAAAGCAGTGGTTCTCAACATGTGGGTCACAACCAGTTTGGACATCAAACGATCCTTTCATAGGAGTAACATATCAGATATCCTGTATATTAGATTCATAATGGTAACAAAATTATAGTTCTGATGTAGCAACAAAAATAATTTCATGTTTAGAGGTCACCATGACATGAAGAACTGTATGAAAGGGTCATAGCATTAGGAATGTTGAGAACCATTGCTCTAAAGAAACAAAAGCAATATAACACACAATCATACACACATTCACTCAGGTGGGAAAAGATTCTACACAAGTTCAACTTGATAAACCAATGAAGGTATTAGATTTATTTACAGAAACATGAGTGATACCAAGCAACTGCATCATTAAAATCTTTCACATCATCATGGATGATAACCTCAAGAAAACAGCAAAATGTGATCTAACTTAGTTCACATTCTATTCCATGTTTTGCAAACTCTCTGCTCCAAGACCACCTCCAGCAGAAAGGTGGGAAAGATTTGTGGGTAGAAACTTATAAGGCCAACTAATGACTCTCTATTCCTGTCCTACTATAGAGCATTAACAGCTTCATTATTATTGACCCATTTATCAATTTCTTATTTTGTTTTCTTCACTTTCTGGATTATCAGATTTATGTGTGCAGAGATAATATAACTATGAGGGAGATTCATATCTTATGCCTAGTACAAAAAGTGTACTTCAATAAAATCAATTCTATTAATGTTCTGAGAAGTATACCTAACAATTTTCAATATTCAAGGAAAAAAATGAAAAGCCAATTCAGTCTACATCACAACAAGTGAGGATAAAATACAAATGTGGCATATTACTATATCCTGAAAGAAACAAATGCAATATATAAAGAATAGTCTGATATGAGTAAAGTTGAGAAATTAATTAGGATTAGTATATTATATCAATAATCAAATATGAATATATAAAAATAATCAAAAATAAAAAATCAATCAGATTTTTAAATAATATTTTGTATTTTTTCTTTGAAAATTTTATACATTTAAGCAATGTATCTTCATATCCACCTACACACCTCCTTTCAACTTTTCTCATGTCACAAAAATGACTCTCTCTCAAGTTAATGTCTTCTTTATTATTTAACCCATTGAGGCCAACTACTGCTGACATAGACTGGTGTGGAGTCATCCACTGAGGCACTGATTCTCTATACCCAAGTAGTCATTTATACCAATAACAACTCTGATAAGGGTAGGATATGATGGGACATGGGAGCCCTTATGCCCTCCATACTGTAATATTTTACTGTAATGATGTTGAAGAGGTAACAACAGTTGTTGAAAAGTCCTATGTACAATAACTCTGCCAGGTCCAGAAGACAATGTTTCACAACACTCTTCCCAAAATTATTTCCATTCTCTCTTTCATAACATCCTATGAAGCACGGATGTGATGGAGAAGTTTTATACAAATGTCTGACATGTAGCTAATCACTCAGGATCGCCTATTCTCAGCATTTTTTAAAGCAATGAGTCTTTGCATAATCCACTACCCACTGAAAGGAGTGCAGATCTATAGCTGTTAAATATTTAGAAGGGAGCATCATAGGACCTTTTTATCAAACGCAAAGCAGTAAGCTCCCTGAAAGGGTCTATGGCTCCCATATCCACAGTATATTTACCAGATCCACAGTGCCAGGCATCAGTTCTCTTCTGTGGAATGGGTCCTGTGGTGGTATTGTGTTCCCCAAAATATTGTGCATCCTAATAAACTTATCTGGGGTCAGAGAACAGACAGCCACTAGATACAGAGGCTAGAAAATGGTGGCACTCACACCTTAATCCTAGCATTCCAGAGACAGAAATCCCTCTGGATCTCTGTGAGCTCAAGGCCGCATTGGAAACAGCCAGGCATGGTGACTCACGCCTTTAATCCCAGAAAGCAGCCTTTAATCCCAGGGAGTGGTGGTAGAAAGCAGAAAGGTTTATAAGGCGTGAGGACCAGAAACTAGAAGCATTTGGCCTGGTTAAGCATTTTGGCTGGTTAAGCATTCAGGCTTCTAGCAGCAGTTCAGCTGAGAGCCATTGGGATGAGGACACAGAAGCTTCCAGTCTGAGGAAACAGGACCAGCTGATGAATTGGCAAGGTGAGATAGCTGTGGCTTGTTCTGGTACTCTGACCTTCCAGCGTTCACCCCAATAACTGGCCTCAGGTTTGATTTTATTGATAAGAACTTTTAAGATTCCTGCTACAGGGTCCTGAATCCAAACAAGAGAGCTGTCAATCAATTACCCACATAAACAGACTCCTCCCATTGTACCAGTAGGCACATCTTGCCTCACAGGTCAGAGTTGTAGTTTGCTTGTCCTTCACTAAATAAAAACATTGGTGACTTTTTTTTTTTGCAATGACATGTAGATGTAACTGTAAATGGTCTTATTAAATAAGGAACACAGAGCCAAATAGAGAGTTAAAAGCCCAGAGATCAGAGCAGTAGCCAAGAGCTAAGACCATCTTAACTTATCACTGGCTGCTGTCTTTCCCCTGAGATTGAGAACTTCTTCCTGTGTCCTGTTTTATTATTGCCTTTCTGTTCTGCCTTCTCGTTGGCTGTAAACCCAACCACATGACTTCCTTGTCACTTCCTGTCTATACAGACCTCCAGGTCTCTATGGTTCGTACTGAGATTAAAGGTTCTGGACGCCGCTTGGCTGTGTCCTTGAACATCAAGAGATTCTGCCTGCCATGTGATCAGATTGAGAGCATGTGCCACCACCGCCAGACTTCGGCTAAATGGATTGCTCTTAGCTCGGATCCCCAGGCAACTTTATTAACATACAAATAAAATCACATTTCAGCACAAATTAATATCACCATAATGACATGTGTAGTACTTTTCATTAACATTAAAGCTAACCTAGAAGGAGAAGTTTCCCAGTCAGTTTGAGAATGTTTGATCTAAATCCAGCAACAGAGTTTTAGCATCTAGCTGTGATGGGCAATCAAGAGCCTGTACTGTCTTGGGTATATCATCAAATGCTTTCACATCATGAAGGTGAGGCCTCCATGATCAGTACTCTTGTCATATCAACATCTACCTTCCCTCCACAGCCAATATTGTTTTTGCTTTTTAATAAACCACACCATTCAGTTTGTGCTGTCGGTATGCTCCATGTGTGGGCTTATCCACTGGAGTTTGGTCAATGTACCAGAGACCACATCCATAAAGAGAGCTTGTCTCAGTAACTGTAATTTGCTAATAGCGTCTCAGCTAAGGGTCAGCCTTCTTCTCAACTTCATCTGCCATGCTGGCATTATTTGTGTGGCTTGAGCTTGGACAGGTCTTGCAGATCCTGTCACAACCACTGCAAATTCATATGCGCAACTGCCCTGCTGTCGCCAGAAAACTCTGCTTCCTGGTACTCATTGACTTCCTTTAGCTCCCCCAATCTTTCCTTTCCTTCTTTTGTGATAATCCCTGAGCCTTGGGAAGAAAGGGAACGATATTAATGTTCCATTTATAATTAAGGAACCCATGGTCTTTTATTTTTTCTAAGCTTCAACCAGTTTGAGGATCTTTGTATATTACTGTCTACTGCAAATGAAAGTTTTCTGATAAAATTTGAGAGATACTCTAATCTATGGTGATAATGATAAGTCATTAGGAGTCATTGTTATGCTTCATCCATTCAGTATAGTAATAGTAGCAGATCCCTACTGAGTTCTGTTAACTATTTAGCCACAAGATCTTGACCTGGATATTGGTGCGAGGTATAGATTTAAAGTTTTACAATAAACCTTAAATCAAATCAGAAAGTGGTTAGAATTTCTACCATTCACATTTTTGAAATTTAGTAAAATCTGTTTTAATCAGTGAACTTGAAAAATAAAAATGTAACAACAAATGAAACCAATCAAAACTCTTTAAGAATCCATATATTAATAAATACATTTGAGTGAAAAAAACAGTGAGAATATAGATACTGCAAAGCATATTGAAGTTTCTGTAAATATTTGAATCCCACAGTATACTTATGGATTCTAAAAAATGAATGAGAAATAACTGTCACAAAATGTCAGTGAAAACAAATAAAAACAAAAACAAAATTTGAAGTGTCAGAGAGGAGGGACAAATGGAAATTTCATACTATTTCTATAAATTATTTGCTTTTTTTAATTTTGCATACATTTTTATCGTACACCCCCCATGCCTCCCAGTTCCTCCCTACCTCCCTAATTACCCAAGTTCACTTTCTACCCCCCAAAATCAAACTAAATCAACATAAAAATCAAAACAATGAATAAGTGAGATAAAAAATATCATAAAATAAAACAAAAAGCCCCCCCCCCCAAAAAAAAATCCCACAAACACCACCACCACCACCATCACCAGAAATGAAAAGCATGAAGTCTGGTCTATTTTGGACAAGTACTCCTGTCCAGGGGGTCTGCCCCAGAGAGTAGTTGATATACTGGTGACACTACATTGGAGAGAACTGATTTTTCCCATTCCCAGTAGGTATCATTTCCAAATGACTGCTTATTAAGGTTTAGTCTTTGTGTTTACTTTCTCTTCTCAGTGCTGGGATTTTGTGTCTTGAATCTGTACAGGTCATGCGCCTGTTTTCACAGTTTTGTGGGATCATTTGTGTATGAATCATGCTGTGCCTGGAAGGCACTGTTTCCTTAGAGTCACTCATGACTTCTGACTCTCCCAAAAGCCCAAGACCAGATAGATTCAGTAGTGCAGAATTCTACTAAACCATCAAAGAAGAACTAATGTCAATAATCCTTAAATTGTTCTTTCAGAACTTGGTATTGGTGAACCATCCCAACCAGTAAAAACTCAGCCCCCCCATATATGCTAACTGTGAAATTTACTGGTTTTTGATGTATTCCTATATATTTATTTTATGTTATAAAATTAGGATACTTTTATAGTTATAAGTATTAAATTTCATGGAAAAAATAAATGTTTAAATAAAATTATTCCTCAAAATAAAAAATAATGGAAAATTTCCTAATTTTTTTTATAAAGTCACCATTACCCTAATACCAAAGCCTCATATAAAACTAGCAAAAATAAGAATTTTGGATCCTTATGAAGTAATATCCATTATGAGCATAGATTCTGAAAATTTTAACTATTGCACAAATGTACTAAGTATCTTTATAATGTTAACTCAACATTAAAACATTAGATAAAACTGCATCCATATACCTGAATATTTGAGAAGGTAAGGATAATCAAGGATTTATGACCTCCACAATTTTTACTTTTAAATTCCCATGAATATAAACATTCCAAGTGTTAATGTGTTATAGAAGAATTACTTGCTTGTTAATTCTATGTACATATAAAGCAAAAGTTTGTTGTGCTCGAGAATGAGAATTGTTTTTTCTTTCAACATAAAATTCAAAGTCTGACTTGCTGTTGTTAGTTACTGCACGGGACAATATCTATGTAACTGACCTATCACAAATCTGTAATGGAATTGAATTCATCTTCCCCAACAGTAGTGAATTACAAAAGGACTTCACCGAAAGTTCTGAACACAGCTTACACTTGGGCTGAACATTTTAAAATTTGCATCTTATTCTTTTCTTAGTCGTTACTCTACAAACATTTTTCAAGTTCTCACAAAAATAATTGAGAATGAATGAACTAAACTGTCGGATACATAATAGAATAAAATATTTAAATATCAGGCTATGCTATTTTTTATTTTGTTATAATTTTAATTATAAATAAATTCATAGTCACTATGCATTTCTTACAAATGCTGTATATAGATGTAATAATAATGAATTTATGTCCACACACCCTACAAAAATTTGAGGTCACTTTGAGATTAGTAAATCACCATCAAAATGTGCTGCTATCATAAATTATTGTATAATTCATCCCTCTTTCATTAATAAGTAGATAAGTATTTTATTCAATTCAGAGTATCATACAAGGAGAAGATAAATTGAATATTTGGTAGTAAATGGATTTTCTGAAATATTATTTTATCAAGAGATAACACAGTTTGATAAATGTATGGACGGATGCGTCTGTGCATCTCTAAAAATTCATTTAGGCCATGCAAAATTATGTTTTACATACTCCAAAACTTTGAAATGTGCATCATGAAAAAAAAAAGGTAATCAATTCTTAGGTATCTTGTTGATATTCATTAATATTATATTCAAAGAATTGTAAAGGAAATTAGAAAGCAAAGCCTCATGTTATTTATAGTATTTGATTTTAAACACTGCACATTTATTTTTAGGATGACAGCATTAAATGTGGCAGCAGCATGCTTGAGACTACTTTTCATTCCACTTGAACATTGATCTGTGAAAAAGCTGTAGCCACAATGTTAACAAATGCATAAAGCCCATACTACCATCCCATAATTCACCAAGAGAGAGACAAGAAATGGTGGACCCAGCATTAATATGTGGCTGCACTCATCTGGATTGCAGTCAGTTTAATTTAAGCAGCAGCAGAGCAGATCATTTATCAGGATTATATGTGTTCCTGTAATTCATTGCTGTGATTGTAGGGAAACAGCAGTTGTGTAGATGTGTGGCTGTAACTCATGATGACACAACCTGCCTGCTTGCTTTCTGGGGGGCTGTTTTCAGCTTGAACATGCTTGCTCTCAGAAATGTTAGTGCTCTGTGGAGTTATTCAAAAATAAGCTCTGAAAAACAAAACATCATCTTCTAGAACATACTGGGAAAGATTAAATGCCTGGCTGGCATGCATTTCAAAGTAAAAGATTCTCTTGTAAGACAAGTACAATATGCTGGTCTCTGATCCTCCTAGTTCTTGTGAAGTCATGATAGTCTCCTACTCAAAAGAGAAAAAAAAAATCAGCCTTCATATACTCTTTGATATTTACACATCTTGAAGAATTTAAATAGATCCACCCAGATATGCCAAGACTATTCAGTGTTAGAATTCTAAAGGCTAGTAGCTGATGTACTTTTATTGAATTGTACTGGGCTTGTCCTGGCAGGTAATGTGGAAGTAGTTCAGATCGGTAATAGAAATTTCCTCCTAATGCGGTATTATTTGCTCAGAAGAAAACTAAAGCAATTTTATAATGTAAATCAATTGTAAATTATTTTCACTACTTCTCTGCTTCTTAAAATTTTTCATTCATATTATTGACAAAATAAATTTAAATACTTTTCAAGATTGAACTTCATATGTCCCCTAAGCTTTCATGCTCTTATCATGCGATCAAAATCTTGCTTATTAAGACATTTTTCTGCTATTTTTAAAATTGTAAGTTAAATGTATCTATGTGGAAGTTTTACTTACTTTGTCTAACTTTAAATTTTCCACATAGTTTTCTGCAAATCAAACTTTATCATTCTACAAAATTAGGCTTCTAATCTATTTGAAAAATAGTATTATGGCTATAGAAGAATGTCATTAGGAGTAATTTTATTGCTACATTCCTTTAGCAGAACGATAGCATTTGGTTTTCCTCTGGGCCCATGGACTATCTAGCCTCTGGTTCTTGGCCACCTGAGCAGTGTTAGGCATGAATTTCCTCTCATGGACTGATTGCATCCAATGGACAGTTGTTGGTTACTTCCACGATATTTGTGGCACTGTTGTACCGGTGTATCATGTAGGTGGGTCACAAGTGTAGATCAAAGTGTTTGTAGCTGGCCAGATGTTTAGCTTTCATTTCCAGTTGTGTGGTGAATAACTTCCAATACTTAAGCCATAGGGGTGAAGGCTTTTGTTAGGCAACAGCTGCAGTTCTCTGTATTTATTAACAGAAGTAAGTGTGATCCACAACAAAATAGGATCTTATTTATGATCTGTTTGTGGAGAGCCAACAGTAGCCTCAGAAATAGCCCAAGTTGCTTGGGGATTTCCACTGGGAACTTTTGGACCAACTATTCAATTAGATTTAACCCATTCATGACACTGAAGGTTACACTTGATGGAACAAAATAGCAGATTGGGAAGCCGGGCGGTGGTGGCGCACGCCTTTAATCCCAGCACTCGGGAGGCAGAGCCAGGCGGATCTCTGTGAGTTCGAGGCCAGCCTGGGCTACCAAGTGAGTTCCAGGAGAGGCGCAAAGCTACACAGAGAAACCCTGTCTCGAAAAACCAAAAAAAAAAAAAAAAAAAAAAATAGCAGATTGGGGCTTTGTTTCCACATTACTTGATGATTCCATCTGGATGGAAAATTCTATTGTATTAGATTTCTATATGGTTCCCCAAATGACCCTTAGTTTTAGCTGTTCTTCCCAGTATTCCATCAACTCCATTCAACTTCTCAATCCCTGCTGCTTTAATTCACCACACCTCATTCATCCATAACTATATCTTTTATATACCATTCCAAATAGATCTTTCCCTACTCATCATTCCTTACTGTACCTTAATCTCTGTGGTTTTAATGATAGTAGCAGGCCTATCCGAGTCTTAAAAGCTAACATCCACAATAAAAAAAATAGATACTTCTCATTCAGGAAGTTTTTTTCTAGTTCCATCCATTTGCCTGCAAATGTCATGATGTCATTATTTTTTAACCACTGAGTAATACTCCATTTTGTTGAGGACCATCTAGGTTTTTTTTCAGGTCCTGGCTATTATGAATAATGCTGTTATCAACATAGTTGAGCATGTGACCTTGTGGTATGATTGAGCACCCTTTGGGTATATGGCCCAGAGAAGTATTGCTGATTCTTCAGAGAGATTGTTTCCCAATTTTCTGAGAAACCACCATACTGATTTCCAAATTGGCTGTATAATTTTGCACTCCCACCAGCAGTGGAGGAGTGTTCCCCTTACTCCATATCCTCTCCAACATAAGCTGTCATCAGTATTTTTGATTTTAGATATCCAGACAGGTACAAGATGGTATCTCAGAGTCATTTTGATTTACATTTCCCTGATGGCTAAGGATGTTGAACATTTCCTTAAATGTCATTTTGTCATTTGAGATTCTTTGTTGAGAATTCTATGTTTTGAACTGTACCAATTTTTTTGGATTACTTGGTATTTTGATATCTAGATTCCTGACTTTATATATACAGGAATTCAGCCCTCTGTGAGATGTGGGGTTGTTTGGGGATTTCCAAAGGACCTCCTTGACCAAAAATCAATTGAATTCAACACACTTCTGATACTAGAAGCATCATTTGGTGACAAGAGATGGCCAACTGGGACTCTGTTTCCCTCAATATTAGAAGACCTCATAAGGATCACCTTCATATATTTTAGGAATTTTTCATCATTCCAAGTTTCCATAGCATCCCTCAAATGCCCCTCAATTCCAGCTGTGTCTCCCCACATCCTCCCATCTCAGCTTTAGTTAGCAGGCTACCAAAAGAGAAGTATAAACATAAAGGAAGCAACAATGCCTTTTACTTACAATGTGTCCTGACTTGAAGATATGTTAGGACAATGGCCTATCAATGAGTCATTTGACTTAAGGCCCACTCCCCTAGATGGAACTCATACCTGACCCCAGAGACTAAATAGCCCAGATAAAACCAAACACTACTGGTTATTAATAAAAAGTGACTCCTAATAAAATGACTCCTAATGATATTCTGCTATACTCATAGATCAGTGTTTTTTTTTTTTTTAATTTGTTTGTTTTTTGTTTTTTGAGACAGGATTTTTCTGTGTAGCTTTGGTGCCTGTCCTGAACCTTGATCTGTAGACCAGGCTGGCCTCGAACTCACAGAGATCTGCCTGGCTCTGCCTCCCAAGTGGTGGGATTAAAGGCTTGTACTACCACTGCTTGGCTAGATCAGTGTTTTATTCAATCATCAACAGAGAAGTTTCCTTCTGTAGCAGATAGGAAAAGATGAAGAAACCCACAGCCTGATATTATGCAAAAGAGAGTCCTTAGAACACACAACTCTAAATGAGATGTCTCCACCAAACTCCTCCCTTCAGAGCACAGGGAACTCATGGAAGAGGAGGAGAAAAGAGTTTAAGGGCCAGAGGGAATGGAGGAATGAAGGGTATTAGGAGAACAAGGCCCTCTGAATCAACTGAGCATGGCTCATATGCTCACAGAGACTGAAGCATCAAGCACAGGCCTGACATGTTACTGGTCTGCAGTAGATCCTAATATGCACATTATATCTTTCTGTTTACTGTTTTCTTGGGATGCCTGAGTATATGAATGAGTGAGTCTCTGATTCTTGTGCCTGCTCTTGGGGCTCCTTTTCTTATGTTGGGTTCCCTGGTCAAGGCTTGATGTGATGTGTTTTGCTTTATTTTATCACATTTTATTTTTGTCATGTTTGGTTGTTAAAATATAAATTAAAATAAAGATAAATAGATATTTATTTTTACAAAAAGGAAACTAGTTACCATATTTGTGGTTTTGGATGTGGGTTACCTCACTCAGTGTGACATTTTTTTTCTAGACTGTTCCATTTACATGCAAATTTCATGATTTCCTTCTTGTAACAGTTGAATAATATCCTTTCTTTATCCATTCATCTATTGATGAGCATATATGCTGTTTTTGAGGTGTACATGTTATATGTAGCCCCAGACTGAACATTGCTGAGACAGTGTCTCTGTAGTAGAAAGTAGAGTCTTTGGGTATAGTTGGGTATATGGCCAAAAAATACATAGATGTTTCCTGTTGGAGATCTTTTTCCAGCTTTTGGAGGAAACACCACACTATTTTCACAGTGCCTTTTTAAGTTTGCACTCCTATCAGAAATTGATATGCGTTCTCCTTATCCCATATCCTTACTAGCAAGAGCTGTTATTTTTTTAATTGAACTTGGCAATTTTTATTAAAATTAGGTGAAATCTTAAAGTAACCTTGATTTACAGTTCCCTGATGACTAAGCTTGTTGAACAAGTTTTAAAGGTTTCTCCCCCATTTTAGTTCAGCCATCAAAAAATAAACTTCCTCCTGCAGTAGATAGAAACTAATACAGAGTCCCACAACTCAGTCCTAAATGCCAAGTATTCATCAAATTCCTCTACTCAGGGCTCAGGGATCTATGTGGAAGGGGACACACAAAAATTATACTAGCCAGTGGGGATGAATGATATCAGGAAAATAGTGTCTTCCAGACACAACACTTATGTTCCAGACTAATTCACTTACGAACTCACAAAGTCTGACAATATGGATAGGGCCTGGACAACTCCAGACCTGATGGGGTCCCCAAACTCTCAGAGGGGGAAGTAGGCAGAGGGTCCCCTCCCTAACCCAGCAGCTATCTGCAGTTGATGACTGTTCACAAAGAAAAAATCAGTTACTTCAAGGGAGCCCCATTGGATATTTGATATTTAAATCACACTTCAGAGCAAGCTCCATGCCTAGAAAAAGATGCTCAACATAAAACAAACTTAAAGGTAGTTTTGAAAATATATTTTGTTCCTTATTTGCTTTGTTTAAGCATTTTATACCTTACCAGTCTTTATCTTATATATTACAGTTCTGAATTTTTATATGGTGTTTGTGTGTATGTATGCATTTCTCATATACTTTCCTTTTTATTTTATTCCTTTTTTCTTGTTTTTCATTTTGTTTTATTCTTATTTGCATTTTTATTTTCTTCAAGAAGGTGTAGAGCTGTAAATTTGTGGATGTGGGGATGATCTGTAAGAAGATGAGTCAGAGAATACATCAGAATTTGTTTTATGAGAAATATTTTCTATAAAACTAAAATTAAAATATGTAATAAATAGCTAATAAAATCAATTGAAATTGTACTATTTTAATAATTTTTGGAGAATTTGTTCAGTCTGTTTTGATCTCAGTCACCCAGATCCCCTCATTTTTTTTTATAGATCTCCCTTCCATTTAATCTGAACTATCTTCTTTATTTTTTAATCTATCAGTTATAATTTGTGATGTCCATATTTGATGGGGATGTCATTTGATACACATATTATTTTGAATGTGTGCTTCTACTGAAGTATGGGCAACTTACCAGGGGCTACACTCTTTTAAAAAAAATGGACTCTTCCCCCAACCAGCAGTTAAAAATTGCCAATAGCTCTTCTAACACAGTGGAGTTTTGTGCTTGCCTTGACTCTGGCATTTTTGACATTTAATCACTTATAAGTGTATATTTCAATTTTATACACTATGTCCTCACTTTATGTCATGAAGGGGATATTTGAATTAATGATTTCTTGTCCATTCACTCTTTTCTCACCTTTGAATATCTTCTCTTACATATTTGAGCATTTGCGCACCGCGGGTGTACCTAGTACCCGCAGAGGACAGAACAAGGAATCTGCTCCCATGGAACTCAAGTTACAGACAGCTTTGAACCACTGTGTTGGTTGTGGAAATCAAACCCAGATCCTCAGCAAGAGCAGTGAGTTCTCTGAACTGAGGAACCGTATCATCAGCTCCCACCTCACCTTCTCATCTTTATTCCTGACTGTTGTAGAGTATTAGTTGAAGATAGGTTACGTTCGTTTATGCTGTGGAGCACTTTTTTTTAAATTATGAGAAGATGTTTTGCATTCTTTCAGGTTGCATTTGTTTAACTCTGCAAAGTTGTGTTACTTTGCCTGTCTAAAACACTCGATCTAATTATTGGTCTAATAAAGAGTTGAATGGCCAGTAACTAGGCAGAGAAAGGACAGGCAGAAAGAATTAAAAGAAGGAGAAATATGGGAAGAGAGATGGAGTGAGAAAAAGAAGGAGAGGATCAGGGGCTACCCACTTAGTCACACAGCAATCCATGGAGTAAGAAGTAAAAAAAAAAAAGTATACTGAAATAGAGAAAGATAAAAGCTCGAAAGCAAATGATAGAAGGAATGATAGAAGGGATATTTCTTTTCATTTTTCTTTATTAAGAAATTTCTACTCACTCTACATACCACCCACAGATCTCCCTCCTCCCTCCTCCCACCCCCAGTCCTCTTTCCCAAGCCACCCCACATCCCCACATCCCCCAAATCAAGGTCTCCCATGGGGAGTCAGCAGAGCCTGGCACACTAAGCCTAGGCAGGTCCAAGCCCCTCCCCACTGCACCAAGGCTGTGCAAGGCAGATAGATGGGATAATTTAAGTTAAGAAAAGCAGACTAGAGACAAGCCAAGCTAAAGTCAGGTATTCAAAATAAAGAATAAGGCTCTGTGTGATTTATTTGGGAGATGGGTAGTAAACCCCACAAAGAGAAAAAAATACTAGATAAGACTCTACTAGTTTGAGTGTCTAATGCTCTCTACATCAGGAACAATTTTCTTACCTTTGTCATTACTTGAAACCCACTGCTTTATTGACAGCTTACAAAGAGAACAGAGTGATTTCCTGTGTGCTTCCCACCCCCTCATCAGCAACATGATGTGTACACTACTCATTCCATTCTTTATGCTGATGATCACATGTACTGCCACAAAGCCGTTCCCTCAGTCCATGGACAGTTTACTTCTAATTAGAATAAAACATGCAACAATCTTGTTCTAAATGGCATGGATTACCAAATTAAATACTCAGTTCCAGACAAAGGTTGCCTCCCTATTAGTTATTAGTCAAAGATTGCCTCTGTCACACAAAACAGTAGAGAGCATTGCAATTATTCTTGGTTACCCACCATAACTAGAGGGTGAAACCCTGTTGCTGAAGGCATAACATGGTTTTGGTGCAGGACAAATGCACCTCAGTACTGAACTGACCAGATACTCTCAAAGGAATTTACAACAAAGAAATGAATAAAACCAGTGTTCCTCTGCTGTCTGTTCTTAGCTTGACAAACTAATTTGAAGCAAATGCATTGCATTTGTATGAGCCTAGAAAATGAGGCTTAATAGAAAAAAAAATCATTATATTAGACCTCTAAGTAAAATCATGCTTGGAATGAGAATGAACGATGTTCTAAATCTGTCACTTTTTGATTTATCATTCTCAAATCTGATCATATACAAATTAATGCTTTAATTGCTTCAATATGCTCTTGAATTTAAAATGTGCTTTAAAAGATTTATTAATCTCCTTAGAGTAACTACATCCCTTTATTGCCTTTACTTCTTAGGAAAATTTATCTTGCTGTTGTGAAATTAACAAATAGCCTATAGCAAGCAAAGAGTTTTTTGTTGATATAGTTGTAATATGAATTTAAAATGATGAATCATCACATTACTGTTCTAGTTATTTCTTTTTCTAATGCGTAAAGCTAAATACAATTGGAGCAGAAGTTAGAAGCCTCTGAGTATGGGAAAGATCTTTAATTTTGGCCTGGTTTAACATGGTGTAGGGTTTACTCTTAGTTAAACATCATATCACATCTAGTATCAACAGGGAATATGAATTGTTATTCATTTTCCTTATAGAAGTAAAACATCCCCCAACGAATAATCTTATAAAAGAAAAATGCCCCCCCCCCAAATCTAACAAATTCTTTTTTAAGGGAAATTAGGAAGGTAAGAATATAGTTGTCCATAAACTAAGGCTCCTGTGAAATCTCAAAAGATTCATACTATTATAACTTTCAAATATTCACATTGTATCTTAACAATTTAGGACTGAGAATTATGAGTCAAGAGATGTCTGAGCCGGGCGGTGGTGGCGCACGCCTTTAATCCCAGCACTCGGGAGGCAGAGCCAGGCGGATCTCTGTGAGTTTGAGGCCAGCCTGGGCTACCAAGTGAGTTCCAGGAGAGGCGCAAAGCTACACAGAGAAACCCTGTCTCGAAAAACCAAAAAAAAAAAAAAAAAAAAAAAAAGAGATGTCTGAACTTTCAACTATGAAGATACTATACAATGTAGATGTTGAAAAATAATTCTACTTTTATCTGGGGCATCACTCATACTGCTTCAAGTTTGGAATTGTAATTACAGTTACAGTACTAATATTTCCCTAGTCTGTAGTAAATTAAATTTCCATTTCACTTTAAAGCTATAATTTAATGTATTTTATTCCCTGTAATTAAATTCCTATAAAAACAACAAAATAATTCTCTGAAAACAAAAAAACAAATACTAAGTAACAAATTTCCTTTTGAATTAACACTGTTGCTAACAAGTCAATGCGCAGACCACCATGATATCTGCCTTACTTAGGAACAGTGACTAGCATACACCTCTCCACAAACAGTATATGTCCACTGTTGGCCCACAGCAGATATAAGGACTGAAAGGTAATTAACTCTCTTGGGATAAGATACTGAATCTATGTTTACAAAGAGAAGACAGCTATTTAAAATCAACCACCCTCAGTCTTCCACCTAATAGCTGGTGAAACTTTTCAGGAAACACTTGGAAAAATCTGTCCATTCCAAAATCTTTGTGCTGGTTCACTGGGGACAAAAAATAGTGTAGTTTACAGGCTGCTTCCTCATTTGGTGTATTCCATGGATTTAAAAACAAAAACAAATCTCAAACACTGCCTAGGATCTTGCCTTTGCACTTGGTTACTCCCCATAGGCATATGGTAAGTCCCTGTTACTGAAAACACCACATATTTAGCTGTACAACCTTGAGAAATCAATCACAAACCTACTAGAAAACTTTCCATGTCAGCTAGCTTTCATAGTGCTAGAAGGTGTTATAAGCTTGGCTGGGGGAGGAATTATATCAGTGATCTTTCCTAGTACAAAGTTTTACCTGCTAAAATATGGATGTGTTGGGCAAGATATTCCTACTAGCATAATAATGGCCTAAGTAGTTGAGGAGATGTACTGGTGAGGCTTTTGTAAACTTGACAAATCTAGAGTCCTCTGGGAAAAGGGAATCTCAATTGAGAGTTCTCCTTCACACAGCCTGCAGGCAAGTCTGTGGGTTATTTGGGTTTTTTTTTGAGTGATTATTATTGTGGGAGGCAGCAAGATATTGGGGTAGTTCCATTCCTAAGCAGGTGTTCATAGGTAGTGTGATAAATAGACTGAGCAAGCCCTAGAGAGCAAGCCAGCAAGCAGCAGCCTTCCACGTCGTTTCACTTGCTGACTTCGTGTGCTTGTCTTGAGTTCTTCCCTTTCCTCTCCATGCTGTGTTGGGCAACATTTCCTCATAGCAATAGAAAGTTAACTAGGATAATAGCTTGGCATTTCCATTCACATCAAAGAATAAAAGTCATAATTTGGTAGCATTGCTAATATTGTTTTAAAATTTTTCTCTCACCACCTGTTACAAACATACATATAGCACGAATGCATACATATATGTATGTGTGTGTGTGTGTGTGTGTGTGTGTGTGTGTGTGTGTGTGTGTGTAACATATCATGAAGCATTTTTGTAGTATTAGATCACATGGTGTTACTTGTGTTCATCATTAGCAAACTGTAATGGCCCCATATGAATCTAGAAAAATGAAGATTGGGTATGTATAACTCAGTCTACAAATAGATCATATACATAATTTTACATTTATAACAATCATAGTTGTAAAAATGCTTAATATTTCCCCTTCCCAAGGTGATGTCCCAAGGGAACATCCCTCTTAGGATCTTCCTTGTTTCCCAGCTTCTCTGGAGCTGTGAGTTGTAGTCTGATTATTCTTCGCTTTACATCTAGAATCCACTTATGATTGAGTACATACCAAGTTTGTCTTCCTGAGTCTGGGTTACCTTACTCAGGATATTTTCTAGTTCTATCCATTTGCCTGCAAATTTCATGATGTCATTTTTTTTTTTACATCTGAGTTATACTCCATTGTGTGTATGAACCACATTTTTTTTATCCATCCTTCAGTTGAGGGGCATCTAGGTTGCTTCCAGGTTCTGGCTATTATGAATAATGCTGCTATGAACATAGTTGAGCAAGTGTCCTTGTGGTATGTTTGAGCATTTCTTGGGTATATGACCAAGAGTGATATCACTGTGTCTTGAAGTAGATTGATTTTCAATTTTTTGAGAAACCACTATACTGATTTCCAAAGTGGCTGTACAAGTTTGAACTCCTATCAACAACAGAGGAGTGTTTCCCTTGTTCCACATCCTGTCCAACATAAGCTGTCTTTAGTGTTTCTGATTTTAGCCATTCTGACAGGTGTAAGATGGTATCTCAGAGTTGTTTTGAGTAAACTGGGGATGAGCAGGCAATAGAGGGATGGGAATGGGAGATGAGAACATGAGGGAATGGGCTGGTTGAGCTAGGGGAGGGATGGAGTGGGAGAGCAATGAAAGAGATATTTTGATAGAGGAGGACACTACGGGTCAATCGAGAACCTGGTGTTAGGGAATATCCCAGAATCCACAAGAATGCCCCCAGATTAGACTACTAGCAATAGTGGTGAGGGTACCTGAACTGGCCTACCCTGGTAATCAGATTGGTGAATATCCTGTTATAGTAGAGCCTTCATCTAGTAACTGATAGAAGCAGATGAAGAGATCCACTACCGTGCACCAGACCAAGCTCAGGGAGTCCAGTTGAAGAGAGAGAAGAGGGATTATATGAGCAAGGGAGTTCAAGATCATGATGGGGAAATCTATAGAGACAACTAAACCAAGCTCAAAAGGACTCACAAACTTTACACCAACAGCTGTGGAACCTGTATGGAACCAGAATAAACCCTCTGCACATGGGAGACAGTTGTGTAGTCTGATTGAGTATCCCCTGGCAGTGTGATCAGGATCTATCCTTGGTGCATGAACCAGCTTTCTGGATCCCATTACCTTGCTCACTCCTGATAAAGTGGGGAGGGACTTGATCCTGCCTCATCTGAATGTACCAGGCTTAGCTGTCCACCCATGGAAAAACTTACCCTCTTGGAGGTGGGGATGAGGGGTCAGGGGAAGTTGGGGGAATGGGAGGAGAGGTGAGAGGGGTTGGTATGTAAAATTAATAAAACAATTAATAAAACAACGCTTAATGTTGATGAGCCTACTTTTTGTGCTTACTTTACCAGGATTTTATATATGAATGGATGCTGAGTGGTTGCTGATTCGGGCTTAACAATACAAGATACACAAAGCTAAGTTAGATACCTTTCATTATATCAGTTATGCTGTCCATGGGTTAGGCATGCAAAGCTACATACTCTCACCCATTTTTCTCCCTTTTGACACAATGACTATCTACAAATAGCAATGATAACCAAAAGTACACATTGTAAATATGAGATCTGGACTATAGTAACATCGGTTACAAGGTTCCTCTTATATAATCTGCGTTAATAGTCAGAAACAGATTGAACATGCTCTTCTGCAGATAGACAACTAAGTAACTTAATGAAAATAAATCCTTGTATCTTTCCTCTGAAAAAAGTTACATTTACTTTGAAAGAACTACAATATATACCATGGAGAATTCAAAATTCAGAGAGAGAAAATAAAACAGTTCTGTGGTACCAAAAATTAAAAAGTACATATTTTTTGTCAGTTGAAATAAATAATGATAATTTAGGTTTTCATATAAATGAAGGCATTTTCTTAGGAAAAACTGTAAAGGAACTAGAAAATGAGAATTTGAGTGAAACAAGATGTTCAAATAGAGTTAAAAGTTTTACTAAGCCGGGCGGTGGTGGCGCACGCCTTTAATCCCAGCACTCGGGAGGCAGAGCCAGGCGGATCTCTGTGAGTTCGAGGCCAGCCTGGGCTACCAAGTGAGTTCCAGGAAAAGGCGCAAAGCTACACAGAGAAACCCTGTCTCGAAAAACCAAAAAAAAAAAAAAAAAAAAAAAAAAAAAAGTTTTACTAAAAGAAACATTGGTTCAGAATAAATTGAAATATGTTAATATACATCTTTAAATCCCTTATGAAAGTTTGCTAATGTCTATATGTTTACATGTTGATTCATATTTCTCCTTTCCTAACTGATGATTGTCTTTGTCTTTAAATATTAAATTTTATCAATTTTCTTAATATTACTAATGGTTCATGATTTAAAAAATTAATTTTAGCAATTTGTAATTATAATTACAATTTTAAAACTCTTCTAAACTTTGGCATGAAAGTTACACTGTTACAAATATTCTGTTTATTATGAACAAAATTAGAGTAATTTATTTTCCCCCGAGTTTGATCCACCTCTATTTGATTTTTTAATATAGTCTTATCTATTATTTGAGAAGTTCATGTTTATTACTTGAGAAGTGCCTTTTGTTCAAATCCATCCCCACTTTCTCCCCTCTGATAACTCCTTCAGTGGGCACTGGAGGACCCACACCAAGTTTCAGCTCCCAGCTTGCTCAACTCTACTTTGACCCCACTGAGTCCTACTAACATGCATGTGGGTTTGTTTGATACACTGGGTCATAGGCAACCTGTGGCCCTATCCACATTCCTGAGAAAATTCATTCTTCCTTCACTAGCAACCATCAGCTTCCAACAACTCCTCAGTTAAGGATGTGACTGTGTGAGCTATAAAGCTCTCTATTCTAAGTATTTATTTATTTTTATGCTTTATAAATATATTACCATACATGACTATATTCATGCTTTCAAATATCAGATTATAACACTCCATGTAAAATTAATAATTCCTCTTGAAGTTTTAGAATTTACAAAATATAATGAAGTAGACATCAATAAATTTATTATTTGGTTGCTAATTTATTTTCTATTTCTAATCTCATTGTTACTTGCTCATCCTTATTATACTTTCTATAGATATTAATTTTGAACTTGGCCTATCACTCCATAAATTTATACTATACTGTATTGCATTTGAACATACTGTTGAGAAATATTTTTCACATAAAAGTATTGTAGATTATTTCATATTATCATTAAAATATTTGGGTTCTATTTTCAGTAAATCACCTCAGAAGTAATGACTTTTAATTGATATTCTTTCTAAAGCACTCAAACCTACCCCACAATTTTCAACATGATGATTTGTATATTTTCATTTTTATTAGGCAAAATAGAGTAACAAGCGTTTCTGCTTTTATTCATTTTCTGCTTCGTCTTTCTTTATATATACAGAATCATGTGTTTTCATGAATCTTTAAACATTAATCACAGAGATTCAAGGATTTCAGATTATCTTGACATTTTTTCTTCCTTTTGGATTAAATAAATTCTATTTGCTTTGTTATAATCTATAATTTCTTCTACCACTTCAAATATGTCAGGATTATTACCTAGAAAATATATCATTTTAAACTTACTTTTTAAATGTCAAATAAAATTTTCTTCTTTTATCATAATTTTCTCTTTTTTATATTTAAATAGTGTATTTCTTATTGTTGCCATAGTTTCCTTTAATACTAAATACTTTTACAATAGCTTTTTGAAGTCTTATTAATAAAAGATGTAGTTCTAATCACAATAAATTTCTATTGACTTTTCTTTCCATGAACAAGGACAACAACTTTTTTTATATGTCTAATTATTCCCTCAGTGAATGATACTGCACTGATGCTGGATTTTGCTTTATTTCTGTCTTATTTTTAAGGACTTATTTTAAAAAGTTTTTCTTTGACAAGATATTTAACTGTTGATATCTCTGCAAATATTTTATTAGCCTGTGGTGTTTTAAGTAAGAAATGTTCCTTGTACTTCTTGGTTTTAAATATCTGGTCTCTACTTGGTGGTACTGTTTGGGTATACTGGAAGAAAGATGTCAGTGGAGATAAGCTTTGAGAGTTCACAGCATTACTCTATGTCTAGTTCATTCTCTATGTTGTGCTAATATGGAGGTTCTCTTTCTCTCACAACAGTTGGCCACCAGGTCAAGAAGGAAAGAGGTAGTAGCAGCAACAGAAAACTTTGTAAGTGTTCAATGAGCACAAATGTAGACAGCTGTCTAGGAGACAGACTTTGGTAAATCAGCTCAACTTTATACTAGATTATAAGGAGTATATAGGAGTATATAAGGAGTATATATTCGAGAGTCTGGGGACAAACCCTAATTTCCATTAGGTGGCATGCTCCTATCACAAAGCTTCTTATGGGGCAGTAGATTCCAATCAAAATGAATAGAGCACTTTCCTATTTACCATGTGGCTTACCAAGGGAAGAGCTTTGTAGGGAACTGTGTCAAGGATCACCCTTGAAATAAGTCAGGGCATCCTGGGCCTAGAGAGATCCTCCAGAAAAGACTAGGTGGAGAACAGGAAGTTTGCTGAAGAAGGAGGGAGTTTCCCTATTGCCAGACTTAGAGAAAGCTGCCAGGCTATAGTAGACTGCGACCTCTACTGTCCAGCAATGTCTTCCAACATGCTTACAGTTGAAGATGAGTTCCATCAGCTTTCTGGTCCTGCCACATATCTTTCACTTCTGGCCAAGCCCCTGCATTGTGATGCACTTTTGGTCAAAGTATTTCATTGCAGCAACAGAAGTATATCTAAAGTCTATGCATTATTAATTTGTTTTAGACTACCTTCATAGAGTTCACCTCTGAACTGTATTTCTTTGGGTAGGCCAATGTTGAAATAAGGATACATATACAGCCATCTTTTGCCCACGCGGTTTTCAGTTTCTACTTTTCTATCTCTAATTCGTATTTTCAGTAAGATTCACTTTTACACTATATATTCTCAATCCTCTATTCTTTGTAATATTTTACAACCTTTATAAGTCCTTTACTACATGTGGCCAGAAACTGATTCAGTATGTCATGTTTGGAGATCATGTGTTAATATTTGTGAATCTTTAATTTATACTTTTCCTTGCTGAGATTTCTGTACACAAAGCTATTCACATCACTTAGGATCATAACGGGAGAGCAAAGCCGATGGCAGCTATTCCAAGTTATCATTGTTAGTTAGCAGAGCAGAGGGGTAAGGCACACATTTTTATTGCTATTTCCTCAAATTGGAACATTTTCTCTTGTATGGAGGTGATGTCCTAATATCTATAAATGAACCTTATAAGGATTCAAAAGTAAACAAGTCTCAAAACAAACACTCAGGTGGTTCATGAAACTTACAGGATTTCGTGGCCTCTCTCTAAAACTATATAAACAGCAATAATTGCTGGGGAGAAGCTAGTTACTTGCAAATTATTGTCAACCCAAAGAGAACACTGAAGTACTGTTGATTATAAAGGGAGAATTTTTTGTTTCATTTACATATTTATATACCATTTTTATCTTGTTACAGTTCATAACAATTGATTATTTCTAAATACCTTGGGTTTGCTTTTGTCTTTCTTATTTGTTTTCCTGAAGAAATGTTTTCTGGAGCTATATGGTCATCTGTATTGAGACTATTTTCTTTTCTTTTTGATTTCATTTTCTTTTTTCTCTTTTAATAAAATTACTTATAAATACTAATTTTGGTCTGGACAATATTTTTCCATATCTCACATTTTATGTGATTGCTGCTTGCACTCATTATAAAACTTAAGGAGTTTAAGATTGATTATTAATTGAAGTGTATGGGTTCAGTTATGCTATCGGTTTAATTTTAAGTGATTAATAGAATTCCATCAAATTATTCTTAGCAAGATTTTATTAAAATATTTGCACTTTTTATATAACCTCTTATAGTATTTCATTTATGCCTTAGATAATGAGATCTAGCTGATCAGTAATATGAATAATGTGATTATATAATTTAAGTGATTATTATTATTTAAAATCAAATTAGAGAATCCTTTTGTTTCTATTATCTGGGAAAAAGTAAACTAAAGAAAATTTGTAATGACAGAGAATAATATAATTTTTTATTTATGATCATTTATAATTGATATTTTTATATTTTTCTTCTTAATATTAATTTTATGAAATTAAAGCATTTTAAAACTTCAAATAGTAATGCTATAATAAGTTTATTAATAATTAACAAATATTCCTTTATTGAAATAGCGGTGGTCTAACATTTATAACAATAATTAAACAAACAATTTTATTAACAACTATTATCTCTGAGATAAATATTTAATTAGACTTTCACACTTTCCTATGTGTTAATGCTTATTTTAACTTCATATACATAACTTACACCCCAAAATGACTGTACATAATTTTACTTAAAATATTTATAAATTTCTTGAATCATTTTGTTAGCATGCTTTTTCATTTAAAAAGAACAATTGTACCTATTTAAAGACTGCAATACCATGCATTGAAACCTCCCTTCAACATGATAGTCAAGAGGCACCCAAGCAGCTCCAAAGAGAATATCGGCTAGTGCTGAAGCCATCTCCCACTTCAGACACAGGGACTGGAGGAACTTAGGAGAAATTAGCCAGCTGTATATTAATATCTTAGGAATAATCACTCACAGTAAGTAATTTAAAAGGAGGTAGTTGAAAAATGGCAAATCTTAGCTTATTGTAATCTATGAATTTAATTGAAGATTTCATATGCTAACTTATATAAAAGAATGATAGTCATAATATATGTGATTTCTTTTCAAAACACACATTAATAACCTATCACAAAGTTCTAAAAGCCTAATCTAATGTGATGTGTGTCTTTCCTTTAATAAACTCTGTGACAGCTTACTTTAAATTTAATTATTTTATTTTCCTTAAATCCCCTTCTGTTGTATATGACACTAGTCAGTTTGGGGATTCTGTAATATACTACTATACCTAGGCAGCTACACATCAAAATATCACCTATCAGTCTTGTACAGGTGGAGAGGAACAAACTGACCATCTGGGCTCAGTCTTAGATGTGGGAGGCTTCCCTTCCCTGCCTCACATGGCAGTAAGTGCTGACTCAGAACATGCGGTCTATCAGGCTAGAGACTCATCTTGTATCCTCATTTACTTCTATTACCTCTTCCCAATCCTCATTCCAATTACAGTCACACTAGCATCTTGAACTAAAACATACAAATGGAAAAGGTATGATTCAGCCTGTAATGTGTACTGAAAATTCTAGAACCTAGATAAGTAAAATTAAATTTATACTTAATTATTCATTATTACCTGTTTTATAATATCCCCTTTCCTCAAGGTTACTTTCATGTAAAACTGCAATATAAGTTCATAAAGATGATCAAAATTATTTGAAATATGAATATACAATATGATTTCTTAATGTTTGAATCTTTTGAAAATTTAATTTAATTGCATTTTCTAAACATTGTGAAAAGTTAAAGTGATCCTTACTG
The DNA here is from genome assembly GCF_007827085.1 of Peromyscus californicus insignis. Taxonomy (NCBI): domain Eukaryota; kingdom Metazoa; phylum Chordata; class Mammalia; order Rodentia; family Cricetidae; genus Peromyscus; species Peromyscus californicus. Next base: position 14,092,745 of record NW_026294413.1, on the reverse strand, counting down.
CTAATGAAGCAGCAGTTTAGTGGAAAAGTTTAGATGTGAAAGTTTCAGGATTCAATCTCCAGAAAGCACAAAAATGGTCTATGTTATTTTATATAAAGAAAATTAATTCATTTTAGCATTTACTTATATATATTCCACAATTTTACTATTTTAATTTTACATTAAAATACATTCACTTGATGAACATAGTACTGACGATCACAATGCAAGTGATTAAAAGAATATATACATTAAAATTTTTAATTTCACTTTGAATTTATTAGATTATAACAAGTTGAATCATTGGTATAGGCAAGATATCATAAGTAAATAATCTAACTAAATATATAAAATACAGTAATTAATATTTATAATAACAATGTTAGGATTCTGACACTCTTAACAAGTTACTGTAAGCTCACATGGTAAGAAATATGTGAGATATGATTTAGAGAAAACTTATCTCTATAAAAGTTTATGTCATTAACAAGTACTTATACTATCTCTCTGAGCAAATTTCTATTAGCTGAACAAGCCCATTTATGTTAAAATTATGAGTACTATACACATATACTTCAGGAATATTTAGTGGTAATTGTATATTGCTACTTATACATGTAATATATTGTTTTTATCATAATATGTAGATTGACTATTCATGAATATGAATAAATTATATTTAGGAGAAAACTAGTGCAATCTAACTGCATAATTATTTTAAAAACATATCAGATCTTAGAAAATCCTAGAAACTCTACTTGTATATTATACTTCACATCAAAAAAAATCATTCTCTTTACACCTACATATAAATAGAGGATGGTTGGAATAATAGTGATCAGGTCTTCACAGGAAGAGAAAGATAATAAAGTTATTTAAAACTATCACAGACTGAAATCATAGCACAGTCAAGTAGACTGAGTTCTGTGGAAAATTGAATGTCACTCTGGAGATTTGAAATGAAGGTATTGCATCAAATGGGCCAAATATGAACAGAAGGGATGCAGGGCAGAAAATGAGCAAGTAAGAAGATTGGAGGTAAAAATCTAACATGTAACTGCAGATGGAATGTGAGCTATTGCAGGTCCTGTGCAGACACATGAACTGAATGACAGAAAGGCTTCCCCTGGGCTCCCTAGACTTCTTTCCTGTAAAAGAACTCCTAAAGCTAGTAGGGAAGTGAGTGAGTAGGAGAAATGCTTGCTGACAAAGGACAAGTAGAAATTTTCTGGAGCTTCCCGATGCATATAAGAGATTTATACACATTGTTCAAAACTAAAATAATTTTAGCTAGAAAGAATAAGTTGGTCATATGATAATGGAACCTCAACAAGCCTATAGTCCCTTCCTCCAAATATTTTGCTAATCAATGTAAAAATACAGTTAAATGCAGATGGGGAAAATATTCAGTTAAACACATATTTATGAAAAAAATAATAAAGTCAGAAACAAGTCTGACTTAGAACTATAAAATGGACATTGTTTTCTGAACACAGCAGAAAAGGAAAGCATAAGAAATAAACACATACTCAAATACATACACAAGCACATGTACACAGACACAAATACACATACACACAGACATACACTAACAAACATACACACAGGGATACACACATCCAAATATATATACATACACACAGACAGACACGCAGAAACACACATGCAGACACTTGCACACACATGCGCACAGAGACACACACACACATACACAAGACAACAAATATATAAAAGGACATATACAAGCACACAGAAATACACATATGCAAACACTCACACACACACAGACACATACACAGACACACACAAACACACACATATGCACACCAAGACACACACAAGCAAATATACACACAGATAAAAACAGTCACACAAATACAAACATACACACACAGAGACACAGACACAAATACATGTGCACCCGGGGACACACACACACACACACACACACACACACACACACACACACACACACACATTTTTCATAGGGACATGATTAAGAAACCAGAGAAAATACTTTTCCAAAGATAACATGGGACAGAATAAATGGAGTGAATTTTCTTAAGCTCTTGTAGGGTTTTCTATTCGTCACTTTTAAGGCCCTAGTTGCGCAGTGGAGGAAGAAGCACCTGAAAAACAGACCTCAACCTGAAACTTCATCATGAGCCCTGATATTACAGATTTAATGAGGTATGTGTTCAAAGTATGTATTTGGTATTTAATTTCAAATGTGGCTCAAATTATTTAAATGTATATGGATGGAAAATCATCCTGTTTCCGGGCACTCCTGTTTCAAGATCCTGTTGTTACCTATGTAAGAATCCTCAGGGTACCACTGCATAATCTAGGACACTGAATCTTTATTCTCATCACACACAGATTGTCAAGGGGACCACCACCAGACCCAAAGTAGAAGACTGTAAAAGTTTTAATCTCCATAGATTCTTGTCAGTTTTCTCATCACCTCCAAGGTCATAATTATTCTGAAAATTGAGAGCTATATTGTCTAAGGAATTCATAGAGATCACATAGTGTAGTCACTTTAATACTGAAAGGTTTAACTTCTTATAAAATTAGAAACTCTCACAAAGACTAAAACCAACAGAAAGATGTATTCTGGCTAAGTTAATAAAATTGCCCTACAGCTATGATCTGTAAGATGATCTGATGGGAATTAAATATGTCACTTTATACTCCAGTAGAACTTGCATCTTCTAAATTTTTAAAGTTAAAACAAAACCTTGCTTAAAACTTTATATTTGAATGTCAGTGTAAGACATTTTCAATCTTTAATACAGGTTGCATAAATTCAGGTTTCTGCATACAATCACACCCTCTAAATATAATAAATTTAAGCTAATTTATTATTAAAATTACAATCCTATCTGACCCTGGAATCAATAAACTGCAATAGGTTTTACATTAAAATATCACCAATCTATATACGATGCCACTCATTTACTAATTTCCTCAGTAAAATTGAATAAGCATTATTTTTAATTAATTAATTAATTAGTTAGTTAATTTTACATCCCAACTGCAGTTTTCTTCTCTCCTCTCCTCTCAGTCCTTCTCCCACCTCCTGTCTGCCTTTCCCCTACCCATCCACTCCTCCTTCATTTCTATTCAGAGGAGGTCAGGCCACCCAGTTATATCAACAAAACATGATATATCAAGTTGTAGTAAGATTAGCCACCTCACCTTTTATGAAGGCTGAGCATGGCAACCCAGTGCAAAAGATAGGGTCCCCTAAGCCAGCTAAAGAGTCTGAGACAGTCTCTGCTCCCAGTTAGGAGTCCCACAGGAAGATCAAGCTACACGACTGTTAGAAATAGCAGAGGGAATAGGTCAGTCCCATGCAGTCTTCCTGGTTGTCAGTTTAGTCTCTGTGACCTCCTATGCGCCCAGGTTAGTGGATTCTGTAGGTTTTCTTGTGATGTCACAGGAGATGGCCAGTTCAGGCTACATATCCCCTTTTGCTAGGAGTCCTAGCAGATTTCTGGGAGTTTGCCTTGCATCAGATTTTAGCCAACCCTGACAGGACCCCATTTCCAGCTGTGACTTTCAGTACTAGCCCCTACTTCACCCCCACCTGATCCCCCATGTTCCCATTCCCAGCAACTCCAGTTCACCCAGGAAATCTCTTCTGTTTTCTCTTCCCACGGAGATCCAATTGTCACCTTCGAACCCTCCTTGTTACCTAGCCTCCCTGGGTCTGTGTATTTTAGCATGGTTATCCTTTACCCCGAATATCCACTTACAATTGAGTACATACATACCGTGTTTTTCTTTCTGGGTTTGAGTTATCTCACTCAGGATGATTTTTTTTTCTAGTTCCATCTATTTGTCTTTGAAATTTTGGTGTCATTGCTTTTGACAGCTGAGTAATACTCCATTGTGTAAATGTACATTGTCTTTATCCATTCTTCAGTTGTGGGCCATCTAGTTTGTTTCCATGTTCTTGCTATTATGAATAAAGCTTCACTGAACATAGTTGAACAAGTGTCCTTGTGGTATGATTGAGCATCCTTTGGGTATATACCAAAGAGTGATTGATGTAGCTGGGTCTTAAGATAGATAGATTCCCAAGTTCCAGAGAAAATGCCATATTGGTTTCCAACTTGCAAAGTACAAGTTTCCATTCCCACCAGTAATGAAGGAGTGTTCCCTTTGCTCCATATCCTCTCCAGCATGAGATGTCACTTGTGTTTTTAATCTTAGCCTTTCTGATTGGTGGAAGATGGACTCTCAAGAGTTGTTTTGACTTGTATTTCCCTGATGGCTAAGGATGTTGTATATGTCTGTAAGTGTTTCTCAGCCATTTGAGATTCTTCTCTTGAGAATTCTCTGTTTAGATCAGTATCCCATTTTTTAAGGATTATTTTTTAATGTCTAGTTTCTTGTCTTTTTTAGATATTTTAGAACTCAGCCCTCTGTCAAATGTGGTAATGGTAAAGATATTTTCCCATTTTGTAGGCTGCCATTTTGTTCTGTTAATGGTATCCTTCACCATACACAAGTTTTTCAGTTTTATGAGGTCCCATTTATTAACTGTTGATTTTAGTGTCTGTACTATTGGTGTTCTATGTAGGAAGTTGTCTCCAGTTACAATGCATTCAAGGCTATTCCCCACATTCTCTTCTCCTAAGTTCAGTCTATCTAGATTTATGTTGAGGTCTTGGAACCACTTAGACTCAAGACTTGAGTTTTGTAGTTTTGTGTAAGGTGACAGATGTGGATCTATTTGCGTTCTTCTACTTGCTGACATCAAGTTAGACCATCACAATTTGTTGAATTTTCTTTCTTTCCCTTAATGAATACTGATGCAAAAGTACTCAATAAAATACTCACAAACCAAATCCAAGAAAACATCAAACAGTTCATCCACCATGATCAAATAGACTTCATCACAGAGATTCAAAGATGGTTCCATATATGAAAAATTGTCAATGTAATTCACCACATAAACAAACTGAAAAAAAAAAAAAACATGGTCATCCATTAAATGCTGAAAAAGCCATTGAAAAAATCAAATACTCCTTCATGGTAAAAGATGTGAAGAAATCAGGGATACAAGGAACATTCCTAAACACAATAAAGACAATTTACAGCAAGACAATACCCAACACTGAATTAAATGGAGAGAAGCTTAAAGCAATTCCACTAAAATCAGAGCAAGGACAAGGCTGTCCACTCTTTCCATATCTATTCTATATAGCACTCCAAGTAGCTAGAGCAATAAGTGCATATATGAGGTCAAGATGACAAACATTGGAAAGGAAGAATCAAAGTGTCATTATTTGCAGATGATATGATAGCATACATAAGTGACCCCAAAAATTCTACTAGGAAATTATTACTGCTGATAAACACCTTCAATGAAGTATCTGGATACAAAATAAATTTTAAAAAAATCAGTAGCCCTCCTATATACAAATAATAAATGGGCTAAGAAAGAAATAAGGGAAAACCCACCTTTCTCAATAGCTACAAATACAATAAAATATCTTGGTGTAACTCTGATGAAGCAAATGAAAGATCTTTATGAAAAGGACTTCAAATCTTTGAACAAAGAAATTGAAGAAGATATCAGAAGATGGAAAGATCTCCCATGATCATGGATCAGTAGGATTAACAGTAAAAATGGCCATCTTATCAAAAACAATCTACAGATTCAATGCAATCCCCATTCAAATCCCAAACCAATTATTTACAGAAATTGAAAGAACCATGCTCAACTTAATATGGAAAAACAAAAAACTGAAGATAGCTAAAAACATCCTGTACAATAAAAGAAGTTCCAGTGGTATTATCATTCCTAATGTCAAGTTCTACTACAGGACAGTAATAAGAACTGCATGGTTTTGGCATAAAAACAGACAGGAGGATCAATGGAATCAAATCTAAGACCTAGACATTAGTTCACACAGCTATGGACATCTGATTTTTTAAAAAGAAGCCAAAATTTCGCAATGCTGATCATAAACTCGGAACAGCTGTATCTACTGGCACTGGGTACACTCAAGTTGAGACTTCCTTTTGGGTATGAAGAGGGAAAACTCTCACAGATTCCTGTAACTTACTGCTGAAATAGTGGCAACTCACACATTATGGGAGACATAGGATCTAGATTTATACTCAGGCTGGATAAATCAGTTTCTACTGCAAAGCTTCAAGCCTAAAGTCAGACAACCTTAGGTAACCTCTGTCAGACAAACAAAATGAGAAGAATTGAACATGAAAAAGATCTTTGCAAGGATGAAGAAAATTTGTAACAATGGTAAAATTATACCTTGCCAGGAAATTAATCAGAATGCATTATATGCATGTAGGAATTGTCAAAGAACTATATTTATTAATTAAAATCATTTTAGCTCTTTTTTGATCCTGTAATTGTCAAAATACAATAATGAAGTGAAAATCCTTATCTTTTTGTTCATGAAGTATTCTCCTTAAGATAATGAGATGATTTTCAACCCACAAGATTACCAACAACAATTATATTATTTGAAAGCAATTATTATGATTGCTACATTTTAGAATTATAAAATTCAATAAAGAGTGAAATTTATAAGTTCATATTTTTTATTATCTTGCATATTTTATATCATTATTGTCTCTTTCTGAAACTGGGATAACATCTACATCCTTTCCGGACTTTGAACTCTAAGACTGAAAAACATTTGAAATACCTTTCATAACAAAATAGATGTTAAATTTGAGAAAATGTAAAAAAATGCTAATGCTTTTCCTACTATGTACATTTTACAGTCATAATATAATATTTAATCTTAATTAATCTGATGTGAAAATGTAGTTATTCAAATGAAGCATTTTTCATTAGCTACTGATTCTTAAATGCATATTTAAAAAGTGTTATTTTAAAAAAAGAAACCAAATACCTTGTCCCAAAGAAACCTCATTCAAATAAGAATTGTATTGTCTGACTTAGAAGAAGCAATAAGAACAGAGTGACTGTTTAAGAAACATACATATATTTAGCTTCATCACCAAGTGAATGTTTCTGTCTATAGAGCTAGGATATCAAGGTAACATCACTGATCATGTTATTTTGTGTAGTTGACTAAGAGGTGTAAAATCATTTTATGTGATAGGAATTTTATACTGGTATTATACTAAATAACTTAAATATTTTTGTGTGATAAACATGAATAATTTTTACGATGTAATATTTCTCAAACTCATTTTATACTGATTGGTGAATATTCTGACCTATTTACCTTGACTTTTTAAAAGATCAAGAAACAAGCTCTGATTTTTATCCCCAAATAATTGCTCAAATAACTTCTCCTTTTAAAAAATTCTGAGAAGTAAATATTATTCTTGTTAGGCAATTATCATGAATATTTGTAGAAACATGAATAAGAATAACAATTTTATATCTTCCAATATATTAACTGACTTTTCCATGTAGCGTACTATTATAATTTTGTTTTATAAACAGTGGTAATTTTCACTAATTATTTAAATGCTGCTAAATTAAACTTACTTAAAAGGATCGGTTAAGCCTTTAAATGTCCTCATACTGGTGATTCAAGTAGTCAAACAGGTTGTATTTATAAATTTAACATTTTTTTTTTTTTTTGATTTTTTGAGACAGGGTTTCTCCATGTAGTTTTGGTGCATGTCCTGGATCTTGCTCTGTAGACCAGGCTGGCCTTGAACTCAAAGATCCACCTGGCTTGCCTCCCAAGTGCTGGGATTAAAGGTGTGTGCCACCACTGCCTGGCCAAATTTAACACTTTTTATTCAAGAACTTGTTTGCTTCTTCCTTCCTTCCTTCCTTCCTTCCTTCCTTCCTTCCTTCCTTCCTTCCTTCCTTCCTTCTTTCCTTCCTTCCTTCCTTCCATTCTTTCTTCCCTTCCTTCTTCCCTCCCTCTCTTCCTTCCTTTTCTTATTCCCTGCCTCCCTTCCTTTCTCCCTTACTCCATTCTTTCTTCCTTCTGTTCTTCCCTCCTTTCTCTTTTGTAAATCTTTCATGTAACTCAGGATGTTTTTTAACTTAATATGGACCAGAAGAGTTGAGGATAACCTTGAAACTCCAGAGCTTTCTGTCCCAATCTTCCATGTCAGGATTTCAAGAGTATGCATCCAATCCTGGCCAATGATTGGATTTTTTTTTCTCAGTGACTCAAAAAGACAAAGCAATGTCCATGGAAGGAATTGAACATTATCATGTTATGATTTGTCTTATTTAACAAGAGCAAAGTTCTGAAAATCTTACCTTTCACAACAAGGTTTATTCTAGCTCTTTGTGTTTTCTTGTCAAATGATTCCTTACATGTTACCTTCTCCCAAAAGAATGTATAAATTCTGTCTCCCCATATATCCCATTAGAAAAGGATGATGAGCCTTCTAATATTAAGAAATGTATTATTGTAACAAACCATTTATCAATGAACATTTCATTGAAAGTATCTAAGATATGATTAACTTGAGCCAACCAACAGGAATTCATTGTGTTGTCATTGGGGATACTGAGACCCACCTATTCAGGATTCATTGATTCTTGGTGGCCACAAGACACTAGGTTACATATAAAGGCATATTATTGGGTAAGTTGGTGTCCACTTATTTCAAAATTTACAATCTCTTTAATTCTGCCAAAATTTCACAATTTTCTTCCTTCTAAACTGCTGACCACCCAGGTCTATATGAAACCTTGTGATTACACATTTCACAGAGCTCACAGCTGTAGCTGGAGAGCTGCTCTCCAGGTCCCACCAAGCCCCAGCAATCCGATAGCCCACTTATAAAATAAACACACAGATGCTTATATTATTTAAACTGTTTGGCCTAATGGCTCAGGCTTCTAGCTATCTAGTTCTTACATCTTAAATTAATCCATTTCTATAAATCTATACCTTGTCATGTGACTTGTGACTTACTGGTATCTTCACATGCTGTTTGTCACAGCGGTGGCTGGCAGTGTCTCCCTCTGCCTTCCTGTTCTCTCAATTCTTCTCTCTGTTAGTCCTGCCTGTACTTCCTGCCTGGCTACTGGCCAATCAGTGTTTTATTTATTGACCAATCAGAGCAACACATTTGACATACAGACCATCCCACAGCACACAGCTATGAAAACTCATAACTTCTCAGAGGCATTGATACCGTCCTGAGGTAGGAGGGAGTTGGAAAAAGACTGTGCTAAAAAGAGATTTTAATCCAGCTGAGAGAAACTGTGAGCAGATGTTCATATTTCAATGAGGAAGAAATCAGAACCTTTTACTGTTGTTTATGAATTATGCCTGTGTTCTGGTATTTCAACATTGCCACCATTTGGTCATTAATTCAATACTGAAAGTGAATTTTGTTAGGAATAGCATTACAATTTTAATAATTTTACTTTGCAATTATGAACTGTATAAGAAGAGAAGAATATGTGTGTTTGTGCATATTTGCAAGACTATAGCCTACTGCTTAAGTCTCATTATAGAAGTCCATAACTGTGATTTTTAAATTGTTTCAGTAGTTACTTTTAAAGAATGTAGTTTAACCATTTCATATCATATTTATGCATTATTTTTACTTTTAGATACTTGTAAAATAACTAGGAAATGCTCCTCTACTTATTATTACTATTTAGATATTGTTAGTAGTAATGATTCATATTTACTTGAGTTGAACATTTTTAATATAAATAACATACAAACTTCACTGATTTAATAACTCTTGAAAACTTGGTATACAGCATCATATCTAGTCAATTTAATTATTATTTTCAAAGGTGGAATAATCAAAAGAAGAAAGGAGTGGGGATGTCTTTGACACTTTTGTCTATTATTGCAACCCTTTTCCTTCTACTAGGTCACCTCATCCAGCCCTGATATGAGGGTTTGTGCCTAGTCTTTACTGAATCTTGTTATTCCATTTGCCATTGGAGGCTTGCTCTTTTCTGAAGGGAATCTGAAGAGCAGTGGATCTGACGGGGTTGGGGAGAGGGAGACTGTAGCAGGGGAGGGAGGGGAAGTGACTGTCAGTATTAGAAAAGAATAAATAAAGTGAAAAAAGAAAAAGTTATAAAAGGTATTTTGTTCATAAAACTAAATTCCACCATAAATAGTAAATTTTACAATCTCAATGAAAAAAGATAAGTTTATGATTCTTTTGATTCGTGTTGATCATCTGTAATATGTGAATAGATAAAGCATATACTTCACATGCTGGATATGTGCCTCAGTGTCCTTCTCAGTATGGAAGCCCATAAAGGTTTCCTGGTGAAATCTGAGCTCCCTTTACCCAGTATGGCTGCATTTAGATGATTGCTTGACCACCTGCATGGTTACTGGGTGATTGGAAGGGTCTACACTGGACTGAGCTAGGGAGAGGTATTTAGCTTCACCCCTTGGCATTCTTTTAAATAGCCCTTTAGAAGAGACAGAAGGGGCTGGTGGATAATGATTCAGGCCCTCCTGTGTTTCTCCCCTCTATCCTCCTGTCTAATCTCTCTCTCTCTCTCTCTCTCTCTCTCTCTCTCTCTCTCTCTCTCTCTCTCTCTCTCTCTCTCTCTCTCTCTCGGTTTGTTTTGTTTGGGTCTTTGTTTGTTGAAACAGGGTTTCTCTGTGCAGCTTTGTGCCTGTTCTTGATCTCACTCTGTAGACCAGGCTGGCCTGGAACTCACAGAGATCAGCCTGGTCTGCCTCCCGAGTGCTAGGATTAAAGGCGTGCACCACCACGGCCTGGCCTGTCTAATATCTCTTATCCCTCATACCTCAAGAGTATCCTGTCATAAAATGTGGAAGCGGGTAGCCCAGCTAGGCTCCCACACCTCAGCCTGCTAGAACTTCATGCACATGCCTTTTTTTGTCTTATCTAAGTCCGTGGCATCTCTGCTGCCTCTGACTGAAACCCAAGTCATTTAAAATCAGGGGTCTCATACTTTACTTTTCATAGGTAAGATAGTTTTAGTGACTTTTCTCCTTGAAGTGATGAAATCTCTTTAAGGAAGGACATGTTTATTATGTCCATATATTGGCTCACAGTTTGAGGTTGCAGACCACCACGGTGAGGAAGAGGGAAGTACGGCGGGGGGATGTGAAGCAGCTGATAACACTGTGTCCACAGTCAGGTGGCTGAGAGCTCTGGAAGCCCTGCTTACTGCACTTCTCCTTTTATGCAGTGATAGATCCCAGTCTATGCAGTAAAGGTCCATCTTGCCACGTCCATTGAGCTAATCTAGAAAAGCCCAGAGGTCTGCATCCATAGTTATCCTAAGTATCATCAAGTTTGAATCGGGAAATTTTTAGAATTACAATACTTTCTTGTAGTAGGTTTTTTGTGTGTTTGTTTTGTTTCATTTTACCAATCAGGTTCCTGCTGAGAAATACAGGCTATCCTCATCCTCTTGACTGCAGCCGTGAGAGGACTAAACATCTACAGATGTAGCTTTTGAGGAGGACACTAGCTCTACACTACAGCTTCTGTGGGCAGCTAAGAAGATAACTTAGCAAGATCCATTGCGTGAGGTAGTATACTGTGGCCTGTCAAAAGATAAGAGAAAATAAGTTGCTCAAATACTTTTAAAATATTGTTTATTATTTAAAAAGTAATGAAGTTAATATTTTAACATAAAAATCAGTACTCAGAAATATTTTATTTATAAAGATACTGGAACTTTCATGTTTAAACATGAACATGGCATTCATTGTTAGTTTTTTTTCCAAATAAAAAAAAATCTATGAAGAAATCAAATTGGATCTTTTTGTTGTTTTTTTTGAGATTATATTTTAATTATATTTCTTTCTTCCTTTCCTCCCTCTGAACCCTCCCATATATCTTTTTCACTTTCCTTCAATTCCTTGGCCTCTTTTTTATCAATTGTTATTGCATACAAATACATTTTATATACCCATATATATTCCCAAATATAACCTGTTGAGTCCCTATGATGTTACTAGTATACATGTTTTTCAAAGTTGACCATTTGACACTGGACAACCAATGCTCTTCCCTAGGGAGTATCACCTCTCTTTGCTCTCAGCTTTACTTAGTTGCCTGTAGGTCTTTATACAGCATTGAGTCCTCATGGACTTTCCCCATGCAGTTTGGCATGGACATGGATGTCCTCCTTGTTGAGCCCATAGATGAGTGACCATGTTGGTGCTAGTGAAATCGTAGTCACTGGAAGAGAATCTGCAACCACTGGTTTTGTAAACCGGTATAATCTCTAACAAAGATCTATAAATATGTATCCTTCTACTCACAGATGAATGTAGCTATCATTCCTAATCCAAGAAACTTTCCTCTGCAGAAGATGGAGAGTTTACTACAAAAGACCACACCTCATCAATGTGCTGAGCGGTAGAGCCCAGTTCCAACAGGACAGCTACAAAAACACTCCCGTACGTAAAGCTTAGGGAACATTGCTGAAGAGGGCGAAGGAAGACTGTAAGTGCCAGAGGAACGAGGGCTTTTCTGTGAGATTATGCCTCCTAGTAACACCTGAAGATACACCTGTAAAATCTCATTAACAAATTGCATCATAACTTTAAAAAGATAAACATTATGCAAAATTTAATTTTTTTCTGTTCTAAATTTTTCTTGTAATTTTTTAATAAGGTGCAATTTTCTTTTCTACTGCATGGTTTTCATAAACAGTATTAGGTTTAACCACAGTATTTTCAAGCAAAATTTGTTACTTTAATTCTCTAGCCCTTTTTATTCTTCAGCAATGAACCTCCCTTGTACTTTTATACCTCATCCTCCCATAAATTCCTTTCCAGTTTCATGTCTCCTGTGATTTTTTTAATTAATTACACACTGGACACTCCTTTGCCAGTTTGAATGGTCTTTTACTTTTGTGATTGTTCTGCTTTCAATAATTCTATTATATTTATTATCAGGTTAGGATAAGTAACACTGTATATTGATGAAATTACATAAGATTACAAAACATAAACCAGTCATTAGTTGTAAGTATTGAGTCAATCATCCATTTTTTTCATTTAAACATGATAATAAGTTGCTCTTACTGAACTTGACTGTGTATTACTGTGCTCATTTTCTGTGAGTTCAGTACAAGAAATTACTTCTAAAAGACAAAATCTTCAAATTTTAAAATCACTTCTATTTTTGTTAGGCTGGACATTAGTAACCAAAAACATGGCTTCATTATTTTTGAAACCTACCTAAGGATATTTTCTGCCTATTTCTGAGGATCATTTTCCATTGGATCGTGAAATTCCTACTCATACTTAACAAAATAACAAATGAAGAGAGATTCAAAATGAACTCATGAGAATATTTTTAAAATAGGTGTATAGAAATCTCTCTGGTGTGTTGCGTGTTAAGATCTTTTCACTCCTTTTTCTAAGACATTCCCTGAGACTTGCACTGAGGGGCAATGTTACAGATATATCCACTGGGGCTGAGCTTTCCACAGTTCTTTCATCTTTTCTTCATAAACAACTGTTACTTCCTTTAATGGCCTTAATTTGTCAAAGAGAGAAGCTTCTTGAATGAGAAGTGATAGCTTAAATCATCTGTGGGTTCAAAGATAACATTTAGAATGTAGTTAGGGATTATACTGTTCTAGCAAATTGGTGATAATAGATTCTTGTCTATGATCCATGGCTTTACTAGCTCCTGGTAGTTGGATAGGTTTCTCATACCGGAAATGAGTTTCCTCCTGTTGAGAGGGCCTTAAGTTCACTTAGATAGCTGTTGGATATCACCAGCATGTGCGTGCTACTGTTTTGTACCTTTATGGATATCTTGTCATGCTGGTCATTGCTGTGGTAAATAGGTGTCACAACGGGGAAGAACTATTAATTGCTTCCCTCTCCTAGCATCTTCTTTAGTACTTTCTGGTACCATAGGAGCCAAACCTACCTGAAAAACTCTGATTGAGACAACCTTTTATAGATTTGGCTACACAAACAAAACCTGAACAACAGCAATATCAATAGGCATAATAACAGTGAATGGGATGGTCTCATATGGTCTCTTCAATAGATAAAGAATTCAGGGCAACTAGTGAGTGCTGAGAGAGGGAGGGTTAGCCTGTCCCAGGGATGAGGCCCCTGGTTCATTTCCTAGTACAAAATAGTCACCCATGAAACCATAAATACACAAACAACAGAAAGGGACTCATCAGGCTATACTTGTGTGTGTGTGTGTGTGTGTGTGTGTGTGTGTGTGTGTGTGTGTGTGTGTATGAAGCAAAGTCAAAAAACAAATGGAGGAAAGATTTTAAGAGCCATAGCACCAGGGAATCTGCTGTAAGATTGTATGTCCTAGAAATGACAGGAAAACTTCATCTATGATACTTCAAATTATGGTGTCCTAAACATGACTGAAGAGTGACAACATTAACAGACATCCTCATGGAGAAAGGAAAAACTCAAGGTATTCCTACCCCTAGATAAATAACTACAGAAAACTAATGACTATTAGCCACAATAGTTTTTCCTGTAGATGAACCCTTAATTGTTTAGTGAATACCAAGTAACTGGACGTGACCTTATGTACACATAGGAACACTAATCTACCTCTGCACACTGCATTTGTGTTTATGCATAACATGTATATGTGTGTGTAACAACAATATTTAAAGCAAAAAAGGTCACAGATTTCAATAAGAGTAGGAAGGCATTGGAGAAGCCAAGGGGGTTGCTACAGGGGTTGGAAGGAAGAAGGAGAGGGAGGAATAATATAATTATACTTTAATAAAAAATATTAAGAAAAACTGTGTGAGTATAGGAGCTTGAATAAAAGGAAATCCCTGATATGAATGAATCAGTTGTCAGATGGACATGGAATCTGATGAGAAATTGATGGTCTGGTTGTGGACTCCAGATGACCTGATGCTTGATTAATCTGACAGAACAGTTCAATTTTCAATCTTCTGGAAAGTCTTATAAAACCATATCAAACTGAATTAATTTGTTACAATTATCTACATCATTGAAATCAATACTATCATAAATAGCAATTTAATAGAATTCTTGTTCCTACTAGAAACTGAGAGATATGAGACACTCAAAGTAAGCCAAGATTAAATAATGATCGCTGTTATAAATAAGTGTTATATCTTAACAGAGTGGAAGAAATAAGTTTAATTCCAGCTATTGCACAGAACTGAGATGGTGTCATGCATGGGTGTGTAGAAGCATAATTCATTCAGACTAGTAGATTCTCACTTGCTTAAATATTTTAATTAAATTTATAGACTGTTAATTTGGAAGTATTTTTCCAATAAAGCATACTGATATTTTTAATTTTAATTCTTTTTTAATTTCAAATTTCTCCATGTACATATGTATTTCATGTATAATGCGTATGTAGCCGTGTGTGTAGCCCTAGTCAAATTTTATTTACTCTAAACTTTGACACAAACTTTTATAGAAATATTCTAAGTGATTTATATTATGCAAAAAGTTTAGTGAATAAACAGCCAGTGTGAACACATTCTGCTTCAAAAGGAAGGGCAACAGTGGTATCTGTACTCACATTACACTTGTCAAATTAGTGTGTTGCTGCTTTAATTTAATAAAAAAGATCATTGAGTAGCATGATATATAAAATGTGTGGCGGTTTGAATGAAAATGGCTTGATAGGCACATGTGTTGGAATGCTTGGTCACCACTAAGGGAAACTGTTCGGGAACAAGGTACAGACGTGTTTGAGGAGGTGAGTCTATGATGAAGGGCCCTTTGCCTTTCTCTGCCTGTTGCCTGAGGATCAGGGTGTAAAGACCTTGGCTATTGCTCAAGTGCCATACTTTCCTGCTTATCTCCATGATGATTGTGTACCGACCCTCCAATACAGTATGAAATTCCCTGGTCAAATGCTTGATTTAATAAAAATTGGCTTGCTTATGGTGTCTCCTCATAGCAACTGAACAGTAACCGAGGAAAAAAATGAATGCATTAAAGTTAGCTCCCTGAAGTCATTACTAACCTGTTGTAAATCCAGAGAAAAACAGATTTGGTAATCTCTCTCTCAAGTTTATCTTGAGGATGAATTTGAAATCACTGTTGTTGTTTTTTTAATCCACCTCATTTTTCATTTACTGTGGTCAGTTTTTTCCACTTGCCACCACTCTTTGTTGGCTTTAAACAGTTCTTTACCTTCTGCATTCTGTGTCACATTTCTATTAAATATCTTTAGTTTTTTCAAATTAAGCATATTCTGAAAAGATTCCAAAACTATGTCAGTGTGATAAGATATATAATCACTAAACTTTTTAAATATTAATTCTCTAATGACAAACTTCTGAGACATAATGTTGAATGCACACAGTATTTCTTCTCCCCCCGTCTTTTGTTCAGGACAGGGTTTCTCTGGATAGTTTTGGTGCCTGTCCTGGGTCTTGCTCTGTAGACCAGGCTGACCTTGAACTCACAGAGATCTGCCTGGTTCTGCCTCCGGAGTACAAGTACTGGGATTAAAGGCGTGAGCCTCCACCACCTGGCTCACACAGTATTTCTTGCATGGCCTATGAAATATATTTCTCATGATATCAATCCTGTGAATATTTAAATTCATCTATGATAATAAATATTTCATGTCTATCTCATTTAAACTTTTAAATTAAGGCTTTCCCTTTAAACTTGCCTTAAAAATGTGTTATCATCCTTAACATCCTTGTTTCTTATTGCTGACAATTATCAGCCCAATGTGTAAAGACATACTTAAGCCAGGCATGGTAGAGCGCTCCTTTAATCCCAGCACTGGGGAGTCAGAGGCCAGCGGATCTCTGTGAGTTTGAGGCCAGCCTGGTCTACAGAGTGAGTTATAGGATAAGCTCCAAAGCTACACAGAGAAACCCTGTCTCAAAACAAACATTAAAAGAAGACATTCTTAAAATCTCACTTGGCTAGAAGATCACCCAAATTTATACATGACTAGATCATAATAAGAAACTGTTTACCTCAAAATGACATTTTATTCAGTCATTTTCTGTGTTGTGCTTATCTTGGTAAATGTCTAAAATGTTAATTCTTTCAGCTTCTGTATATATACATATATGATATGAAAGTCACTTTGTGTTTAAACAGCTGGGCACATTCACCCTTCATTGGATGACAAGTTGGCTAAACTATACTATGTATGTTTTGTTTTTTTTTTTGTTTTTTTTTTTGTTTTGTTTTGTTTTGGTTTTGGTTTTTTCGAGACAGGGTTTCTCTGTGTAGCTTTGCGCCTTTCTTGGAATTCGCTTTGGAGACCAGGTTGGCCTCGAACTCACAGAGATCCACCTGCCTCTGCCTCCCGAGTGCTGGGATTAAAGGCGTGTGCCACCACCGCCCGGCTACTATGTATGTTTTAAGAAATTAATTTGAAATTACATCTTTGTAAATTTCCTGTTACTTTGAATAGTCTCTGTGGTATGTTTGCTTATATACATACATTTATGTATTCAATATGTTTATTATGTCACCCAAGATAATCGCCTCTGGAATCTGCTACTTGTAATAATTAATTAGAGGTACTCTACCAGCTGAGTTTCAATTTCTTTTAATATCTAACAATCAAAATTGCTTCTGTCATTCCAATGATCTTAGAAATTAAGATGCTAATTTCCATTACACAAATCTTTCTTTTCTGACCTGTCTGTCATGCTGAGCAAGACGTTAACTTTTTTATGACAAGCTAAAGTAAATACTTGCCACTTAACTTCCAGTATTACTTTATTGTCTTTTGCTTTCATGATCTCTAAGTTATTTCAAAAATTATCACATTGTTTGTAATTTCAATGTTATAGACTTTCAACAGTCATTTACACTAATGTTACCTGAAGATGAGTTGACAGAATATTGGCATAAACAAAAGCTCTAATTGTATTGCTGAATTTCTGCCTGATAGACTCTTACTGATAGTGTGTGTGTGTGTGTGTGTGTGTGTGTGTGTGTGTGTGTGTGTGTTTCATTTGTATAATTATTTATCTTAAACAAGCAAAATTCTATCTTTACTAAGGAAACTGGTCATTAGAGATATTTATTTTTGTAGAGAGTCACAACGTATTTTCAAAAGAATTACAGGAAAATTTACTAACTTGTGTCAAGAAAAATTACTTCATTTCATAAATGTCTATATTTATATAAAATTATACATGTATATACATCTGTGTGTACATACACACACACATACACACATACACACACACACACACACACACACACACACACACACACACACACACACACACACACGGAGGGAGCAAAATTGACCAAAGGAAATGATTTAGAAAGAAAATACACAACCAAGTTGTGGAACATTTCCCCAACACACTTGTATTTAAGTTGAATTATGGCACAGTACTAAATTAATTGTCTGTATACTAGGAAATAACTTGAATTTAGTTTCCATTAATGTATTATAATAAGAAAAAATGTGATTCCTAATGGGATGTGCTCATTTGTGATATATTAGTGGCTAGGATTCACCAAAGTATAAAGAATGTAAAATAATTATTGCAACATGTTCTAAGAGATATGTTAACAAACCAGCTCTCAAGAACCTGTGGAGCCTATATCTTCTTAGTTCAAAACCTCTTGATAATTTACAATACATGAAGAACATACTGAAAGTTTGGTATGGAAATATTTGCCAATATTTCAGCACTAAAAGGCTGAAGAAGGCTGGTTTTAAATTCTAGGCCAACCATGTCCAGATCAGCTAGCAGAACACACTAAGACACTATCTCTAATCCAAAATATCAAAACAAAGTTTATTGATGATATGATAATCAGTGCGAAGATTATATGGGAACAATAGTTACCATTTCACTCTGTCCTTATTTATAGCTAACATGAGCCATGTAGCTGGAAGTTTTCTTATGTCCCAGCCAGCTGGTGGTCAGAACAAATCTCTCACACTCGTGTCTGCCAAGTGAACACACAGAGGCTTATATTAATTACAACTCCTTGGCCATTAGCTCAGGCTTATTACTGATTAGCTCTTACACTTAAATTAACCCATAATTCTTATTCATGTTTAGCCATGTGGCTTGGTACCTTTTCTCAGTTCTGCCTTGTGATGTTGCTTCTTCTGTGTCTGGCTGGTGACTCCTGACTCAGCCTTCCTCTTCCCAGAATTCTCTTCTTCTGTTAGCCTTGCCTATACTTCCTGCCTGGTTACTGGCCAATCAGCATTTTATTAAACCAGTGTACAAGGGCATTATCCCACAGCATTTTCCCTTTTTTGTCTAAACAAAGAGGAAGGTTTGGCCGGGCGGTGGTGGCGCATGCCTTTAATCCCAGCACTCGGGAGGCAGAGCCAGGCGGATCTCTGTGAGTTCAAGGCCAGCCTGGGCTACCAAGTGAGTTTCAGGAAAGGCGCAAAGCTACACAGAGAAACCCTGTCTCGAAAAACCAAAAAAAAAAAAGGAAGGTTTTAGCTTTAACATAATATAATAAAATTACATATAATAGAACAGTTATCAAGCAGGAATTATAATTACAATATCTAGTCCATTCATATTTGGCAAAATTAAAGAAAATATTCTATCTATCCTATATTTATGAGTCTAAAGTTTTATTTCTGATTTGTCTTTTATCATAACCAAGGAAAATTATAACTATCTAGTCCTCAACTACATCAAAGATCTCAGAAGGATATATTACCTAAGTAAACAGGAAGAGCATTGTAAGCAACTTCCAAAATTCTGGAATGACAGAGACAGCAGGCTACCTGAACAGTTACCCAAAGTTTTTCTGCAATGTTGGGACATCCTTCTTCAGCCTATAGGCCTAGAGTCTTGCATTCATTTATCTCTGTGTCCTGTAGAATGTCTGGCAGTTTCTTCTGCGAAGCAGGAACATGAAGGACCATCTCGCCTTACAAAGTTCAGTGGTCACCTTCCTATAGGTCCTGCATGTCCAGTTTATACAACATTTTGTCAAGCAGTCAAGGCAAGAACAGTTTCTTGCTCAAATGGCCAGTTCGGCCAAGAAGAAGATAAACTCCATATGGAGTGTCTTCAATGCCCATTTTCCTCTTTGCAGTAAATCGGTGTTGCCAGGAGCAGATGTGTCTCACTGTCCAGATAGTCTAAGTTTTTAAAATATTTTTAAATGCCATATTTTTGTAGGTCTTTGAAGTGTTTGAAGATTACCTACCTAATTGAATTATATCTATGTATAACTCAAAAAATTAACTAACATAACTATAAGTTTGACTATCATAGATGACTAATTATTAATCTGTATTTCTTAATTATCCATTACAATTTAAATGAGTTTAAGGTGTAAACATAATACCTTAAAAAAGAGTATAAGTTATATATTATGGTATAACAAAATTAACTCTAAATTTATTTCAATAAACTAAAATCTATAGCAATGTAAATCATTTTAAACAAGTTGTTCTTGAAAAGTAGATTCAATAATCTACTCTTTTATCCTATCATATCTATATCTTATATTTCTATATCATATCCTTTTTCTTCTTTGAGAAAAAGATTGATTCTGACCAATAAAAATTTGTAACCAACAATCTAAACAAAAACAAACATCCATAATCTATTTTTCAGGAATGTGAATGTAGTGTTCTAGGGTACTTCTTGTTGATAGGGTGCACTGGTAGTCTTCTGGGGATCCTGAGAAAATTCAAGATAATAGTCAAGTTCTGGGAAGAATTTTGTTGATAGGTACCATCTGTTAAGGTTCAGGAGGTCTGCCTTGATCAAATCTGATCCATCTTTACCTGGAACATAGCCATAGTTTCTCATCTTCTGTGGAAACACAAACAGAACCTCTTTTCCAAAGCAACATATCCTTAAACATAAATTTTGAAGTCAAGGTACTGCTGTGGATATCGCTCTATATAAATAAAGCACTGATTAGCCAGTGACCAGGCAGGAAGTATAGGCGGGACAAGGAGAGAGGAGAATTGAGGAAGGAGGAAGGAAAGGGAGACCAGCTGGAGCCACTGCCAAGACAAGAAGATGTAAAGTACCAGTAAGCCACGAGCCACGTGGCAAAGTAAAGATTAATAGAAATGGGCTGAATATAAGAGTGAGAGCTAGACAATGATAGGCCTGAGCTAATGACCAAGCAATTTAAATAATGTAAGAGTCTGTGTGTTTATTTTATAAGTGGGCTCCGGGACTGGCGGGACTTGGCGGTGGGAGCTGGAGAGAAATTCTCCAGCTACAAGGTAACTTTAATATAATATATTATATTATATTAACTGAGTAGCCTTTACAATCAAATGTCTTTCTGCAGAAAAATATCCAAAAGATAATATAATCCAGACTCTCTGTGTGATTTCCATCTTTATGTGGCTTATTTTTTATATTACTTTTACTGTCTCTTTAAAAGACTTTATTTTTTAAAGGTTTCTATTTCTTTATATAATTGTCCATATTCCTTTCCTCTCTCTTCCAAGCCTACATACATTTTTACAGACATTGTAAACTGTTTAGGGTTTATCCCATCAGAATC